>NC_059157.1:154501872-156901872 GCF_019923935.1 Bubalus bubalis
CTTCGCATGAGGTGGCCAAAGTATTGGAGTTTCAGCTTCAGCATCAGTCCTTCCAATGAATATTCAGGACTCATTTCCTTTAGGATGGAATGGTTGGATCTCCTTGCAGTCCAAGGGACTCTAAAGAGTCTTCTCCAACACCACAGTTCAAAAGCATCAATTCTTCGATGATCAGCAGCAAGGTACAAAGTTGAAAAAAAAATGATGAAAATTTTTTAATGGGATGTAAATTTAGAGTTAGTGGAAAGTTTCCCTAAAGTACCAAAATGTTTAGGAATTTCTACAACTGTATAATAAATGCAAATCAATGAGAAAGGCAATCATGATATTTAAGCTTGTGGTATAATTATTTTACTTCTAGTGGTTTTTAAGGGAATCATTTTAATGTAGCACATTAATTATATCAGTACAACTAGAATATCTTACTGTTAATATTTTCCAAAGCTTTATTTTCCATTAATAACTGTAATAAACAAGACTTACTAATACTCCAGTTATGATTTCATGACAGTCATTGACTGGTTTTAATCTTCCAGTAAATCAACAGGGAGACATGATTCATTTAATGAACTTATTTTTGTAGTAAATTTACAAATGCTAAGCTGCATGTTGTATATTAGCTGTGGATTGTGTGTGTATGGATGGATGGATCTTATTGAGTAGTGATTACAAGGATTAAGTGAATACATTTTAGATTATAAATATTTAGTTTTCACGCTAGTAATTTTTGCTTCCTGGTATAAATTTCAAATTGATACTCTTGCTTAATATGGTCCCATCAATATCAACATACTAAATTTCAGGATCATTAAGGGAAAAGAGAAAAGACACAACTATTCATTTATAGCAATGATGATACACACAGAGCATTTTTCAAGCACAAATGCATATAGAAAATGAGATGCTGACAAGGAATGCATGAACAATATGTCCAGTACAAAGCCTAAATTCCAGGGAGTTAAGAGCTGAAGCTATGTTGCCCATTGCTATTATGGCAGCAGGAAAAATCTATGGCTCTTCTCTTGGAGGCAAAGTTAGCCATTTCCCTTCTTTAATGGAAATAACATTGAGAAAGACATGGTCCCAGAGGGAAGGCCCTGAGCTGTGTAATGTGTGAACGGTTCCCTCTCAGGTCGGGCTCCCATGCCCACTTGACTACGTTGCTCTCTGATGAGTGATGTTTATTACTTCATCCTTTGAAAGAGACGACTGACTGTATATTTAGAGGGCTCGCATGCTGCAGAAAATAGTTACATGTTTGTTCTGTGTAAATTCTTATTTCATGATTTTTAAAATGAAATCAATAAGTTGCTTTTGCTCCTGATTTATGATACAAAGTTCATAAACTGTACACTTTAGAGGTGAGATGGATTTAGAGTGTGGTTTTTTGCAAACTCCAAAATCTGGAATTCCATTTTAAACATTGTAATAGAAGTTCATCTTCTTATTTTACCACAGAGAGCTAAATTTGTAGATGATGTGATTTTGTTTCACTATTAGCTATAGAAGTATCAGTAATAATATTTTGCTAGGAAAAGAATCATCTACTAAAAATCAAACTGTCTCAAAATGATCCTTAATATCAGAGTTAAGTTCTAGCATGTGCTATACATAAGTTTGTAGTTCAGGCATATTCATTTGTCTATTTAGGAGAAAAATGTGATTTATATGGGAAAATTCATCATACAGATTCTGGAAATAAAAGTTGAATTTTTCAGATTTAAGCTGAATGAAATCCCTTGTAAAATATGAAATTGAAATAAAAATTATTTTACAAACAGACAACAGCTTGACAAGAGAAAGAATGAGTAGTGATCTAGTAGAAGAAAAACAGACTAGAATCATCTTACATAAAGAGTTTATCCTAAATGTTACCTGTGATATTAAGGATACCTTTTGACAATTCCTCATTTCTTTTGAGGAAGCTAAGGGACCATCATGTGGGTTGTCATGGACTCCACACTAAATAAAGCAGAATGGAAGGAGTGCAGTGTCTGCTGCTGCTGCTGCTGCTAAGTCACTTCAGTCGTGTCCAACTCTGTGCGACCCCATAGACGGCAGCCCACCAGGCTTTCCCGTCCCTGGGATTCTCCAGGCAAAAACACTGGAGTGGGTTGCCATTTCCTTCTCCAATGCATGAAAGTGAAAAGTGAAAGTGAAGTCGCTCAGTCGTGTCCAACTCTAGCGACCCCATGGACTGCAGCCCACCAGGCTCCTCTGTCCATGGGATTTTCCAGGCAAAAGTACTGGAGTGGGGTGCCATTGCCTTCTCCGGTGCAATGTCTATAAGGGGGCAAACACATAGTATTTACTTTGAACCTGAAAATTTACGCCCATCCAAGCATGATGGCACCCACTCCTGTACTCTTGCCTGGAAAATCCCATGGAGGGAGGAACCTGATGGGCTGCAGTCCATGGGGTCACTGAGTCGGACACGACTGAGCGACTTCACTTTCACTAAGCATGATTTCAAATGTCACCTGTGGAAGTTTTATGCACATTAAAAATTAAATTGTGATATATATATAAGTATTACATTTTATTCTAATAATATTTTGGAAGCCAAACTATTATTTATCTATGTTTTCATGGTGGTAGAAGTAAAGGAATAGACTATAAACCCTAAAGAAAACATTTCCAAAACCAACAAGCAAGCTGTATCTTTAATATATGCACTCAACATTGTTCTTGGCAAGAAAAAGAATAAAACAATGGATACAGTTTTTAGCTTCCATTTTCCATATTTATTAATTTAATTTCTCTCTTTTGAGGGGGAACATGTGAAACAGTCCTGTGATTCCAAAAGGTGAAACTGTACAAAAGGTACTGTCAGAGTGGTAACATTTCCAGCTCACCAATTACTTCAATTATTTTCCCATTTTCTCCTCTTCCTTGTGGTTAACCAAACTCAGTAGTCTCTGGCTTATCATCTGTGTATTTCTTTTTGAATGAATAAGCAGACACAGGTATATTTTCACATTTCCTTCCTTTTTATAAGAAGGTATCATTTTATAGGTACTCTTTCATATTGTTGTTTTTTTTTTTTTGCTTAACAATATGTCCTAGAAATTCTACATCAGTTTGTAGAGATTTTCCTCATTCTTTTTAGTACTCCATTGTGTGGATATAACATGGTGTTTTATTTAACTGTTATCCTACTTGAGGATGATTAGGTTGTTTCCAATGTTTTGCAGTTACTAAGTGCCACAATGAACTCAAAATGCTTTTTTTGGGTCTTTTTTAAAATTTGAAGTATGGTTTATTTATGGTTTTATATTAGTTCCAAGTTTATAGCATTCAGTATTTTTATGAATTATGTTCCATTAAAAGTTATCACAAGGTAATGGCTATAATTCCCTGTGCTGTATATTATTTTTGCTTATCTATTTTATACATAGTAATTTGTATCTCTTAATCTCATACCCCTATCTTGTCCCTCCTGTTTTCCCTCTCTCCTTGATATCCACGAATTTGTTTACTTTGTGGCTTTGTTTCCATTTTGCTATATATATTGGTTTGTTTTATTTTTTAGATTCCACATATAAATGATATTGTACAATTAAGTGATGTCTTTCTCTGACTTATTTCATTAAAAATAATATTTTGTAGGCCCATCCATGTTGCTGCAAGTGATAGAATTTCTTTCTTTTTACAGTTGAGTAAACTGTATATTCATATATATGAAATATATATACATGTATATATATATAATATTTCATGTATATAAATATACATAAAATATCACCTCTTTCTTATCCATTCATCTATTACTGAACACTTGAGTTGCTTCCTTATCTTGCCTATTATAAATAGTGCTGCTATGAACATTGAGGTTCATGTATCTTTTCAAATTAGTGTTTTTGTTTTTCCTGGATATGTACCCAGGAGTGGAATTGCTGTACCAGATGGTAATTCTATTTTTAGTTTTTTGAGGAACCTCCATACTGTTTTTCATAGTGGCTATACCAATTTATGACCAGTGCATTTTCTTGGCAAAACTCTATTAGTCTTTGTCCTGCTTCATTCCGTATTCCAAGGTCAATTTGCCTGTTACTCCAGGTATTTCTTGATTTCCTACTTTTGTATTCCAGTCCCCTATAATGAAAAAGACATCTTTTGGGGGTGTTAGTTCTAAAAGGTCTTGTAGGTCTTCATAGAACCGTTCAACTTCAGCTTCTTCAGCATTACTGGTTGGGGCATAGACTTGGATTACTGTGATATTGAATGGTTTACCTTGGAAACAAACAGAGATCATTCTGTCGTTTTTGAGATTGCATCCAAGTACTGCATTTCGGACTCTTTTGTTGACCATGATGGCCACTCCATTTCTTCTGAGGGATTTCTGCCCGCAGTAGTAGATATAATGGTCATCTGAGTTAAATTCACCCATTCCAGTCATTTTAGTTTGCTGATTCCTAGAATGTCGATGTTCACTCTTGCCATCTGTTGTTTGACCACTTCCAATTTGCCTTGATTCATGGACCTGACATTCCAGGTTCGTATGCAATATTGCTCTTTATAGCATTGGACCTTGCTTCTATCACCAGTCACATCCACAGCTGGGTATTGTTTTTGCTTTGGCTCCATCCCTTCGTTCTTTCTGGAGTTATTTCTCCACTGATCTCCAGTAGCATATTGGGCCCCTACTGACCTGGCAAGTTCCTCTTTCAGTGTCCTATCATTTTGCCTTTTCATTCTGTTCATGGGGTTCTCAAGGCAAGAATACTGAAGTGGTTTACCATTCCCTTCTCCAGTGGACCACATTCTGTCAGATCTCTCCACCATGACCTGCCCGTCTTGGGTTGCCCCACAGGCATGGCTTAGTTTCATTGAGTTAGACAAGGCTGTGGTCCTAGTGTGATTAGATTGACTAGTTTTCTGTGAGTATGGTTTCAGTGTGTCTGCCCTCTGATGCCGTCTTACAACACCTACAGTCTTACTTGGGTTTCTCTTACCTTGGACGTGGGGTATCTCTTCACGGCTGCTCCAGCAAAGTGCAGCCACTGCTCCTTACCTTGGATGAGGGGTATCTCCTCACCACCACCCCTTCTGACCTTGAACATGGAATAGCTCCTCTAGACCTTCCTGCACTGGAGCAGCCACTGCTCCTTGGAGTAACAGGCAAATTTGGCCTTGGAATACGGAATGAAGTAGGGCAAAGACTAATAGAGTTTTGCCAAGAAAATGCACTGGTCATGACAAACACCCTCTTCCAACAACACAAGAGAAGACTCTACACATGGACATCACCAGATGGTCAACACTGAAATCAGATTGATTATATTCTTCACAGCCAAAGATGGAGAAGCTCTATACAGTCAGCAAAAACAAGACCAGGAGCTGACTGTGGCTCAGATCATGAACTCCTTATTGCCAAATTCAGACTGAAATTGAAGAAAGTAGGGAAAACCACTAGACCATTCAGGTATGACCTAAATCAAATCCCTTATGATTATACAGTGGAAGTGAGAAATAGATTTAAGGGCCTAGATCTGATACATAGAGTGCCTGATGAACTATGGAATGAGGTTCGTGACATTGTACAGGAGACAGGGATCAAGACCATCCCCATGGAAAAGAAATGCAAAAAAGCAAAATGGCTGTCTGGAGAGGCCTTACAAATAGCTGTGAAAAGAAGAGAAGCGAAAAGCAAATGAGAAAAGGAAAGATATAAGCATCTGAATGCAGAGTTCCAAAGAATAGTAAGGAGAGATAAGAAAGCCTTTCTCAAGGATCAGTGCAAAGAAATAGTGGAAAACAACAGAATGGGAAAGACTAGAGATCTCTTCAAGAAAATTAGACATACCAAGGGAATATTTCATGCAACGATGAGCTCGATAAAGGACAGAAATGGTATGGACCTAACAGAAGCAGAAGATATTAAGAAGAGGTGGCAGGAATACACAGAAGAACTACGAAAAAGATCTTCATGACCAAGATAATCACCATGGTGTGATCACTGACCTAGAGCCAGACATCCTGGAATGTGAAGTCAAGTGGGCCTTAGAAAGCATCACTATGAACAAAGCATGTGGAGGTGATGGAATTCCAGTTGAGCTATTTCAAATCCTGAAAGATGATGCTGTGAAAGTACTGCACTCAATATGCTAGCACTCAATATGCCAGCAAATTAGGAAAACTCAGCAGTGGCCACAGGACTGGAAAAGGTCAGTTTTCATTCCAATCCCAAAGAAAGGCAATGCCAAAGAATGCTCAAACTACCGCACAGTTGCACTCATCTCACACGCTAGTAAAGTAATGCTCAAAATTCTCCAAGCCAGACTTCAACAATACGTGAACCGTGAACTTCCAGATGTTCAAGCTGGTTTTAGAAAAGGCAGAGGAACCAGAGATCAAATTGCCAACATCCACTGGATCATGGAAAAAGCAAGAGAGTTCCAGAAAAACATCTATTTCTGCTTTATTGACTATGCCAAAGCCTTTGACTGTGTGGATCACAATAAGCTGTGCAAAATTCTGAAAGACATGGGAATACCAGACCACCTGATCTGCCTCTTGAGAAATCTGTATGCAGGTCAGGAAGCAACAGTTAGAACTGGACATGGAATAACAGACTGGTTCCAAATAGGAAAAGGAGTACGCCAAGGCTGTATATTATCACCCTGCTTATTTAACTTGTATTCAGAGTACATCATGAGAAACACTGGGATGGAAGAAGCACAAGCTGGAATCAAGATGCCGGGAGAAATATCAATAACCTCAGATATGCAGATGACACCACCCTTATGGCAGAAAGTGAAGAGGAACTAAAAAGCCTCTTGATGAAGGTGAAAGAGGAGACTGAAAAAGTTGGCTTAAAACTCAACATTCAGTAAACGAAGATCATGGCATCTGGTTCCATCACTTCATGGGAAATAGATGGGGAAACAGTGTCAGACTTTATTTTCTTGGGCTGCAAAATCACTGCAGATGGTGACTGCAGCCATGAAATTAAAAGACACTTACCCCTTGGAAGAAAAGTTATGACCAACCTAGATAGCATATTGAAAAGCAAAGACATTACTTTGCCAACAAAGGTCCATCTAGTCAAGGCTATGGTTTTTCCTGTGGTCATGTATGGATGTGAGAGTTGGACTGTGAAGAAAGCTGAGCGCCGAAGAATTGATGCTTTTGAACTGTGGTGTTGGAGAAGACTCTTGAGAGTCCCTTGGACTGCAAGGAGATCCAACCAGTTCATTCTGAAGGAGATCAGCTCTGGGATATCTTTGGAAGGAATGATGCTAAAGCTGAAACTCCAGTCCTTTGGCCACCTCATGCGAAGAGTTGACTCATTGGAAAAGACTCTGGTGCTGGGAGGGATTGGGGCAGGAGGAGAAGGGGACGACAGAGGATGAGATGGCTGGATGGCATCACTGACTCGATGGATGTGAGTCTCAGTGAACTCTGGGAGTTGGTGATGGACAGGGAGGCCTGGCGTGGTGCGATTCATGGGGTTGCAAAGAGTTGGACACGTTGAGCGACTGAACTGACTGAACTGATACCAATTTATATAGGCACCAACAGAATACAAGAGTTCCCTTTTCTCCACATCCTTGCAAACATTTGTTATATTTAGACTTTTTGTTTTAATGATAGCCATTCTGACAGGTGTGAGGTGATATCTATTGTGGTTTTTATTTACATTTCTCTGATGATTATGGATGTTGAGCCTCTTTTCATGTGCCTGTTAGCCATCTGTATGTCTTTGCTAGGAAAAATATCTATTCAGGTCTTCTGCCCATTTATTGACTGGGTTGTTTGTTTTTTTGATATTGAGTTGTATGAGTTCTTCGTGTGTTTTGGATATTAACCCCTTGTTGGTTGTATCATTTGCAAATATTTTCTTCCATTCCGTTGTCTTTTTATTTAGGTCAAAGAGTATTGTGCCTATGTTCTCTTCTAGAAGCTTTATGGTTTCAGGTCTTACATTTAGGTCCTTAATCCATTTGAACTAGAAATAACTTTTGAGTAAAATTTGTTTATTTCTTCCTTTGGGTTTTAAATTTTGCTGTAGATTAACGTGAAACATAAAATTAAATCTTGCCCTTTAGACTGTGTGACATAATAAGTATCACAAGTGCTACCATTTTTTTAATCCTAGTTTTATTTTGGTAAATTTTCCATCAGGAAGACTTGTCATGCTTTTCTTGTTTTTGATGATCTGCTCTGAGTTCTCTATTGGCATCTTGCTCATATTTTTGCAGGCTAAAGAGAAGAAGTAGACAGAGAAGAGAACATCTTAGTAATTTTAGTAAGAAACCATACAGACTAAATTTATTTGATACTGTGTTTATACAACAATCCCCAACTGGTTACCTGGTGTTTGAGTTGATTGTTTTAATTTAGGATATTTTTCACATATGGAAAGTGTGACTTTTTTTAGTCAAGAAAAATTTAGACTTTCTTATGGACCTGATTTCTAGCCTATTATTCTAGAGCTTTTAGGGATGAGCCAGGATGAAGGAGCAATTTTAATACAAATAACTTCATGAAATACTTAACTTACTGGCAGGGCCATCTTTAAGTGCTTATACCAGTTGAAAAGCTTCTGCATAGGGAGACATTAATATGGTCCTACTCACATTTTTATTGGATCTTCAGGCAGAATGGTGGTGCCACATTAATTAAATTTTGCATGAAAATATCCAAAATAGAAAAAAAAATTCATTAATATTTGATATAACTAAGTTATACCACAGAGGGAAACAAACATACACTATAAGCAATAAAAATAAATTATAAATTTGGAAATTGTAATGCATTAAAAAGCTTGTTAAATAAGAAAAGTGCTGTAAAGATGAGGATGCAAATGAAAGGGAAGTGATCCTTATACAGGGTAGAAAATGTATCAGGGTTTCTTCAATGCCGAGCTAGTGAACTGACTATGTATGGACTGTAAAGGCCTGTTTTCCCACAAAGGGACTCTACTAGAGAGATAGGAACAGTTCATCAGGACTTACAGTAGTAGTCTATAATCTAATAATGAAGGGTTTTTTTTTTGTTGTTGTTGTTGTAATACGTACTTTAATTTGACCAATTAGCTTTCCATGAAGCATCAGTCCAGTGAAAAGGGAGATTTTGATGGCATTTTTGAGGCCCTAGTCCCTGAACAGGAATAAGATGGCCATTTTTGGTGAACTGATGAAATAGAGTTCTTGAATATGAAAACTGAGGGCTGGATCCTACTTATATGACCTAGACACAGCCAGGTTTTCTATCCTGAAAAAAGCCAAGTTGTTTTTCACATTTATGTTGCCAACACACTGTACACTGAAGTTAGAACTTTGAAACCCTTCAATGATTTTAATTAGCCAACTTCTTTTCTTTAAACTTTCTCTTTTTGGTCTTTCCAGACAACTAAAAGGCTTTTTATTTATTTTTATTCATTCATTTTTGTCTTTTATTGTAAAAATTTTCAACTACATATAAAAGTAATGAGAACTAAATGAATATAAATGACCCACCACCAACTTTAAATATTTATCTAATATTTTGACAACTTTTTTCACCTACTTCCCCATACTCCATACCTTATACCTTAAAACTTATTCTTGGTTGCAGTATTTTAAAATAAATTCCATACATTATATCACTTCATATGTAAATATTTTTGTGTTACTAACAGACAATACAGCCCCCAACTTAACAGTAGCATTGTTATATCTATCCAAACTACCATCATCTAAAACCTCTGTTTAAATTTTACCAATTGTCTCAAAAAGTTCCTATTACAGTTGATATATTTTACTCGGGTTACAAAAGGGCTCACACCTCACATTTAGCTGAGAAGTCTTTTACGTCTCTATTTTATAGTTTTATACACCCCTCCCTAAATATCATTTATTTGCTGAAACTGAGTTTGACTGTTGCTCTATTGTTTTCAAAGAATAATTCATAGTTGATCACATGTGCTTTCTCTTGCACCTTATCAGGAGGCCCCACTTTAGATTATAAGATTGATTAGTGGGTTCAGGTGTTGTCACACTGATATAGCTATTATACAATTTTTCATCAACCTTTTACTTAATAATGCTTGATGAACACAGCCTATATCCACTGTCTCATCATAAAGTATAAAATGTGTCCTTTAAAAAATGCTGTCATTTCTTTCATTTTTACTATTTAGAATTCCTTTATAATAAGGAATTTTCCCTTATTGTTTGGTTATCCTAAAACGAAAGTTTGTTGAGGAAAGGTAGACTATCTGCTTGATTATTTTCCTTTACTAACGCTGAGAATAATAAGTTGATACACTTGCAATTTCCAGAGGTTTCTTTCTTTTTGGTATAATTATGAAGTCGTAAATTTTATATATTGATGAGTTCCAATCTATTGTGGTTCTTATTCTTTTAGGTGCTCAAATTTCCTTTCCTTTGACCAGTGCTATTCCCTTCAAATTGGTTATTTTTTCCTTTTGGTGTGACTCCAGTGTTCTGTGATAGCTTCTTTGTTTCCTGATACAACTAAATGTTGTAGGATTGTTTTGAATGTTTTCTGCCCCAGACCTGAAATCAGCCATCTTTCCAAGAAGCCCTGATTCCTTTTAGGCAAAAATTGTATTTAGAGACCACAAGCTGGGTCTCTTTACTCTCTTTAATGAGTAAGGAATACTCATTACTTCTTGATTGTCATTGACAGTAGGCCCTCTCAGTAGACTAAAATATGTATTCTTTAAAAAAATTTTTTTAATTGAGTGATAACTGCTTTATAAAGTTGTGTTGGTTCCTGCCATACAACCACATGAATCAGCCATAGGTATATACATGTCCCCTTCCTCTTGAGTCTCCCTGCCAACTCCCACCCCATCCCACTCCTTTAGGTTGTCACAGAGCACCGGGTTTGAGTTCCCTGCGTCATACAGCAAATCCCCACTGGCTATCCATTTTACATACAGTAAAGTATATGTTTCAACGCCACTTTCCCAATTCGGGCCACCCTCTCCTTTCCCAACTGTGTCCTCAAGTCTCTTCTCCATGTCTGTGTCTCCATGGCTGCCCTGCAAATAGGCTCATCAGTAGCATCCTTCTAGATTCCATATATATGTGTTAACATATGATATTTATTTTTCTCTTTCTGACTTACCTCACTCTGTATAATAGGCTCTAGGTTCATCCACCTCATTAGAACTGACTCAAATGAATTCCTTTTTATGGCTGAGTAATATTCTGTTGTATATATGTACCACATTTTCTTTATCTGTTCATCTGTCAATGGACTTCTAGGTTGCTTCCATGTTCTAGCTATTGTAAACAGTGCTGCAATGAACATTGGGGTACATGTGACTTTTACAATTATGGTTTCCTCAGGGTATATGCCTAGTAGTGGGATTTCTGGGTCATGTGGTAGTTTTATTCCTAGCTTTTTAAGAAATCTCCATATTGTTCTCCATAGTGGCATTATCAATTTACATTCCCACCAACAGTGCAAGCGGGTTCCCTTTTTAGCACACTCTGTCCAGCATTTATTGTTTGTAGATTTTTTGAAGATGGCCATTCTGACCGATGTGAGGTGATATCTCATTGTAGTTTTGATTTTCATTTCTCTAATTATGAGTGATGTTGAGCGTCTTTTCATATATCTATTAACAATCTGTGTGTCTTCTTTGGAGATGTGTCTGTTTAGGTCTTCTGCCCTCTTCTTGATTGGGTTGTTTGTTTTTCTGGTATTGAGCTGGAAATTGTATTCTTTATATTAAAAGAAAAATGTCAAGATGACTGAGTTTTCACTTATATTCCTTGATTTTATATTGCTATTTCTTTTGCTTTGCAATGAAAATTTTGGTTCTTCAGAAAAACAGAACCAAAAGCATGTGGTTATGTATATATTGCCAATGCATGCATGCATGCTAAGTTGCTTCAGTCATGTCCCACTCTTTGCAACCCCGTGGACTGTAGCCTGCAAGGCTCCTCTGTCCATGGGATTCTCAAGGCAAGAATACTGGAGTGGGTTGCCATACCCTCTTCCAGGGGATCCTCCTGACTCACGGATTGAACTTTCATCACCTGAGACTCCTGCACTGCAGGCAGATTCTTTATTGTTGAGCCACCCGGGAAGCCCATTTATTGTCAATAGATGTATACACATACAATGGAATGTGTATAGATAAATAGATAAAACATCAGATCAGATCAGATCAGTCGCTCATTTGTGTCCGAGTCTTTGTGACCCCATGATTCGCAGCACGCCAGGCCTCCCTGTCCATCACCAACTCCCGGAGTTCACTCAGACTCACGTCCATCCAGTCAGTGATGCCATCCAGCCATCTCATCCTCTGTCGTCCCCTTCTCCTCCTGCCCCCAATCCCTCCCAGCACCAGAGTCTTTTCCAATGAGTCAACTCTTGGCATGAGGTGGCCAAAGGACTGGAGTTTCAGCTTTATCATCATTCCTTCCAAAGAAATCCCAGAGCTGATCTCCTTCAGAATGGACTGGTTGGATCTCCTTGCAGTCCAAGGGACTCTCCAGAGTCTTCTCCAACACCACAGTTCAAAAGCATCCATTCTTCAGCGCTCAGCCTTCTTCACAGTCCAACTCTCACATCCATACATGACCACAGGAAAAACCATAGCCTTGACTAGACGAACCTTTGTTGGTAAAGTAATGTCTCTGCTTTTGAATATGCTATCTAGGTTGGTCATAACTTTCCTTCCAAGGAGTAAGCGTCCTTTAATTTCATGGCTGCAGTCACCATCTGTAGTGATTTTGGAGCCCAGAAAAATAAAGTCTGACACCGTTTCCACTGTTTCCCCATCTATTTCCCATGAAGTGATGGGACCAGATGCCATGATCTTCGTTTTCTGAATGTTGAGTTTTAAGCCAACTTTTTCTCTCTCCTCTTTCACTGTCATCAAGAGGCTTTTGAGTTCCTCTTCACTTTCTGCCATAAGGGTGGTGTCATCTGCATATCTGAGGTTATTGATATTTCTCCCGGCAATCTTGATTCCAGCTTGTGTTTCTTCCAGTCCAGCGTTCCTCATGATGTACTCTGCATAGAAGTTAAATAAGCAGGGTGACAATATACAGCCTTGACGAACTCCTTTTCCTATTTTGAACCAGTCTGTTGTTCCATGTCCAGTTCTAACTGTTGCTTCCTGACCTGCATACAGATTTCTCAAGAGGCAGATCAGGTGGTCTGGCATTCCCATCTCTTTCAGAATTTTCCACAGTTTATTGTGATCCACACAGTCAAAGGCTTTGGCATAGTCAATAAAGCAGAAATAGATGTTTTTCTGGAACTCTCTTGCTTTTTCGATGATCCAGCGGATGTTGGCAATTTGATCTCTGGTTCCTCTGCCTTTTCTAAAACCAGCTTGAACATCAGGAAGTTCATGGTTCACATATTGCTGAACCCTGGCTTGGAGAATTTTGATCATTACTTTACTAGCGTGTGCTGCTAAGTCGCTTCAGTCATGTCCGGCTATGTGCGACCCCATAGACGGCAGCCCACCAGGCTCCGCCATCCCTGGAATTCTCCAGGCAAGAACACTGGAGTGGGTTGCCATTTCCTTCTCCAATGCATGAAAGTGAAAAGTGAAAGTGAAGTCGCTCCATTGTGCCCAACTCTCGCGACCCCATGGACTGCAACCCACCAGGCTCCTCCGTCCATGGGAGTTTCCAGACAAGAGTACTGGAGTGGGGTGCCATTTGAGTGCAATTGTGCGGTAGTTTGAGCATTCTTTGGCATTGCCTTTCTTTGGGATTGGAATGAAAACTGACCTTTTCCAGTCCTGTGGCCACTTCAGAGTTTTCCAGATTTGCTGGCATATTGAGTGCAGCACTTTCACAGCATCATCTTTCAGGATTTGGAATAGCTCAACTGGAATTCCATCACCTCCACTAGCTTTGTTTGTAGTGATGCTTTCTAAGGCCCACTTGACTTCACATTCCAGGATGTCTGGCTCTAGGTCAGTGATCACACCATGGTGATTTTCTGGGTGGTGAAGATCTTTTTTGTACAGTTCTTCTGTGTATTCTTGCCATCTCTTCTTAATATCTTCTGCTTCTGTTAGGTCCATACCATTTCTGTCCTTTATCGAGCTCATCGTTGCATGAAATGTTCTTTTGGTATCTCTGATTTTCTTGAAGAGATCCCTAGTCTTTCCCATTCTGTTGTTTTCCTCTATTTCTTTGCATTGATCGCTGAGAAAGGCTTTCTTATCTCTCCTTCCTATTCTTTGGAACTCTGCATTCAGATGCTTATATCTTTCCTTTTCTCATTTGCTTTTCACTTCTCTTCTTTTCACAGCTATTTGTAAGGCCTCCCCAGACAGCCATTTTGCCTTTTTGCATTTCTTTTCCATGGGGATGGTCTTGATCCCTGTCTCCTGTACAATGTCACGAACCTCATTCCATAGTTCATCAGGCACTCTATGTATCAGATCTAGGCCCTTAAATCTATTTCTCACTTCCACTGTATAATCATAAGGGATTTGATTTAGGTCATACCTGAATGGTCTAGTGGTTTTCCCTACTTTCTTCAATTTCAGTCTGAATTTGGCAATAAGAAGTTCATGATCTGAGCCACAGTCAGCTCCTGGTCTTGTTTTTGCTGACTGTATAGAGCTTTTCCATCTTTGGCTGCAAAGAATATAATCAATCTGATTTCGGTGTTGACCATCTGGTGATGTCCATGTATAGAGTCTTCTCTTGTGTTGTTGGAAGAGGGTGTTTGTTATGACCAGTGCATTTTCTTGTCAAAACTCTATCAGTCTTTGCCCTGCTTCATTCAGTATTCCAAGACCAAATTTGCCTGTTACTCCAGGTGTTTCTGACTTCCTACTTTTGAATTCCAGTCCCCTATAATGAAAAGGACATCTTTTTTGGGTGTTAGTTCTGAAAGGTCTTGTAGGTCTTCATAGAACCGTTCAGCTTCTTCAGCATTACTGGTTGGGGCATAGACTTGGATTACTGTGATATTGAATGGTTTGCCTTGGAAACGAACAGAGATCATTCTGCCATTTTTGAGATTGCATCCAAGTACTGCATTTCGGACTCTTTTGTTGACCATGATGGCCACTCCATTTCTTCTGAGGGATTCCTGCCCGCAGTAGTAGATATAATGGTCATCTGAGTTGAATTCACCCATTCCGGTCCATTTTAGTTTGCTGATTCCTAGAATGTCGACATTCACTCTTGCCATCTCTTGTTTGACCACTTCCAGTTTGCCTTGATTATGGACCTGACATTCCAGGTTCGTATGCAATATTGCTCTTTACAGCATCGGACCTTGCTTCTATCACCAGTCACATCCACAGCTGGGTATTGTTTTTGCTTTGGCTCCATCCCTTCATTCTTTCTGGAGTTATTTCTCCACTGATCTCCAGTAGCATATTGGGCCCCTACTGACCTGGCAAGTTCCTCTTTCAGTGTCCTATCATTTTGCCTTTTCATTCTGTTCATGGGGTTCTCAAGGCAAGAATACTGAAGTGGTTTGCCATTTCCTTTTCCAGTGGACCACATTCTGTCAGATCTCTCCACCATGACCCGCCCGTCTTGGGTTGCCCCATGGGCGTGGCTTAGTTTCATTGAGTTAGACAAGGCTGTGGTCCTAGTGTGATTAGATTGACTAGTTTTCTGTGAGTATGGTTTCAGTGTGTCTGCCCTCTGATGCCGTCTTACAACACCTACTGTCTTACTTGGGTTTCTCTTACCTTGGACGTGGGGTATCTCTTCACGGCTGCTCCAGTAAAGCGCAGCCATTGCTCCTTACCTTGGATGAGGGGTATCTCCTCACCGCCGCCCTTCCTCACCTTCAACTTGGGATAGCTCCTCTAGGCCCTCCTGCGCCTGTGCAGCCACGGCTAGACGCTTGTTATAAGGAATTGGCTCACATGATTATGAAGGTTGTCAAGTTCTGAATCTGCAGGGTAAGTTGGCACACCAGAGACCCAAGAAAACTAGAATTCCAGTTTGAATCTGAAGGCAGTTTAGTATAGAATTAGGAAGAGCTGATGTTGAAGCCCAGAGTGCTGGAAAATTCTGTCTTTCTTGGCATTAGCTGAACTTTTTGTTGTATTCAGGCCTTCTACTAGTTGGATGAGGCCCACCTACACTATGGAGGGACATTTGCTTTTCTCAAAGTTGACCAATTTAGATATTAACCTCACTCTCAACAGAAACATCCAGAATAATGTTTGACTAAATATCTAGACACTTTGTGGTCCACTCAAGTTGACAAAAAAATTAACCATCACAGTGAGCTTGGTAACTAAGTGAATTCCATTGGGCAGAAAAATTTTTTTAAATGTTTTAAGATCAATGAGAGGATTCAGTTCAGTTGCCCAGTCATGTCTGACTCTTTGTGACCCCATGAATCGCAGCACACCAGGCCTCCCTGTCCATCATCAACTCCCGGAGTTCACTCAGACTCACGTCCATCAAGTCAGTGATGCCATCCAGCCATCTCATCTTCTGTCATCCCCTTCTCCTCCCGCCCCCAATCCCTCCCAGCACCAGAGTCTTTTCCAATGAGTCAACTCTTCGCATGAGGTGGCCAAAGGACTGGAGTTTCAGCTTTATCATCATTCCTTCCAAAGAAATCCCAGGGCTGATCTCCTTCAGAATGGACTGGTTGGATCTCCTTGCAGTCCAAGGGACTCTCAAGAGTCTTTTCCAACACCACAGTTCAAAAGCATCAATTCTTTGGCACTCAGCCTTCTTCACAGTCCAACTCTCACATCCATACATGACCACTGGAAAAACCATAGCCTTGACTAGACGGACCTTTGTTGGCAAAGTAATGTCTCTGCTTTTCAATATGCTACCTAGGTTAGTCACAACTTTCCTTTCAAGGAGTAAGCATCTTTTAATTTCATGGCTGCAATAACCATCTGCAGTGATTTTGGAGCCCAAGAAAATAAAGTCTGACACTGTACTGATCCCCAAATCATAATCCTGGAATGTTAGTGCTGAAAGGACACTGGATATGATTCATTGAGTCATTTATTTTTTGAATGTGAAAACTAAGGCCTGGAGTGATCCAATGAATTGTCCAAGATCTCACATACGTTCATGAAAGGAAAGGAAGGAAGGAATCAAGAAAGAAACAAAGATTAACTGAGCCTTTTTCATATGCCTGGTGCTGTGCTAGGCACAAGCCATTTGGTGGTAACCAAAACAAACCCTGATCCTGCCTTTATGAAGATTTCCTGAGGAAGGGTCGATTAAGCTGAGACAGGAGGGTATGCAGGAGTTTATCAGGGGATGGGGATCAGCAGCAAGACCAGGGAATCATATTTCATTCAGAGGGATTCAAGTGTGGGAGGGTGCTGGTGGTAGGGTGCGCTGAGGAGGGCAAGTTGAATGGTTTTAAAGGCCTGAGAAAAGTTCAGAATAAATTGAAAGAGGCTGATAAAAGACTCAAAGATGCTGTTTACACTGTGCCTTCCCCTAAAGAGGATATTTCCACCCCCCTCCCACAGCGAATTGTTTTAAAAAGTAGTTAGCAATCCTTAAGCTATCAGTCTACGTCCCCCAAAAAGCAGGTATCATTATTGCTATTTAGTGACTAGAAGAATTAAGGCATTGAGCACTCCAATGCCTTGCCCAAGGCCACTGAAAAATTAAGATTAAAGAGCTAGAATTGAAAGTCACAGGGGAAGACTTGGCTTCTCTGAGACAATCGTGGGAAAGGAAATTATTTATTCTGGAAATTTAAATAGTCATCTTGGAATCTTCAGTGAAATCAGAGTGCAAAAATAGGCCTTCTCCCTGTCCCCCAGCACAACAATAATTTAGCAGTGATTATAATAATGATTGTTAAATGATTTGTGTGCTGATTAGGCTAGGAGTTCCCAGGGCTGAGTTCCCAAGTTGCCCTCCACAGTTCCCCTTCTGTGATTTACCTAAGGCCATACTATGACTGGACTTAAGACAGATCTCCATCCAGGAACTCTGACTGCTTTGGACCAACCAGCCCCATGATGTTGGTGTGAACATACTAGAAGTGATCTGATGAAGCTGCTTCATTGGGAAGTCTCTCAACAGTGGTACACTTGGTGATTTATTGTTGTTTAAACAATTATCTCTTTCCCTGCCTCTCTCTCTGATTTACATTTACCCGTGGTTTTTCTGAATGTATTGAAAACATTTAACTTTTATCATTCTTTAATTTTTAATTGTCTTATGATTGTCACTTAATTAAGCTTTAATAGAATCTACTGAAAAAAACAGAAACCAGCACTTACGAGTAAGCTGTTCTGTTTTCATTACATTTGACAAGTCGGAGAAATGAAGAAACAAGGGAAAATATTTATGTCTTCTGGAAGATGTATGGCATGTAATGGGCTTGGACTTTGCTCGTCCTGGGAAAAGGGATAATTCTTCTAAACCACAAGATGTTCAGATGACATTCAAATGTGCCTGTACAGCAAATATTGTTCATCTGTGATTACTCTGAGTCATTTTTCAATTTTCACCAGTTTACTTTCAAATGGGGTGGGAATCTTTTCCTCTCTGGTTGATATAAGTGGAAAGGGGGTGTGCCTTGCAGGCGAGAGATCTTGATTCAAGGCCTGATGGGAGAGTCTCCTGGCCTTATGATTGCTCACATGTTACTTAACCTCTGATCTCAGTTTCTTTATAATTAAATGGGGATAATATTTTCCTCACTGGGGTTTTCTTGTGCTTAAATGTAATGTGAAAGCCCCTGGCCCTACTCTAGCTCTCCTTGCCAATTCTTCTAATACTTTCCCTGGATGTTTGCCACTCAAGTCTCAATCCTGAGAGTAGCTAAAATTTATAAAAATGTGGTGATTTGTTCACTCATTATAATTATATTTAAACACCACATTTTATTTTTTTAGGGCTTAGGAAAGTATGCCAGAATTATTAAAGCAAGGCATCTATATCATCATTTCAGTGTTCAATACTAGTGTTTTGAAATGATTTCATCTTTCATATTAAAGGCAATTTGGAGAGCAGCAAATATGCCACAATTAAAGAAAATTGAAATGGAATATTACTTATTCAATATCCCTTTTTAGGCTAAGAGTCAAGTACAAGTGAGTGCTCATTTATTTTTATCCAAACCACATTTAGGACTTGATTCTTATCTCTATGTTAACTCTGATTATCTGTGTTTGATATTCACATCCATAAACCCTGCTCTGAAACTCTCTTTTTCCAAATAAAACTTATTCAGACTCTTTAGGGTTGTCCTTGTTGAAGCCAAACAGCAATGATTTCCAATGTGAACCGAATAGTTCATACATAAGAAAAGAACTGTAATGCGATGGTAATGGTAAGAGAATGATTCCTTATATGTTTCAGAGCTTTTTGTTATTCAGCATGCACTCATATATTATTTAATTGCTCCTTACAATGACTCTGTGAGGTTCTTCCATGGTTCAAAATACATTTAAAGGGTGAAAGATGTCAAGCTTGTGTTAAGGCTTGTGTAATCTTGATGCTAAAACCAGGCAAGATAACACAAGAAAAGAAAATTACAGTCTCTTTCTCCTATGAACATGCACACGAAGATCCTAAATTAAAAAAAAAATTTTTTTTTAACTTCCTTGTTGAAGGATAACTCACAGTGAAGGGCACAAGCTTAACACTTAATTGACTGGAGACATATTAACTCCACAGGCATTAGTTTCTGCAAAAGTTTCCTGGTCAATAATGTGTTAAGTGCACAGTCTGATGAATTTTTATACATGTACCTCCATGTAACCCCAGATTTTGCTGTATTTGCCTCATCTACCCCCTTACTTTGTCAGTTTTGAAAAAAGGAAACAAAATCACAGAAAGTGGAATTTCCTTTTAATTCCCATATCTTTTCTCATTCTTCCCTCCCTTCCTGACCAGAAGCAGCCAATATCATGAATTTGGTGTGAATCCTTTTAGTCTGTTTCAAAAATACCTTTAAATACACATATACTTCTTTAGGGCTTCCCAGGTGGGTCAGTGGTAAAGAATCTGCCTGCCAATGCAGGAGATGTGGCTTTGATCCCTGGGTTGGGAGGATCCCCTGGAGAAGGAAATGGCAACCCACTCCAGTATTCTTGCCTGGGAAATCCCATGAACAGAAGAGCCTGGCGGGCTACAGTCCATGGGGCTGCAAAAGAGTTGGATGCAACTTAGTGACTAAACAACAACAACAATGCTTCTTTAAGAAGAATCTATAGCAATAATGTCTAGAAGAAATATAATGCAAGCCATGTGTATAATTTAAAATTTTCTAACAGTCACTCTTAAAAAATAAAAAAGTACTCATTCACTATAGTACAACAATATGTTACATGATAAAAGATAAAGTGAACTGTAGTATCAACAAAATATTAATGCTTAATGGGAAAACATATTTTATACTGCTTTGGTTTTATATTTTAAATTAATTAAAATAAATGAAATAAAAATTTTAGTTTCTTAGTCATGCTTTCTACATTTCGAATGCTCAATAGTTACATGTCCCTACTGTACAGCATGACTGTAAGTATTGCTTTGTATACTTTTAAAGTTTACATAAATAGAGCACTGTTTTTATCTTTCTGCAATTTGCTTTTTACACTTATCTTTATGTTTTGAAATGTATTCATGTAGATACTGTGTACAACTTGTCTATTCTTCTTAGCAGTTTTATAGTATTCCATTACAAATGGACTCAATCAAATACTATATTTTTAAATACAATATTTTATTTATCCAATCCCCATTTTATAAACATTCAAATTGTTTCTAGTTTCCACTTTATTCTGCTCCCTTTTCTTTTTTCCCCTTTCCTCAATCAAGCTATTTATTCAAAAGAATTATAAAAAACAGGAAAAGTCAACATGAGCTTTCTACTATTTAGTTTCCTCATCTGTGTAATGGGGATAATTCTATTACCTACTTTGTAAGGCTCAAGAGACTTAAATGCAGTAATTCATATTAAACATAGTTGGAGTGATACATAGCAAATCAATGTGCTCAAGAAGCATTAGCTGCTCTCCTTGTCTTTTTCCTCCTCCTCCTTCTACACAACTATATGTTTATGTGGATCAATATGCTCTCTTTCCCTCTTGCCTGCTGGTTGCCTTCTGCTCAAAGCACCATGAAATGAACTGGCTAGTCCTCATCACATTTACATAAGGTCCGTCTAGTCAAGGCTATGGTTTTTCCTATGGTCATGTATGGATGTGAGAGTTGGACTGTGAAGAAGGCTGAGCGCCGAAGAATTGATGCTTTTGAACTGTGGTGTTAGAGAAGACTCTTGAGAGTCCCTTGGGCTGCAAGGAGATCCAACCAGTCCATTCTGAAGGAGATCAGCCCTGGGATTTCTTTGGAAGGAATGATGATAAAGCTGAAACTCCAGTCCTTTGGCCACCTCATGCGAAAAGTTGACTCATTGAAAAAGACTCTGGTGCTGGGAGGGATTGGGGGCAGGAGGAGAAGGGGACGACAGAGGATGAGATGGCTGGATGGCATCACTGACTCGATGGACGTGAGTCTGGGTGAACTCCAGGAGTTGGTCATGGACAGGGAGGCCTGGCGTGCTGCAATTCATGGGGTCGCAAAGAGTCGGACATGACTGAGTGACTGAACTGAACTAAATTGAACTATCTTTAAAGGTATGAGCATTTTGAGAATTAATAACGCTCTCTATTGTGTATGGGTTCAATACAATCCAAAGTCCCACTGACTATTCTATACATTTAAGTGATCCTTGTCAACATCATCAAAACTGGAATGAAAACTCTGTTTTCATAATGAAGTATGCAAAAACCTCTAGGTACATAAAAATGGCATAGTCTTTAAAGTCATTAAATGAGTTAAGAGGGTTTAATAGTAAAAATGTTTTTATAATTTTGAACGAATAAGCCAGCTTCTATATTAATCTAAAATAAATGTAATTCTTATGAAAGTATTTCAGTTCATTTTATTATACCCAGATTTTGAAAAAAAGAAATCCATATCCAAATATATCAATTCCATTTTCTGTTTGTAAAGGAGAGATGAAAATGGAGGACCCAAAGTAACACATATTTTGAAAAGAATTGCTAGATACCTTAGAACATATTCAGTTCAGTTCAGTTCAGTTCAGTCGCTCAATTGTGTCCGACTCTTTGCGACCCCATGAATCGCAGCATGCTAGGCCTCCCTGTCCATCACCAACTCCCGGAGTTCACTCAGACTCACGTCCATCGAGTCAGTGATGCCATCCAGCCATCTCATCCTCTGTTGTCCCCTTCTCCTCTTGCCCCCAATCCCTCCCAGCATCAGAGTCTTTTCCAATGAGTCAACTCTTCGCATGAAGTGGCCAAAGGACTGGAGTTTCAGTTTTAGCATCATTCCTTCCAAAGAAATCCCAGGGCTGATCTCCTTCAGAATGGACTGGTTGGATCTCCTTGCAGTCCAAGGGACTCTCAAGAGTCTTCTCCAACACCACAGTTCAAAAGCATCAATTCTTCGGCGCTCAGCCTTCTTCACAGTCCAACTCTCACATCCATACATGACCACAGGAAAAACCATAGCCTTGACTAGACGGACCTTTGTTTGCAAAGTAATGTCTCTGCTTTTGAATATGCTATCTAGGTTGGTCATAACTTTCTTTCCAAGGAGTAAGCGTCTTTTAATTTCATGGCTGCAGTCACCATCTGCAGTGATTTTGGAGCCCAAGAAGATTAAGTCTGACACTGTTTCCACTGTTTCCCCATCTATTTCCCATGAAGTGATGGGACCGGATGCCATGATCTTCGTTTTCTGAATGTTGAGCTTTAAGCCAACTTTTTCACTCTCCTCTTTCACTTTCATCAAGAGGCTTTTGAGTTCCTCTTCACTTTCTGCCATAAGGGTGGTGTCATCTGCATATCTGAGGTTATTGATATTTCTCCCGGCAATCTTGATTCTAGCTTGTGTTTCTTCCAGTCCAGCATTTCTCACGATGTACTCTGGATAGAAGTTAAATAAGCAGGGTGACAATATACAGCCTTGACGAACTCCTTTTCCTATTTGGAACCAGTCTGTTGTTCCATGTCCAGTTCTAACTGTTGCTTCCTGATCTGCATACAGATTTCTCAAGAGGCAGATCAGGTGGTCTGGTATTCCCATCTCTTTCAGAATTTTCCACAGTTTATTGTGATCCACACAGTCAAAGGCTTTGGCATAGTCAATAAAGCAGAAATAGATGTTTTTCTGGAACTCTTGCTTTTTCCATGATCCAGCGGATGTTGGCAATTTGATCTCTGGTTCCTCTGCCTTTTCTAAAACCAGCTTGAACATCAGGAAGTTCACGGTTCACATATTGCTGAAGCCTGGCTTGGGGAATTTTGAGCATTATTTACTAGAGTGTGAGATGAGTGCAATTGTGTGGTAGTTTGAGCATTCTTTGACATTGCCTTTCTTTGGGATTGGAATGAAAACTGACCTTTTCCAGTCCTGTGGCCACTTCTGAGTTTTCCAGATTTGCTGGCATATTGAGTGCAGTACTTTCACAGCATCATCTTTCAGGATTTGAAATAGCTCAACTGGAATTCCCTCACCATATTACACAACTGTTTTTCCTGCCAGTGGACTTATTTTTTTATGTTCTTTATAAAAAAGTAATATAAAAATTATTTTGCATTTTCTGAGCAGACTAATTACCAGGTGGGGTGGGGATGGGGATTAGAAATTCACCGGTGTAAATCTCCAAACCTAGCTCTACTCAGAGGTAGTTAAAAATTGAATGTAGGTATCATTATGTAACCAATAAGAACTGGTAGAATCAAGTCTGCAGTTATCAAAGATACAATTTCTACAGAGGTTTTAAGATTTGCTTTAGTGGAAGTAGGCTTTGGGAGGGTGGTAAGTATAAAATAAATCTTGTATACTTGCTTATTCCATCCCTTTTGCAAATTTTTTCCTATTACAATTTTGGGGAAGAAATATGATTTTGTTTTCTTTGATTAATTTTATTCCTGCAAGGCTATTCAAAATCTAAAGGCTTACAAAGAGTAATGGTTGCAAGAAATGGAATATTTGACCCTTTATATAATAAATTCTGGCAATGATTACTCAGGTATATCGTCAAGAAGGTTGTTATGTACTCTTAATTTTGTTCTGGGAGGAAAGATGGATTACTTCCTCTGAGGACTTTTGCAAACTAATACTGACTTTTACATATTTTAGTTTAGAAATATTTACTTTTCTTCAGTTTTTTTTTTGAAGAATTTTGATTTGACAGAAATGCTACCTTTATTATTTTTTACTCTTTGAAAATAAGGGACTAGAGCAGATAATATTCCTATGTTTTGTGGGAAGAATTTGAGTTTGCAGAATTTCTAACAGTTCTTCCTAATGAAGACTTCAGGAATCCAACTTGTGGTGGTTTTAGGTATATATCTATCACCTTTAAGTGACTGATAACTCCTGAAATCTGTTTAACTAAAGGATGCCTGGTACTGATAGATTAGCCACAATAGTAACTACATTTCGTTTATGAGACAAATAAATATTACATCATTCCTCTTTTATTGCCTCCTCGACTCATATTTTCAAGTCAAATATTTTTTAAAAAAGGACAAGGGATATAAATAAAGTAGAAAAAAACAATCCATTACCTTCAATAGCTCATGGTTTATATGGATTAACAGATTAAACAAACATAAATGACTGTTATTAAATAACTAATTTTCCTGAAAGTTTTATAGTATTGTGGTTGAGGCATGGTTGATGGACTCAGAGAGTGTAGGATCAAAACCTTGCTCTGCCATGTTCCAGCTAGGTGGGTTTGGACAATGGTTTAATCTCTTCGAACATCAGCTGTCTATTAAATGGGGATAACAGTACTCCTGTTTAAAGTTGTTGTTTTTTTAAAATGAGAACTACATGATCTAATCCTCAGGCAAAGTGCTTAGCATACAATGCTTGCTTAAAGAATGTTAGATATTTTGGTTAGATTAACATTCATGGATGACAGAATCTTTAACTGATTAAATGGGCTGAGGGCAGGGTAGTGGTCCCAGTTAGATGGCTTCAATCGGAGACAATATCCTATAGGAAAGGAAATTTGATCTCATTTTTTAAATGCCAGTGTGTGGATGAAGGAGAAGAAGTATTTCAGGGACTGAAACTGACATGCTGGTAAAAACAAACATGCTTCTGAAGCTAAATGATCATGCTAACTGGAGTTTGAAAATACATTTGTTTGCCCAGATGTGGATTTGTATAGCAAAGTAAGAAATGAAGAGGTTGATTAGATACATGTTCAAATGAACATTAGCTCACATGTGAAAAAGGAGATAGAGGACTTTTGTGTTCTTAAACCAAAGAATGAGAATATATAACAGGTCTTTGTGAAGCTGATTCCAGCAGTAGTTTCTGGGTTGGATGAGGTGATAACGGAGTCTGTGGAGGGTGTTGATGATCCAGATACTACACACTTGGTTCTGGGAGGTATGGAACACTAGAGAGCAATTCCAAGAGACAGTTTGGATATGGCACAGCTTGGTAACACAATCAAGATGGGAACTGAACTAGTGTAGTTGATAATGCCTTCCATTATTACTTTACTTTGTTGGATGTAAATAGAACCTCCCATTCCATCCCAATGGAGGAAATGATCTTTGTTTAGGAACTTAATCAGGGTTTCTAAATGGTAATAGAGTTCTGGATTTTGGTTACTCCAAGGGAATCCAGGGAAAGTGCAGGGAAATAAATTACTCTGCACAAGGATGTGACAGAAATGTATATATGTATAATACATGTGTGTGTGTTACCTTTTTACTTTTCTCCTACTGATTGAGTTGACATAGGAGGGAAGATGTGAGAAGGCTAGAGGAGAAATAAAGGATACCAAGAACTTTTATGAATGGAGATTTCTAATATTAAATTTATGTTTTTGTGTGACATAGTTTTTTCCCAGTATTCTCAGACATTCAAGTACAGATGCCATGCTGGCATGACTGTCTTATTGTGTGTATGAGGGTGTATGTTTGTGTTTAAGTTATGGAAAGGGTCTGAGATCTATGCCTGGGCTGGTGTGGTATGGAAAACAACTTTGGTTCTGGGAAGACAAAATGATCCTTAACCTGAACTAACTGAGCCAGAGGAGGGAGCTGATTGTCAAAGGAGTTAATGACAATAGGATTCTGGGAACTTGCAGAAATTCCAGGGAGGACATGGACTTCCCACAAGGAGGTGGCTTTGAATTTCTCTTCTTGTGATCTTAAGGAATAGAGTAACTGGCTGAATATTTATAGGGATAAATTTGACTTTACACACTTGTTTTTGTAGGGATAAGACGTGACTAAGTAAATATGCTCCTTTTGGTTTTCATGCCCTCTAGGCTTAAGTTGCCTCAATGGCTTCATGATATTGCTGCCCATTGTAGGAGCCTCAGAGTTAGTTTGCCTGCCAGGCTGGTTTGGCTTCTCAGCCTTTCACCAATACTGAGATGTCACACTGTGGATGTCTGTGTCTTTCTGACTTACCTCCGGGACTGAAAGCCTTACCTCCCTGCAACTTGTCAATGGAGATGACAGCTAGAGATGATCTTTCTACAGCAGAGTAGCATTTTAAATTTTTGAGTACTTAATGTCTACTCCCAGAAACACTGGGAAGAAAATCTGAAGCATTACATTTTTTTTTAGATGAATATTTTAATGATTCTGCTTGGAGTTATCCCTTGGTATTTGTCTCATTTCTGTCTAATTTTATGGTTATAATGCTATTTGAAAATTAAATGTCACAAAACATAAACCAAATAAACATGTCATCTGACTTTTAAAATTTTTATTATTTTTAGTATTATACTTAATAATTTTCCTGCTTTTTAACAGACTGTTTTGCTGATGAAATAAATGGGAGATGTGGGTGGGGAGTAACACAGAATTATGTGGAACTGGTGCTTGTGACCGGAGAAGGCAATGGCACCCCACTCCAGTACTCTTTGCCTGGAAAATCCCATGGATGGAGGAGCCTGTTAGGCTGCAGTCCATGGGGTCGCTAGGAGTCGGACACGACTGAGCAACTTCACTTTCACTTTTCACTTTCCTGCATTGGAGAAGGAAATGGCAACCCACTCCAGTGTTCTTGCCTGGAGAATCCCAGGGACGGGGGAGCCTGGTGGCTGCCGTCTATGGGGTCACACGGAGTCAGACACGACTGAAGTGACTTAGCAGTAGCAGTAGCAGTGCTTGTGACAGGGTTAAGAGAAGATTATTTGGGTTGGAATCCCAGCTTTTCTACTTCCTAGCCTGGCAAACTTAAGGTATTTAGACTCCCTGGTACTCAGTTTAACTCATCTGTAAAATGGGATAAATAATAGTAACTATGTCTTAGGGTCGTTAAGATAATTCATGTAAAGCTCCTAGAACAGTATTGGGCATCGATCTAGTGAGTGTTCAGTGAGCTACTTATTTTTATTATTGTTATAGCATATTATTATTATTATTCATAGAAAAATTAGTCTACAGGGAAACTAATCTCGTTATTTTATTGGCTTCACCTTGTGAAAAATGATACTTTCTCATTTGATTATTTGCCATAGTCAACACATTTGCTTTTCTACGATTTTTGGCTGTTTTCACAAATTTATATTTAAGTCCATAAAAATTTGCTATGCTTGTGGATATTCTAAGAATGACCCATTGAGCTTGAAAACAGTGCCCCAAAAAGAGTTCATAGCATTTCTAGCATGATTAGAGTGTGAGGTCTCCCCAGATGCTTTGAAGGGAATAACATTCATTTGAAAATGCAAGCTTTTTTTTTTAAATATATATATTCATTCATAATAATGTGATAGGGAGAATAGTGGTCCCCCAAAGATATCCATATCTTAACCCTCTGCACTTATGAATATGTTATGTTACATGGCACGGAGGAATTAAGGTTGCTAACCTGTGGAATGAAGAGAGTATCCTATGGGAGTATCCATTATCCAGATGGGCCCAGGGGTTCTTATGTGTGAAACAGAAGCAGGTGAATCAGTATCAGAGTGACGCAGCATGAGAAAGACTCGGCCTGCCCTGCTTGCTTTGAAGATGGAAGGTGGCTAGGTGCCAAAACTGCAGGCACCCTCTGGATGATGGAGAAGGTAAAGAAACAATTCTCTTTCATCTAGAACCTCCAGAAGGAATCCAGACCTGCCTGCTGCTGCTGCTGCTAAGTCGCGTTAGTCGTGTCCGACTCTGTGCGACCCCATAGATGGCAGCCCACTAGGCTCCGCCATCCCTGGGATTCTCCCAGCAAGAACACTGGAGTGGATTGCCATTTCCTTCTCCAATGCATGAAAGTGAAAAGTGAAAGTGAAGTCGCTCAGTTGTGTCCGACTCTTCGTGACCCCATGGACTGCAGCCCACCAGACTCCTCCATCCATGGAATTTTCCAGGCAAGAGTACTGGAGTGGGTTGCCATTGCCTTCTCCCAGACCTGCCTGCTACCACCTTAATTTTAGCCCAGTAAGACCTATTTCAGACTTCTGACCTCCTGAACTGTATGATAACAAACCTGTGCTGCTTTAAGCCACCACATTTATGGTAACTTATTATGGCAGCAACAGGAACCTATTGATAAAACAATACTGTACCACCCAAGCTTATCCGGTGGCTTGCCGGTGAAGAATCTGCCTGCAAAGCAGGAGATGCAGGAGATATGGGTTCGGTCCCTGAGTTGGGAAGATCCCCTAGAGAAGGAAATGGCTAACTCCAGTATTCTTGCCTGGAGAATCCCATGGACAGAGGATCCTGGTGGGCTACTGTCCTTGGGATTGCAAGAGTCACACATGACTGGGCATACACACACACACACACACCAAAGTTACCTTATTTTCCATCTTACTGGGCAGAGACTACTCACTGTTGGAAGCACACGTCAGAGCCTGGAATGAGAATGAAGGAGGGTCTTGAGCTGTGGACAGAACGAATCATGGAAGAGAATCTTACCTTGGGCAGAATGGCTATGTTTGTGGAAATTTTGAAAAGATTAAACTGATGAAGCTTCTATTTATAAAGTTATTCTGGTTGTTTCCGTTTTCCCCAGGCTACTGAAGGTGAATACATATGCTATTCATTGACAAATCTGTTTTTTTTTCCTGTGGAAATATAAGTTATAGGGTATCTGCAACTTTTAGGTATGTTAAAGGTAAAGAATGAAAAAAGGGACAATTAAAAAACAGTGTGTGCTGGCATGAGGTGTGGGTTATTATTCTACAGCATAATTTTGTGGCTGGGGGCACAGAATTTATAGGATGTGAAACACTCAAGTTTAACTGCAAAAGGAACATTTGTGAAAACGGATCACAGCGAAGGATTCAAACAAAAGCATTTCAGTGAAAATCGTACATCCAGAAGAGACAATGAAAATAAAGAGGCCAAATGAGCTAGTGCAAACTGAAAGAATTAAAAAGAATAAACAGAGTCATCTACAACTTTATCAGAGAAAAAGAAATACAAGAGAGAGAATGACCCATCAATAAATGAGGAGGGAGGAGAAATCGATGTTAGCGGTAAAATGTCTGAGCTATTGAACTGCTTTTTTTCAAGTCTGTCTTATAAAGAAATAGGGGTCTGGATAATTAGGAAGTAATTAAGGTCTCACTGACTTTGAGACACTATTGATCATAAATAAGTAAATAATTACCAATTGCATTAATAAAATGTGTGCAGTGTAGAAGCAATGCATTCTATAATAAATTTTCCCAATCCAATGGTAATTATTATATCATTTGTGGAGCTAGCAGTGAATTGGGGAAAGAAAAACCCACTTCCAAATATGCACAATTAATTAGATGCGATGATTTGACCAGGAGAAAATGGACAAAGAAATAAGCTCTTCAGGATAAAATCTGGAAGATTTGCTATCAGTTTATCTAAACAAATAACACCAACACCCACACACAAATAACATTGTAGAAAAACAGTTTAAATTCTGGCCCACCAGGTATGGGATAATGAACTACATGAAGTACAGTTCTTAGTTCTTATTGTCCAGAGAGCCTGGATCACTCAGGTGACTGATTACACAGATTTTCCAAATGCTAGCTATTTGGGAGTTTAACATCTTCAGAACTAAAATGTTATAGAAAACTGCAGACACTTCCATTTGTGCTATATAATGTGGACCTAGGTATGAGCTCAGGATAATATGAATTGGATACATACCTCTCATATACTTTTTATAAATTAATGAATTGATGTAAGAATGTACTGTTTTGGTATTGCAAGATGGTGTACAGTGGGGAAGAACAAAAGGTTTGTAGTCAGAGAGACTTGGGTTAGGATCAACCCCATGCACGAGCACTTGCTGGCCAAGTTATTTGACCTTTCTGAAGGAATGTAATCATATTTATTACATATAATTTTATGAAGGTTAAATGAAATAGCTGATATACTACTCTTGGCACAAAGTAGATACTCAACAAATAAAACTTATTGTCATAATAATATGGTAGATTTGAGTGAAACATGTGATATACATGTTTGCTTGAAAGCTAGGGAGACCAGAATCTACTTTTTGCTCTAATTTTGAATTACATAGCACTTGGCATATTGGTACTTGATAAATGGCAGCAATTAACATGTAGTTTTTATTTAGCTCTGTTACCCTGGGAAAATTATAGTCTCACTTTACCTCAATTTGTGCATAAGTTAAGATTAACCTATATTTCTTCAAGCATTTTCTGTGTTCTGAGCATTATTGGAGCACATCTGATTCCTGAAGGAACTTAAGAGTTTAGTTGCACAGGTAAGACCGATGTATAGGAACAACTAGAGATAAAAATGGGTGTAAATTCTCATAAGTGCATAGGGGTTCAGAAAACAGATAAGGTAAACCATTGTAGCAACAAAAGGCATGACAAGGGAAAACAATGGTACTTACTCTAGGCATTGAAGGTTACTTAAGATTTGGATGAAGGAGGAAATGGTGGAGAGGCAAAAGTGCTTTTTGAGTGGGAGGGGGACAGCCTGAGCCAGGGTGTGAAGGTAAGAATGAATGCATCTGGTGATTGCATTTCTGAGACATGGAGCTTATGATCTGGCGTAACGTCTGAGGATTGCACATGAATATTTGAAATTGGGGCCATTGTCTTTGAAAATGGATGAGTGGATGTTGAATGAAATGGTGTTAAGGTTGGAGGACAAAGCAGAAGGATGCTGTCGCTTGTAATAACACTCTTTCTACAGTTTCATGGCTTTGGATGAAATGAGATATTTGAATCTCTAAAATGCTTTCCTTCTTGTGAAGCTCTGCAACCATCCATAGAAATTTCATTTTTCTTGTGTTTCTTTCATTAGCCTATGAATCCTTTGAGGTGGGAACCAAGTTTTGTTCATCTCCATATAGGAGCCCATAACATGGGACTTGACACATAATAATGAACACAAAATACTTGTGGGATGGATAAAAGATGCTACTGTAGGTTATAAACATGAAGGGACATTTAATATTTGTCTCTCAATTATATCTCTTTTATTTGCTCATTTTATCTACTTCTAAAAGTTCTTAAGGTAGCTTGCACAACTGAAATAGAATACTTGTTAAGAAACAGAAGTTGTATTCCAGAAGGAGAAAGTTTCCCTCCTTTTAGGCACCAAGGCCAAGCAGATTATAGAATCCAAATTTAAACAAGAAATTTGGATTTGGTTTCTGGCAGTTGTAACATAAAGAGAATCACAATGTGCTTTCATTTTCTGATAAGCAGCCTGCAACGTTCAACTGCAGAACAAGAGTTTTCCCTGGAAATAAACTTGAGGAGGAAGTGATCACATGGGACCTTGTAATATTTCAATTAAACATTCCCATGTAGGGCGGGATATTCAATTGGATATGAAGGAGCATAAAATAGGCTCTAGAGAGAACTGGCACGGAGACCAACTTCATTTCTTCTGGCTTTCCAGATGGTTCATGGATGAAATTTACCCAGTTTAAAAAATTTATTTACTTTTTTTATTTTGGAAGTGCTTGCATCTGGAAAAAATAACCACAAATTCAATTGTTTAAAAAGTAAAGATATTTAGGTATCGTTAGAGAATGGAGTTCATATTAAATGATTTTGCTTTGAAACATGGTAAATAACTTGGAAAAGAGCATAAAACACTTTTCAGGGCCATGGCTCATAAATTTATAACATTGCTTTTATTAATTTGGAATCTTCCTGAGCTGAGATGAAGAGAGGAGTCCTTGAATTGATTTCCACATTATGCTGATTCTGTGATCATCTGTGTACTAAGAGACCACCCAATTCATCTCTCTTGTAACTAACCCCAGATTTTGTCCTGGATTTGAGATCTCTGGCTATGACATGCAACATATTTAAAAAATCTGTTTGATTGATAGTTTAATCATTGTTCCCTATTACATCAGCAGCAGGCCTGGTATTCCAATTTTGAAGGACTGTTTTGCCTTTGTCCTTGTGTCACTCGAAGTACTTGAGGCTTGCCAATAGTAGATCTGATTGAAGCTTTATGGATTTCAGACATAGTTGAAAGTTTACATTTATTTTATGTTCTTGTGGTTATCTTTTAGACAGCATATGATTTCTAGTCCTCCTGTTACAAAGTCACCTTTCTGATCATTTTCATTGTGTATTCTTTTCTATTCCTTTATTTCTTCAATATTTATATGAGTGTCAATAATTTTATGCTCTTGAAAAGCTAGTGGAAAAGCTGGTCACCACTTGTTCTTGAACTCAAGAAGGCAAACATGTACGTAAACGTGTTTTTGCCTGGGCGTAGTCATAAAGTCTTCCTTTTGGTCAGTGTTATCATTTTAGATTTTCTATGTGATTTAACAACCAGGCAAGTCTGCTTGGTTTTACAGACTGAAAAAAATTAAACCAGGCCTAAAAAATGACAATAACCAAGTACAGCATTTAATTGAACTTGACATTTGTATTTATCTGGTGATGGTGTTGCTGCTGCTTAGACAAAATTGTTAAACAGATAAGTCTGTCTGCAGAGATCCTCTCCCCAGGCACCCTCCCTGATCCCCACTCCCTTTATAACATTTTTAGGTTTCCTCACCACTTCATCTTCCCGCATCTAGAGCACCTCACCTGAGTTGTCCTTTTTGGTTAATGTTCCATGTTTTGGGTTTTCAGTAAAAACCTTAATTGAAGTGTAATCGATATACAATGAACCACCCTAAGTTAAACAGTATAGTTTGATAATTTCTGACATATATGTACTCCTACGATCACTACAGTTAAGGTAATGAACATATCAACCAACAACCAGTTTTGTCATGCTTCTTTGTAATCCCCTCTCCTGCCTGTCCCTGAACCTCACTCTATCTTCACACTACCACTGTTTCAACAGACATAGATTAGTTTTTATTCTCTAATATTTTATATAAATGGAATCATACAGTATATTCTTTTTTGTGGTTTGGTTTTTTTCATTTAGTGTTATTATTTTGAGATTAATCTTTGTTGTTTTGAGCATCAAAATTTGTAATCAGTAATTTTCTCTTTTTATTGCTGAGCAGTATTCCATTGTACTGCTATATCACAATTTGTTTATCTATTCACTTATCAATGGGTATTTGGGTTGTTTTCTGTGTGTGCTTAGTTGCTCAGTCATGTCTGACTCTTTGTGACCCCATGGACTGTAACCTGCCAGACTCCTCTGTCCATGGGGATTTTCCAGGGAAGAATACTGGAGTGGGTTGCCATGCCCTCATCCAGGGGATCTGCCTAGCCCAGGGGTCAAACCCAGGTCTCGCGCACTGCAGGTGGATTCTTTACCATCTGAGCCACCAGGGAAGCCTCTAAGTTTGGGCTAATAGAAACAAAACTGCTATGAGCAGTATGCACAAGTCTTTGTCTACAAATATGTTTCCATATTTTTTAGATATTTAGCTAGAATATACAGATGGCAGGGCTCCCCAGGTGGCACTAGTGGTAAAGAACCCGCCTGCCAATGCAGGAGACATAAGAGACACAGATTCAATCCCTGGGTCAGGAAGATCCTCTGGAGGAGGGCATGGCCACCCACTCCAATATTCTAGCCTGGAGAACCCCATGGACAGAGGAGCCTGGCGGGCTATAGTCTATAGGTTCGCAGAGTTGGACATGACTGAAGCGACTTAGCATGCAAGAATACAGATGGCTGGGTCACATGGTAGATGTCTGTTTAACTTTTAAAGAAACTGTTAAACTGTTTTCCAAAGTAATTGTACCATTTTGCATTCCTGCCACTAGTTTTTGAGAATTCCAGTTACTCCACATCTGGTCCAAGCCTTGGTGTTATTGATTTTAATTTTAGAAATTCTAAGAGATACATAGTGCTATCTCTTTAATGCTAATTTCTCTAATAACTAACAATATTAATCATATTTTCATGCTATTTGCCAACTGTGTAACTTCCTGTTGAAGTGTCTGTTTAAATATTTTGTCTATTAAAAATTGAATGCTTCTTTATTACTGAAAATTTGAGACTTCTTTATATATTTTTGATACATGTTTTTATCACATTTGTGATTTGCAAATGATATCTCCTAGGTCAAGGCTTGTCTTTATATTCTCTTAACAGTGTCTTTCTCAGAGCAAAATTCTTAATTTTGATAAAGTCCAATTTACTAATTTGTTCTTTCATAGATCTTGCATTTTGTACTGTGGCTGAGAAATCTTTGCCTAATATATGGTCATAAAGGTTCTCTTCTATAGCGTAGTATAGAAATGTTATAATTTTAAGTTTTACATTTATGTGTACAATCACTTTGAGTTGTTTTTTTTTATATGGTGAGGTATGAATATTTCTTTTCTGCCCATGAATATCAACTGTTTATTATCTTTGTTGAAAAGAATATTCTCTACTGAATTGCTTTTGTATCTTTGTCAAAATTAATTTGCTATATATGTAGGTCTAATTCTGGGGTCTCTTCTGGTGCTATCTATTTTTATGTTTATACACTAGCTCGAAACTTGAAGTCAGGTCATTCTTTTTAAAAAGCTGTTTTTGCTATTCCAGGTCATTTCCAATTCATATAAATTTAAATATCAGCTTATGAATTACTTCACAAAAGCCTATGGGGATTTTGACTAGGATGACATTGAATCTATAAATTAATTTGGATAGAACTGACAGTTTAAGGATATTGAGTCACACTGATCCATGAACATGGAATATATGTCCATCTAGAGACTGTCATACTGATTGAAATAAGTTGGACAGAGGAGAAATATTGTATGACATCCTTAATACGTGGAATCTAAAAAGAAATGATACAAATGAACTTACTTAAAACAGGAAGAGATTCACGGACTTAGACAATGAACTTATGGTTGCTGGGTGGACAGGATGGAGGGATGGAATAGACAGGGAGTTTGGGATGGACATGTACACACTGATATATTTAAAATGGATAACCAACAAGGACATACTGGATAGCACATGGAACTCTGCTCAGTGTTATGTGGCAGTCTGAGTGGGAGGGGAATTTGGGGGAGTATGGAGACATGTATGACTGAGTTCATTTGCTATTCACCTGAAACTGCCACAACTGTAATCAGCTACACACCAATACAAAGCAAAAAGTTTTTTAAAAAAGAATATCTGGCCATATATATAAGCCTTCTTTTAACTTTTCTAAACAATGTTTTGTGATTTTCAATATACAGGTCTTGCATATCTTTCGTCAGAAGTATTCCCAAGTATTTCACATTTTTGTGCTATTGTAAATGATACTGTTTTTAAAAAATCTCTATTTCCAATTATCTGTTGCAGGTAATAGAAATACAGTTGATTTTTGTATATTGATCTTGTATCCTCCATCTTTGCTAAACTCACCTATTGTTCTAATAGCTTTTTCATAGATTCTGTAGGATATTCTATATACACTAAGTTATCATGTTGTCTGCTAATAAAGACAGTTTTATTTTCTTAAATCATATTCATGATTTTAGGGAGAGCATTCAATATTCACCGTTAAGTATGATCTTCACTGTAAGTATTTTTGTAGATGCTCTTTATTGGGTTGAGAAAGTTCCTTTCTATTCCATTTTCTGGGAGATTTTATAATGAATGGATGTTGGATTTTGGTCAAATGATTTCCCTGCATTTATTGAGGGGTTCATATGGCCTTCATCTTTTTATCTATTAATATGGCCAAATATATTAACTGATTTTTTTTTTTTAGTATTAAACTAAGCTATGTGGCTTGAGGGATCTTAGTTCCCAACCAGAGATTGAACTCAGAGAAAGTGCTGAGTTCTAACCATTGGATCACCAAGGAACTCACCATTTTTTTGGTTTCTTAAGATAGAAAATGAGGTCATCAGTTTGACGGTTTTCTTTTTTTCTATTATGGGCATTTAGTGTGAACAGTGAACTTCCTGATGTTCAAGCTGGTTTTAGAAAAGGCAGAGGAACCAGAGATCAAATTGCCAACATCCGCTGGATCATGGAAAAAGCAAGAGAGTTCCAGAAAAACATCTATTTCTGCTTTATTGACTATGCCAAAGCCTTTGAATGTGTGGATCACAATAAACTGTGGAAAATTCTGAAAGAGATGGGAATACCCGACCACCTGACCTGCCTCTTGAGAAATCTGTATGCAGGTCAGGAAGCAACAGTTAGAACTGGACATGGAACAACAGACTGGTTCCAAATAGGAAAAGGAGTTCGTCAAGGCTGTATATTGTCACCCTGTTTATTTAACTTCTATGCAGAGTACATCATGAGAAATGCTGGACTGGAAGAAACACAAGCTGGAATCAAGATTGCCAGGAGAAATATCATTAACCTCAGATATGCAGATGACATCACCCTTATGGCAGAAAGTGAAGAGGAACTCAAAAGCCTCTTGATGAAAGTGAAAGTGGAGAGTGAAAAAGTTGGCTTAAAGCTCAACATTCAGAAAATGAAGATCATGGCATCCAGTCCCATCACTTCATGAGAAATAGATGGGGAAACAGTGGAAACAGTGTCAGACTATTTTTCTGGGCTCCAAAATCACTGCAGATGGTGACTGCAGCCATGAAATTAAAAGATGCTTACTCCTTGGAAGGAAAATTATGACCAACCTAGATAGCATATTCAAAAGCAGAGACATTACTTTGCCAACAAAGGTCCGTCTAGTCAAGGCTGTGGTTTTTCCTGTGGTCATGTATGGATGTGAGAGTTGGACTCTGAAGAAGGCTGAGCACCGAAGAATTGATGCTTTTGAACTGTGGTGTTGGAGAAGACTCTTGAGAGTCCCTTGGACTGCAAGGAGATCCAACCAGTCCATTCTGAAGGAGATCAGCCCTGGGATTTCTTTGGAAGGAATGATGCTAAAGCTGAAACTCCAGTACTTTGGCCACCTCATGCGAAGAGTTGACTCATTGAAAAAGACTCTGATGCTGGGAGGGATTGAGGGCAGGAGGAGAAGGGGACGACAGAGGATGAGATGGCTGGATGGCATCACTGACTCGATGGACGTGAGTCTGAGTGAACTCCGGGAGTTGGTGATGGACAGGGAGGCCTGGCGTGCTTCGATTCATGGGGTCGCAAAGAGTCAGACAAGACTGAGCGACTGATCTGATCTAATCTCATCTGAGTGTTCTAAACTTCCTGTAACTGCCATTAGCCACATGTTACAAATTTTGGCACATTGTGTTTTCATTTTCATTTACTTCCAGATACTTTCTAACTTCCTTTTTGATTTCTTCTTTGATAAATCTGTTATTTCAAAGTGTCCAGTTTTCAAATAGTTGAGATTTTTCTGGATATTTTAATATTTTAATTCTAATTTAATTCTATTTTGTTCAGAGAACATATTTCATATAATTTGAGTCCTTTTAAATATTGAAGCTTGAATTATGGTGCAGATTATAGTCTCTTTCACTGCATGTTTTGCTTGCACTTGAAAATGATTCTGTTGAGTGTGCACTGTGCTTAGTTGTTCAGTTGTGTCCGACTCTTTGCAGCCCCATGGACTGCAACCCGCTAGGCTTCCCTGTCCATGGACATTCTCCAGGCGAGAATACTGGAGTGGGTTGCCATGCCCTCCTCCAGGGGATCTTCCCAACCTAGGGATCAAACCCAGGTCTCCCTCATTGTAGGCAGATTCTTTACCATCTGTGCCACCAGGGAAGCCTATTGAGTGTAATTATCTTGTATTTTAAATGACACCAAATGGTTGATAGTCTGCTTTGGTCAATATCTTCATTGATTTTCTATTTGTTCTATCAATTATTGAAAGATAATGTTGAAATCTCTGCCTATGAAAATCGATTCATCTAATTCTCTTTGCAGTTTTATCAGTTTTTGAAGTTTGTCATTGGGAGCATAAGCATTTGAAGTTTGTTATAGTCTCTTGAAGTGAAGTGAAGTGAAAGTCGCTTAGTCGTGTCCGACACTTTGTGACCCCAAGGACTATACAGTACATGGATTTCTCCAGGCCAGAATACTGGAGTGGGTAGCCTTTCCCTTCTCCAGGGAATCTTCCCAACCCAGGAATTGAACCCAGGTCTTCTGCATTGCAAGTGGATTCTTTACCAGCTGAGCCACAATAGTACCTTGATGAATTTACACTTCTATCAGTGTGAGATGGCCTTCTTTATCACTGGTAATTTCTTTGCTCTAAAAAGCAATATTTACTGTCTGATATTATTATAGTCACTCCAGGTTTTAAAATCAGTGTTAGCATAGTATATTTTCCTTCATCTTTTAATTTTTAACCAGGCTATGCCTTTGTGTCTGACTCTTTAAAAAAAATTCAATCTAACAATTGATGTTTTTATTTAGGATATTTAGACCATTCATATTTAATGTGATTTTTGCTATATTTAGGTTTAATTTTACCATTTACCAATGAAAAATTTTATTTTCCAGTAGATTTTCTATTTTCTAATCTGTGTTTTATTCTTCTCTATTGTCTTTATTTGCTTCCATCTGGATTGAATATTTTTCATGGACTTACGAGTTATGGCTTACTAGCTGTAAAATTGCTTTAGGGTTTATAGTGATAAGTTAGAGATGCCACACTTCACATATTGGATGTCAGGCTCTGAGTATAAGAACTTTGCAATAGTATACTTCCATTTTCCCCTCCTGGGTTTTGTGCTATTTTTATCTAACATTTTCTTTCTATATATGTTATAAACCTAATAATACCTTGCTATCATTTCTGTTTTAAGTAGTCACTTATCCTTTAAGCAGGTTTAGAAATAAGAAAAAGATCTGTTAATGCTTGGATATCTGGTGCTCTTCTTTCCTTTGTATGTATCTATACTTTCACCTGGTATCATTTTCCTTCTGCCTGAAGAACTTATGGTATAAATTCTTTCAGCTTTTACATGTCTGAAAAAGTCTTTATTTGCTTTTGTATTTAAAGATCTTTTTGCTGTGTATGGAACTCTGTGTTGTTTGTTTGGTCTCTAAGTGTGTCTGACTCTTTTGTAACCCCACGGACTGTAGCCTGCAGGTTCCTCTGTCCATGGGATTTTCCGGGCAAAAGTACTGGAGTGGGTTGCCATTTCCTCCTCTAGGGGATCTTCTGGACCCAGGGATCGAACCCAATGCATCTCCTGCATTGGCAGGTGGATTCTTTACCTCTGAGCCACGAGGGAAGCCCTGTAGAACTGTAGGTTGTCTTAAAAAATACATCGAGACTATTGCTCCATTGTCTTTTCTTCTGCATTACTTCCAATAAGAAATCTATCTCCCTTTTCTTTGATCCTCTAAACATACAGTCTTTCTTTCCCCTAGCTGTCTAAACTTTTCCTTTTATTAGTGATTTAAGATAATTTAATATTACGTGCCCTGGTATAGTTTTCTTTAATTTTCTGTGCTTCGAATTTGTTGAACTGCTTTTGAACTATTGGTTCTGAGGGTTTATAGTTATCATGAAATTTGAGAGAATATTCCTTCAGTTCTTTTTCTGCCTTCCACTCTCTTTCCTTGTTTGTAGGCACTCCAATTATTAGTATATAAGGCCACTTAAAATTGTTCTGTTCATTTTCTGTCCTCCCTTCCTCTGTTCCTTCTTTCCTTTGCCCTTATTTTCTGTGTTTCATGTTGGGTAGTTTCCATTACTATGCTTCAAGTTTATTAAACTTTTCTCCCCTCTGCAATGTCCAATATGTTAATTTTAATCCCATTCCATTATTATTAATTTTTTAGACCTTGTAGTTTTAATCTCTAGAGGTTTGACTTGGACCTTTTTATACCTTCCATATTTTTATTTAACATAGTCATTCTTTCTTCTGGAACACATAGAATATAATTACAATGATTTTTAGTGTTTAGCTACTAATTTTATTGTTTGTGTCATTTCTGGTCAGTTTCAATTGATTTGTTTTCTTGTCTTAGTAGGCTCTGTGCAATGCTGCAGCTCTATAGACCATATCAGACTCTCTAGCTTGCACTTAAGTTCACCCTGTCCTGTGGGACCTAGTGATTTGGAGCTGGCCATCCATTTGGGGCCAATCTTCTAGCTGGGTGGTCCGTCCAACCAGATCCCTCATACTCCTAGCTTACTTCCCTCTCCTCTGCTTGGCTCCTCATTTTCTGCATTCAGAATGTCTGGTGACCAAGCCTGCACTGGCTATGTCAGTCAGTAAAAATAATATATTTTCTTCTGCAAATTAATCACATTTATTTTTCACAAGTAAGTATTATTATTTTTCTAGATTATAGATATAATTCATGCTCATGCAGACAATTTGGAAATTTTGGAAAAATATGTATAACAAATTTAGTTACCTACCTCTAACTCTAACTACTTGCATTTTTATGCTTCTCTTTGTTTTACATAGTTCATCTTATACTATATTCACACTTCAAATTCTACTTATTTTCAGTTACTTTTCTTACATCACTAAAAATTTTAATGATTACTGCCATTTCATCATAAAGGAATGCCATAATTTATGTAATTATTTCCCTGTAATGGGATATTTTCAGCTTGTTTTCATTTTTCCCTGTTATTTCTGCATAATTTCTTCCTGAATTTGGGATTATGTCTTTAGGATAGATTCCCAGAAATGGAACAATAGGAATGAACCTTTTCAGACTCTTAAAGCAATGCCAGGTTGCTTTCCAAAATGGTTATAACAATGTACACTTAAATTCAACCAGCGCTTGACATGACTTTGTTTCACCAGGTAAATGTTTTTATAATATATAAGTTTATTTATTAAAGCAAGAGATACTATTTAATAAATCTGATATTTACCTTAAATATCAGTTGAGAAAATTTTTTAGGTAGCTATCTAACTGTAGGAGAAAGTTTTTCTTCTACTTTCAAATAAGTTCAAAAAATTCATTTGCATCCATTTTATAACCACAGCCAAGTACATCCTTTTCTTTCATTTGGAGTCCTACATTAGCATTATTGACAAATTATGCTGTTAGAATGGACACGTTATATCGTCCTTAATTTGAGTGAGAGTTTCTTTCCATGATTAATGCCAAGAATTCTTTTGGGATCTGTTCAAGCCTGGTAGGAGCCCTTAATTTATTTTCTTATTTGTTTTGTTTATTTAGAATTTATATCTTGCTTACTACTAAACTAGATTTGAGGTGACTTATACATAACAACAACAACAACAAAAAAAAGTAAGTTAAAGAATACGAAGAATAAGGGGAAAATGATAATAGGACCCTAAGTTAATTATAACATCTGGACATTGATTTTTTAAATCAGTTTTTTGTGGCAGTTTTTTACACACTAGTTTTTTTTTTTTTTTTTTTTGTCCTTGGGCTCTGCAGGCAGTTTGTAAGAACTGAGTGGGATGAGACAGCAAGGCAAAGGCTGGGAGGTTCTTGGCACATCGACATCAACCTCAGAGGCCCTCTGGGGAGGCTGGGATAGCATTTTCTCACCGGAAAGCACTCATCTATCATATTCATGCTCTCCTAGGAAACCCCTCAGAGGGCACCCTTGCCTTAGAGGACAACTCTCCAGGAGCTCTTGTGGCAGTCAGTGGGCAGCATTTCACAGACTGTTGGCCTTTGTGGTGGGATGACAATTTTTCTCTGACTTCAACAAGGGTCCTTTGCAAACTGGTGCAGCAGGAAGTGGAAGACCACGGCCCTGCTGTTGTGCTAAGAAGTCATTATCGCCAGAGAGAGCAGAAGTAGGGACTGCAGATAATGGGCCTCTCAGGCTGTCCAGAAATCATTACATGACTGAGGAAGAGGCAGCAACTGTTTTAAATCCCATTAGTGGGGCTGATGGGCTGTCTGGGACAGGATGCCTATCCCTGAACCAGCAGCTTAGAATAACTTCTTATTAACCCTCTAATGTTGGGAGCTGTCATTTCCCAGGCTGCAGTTCCAACACTTTTCCAGAGAGAATAGGAAAGTGTGTTAGGTGCCTTACACATGATCTCACTGAATTCTAGCAACCATCTTCTGAAGTTGGTGTTAACTCCTTTGTGCAGGTAAAGAGGCTGCGATCTGTTCAAGGTTACAAAGTTAGTAAGTAATGGAACCAAGATTACCAAGATTAAAATCTGAATGCCTGACCCTAAAGCCCGCATTCCTTTGATACATCAGCTGATTCCAAAATGCTGTGTGTATGTGATTGAGGCAGTGCCAGAGTATTGCAGCTCAGGAATGACCTTCACAGTGGGTGGCACTAATGACTGGGCTTTGGTGCTAAGCCGCGAAACTCACACATTTTTGCTAACTTGAAATACTCAGAGACTTCCCTGATGGTCCAGTGGTTAAGAATCTGCCTGCCAATGCAAGGGGCATGGGTTCAATCCCTGGGCCCGGAAGATTCCACATGCCATACAACTAAGCGTGGGCACCACAACTACTGAGCCCTCCCTCTAGAGCCCGTGTTCTGAGATGAGAAGCTATCGCAATGAGAAGGCTGTGCTGGAGTAGAGAGTAGCCTGAACTAGAGAGTAGCCTTCACTCATCAAAACTAGAGAAAGCCCAGCACAGCCCCAAATAAAATGAATTTAAAAAGAAATACTCAATAGCTCTGTATACATTCCATTTTCAGAACTTATCAATACTTAGGCCATTTTTAATCCTCTTTCCCTTTTTAGAAAAAGTTTTCTTTCCTACTCTTTGTTCTGTAATAAGCACAATATAACTCAGGTATGTTTAGTTTCTAGTTTCTGATTGCTTAAGATGGTCTAATGAAAGGGAATGAGGAAGAGCAGTATACATTTAATTTCTTTTAGTTCCACTACCTAATTTAAATTTTTTCAAGTCTCCTCTGCTTTTTCTTAAGCTTGAGGGTTTGGTGTTACAAAATGAGTAATTCTAATTGCGGCTTTGGGGGAATAATTTTTATTTGTTTAAATGTCTACAGATTATTATTGAAAAGGCTTTGAAATGCTTTCAGAATAGTATGATTACAAATTGGTACTATGATGCTGATTTCTAATAACTTTGTGCTTTACAGAATTACATGATAGTTAAAGGGTCATGGTTCTAGAATATGCTGAAGGTAGGTATCTTTAAAAAATGTTCACCTTTTTTTCATTATGCTATTTTGTGTATTGAATAATTCATTGCTAAAACATTAAAAAAAAAGAGTCCTCAATAACAAAAACATGTTTTCAGTTAAGGACCACCTCTTTTTCTTTTTTTAATCAGAGTATCCTTAGGCTTGCAAAACTAGATTGTATAAACTTGTTTATACAGAGGAATTGCCAGTTCCAATGTCTTTGTCACTTTGGTTCCACTTACTTTACAGAATAGTCATGAGGCAAATCAGTGGCCAAAACAGAAATAGTATACAGAAATAATCTGACTCTTAAGGAGTCTTTTTTCATGTTGTATCCAGTGTTTAACTATATTTGTTCCAGGTGCCTACGGTGCTGTGCTGGGCTAGTTAGTAATGTCTTCAGCTTTTAAGATGCAATGTTAGCAAAATACGTATCTTTTATGTTACTTGTACTTGGAAATTTTTTGGAGTATTTGACACTCACAACTATTCTTCCAACTCGACTATGTATTGCAATGAAAGAATGTTCTGGGCATGAAGGCAATGAAATAGACAGATACTGGAAGACACGTGATTCTTAACAACCTGCAGGTGGGTTATCCACTGTGTGGCTGTCCCACAAAAGATTTCTCATCCTAGAACAGCTTTTCCTTATAAGAATAGTATTTCCAAGGAGCTCTCCCTTTATACAAGTCAATCCGTCTCCAGATCTTGATTAAATGCCTTAGGTATGAGGCATTTGTGGTAGTAGTTAATATGTGTATATGGAGAATTCAAGGATGAGGAAGACAGAGCTCTAACCTTCAGTGTGTGGGCATTCTTGAAAGGTTTTAAAGCATGGGATTGCATTTCAATAGTTAGAAACAGGAGGAGTAAACTTCAGGTTGGGGAGAATGGTATATATTTGACTGGCTATAGGATAGTTGTAGTAGGAGCAGAAAGGAGGAAATAAGCATTAGAGACTGAACGGAGAATGCATAGGAGTTGGTAACTGCTTAGGTGTGGGGGTGGAGCAAAGGAGTGAAAGAAAAAATGATAAAGAACATTGGATTTGGTGATTAGGAGGTAATTTTTGATGTCTAGATGTGCAATGTCAATAAAACAGCTGAAGATAGAAGTTAAATTATAATATATTAGGGATGAGTGCATGAATAAAGAAGGGGTTTCAGTCTGTTCCTTGAGAACATCTGTCAACACAGGGAAGGAAGGAGGGGAGGAATTGATTTTTTTTTAATTTAAGGAAAAATGAACAGGTTTGAAGGCAAAAGAGGCACCAGAGGCAAGGTAGAGGTTAACAGAAAAAGTACAATTCATATAGAAAGGGGAAATGGAAAGGAATGAAGTGAGTTTACAAGTGGGAAAGTGGGAGGGCTAGGTTTGAACAGGAGGAGAGATGTGTATTCTTGAGAAAAAGAGGGAGAAAAAAAAAGAGGAGGACTACTAATTATAATTAAGACACTCCCCCCCCCCCATGCCCCGATACTTAGAAACTCAGACTGGGGTGTCAGGGGAAGGGCTGGGGCTGAACTGGACAGCCACCAGAGCTATCAGTTTGGTAATTATGGATTTTATGGATCAGCCTAGAGAAAAATGCATTAAGGTTAGTATGCTGTGAAAAATCATACAAATCCATGAGAAGTGGTATTTGGGTTCCATGTGCCTCCTCTTCTGTGAGTGAGGTGACTGAATGGACTGCACTGTAGCTCTGTCGTGGCTTAGTTGGACAGGTCTAAATACAGTCACTTCAACTAAGTGGCCCTCCCACAACTCTTGGCCTCAGAGCCTATATGATCTTTAGGATTGACTCAGGTTGGGGGTGTGGAATGATTGTGTGAGCAGTCTCTGTCTCTCTCTAGCTTACTATAAGTAGCTTGAGATGTCATTTAGAGGAATCATAAAAGGAAAGCTTGCTCTAGGTGGGATTTAACAGAAATCAATCAGCACACAGAAAAGAAATAGAGGATATATATATAGTCTTTCCTCTTCAATCCCTTTGTGAGGGAGATCTATAAACCACCATATGGTGGTTTAGAGCAGGTGTAAGAAGATGTTTCAGTTATAAAATTTAAATGGGAAGAATTATAAAAGCATAGGTAGCAGAAAGTGGTTGACAGTACAAGGATAATTTATGTTTTATGGGCCAAGTTTTGAATGGTTATTCATAGTTGAGTGTTAACAAGGTTAATTTAAATGGTTGATATTCTCTTTAGAGGATGTATATTTTATTGAAAGAATTCTGTAATGGCAAAATCACTTGAGTTGAAAGCCAGGAACGGATTGCTGCTTAGTTGCTAAGTTGTGTCTGACTGTCTGTCTGTGGGATTTTCCAGGCAAGAATACTGGAGTGGGTTGCTCTTTCCTTCTCCAGGAGATCTTCCTGGATCAGGGATTGAATCTGAGTCTTTTGCATTGGCAGGAAGATTCTTTACTAAGCTACCTGGGAAGCCCAGGCTTAATTGTGGGTCTGGGTTTTCTAGAAACCAAGCCTGGGATTTTAATTTCCTTCAGCCTTATTTTTTTCATCTGAAAAATGATGGACATTCTATAACATTAAAGCTATAACATTCTATGATTCTAGACTCATTTAGAGAAGCGGCAAGAGGAGGCAGCCAGTGGTTCACACACTGTGGTCCACACACTGGGGTGGGGCTGGCTGTGTTTGGTGCTCAGGCACCTCTGCTGCTTCTGCCTAGCTGGTGTTCTGTTGCACTGCATCCCACCTCGCTCAGTCGGAAGCTGCCCTCACGGAGGTCTGGGCTGGAGGAGCACCCAAGATGGCAGAACCGAAAATCCCTCAGCTCATGTCCTCTCAGGAGTGGAAAATTACAACTCTCTTCAGAACAATGATTGGTGAAAGGGTTGGGGGAATGTGTAATTTCCTCAGTTCTGTCTCACCGCAGCAAAAATTTGAAATGGCTGACCAGTGTTACAGCTTGGTTACAACTCAGTTTTATTTGGAAAAACAAAGGATAGTACACCCTTGAGCTGTGAGGGCAGGCTGCCTCCAAAGGAGAGGCCTCAATCCATCTTGGCTTCCTCCTTTTATGTGTTTGTCTCCTCCCCACCTTGAGCCTACCCTATGCATATTGGGCTGGCCAAGAAGGGGGTGTGTTTGTTTCACCTGAGGTTCTCACTCTGTTCTGTGCATTTTCTTTTATTCTGTTTTTGCAGGCTTTTCCCTTTCTTTGTCTTTTAGCCACCACTATTTTGGACTCCTTTCTTTTCTAACTACCTAATATTCCCCCCCTCAAGAGATAGGAGGCCCAATTCTTTGGGAATAGGGCCATCGAGGTCTCTCTGGCTAATTCCTGCTGAGCTGGGATGGTGAGGGTCATTGAGCCTGCCCCTCTTGCTAGTCTCAAGCCTCAGAGTCTTTATGACAGTGTCCATCTAAGGGTGAGTGATATTTTCTGTGGTAGGGTGTAGGTTTATATATCCTTGTTGAACTGACACTGCATGTTGTAGCTTGTTGACCTGGGCAGAGACAAAATGGATTAGACAATTGATAATACACAGAGCAATCATAAGCAGCATCAATATGGTGATAACAGGTATTAGTAGGGACATTAGCCAACTCCAAATCCCCCCTTGCCAGGAGAAGGATTCCCCAAAGGGAGATTGTAGCTACCCTGAGAGTTCTCCAGCTTGTTCTTTGAGATCCTGTAGGATATGAATTTTTTCTTGAGGACTGTGAGACTTTACTTGGGTGGAGGTATTTACCCAGAAACAGCACATCTCATTCAACATGGCTCAAGTCGCTCCTTGTTTGGGGATCAGGAGACCTATCTCCTGTCTATTTTGGAGTCAAACTCTGCCAAGCTCTGTTGGCTCTTTAGAGCTATCCTGAGAAATCTTATCCTCAGAAACTTAATTTTGGGTGTGTTTGTTAGAGTGGCACTCATTTGTAGTCCTGAATGGGTATCTGAGGTCTCCCAGGGACTCACAGGTGTTCTGAATGTCCTCTTCTGTTTTTTTCCATGGCTTGACTTGTGAGTAGTGAATCCAGGAGTTGTGTCCTGGTACCTTGACTGCTGTGGAGGTAGAAAGTATTACAGGGTAGGGGCCCTTCCATGTGGGCTGGAGTTGAGCCTTTGGGGACTCATCTTTCCAGACTTTAATTAGGACTTGAGTCCCTGGATCATATAGTGGTGGCTCTTTAGAATCTTTTGGGTCCTGGTCCACACCCCACAAGTGTATATCCTGTTGGAGTTGCTCAATGGCCATGGTATAAGACCAGAGGGTCTGAGCCTCTGGATCTAGGAAAAGGTCAATGACAAAATGAAAAGGTCTCCCATATAGCATTTCATAAGGACTAAGACCAACCTGTTCCTTAGGGGCAATATGGGTGCGGAGGAGAGCTATTGGTAAAGCCTCCTTCCATCCCAGGGAGGTCTCCATGGTTATCTTTTTTATTGCTGATTTTAAGAATTGGTTGGCTCTTTCTGCCTTTCCTGAAGACTGAGGCCTCCAGGCAAAATGGAGACAATAAGTAATGCCCAATGCTTAGAGACCCATTGGGTGACCTTAGAAGAAAATGATGTCCCATTGTCACTTTATAATGACCTGGGCAGACCAAATCTTGGAGTGATTTCATGGAGCAGTTTTTTTTTTTTTTTTTTTTTTTTAACCACTTCCTCAGCCTTCTCAGTCTGGGTGGGAAAGTTTTCAATCCATCCTGTGAATGCATCTATCATGGCTAATAGGTATTTATACCCTTGAGAAACTGGCATCTGGGTGAAGTCTTTCTGCCAGTCCTCTCCTGGGTGGGTCCCACACCGTTGGATGGGCTGGGCCAGCTGGCGTCTTTGAGCTCCTTGGGGGTTGTTTAACTGGCAAGTGGGACAAAAGGAGACCACTTACCTTATAGTCATTTGGAGGCCTGTTTCTCTGAAGGACCTTTCTAGTAATCTTTGGAGGGCCTTCTCCCCTAAATGAGTGGTGGCATGTAAGGAGTTAACCAACTTCCATTGGAGGTTCCCAGGCAGAAAAAGGAGTCTCTCCTTTTGGAACCACCCCATATGATCTTATTGAAAGCACTCACTCCTAGCTTTAAGAGTCTCACCTTCAGTGTATGAAGGAGTTTCTGGCAAATTAGTCTGTGGAACTAAGGTAGCAACCCCTATCAAGTCATTGTTCTGTAATGCTGCTCTCTTAGCTGCCTGATTGGCTGCTTGGTTCCCTCATGCCACTTCTGTGCTCCCTTTTTGGTGTCCTTTACAGGGGGAGACTGAAACCTCAGTGGGCAGATGGACGGCCTCCAAGAGCCTAAGGATTTGATCACCATACTTGATTGGGGACCCTCGAGTGGTCAAGTGGCCCCTTTCTTTCCAAAGAGCAACATGTGCATGTAGCAATGGAAAGGTGTACTTGGATTCAATGTAAGTGGCTACTTTTTTTCCTTTTCCCAGCTCTAAAGTTTGAGTCAGGGCTATGAGCTCAGCTAATTGGGCTGAAGTACCTGATGGCAAAGGTTAGCCTCTGTGGTCTCAACATTAGAGACTACCACATATCCGGCTCTTTTCCCACCCAAGACAAAGCTGTTTCTATCAGTGTACCAGATTTCCTCAGGATTGGTCAGAGGATCTTCTGACAATCCCTCTTGGGGTTTTGTCCAGTGGTCCAAGGTCTCTAGGGAAGAGTGAAGGGGAAGAGAGACCCCTTGGGGGTAGGCAGGAAGGTAGCTGGGTTAAGAACCTTACAAAGGGATATAGTCAGGCCTGGATTTTCCATCAGCACTGCTTGATATCTGAGGATCCTTTGATCAGACATCCATAAATGGCCTCTCCCATTCAGGAGTTGTTTCACTTGGTGGTTGGTAAAAATAGTTAGTTTGCCCCCAGAAGAGAATTTTAAAGCATCTTCTATCAAGACTGCAATAGCTGCAAGGTTTTGAAAGCAGAGAGAGATCTCTTCCCAATAAGGGAGTAGGATACTCAAAGACCACCAGAAACTGGTGGGAAAATATTTGTCCATCCCAGCAATGAAGAAGTGCTCAGGTTAATCTTTTTGTAATTGTGTTTCCTCTAGCACCCCAAATGGTACAGGTTTGGGAGGAGAAGACTCTGGAGTAGGAGGTCAGGACAGAGTAGGTAGCCTCTGTGTCAACCAAGAAATTCTTGGACCTATCTGCCACATCCAGTTGCACCCTTGGCTCTAGCCCCATGATGATTATCTGTGACAGGTGGGCTGGCTGGAGCTGGTGGCTTCAGTCCTGTTGAACCATCATGAGTGAAGGCTTGGTGCTTGACCTTGAAGCTCTTGGGTCCCCATGGCAGAGTGCCACCCAATATCCCAATTGGTGGCATTTGTAGCAAGCCATTTTAGGAGATTTGTCATGATTTGGATACTCTTTGGTCCAATGTCCCTCCTGTCTACAGATTAGGCATTTGCCTCATGCCTTGTCCTTCAAAGGACTCAGGGGTTTGCCATAGGGCTTCCCTGGAGGGTAGCCAGCATCTGGGTATGTCTTGTCTCTTTCCTTCTCTCCCTTTCCTGGGCCTTGGCCTCCCTCTCCTGTTCTCTGTTATAAAAGGTATTGGTGGCTGTCTGGATCATCTAATCTAAAGAGGCAGCAGGACCCTGCTGCTGTAGCTGTTATAACTTTATCCTGATATCTGATGCACTTTGAGACAGGAATTTGTCCTTTAAAATCACCTGTCCCTCGTAAGAGTTTAAGTCCAGATTGGTAAACTTTTAGAGGGCCTCTTTTTGACTTTCCAGAAAGGCAATGGGGTTCTTATTGAACTCCTGAGTTATTGCTGAAACCAGACACAGTCCCACAACTAATAGACTTCCTTCTATTTCCGTGGGTGGACTTTCATAGGGGTGAGTCTTTCTGAAGCTTATCCTACGCAGTACTGCTGCAACCTGAGCGCCAGGCATCCCCGGGTCAGGGTGCAGATCCTCAGGCAAGTCGAGGCATGTGGATTTCCTGGGACCCCTGGACTGGTGGATTCCTGAGCATGTTGAGGTGTAACAACCTCTGGAGGACCAGATCCCTAGGCAGGTTGAGGCCGGTCGACCTCCTGGGATCCTGGGCTGGTGGATCCCTGAGCAGGTTGAGGCTTGACAACCTCCCAGGGACCAGATCCCTAGGCAGGTAGACCTCCTGGGACCACCCCCACCCCCACCCCAGGCCGGAGCTGAGCATCCCCAAGGTCTCCAGCATGACTAGCGCTGGGTAGGATTAAGGGGTTGTAATCTTAACTCATTACTGGTTTGTCCACCATGCATAGGAATAGATACCATGATGTAAAGCAATCCAAGCCTGTGCCCTGAGACTGGGAACCTGGTGAAACAGTCATAAGCCTCATCCTCTTATTGCTCTGAGGGAATGTAAGTCCCTGATTTCTTCCCCTAGTCCTCCATAAGAGCAGTTTAGGGTGTTTCAAATGGTAAACATTTCATTGTCATAGACCCACTTTATTATTATTATAATTTAAGTCACTTCAGTCGTGTCTGACTCTGTGCAACCCCATAAACAGCAGCCTACCAGGCTCCCCCGTCCCTGGGATTCTCCAGGCAGGAACACTGGAGTGGGTTGCCATTTCCTTCTCCAATGCATGAAAGTGAAAAATGAAAGTGAAGTCGCTCAGTCGTGTCTGACCCTCAGCGACTCCATGGACTGCAGCCTTCCAGGCTCCTCCGTCCATGGGATTTTCCAGGCAAGAGTACTGGAGTGGGGTGCCATTGCCTTCTCTGAGACCCACTTTAGGTAATAACAGATGTAATGACAAAGGAGTAGGTTATCTTGTCTTGTTAGGGGCATTGAGTGAAGTTACTCAGTCGTGTCTGACTCTTTGTGACCCCATGGACTGTAGCCTGCCAGGCTCCTCTGTCTATGGGATTTTCCAGGCAAGAGTACTGGAGTGGGTTTCCATTTCCTTCTCCAGGGGATCTTCTGACCCAGGGATTGAACCTGGGTCTCCTGCATTGCAGGCAGATGCTTTACCATCTGAGCCACCAGGGAATCCCAGATGTGCTAAGAAGAAGAGTATTTTAATAATAGGTTCGGTGGAGCTATGTTGCCTACAAGGGGGCAGGGTCCTGGTTGTAGGAGTTAGTAAGTGGCTTAAGGACAAAATGATAAGAGGCAACAGACCAGATGTTTGATAAAAGTGGAGAAGTGAAAGTGAAGTCGCTCAACTGTGTCCGAGTCTTTGGACCCTATGGACTATACCCTACCAGGCTCCTCTGTCCATGGGATTTTCCAGGCAACAGTACTCCATCCAATGGAGTGGGTTGCCATTTCCTTCTCCAGGGGATCTTCCTGACCCAGGGATCGAACCTGGGTCTCCCACATTGCAGGCAGATGCGTTACCATCTGAGCCAGCAGGGAAGCATAAAAGTGGAGTGGAGATTTGATCTGGGGTTATGTTTGTAGCTTTAGGAGAAGGATGGTAAGGGTTTGGGCCCAAATAGCCTGCAGAGCTAACTCACAAAGTGGCAAACATTGTCCCTGGAAGCCCAATTGCCTTTGAAGGGATGCCACCAACAGATGGACTTCTAGCAGGCATCATGTGCCTGTCACTCGCCCTAGTGGGCTCACTGAGAGATGTTATTGTTGCATATGTTGTAGGAAACATGGAAGATGAAGGCCTGAATATCTAGAGGGATTGGGTATTTTACAGTATTTCCTCCCAAGGGCCAGCTATTTTATCATTGTCCCTCCAGAAGATTGTAGAGGCAACATTGTGGGCCAGGACTGGGCTCAGGAAAAGAGCATGAAAAAGGAGGGAAGGGGGCAGGACACAACTTTTGAAAGAATGACGTAGCCCAGTTTAGTTTATTTCAGTCACTCAGTCATGTCCAACTATTTGCGACCCCATGGACTACAGCATGCCAGGCTTCTCTGTCCATCACCAACACTCAGAGCTTACTCAAACTCATGCCCATCGAGTTGGTGATGCCATCCAACCATCTCACCCCCTGTCATCCCCTTCTCCTCCCGCCTTCAGTATTTCCTAGCATCAGGGTCTTTTCAAATGAGTCAGAGGTGGCCAAAGTATTGGAGTTTCAGCTTCAGCATTAGTCCTTCTAACAAATATTCAGGACTGATTTCCTTTAGGATGGACTGGTTGGATCTCTTTGCAATCCAAGGGACTCTTAAGAGTCTTCTCCAACACCACAGTTCAAAAGCATCAATTCTTTAGCACTCAGCTTTCTTTATAGTCCAACTCTCACTTCCATACATGATTACTGGAAAAACTACAGCTTTGACTAGATGGACCTTTGTTGGCAAAGTAACGTCTCTGATTTTTAATATGCTCTCTAGGTTGGTGATAGCTTTTCTTCCAAGGAGCAAATGTCTTGTAATTTCATGGCTGCAGTCACTATCTGCAGTGATTTTGGATCCCAGCAAAATAAAATCTCTCACTGTTTCCATTATTTCTTCATTTATTTGCCATGAAGTCATGGGACTGGATGCCATGATCTTAGTTTTCTGAATGTTGAGCTTTAAGCCAACTTTTTCACTCTCCTCTTTCACTTTCATCAAGAGGCTCTTTAGTTCTTCTTCACTTTCTGCCATAAGGGTGGTGTCATCTGCATATCTGAGGTTATTGATATTTCTCTCGGCAATCTTGACTTCAGCTTGTGGTTCATCCAGTCTGGCATTTTGCATGATGTACTCTGAATTTAAGTTAAATAAGCAGGGTGACACTATACAGCCTTGATGTATTCCTTTCCCAATTTTGAACTAGTCCGTTGTTCCATGTACAGTTCTAACTGGTGCTTCCTGACCTGCATAAAGATTTCTCAGGAGGCAGGTCAGAGGGTCTGGTATTCCCATCTCTTTCAGAATTTTCCGTAGTTTTTTTTTTGTGATCCACACAGTCAAAGGCTTTGGTGTAGTCTATAAAGCAGAAGTCGATGTTTTTCTGGAACTCTTGTGCTTTTTTGATGATCCAGCAGATGTTGGCAATTTGATCTCTTGTTCCTCTGCCTTTTCTAAATCCAGCTTGAACATCCGGAAGTTCACAGTTCACATGTTGTTGAAACCTGGTTTGGAGAATTTTGAGCATTCCTTTACTAGCATGTGAGATGAGTGCAATTCTGTGGTAGTTTGAGCATTCTTTGGCATTGCCTTTCTTTGGGATTGGAATGAAAACTGACCTTTTCCAGTCCTGTGGCCACTGCTGAGTTTTCCTAATTTGCTGGCGTATTGATTGCAGCACTTTCACAGCATCATCTTTTAGGATTTGAAATGGCTCACCTGGAATTCCATCACCTCCACTAGCTTTGTTCATAGTGATGCTTTCTAAGGCCCACTTGACTTCACATTCCAGGATGTCTGGCTCTAGGTCAGTGATCACACCATCGTGATTATCTGGGTCGTGAAGATCTTTTTTGTACAGTTCTTCTGTGTATTCTTGCCACCTCGTCTTAATATCTTCTGCTTCTGTTAGGTCCATACCATTTCTGTCCTTTATCAAGCCCATCTTTGCATGAAATGTTCCCTTGGTATCTCTAATTTTCTTGAGGAGATCTCTAGTCTTTCCCATTCTATTGTTTTCCTCTATTTCTTTGCATTGATCACTGAGGGAGGCTTTCTTATCTCTCCTTGCTATTCTTTGGAACTCTGCATTCAAATGCTTGCCTCTAAATCTGAACAAATCCACCTCTTACCTATTGCTGTGTCTCTCACTGAATTTTTTTGCAAAGAGTCATCAAGACCCTGAGCTTAATTAGGTCCTAAAGCCAGGCACCGCGGGTTTTGTCTGGGCTCAGATCCTGGTTGGACATGACTGAGGACTAAGCATACCACAGAGTCCCTGCCACATGGGTTTGAGTACTAACCTTAGGTAAACAGTTTCGAACACAACTTTCAGAAATGGAAAGATGATATCCTGCCCAGTACTTTGTAAACAGTGGCATAGATGGCGAAAGTTACTGAAGGGCAGGAGAAAAAAGCAGTGGGAAAAACATGCCAAGGAACCCCTTTCTTAACTTGCTGGAAAAACTACTAAATACCTGTCCTGTGCCCACAGTTTTCATTGGCCTTATCCTTGGTACAAAGGAGGTTAAGGACAGAAGAACCCTCACCTTCTTGGGCAACAGCTACTAGAGTGCAGAGGATAGTGGAGCCTTCCAGACACACTGGGTCGTAGCCTCTCCAGAGTCCCTCATTTGAACCCATTGCCACTCACCTGTTTGCAGGGGGTTCAAGGAACCAAGAAACAAGAGTGAAGTCGCTCAGTCGTGTCTGACTCTTTGTGACCCCATGGACTGTAGCCTACCAGGCTCCTCTGTCCATGGGATTTTCCAGGCAATAGTACTGGAGTGGATTGCCATTTCCTTCTCCAGGAGATCTTCCCGACCCAAGGATCGAACGTGGGTCTCCCACATTGTAGACAGATGCTTTACCGTCTGAGCCACCAAGGAACTAGAAACAAGAACTAGGAACAAGAAACAAGAGACTGTAAAAGAATTAAGATTTTGTTAGTCGTATGTCCTTCCAGCCATAGGAGTGAGGACCTCCTACCTTAACTGGAGGTCTTCTGGAATCTGAGACTGAGCAGTGTGAGCTTTCTACCGAATTTGTTTTTGCTCTTCCAGTTTCCAGCACGCTGTGCTTCTTGTCAATTTTACTTTGCTGGGTTTTCTTCGCGTTCAGCTTCCACAGTGTGAAGTTTTGCCAAGCTGGGCTTCTGCTGTGTTTGGCCTTCACCTTGGACTGAGCCAAGGTTGTTTCATCCAGGTTAAATCTGAGTCACAGCAACAGATATGTCAGGGGAATGTGTAATTTCCTTGGTTCTGACTTGCCACAGCAAAAATTTGAAATGACTGACTGTGTTACAGCTTGGTTACAGCTCAGTTTTATTTGGAAAAACAAACGATTGTATACCCTTGAGGTGTGAGGGTGGGCCGCCCCCAAAGGAGAGGTGTCAATCTGTCTTGGCTTCCTCCTTTTATGTGTTTGTCTCCTCTTCACCTTCAGCCTGCCCTATGAAAATTGGGCTGGCCAAGAAGGGGGTGTGTTTGTTTCACCTCAGGTTCTCTCTGTTCCGTGAATTTTCTTTTGTTCTGTTTTCTCAGGCTTTTCCTTTTCTTTGTCTTTTAGCCACTACTGTTTTGGACTCCTTTTTCCTATTCTACCTAACAAAAGAAAACTGGAACCTTCTAGAAAGTATCCCAAATAACTAAATACATAAAGAAGCAGCCACAAGAAGACAGGTGGGAAGGGCAGACTTGTGATATATTCCAATTCTATGATGCCTCTCTCCCACCGGCTGTGGTGTCATGCAAATTGGGGAATAATTATATTTCATAGGGTCTTCCACAGGAGTGAGAGTTCTGACCCCATGTCAGGCTTCCCAGCCCAGAGTTCCAGCATTGGCAAGATGATCCCCAACAGCATTTGGCTTTGAAAGCTAGTGGGGCTTAATTATAGGAGCTGCACAGGACTGAGGGAACTAGAAACTTGATTCTTAAAGGGTGCACACAAAATCTCACAGGCTCAGGGAACCAGGGCAAAAGCAGTAATTTGATAGGAGCCTGGGCCAGACCCAGTTGAAACTGGTGCTGAGGTGAACAGGACCGTCCCTCTAGCTCAGGGGATCCTCTACCCCCAGGCCTGGGGCCAGTTCCAGGCCACACAGCAGGAGGTGAGCAGTGGGTAAGCGAATGAATCTTCATCTGCTACTCCCCATCACTGCCCATTGCCCACATTACTGGTTGTTGTTCAGTCACCAAACTGTGTCTGACTCTTTACGACCACATGGACTGCAGCATACCAGGTGCCCTGTCCTTTACTATCTCCCAGAGTTTGCTCAAATTCATGTCCATTGAGTTGGTGTTGCTATCTAACCATCTCAGCCTCTGTCTCCCCACTTCTCCTTTTGCTTTCAATCTTTCCCAGTATCAGGGTCTTTTCCAAGTTGGCTTTTGCATCAGATGGTAAAAGTATTGAAACTTCAGCTTCAGTCTCAGTCTTTCCAATGAATATTCAGGATTGATTTCCTTTAGGATTGACTGGTTTGATCAGCACATTATGGGTCCCTGGTGTCAAAATTGTTGGGGACCACTGCTCTAGCTCATGAGTGCCAAGACCTGGCCCCATGGAACATCCTGCAGGCACCAGTTCTGGGACCTCTCAGGCCAAACAGTGCATTGGCTGGGGACATGGCCAGCCTGCCCAGGTGGTGCTACTGGTGAAGAACCCACCTGCCAGTGCAGGAGTCATGAGATGCAGGTTAGATCCCTGGGTTGGGAAGATCCCCTGCAGGAGGGCACTACAACCCATTCCAATGTTCTTGGAGAATCCCATGGACAAAGGAGCCTGTCAGGCTACAGTTCATAGGGTCACAAAGAATCAGACACAACTGAAGTGACTTATCATACAGGCATGAATGTGCTCAAAATATAAAAAAAAAATATATGGCAGACTGCACCCTTCAGCACCCCATCCACCTAGGCTGCCAAAAGACTAAAGAGCCCAGGTAAATTCTCTGGTGGTCCAGTGGTTAGGACTCCCCCTTCCACTGCAGGAGGCACTGGTTCAGTCCCTGATTGGGGAAATAAGATCCCACATGCCTAGCAGTGAGGCAGAAAAAAAAAAAAAAGGCTAGAGCCCACAGTCACCTCTAAACACTGTCTTGCCCACAAGAGGGCACACACCAGATGCAAGAAAACTATGATCCCAAAATGCAGGTCAGACCCTACCCTAGGACAAGCTGGGCCCTAGCCTTGCCCTCTAGTAGGCCAACCCAACTTTTAGGACACTCCAACCCCATAACCAGTTGTGTCAGGAAACACAACCCCTCCACCCCCAAACCTACCACCATTGATCTTAAACAAACTCTGGGATCCCTGGGTCCTGCAGCCAGATTCCAGGAACCAGCTCTGCTTGCTAGCAGTCTGTCACTAACTCTAGGATCTGGCTTCACTGCCCGTGGGTGGGGAACAGCTCCAGAGTCTTTGTGACCCTGACTGCCCACTAGTGAGCCAGTCCACCCTGGGCCCCCTAGGATTCTGCATCCAGCCAATCCCTGACCAGGTCCTGCTAAACAGCAGGCAGCAGCATCCGAACAAGGCAGGGCCTGGCAACCAACCAGATTAGGGGCCAATCAAGCCCACCAGACAGTCCATATAGTCAACCAACACAACAGAAGTACCCACACAGCCCTCTTAGGAGAAACTTCTAGAGCATATAGCATGGGTAATGAGAGGAAGAGACTATGCAAGGATGCATCGCATATCTCCTACAGAAGGCCACTTTTCCAAGACCAAGAAAGGTAACTAACTTACCACATACAGAAAAATACAAATGTACTCAGAATGATCAAGGTTGGCCAGACTGTCCCTAAGGAGATCATACAGGCAGTTTGTAATAGACTGTTGTGTCACTGTGCATCAGAGATGCGGTGAAAAGAGCACTGAAGGAAGAGTTAGATGGTCTGTGTGTTACGCCAGTTCTGCCCTTGTCAGCTTTGCCACATAAGCTCTGTGAGCTCTAGTGTGGTAGGCAGAATAATGTCCCGCTCTTCACTCCCAGCTGTATGTCCAGGTCCTAACCTCTGGAACATGTAATACATCATGTTACATAAAAAAAGGAAATTTGCAGATAGAATTAATGTAACAAACCTTAAAATAGGGAGAGCATCCTAGATTTAAGTGTCCTTAAAAGTGAAAGAGGAAGGCGGATTACAGACATCTGAGGACAGAAGAAAATGCAGAAGAGATTTGAAGTTTGAGAGGAACTTGACCCATAATTGCTGGCTTAGAAGATGGAGGAAGCTGACTACAAACCAAGGAATGTGGGGCCGTGTAGAAGCTGGGAACATCCCTCAGCAGACTGCCAGTAAGGAAACAAGGAACTCAGTTCTATAACTGTAAGGAACAACCTGAATGAGCAGGGAAATGACTTTTTTTTAAAGAGTCCAGAAAGGAATTGCCCTGCCAGCACCTTGATATTAGCCTGGTGAAACCCATGCCAGATTTCTACCTACAGAACTGTGAAATAACAAATCTGTGTTGCTTTAAGCCACTAAGTCTCTGAAAATTTGTTATAGCAATGAAAGAAAATATAGATACCTACTTTCTTCATCTATAAATGAATGGGAGTAATAATAATAGTAATTATGTTCTATTTGTCTCCATATGATGTTATTATAAAAGATAACATGATATTAGCAAGAATGGCAGATAGAGAGCCCTGAAAATCTACTCTCCCCAAAAAACAGTGGGAACACTGGCAAAAACTGTCAAAATCAATGTTTTCAAAACTGTTGATATTAGCCAAAGGCTTGCAACAATTCAAAGAGTATTCAAGAAAAAAACAGCTGAATCTTGTTAAGAACTTTGAGCTTTGTAGTATTTTAACTTGCCCTATTTTCATTTTCTTTTTACCAGCTTTACAGTAGCTTTGAAAACCAAATAAAATATTTAACGCAAAAGAAAGCAGAAATGGATGAATTTAGGAACAAAAAAGACAAAAGACATATATAAAACATATCAAAAGGGTAGATATAGATCCTGTCTTATTGTGGTAATTATGTAAATATAAGGGATTAAAAGGCAGAGATTGGCAAAATGGATAAAAAGACAGGATCCAATTATGTGATGAATATAAAAGACACTCTTCAGATTCAATGACACAAATAGATTGAAAGTAAAAAGATAGAAAAAGATACATTATGCAAACAGTAGCCATAAGAGAGCTAGAGTAGCTATACTAAGAGCAGACAAAATAGACTATAAAAAAATTGTTACTTGATGCAAAAATAAAAACACTCTCTAATGATGAAAGGGTAAACCATCAAAAAACAAATGAAATCATAGAAGCTTATAAGCACTTAATAATGGAGACCCCAAATGTAGAAAATGTGATAGAATTAAAGGAAAAAAAATAGACAGTTTAATAACACTAAAGAATTTCAAACTAGAGAGAAGGCCAACAAGGAAATAGAAGACTTGAACAACATTATCAATCATCCAGACCCAACAGAGTAGAACGCTCCACCCCCTAAAAGTAGAATACATATTTTTTTTCAAGTGCATATAAAATATTCTTTAGGATAGACCATATGTTAGGCCATAAAACAAATGTCAGTAAATTTAAAAGGACTAAAATCAAATGTTTTCTAATTATGTGGAATAAAATTAGGACTGATTAATAAAAGACATTTTGGGAAACTCACAAATATGTAGAAATCAAATACACTTTTAAATATTCAGTAGGTGAAAGGAGAAATCACAAGGGCAATTAGAAAATACTTTGATATGAATGAATAAAAACACAACAAACGCATGGAGTGCAGCTAAAGCAGTGCTTAGAAATTTGTAGCTGTAAATGCTTATATTAACAAAGAAGAAAGATCTCTAAATAAACCAACTTTTTGTCTTAAGAAACTAGATAAACAAGAGCAAAGCAAACCTAAAAGAAGCATAAGAAAGGAAATAATAAAGATTACAGTGGAAATAATAAGTTAAAAAGAGAAAAATAGAGAAAAATCAACAAAACCAGAAGTTGGTTATTTCACTACATTGGCAAACATTAAAAGGAATAAGAGGATTATAAGGGAATACTATGAACAATTATATGACAACAAATAAGATAACCAAGATGAAATGGATATGTTTATACTCAAGAGAACTGTGTTTAGGGTATAGTACACAAAATGAAAACTTGTCCATTCAAAACTTGCATATAAATGGTCATTGCAATATTATTCATAGTAGCCAAAAAGTAAAAATAATATAAATATCAAATATGTTATAACATAAATAATAAAATATGGTATAATCCTATATCATTCAGTCAATAAAAAGTACTGAAGTAATAATAAATGCTACAACACATACAACATGGATGAAGCCAGGAACAAAAGGCCACATATTCCATTTATATTAAATATCCAGAATAGATACACAGAGACAGGCAGTAGATTAGTGGTTGCTGGGTGTAGGGAACGGGGAGGTCTGCTAATGGTTTATTTGAGGAGTGATGAAAATATTCTGGAATTAGATAATGGTGAGGACTTGGGTTAGTTTTCTAAGGCTGTGAGGCAGATTGCCATAAATTTAGTGGTTTAAAACAACAGAAATTTATTCTCTCACAGTTTTGGAGGCAAGAAGTCCAAAATCAAGATGTCAGCAGTGTTGGTTCTTTCTGTAGAGACTCTGAGGAAGAATCTGTTCACCATGACTTCTTTCCTAGCTTTTAATGGCTGCTGGAAATTCTCATCATTCCTCAGCTTATGAACATTCCAATCTCTGCTTCCACTTAAAAAAAAAATTATTTTATTTTTGGCTGTGCTGCATCTTCACTGCTGCGCGGGCTTTTCTCTAGTTGTAGTGAGCAGGCTTCAGCAGTTGTGGCTCCCAGCCTCTGCAGCACAGGTTCAATGGTTGTAGCACACAGGCCTAGTTGCTGTTCAGCAAGTGGGATGTTCCTGGACCAGGAATCGAACCTGCATCTCCTTCATTGGCAGGCGGATTCTTTACCACTGAGTCACTAGGGAAACCCCACTTTTTTTCCATTAATTTTTAAAAAAATAACTGAGGTATAAGCTGATTTACACTCTTTTGTTAATTACTGCTATATAACAAAATGACTCATATATATATATGTATGTATGTGTACATATTCTTTTTCATATTCTTTTCCATTATGGCTTATCACAGGATATTTGAAAATAGTTTCCTATGCTATACAGTAGGACTTTGTTGTTTACCCATTCTATACATACCAGTTTGCATCTGCTAATCCCAAGCTCTCAATCAGTTCTCTATATCTGTGATTCTGTTTCTGTTTCATAGACAGGTTCATTTATGTCATATGTTAGACTCCACATATAAGTGATCTCAGATGGTGTTTGTCTTTCTCTTTCTGACTTACTTCACTTAGTATGATAATGTACTTCACTTAGTATGGTAATCTCTAGTTGCACCCATGTTGCTGCAAATGCATTATTTTGTTCTGTTTCTTGGCTAAGCAGTATTCTATTGTATATATTTTACCGCATCTTCTCTATTCATTTGTTTGTCAGTGGACATTTAGGTCTTGGCTATTGTGAATAGTTCTGCCTTCATCTTTACATCACCTTATGCTTTGCGTTTCTTCTCATTTGTATCTTCTGACAAGAGCACTTGTCATTGGATTTAGGGCCCACTGGGATAATCCAGGATAATTTCATCCTGAGATCCTTAACTACATCTACAACTAAATTAACTACAATCTTAAGGTCATATTCAGTGGTTACAGGTGGACTTATTTCTTGGGGGACTGTTATTCAATCTACCACATAATTGTGCATATTGTATCATATTTTGCCATTTTACATTTATTTTGAAAACAGTTTTTAATAGATATAAATAAAGGTAGAAAATCTCTAAACTTTTAATGTTCCTGCTATCTTCCCTTTATTTTTTTGGCACACAGTCTATATAACAGATACAAGCAAATAATGTAATTTTTAGGTAGTTATAATGTATCAGTTTTCAGAGTCTAATTTCTCAGTAACTTCATTATTAATATAGCTATATCCATAATCACTTACAGGGTACTTACCATGTAAGATTTAAGATGAAAGTAATTATTGACCTGAAAGAATAAAATGGAAGACCAGTACTCATGAGCAGTTTTAGAAATAACCCAGAGAGTAAATGAATAAAATTTTACCTTCCTTTCTGAGGACTAGCACCAGAAATTGGGGCTTTATTTAAAACAAGACTTGGATTCTGATTACCTATACATTCTTTCATTCTTAAAAAAAATTTGTTTTTAAGAAAAAAAATACATTTTTTAAGAAAAATAATCTTAACATATAAGATTGTGCAAGTTTAAAGTGTACAATTTTCATTCTCTTTAAAATACAATTTCAATCATATTTTACTGTGAAGACATTAACATAGAAGCCAACTGGAGAAAAAAGTATATGTTAATGTATTGCCTCAGTTTTGGTTGAATGTTAAAAGTGGTAAACCCTTGGTGCTTTTTTGGAACAACTTGGTTTTCTTCCCCCACAAATAACAAAGGTAGGTTCTCATCTGTGAAATATACATATTTGGATAATAGGCATATAACCAAAATATATGCTTATCTTTTCCCCTGTGAAATCTATGTTGGTGGTTCTTTTATCCTTGTCCGTTGAAAATGTTTGATTTGGGGGGTTTTATTTATAAGGACTGAGTCATTTTCAGTTTATTTTTTGTTACAGATAAAATAATTTTATACTATTTTGCTGGTTGCTTACAGAACTACATTGTTTACATTAAGTCTCTTACATACCCCTTCCTTCATGTATTGCTGCTAAGCTGCTGCTGCTGCTGCTAAGTCGCTTCAGTTGTGTCGGACTCTGTGCGACCCCATAGATGGCAGCCCACCAGGCCCCGCCATCCCTGGGATTCTCCAGGCAAGAACACTAGAGTGGGTTGCCATTTCCTCCTCCAATGCATGAAAGTGAAAAGTGAAAGTGAAGTCGCTCAGTCGTGTCCGACTCTTAGCGACCCCATGGACTGCAGCCTACCAGGCTCCTCTGTTCATGGGATTTTCCAGGCAAGAGTACTGGAGTGGGTTGCCATTGCCTTCTCTAATGTATTAGGTATTATTTATTTTATTTTTTTGTTCTTCATTTGAAACTACTGATAAGTATTCAGTACTTTCTGTCTGATGTTACAAGGAAAAACAAAAATATAAAAAGTTGCACTTTTCTTAAGGAGTAAAGACATATGGCCATGGAAATGGTATTTTTAAAATTAGAGTGAACTTTAGAGAACACTTATTTAAAGATGAGAAAACTGAGGCTTAGAAAGGTTAAGTGAATTACCTGAGGTCACAGTTTTAGTTAGTGGTCCATTCAGTATAGAACTCCACTATATCTTGTTTCTTTATCATATAATGGGTAAAAAGTGTATGTCATAGTACATGACTAAGTGCTAAAGTATATGGGTGCAGAGGCAACCCACTCTGGTACTCTTGCCTGGAAAATCCCATAGATGGACGGGCCTGGTAGGCTGCAGTCCATGGGATTGCGGAGAGTCAGACACGACTGAACTACTTTACTTTCAATTTTCACTTTCATGCACTGGAGAAGGAAATGGCAGCCCACTCCAGTGTTCTTGCCTGGAGAATCCCAGGGATGGGGGAGCCTGGTGGACTGCCATCTATGGGGTCGCACAGAGTTGGACATGACTGAAGCAATGCCGCAGCAGCAGCAGCAAGATGATTTAGTTTTCCTCTATTTCCTTGCATTGATCTCTGAGGAAGGCTTTCTTATCTCTCCTTGCTTTTCTTTGGAACTCTGATTCAGATGTTTATATCTTTCCTTTTCTCCTTTGCTTTTCGCTTCTCTTCTTTTCACAGCTATTTGTAAGGCCTCCTCAGACAGTCATTTTGCTTTTTTGCATCTCTTTTTCTTGGGCATGGTCTTGATTCCTGTCTCCTGTACAATGTCACAAACCTCCATCCATAGTTCATCAGACACTCTGACTATTAGATCTAGTCCCTTAAATCTATTTCTCACTTCTACTATATAGTCATAAGGGATTTGATTTAGGTCATACCTGAATGGTCTAGTGGTTTTCCCTACTTTCTTCAATTCAAGTCTGAATTTGGCAATAAGGAGCTCATGATCTGAGCCACAGTCAGCTCCTGGTCTTGTTTTTGCTGACTGTATAGAGCTTCTCCATCTTTGGTGGCAAAGAATATAATCAATCTGATTTCGGTGTTGACCATCTAGTGATGTCCATGTGCAGAGTCTTCTCTTATGTTGTTGGAAGAGGGTGTTTGCTATGACAAGTGTGTTCTTTTGGCAAAACTCTATTAGCCTTTGCCCTGCTTCATTTTGTACTCCAAGGCCAAATTTGCCTGTTCCCCCAGGTGTTTCTTGACTTCCTACTTTTGCATTTCAGTCCCCTATAATGAAAAGGACATCTTTTTTGGGTGTTAGTTATAAAAGGTCTTGTAGTTCTTCATAGAACCATTCAACTTCAGCTTCTTCAGCATTACTGGTTGGGGCATAGAGACTTGGATTACTGTGATATTGAATGGTTTGCCTTGGAAACAACAGAGATCATTCTGTCATTTTTTAGATTGCATCCAAGTACTGCATTTTGGGCTCTTCTGTTGGCTACTCCATTTCTTCTAAGGGATTCCTGCCCACTAGTAGATATAATGGTATGAACCTAACAGAAGCAGAAGATATTAAGAAGAGGTGGCAGGAATACACAGAAGAACCATACAGAAAAGATCTTCATGACCAAGATAATCACAATGGTGTGATCATTCACCTAGAGCCAGACATCCTGGAATGTGGAGTCAAGTGGGCCTTAGAAAGCATCACTATGAACAAAGCTAGTGGAGGTGATGGAATTCCAGGTGAGCTATTCCAAATCCTGAAAGATGATGCTGTGGAAGTGCTGCACTCAATATGCCAGCAAATCTAGAAAACTCAGCAGTGGCCACAGGACTGGAAAATCACAAAGACTTTGCCAATCACAAAGAAAGGCAATGCCAAAGAATGCTCAAACTACCACACAATTGCATGCATCTCACATGCTAGTAAAGTAATGCTCAAAATTCTTCAAGCCAGGCTTCAGCAATACGTTAATTGTGAACTTCCAGATGTTCAAGCTGGATTTAGAAAAGGCAGAGGAACCAGAGATCAAATTGCCAACATCTGCTGGATCATCGAAAAAGCAAGAGAGTTTCAGAAAAACATCTATTTCTGCTTTATTGACTGTGCCAAAGCCTTTGACTGTGTGTATCACAACAAACTGTGGAAAATTATGAAAGAGATGGGAATACCAGACCACCTGACCTGCCTCTTGAGAAACCTATATGCAGGTCAGGAAGCAACAGTTAGAACTGGACATGGAACAACAGACTGGTTCCAAATAGGAAAAGGAGTATGTCAAGGCTGTATATTGTCACCCTGCTTATTTAACTTCTATGCAGAGTACATCATGAGAAATGCTGGGCTGGATGAAGCACAAGCTGAAATCAAGATTGCCGGGAGAAATATCAATAACCTCAGATATGCAGATGACACCACCCTTATGGCAGAAAGTGAAGAGGAACTAAAAAGCCTGTTGATGAAGGTAAAAGTGGAGAGTGAAAAAGTTGGCTTAAAGCTCAACATTCAGAAAACAAAAATCATGGCATCTGGTCCCATCACTTCATGGGAAATAGATGGGGAAACAGTGTCAGACTTTATTTTTTTGGCCTCCAAAATCGCTGCAGATGGTGATTGCAGCCATGAAATTAAAAGACACTTACTCCTTGGAAGGAAAGTTATGACCAACCTAGATAGCATATTCAAAAGTAGAGATATTACTTTGCCAACAAAGTTCTGTCTAGTCAAGGCTATGGTTTTTCCTGTGGTCATGTATGGATGTGAGAGTTGGACTGTGAAGAAGGCTGAGTGCCGAAGAATTGATGCTTTTGAACTGTGGTGTTGGAGAAGACTCTTGAGAGTCCCTTGGACTGCAAGGAGATCCAACCAGTCCATCCTAAAGGAGATCAGTCCTGGGTGTTCTTTGGAAGGACTGATGCTGAAGCTGAAACTCCAATACTTTGGCCACCTCATGTGAAGAGTTGACTCATTGGAAAAGACCCTGATGCTGGGAGGGACTGGGGGCAGGAGGAGAAGGAGACGACAGAGGATGAGATGGCTGGATGGCATCACTGACTCGATGGACATGAGTTTGGGTAAACTTCAGGAGTTGGTGATGGACAGGGAGGCCTGGCATGCTGCGATTCATGGGGTTGCAAAGAGTCGGACATGACTGAGTGACTGAACTGAACTGAAGATGATTTAGTAGGTCAACGATAAAAGACATAGGTTTGGTTGAGAGAGGGTGAAGCAGGCTTCTTAGAGAATTGAGATCTGAGCTTGAAGGATCTGGATAGGTGGAGCAGAAAAGATCTTCCAGATTAGAAATGCTGATGACTGGAGGAGAAATTCTGTCAGTGGAGACTGGAGCAGTTTGGATTCTGAAAGAGGCCGCTGGACATCTTAGTCCATCTCTAACTTGCATGCATCTGTCTGGGCATGAGAAGGTTTGGTAGAGCCTTCAAGCGAGGCATTGTGGAGTAGGAGAAGGAGCACAGCATTCAGAGTAAGACACACCTTTTCATTTCCTGGCATCTCTGTCTAGTAGTTCAAGGCCCTTGAGCAAGTTTCTTAACCTTTGTAGTTCTGTTTCCTTTTCTGGAAAATGGAACTAATAATATCTTCTTCATAAAGCTCCTGAAGATTGAATAAAAAAGTATGTGAAGAGTCTACTACAGTGCTGGGCATGAAGTATGTCCTCACCTTAAATATATATGTATGTTTAAAATTGAAATATAGACTTACAGTGTTGTGGTAGTTTCTGGTATATCACAAAGTGATTCAATTATGAATATATATTATGTATAATATATATTATTTTTCATACTTTTTTTTCTATTGAGTTGGCCAAAAAGGTTGTTTAGGTTTAAAAACCTGAATGAACTTTTTGACCAACCCAATATTATGGTTTTACTGTTCTCATTATATTGTGGGCATAGTTATTACTATTATTTTCTAAGTATCTGGAGGATGACTAATAAGAATGCATGGTTCTTGAGAGATTTATTTCTCCTGTGCATTGCCTAGTTATGTTCACTACAATTTTGAACTCCATAATAAGTTTAAAAGATGTGGTCTATTTGAAGCAAACATCCCTGGGTTCACACTTAGCTGGATACTTTCTATGTGTGCCCTTTAAAAAGTCAGGTGACTTTCTGAGTTTGCTTCCTTTTCTGTAAAATGAGACTATAAGTACCTTGTGGGATTAGAGTTATATTTTAGGGCTACAAAGTGAAAAGCATATACTAAGTACTTAATACATAGCAGTCATTGTTATTGTTGTTCTCTCTGCAGAACTTCTGGCTACATTAATCATTCTGTCCTGTTTATCAAGTTTAAGAGACCCCTTGAGTCATTTTCTCAGCATTGAAATAAACTTTCCCAAGAAATGTAATGCCCCTTTCCACCCACATGGAAGAACAACTAACATTCACATACTGGTTTTTTTTAGAACCAGTTCTTTTTCTTTTTTTAAAATTAATTTCTTTTAATTGGAGGATAATGACTTTGCAATATTGTGGTTGTTTTTGCCATACATCAACATCAATCAGCCACAGGGATATGTGTCCTCCACATCCTAAACCCTCCCTCTCACCTCCCTCCCAACCGTATCCCTCTGGGTTGTCCCAGAGCACTGGCTTTGGGTGCCCTGCTTCATGCATCAAACTTGCACTGGTCATCTATTTTACACGTGGTAATGTACATGTTTCAATGCTATTCTCTCAAATTGTCCCACCCTCGCCTTCTCCCACTGAGTCCAAAAGTCTGTTCTTTGCATGTGTCTCCTTTGCTGCCCTGCCTGTAGGATCACTGATACTGTCTTTCTAAATTTCATATATATATATGCATTAATATATAGTATTTGTCTTTCTCTTTCTGACTTACTTGATTCTGTATAATAGGCTCCAGGTTCATCTACCTCATTGGAACTGACTCAAATGCATTCTTTTTTTATAACAGTAATATTCCATTGTGTATATGTACCTCAACTTCATTATTGATTCATCTGCTGATAGACATCTAAGTATTGTTCTAATATTTATTTTTATCTAATTATTTGGCTGTGCTGGGTCTTAGTTGTGACACGCAGGATCTTTGATCTTCTTCGTGGCATGAGGTAACCAGTACCCCAACCAGGGATTGAACCTGGGCCCCCTGCATTGGGACTATGGAGTCTTAACCACTGGACCATCAGGGAAGTCCCTCACATAGTGTTTTAGCCTTCATAAAATATGCTCAGATATGTAATTGTATTTAATCTTCATAACAACTTTGTGAGACAGGATTAGTCCCTTTTTACAGTCCATTTGGAACATGACTAATCCAATTGCTTGTGGTCACAGCCAGGAAGGGGCAGGAAGCTGGCACTGGGACCAGTCTTTTTGTCAACAAAGTTCGCATCCTTTCACATCTCCAGTGGACTTTCTTTCATGTATCTTGCTGTCTCCAGAAGAAAATGTTCTTTGGCATCTGAGTGGCCACGAAAGATGAATTCACCCAGGAAAGAAGAAAAGGCTGGAATTTCTCGATTTATGAGTCTTTAATGAGACTAATTAATTAATAAGAACTCTGGCTTTCAATCACTGTTGCTATATTAACTAAGTCTTCATCACCAGCACTTCATCTAATCTGGAAGATCTATCCCTCTCCATTCTACTTGCCCCAATTCTACACATCTTTCAAGACCCAGCTAAATCTTGAACTCAGAAATCTTTCCTCCCACATGAGGGGTGGTCAGACACCACTCCCCAACAATCTAATTCGAAGGTTCATTTAAAATGCTTGTAATGTTAAAGATCTTTAAAAGGGTACTTGTCAAAAGATATAAACTGATATATCTAGAAAACTATTCTAATTATGGGTGTTATTTATAGAAGTAAATACCATCGGCAAGTTTTAGCAAAGCACTTACAGTAGAGTGATTTGGATCAAATCCAACTTGTTCACTTGTTAATATATTATTTATATTAACAAAATCAAATGTTAGTCTGAGCACCAAGTTTTTTTCCACCTAATATTATGTATTTGCTAAGGCTATTACCCTTCTTGATTTTGTGCAACATAAATTTCATGATATGCACTGTAATTTCTGAGACCCTTGATAATATTTGGAAATGCAGATACAGAGGACCAGCTAATAGGAAGGACAACCCACTCAATCAATTTTGCATCATTACCCATGAAGCTCTTTTCCATTGTTGTGTAGAAAGATTTAAGATGAAAAGAGGCCATGGCTTACTGCTGTTTTATGCACTCCCTCACTCTTCACTCTGCAGGTTTGCTTGCCGTGGATTACTCATTGTCTCCCAAGTGGCTCTCAGCAGTGGTCAAATATTTAAGAAGTATGTATTTCATCATGACCCTATCATACACTTCTCCTTCAGTGCCTTCATTCCTTCTCAGCCTGAGAGATTGTAGACTTGATAATCTATTGAAACATTAACCTACCTCCATTTTATTTTCCTTTTTCTTATCACAGCCAGATTTTACAACATGGCAAACCAGAGCACATCTAACTGGGACTTAGGCAAGCAGGTTGGGGCAGAGGGAATGAGGGGTGCTAACTCTCCTTTCTCTTCCCATAATGTTCCTTCATCAACTGCCTCCTGTGACTTCCAGGTGGATATTGTGTGTAAACCTGGCCCCAGCAAGACTTCAATGCTGGCTCCAACGTTCAATAGCTCTGCTGCTGGGTAAGTCCTTAAAAGCCCTTCATTTATTTATTTTTAATATAAATTTCTTTATTTTAATTGGAGGCTAATTACTTTACAATATTGTATTGGTTTTGCCATACATCAACCTGAATCCCCCACGGGTATACACGTGTTCCCCATCCTGAACCGCCCTCCCACCTCCCTCCCCGTACCATCCCTCTGGGTTGTCTCAGTGCACCAGCCCCAAGCATCCTGTATCATGCGTTGAACCTGGACTGGTGATTCGTTTCATATATATTATACAAGTTTCAATGCCATTCTCCCAAATCATCCCACCGTCTCCCTCTCCCACAGAGTCCATAAGACTGTTCTATACATCTATGTCTCTTTTGCTGTCTCGCATACAGGGTTATCGTTACCATCTTTCTAAATTCCATATATATGCCTTAGTATACTGTATTAGTGTTTTTCTTTCTGGCTTACTTCACTCTGTATAATAGGCTCCAGTTTCATCCACCTCATTAGAACTGATTCAAATGTATTCTTTTTAGTGGCTGAGTAATTCTCCATTGTGTATATGTACCACAGTTTTCTTATCCATTCATCTGCTGATGGACATCTAGGTTGCTTCCATGTCCTGGCTATTATAAACAGTGCTGTGATGAACATTGGGGTACACGTATCTCTTTCAATTCTGGTTTCCTCGATGTGTATGCCCAGCAGTGGGATTGCTGGGTCATAAGGCCCTTTAAATCACAGATTCCACATCTGAACAAGAGGATGAGAGTACATCAACTCTCGTAGGGTTGTTGTGAAAATAATATGAGAGCACAGACCTGAAAGTACTTTATAAATTATGTTTATAATGCTGGCCATTTCATTGCTGGACCCTGTAGTTATTGAAAAACTCATCTTTGTTAATTCAAAATATCTTCCTCTAAATTATGTCCATTGACTTTAGTTCTAGTAATAAACATTAATTACCAGTAACAATTACCAGTGATAATAACGGTACTGATAATGATAATGTCATTTGCCATTTATTGAGCATTTACTATGTGACATGTTTTACATAAATTGCTCACATGATCTTTATGGAGTGATATGACTTTTGCAATTGGAAGCATGATGCAAACTGGTGCATTGAAAGAAAATTTATTTTTAAAAAAGTGAATAGGGATCTGGTAGAAAGCATCATGCTTATAACATTGTGGTTGTGGTCTGCAGCATTTGGGGTCTCAGCAGGAAAGAGATAGCTAACTCTGTTTGGAGATGGAAACAGTTCAATGACAGAACCACTACGAAGTTGTGGGCATGATGTAGGGAATCACTAAGAAATGCTGAAGTACCTGGCAACTGGGAACAGGGAAAGCTGTTAGCACCCCAAAGTCAAAAGAGGAGGGAACTGTCACCAGACCTCCATGAAAGCAATAGTCGTGGGGGAGAGGTGGTCTTCTAGCATCTGTGGCTCCAGGTAAAGGATGGCAGCTCCTGTCAGGCTGGCATAGCAGAGAGGGATGCAGGGAACAGTTACTCAGATCTCTCCCAATCTTTCATCTCCTGTCTTAGTCTCCCATTTGCTGAACCCCCGGGAAGCCGGGTAAAGCACAGGGGCCAGTCACCTGGAACAGCACAGAGAGTTCACCAGAGAGTTCACCCTGGGAAGAACCAGTGCAGGATCATAAGAAATGCCAGCATACATGGAACCTAAATGTAAAAGAAGATAAATGAATGATTAAATGTGCAGACTTTACTATAAGAATGGGCTGTTTCCAAAGCTTTGTTTTTTTTTCAGTTGTTTGGCGGTAACTCAAAGTATATTCTTCCAAGATGCATTTTAAATGTTGGTTCTCATCTCCATCCACTCCTCTAAAACTCTGGGAATCACATTTAGTTGAAATCTTATACCAGTAGGGCAGGACTGGAGAGCAGGGTCATATGATGGAAGAAGGACAAAGATGAGGTACCTCCTCTCCCTTCCCAGGGTGCTGGACTAGCTCTGGAGAATTTTGAACCAGATAATTCTGGTCCCACCCTAACTCTTGCTGAGTACTATCCTGTCCTAAAACAGTTACTGAGGGAACAACCTGCTCTCCTTGTGAAATGCTTCATGCTCTCCAGTTACCTATTTAAGCTTTCTTCTTAACCATAAAGGGTTTAGGGCTTGGATTTGGGGATTACCTGTGAGTTTTTCTAGTCTAGATTTTGCAATTTCTTATCCATGCTATTGGGCTACTCAGTTAACCTTTCTGAGCTGAGTTTATGCACTTGTGAAATAGGGATTCTAAGACTACTGTGGTGAAATGAGTTTCCGGGACTCCACCCAGCTAAGGGCTGATAATCACACTTGTAAGCCTGTGAGGGTTGACTTGGATTTTCCTCCTTGGTTTGAGAACGCAGTCTCTGAGTTAATCTCAATAACTAGGGAAGGTCAGCCATCACCCACCATTTCCCTTAGTAACAGAGAGGTTGTTTGAGTTCCTTTGAAAGGGTGAACTGCAGTGCAGCATGAAGTTAACTCTTTGGATATGACTTATAAGACATCATTAATCACTGTTGGGGATTCCAAGGCCTCGGGAAGTAAATTACGAGATGTGTAGTCTGCTCCTGCTCCGTGGAGCCGACTCTCTTCTGCCTAGACGCTGTATTCTTTTAGAAATAAGCTAGGAACTCTAGTTTAGTGTGAGTGTGTGCATGCATGCATATGTGCTCGCATGTGGCCCTTTTCTACAAATATGTACCCCAGTGATTCGCAAACTTTAGCATGCACTGGAATTACCTGTAAGATTTATTAAAACAAAGACTCCTGGGCCCATGCCCAGTTTCTGAGTCAGTAGATCTCTGGTGAGGCCTGAGAACATGCATTTGTAACAACTTGCATGTGTAACAGCATTCCCAGGTGATGCTGATATGGCTAGTCCAGGGACCACACTTTGGGACCCATACTTTGCCTTCCTGAAATTCTTTCCCAGGGTTTTTGAGAGGGTGAAATGGGGTGATCCACACAGAGGACTTAGCACAGAGGCTAAGTCTGAGTCAGCATTCACTGCTGTCACTTCTACAACCCTCACGACAGCTGCTTCTTTTACCTCTCCTGCTGCTCAGCTGCTACTGCTGCGTGGTAATCCTTCATTTTGGATAATGTTAGCTAGGTATTAAGAGCAGTGTAATCTGCCTTAATTAATTAAAGAATATAATAACCTCTTTAGGAGTCATTTGCATTTTAAAGAAGCTTGTTGATTCAAAGAGATTTGTAATTTGAAGAATATTAGACACTGTAATAAAGAGGTATATGGAAACTTAGACCTTGTAGAGATACTTTCAAGAAGGGAATGCACACCACATAGGCTCTATCTGGGTCAACTGTTTATGCCTACTATTTAGTATTCCAGATTTTTTTTCCTGAAAGTTCTGAGCTTTTCCATAATGGCTTCTAGAGAGGGGCTGGCACATGGCCTGGGTGTTGGGGGAAGGGCAGCTGTGGCCAAATGTACGGGTTCTTTGTAAAACTGGTATTTATAAACTAGGTGTTGCTTGCGTTGTGTTTATTTGTTCAATCATGTAATAGAAGATGCACAGAAGATTCATTTGAACAGTACACCTTTCAATTTCATGCTGAGGAAATTCAGGCTAATGTAATTATAATAAAATGATAGTAAAACAATACTGCATTTTCAATTGTGGAATGAGCAATTAGAAAGCTAGTTGGAGGCCAGTCTTCTGAATTCCTTTGAATATATTTTTGATTTGGAGAATATGACCTGGTGGCTATATGAACTTAATCTTTGGACCTACACAGAGTATACACAAAGGGCAAAAAATAGCATATTGACAATTTCAAATACAAGCTTATCATCCATCTTGATAAAATGAGTCTTAACATGTATGGGAATGTCAACATTGTGCTTTATCCATTTAGAAATATTATGCCATCAAACTGCAGTGGTTAAAAAAGTTAGGATTCATTAAAAACTGTTGAAATTCTTAAATTTTCCTACTTAAGAAATCCAGAAAGCATCAAACTTTTTCTAGGTGGTGGTAAGGAAATTAATGTCAGTGACAGAAATACAGTGAATCTAATTAGAAGTCCCTGGGCAGCCGCTCATTAGTGTGGTTAGTTAGTAAATGAAATTTCAGCTGCAGTGAATTAGACTATGTGTCTTCAGTTATTTTTTCTAAAAAGAATCACAAAATGTCTACAACTGTTTTTTTGTTAGTAGAGTATTTTTTTCCCACAAACAAAAAATATTTTGGATCTTTGTCATGAAGAAAGAAATGGCCATTTGGGGACAGATTTTCTTAAATGTCTGTGTATTAAGCTTGGGTGAGTGAAACAAAAGCCTATTTTCTCCCGTGAGAGAGAGACTTTCATTTGTCTGCTAAGCTGCTTGGTTTCACATGTTTCTTTTGTCAAATCCTTTAATTTGTTATTTTTAACCATTTACACCTCTTGATAAGATTTCTCAAAAGAAGAGAGAGAGAAAGAAAACCTCAGCTAGATTGAACAGTTTCTAAAAACAGATATACTGGATAGATTGGAACATTTATTTGTCAGTTGCTAAAATGTGGCGCTTGTTTCCTTTATAAAAAGTCACTGCTACGGATATTTGTACCCTTTGCTGCTTGAGAGCTCATGGGTAACTTAGAGAGCTGACAAGAGTCAAATTTCAGTATTTCAGATGTGTTCATAAGGAAGGTATGATAATTAGGCAACTGCTGTAGGATTTGATATCCCGTCCTCCCCCAGGGAGTTTAAATACCTTTAGATTATACTAGAAGCGTAGCTCTGGGCTCATACCTCTCTATAGAAACCCTAGAATGCACTGGCTGTGTCTTTGTTACCCACCACTGAGCCATGATTGCAATGTCTGGGGGTCCACAGGTTCAGACTGGGGATTCCCTGTAACAATCTTTCAATTGGAGGTGACTTTGTCCCATGGGAGGTATTAACAATTTTGGTTGTCACAATTCATAAGTGGAGGTTGGGGGAGAGGGCGTGACTACTGACATCTGCTGAGTAGTGACCAGGGATGCTGCTAAATATCCTATACAAAGAATAATCTGACCCAAAATGTCAATGGTGCTGATGTTGAGGACCCCTGTCTCTTGGCATCAAGCAGGCACTGAATGAGCACACACACACACACACACACACACACACACACACAGAATGGATGGTACACGTTTCAGCTGCCAAAATTTCTGCAGCAAGATAGGTATGCACTGGAATGAAGCCAGACATTCTAAAGACCTCCTAGTCTCATCATTGAAAAGACTTTCAAGATAACTGTTTATTCTTCTACTCTCCTTTAAAAAGAATTTACATTTGCTTTCTCTGTGAAAGTCCTTGGGTCAGCAGCACATAGAACATAGTGTTATACTTTAGGCAAATGACAAACAAATTTTCCAGTATGACTGATGTCAAGTATCAGTCACCAAGCTATTCTTCAATCTAAAACAAACTCGAGATTACCAGTGGGGAGAAAGAAGGAGGGAGGGGCATGTTATGGGTATGGGATTAAGTGGTACAAACAGCTATGTATAAGATAGATAAGCAACAAGGATATATTGTACAGCACAGGGAATTATAGCCATTATCTTTATAAAATTGAACTGTAATTGATTTACAATATTGTGTTAGTTTTAGGTGTACAGCAAAGTGATTCAGCTTGACTCCATAGGTACTGAAAGCTACTGAAAATGGCGTAAAACTTTGGCATAATTCATTTGCTGCGTAAGTAATATGCTGTGTATGACTTAAATCAAGAAACCAGAGAAATAAAACATGCTCAGAGAAATGCAATATATGAAGAAGCAGTTGCAGATATTTATGTGATGTTCTGCTTTGCCTATTTTCCTGAGCTGTTAGAGCATTTGAAATTATGTTGTTCGTACCAAATATTTAAAAAATTTTGTAAACTCTGGTAGTGTGCAATTTGCCTAAAATATTAATATAAAGGATTAAGCACAGAAGACAAGGAAGCACTATGCCTGCGTCTACAGTCTGCGGTGAATGTCTTCTCTGTGAATTTGTGCATGCCGTTCTTTTCTCCTGGGCTTCCCTTGTGGCTCAGCTGGTCAAGAATCCACCTGCAGTGAGGGAGATCTGGGCTCGATCCCTGGGTTGGGAAGAACCCCTAGAGAAGGGAGGAGGCTGCACACTCTGACCTGGAGAATTCCATGGACTGTATAGTCCATGGGGTCGCAGAGTCAGACACGACTGAGCGACTTTCACTTCACTTCTCTTCTTTTCTCCTATTCCATGAACACTTTTACCATCTCCATACTTCCTATTCTTCACTTCTCTTTCCTTCATTTATTTATTTATTTTTTACTTTTAACAGCTTTATTGAGGTATAATTTATATACTGTAGAATTCACTCATTGTAAGTGGGTAATTCAGTGATTTTTAGTAAATTTCTGCAGTTGTGCAATCATCATCATAATCCAAGTTTGAAATACTTCTTTTGCTCCAAAAAGTTCCCCTGTGTTTGCTTATAGTTGATTCCTGCTCCTACTTTCAGCCTCAAGCAACCACTGATCTGCTTTCTGTCTCTACAGTTTTGCCTTTTTTAGAAATTTCTTGTGAAGGGAATTAAACTGTATGTTGTCTTTTGAGTCTGGCTTCTTTCACTTGATGCAATGCTTTTGAGATTGATCCACAAATGTGTACCAATTGTTCATTCCTTTATGTTGCCTAATGGCGGTGCTTTAGTCACTAAGTCATCTCTGACTCGTGCGATCCCATGGACTGTAGCCCACCAGGCCCCTCTGTCCATGGGATTCTCCAGGCAAGAATACTGGAGTGGGTTGCCATTTCCTTCTCCAGGTGTTACCTAGTAGTACTCCATTATATGAATACAGCATATTGTCAGTGTGTTAAATAACAAAATACCACAGACCTGGTGGCTTTTAAACAACAGAAATTTATTTCTCACAGTTCTGGAAGCTGGGAAGTCAAGATCAAGGTTCTAGGAAATTTGGTGTCTGGTCAGAGCCTACTTTCTTGTTCATAAATGGCCATCTTTTCACTGCACCCTCACATGTCAGAAGGGGTGAGGGCTCTCTCTGGGGTCTCTTTTATAACTCTTTTATATGGGCACTAATCCCATTCATGAGGGCTCTATTCTCAAGACCTAATTACCTTTCCAAGGCCCCACCTCCAAACACAACCATGCTGGATTTGATTTCAACACATGAATTTTGGGGGAACATAGAGATTCAGTCCATATTTACATTTTATTTACCATTTACCTGGTACTGGATGTTTGAATTGCTTTTACTTTTCGGCTTTTATGAATAGTTCTGCTATGAATATTTGCTTCTCAGCTTTGTGCTGACAAAAGTTTTCATTTCTTTGCATATATACCTAGGACTAGAATTGTTGGATCACGTAGTTAGTGGATGTTTAACTTTCTAAGAAATCATCAAACTGTTTTCCAAAGCAGCAGTGCCATTTCACATTCCTGCCAGTGATATATGAGGGTTCCAATTTCTCTGCATCCTCACCAACACTTGGGATGTCCATCTTTAGATTTCAGCCCTCATAATGGGTATGCTTCTCTGCTTTTCAGTGCCTACTTCCTTCCTTCCTTTTTAACCTCTTATTATTTTTCTCCCCAATTTGTCCTTCTAGCTGGTTGGACTAGAACTGCAGATATTTTCGCTTATATCAAATCTAATTGCTGACCAATTCTTAGCAGACAAATAGTCAAGAAATAATGTGGTGTGGATTCAAACATTAATCCCCTTTGGCAACCTATTCTTTTTTAAAAAATTAATTAATTTATGTATTTGGCTGCATCAGGTCTTAGTTGTGGCATGTGGGATCTTTGTGTGCACGGACTCTCTAGCTGTGGTGCAGGGGCTCAGTAGTAGCAGGGCGCGGGCCCAGGTACTTCATAGCACATGGGATCCAAGTTCCCTGATCAGGGATCAAACCCATATCCCCTGCCTTGCTAGGCAGACTCTTAACCACCGGACCACCAGGAAAGTCCTGGCAATCTATTCTTCATAGATGTTCATGTTTTTCTTACAAATGCTCTGGTTTCCCATGTTGCAGACTAGAACAAGCAGCTTTTAGGACCACAAAGTGTACCAGTTTAGAATGAATAAACTCTATAATCAGACTTTAATGACATTTTAATCACACCAGTAAGCATGTCCCTCTGGGCACCCAGAAGTGCTTACCATTCTCCTCTATCCCTTCCCAATGTGAAGGGATTGGAGGAGTTTCTGTGTGCCCTCAGTTAAGAGGGCAGATATACTTTTCTAGTGATCTGCTCTTTTATTTTTCTTCCCTGGATCTGAGGCGAATGCCTGTGAGTTTCTCTCACATGTTCTGCATGGTTCCCAGACCACTGTAACTCAACTTTGCAGGGGGGAGTGTCAGCTATCCTTTGGGAGCATGACCTCTGCACCCAGCATACCTACCAGCATCATTTCTTGAGCTTTAAAGAAACACCCTTGTTCCAGTCCTGCCCCAGACCAGAACCTCAAATGACTTTGGGAATGTAGAAATGGCTGAGGGCCTTGTTTCCTGTCCTCAAAATAGATTTTTCAGAATTTAGTACTTGAGGTTATAAAGATATGGAAAGAAACAGGCCAAAATAATTACAACACGAAGTTGAGAGTACACCCTGAAAGCCATGTTTTCAAGGTAGCTGTGAAGTTGTGGAGTTGGATCTGGACTTGGACTCAGAAGACCGGAGTGAGCATTCAGACTCGGTCCTTGCTAAATATTCATAAGCCAGTCTGCTCTTAGCTTGGCCCTTCCTGGCTGCAATCCGGGAGCTTGGCCTTACCTGTGATAGTGTTAAGATCAAAGGGATGATCTACCTGGAAGTACTTTAAAATGATATTTCTTTCAGAGCACTTCACATTTGCTAATTATTTATTTTCATCATATTTTGTTAAGGTTGTCTGGCCTCACTTTACCACATACAATTTGGGTTTATTTTTATTTTGTTTACCCTCTTTCAGTTGGGCTAAGAGCTTTGGTTCTGGAGCCAGATTGCCTGTGGACAATCCCAATCCAGCATTGATTTGCTGTGGGATCTTCCATTCTTGTCCTCCTTTAACTTCAGTTCTCTCCTTAGTAAAATGAGCATAAAAATACTTACTCTATTGTTTCATAAGAATGAAAAGAGGTAATGATTATGAAGCACTTAGCACACCCCTTACATACTGGGGCCTCAGGAAGTGTTAGTTTTTCTTCTTTCTAGATAGACTGCTTAAAAAATCCAGCAAGATCAGGCATTTTATGGTAATGACTGAAAGGGTATTTATACCCTAAGTGGCCCATTGCAAGATATTTTAAAGTCTTGGGTGGTAATTCAACCAGCCTCAGGGTACATTTTTCAGACACCTGCTTCAAGTCAATGAAATGTCAATATTTGTAAACAACTTTATTTGGAGTTTATTTTCATGATTGCATTATTGATTTTTCCTTCCATAGAGAGCATGTCAAAGGAAGCATTTCATACAAGTTTCAAGTTCTAAAACAAAGAAGGAATTACAATGAACACCCTGCATACTGTCAAATTATAAACTTGTACAGATTGCAGAAAATCCATTTCCCTAGAATTGCATATTTTAAATTACCAAAATTATACGTTCTATAAAAACTTTTTATTATGAATATTGTCAAATAACCCATAACTCATAAGGTCAGGGAGAATACACATGAACGCACATGTGCCTAAAACTCACCTTCAACAATTAACAATGTTTAGGCATGACAAACATTTGAAAGTGTTATATAACTGAGAGGTAAAGGAACTGCAGTTAAAGTGAACTGATATATTCTTGTTAAAAAAAATCCAAATAATACAAAAGTGTGTGAAGAACAAACAGAATACCCATATTTCCTTCTATTTTTTAAATAAACCTTTTAATAAGGTTGCTGTTTCAGTCAGGATTTATAAAGTCAAACAGTGTTGTGATTTAATGAGCAATAGATAAAAAATTCTGGTCAGATTCTCACTGGGGATGGTTCTGACATATCAGTTACTTAGAAAATCTGATCTTTTCAGAGTAAAGCTGATTTGCTGCCATTCTGTTTTAGATCACCATAATTCACTTGTTTCTTGATAAATATAGATTACAAATTTTACAAGTTTTTGTAATGGCTATAGATAGAAATAAGGACATGCGCAAATAGCAAAATAAATGACTTAACAACCATAGTATGAGATGGTTGTATTCTAATGATGCTTTGGGTGAGGGATTACAAGTGTAAGAAAAAGAATGCTCATTATCTCCTGCTTAGGTTCAAGGACACTGTCTTTCTGGATGAAAGGTGATTCCAGTATTCTCTTTCAGCCCAGATTCTGGGCCATACATTGTAAATTATGGTTTGAATTTTTCCCAAATTAGGTACATAGTCATTTCACTGTGTGAGAGAAAATGGAAATTCAGGTCACATTTCAACTTGAGTTCATTTTTCAAATCACACCTTCAGAAGCAACATCGACACAACCAACTGGTAGCTTTAGCCTTTCAGAAAGCCCTTTTCCACTGTCCCAGTGTCCACTGAAGGTTCTATTTGTTTATCTTAGGCCATGGATACACCATGACATTTTATTTTAGATTTTGCAGATGTCTTAAGACCTCTATATACTTTTCTTTTTAAAAAGAAGTGATTGTTTAATGGTTTTTAATTTGGTTCCCCTAATTAATTCTAATGCTTTCTAATTAGACCTTATATGCAATTTTGCAGAAATATTTGACAAGACATTTTTTGCACCATCCGTAACATTTTCAATGAGTTTTAAAGAGGTTTCTTAAAGAAGTAGTATTAAAAAATATTATACAAATTAAATTTAGATTCTATATACACAATCTGTTCTAAAGTATTACTGACTAGATTAGTTCAACAATTGGGCCACACAGGATGTTTCATAAAGTTTAGACACTAGAATAACATCTTAAGGCAATAGTAATTTGATTTTTTCCTAAATGTGTTGCCATAGATTTTCCTAAATGTTTTACAAACAGTTATTAAAAGCACATTGAGAATCTGAATTCCCTTTGGGCAAAATGTTTTAGTACTTAACTTTCATTTAATTCAAAATTACATATGGTTAGAGTTGCAGAAAGACATCAGAAAATCATAACCAGCTATCACAACACTACATATTTAAATCAATGCAGTGTGGTCTCATCAGAGGCACCTCAAGGTGCCTAATAATAAAAATAAATAAAAATAATCAGTATTCTTCTTCTCTACACTACAAAAAAGGGAATATTTTAATTTTAAGTTTGTTCCGAACAATTTACAATTTTCTCTGAGATGCTAATGAGAAACTTCCAGTGACTGGTGAATTTTTGCAATGGGCTCACTGCCAGAGAGAGAATAGGAGGGCTCAACAGGGAATTCTTGAAGATTGGGGGATGAGGAGATCTATCTAGAGAAAACAGTGATTAAGAAACTTGGTCTAAAGTCCCAGATCACAGTCACAAAAAAGCTTCGTTTATAAAATGAAAGCATTTCGGATTACCTGAATTGGAACTTGGACAATTAAATTTTATATTTTGAAGGATATGCAAATAGGTAATTGACTAACTACTAATGTATTTGGAACTCACTGAAGAGGAAGCGTATGAAATGAGCCAGCTGGTGGATGAAAAGAACTGAAGAATTATGTTTTATTTCTATTTAATGTTTCATTTTAATTGTGCCTCTAGGTAACAGGTTTATAAATGGAAAGCCTGTCTTTTGTATGGAAGGTAGAATTACTCTTCTAAAAAAATTTAAATTTAAGAGTTGAAAAATACCTTCAAGAGAATGAATTATCAAAGAATAATACAGAGAGAATTTGCCAATGCAAAATTATGCTATTTCTGTACCCAAAACTATTTGTATAAAAATGCAAATTAAAGTTAGCATGTGTTTTAGTTGGCTTAAAGCAAAGGCAAGCTTTAAATTTTTCTTTTAGGCTCAATTTTAATAAAAAGATGTTCCGTCTGGATTATAATAAGGCATCTTTCTCTGAGTCTACGCATCTTTCTTGCAATCATCACTATTTCCAAGGAATTTAAAAAAAATTGATGGATATTGGCTGAATTGGTGCAAGGCTGTTGGGCTTGGGTTTATTTATCTAACTCATAACGTGCTGCCATGATTACAGACTGTTCCATGAATACATTACTTCCAAGATTTGTACCTTGTTTCTCCTCTCAGTGGGTTTAAGCATAACATGCCACCTGCTTTATTTGGTGTTTCTAGTTTGCCACGATTTCTGAATTAAAAAAATGTAAACTACACTAGAAAAGAAAAAAAATATTTTAGGACAATTGTCCCTTTTAGGAAGATCAAGGAAAGAGCACAATTCTGGGATCATGCAGTTTTGATTTCTTTAAACAGAAGAGTGCAACAAGCAAGTAATATTCCTACTTCCTGAGTTATCAACACTTTAAAATCATTGCACTGGAATAAACCAAATTTTCTAAAGCATTTCAAGGATTTAAGAGTACAAAAACTTTTAAAGATTTACCTGTTTATCTGAGATTGTATAAAAGGAAGCTAAATCGTGCTGACAATTGAGAACAACAATAAAAAATGATGTGCGTTTTTAAAAACAATGACAAGATGGCCATTTGGGGACAACTGAACCATTTCAATGGGGACCCACTTCTTAGCAGTATCCTGTGAGAAAGAGGAAAACTGGGAGACAAAAGAACCACAATCAGGACTTCCCTGATGGTCCAGTGGTTAGGAATCTGTCAGGCAATTCAGGGGTCATGAATTTGATCCGTGGTCTGGAAGATCACACATGTTGCAGAGCAACTAAGCCTGTGCTCCTGGAGCCTGCACTCCACAATGAGAAGTCACTGCAGTGAGAAGCCGGAGCACTACAATGAAGAGTAGCTTTTGCTCATCCCAAGTAGAGAAAGTCTAAGTGCATCCATGATGACCCAGCACAGCCAAAAATAAAATACATTTTAAAAAATTTAAAAAAAGAACTCCGATCAAACTGAGTTGATTTGCAGAGCATGGAAATACTAATCCCCCCTCTCCCTGCCGCCCCACCCCCAACCAACCACCTCCATCCTGCATTATTTGTTTGCAAAAATAATAAATAGATAAATGTGTTGATTTGGGTTTTGGTATATATAGGCACTAAATAGAAGGCAATGGCACCCCACTCCAGTACTCTTGCCTGGAAAATCCCATGGATGGAGGAGCCTGGTAGGCTGCAGTCCATGGGGTCGCTAAGAGTCGGACACGACTGAGAGACCTCACTTTTACTTTTCACTTTCCTGCATTGGAGAAGGAAATGGCAACCCACTCCAGTGTTCTTGCCTGGAGAATCCCAGGGACGGGGGAGCCTGGTGGGCTGCCGTCTATGGGGTCACACAGAGTTGGACATGACTGAAGTGACTTAGCAGCAGCAGCAGCAGCAGCAGGCACTAAATTCTGATACTTGAGTTATCAGGAAAGGATGCAAGAAATTATGACTCTTGTGAAGAAAGGAGTGACTGAGACCCACTCCCTCTCCTACATTTCCTCTCCTAAAGATTGCCAGGTCCAGGTGATGTTAACCAAACTGTCACATGGTTGGTTTTGGTTCAGATATTTCCACTTTGCAATATTCTTATGAATCCTCTTCTGAATACCCACATTTACTTCACTGCACCATCCTGCCCCTTTTACTTCCTAAGTCTCTCTCTTTTTTTGCCTCACCTCTCCAATTCCATTGCTGCTGCCTTGGTTCCAGCTTTGTCTTCCTTTCATGGACTACAGCTCCCTTTACGCCCTTAATCTCGCCTACTTCCAAATCATCCTCCACTCAGTTATCAGAGTGATATTTTTATCACAAAGGTCCCCTTGGGTCATTTTCAAGCTCAGAATTCTCCAGTGGCTCCTATCTCTTGCCAGAAGGAACTGCAACCTCTTACATGGCCTATCAAACACTTTCCAACCTGGCCCATGACCACTTCCCCATATTATTACTATGCTAGTAATAAGTTATAATAGCGTCATTACTGCTATTCTCTTCAAACAATTCAGATCAACTTGGAACCCCTTATCCTTAAGCCTTTGCATGTGTTCTTTCTTTTGTCTCTCCTGGTTTGCCCTTTCTACCCTTCTTCTCATGCTCAGCATCTGTTTATTCTTCAGGCATCATTCTTTTTTCCTGAAATGCTGAACTGACCCCTTTTTGCTTCCACTACTACCTCTCCCCAAAGTTCAGGCCTCTGTTTCTGCTCCCATGGACTGAGTGCCCTCTCTGTAGTTAAGCAGGATGTTATGCTGTAATGTTTTGCATGTCTATTTCTCCAATAAGCCATAGCCCGATCAAGGTCAGGGAGGGCATTGTTCCCTCTGGGTATCTATAACCCACAGCACACAATTCCTGAACACTGTAGCCCAATAAATCTTTGTTGAGTGAATGAATATGTGAATAAGTTGTATGAATGGAACCAGATGAGACAGAGCCTGAAAATGCCACATATCATTGAGAATTCACTGACCTGGTGATTTTCTGTATTTAGAATTCAGATTTTGACCTTAACTCCCACTAAAGAAAATCTAACAGGAATTAAGAACAGTTGTTTTCCAAAGGGATTTAATGGCTTGGATTTTGGAGAATCATTAAGAGATAAAACATGAACACTATTTGCTACCATGGAAAATACCTCAAATATTAAAAAAAAAAACACAAAAAACAATATTTACTGTGCTTATCCTTTCATGTAGACAAAATAAAATGATGATGGAAATTCAGAGTACTGTTTACAGATGTCTTAAAGATTTAGGACTGCATGTCAAGGCAGATACTGAAACCATCTTGGTTTGGCACATCAGGTGACTTCAGAAGGAGGCCCACCCTGGAGACCTCAGAGTCTCTAGAAGGACTGGAGGCTAGAAATGAAGCAATGCTGGATCCATGAAAGATGGGACAGATACAGTTCAAAGTAGAATCATATGGCAGCATAGGCATAACAGGGCTGCAGGAGAATCCAAACAATGCTCTGCAGTTCTGAACTTCTTTTCATCTTAAGAGCTCAGAGTGCTTCACTCTAGCTTTCTTTGAGCAAGAAGTTGGGTCTAAGGTGAGGAGATTAATCTGCGAGCAGAAACTCTCAAGGGCTGTGAGTTATATTTTATGATTTGGCAGTTGTCCTAATTATGAGCTCCAATAAGCCATTAAAATGTGTTGTTTTTTTTTTCTAAACTATAAAATACTGTTAAACCAGAGAACTGTATCTATTGAACACCTTTGTGCTGGATACTGGGGGAGGCCAGATACCAAAATTCCAAGTCAAATGAAGCAAAATCCGCACTTTCAAAGAGCTTAGTTTAATCAAAGAGAAGGAGATACTATGGTAGGTACACTGAATAAGCATGCAGGAAGTACTGTGGAGACTCACTAAGAAATGGAACCCAAGCCTGACCTCTGTGTGTGTGTGTGTGTGAGAGAGTTTCTTGGAATTGAGTTTTGAAAAACAAATAGGAATTACTATTCTTCCTAGAGGCAGCATGTATGAAGGATATAGACTTGAAAATACGTTGCTTTCTACAGTTCATGTGGTGAAAGAGAAGAGTGCATGGGATGGAGGGGAAGCAGTAGGAGATGAGTGATGGATCACAGGTGATACCATAGAGGGCGTGGGTGCTTGGGTGTTAGGCCAAGGAATTTTGACTTTCTCTGGAAACTCTACTTTTCCAGGTTCTTTTTTTTTAGAAATTCATTTTTATTGGAGTATATTTGCATTAGTTTTTGCTGTTTAGCAAAATGAACCAGCTATATGTTTGTATACATCCTGTCTCTTTTGGATTTCTTTCCCATTTAGTTCACCATAGAGTATTGAATAGAGTTCCCAGTGCTTTACAGTAGGTTCTCATTATTTATCTATTTTATACATAGTATCAATAGTGTATGTATATCAATCCCAATCTCCCAATTTATCTTTCCCCATCCCCCTTGGTATCCATACATTTGTTCTCTATGTCCGTGTCTCTATTTCTGCTTGCAAATAATATCATCTATACCATTTTTTTTTAAGCCCCATGGTAGTGCTAGTGGTAAAGAACCCTTATTTCAATGCAGGAGGTGTAAGAGATGTGGGTTCTATCCCTGGGTTGGGAAGATCCCCTGGAGGAGGAAATGTCAACTCACTCCAGTATTCTTGCCTGGAGAATCTCATGGACAAAGGAGCCTGGTGGGCTTCATAGTGTCCACGGGTTTGCAAAGAGTCGGACACAACTAAAGTGACTGAGCAAAGAACAGCACATACTTTTTCGATATTTTTTATATCTAAAAAATATTTAGATATAAATATTATATATATATATTAGCACATATTTTTTAGATTCCACATACACGCATACATTAATATACAATATTTGTTTTTCTCTTTCTGACCTACTTCACTCTGTATGACAGTTTCTGGGTCCATTCATGTCTCTGCCAATGGCACAATTTTGTTCTTTTTAAAAATATTCCATTGTATATATGTACCACATCGTCTTTATCCATTCTTCGGTTGATAGACATTTAGACTGCTTCCATGTCCTGGCTGTTGTAAATAGTGCTGCGATAATCACTGGGGTGCATATCTCTTTTTGAATTATGGTTTTCTCTGGGTATATGCCTAGTAGTGGATTTGCTGGGTTATATGGTGGTTCTATTTTTAGTTTCATAAGGAACCTCCATACTGTTCTCCATAGTGGCTGTATCAATTTACATTCCTACCAACAGTGTAAGAGAATTCCCTTTTCTCTGCATCCTCTCCAGCATTTACTGTTTGTAGATTTTGTGATGATGGTCATTCTGACCAGTGTGAAGTGATATCTTTACTGTAGTTTTGATTTACATTTCTCTAATAATTAGTGATGTTGAGCATCTTTTCATGTTTTTGTGGCCATCTGTATTTTGGAGAAAGGCCTGTTTAGGTCTTCCACTAATTTTTCACTTGGGTTGTTTTTTGATATTGAGCTGCATGAGCTGTGTGTATATTTTGGAGATTATGCTTTGTCAGTTTGCAAATATTTTCTCCCATTCTGAGGGTTGTCCTTTCATCTTGTTTATGGTTTCCTTCGCTGTGCAGAAGCTTTTAAGTTTAATTGGGTCCCATTTGTTTATTTTTGTTTTTAATTTTCATTACTCTAGGTGGTGAGTCAAAAAAGATTTTGCTGCAATTTATATCAAAGAGTGTTCTACCTATGTTTTCTTCTAAGAATTTTTTAGTGTCTGGTCTTAAATTTAGGTCTTTAATCCATTTTGAGTTTATCTTTGTGTATGGTGTTAGGGAGTGTTCTAATTTCATTCTTTTACATGTAGCTGTCCAATTTTCCCAGTACCACTTATTGAAAAGGCTGTTTTTCTCCACTGTGTATTCTTGCCTCCTTTGTCATAGATTAGGTGACCATAAGTACATGGTCTCTGGGAACTCTTAGATTTAGTTAGGGTTATAAGCAGGGGAAAAACAGGGTCATTTTACATTTTATTAAGATTCCATTGGAAGCAATAGGGAGGCCAGCTTGTAGTAGAGTGGAACCAGAGACAGAGAGAAAGGGATGATACTCTGGACATTGGTGATGTCCAGTCCTGAGGCAGGATATGTGGGGTGGTTATGAGAGCGGTTTCTCCAGTAGTCATATATGGATGTGAAAGTTGGACCATAAAGAAAGCTGAATGCCGAAGAATTGATGCTTTTGAACTGTGGTGTTGGAGGAGACTCTTGAAAGTTCCTTGGACTACAAGGAGATCCAACCAGTCAATCGTAAAGGAAGTCAGTCCTGAATATTCATTGGAAGGACTGATGCTGAAGCTGAAGCTCCAATATGTTGGCCATCTGATGTGAAGAACTGACTCATTGGAAAAGACCCTGATGTTGGGAAAAATTGAAGGCAGGTGGAGGAGGGGATGACAGAGGACAAGATGGTTGTATGGCATTACTGACTCAATGGACAAGAATTTGAGCAAGCTCTGAGAGCTGGTGATGAACAGGGAAGCCTGGTGTGCTGCAGTCTTACTGCTGCTGCTGCTGCTAAGTCGCTTCAGTCGTGTCCGACACTGTGTGACCCCATAGACGGCAGCCCACCAGGCTCCGCTGTCCCTGGGATTCTCCAGGCAAGAACACTGGAGTGGGTTTCCATTTCCTCCTCCAATGCATGAAAGTGAAAAGTGAAAGTGAAGTCGCTCAGTCGTGTCCAACTCTTAGCGACCCCATGGACTGCAGCCCACCAGGCGCCTCCATCCATGGGATTTTCCAGGCAATAGTACTGGAGTGGGGTGCCATTGCCTTCTCTGTGCTGCAGTCCATGGGGTTGCAAATATCTGGACACAACTGAGTGACTGAACTGAACTAAGAGAGGACTTGGTGACAGGTGTGTGTGTGTGTATGTGTGTTTGTGTGTACGTGTGTGTATGAATGTATTTGCATGCATGTGCACCCACAAAACAGACAAGATGTTAATTTAGTTTAATGTATTATGGCCAACTTTGGAAATGTTTGGTTAAAGGGAAGCATTGTCACGTATTTCTTCAAAATCTACTTTTGGTTTAGTCTTCAATAATACAATTTCCCTGTCTCATTGTATATTAACTTTCCTCATGAAATCTCAGTTCATGTCATATTCACTCAGATGATGCCAAATATTTTACAGACAGAACCTGGGCAAGATGACATACAAATGGCACTTAACTGGCAGAGCCAAAATAGTATTTTTTGATTCTGAGCCTAGAGTTTGGTTCACCAAGCATGCTTCCTCTAGGGCACAGCTGGCATATCTGCTTTTTCTTAAGGCGTGAAGGTTGAGTTTGGCTCTCTTATCCCTTTGATGTAGATTTTACTGATGGTATCCCTAAAAAGATTTCCTTCATAGTACAAAAAAGTACTCTGTGGGTAGAGCTTCTGGCTTTGGCCTGAGAAACCCCAGCCAGTTCTGACTGAGAGCTGCAAAGAGAAAGTAAAGGTTTTGCTAGTGATTCTGTGACCTGGATGAATGATGTAAGTTTTATTCCTGGGTTCCTTATCCTGTGCCCCTGTCTGCTTAAAAAGTTATACCTAATTGCTAGGAGAGGGTTTTTTTTTGTGTGTGTGTGTGAGTGTGTATTTGATTTGTTTTTCAGTTTCAACTGGGTGAAATCCTTACACAAACCTCTGAGGTTCAGAGAGGTTCTGGTTATCACCATAGTAAGCAGTGGAGGGATGCAGGACTCCTAACGTTCAGAGACTGGGGGCCATTAGATAGCGATAATACACAGAAGAACTGTACAAAAAAGATCTTCATGACCTGGATAATCTCGATGGTGTGATCACCCACCTAGAGCCAGACATCCTGGAATGTGAAGTCAAGTGGGCCTTAGGAAGCATCACTATGAACAAAGCTAGTGAAGGTGAAGGAATTCCAGTTGAGCTATTTCAAATCCTGAAAGATGATGCTGTGAAAGTGCTGCACTCAATATGCTAGCAAATTTGGAAAACTCAGCAGTGGACACAGGACAGGAAAAGGTCAGTTTTCATTCCAATCCCAAAGAAAGGCAATGCCAAAGAATGCTCAAACTACTGCACAATTGCACTCATTTCATACACTAGTAAAGTAATGCTCAAAATTCTCCAAGCCAGGCTTCAGCAATACGTGAACCATGAACTTCCAGATGTTCAAGCTGGTTTTAGAAAAGGCAGAGGAACCAGAGATCAAATTGTCAACATCCGCTGGATCATCGAAAAAGCAAGAGAGTTCCAGAAAAACATCTATTTCTGCTTTATTGACTATGCCAAAGCCTTTGACTGTGTGGATCACAATAAACTGTGGAAAATTCTGAAAGAGATGGGCATACCAGACCACCCGATCTGCCTCTTGAGAAACCTGTATGAAGGTCAGGAAGCAACAGTTAGAACTGGACATGGAACAACAGACTGGTTCCAAATAGGGAAAGGAGTACGTCAAGGCTGTATCTTGTCACCCTGCTTATTTAACTTATATGTAGAGTACATCATGAGAAATGCTGGGCTGGAGGAAGCACAAGCTGGAGTCAAGATTGCCTGGAGAAATATCAATAACCTCAGATATGCAGATGACACCACCCTTATGGCAGAAAGTGAAGAAGAACTGAAGAGCCTCTTGATGAAAATGAAAGAGGAGAGTGAAAAAGTTGGCTTAAAGCTCAACATTCAGAAAACTAAGATCATGGCATCCAGTCCCATCACTTCATGGCAGATAGATGGGGAAACAGTGGAAACGGTGGCTGATTTAATTTATCTGGTCTCTAAAATCACTGCAGATGGAGATTGCAGCAATGAAATTAAAAGACGTTTACTCCTTGGAATGAAAGTTATGACCAACCTAGACAGCATATTAAAAAGCAGAGACATTACTTTGCCAACAAAGGTCCATCTAGTCAAGGCTATGGTTTTTCCAGTGGTCATGTATGGAGGTGAGAGTTGGACTATAAAGAAAGCTGAGCACAGAAGAATTGATGCTTTTGAACTGTGGTGTTGGAGAAGACTCTTGAGAGTCCCTTGGACTGCAAGGAGATCCAACCAGTTCATCCTAAAGGAAATCAGTCCTGGGTGTTCATTGGAAGGACTGATGCTGAAGTGGAAACTCCAATACTTTGGCCACCTGATGCAAAGAGCTGATTCATTGGAAAAGACCGATGCTGGGAAAGATTGAAGGCAGGAGGAGAAGGGGATGACAGAGGCTGAGATGGTTGGATGGCATCACCGACACAATGGACATGGGTTTGGGTGGACTCCGGGAATTGGTTATGTACAGGGAGGCCTGACGTGCTGCGGTTCATGGGGTCGCAAAGAGTCGGACACAACTGAGTGACTGAGCTGAACTGAACTAGGTAGGGATGGGGGCTAGGCCAGAAAATCTTCTAGCCCTAGGACAGTGATTTGTGTGTGTGTGTGTGTGTGTGTGTGTGTGTGTGTGAAGGTCCTCAACCCTGGGGGACTGCATGGAAATCTGGGATGTATGTGAAATTTGAAAAACAAAGCATATTTAGCATTACAATTTAATACTTTGAAATGAGTAAAATATTTTTGTAAAAACAAGGGAAAATAAATCATGATTTCTGATTAGTAGGGTACAAGGTGCTCATGCTCTTCCTCTATTTTTTAAGTGGAAAGTTTAAAGTGCAATGGCCTTAGGATTTCCTCCAGACCTAGCTCTCTCAATTTTTCTCACTGTCTTTCCTGCTGTCATCTTCACCAGCAGCCATTTCCTATGGAATGCTTTTATTAGAAGACTGGAAATGTAAAGCCAATCCCAGCCAAGCCTATCTTTCCATAGGCCAGGGGAGTCTGCAGCCTGTTGCTTGAGGTTCTGCCAGTGACTCCAACCCTTTAAGTTGGGGCCTTCTCTGGATGTAAAGTCGATCAGGCAACAGAGATGCTGACTTCACGGTGTAATGGGTGTTCTGGGCCTTTTTCCCTCCTTTGTTTCCAAAGTCAACCAGGCAACAGTTATGCTGGCTCTGCAGTGTGATCTATGTTTTGTTTTTTCCATCTCAAGCAGACAGAGCATAGAAAAAGGTACTTGAAAAGAATGGAAAAAACTGGCTATGGATTTTAACATGGTCTTCAGATTAGAGAGTTCTGGAATGGAAATCTGAAGACTGAAATGAGAACATAAGCCTTCATCAGTGATATAAGTGGGATGATATTTATAGTTGGATCAACAATTTAAACATTTTTTATAGTCATATATTTATTTTAAATAAAAGACAGCTGTTACACACACCTGTGATCTTGTAGCTATTAAAAGCATTTATAATTTATAATAAGCTTTTATAAAAAACATGTAGGAGTTTGCCTGCACATCTCATGCATGTTGAAGTACCCTTAAGAATTTCCTTAAGGTGATTGATTGGTGTTAATGAACAGTACAGAGTCATACAAATTTATTTATTTCAATAAAGTTAAGTTTGCTGTATGTAAAAAAAACAAAAAAACAAAAAAAACAAAAGCATTTATAGTTATTAAAGAGACAACGATATTTTAAAGTTCTTTTTTATAAAAACTTTTCTTTAAAATAAAAATGATATTCTAGGTGGTGCCCAGTTGTAGAGGACTTTGTGATGTGTCCCCAGCACTCTTCCTCTCCCATCTGGGAGCAGCCATGTTGACCGAGAGGGCTAGGAAAAGATCTTGAATGTCTTAATCCCTCATTGGAGTTCCAACCCCTCGCCACAGTGATTGGTTCAGGCATGGGCACATGACCTAAGATAGGCCAATCAGAGTTAAACTCAGAAATTTTCATCAGTGGTTGAAGGAAACACCCCCTCATTCTTTCTGGACAGTCTTGTGTACGGAAGGGAGGACTTTGCCGGGAGGTTGCTGCTAAGTCACTTCAGTTGTGTCCGACTCTGTGCGACCCCATAGACGGCAGCCCACCAGGCTCCCCTGTCCCTGGGATTCTCCACGCAAGAACACTGGAGTGGGTTGCCGTTTCCTTCTCCAATGCATGAAAATGAAAAGTCAAAGTGAAGTCGCTCAGTCGTGTCCGACCCTTAGCATGGACTGCAGCCTACCAGGCTCCTCTGTGCGTGGGATTTTCCAGGCAAGAGTACTGGAGTGGGGTGCCATTGCCTTCTCCGAATGCCGGGAGGTAGGCAACCATTTTTCTCCTTCCAAGGGAAAACTGTCCTCAGATGAAGTAGACACACCACGGAGGTCAGAGCCTGAAGAACTGTGGAGAACGGGAGCCAGAGCCCCACTCAAACTCTAGCTGTGGAATTTTCAGATACTTGAGACCGTATATTGTCTTTGTCTTGTTTTCTACTTGCCCAGTGTCCTACTAGGACAGTTGTGACAAAGTGAGGAAGGCAGGACACCACTGTCTGAAACCCAGGCTTAGAGAGCAGAGTCCATACTCCTCACCTTGCAGCCAGATCTGTATTAATAAAAAATGATAAAAGAATTAGAATAGCTAGCATTCATTGTAGGCCTACCATATGTCAGGTACTGTTCTTAGCACATTATGTAGGTTACCTCACTGAAACCTTGCAACAGCTCTAAGAAAAGGGAGTCAGAACACCTGCATTTTTGTCCTTTCTTGCCACTTATTGACTAATGACTTTACACCCATCATCTAATTTCTTAATGTGTCACTTATCTGCTTCAGAGGGATGTGAGTTCTGAATGAGAAAATATGATCTAAATACCTTAGTTCATCAATTAAAAGAAATTATATCCCTGCAGGTCGGGGGGTGGTGGGGCTTCCCTGGTAGCCCCAGATGGTAAAGAATCTGCCTGCAAGGCAGGAGACCTGGGTTCAATCCCTGTGTTGGGAAGATCTCCTGGAGGAGGAAGTGGCAACTCACTCCAGTATTTTTGCCTGGAGAATCCCATGGACAGAGGAGACTGGTAGGCTACAGTCCTTAGGGTTGCAGCGAGTCTGGCATTGCTGAGCAACTAACACAACCCATCACTTTTTAAAAATTCTCTGTTCTAAGGCAACTAACCACACAATTACACAAATAAAAACATATGCAGTACTATTTCTTGTGGGCAAAGCTCTCTTTTCCCCTCTCTGCTCACCTATATTCTGCCCTTGTTTCAAAGCTCAGCTCAAGACACAGTTGTCCTGGAAGCTCTCCCACCACTCACTAGCCAATGCTTCCTTCCTTTCATGGATTGATTGCCTGGAGCCTTTGCTGTCAGTCCCACCCATTGGCCCATGCTGTCTTAGTTGCTATTTAATTCTTGATCTCCTGTGGTCTCAAAAGATTGTAAATTAATAAAGGGTAGGGAGCTTGTACTCTAGATTGTAACTTATCACTCACTGGGTGCCATGATAACTGAATGACTTTGAGAAAATCCCTTTTGCCTTGATTTCAGTTCAGTTCAGTTGCTTAGTCGTGTCTGACTCTTTGCAATCCCATGAACTGCAGCACACCAGGCCTCCCTGTCCATCACCAACTCCCAGAGTCCACCCAAACCCATGTCTGTTGAGTCAGTGATGCCATCCAACCATCTCATTCTCTATTATCCCCTTCTCCTCCTGCCCTCAATCTTTCCCAGCATCAGGGTCTTTTCCAATGAATCAGCTCTTTGCGTCAGGTGGCCAAAGTATTGGAGTTTCAGTAGTATTGGAGTTTTCAAAGTATTGGAGCTTCAACATCAGTCCTTCCAATGAACACCAAGGGCTGATCTCCTTCAGAATGGACTGGTTGGATCTCCTTGCAGTCCAAGGGACTCTCAAGAGTCTTCTCCAACACCACAGTTCAAAAGCATCAATTCTTCGGCACTCAGCTTTCTTTATAGTCCAACTCTCACCTCCATACATGACCACTGGAAAAACCATAGCCTTGACTAGACGGACCTTTGCTTATCCAAGTGCATATCTGCTTAGAGGAGATGTAGAGAAGGAAAGTAATTTTTTTTGTTAAAGGTGTGACAACTAGTTTTTCATTTTTGTTGAATTTAGATACCTGTATAGTTGACTCTTACCATTTAGCTTTTGGCTTCTGTTTCTCCCTTTATCATTCCCCAAGTAATACAAGTAAGCAAAAATTAAACAGTAATGACAGCAGCTAGAAAAAAAAAAAAACCTTCCCACACAAACTAGAAGTAGCTAGTGATCCATGATGACAGGAAGGATGCTAGTGATTGGGTCTAAAGGGAACTGTGTGGAGCTGACTTTTCTTCATGTATCAAGGTTTGGTATGAGAGTGAAGATGTGGCTAGACTTGGGAGGAAAAGAGAGGGATCCTTTGGAGTGTCTGTGGACATAACCATTTTCTTCTTCCTCAGTGCATTCCAGGTTAGTGATTAAGGGCTATTGGTAGAGGCCTGGGTCCTGAACACACATTTTATAAGGTTCTCTGAGTCTCTTTGAGTTCAGACTAGGTGCTGGATAAACCCAAGATGGCATTATTTAATCCAGATTGCACCAGGGTTTCTTGTTTTACTGTCTTAAATGCTATTAACATTTATTGAAACTCACTAGTTGTTCTATGCCTGTTAAGGGAATAATAACACATGATACCTGTGTTGTCATTTCAATTAACTTAAAAACCTCAAATCATTGCTTTTCATAAGTATTTTGCTGGTTTATTTGCTTTCATGAGACTTGTTGACATTATATTCTGGATGACTCATTTTCAAAACAGAGTGGTAGAGACTGTGGATGTACCAGTAAAGTGGAAACCAGGGTTTTGCCCTGTTCAACTTAAGGGGGAGATGAGGCTGTCTTAAATAATAGATAATAATAATAATAATAATATACTCTTGTGTATACAAGTGCTTTATAGTTTTCAGAACACTTTCACATTTTTTAGTCTGCCTTGACAGGAAGTCGAATAGCAAACAGTCATGATGGGTGATCAATATGATTAAGGCGTGACACTGTAAGCAGGACTGGAGAATGTGGATGATCTAAGCTGTTAGCTGGACAAGGGTAAAGCTCATGCCATTTTTCAATTAGGACACACATACATTTTCTAATTGCAAGAGAGGGAAACAAAAGCCACCCCTGTGTTGGATACAATTCTGGATGGACGTATGCTCAGTGGTCAGCTGCATCTCAGCACCTTGGGCTTTAGAGCAGGCGCAGGTGTGAGGGAGCTCTGTTTTCTGATATCATTGTTATTAGCTGTCTGATAAGTAGTAAAATGTTGATAGAAACATTTTAAATTATAGAATAAATAGCTCAGATTATATCTCATATCCTTGGATGATGAACTGACAAGCCTGGTTCTCCAGAACAATGCTCCATGCAGGGTCCAAATGCAGGCAAGTACCATGAATAACAACTTCCAAATGTATGGATAAAGAATATGTGGTATGTATATGATGGAATATTATTCAGCCTTAAAAATGAAGAAAATCCTGCCATTTGCCGCATCATGGATGAAACATAAGGGCATTATGCTAAGTGAAATAAGTGAGGCAGAGAAAGACAATTACCATGTGATTTCACTTATATTTGAAATATAAAAAGCTTAACTCAAAGAAACAGAGTAGACTGGTGCCTGCCAGGGTCTGGTGGGGGTGGGGAAATTGGGAAAGGAGGTCAAATGATATAAACTTCTAGTTATAAAATGAATAAGTTTGGGGGATATAATGTAGTGTGGTGACTATCGTTAATACTGTGCTGTATAGTTGGAAGTTGATAAGAGAATAAATCTTAAAAGTTCTTACCACATAAATACACACACACACACTAATTATGTGAGGTGATAAATGTGTCAACTAACTTTATTGTGGTCATCATTCCACAACATATACATATATCAAATCATCACATTGTACACCTTAAACTTACATAATGTTTTATGTCAATTATATCTTAATAAAGCTTGGGGAAAACCTCTAAACAGGAACAACAAAAAAGCAGTTTTCATGATGAACACATAGAATATATCAGGCACTGCATGAGGTACTTCACAAGCATTCTGCTCATTTATTCTTCACTGTAACTGTGAGCTAGTTGCTATCATTGTTCCCCTTTCACAGATGGAGATACTGTGGTTTAGAAACATTAAGTAATGTACTCAGGGCTATCTAGGCAGTCATTAATGGATTTGGGATTTAAATCTATGCTTTCAGACTTTAATGAAACTCAGGATGCTTAATCATTGTGCCATGTGTGCACACAGCAGTGCCAAATGATGGCAAAGCTGGTGGGGGAGGGTATCTTCATTGGCCTTCAGAGATACCTGTCAGAATCAGTAACAGGATCAAACCTTATTGTTCAGTGACCACAGTTCAACAATCCACACACTTAATGAGACATAGGGAGGAGAGGGGGCTGCCAAGGAACTTCAACCTTGGCAGTACCAGCAAATACAAATGTCAATAAATTAGTGTTTTTATACTTATGTAGCATTATCACCATATATGTTTTAGTGAGTAGGTTATGATGATGATGGTCCTGAATGAATCAAGCCTCCCTATGTCTGCATCATTTTGCCTTGTGAATTTGCCACTTCTCCTGTCAAGAAGTGGAGTTGGTTTCCTACCCCCTTGAATCTGGACTGGCCTTGAGACTTTCTTTGACCAACAGAATATGGTGGAAGTGATGTTGTTGTGTAGATGATCCAGAGCCAAGGACTTACAGGGTCTTGGGGCACCTGCTCTCACCATCTTGAAACTCTGAAAGTAATTGTGCTGTGAAGAAGTCCATTTTAGCCTGTTACAGGGGAAGTCATTGACTGAGAAAGAGATTGGAATAGACTGAGGTCTCCGTTACGAGCTAGCACCAACTGCAAAACATGTGAAAAGGGCCATCTTGGACCCTCTAACATCAGTTAAGCCACCAAATGGATGATAGAAGCCTCATGAATGATCCAGGCAAGACCAGTAGAGGACCTGCCCAAGTTGGCCACTCACCAAATCATGCGCAGTAACAGATCACTGTGGTGCTAAGCTCCTGTGTTGTCAGGTGGCTCATTATGTCATGAGATAGCAGCTTTGGGAATTTAATAATGTTTAATATTATGTAACATTTTACAGCATTTTCATAAAAACCTTCAGTTCAGTTCAGTTCAGTTGCTCAGTCATGTCTGACTCTTTGCGACCCCATGGACTGCAGCATGCCAGGCTTCCCTGTACATCATCAACTCCTGGAGCTTGCTCAAACTCATGTCCATCCAACCATCTCATCCTCTGTTGTCCCCTTCTCCTCCTGCCTTCAATCTTTCCCAGCATCAGGGTCTTTTCCAGTGGGTCAGTTCTTTGCATCAGGTGGCTTCAGCTTCAGCTTCAGTCCTTCCAGTGAATATTCAGGATTGATTTCCTTTAGGATTGACTGGTTGGATTGCCTTGCAGTCCAAGGGACTCTCAAGAGTCTTCTCCAACACCACAGTTCAACATCATCAATTCTTCAGTGCTCAGCTTTCTTTGTGGTCTAGCTCTCACATCCATACATGACTACTGGAAAAACCATAGCTTTGACTAGATGGGCCTTTGTTGGCAAAGTGATGTCTCTGCTTTTTAATGTGCTATCTAGGTTTATCATAGCTTTTCTTCCAAGGAGCAAGCATCTTTTAATTTCATGGCAGCAATTACCATCTACAGTGATTTTGGAGCCCAAGAAAATAAAGTCTGTCACTGTTTCCATTGTTTCCCATCTATTTGCCGTTAAGTGATGGGACTGGAGGCCAAAAATCTTGACATGTGCCAGTCTGAGATGGAGAGTGATTGGCTCAATACCACATGGCTGAAAAGTAACAGAACTCCTATTGGAACCTGAGTATTGACATGAAGGGTCAAATACTGGAGGATTAACTCCAGTATTCCTTTTTTCCCTTGACTAAAAGAAAAAATGGTTCATTTGGAAGTTGACTTAATTATTTATTTAATAGATTTGAATGACAGGTATTAAATTCAACTACCTGTAGGTAACTATTTAAATGTCTCTGGAAGGTGCATTGGAGACCACCTATGCATTCTCTGAAAAGTGTGAATGTTCCCAGGTTCTGAAGTAATCCATGGATTTTTCTTTTTACCATGAGGCTTGGTTCAGTTCTTTGCTTTCTGGGAGGAAATTCTCAATAAGGCATAATTATTAGGAAGTTACTTCTCCTTCCATTTAGAGTTTCTTGAAGTAGCAAAAATATGTTTCATTTTGAAAGATCAATGCAAACCAAGTTAACTGTCTAAAAATGCTGTAGAGCATTTCTGGAGAATTATCTTGCGCTACCACAGGGACTTGTGGGCTTGTTTCAAAAACAAAGCAAAAGCAAACCAAAACAAAACTGAACTCGGCTTCTCCAGAGATAGAATCTGTAACTTTCATCTAATTTAACACTCATGTCTAGCTGTGATTGAACACCAGGGGCTTTTGTTTTTTATTTTTAAACATCCTCTGCCATTAAGTTTTGTTATGTTTTTTTGCTATCAAGAAAGACAGGCTATTCTCCTTTAAAATAAACCATAAATCAACTGGCAAAAGTATAAGAAAAGGTTGCCCAGGTAACATCTCACATGTAAATAGAAAAGAAAAAGTTTCCTAAAATGTAGACACAGCTTCACCTCCAGCCAAATTACTTGCTGTTGTGTTTGTAACAGTGTGGATATTTGCTCCTGGAAAATAGAAGTGATTGAGAACTGTTTGCTATTAGGCATTTGCTCGTGTGTGGACGACATGCTTGATTTGAACAAGTACACACTTGTTTTAATTATGAAATGACACAAAATCAATAAAAAAGTAGAAATAGTGATAATAAGCTGGCTTTTTACCAATATTGAATCCTATAGTATTGGTCAACAGAACCGTTTCATAATAATTTTGAACATTTAAACACTTGTACATTCTCCAGGTTTACATGAGTTACATGAGTGTCTTTTCTCAGCAACTCAAAATGGCATTTAGTGTGTAAAGCCAATTATTTAAAACATGGCCTAGCTATTGCATTACATGTACTATTTTTTTTTTACATGTACTATTAAAGTGACCATGATGTGATCTCCTAGTCTGCAAAAAGCTACCTAAAAATATTCTTTCGTTCTGCTGCAATTAGGTAAATGAAGAAAGCTACAGACTCTTGCTCTCACATCCTGTTTATTAGGTGTTGGTAGAAAATATGAAGATTTAATAAAAAAAAAGTCCCATGTCCATTTGTTTTTAATTTTCTTTCTGTTATTGTCACTGTAAATTTCGATGTCATATTCCCACAAGTTGCTGCCCCTAATCTGACAGTGTCAGAGGATCTATCTTCATTTTCTCACTCGTTTCATAATCTAATCCTCAGCTCTAACATGCAATTAGTGCCCTCTTCGCCCCCTGCATACCAAACAGGCCGACTGCTACAGCTTTCCCTGTGCAATCCGTTTAGCGGGGTTGCCCGTAATGAATATGTACATTTAGAAGACCTCAGCACAGAGGGTCACAGGCAATCAACCTTGAATTCAATTATGCGAGTCAAGGTTAATGACTCGCTGCAGTGGTCAGAGGCATTCAGAATCCTGCAGATTAAATCAGCCTGTCAGAGCTGACAATGTAGAAAGGACGGAATTACTTGTGTGAGAAACAGGGAATCGTGCAAAGATAAAATGGTGTCAGTCCTCAATGAAGATTACATGGAGTTCTCTGTGGCAAATCAGATTGTAAATCTCCTCTGGACCCACAATATAATTAGTCTACATAAAGACATTTCTAGATTGTAACACGAAGCCACTAATACGACCTCCTGAACTCCATCCTCACTAGGTACCTTCATCTTTTACCTCATCATTAACAACCGGTGATGGTTCAACAAGAAAAATGAAATTATTATATTTTTAGTTATATTCATCAAGTGTGCTCTGTGTGTGATCTTTTATAACACAACCTAACATTTAATTGGTAGAAAAATTATATTTTTTGTTAGTTCTTTTACACTACATTTTTTCTTAATTTTCTGTTAAGCCTAGTCTTGATAATAGTAGGGGCTTCCCAGGTGATTCAATGGTACAGAATCCACCTGCCACTGCAGAAGCCACAGCAGATGTGGGTTTGACCGCTGGGTTGGGAAAATCCCCTGCAGGAGGAAATGGCAACCCACTCCAGTTTTCTTGTCTGGAGAATTCCGTGGACAGAGGAGTCTGGTGTGTTAGTCTATGGGTTTGCAAAGAATCGGACACAACTGAAAAGACTGAACACACACACTTGGTAATAGTAGAACACAGCTAGTTGGGAAATAAGAGCTAGGCTAAAAACAGTGTTGCTCATAAAAGCAGGTACCTTATGATTTTTTAAAAATAAAAAAACTTGAATATTAAACTTTTGTTATGATTTATTTGCAAAGCAAACAAATATAAATTTTATTGGGATTTGCTACAAAGACTAACCAATTTTTTGTATGCTGTAATTTGCATGTGTTCCCAAATCCATGTGACAGAGAAACTGTCCTCTTTTCCTTCCATATTTTCTCTAGAGCAGAGTCTCTGAGACCCATTTCTAGGTGGAGAATCTCTGATCTTTGAATATCCATTGGCATTGCATCTTGCATATTAAAAAAGAAAGTTAAACAATTGTATTACTTCAAATGACAGATACGTTCTTTAAGTTAGGCTTCATTAAGATTTTTTTTGTGGTTTTCAATAACATGCTAAATTTGATAGAAAAGTAATTTCCCCCTCGTTTTCATGTTCTTTCCCTTCTTCTTTTTTTTTTTTTTTCTCTGTGTCTCCCTTTCTTCCTGTTTTTATTGAGCAATACTATGTGTCATGTTTCTGTTAGTGCAGGATCAGGGATGAATTGCCTTAATCTGTAAGGAGCTTACAGCTAAGTAAAGAAAAAAGGACTTAATCAGCTAACTGGGTAGTACAATATGGGTGTTGCAATAGAGGATTATGTAAAATACAATGCTAGGCCCTAAGGAGGAGGTTTAAGATTCATGCCTGTGTGTACACGCATGTCAGGGCATGGAGGTGGTGTGTTAAGGAGTAGGGCTAGAGCAGTAAGGAAGACTTAATATAGAAGGGAATATTTGAGTTGAGCTTTGAAGGATGACTAGGAGTCTTCCTGGTAGACAATTGGGAAAAGGTCTTCTAGGCCTAGAGAACAACATGAGTAGATGGGTAAGATATGTTCTGGATGGTGGCAAGTGATGTGAACTGGCCAGGGCATACAGAGAGCAACAGGGAACAAAGGGAGAGGTCACTTGAGGCCTTGAGTGCCTCATACTCTAGTGTCAGTAAACCACTTGGCAAGTTTTCTCTTAAGGCTATATTCATTATCTAAATCAAATCCTATCCCACTTTCCCATTCATCTTTTCAATACATCTCAGTTTTTAACACGGGACTTGGTAAAGCAGGCTTATATAGCCTGTTACTTTATATCTCATAGTGAGCTGCAAAGGAGGTCTGTTTCCCAGGAGATTGGTGGGGAGGTGAGTGTGGGGCCCTGCTCCTCTGTCTTCACTCTGGGGACCCATGGGGGTCAGCCTTGTGCCAATCAGAGCCCTCAGCCATAGTCATATGTTGAGCAGAGGGCTTTTTTGGTGTGTTTTGGCCCCCAAAGTGGATACACATTTTTTTGTGTCTATGAGCCTGGGCTCACACCATTTCCTGTGACTGGTGGTGGCCTATTCTCTGTTTTTTCTGCCAACATCTTTTCCTTCAGGTCCTAAGTTCTTGCTCTCTGGGGTGACCTTCCTAAGCCATGGGGCCAACTGTGAGCTCATCTGCTTCTGGCCTCTGAGAACTTGCTGCCTAGAACACAAACTTGGCATGTAATCAGTGCTGAGGTGGCCCATTTATCTTTTGATACTTATGTCTTAATTACTGTGAGAAGTATTGTTTAACCACGCATTGAAAGCTTGACCCCATAGGGTGGCCCACACTGCTTGCACCCAGGCTCCTCTTACTTAGTGATTTTTAATGCTGGTGAGGAGAAGGGAAGATTGAAAATACATCAGAGAATTTTTCTTTGTTTGTTTCAGTGTCTGGGAAGAGCCAGAGAGACTATTGTCCTGTAATGTACATCACAATCTAGTAATGAGTGAGGAATGTGCAACACTGAATTTTGAATCAGCAAGCTTTATCCTACATCGGAGCTCTCCAATATAAAGTTGTTTTAACTGGAAGACTTTCCTCCCATCTTCCCCAGGCTAGCAACTCTTCATCTTGCCGGTGACAACTTTATACAATGTTGCTATTTAACCTCAATATTATTTATTTTGCAGCCCCCTTCTCACTCACTTTATAGTATGCCTTCCTAATATTGATTCATAGCATGTATTTGTAATTATTTATTTTCTTATTTATTGTTAGACTCAAATCCATGAGAACAAAGACTTCTTTATTTCATTTATTTTTAAATTGAAGTATAGTTGATTTACAGTATTGTGTAATTTTCTGGTATACAGCAAAGTGATTTGGTTATACATATGTTTTTTTCCATTATGGTTTATTACAGGATATTGACTATAGTTCCCTGTGCTATACAGTAGGACCCTGTTTATCTATTTTATATATAGTAGTTTGTATCTGCTAATCCCAAACTCCAAATTTATCCCTCCACACCACCCCTCCCCCACCCCATTCTCCTTTGGTAACTATGAATTTGTTTTCTATGTCTGTGAGTCTGTTTCATCAATAAGTTTATTGGGGGTCACAGTTTAGATTCCACATATAAGTGATATCATATGATATTTGTCTTTCTCTGACTGTTACACTTAGTAAGATAATCTCTAGCTCTTTCCATGTTGCTGAAAATGGCATTATTTCATTCCTTTTTATGACTGAATAATATTTCATTGTATATATGTACCACATCTTCTTTATCTGTTCATCTGTTGATGGACATTTAGGTGAGAGCAGGGAATTTTGTTGACATTTTTTTTAACCACTCAGCATCAAGAACAGTCAGAGAAGGCAAGGGCACCCCACTCCAGTACTCTTGCCTGGAAAAATCCCATGGATGGAGGAGCCTGGTGGGCTACAGTCCATGCGGTCGCAAAGAGTCTGACACGACTGAGAAACTTCACTTTCACTTTTCACTTTCATGCATTGGAGAAGGAAATGGCAACCCACTCCAGTGTTCTTGCCTGGAGAATCCCAGGGACGGGGGAGCCTGGTGGCTGCCGTCTATGGGGTCGCACAGAGTCGGACACGCCTGAAGCGACTTAGCAGCAGCAGGAGCAGCAGCATCAAGAACAGTTGTTAGCACACAGCTGGCACTCATAACTATTTGTTAAATGATTCTTCTGCTCTAGGTGGGACTTTCAGATTTAGCAAATAAAAATTTGAAACATTCAGTTAATTTGGATTTCAGATAAACAACTTAAAAACATAAGTATACCCCAGATATTACATGACACATATATATGCTAAATACCTACACTGAAACCTGATTCTTTGCTTAAGTGAAATCCAAATTTAACTGGTCATCTTGTGTTTTATTTGACAACCTAAATCTACATTATCAGTGACCTGAGGGCAGTCACCGTATGTTATTGGTTATCATACCTCTTTCTGTTTTCTTATTGCTATCTCAGTTAGGCACTCAAACATATGCTGATGTTATTTGACTGAAATACATACCATTTAGTATAACTGAGGACTGAATCTCTCTATTAACAGATTTCCTAAGTGAAATCCCAGTGTAATAAGCTTACTTAGAGTAAAATGAGTGAAAAATATCTCTTTGTTGGGTCTTTTCTTTCAATTTAACTGTGGTTATTGGAGTTACTTCTGTAAAAAAAATTTTCATTTCTTTAGTTAAAACAAGGCCTATCATTCAAAGCATTAATTATGTTATGAGACATAGTTGCTAATCCCAAAACAAGCTCCATTAGTCACCTTCATTTTAAATAAGCTTGATATTGTTCATAGGACACTTTGTTCTAGAACATTGTTTTGAGTCATATTGAAAAATGTTCTCTAAACAGGATTCAATGATGACTGGTGTCAAGGAGCTGTCAGCGGTTTTATGGGAACAGGGGTTCCTTCATTCAGTTCCATTAGAATTCCAAGCAAGAAAAAAAATGGCCTGGGGATAGTTTTGTGAACCATGTAGCCCAGAAATTACAGAAAAAACAAGAGGGCTATAGCTGGGTTCCCAGCCCCTATTTAGTATGGTACAATATTCGTGGTACACATGGTGCAGTGCTATGGAGTGCTACACTCTCTAAATCCTCTCTTCTTTCCATTTGTTGGTGGATTTGTCTGGAGGAAGTATATGTGGCTGGAGAAAGACCCTGACTTCAGGCTTAGAATACTACAGGTCTTTTGGCAGGGGAAGTGGTAGATGAAGGGTGTGAATGCATTTGTCAGCAATTCTCCCAATAAGTACAGGTGAGGGAGCAAACGTATGCTGGGTAGGAAAATGAATGAAAGAAACCAAGGAAAAAAAGAATAACGTGATATGGATTAAATCAGAGATTCTGTTGAAAGGACAAATATATGTCAATTAGAGTTATATAAAATTGTATTATGCCAGAAATTATTGTGGTTATCTTTGCCATTATCAGCATCACTTTCATTTAACATTATTCCAAAGCATCAGAATTACAAAAAAAAAAAATTCATAGGATCTAAAATTTAATCTGACTTTGACCAGACTTTCCAAATGAAAGAATACCTGTATCTTTCTAAATAAATGTGTTGCTGTTACGATTTAGTGTACATAGTTAAAAACAGTTAAAATTTCAGAAGATTTTTATATTCTTTACTCTATATGAACAGTATTTCCAGGCTTGTATCAGTGCAACGAGCCAAAATTTTTCTGGAAGAGCAAAATGTTTTTGCTACCAGGTTGTCTTCTGGCCACACATACTCCACTTTTATGATTCCTTGCCATATCTTTGTGTTTTCCTTCTTTTTCCATATCTTTAATATTATTCACCCAAAGTCATTTTTACTCCCCTTATTCTTCCCCTGATCCTCCCAGGATTTCAATTTTTCAAGAAAGCCATCTGATTCTATTAAAAAGCAGACAATGAAACAAATGCTTCCAAGCCCAGACTAGCCTGGGAGGTCTGGCCAACATGGATACCACAGGACTCACGGGAGATCCTGATGATAACGGGTCACACGCCCAATTCAATTTTAGATTACTTATGCTAAGTCTAGCCAGTTTTGAATTTACCAGAATGTCTTATTATTATTCCCCAACTCCCTTCCTGATCAGTGGAGGTGACGGAGTTGGCTAGTTGAGTCCCAAATTATGGTGTTTTTTTCTGTTGTTGCTAGGTGAATAAGCTGTACCCTTCATGGAATTGTGGAAGCTTCTTTAAATGACAATTGACACTGGTTTTCTGTTTGTGCTGGTAGTATGAAATCACCTTTATAAGTAAATTAAAAATTTGTTTGCTTTTTAAAAATTAAGTGGATATAAAGTGTAGGTGGGTAAAGCTTAAGTAGTGGGTGGTCCAATAATAACCTAAGTTTGAGAAACACTGGTGAGGGTCCACTGGTAGACTCATTCAGAGGACACTGCACTGTTACAGCCACATAGCACCAACTGATCAGCCTCAAGTTATGTGAGCAGAGCTACCCTTGTGAGAAGAAAGCAAGCAATGGAATTTTCAGGATCCATTACTATATGAATTATGGATTAAATCAGTAAAGGTTCTGAGCTATAGATTGACATGATGCATCCTGTCAAAGGACCACTTATGAACTTGGAAGGTTCATTTATGATGTAACATGTCAAAAGCCCATTTATTAAAATCTCTCTGCCCTGGATTGATGATATTGTCTTTTCTCAAAATATATTTTAGTCTTAAGTGAAGGGAAGAGGAAAGAAAAGACAGCTTTCTTTTTAAAGTGACAGGAGACTATTGCAATAGTCCAGATAAGCAATGCTGATGGCCTGAACTGAGCCCTGGGTATGCAGACGGTTTGGAGAAATATTAACAAGCAGAATGAATAGGCTTTAGTCACAAGCTGGGTTGCCTCCCAGTTTAAAGGCCTTTGAAAGTGGGGTTCAACGTTGTTCATCCTTACAGCTGCCCTCGGGATGTGTCAGTGTGTTCTGTTCACATTTGGCCTTTTCAGAAATAAAGATTTTAAAAGGAAATAAATGTAAACCGGTTTTCTAAGGGGCTTCCTCAGTGAATGCTGATGTATAATAAAAATGTGCTTTATAAATTAAAATCTATAATGTGAAAATGCATATTGAATATACTATGATATTAAAGATGACAAATTGGTATGTAGTTGCAGTGAAATAAAAATCGCAAAATACAAAGGGGTGCCCATGTTGTTAATAAATGGTACAACAGACTATAAAACAGGATCTGAATTGGGTTGATTCATCTGGTAAATAGAAAAGATATAAGGATTCACTCATTCATCCATCTAGTCTATAAATATTTATTGAGCACATTGATTATGGTTTTATGGATCAGCAGCCCCAAGCATGGAGGTGGCCATAACAGGTCGTGGGCACTGTATTTCAGAAGTAAATGCTCTGCCCAGGAACTGCTAGCTAAGTGGGAGGTTATTTACTGGTACCGACAAATTAAAAACATAAATAACATTCCAGTGTCTAAATCTTTTCAATAAACACAAATTATGAGTTTTGTATATGTAAAACACAATCTCCCTGTGGAAAAACACTTTATTGGTAATTTATGTTGTACCAAGTGTGGGGCAATTGCTAAAGTCAAAACCATTCCCTGATTCTGATTGCATTAAAAGCGTCCCCCAACACCCCATAGCCAACTCAAATTTTCTCAGAGATTAATTTATGGATAATAAAATAGTGTTCATTTGGTCAACTCTCATTCATTCATTTCTACATGTGTGTCTTGAGTGTGGTGTTCATCTGCTTGACTCCCAGTTTGAGTACAAGTCTGCTTGAGGAATGGCAACTAGCAAAGGGACTGCCTCTGGTCTTACTCACTCTCTCTCTTTGGATGCAACAAATCTCAGGCAAATGGACAAAGCTTGGATAACTGGTCTTATATGGTCCTAGACTAGGTCACAGGGAAGTGCTGCCTTCCCCTCAAGCCTACTTCTTTCATGCCTATTCATCTCACCATTAAGATCCATTCTCTACTTAGCAGCCAGAAAGATAATAACCACCCTCCCCCAACAAAACAAATTGACACATCAATTGACACATCAAAACAAAACACATCACTATTCTCTTGCACCTGCCATGCAGGAGATGCAGGAGACATGGGTTTGATCCCTGGGTTGGGAAGATATCCTGGAGGAAGGCATGGCAACCCACTCCAGTATTCTTGCCTGGAGAATCTCATGGAGAGAGGAACCTGGTGGGCTACAGTTCATAGGGTCACAAAGAGTCAGACATGACTGAAATGACTGAGCATGCATACATGCACCATTCTCTTGAAACATTACAATCCATTCAGGGCAAATTCTAACTCTTTACCACAGCTGACCCTACCTAGCCTGTCTCCATTTTAAACAAATTGAGGTAACATTGGCTTAGAGCTTTATTCAAAAGCAGAGACATTACTTTGCCAACAAAGGTCCGTCTAGTCAAGGCTATGGTTTTTCCTGTGGTCATGTATGGATGTGAGAGTTGGACTGTGAAGAAGGCTGAGCACTGAAGAATGGATGCTTTTGAACTGTGGTGTTGGAGAAGACTCTTGAGAGTCCTTTGGACTGCAAGGAGATCCAACCAGTCCATTCTGAAGGAGATCAGCCCTGGGATTTCTTTGGAAGGAATGATGCTAAAGTTGAAACTCCAGTCCTTTGGCCACCTCATGCGAAGAGTTGACTCATTGGAAAAGACTCTGATGCTGGGAGGGATTGGGGGCAGGAGGAGAAGGGGACGGCAGAGGATGAGATGGCTGGATGGCATCGCTGACCCGATGGACGTGAGTCTCAGTGAACTCCGGGAGTTGGTGTTGGACAGGGAGGCCTGGAGTGCTGCTATTCATGGGGTCGCAAAGAGTCGGACACGACTGAGCGACTGATATGATCTGATCTGGCTTATAGCTTTATATAAGTTGTACTTGTACAAGGTTATATTTCTACATCTGTATATACAACAGCATGCTCGCCACCAAAAATTTAGTTTCCATCTCTCACCATATAGTTCATTACCCGTTTCACCCTTCTCCACAACCCCTCCCCTCTGGTAACCACTACTGTGTCCTTGGTATCTATGTGTTCATTTGTTTCCTTTCTATTTATTTATTTTCCACATATGAGTGAAATCATATGGCATTTGATTTTCTCCATATGAGTTATCTGACTTAGCATAATACCCTCAAGGTCTATCCATGTTGTATCAAATGGCAAGATTTCATCTTTTTTTATTAGCCACCTCCCTTTGCTTATTGTATCTCAGCCACATTGGTCCTTATTTCATTCCTCATACTCCCAAAACTCTTTCTTCTTTATCCTTCACATAAGCTGTTCTTTCTGCAGTGAATGCTCTTTTCCCAGCTTGGGGTCTGGTCGGCTCGCACTGACCTTTCACACCTCAGCTAGCAAGGCCTTCACTGATCCCTAATCTGAGGTAGATGACCTTATTTTATTCACTGAAAATATCACTTGCAAAATCGTATACTTTTTCTTCATAACACATCAAAATTTATTATCATGTCCATATTTATATATTTGTTTATTGTCTCTAAAGTCCATGAAGGTAAGGGACATGGCTTTCTTGTTGACCATTGAATAATTAACACAGAGCTCATAACTGGCACATAGTGGGTAATCAATAAATATTTGTTGAAAACGTTGTCTGTAAACATCTATTTTGGAGAAGGAAATGGCAACTCACTCCAGTATTCTTGCCTGGAGAATTCCAGGTTCAGAGGAGCCCAGCGGGCTAAAGTCCATGGGGTCGCAAAGAGTCAGACACAACTGAGTGGCTAACATATACACAAACATCTATTTATTCAAATTCAATAAGTCCATTAAATTTTTTTTATTGAACTAGAGTTGATTTGCAATGTTGTATTAGTTTCAGGTGTACAGCAAAGTGTCAATTATACATATATATTCTTTTTTAGATTCTTTTCCATTATAGATTATTGTAAGATATTGAGTATACTTCCCTGTGCCATACAGTAGGTCCTTATTAGTTACTCCTAATTTAACACCCTTTCCCCTTTGGTAAGCATAAGTTTGTTTTCTATGTCTGTGAGTCTTTTTTATGAAGAAATTTATTTGTATCATTTTTTTTTTTTAAGATTCCACATCTAATGATATTTGTCTTTCTCAGCCTGACGGACTTCATTAGTATCTCAGGGTCAACCCATGTTGCTGGAAATGGCATTATTTCATTCTTTTTATGACTGCATAATATCCCATTATGATATACCACAGCTTCTTTATCTGTTCAACTGTTAACGGACACTTAAGTTGCTTCCATGTCTTGGCTATTGTAAGTAGTGCTGCTGTGAACATAGGGGTGCATACATCTTTTCAGATTAAAGTTTTCTCCAGATTTATGCCTAGGAGAGGGATTACTGGATCATATTGTAACTCTGTGTTTAGTTTTTTAAGGAACCACCATAGTGTTCTTCATAGTGGCTAGATTTAGTCCATACTTGTTGAGGTGCAAACTTCAGGTAAGACTTGCAGAATTGTGTCTCTGTGGACAAAGGAAATGTGAAAGTTTAGGATATAGTTTGTGGTCCTAGAAGGTATTTTATCTGTATTTCTATAAATGCGCTTTGTGGTGAGGGAGATGAGGTCTAGGAAATGTGTAGTCTTTGGCTCTGACATTTTTCTCTGTGACTTTTATATTGGTTGCGGAATACCCTGAGCTGCTTGGAATTAGCATCTCCTGTTAGTGGCACACTGGCCTTGTTTGCCCCAAGTCTTTGAATATGTGCTGTCTCCACCTGCCATATATTTCCAGCTGGAACTCTGGCTGATTTAAGATATATACAAATAGGTAAAGATTAGTGTAATTTTAATAAAGTTTAATAAATCAAGCAGATTGATTTTAAACATTGGGCCAGAGCAGAAGAAAGAGTCTTTGTGATTTCTACAAAGTTCAGCCTAGCTTCCTTCTGGTTCCCATTCTTATCTGGCTTTAAGGTTTGGAGGTCTCCATCTTACTATCACAGCTCAAAGCAGGAGGAAGAGAAAAGCAATAGGAAAGAAGTAGAACCTAGGAAAGGAAACATACAGGTTCCCATACATGATGCTGTTATTGCCATTTTTAAAGAGAATTAAATGCAGGAACAGCTTTTAACTTTTTCAAACACTCCATTGAATGCTTTATCTCCTAGTATGACAGCCCTCAAATGCCCTTGAACTTAGCTCATGCTGTTTTCCTCTTCTCTATTGCAGAACTGGGAATGAGCACAGGAAGTCCTGAGATGCCACTAGAAGTTGAAACTATGCCATAGTTAATACCTGTATAGGCACACTTCCAAAAGGGGCCACATGTATGTGTTTTGGATTTGGATAAACATTCCTTCTGTTATGGACTGAATGTTTGTGACCCACTAAACTTCATATGTTGAGCCCTAACTCTCAGTGTGATGATATAAGAGGTGGAGCCTTCGGGAAATAATTAGATTTAGATACCATCACAAGGGTGGAACCCTCTTGAATGAGATTAGTGCCCTATAAGAGACACAGAAGAGCTTGCTTTCTCTTTCTCTTTCTACCATATGTGGATACAATGAGAAATTGGCAGTCTCACCAGAACCTGATCATGCTGGCACCCTGATCTTGGAGTTCCAGCCTCCAGAACCATAAGAAATAAATTTCTTATATTGTTTATGAGCCACTCAACTTATGGTATTTTTTGCTTTTTAATAGCAGCCCAAACTAAGACAACATCTGTTTCTCTTTTACCCTCTCCTGGAACTAATATTTTGGCTGGCATATTCATCTTGTAGACCTAGTTAAGAAGGCCTCCTCCATGGGCTGTCTTGATTCTCAGTCATCCCTCACTTCTGTCTGATGCTTCTTATTACCAAAATATTAAGCATTAGTTTACTTGTCTGTCTCCCACACTAAACAGTGAACTCTGTGGGTGAAAGTGCAATGTGTTATTTATCTCTGTTTCATCACCACCTAGCACTGTACTGGGTGCTGTGTTAAGTTGCTTCAGTTGCATCTGACTGTTTGCAATCCTATGGATTATAGCCTGCCATGCTCCTTTGTCCATGGAATTTTCCAGGCAAGAATACTTGAGTGGGTTGCCATTTCCTCCTCCATGGGATCTTCCCAACCCAGGATTGAACCCATGTCTCCTGCATTGGCAAGGGTATTCTTCACTACTGGGCCATCTGGGGAACCCCACTGTACTGGGTACATTCTGGGTATTCATTGAATGAATGAAGGATGGGAAATTACAAGCTTATTGAAACAATAATTTGCCTGTTACTTTCTTGTTCAATTCCATAGCAAACACTGTTGATTGCCGACCCACAATCCCTTGTATCTCTTTAATCATTTCTCTGTACTTCTCCTGTAACCTCATCCAGTGACCTGAACTTATGACTCTTCTTTGAAAGTTTGCTCTTTGGCTACTGGAGTCAGAAAGCTGGAGGTGTGTGTGAATAGCTCAGCCTCAGGGACTCACTTATAGGAAAGCAAGTGGGTTCATGTGCATATGTCCATACAACTTCAGGTTCTGTGAGTTTAGAGGTCCTTGTTCCTAGAGGAGGGATGCTTCCTTCAAGGGACACAGTAAAAATTCAATTAACAATAAGGCTATAGCTACTACCTAGTCTTTTAGAGCTCCTTGTGATAATAGAAAAGAAAGGAGCCACCATACTGCAGGGGTAATTGACCCTGAGAATCAGAAAGAGTTTGCATTGCTACTACAAAATGGGGAGGAGCTTTAAGAGATCCACTGGGCTTTGTTTTTGTGTTCCCATGGTTATCTTTTACCTGTGAGTAGGCAATTACAACAATGAAAGCATGATAGAAGAATCATAACTGGGCTCAGATCTCTCAAGGATGAAGTTCTGGTTCATTCCACCAGGCAAGCTGTCTAGATCAGCAGCAGTCTAGATCAGTGCTAGCTAATGATAAAGGAAACCTAGAATAGATGGAAAAGAAATGGGATAATGAATATCAATTATGAATGTGAGATCACCTGCAGCAGTGGGCTTTTACTCATCCCACTAACTCTCTTCTTGTAAGGTTTTCCCTAAAAATTTTGACCACCCATCATTTTAAGAAGCTATAACAATGTGTATAGTTTGAAGAAACTATAACAGTGTATTCAGGTCAAGAAGCAACAGAACCAGACATGGAATAATGGACTGGTTCCAAATTGGGAAAGGCTGTGTACTATCACATTGCTTATTTAACTTATATGCAGAGTACATCATGCGAAATGCTGGGCTGGATGAAGTACAAGCTCGAATAAAGATTGCCGGGAGAAATATCAATAACCTCAGGTATGCAGATGACACCACTCTTATGGCAGAAAGTAAACAGGAATTGAAGAGCCTCTTTATGAAAGTGAAAGAGGAGAGTGGAAAAGCTGGTAAAATTCAACATTCAAAAAATGAAGATCATGGCATCCAGTCCCATCACTTCATGGGAAATAGATGGGGAAACATGGGAACAGTGATGGATTTTATTTTATTGGGTTCCAAAATCACTGCAGATGGCGTGCTGCAGATGGTGATTGCATGAAATTAAAAGATGCTTACTCCTTGGAAGAAAAGCTATGACCAACCTAGACAGCATATTAAAAAGCAGAGACATTACCTTGCTGACAAAGGTCCGTCTAGTCAAAGCTATGATTTTTTCCAGTAGTCATGTATGGATGTGAGAGTTGGACCATAAGAAAGCTGAGCACTGAAGAACTGATGCTTTTGAACTGTGGTGTTGGAGAAGACTCTTGAGGTCCCTTAGACTGCAAGGAGATCAAACCAGTCAATCCTAAAGGAAATCAGTCCTGAATATTCTTTGGAAGGACTGATGCTGAAGCTGAAACTCCTATACCTTGGCCACCTGATGTGAAAAACTGACTCATTTGAAAAGACACAGATGCTGGGAAAGATTGAAGGCAGGAGGAGAAGGGGACAACAGAGGATGAGATGGTTGGATGGAAATGAGTTTGAGCAAGCTCCAGGAGTTGGTGATGGACAGGGAAGCCTGGCTTGCTGCAGTCCATTGGGTCACAAAGAGTTGGACACAACTGAGTGACTGAACTGATAAAGTATGAAGTGAACATAAGTGGATCTAAGCAGTTAGATCACTTCAGCCCTCTTCACCATTTCTGTGTGCCTCTCCCCTTGTTTCACTATGCTTTTGCCTCCTGTAGTGACTCTTCCTTATGACCTTGTCTTCAGGGTATTGGAGCTACTTTTCTCTCAAGCACAGAGAGCTTTAAGTGCCTAGGAGTTTATATCCTCCTTGGAATGGCCTTGGCCAATGACTGAAAGGGACAGGAGTTTGAAAGCCCAGATCCCTTTCTTCAGATGGGGACAATTCTGAGGCATAATCTACATTCCAGAGTTTTCCTTCAGGATCAGCTAAAGCTATCACAGAACTTTACCTTAGATTCCCTCTTCAATATTGCTTCCCCCTCATTCTTTAGTTACTGAATTGTTCTGGGATAATTTCTTTAATAAATATTTCACATATGAATCTTCATCTCAAAGTCTGCTTTTGGAAAGCCCAACGCAGGGCAGATTCTTCCCTTCTTGTCCAGATTTTCAGAGAATACATTATGATTGGGTCAAAGTTGTCCTTTAAAGGGACCGCAGCTGAGAAACTGGATGTAGAGCCACCCAGAAGGCAGCTCTTTGTTAAGAGATAATTCCCCCTGTATTTCTCTTGCATTTCTGGACTTTCTTTTCAAGGTATTTGTGTAGCAGCCTTGGAAGATAGTCTCCTTTCAGAGCAAAAGGCCAGCAAACTTGCTACTCATTATAAAAGATTTATGTTCCCTAAGGTCAGGGCTCCTTTCCCATATGAAACCCATAGCATGTGCAGGCATACATGGGGGTTCATACACATTGCCCCAGGGAACTTGGGAACAAGAGAACTGATGCAAACATGTTGATACTTGTGCTGTCTGCTGTGCCGGGAGTGTCAAGTCCTTTGTCTCTGACACAGGAGTCTTGCGTCTTCTGCCAGGATCAGTTAAATTGTGGCAGGTGAACATCTTAGCTTGAAAAGAGGCTAAAATCTCAGATTCTTTATTGTGCCTGACTCTCTGTTAGGAATTGCTACTGGGTCTCTTCCTCTGCTGGCCATCCTTGTTCATTTGCCTAATCTGGCAGAGCAAGCTTTTCTAACGATCCACTGGATGTGAACTCTTCCTCAGACCTCTTCTCTTGGAATCTGTTGGTTGGCCATATGCTACCTTCATCTTCACTTGCAACAGAAAAATAGAAACCCATACAATTTTAAACTGTATAGCTAAAAAGCACTGTTCCATGGATGCTCTGCCTCACATAGCCAGGCTTTCCTGATTGGCTGTGACCCTGAAGACCCAACTCCCTTGCTGTCTTCAGCCCATCCAAGCCTGCTGTCTTGGGCTTGAGGACCTACCCAGACCAGAACACTTTTTCCCACACGTCTCTATTTTTTAATCCTATATATTAAAGCTTAAGTTTTCAAATAGAATTTCAGCTGTTCATTTACATGTTAAAGTGAGCCCAAAGGACTTCATAAATTGGCATGTTATTATTTTAAGTGGCAGAGAAAATAACACCATGACATTAAATCCAAAGTTTCTTGACGGCTCATTTGTGAAATCAGAAAATCCTATTTTTTAAAAGTTTCAATTTCTATTTTGCTTGCTGTCAAAGTAGTGATTTTGTTTTCATTACTGCCCAAAGAGCCCATTATCTCTTTCATCACATGAGGCTGCCCAAAATAACATGTCTCACTTAGAGAGGGACAATTCAAAAGAGTTGTGGTTTTATTACAGAATCTTTCAGGCTTTGATTGGTTGAAAGGAACTTGGAAAATCTATATTATTAAGACTTAAAATATGGTGAAGATTTTAGTTTAGGATTTAGTTCTTAAACAGTTTTAAGCAACACACCCAATTCCATAAGAAAAAATGTGGGTTAAGAATGAGCTCCATTTCTTATTTACTGATCTTGGGCACTTAAATTCTCTAGGCTTCTGTTTATTTAACTGTAAAGTAGAAATAATAATAACAGTAGCCCCACAGGCCTAGTAAGAGAATTAAGTCAGATGATGCATTTGTATGTATTATAAAGCATTATACAAAGCTGAGTGTGCAGCCTGACACAGAAGAGGAATTTAATACATGTTTGTGGAATCAAGGAAGAAGATGTTATTTAACTATGCTGAATTTACTTTGATCTACTAACGGAGATAATTTTGGATCTTGATTAAAAATTAAGTGATATTTTTCATAAATATAATTCATAAAAATTATTTTCCTGGATCCCAGCTTTGTTTATGATTTTATGACATCAAGAGTTGTTTAGTAGGGGCTCAATTGCCCTCCATGACATTAGCTACAAAAGTTTAGGAATATACCCTCCAATCTATAATTAAATCAAAACTCCTACTCAACCTCATTATAACTTCACATGAAATGTTTGCATTTTCTTGTCTGAATGACAAGATCTATGGGTTTTTCTACAGGAATATAAGGTAGCCCTTTTAATAGCCCTGAAACTTTTGACTTGAACTATCTCTAAGAATTTATAAATGTGTAACCACCAGAAGAAGGATTTGGGCTGCTATTTTTGTTATATAGTAGGGTGAGTTGAAATATGGTAACATAGCATCAAGTTTGGGATTTAAGCTCATATATAACTACTTCTACTCATCTTTTTTGCTTCAGCTGTGTGGCTGGGGTCCACAACTGTTGAGTCTTAATGGGAGCTGCATCTTCTTGTCTCTCATTTTCTATTTTTAAAAGTATATCTGATTATAAATGCAATGTGAATAATTAGGTTTCTGGACAGTTCATCTCAGTTCAGTTGCTCAGTCGTGTACAACTCTTTGCGACCCCATGAATCACAGCACTCCAGGCCTCCCTGTCCATCACCAACTCCCAAAGTTTACCCAAACTCATGTCCATCAGGTTGGTGATGCCATCCAGCCATCTCATCCTCTGTCGTCCCCTTCTCCTCCTGCCCCCAATCCCTCCCAACATCAGAGTCTTTTCCAATGAGTCAACTCTTCGCATGCAGTGGCCAAAGTATTGGAGTTTCAGCTTTAGCATCAGTCCTTCCAATGAACACCCAGGACTGATCTGCTTTAGGATGGACTGGTTGGATCTCCTTGCAGTCCAAGGGACTCTCAAGAGTCTTCTCCAACACCACAGTTCAAAAGCATCAATTCTTCGGTGCTCAACCTTCTTCACAGTCCAACTCTCACATCCATACATGACCACTGGAAAAACCATAGCCTTGACTAGATGGACCTTTGTTGGCAAAATAATGTCTCTGGTTTTGAATATGCTATCTAGGTTGGTCATAACTTTCCTTCCAAGGAGTAAGCATCTTTTAATTTCATGGCTGCAGTCACCATCTGCAGTGATTTTGGAGCCCAAAAAAATAAAGTCTGACACTGTTTCCCCATCCTTTTCCCATGAAGTGATGGGACCAGATGCCATGATCCTTGTTTTCTGAATGTTGAGTTTTAAGCCAACTTTTTCCCTCTCCTCTTTCACTTCCAACAAGAGGCTTTTTAGTTCCTCTTCACTTTCTGCCATAAGGATGGTGTCATCTGCATATCTGAGGTTATTGATATTTCTCCCGGCAATCTTGACTCCAGCTTGTGCTTCCTCCAGCCCAGCATTTCTCATGATATACTCTGCATAGAAGTTAAATAAGCAGGGTGACAATATACAGCCTTGACGTACTCCTTTTCCTATTTGGAACCAGTCTGTTGTTCCTTGTCCAGTTCTAACTGTTGCTTCCTGATCTGCATACAGGTTTCTCAAGAGGCAGGTCAGGTGGTCTGGTATTCCCATCTCTTTCAGAATTTTCCACGGTTTATTGTGATCCACACAGTCAAAGGCTTTGGGATAGTCAATAAAGCAGAAATAGATGTTTGTCTGGAACTCTCTTGCTTTTTCCATGATCCAACAGATGTTGGCAATTTGTCTTTGGTTCCTGTGCCTTTTCTAAAACCAGCTTGAACATGTGTGAGTTCACGGTTCATGTATTGCTGAAGCCTGGCTTGAAGAATTTTGACCATTACCTTACTAGCCTGTGAGATGAGTGCAATTGTGCAGTAGTTTGAGCATTCTTTGGCATTGCCTTTCTTTGGGATTGGAATGAAAACTGACCTTTTCCACTCCTGTGGCTACTGTAGAATATGATAAATGTGGGAATAATTAACTAAATAAGACACCAATCAATGCTGACTTTCAATTGGTTCAGTGAGTTTATCTTTTAAAAGTGCTTCACCCTACTATAGTAATTCTCTAAGATTGAATTTTGTCATTCCACTTTGACAAAGAGCTTAAGTTTCATTAATGGCTTGTTTTTTCTATTCATTCATTTGTACATTTCCTGAAAATCTACTGAGTGCAAATGAACACGTACAATTTGACAATGTACATGATCATACATAGGGGAAATTTATTGGGAAAATTAGTTTTTTTGTTAGATGTTATATGCTTTTTTCCATCTAGAAATTTAATAGTTTTACTTGAGCAAGTTGGAATGAGAAAGAGAAGCTAGAACACACTTGGCAGAACTCAAATGAATAATTTCCCTCCTTTTGCAATTTACTTTTCCTTCCTGATATATCTATTCTAGCTTCACTGATGGGAGAAAGAGAAAAGAGAATTATGTAAACAACCAGCTTCTGTCTCCTCACTTCTTGATGAATGCTAATCATTCAGATTCTCACCTTTGTTTACTAAGATCACTGAAGAGTTACCCATAACGAGTGGTTGAGTCAGTAGAGGGTGAAAACTCCTAGCACTGATCTTTGCAGAGTTTTCTTATTGCTTAATTGCTTTCTTTTTTTTTAATTTTATTTTATTTTTAAACTTTACATAATTGTATTAGTTTTGCCAAATATCAAAATGAATCCGCCACAGGTATACATGCGTTCCCCATCCTGAACCCTCCTCCCTCCTCCCTCCCCACACTATCCCTCTGGGTCGTCCCAGTGCACTAGCCCCAAGCATCCAGTATCGTGCATCAAACCTGGACTGGCAACTCGTTTCACACATGATATTTTACATGTTTCAATGCCATTCTCCCAAATCTTCCCACCCTCTCCCTCTCCCACATAGTCCATAAGACTGTTCTATACATCAGTGTCTCTTTTGCTGTCTCATAGACAGGGTTATTGTTACCATCTTTCTGAATTCCATATATATGTGTTAGTATACTAACGCTTAATTGCTTTCAAATTAGGCTTTTTATGTTTGTGGGAGAAAAAAGAACCAACATGGTGAGTTGCCACTGACTCAAAAATGGATTTATGTATACAGAATGATTTTTTTTTACCAGGTCTCAGACTCACATGGTTCACTCTGGTTCACGAGCAGACGGTCCAGTCAGCAGTAAATAGCCACACTCTTCCAGGTGAACAGAAAGCCCACTCATATGGAGTCAAGAATGCTGGGGAACAGAGAGGTGTTGTTGTTCAGTCACTCAGTCATGTGCGACTCTATGATCCCATGGACTGCAGCACACCAGGCCTCCCTGTTGTTCACTATCTCCCGGAGTTTGCTCAAACTCATGTCCATTGCATCAGTGATGTCATCCAACCATCTCATCCTCTGTCGTCCCCTTCTCCTCCTGCCCTCAATCTTTCCCAGCATGAGGGTCTTTTCTAATGAGTCAGCTCTTCACATCATGTGGCCAAAGTATTAGAGCTTCAGCTTCAACATCAGTCCTTCCAATGCATATTAGGATTGATTTCCTTTAGGATTGACTGGTTTGATCTCCTTGCAGTCCAAAGGACTCTCAAGAATCTTCTCCAACACTATAGTTCGAAAGCATCAGTCCTTCAGTGCTCAGCCTTCTTTATGGTCCAACTCTCACATCCATACATGACTATTGGGAGAGAGAGAGGAGGGGGGAAGAAATTGTGAGGAAGGATTAGAAAAAGAGATGATGGTGAGTTCAAAGTTTCCTATAGATGCACTGGGGATAGAAGCCCTGTAAAAGCCCCTTAGATACTGGTTTGGGCTGACGGTGCAACCTCTGAAGCCAGCACAGGTCCATCGGCTGTGAGTCACATCCCCCAGGCAAATTCTCATACTATCAACAGAGCCTCTAAGTAGAGGCTCTCCCGCCTGACAGAGTCAGAGCTCAGGAATATAGGATGTGAACTCATACTCCACACTTTCTTCACATCTCATCTTTCCCATAGGGCAAAGAAACACCTCTAGAATGAATTTACAGCCACTTATCTGTACATCCCACGGTCCATTAAGCCAAATATTTATTATTCATCCACTCAACAAATTTATATTTAAGCCATTGCTCTAGACTCAAGGATAGAACAGCAAACAAAACAAAGGCCCTATTCAAAAGAACTGAATGTTTTAGCAGGGATGCAGGCAAGAAACAAGTAAACAAGTACATGCACTAGATAGTGGTGAGAATGAGAAAACAGGATGATGCGATAGAAAATGACGGGGTTAGGGGTGGGCAGTGACGGGTGGTTGGGAAGGTCTTTCTGGGTGCCGGGGGATGACATCTGATTTTAGGCCTTAATGTCAAAGAGAAGTCAGCCATGTAGATATTGGAAAAGAGTATCTAAGTGAGAGGAAACAGTAAGTTCAAAGGCCATGAAGCAAAAATGACTTTGCCATATGGGAAGAAGATAGGAGGTGGGCAGTAGACGTTGCAGGGCCTTTAGAAGGCATGGTGAGGAGTTCTGAATTTGTCTCAAAGGTGAATGAAAGCTCTTGGATTCTTCTAAGCAGAGGACTGGCAAAATTTGATTGACATTTTAAATTGATCACATTGTGTGGAGAACAGACTGTAGAAGGACAAAAACATAGGCAAGGGTACTGGACAAGGCTATTGAGTAATCCATGGGAGAAATTATGGTGGCTAGGACAAGGATGGTAACAGTAAAGGCCAAGAAGTGATTTTTTATGGGTTATATTATGCAAAGAATGGGAGGAATTGGATGATAAATTGGATGTGAGGTTTGAGAGAGAGAAGTTGAGATGGCAGCAAGGTTTTAAGCCAGAGTACCTGGGTGAAATGGTATATACTATTCCCTGAAATGAGGAAGCCTAGCAAAACAACCAGTTTGAGGGGTGGTGAAAATCAAAGGGAGATGTTGAGCAGCTGGAGCTCAGGAGAGAGGTCAGAGTTTGAGACACATGTCAGTGTATAGGGGCTTCCCCAATGGCTCAGTGGGTTAAGAATCCATCTGAAATGCAGCAGACACAGGAGACATGGGTTCGAATCCTGGGTCAGGAAGATCCCCTGGAGAAGGAATTGCAACCCGCTCCAGTATTCTTGCCTAAAAAAGCCCACGGACAGAGAAGCCTGGCAGGCTACAGCCCATGGGGTTGCAAAGAGTTGGATATGACTGAGTGGCCAAGAACACTCTCTAACAAAAAGTGTATAGGTGACATTTAAAGCCATGGAATAAGAAGAGATTATGCAGGTAGGAGCCTTGGGGCATTATGATATTTGGGTGTTGGGAAGATGGGGAGAAGGCAAAAAAGAGGTCTACAGAAAAGTGGGCAGTGTGGTTGGAGGGAAACCAGGAGATTGTGCTTGTAAAGAAAACATTTCAAGAAGGAGGAAGTGAGCAAGTAGAGCAACTGTGGCTGAGAGAGGTTAGATTAGATGAGAACTGATCATTGCTTTTAGCAATATGGAGGGAGCAGCTTTGGTAGCATAGTAGGAATGAAGTGGAGACAGTTTAAGGGGGAATGGGAAGAATGGTTAGTGAGTAACCTACATGGACTTCCCTAGTGGCTTAGATGGTAAAGAACCCACCTGCAATGTGGGAGACTGGGTTCGATCCCTGGGTGGGGATGATCCCTTGGAGGAGGGAAAGGGTACCCACTCCAGTATTTTGGCCTGGAGAATTGCACGAGTCCATGGGTCACAAAGGGTCAGACGTGACTGAGCAACCTTCACTTCACTTCTTCAACCTACATGGAGGAGTTATACTATAAAGGAAAACAGAAATGGAGAAGAGCTAGAGGGGGAATATGAGACCACAAGATTCCTTCCTCTCTTCTTCCCTTCCTTCTTCCTCTTTTCTTTCCCTCTCTCCCTCCCTTCTTTCCTTCCAGATGGAAGATATAATAGTATGTTTGTGTGACAATAGGTATGATCCAGATGGAAAGAATAAATCTGATGCTGCAAAAACTTACATACGGTGGTGTGGGGCTATGGAGATTTAAGGATTGCTCTGCCCCATGTAAATCATGTATATAGCAGTATTGTGATTTCAATGAATGAAGCTATAATAGAGTTATCTAACCAACCATGAAACCTGGAGAGAGAATTATATGATCTGATCTAGCAATTGTAAAGCACTATGTAAATAATCCATGAGCTCAGAGACTGGCAGGGCAAAAATAATTGTCAAGCATGACCTCTCTGATGTCTGCATCACTTCCAAGCAGTCTTTGAACCATCCTGCTCTTCTGAAGCCACAATTGGACAGGAGTTTCCAGGAAAGTATGGGCTTCTGTGGATGCTGAGCAGCATAGGATACTGGAAATTGCCACTTTGGTGATAAATGTAACCTGGAGAATGCAGGACATATTTTTAAAGGAAACCAAAGATATTTTGTGAGGAAAAAGTATTTTAATAATCCATATTAGTTATCTGAATTGAATAACCAAATAATTAATTTTTCATTTTTCAAATTTCAGATGTAATATGGTAGATGGTGCTGCAAATCTTTAATTTGAGTCCACTGGGACTTAAAGTGTTTACAAAAATCCTTTATGTTTCTGTTAAAAGAAGTGAGTCATTTTGTATTTAGAAGGCAACAATAAACAGTTATTTTTCAGGACTTTTATTAAGTCCCATCACAAGAATTTTACTGTGTATCACATTTAATCCATACAACAGCCTGTTTACTATTATTTTCTCCATTTTATAGGTGAGGAAACTGAGGTTCAAAGATACTACTTAATAAACTTGCTTAAGTCACAAAGTTCAAAGAATGATAGAGACAGGATTTGAATATAGGAAGCCAGATTCCAATGTCTGCTTTCAACCACTAGGCTGTAATTCTGGTGTATTTAAAGTTATGGAAATATCATTCCACGGTTATCCAGATGGAGAATAAATGGGCAAGTATGAATCTCATTTCTCATTTTAATCATGCCTCTGTTTGCTCTTTTTGTATTTTGAGATTGCTTTAGAGTGTAAAACAAATTCAAACTCAAACAAAAATGACTTTTTGACCCTCTTGGCTCTTAGAAACTATTTAACAAGCTTTCATTCTGATTTCCATTTCTAGTGAGGAGCAACTAGAGACAGGAGGTGATCAGCTTTTTCCACCTTTGTTAAGCAAACAGCCCCAGGAAACAGTTTTGATTTGTAGCTGGGAAACTTCAGGTTAAAAAGTGTTGGTTTCTGGCCTGTGAAAGTTTTCAACAATCCTTGTGTCTGTTTAGATGAGAATTGATCATTGCTTTTAGCAACATGGAGGCAGCAATTTTGGTGGCATAGTGGGCATAGAACTCTGATTGGAGACAGCTCAAAAGGGAACGGGAAGAACAGCTGTTGAGTAACCTACATGGAGGAATTTTACTGTAAAGGAAAACAGAGAAATGGAGAAGAGCTAGAGGGGAGGATATGGGATCATGAGATTCCTTTCTCTTTCCCTCTTTCCTGCTGAACCTTTGCTTGGGAAGCTCTAGTGGGGTGAGATAGGTGAGGGCTTGTAGCTTCTTCCAGGCTTTAATCTCCACAATGGCAGAGAATGTGTTTGTCTTTGTACACCTGTTCCCTAACATTGGGCCTGGTATATAAACATTGAATTAATCAATGAAGGAATGGCTCCATTATCCAGAGGCAATTCCTCCTGGCCCACTGGATTTTTCTTCAATATGTATTTTAAGAATGAAATCCTGCAGTGTTGACTTGTGACTTTTTTTCCCTACCTAAAATAAAGTATGAATATCCTTCTTTTTCAAAATATATATTTCTATGGTTTCATATATGAATATATCATAATTTCTTTACCATTGGACAGTTAGATCTTTTCTCACATTTCTTTATGTCTTGAGATTGCAAAGAAAAGCCTTATAGATAAATCCTCATCCTTTTTTTAAAAGTCATATTTCTGAGAGGGGCATTATTAGGTCAAATAGTATGCACTTTTTACAAGTTTTCCCAAATTTTCCTTCAGAATGCATCTGTCAATACCATAGGCAATAAGTATTTCTAAGCATTCTTTCTACCATGAAAGATATCCTCTCAAAGATATTTTTCCATTATCTTGAAAAATCATATCACAGTTTTAATTTACATCTGTTTGATCTTTTGATTCTAGGCTTTATGAAAAGTGTAGCAAAGATAATATTTTTGAAATATATTAATGTTCTTTTCCTTTTTGTACTTCTTTTTACATGATCTGCTATCCAGCCAGAGGCATCCAATGCTTTGGGGAAGCTTAGGACTGTTATATCAGAATGAACAGAGAAAGATCCAATGTTCGGTTTTTGAATTCCAAAATAGGACTTTTGATTTACACTAAGATAATTGTCTTGAAGATGGACTTTTTTTTAATGTGAACTTTTTAAATTGAGTATAACATACTGACAAAAAAAATGCACAAATCATAAAAGTCCAGCTTGATGAATTTTTACAAAGTAAAGACACTTATGTAATCACTCTCCAGATCAATATAAAGAGCATTACCAGCACCTCAAAATTTCCCTGGCCCTTCCAATGATTTCTCTCCTCAGATCCAACCATTAATTCAACTTCTATCACTATAGGCTTTTTTGCATACATTTGAACTCCATATAAAATAACTCATTCCGTATGTGATAATCTACATCTGGCTAATTTCTTGGCAGCCCACTCCAGTGTTCTTGCCTGGAGAATCCCATGGACAGAAGAGCCTGATGGGCACAGTCCGTGGGATCACAAGAGTCGGATATGACTTAGTGACTAAACCACTACCACCACCAATTTCTTTCAAAATTTAGTTTGTGAGATTTATTCATGTTATTAGTTTGTTCAATTTCATTGATATATAATATTTCATTTTGTGAACATATCACGATTTATTTCTCAACACGGTGAATGAAAATTCCATGTGCTGATACTTGAAATTGTGATTTATTTTTTTCATTTTAGCTATTTTCTTGAATCTATAGATTGCTTTGGGTAGTATACTCATTTTCACTATATTGATTCTTCCAATCCATGAACATGGTATATTTCTCCATCTGTTAGTGTCCTCTTTGATTTCTTTCACCAGTGTTTTATAGTTTTCTATATATAGGTCTTTAGATTCTTTAGGTAGATATATTCCTAAGTATTTTATTCTTTCCGTTGCAATGGTGAATGGAATTGTTTCCTTAATTTCTCTTTCTGTTTTCTCATTATTAGTGTATAGGAATGCAAGGGATTTCTGTGTGTTGATTTTATATCCTACAACTTTACTATAGTCATTGATTAGTTCTAGTAATTTTCTGGTGGAGTCTTTAGGGTTTTCTATGTAGAGGATCATGTCATCTTCAAACAGTGAGAGCTTTACTTCTTCTTTTCCAATTTGGATTCCTTTTATTTCTTTTTCTGATCTGATTGCTGTGGCCAAAACTTCCAAAACTATGTTGAATAGTAATGGTGAAAGTGAGCACCCTTGTCTTGTTCCTGACTTTAGAGGAAATGCTTTCAATTTTTCACCATTGAGGATAATGTTTGCTGTGGGTTTGTCATATATAGCTTTTATTATGTTGAGGTATGTTCCTTCTATTCCTGCTTTCTGGAGAGTTTTTATCATAAATGGATGTTGAATTTTGTCAAAGGCTTTCTCTGCATCTATTGAGATAATCATATGGTTTTTATTTTTCAATTTTTTAATGTGATGTATTACATTGATTGATTTGCGGATATTGAAGAATCCTTGCATCCCTGGGATAAAGCCCACTTGGTCATGGTGTATGATCTTTTTAATGTGTTGTTGGATTCTGATTGCTAGAATTTTGTTAAGGATTTTTGCATCTATGTTCATCAGTGATATTGGCCTGTAGTTTTCTTTTTTTGTGGGATCTTTGTCAGGTTTTGGTATTAGGATGATGGTGGCCTCATAGAATGAGTTTGGAAGTTTACCATCCTCTGCAATTTTCTGGAAGAGTTTGAGTAGGATAGGTGTTAGCTCTTCTCTAAATTTTTGGTAGAATTCAGCTGTGAAGCCATCTGGACCTGGGCTTTTGTTTGCTGGAAGATTTTTTATTACAGTTTCAATTTCCGTGCTTGTGATGGGCCTGTTAAGATTTTCTATTTCTTCCTGGTCGAGTTTTGGAAAGTTGTACTTTTCTAAGAATTTGTCCATTTCTTCCTCGTTGTCCATTTTATTGGCATATAATTGTTGATAGTAGTCTCTTATGATCCTTTGTATTTCTGTGTTGTCTGTTGTGATCTCTCCATTTTCATTTCTAATTCTAATTCTAAAGACTCAACAGGGTACAAGAGAGAAGAAATACAGCTCCATCCACCAGAACATCGACACAAGCTTCCCTAACCAGGAAACCTTGACAAGCCACCTGTACAAACCCACACACAGCGAGGAAACACCACAATAAAGAGAAATCCACAAACTGCCAGAATACAGAAAGGACACCCCAAACTCAGCAATTTAAACAAGATGAAGAGACAGAGGAATACCCAGCAGATAAAGGAACAGGATAAATGCCCACCAAACCAAACAAAAGAGGAAGAGATAGGGAATCTACCTGATAAAGAATTCCGAATAATGATAGTGAAATTGATCCAAAATCTTGAAATTAAAATGGAATCACAGATAAATAGCCTGGAGGCAAGGATTGAGAAGATGCAAGAAAGGTTTAGCAAGGACTTAGAAGAAATAAAAAAGAGTCAATATATAATGAATAATGCAATAAGTGAAATTAAAAACACTCTGGAGGCAACAAATAGTAGAATAACAGAGGCATAAAATAGGATTAGTGAATTAGAAGATAGAATGGTAGAAATAAATGAATCAGAGAGGACAAAAGAAAAACAAATTACAAGAAATGAGGACAATCTCAGAGACCTCCAGGACAATATTAAACACTACAACATTCGAATCATAGGGGTCCCAGAAGAAGAAGACAAAAATAAAGACCATGAGAAAATACTTGAGGAGATAATAGTTGAAAACTTCCCTAAAATGGGGAAGGAAATAATCACCCAAGTCCAAGAAACCCAGAGAGTCCCAAACAGGATAAACCCAAGGTGAAACACCCCAAGACACATATTAATCAAATTAACAAAGATCAAACACAAAGAACAAATATTAAAAGCAGCAAGGGAAAAACAACAAATAACACACAAGGGAATACCCATAAGGATAACAGCTGATCTTTCAATAGAAACTCTTCAAGCCAGGAGGGAATGGCAAGACATACTTAAAATGACGAAAGAAAATAACCTACAGCCCAGATTATTGTACCCAGCAAGGATCTCATTCAAGTATGAAGGAGAAATCAAAAGCTTTTCAGACAAGCAAAAGCTGAGAGAATTCTGCACCACCAAACCAGCTCTCCAACAAATACTAAAGGATATTTTCTAGACAGGAAACACAAAAATGGTGTATAAATTCGAACCCAAAACAATAAAGTAAATGGCAACGGGGTCATACTTATCAGTAATTACCTTAAACGTAAATGGGTTGAATGCCCCAACCAAAAGACAAAGACTGGCTGAATGGATACAAAAACAAGACCCCTACATATGTTGTCTACAAGAGACCCACCTCAAAACAGGGGACACATACAGACTGAAAGTGAAGGGCTGGAAAAAGATTTTCCATGCAAATAGGGACCAAAAGAAAGCAGGAGTAGCAATACTCATATCAGATAAAATAGACTTTAAAACAAAGACTGTGAAAAGAGACAAAGATGGTCACTACATAATGATCAAAGGATCAATCCAAGAAGAAGATATAACAATTATAAATATATATGCACCCAACACGGGAGCACCGCAGTATGTAAGACAAATGCTAACAAGTATGAAAGAAGAAATTAACAATAACACAATAATAGTGGGAGACTTTAATACCCCACTCACACCTATGGATAGATCAACTAAACAGAAAATTAACAAGGAAACACAAACTTTAAACGATACAATAGACCAGTTAGAATCTATAGGACATTTCATCCCAAAACAATGAATTTCACCTTCTTCTCAAGCGCACATGGAACCTTCTCCAGGATAGATCACATCCTGGGCCATAAAGCTAGCCTTGGTAAATTCAAAAAAATAGAAATCATTCCAAGCATCTTTTCTGACCACAATGCAGTAAGATTAGATCTCAATTACAGGAGAAAAACTATTAAAAAATCCAACATATGGAGGCTGAACAACACGCTGCTGAATAACCAACAAATCACAGAAGAAATCAAAAAAGAAATCAAAATTTGCATAGAAATGAATGAAAATGAAAACACAACAACCCAAAACCTGTGGGACATGGTAAAAGCAGTCCTAAGGGGAAAGTTCATAGCAATACAGGCACACCTCAAGAAACAAGAAAAAAGTCAAATAAATAACCTGACTCTACACCTAAAGCAACTAGAAAAGGAAGAAATGAAGAACCCCAGGGTTAGTAGAAGGAAAGAAATCTTAAAAATTAGAGCAGAAATAAATGCAAAAGAAACAAAAGAGACCATAGCAAAAATCAACAAAACCAAAAGCTGGTTTTTTGAAAGGATAAATAAAATTGACAAACCATTAGCCAGACTCATCAAGAAACAAAGGGAGAAAAATCAAATCAATAAAATTAGAAATGAAAATGGAGAGATCACAACATTTTAGCTATTTTCTTGAGTGCATAGTGGCATTGCATTGTGATTTTTATTTGTAGTTCCTTAGTAACTAATGATGTTGACCAGCTTTTCATGTATTTATTAACCATTTATATATTTTCCATTGTAAAATGCTTATTCAGATGAGTTGTTTTTGTTTATTGTTCTGTAAGAATTTTTGTATTTTCCCTGTGGATTTGTAGTTCTTCATAAATTGTGGATATAAATTCTTTATTGCATGTGTGTGGGCTCAGTCACTTCAGTCATGTCCAACTCTTTGCTGCCCTATGGACTGTAGCCTGCCTGGCTCCTATGTCCATGGGATTTCCCAGGCAAGAATACTGGAGTAGGTTGCCAGGCCCTTCTCCAGGAGTCTTCCCTACTGAGGCATCAAATCTTCATTTCCTGCATCTTCTGCATTGCAAGCAGATTCCTTACCTGCTGAGTCAACCAGGAATATATATATATATATACATACATACATATATAAAATAACCATCTTCTTCCACTATTGGCTTAACTTTTTACTTTATTTTTTAAAATTAAACTGCATTTGATTTACAATATTGTGTTAGTTTCAGATATACAACTTTACTTTCTTATTAGTGTCTTTTCATGAAAAAATTATTAATTTTAAACTATTCCTATTTATCAATCTTTTCCTTTATGATATATTTGTCTAAGAAATTCTTGCTCATCTAAAGGTCATGAAAACTTTCCTCTGTCATTTCCTAGTAACTTGATTGTCTTGTTTTTCCCAATTATACCTAGAATCTATCTAGAGTTGATTTCTGTTTATGGTGCAAGTTGGAAGGTCAAGATTGCCTTTCCCTACATAGATACCTAATTGACCCACCACTCTTGAAACGACCATTCTTTTCCCCACTGCACTGCAGTGCCACCTTTGTTTTAAATTAAGTGACTGCATGTGTAAGGTTTGCTTCTTGACTTTCTATTCTGTTCTATTGGTCTATTTGTCTGTACTGTACCAATACCACCCTGTCTTCTTAATGTAGCTTCACACTAAGTCCTGATATAAGGAAATGTGAATTTTCCAACTTTCCTATTCTTGAAGACTGACTTGGTTTTCTTGCTTTTTGCAATTTGATATGAATTTTAAAACCAGGTTGTTAATCTTCACACAGAAAAATTCAATATGATTTTGATGATGATAACACTGAGTCTGTAGATCAGTTTGGGAGAGAACTGATATCTTGAAATTATTGTTTCAAGCCATAAATGTGGTTATTGTTCTATTTAGGTTTATATTAATTTCCCTCAGAAATATTAATAGGTCTTTTTTTGTGGAGGACTATTTTGCATTTTTCATTAGGTTTATTTTTAAATATGTGGCATTAGAAAGTTTTTGGTGCTATTTTAAATGATATAATTTTTGAAATTTCTTCGTCAAAAGAAATATATATTGCTACAGTGTACAAAAGTTTGACATTTTCATAATGATCTCATATTCAGAAACTATTCTATGTTCATAGGTTAATTCTAAAGCTTATCTGGAGATTAATTTAGATTTTCTACCTTATAATCACTTACAAATAATGACAGTTTTATTTCTTTTTTCTGATTATGTGAATTTTAATTCATTCTTTCTATTAAATTGAATAGAATCTGCAGTAGAATATTGACTACAAATAATAATAGTGAGATTCTTTTTCATTCTTGATCTTTGGGGAAAAGTTTTCAGTATTTTACTATTTTAAAGTATTTTTTATAATTTATTTCTAGTTTGCTAAAAGCTTTTATTTTTAATTAGCAATGTGTTGATTTTCATCAAATGCTTTTTCTGCATGTCCGAAGATTATTATGGCATATTTTTTGCTACTGAAGTGAATTATATTGTTGTAAATTAATTGATATAAACTGATTTCTAAATAGAATGGACCTTGCACTACAGTTGAACTTGGTTCTAATGCATTATCTTTTTCTTAATTTCTGAATTTGGTTTACTAATATTATGTTTGATTTTTTTTGCATCTATGTTCATGAGCTATATTGGCCTATTTCCTATTACCTATTACATTATATTGTCTTTTATGAGGTTGTGTGGATTTTATAAAATGAGTTGGTGGATGTTTCCTCTTTATTTTGTGGAAAAATTTGTATAATATTGTGCTGTTTTCTTCTTAAATATTTAAACTAATTCGCTGATAAAAACTCTGGGCTAGGGGTTCTATGTTGGGAAAGATTTTAATTACATATGAACTTGTTTGATAAACACAGTGCTATTTCTCTTCTTGTGTATATATTTGGTAAGTTGTGTTTTCAAAAAATTATTTGATCTAAATTTTGAAAGTTATTTCCATAAATATATTTACAATCTATTTACTAATTTTTAATGCTTATAGTTTCTGTAATGATGTCCATGTTTTATTTCTAATATTGCTAATTTATTCTTCTAAATATCAGGCTCTAGTAGTTTATCGGTTGTACTAATCTTTTAAAAGAAGCAAGTTTTGACTTAACTGATTTGCTGTATTATGCTTTTTTATTTCATTAATTTATGTTTTTATATTTCACTTCCTTTGTAATCTAGTTTTCCCGTTTAAAAAAAAAGTCTTGAGATAGATCTAAAATTATCCATTTCACACTTTCCTGTCTTCTAATATATGCAGTTAAGACTATAATGTTTTCTCTAAGGTTTTCTTAGCTTTGGCATGTAAGTTGTAAGTTATATTTAAAACTATTTTCTGTTGTAATTCAGTTCAACATAGTTTTTAATTTCCACTGTGATTTTTTTCTTTAATTGATGAATTAAGAGCATATTGCTTAATTTCCAAATAATTTGGGATTTTCTAGTTATTTTGTTATTGTATTAAAATTTCCTACTATGTTTATGGATTTATCCATTTATAGTTTTGGTTTTGTCTGTTTTTATTTTACATGATTTGAGGCTATGTTTTCAGGTGCACACAAATTTAGAAATGTTATATTTTCCTGATGAATTAACACTTTATTATTAGAAAAATGTTCCCTCTTGCCCACTATATCTGCTAATTTATGATGAGACTTCTTGCTCTAAGTCATTTGTCTATCAGTAAAATGGTCAGTTTTCTTTTTGTTAATGTTTGTGTAACATGTGTTCCCATTCTTTTATTTTCTGCCTCACAGGTATTTTTCCTAGGCAGCATATATTTAGTTTTCCCCCCCACAGTCTGCTAAGCTCACTTTTTGTTTAAAAAGGATTATTTAGTCTATTTATGAGTTATAGAATTACTTCTATGAGTTAGAAACTGTTGTCTTACTCTTTGTTTTCTGTTTGTCTTTCCTTTGTTTCGTTTTTCCTTTCATTTTCTTTTGTGTTAGCTTTTAATTCTTTGTTTTTGTTCTTTTATTAGTCCTTTTAATTCCTTTTATTAGTCCATTTATTAGAGATTGCAATATGCATCCTTGACTCTTTAGTGTCTACTATAAATGAGAAGTTTTAAAAAATTGACTCATGTATTTTATTAAAACTTTATTATTTTGCTATTACATTTAAGCCTTTTGTCATCTAGAACCTACTTTTCTGTAAAGGTATTTGATAAGATGTATTTTTATGTTTCCAGTGTTGAGTCACATGTTTAACAACTATTGAATACTGTGAACTTATCAAATAACTTTCATCATCCTATGTTAAATTAGAATTTTAAACTAATTTCTTGTGAAATGCAAAGATCTTAGAAAGCTTTAATTCCATATGTTCATCTCACCTTTTCTGTGTTATTGTTATTTCTCATATATTTTAATTCTACATATTTTTAACATCTGTCAGACATTACTATTTTTATGCTATGTAATCGTTCTTGTTTTTCCATGAATGTGCTTTTTTTTCATTTTCTTCATTCCTTCTTGCACTCTGTATTTCTATCTATGATCATTCATATAAACACTTGAATTTGTGGCTCCATGTTTTCCTTCTGTTTTGGGAAATTCTCAACCATTATCTTTTCAAATACTGTTTCTATCAAATCCTCTCTCTTTATACCTCTGAAACTCTAATTACACATATTTTTTGTATCATATCTCATATGCTTCTTTTCTCTATTTTCCTTCTGTTTCTCTCCATGATTTAGTACAGACATTTTCTACTGATTTATCTTCCTGTTCCCATCTTCTGTTACATCTAATCCACGTCTAATCTTTGTTTTACTTATTGAGCCTGTCTACTGCATTATTAAAATTAATGTATTTTTCAGTTTTAGAATTTCCACTTAATTCTCTTTTAAGGAATCTAACTATTTAGTAATACTATTTATTTGGTAGCCTATTTTCTCAAACATGTTAATGTACAGATATTTAAAATCTGTAATTACCCTACTATCTGAATCACCCGTGGACTTAATTGTCTTTTGTTAAAAAAAACCTTGAATTGCGGATGTTGTTTTGCATACTGGTATACCTGGTAGTTTTTGACTGGATGTTACCTATTATAAGAGAAAAATTGTAGAAGCTTTAAGTGATAGTACTTTCTCAGGAAAACCCAGTCTTCAGGTGGGCAGTTTGATCTAGTCAGAGATTGAGATGATTTGAGGCAGATACTAGTGTTTGTAAGGACCTCTCTGATTTCTAGTTTGATCTCACTACTAGGGCTTGGTTTTCAACAACCTCAAGTGAATTCCTGAAATTTCGTCTAAGTCCTCTTCTTGGGAGGTCTGACTTAGCTTTTTAGGCACTTAGCTGATGCTTTCTGCTTGGAATCTTAACCTGTAGAGCTTAGACACTAGAAAATGCCTCAAGAAGAAAACTGGTGCAGAGTGTTGGGCTTACTTACCTAAGGGTCACTTTATTCCCAAATTCTAGCCCCTCAAATCCTGGCTGCCTTAGTAACCCTGACCTTCAGATTTTTTTTCTTTCTAGTCTCATAAAAATGCTAAAAGTCCTTTTTTGAGGGGTTGCCCTCTTGGCGATTAGAGTGAGATCAAATTGCCTTGACTTAAAATCTTGGATTGAGATGTTTCAAGGCTGGACTTTTCACTTCCTAAAGTGAAAAGTGAAAGTGAAAGTCGCTCAGTTGTGTCCGACTATTTGCGACCCCATGGACTATACAGTCCATGGAATTCTCCAGGCCAGATTACTGGAGTGGGTAGCTTATCCCTTCTCCAGGGGATCTTCTCAACTCAGGGATTGAACCCAGGTCTCCCACATTGCAGGCAGATTCTTTACCAGCTGAGCCACAAGGGAAGCCCTAAGTCTTATCTATTTCCACTGTACTCATACTCCCACAGTTAGTCCTTCAGGGCTTCAAAATGAAAGGTTTGTATCTTTTCCAAAGCGCTTCAACTTCTTTGGGCTTTATTCCCAGTCTATATCTCCCTAACACTGATGGCTGTGGATAGCTCTGTTTAGCTTCTCAGTCTCTTAGCAGCTCTTTCTGCTTTGATTCTCCACCTCTTTGGTTGCACAGTTGGCAAATAGATGAATACTCTGAGAAGAATAGCATCCCAGACTATCAGCCACTCACATTTCTGAGCACTTCTTCTCTCCTGTGTCTTGATCCTTCAAGTCCTGGCTACCTTGGCAAGGCTGAAATCTAACTGCCTGTGTCCCAGTGCTGTGAAAATATGGAAAGCTCTGAGTGCTGCTTTCTTTTCAGCTTCTTGCTTAAACCTCTTACAAACTGGCAGGTACCTTAAGAGGAGAAGAGGTAGAGAGAGTAGAGCTCACCTCAATGTTTTTGTCTTTTCTCTGAGATCTTGGCTGCACAAGTCCAGATGTGTTAGTTGCTCATTGGTGGCTTCAGATACCTTCTTTAAAAATTCTTTTTAATTCAGTTTTAAGAATTGTTTTTGGTGTGAGGTTTGGATTGATGCAAGCTACTCCTTTTAGCTGGAAACAGAAGTCTAAAAAGCTAGGTTTTCTTATCAAAGAGAAAGGCTTTCTAGATTTTATAAAGTTCCTCTTTATGTATCACCAGCCAGGTTTGAGCAATCGATGTATAATAGAGTTTTACTATAACACATAACAGAATGTGATGAAAGAGATGTTCTCACCAGATAGGGGGAGGATGTAGAAAGCTTGCCACTGTGGGAGGAAGGGGAATTTTTCTGAGGAGCAAAGGCATGTTGAAAATGTAGTCTGGATTTCTCAGGGGCTCTGTTCTCACCAACTTGAACTTTGGCTTAAGAATTCATAAAAATAAGAATAGATGGATCTTAGAATGGTAAATAAAAAAAGAAAACCCACAAAGTGTACATGAGCTATGAACCATATTCAAAACCATGTATTTTCTGGTACAACTACCCACATCCTCTATTCATATAGATAAGAAAAGGAAAGATGAACAGGAAAGTGGGCAGAGGAGATTCGGAAGGGACAGTTAGGGAATTTTGATTGTATTGATTATATTCCATTTTTTAAATTTGGTGGTGAACGTTTGAGTGCTCATTATCATGCTCTCTAGCTTACCTATCTATTATGTAGGTTATTTTGCATGGATCAAATGCATCAAAATAAAAAATGCAAAAGGGAAAAGAAAGAATACTAGGCAGGAACAGCTAGGCATTAGTAGTGACCAGTGGCCAGTCACCCCCAGCAGATTTCACTGAATTCCAGTGGACAATCAAAAACCCATGTGGATCTGAGGCTCCCCTCCCTCACTGCCATGAGGCCACAGAAGCACCTTGTAGACTCAGATGCCATCTTGAAGAGGAGCAAGGGGGGAGGAGGAAATTGTCCAAATCTTCCAAATTTTCCAAATTGAGTAGCATTTACTCAAAGAAGACTAACCAACCAATGAGCGCTCAGTCATGTCCAACTCCTTGTGACCCCCATGGACTGTAACCTGCCAGGCTCCTCTGTCCATGGGATTCTCTAGGCAAGAATACTGGAGGGGGTTGCCATTCTGTTCTCCAGAGGATCTTTCCCACTAGGAATCAAACCTGGGTCTCCTGCACTGCAGGTGGATTCTTTACCATCTGTGCTACAGGGAAGCCCAAAGAAGACTAAGGTAACCCTAAGTGATAAGATATTCAGTTATATTTCATTAGCAAGATCTGCCCATCTTGCCCTCACAACAGCACTGGATATGCAGGGGCTCTGGAGCAAGCTGAGATCTCTCAGAATATAAAATAAACTTTATTTTTATGTATATTATAGCAGTTGATTTTATGAGTGAATTTTTGGCCCTGGTACAAACTAATGCCTATACACACCATACATATTAGGCAAGGGAAGAAGCTATAACAGACTTACATCCTTAACCCTGTCCTCCCTCTGGCTGGCTGTGAGACAGTCATCAGGTCCCTTAAACTGTCTGCAGCAGAGTGAGAAGGTGATAATGTGATCTGCGAATTTCCTTCAATGTCTGTAAACCTAAATATCGGGGACAGCCTTCATTCTCTTGAGCATTCATGGTAAGTTTTCTTTATTCTTCATTCTATGATGTGGTAGAGATGAAGCCATTATATAAAATATGTCACCACGGTGATGGTGCCATTGGATCCCTTACTTCATAAAGATAAACCACTTTAGAGTGACTTTTACCTTCCTCAACAAGTTGTGTGCATTTCAGAGGACTTTGTAAGAGGGGAAAAAAAAGTCGGGAATAGTGAAAGTTAAATACAGCTTCAAAAGGATTTATCAGGTAAATGTTATGGATTGTTGTGATTTAATTTATGGGATTAGTTTGACTTTCAATTACCAGGCATCACATTGAATCACTTTATATTTTGAACTCTGTAACTAGGACTTCTAACACTCGATCTTTCATTTGGAGAGGGATTATCAATAATTAGACACTGTGGCCTTATTGATCAGCTAATCAATACCCACATTAATCACCAGTGGTCTAAAAACAATTCACTCTTTGCATTAAAAGGAATCAGTGTGATCAAATTAGCATCTTTTGCTACAAGCTGAGCAAAGCTGTAGCTTTCCAAAGGGAAGGCAATGGCCGAGGGAGAAGGTACCTCCTGGAGTCAGATCTAGGTCTGCTGCTGCTGCTGCTGCTAAGTCGCTTCAGTCGTGTCCGACTCTATGCGACCCCATAGACAGAAGCCCACCAGGCTCCCGTGTCCCTGGGATTCTCCAGGCAAGAACGGAGAATCTGGAGTGGGTTGCCATTTCCTTCTCCAAAGCATGAAAGTGAAAAGTGAAAGGGAAGTCACTCAGTCGTGTCCGACTCTTCGTGACCCCATGGACTGCTGCCTACCAGGCTCCTCCGTCCATGGGATTTTCCAGGCAAGAGTACTGGAGTGGGGTGCCATCGCCTTCTACTGCTGCTAAATGAAAATAATCTAATGATACTTAAGTTCTGATTATTTGTTTTTGCTTTTTGGTTGTTTTTTTTTGTGTGGTCTGATATTTATACCATTTAATAAAGTGTTATAAATTATAAAAAGTGGGACAAAATGAATATGCTCTACATTGTACATAAATGTTCTTCATCCCTGCAATCTGACAAGAAGCTATCATATGTTGCAAAGAAAATACAGGTATTTCAGTGATTCTAGAAAAATAACAAGTGTGTAGGCTTAATAATGTGAAAGTGATTTGTTATCTATTAAGATTTGAGTATTTTTATTATGCAAGGTACACATATCACTCCAAACAGAGACTGGAAGAAAGTCTTTTTTCCTCAGAGAGGTAGTTCATCTGATTTCAAGTTACAGACACCTTGTAGGTAGGAGGACAGAGCTCATCCTGGACTACTTACAGCTTCAACTACACAGTCTCCCGGGCTGTCACTCAAACCAGTGGCTGTCTAACAAGGTCACAGATTCACCCAATGGCTTTTAATAACTTGGCATTACTTTCATATGAATAATTTATAATCTCAAAAGTATGAGACTATTATTTATGGTTAGTAGCTGTGAAATAATGAGACACATAGTTTTAGGGCTGTTTTTATTACCAAGTGGTGTCCATACAGTTGTAGGGAGTTAAGGAGAAGTGAAAGTGGATCTTTTTTTTATTTAAGATCATATCAGAGGCAGAAATGATATATCACAGATGAGAATAATACTGACTGTCTCTTCGAATTTATCCATTACAAAAACCACACCATTTCTTTGAAATGGGAGCTTGCAGCAGCATTCTGGCAGCTTCTTGAAGTCAGTCATTTTCATTCTCTGAGGAAATAGAAAATGGACTTGTTTGGTCTTTGAGTCTCAGTTCCTACTAGGGATAACACAATTAAATATCAAATTTAAAATTTTAATTTTGGGTTTTAAAGAGTAAAAACTGTTTGTCAATGTGAAAACTTGAAAGAAGTTAATGTGAGATGATAAAAACAATTACCTGTAATCCCATCAAATAATTTTCATAAAAACAGAATACATTGTACAGATTTTTTCCTGTTAATTTTGCTCACTTCTAATATTTCATAATAGCTTGTGAAAATATTATTTTTAGTGATTAAAACATTATTCTGTATGGATATTACATAATTGATTTATTTCCCTATTATTTAATAATTTTGGTTTTCCTAATTTTTATTGCTATAAATAATTCTATGATGAGAATTCTTTTCTATGAATTTATTGAGGTATAGTTGATTTACAATGCTGTGTTCATTTCTACTGTATAGCAAAGTGACTCAGTTATACATATATATACACACATATATATTCTTCTTCATATTCTTTTCCATTCTGATTTATCATAGAGTATTGAATATAGTTCCTTATGCTATACAGCAGGACCTTGTTGTTTATTTGTCTTATATATTCTAGTTTGCATCTGCTATACCAAGCTCCCACTCTTTCCCTGCTTCCCTCAGCAACCACAAGTCTGTTCTCTATGTCAGTGAGTCTGTTTCTGTTTCACCGATATATTCATTGTGTCATACATTAGGTTCCACATACAAGTGATAGCATATGGTATTTGTTGTTCTCTTAGTCGCTCACTTCACTTATATGGTTATCTTTAAGTCCATTCATGTTGCTTCCAATGGCATTATTTCATTCTTTTTGATGGCTGGGTAATATTCCATTGTGTATATATACCACATCTTTATCCATTCATCTGTCGATGGACTTTTAGGCTGTTTCCATTCTTAGCTGTTGTAAATAGTGCTGCTGTGAACATAGGAGTATGTATAAGATACATAGACATATATAGCATGTATCTTTTCTAATTATAGTTTTGTCTGCCTAAATGCCTAGAAGTGAGATTGCCAGATTATATGGCAATTCTATTTTTAGTTTTTGAGGAACCTCCATACTATTTTCCATAATGGCTGCACCAATTTACATTCCTACCAACAGTGTAAGATGGTTACCTGTTCTCCACACCTTCTCCAGCACTTATCATTTGTAGATTTTTTTTTTTCTGGAATTTTTTTTTTCTGTTTTCTGTCAAACCTCAATAAGGATCAGCCATAGATATATGTGTATCATCTCCTTTTTGAAACTCCCTCCCATCTGCCTCCCCACTCCACCCTCTAGGTTGATACAGAGCCCCTGTTTGAGTTTCCTGAGGTATACAGCAAATTCCCATTGGCTATGTATTTTACATATGGTAATGTAAGTTTCCATGTTATTCTTTCCATACATCTCACCTTCTCCTCCCCTCTCCCCATGTCTATAAGTCTATTCTCTATGTCTGTTTCTCCATTGTTGCCCTGTAAATAAATTCTTCAGTACCATTTTTCTAGATTCTGTATATATGTTAGAATATGCTATTTATCTTTCTCTTTCTGACTTACTTCACTCTGTAAATAGGTTCTAGGTTCATCCACTTCATTAGAACTGACTCAAATGCATTCCTTTTTATGGCTGAGTAATATTCCATTGTGTATATATACCACAACTTCTTTATCTATTCATCTGTTGATGGACATTTAGGTTGCTTCCATGTTCTAGCTATTGTAAATAGAGCTGCAATGAACACTGGGATAAATATGTCTTTTTCAATTTTGGTTTCTTCAGGGTATATGCCTAGGAGTGGGATTGCTGGGTCATAAGGTGGTTTTATTCCTAATTTTTTAAGGGATCTCCATACCATCTTCCACAGTGGCTGTATCAATTTACATTCTGACCAACAGTGCCAGAGTGTTTCCTTTTCTCCACACTTTTTCCAGCTTTATTGTTTGTAGAGTTTTCGATGAGGGCCCTTCTGCCCAGAGTGAGGTCATATCTTATTGTAGTTTTGATTTGCATTTCTCTAATATTTGGGGGGGCACCAAAATCACTGCAGATGGTGACTGCAGCCATGAAATTAAAAGACGCTTACTCCTTGGAAGAAAAGTTATGACCAACCTAGTTAGCATATTCAAAAGCAGAGACATTACTTTGCTAACAAAGGTCCGTCTAGTCAAGGCTATGGTTTTTCCAGTGGTCATGTATGGATGTGAGAGTTGGACTGTGAAGAAGGCTGAGTGCCAAAGAATTGATGCTTTTGACCTGTGGTGTTGGAGAAGACTCTTGAGAGTCCCTTGGACTGCAAGGAGATCCAACCAGTCCATTCTGAAGGAGATCAGCCCTGGGATTTCTTTGGAAGGAATGATGCTAAAGCTGAAACTCCAGTCCTTTGGCCACCTCATGCGAAGAGTTGACTCATTGGAAAAGACTCTGATGCTGGGAGGGATTGAGGGCAGGAGGAGAAGGGAACGACAGAGGTGAGATGGCTGGATGACATCACTGACTTGATGGACGTGAGTCTGAGTGAACTCCAGGAGTTGGTGATGGACAGGGAGGCCTGACGTGCTGCGAGTCATGGGGTCGCAAAGAGTCGGACCAACTGAGGGACTGAACTGAACTGAACTGAACTGAATAATGAGTGATGTTGAGCATCTTTTCATGTGTTTGTTAGCCATCTGTGTGTCTTCTTTGGAGAAATGTCTATTTAGGTCTTTTTCCCACTTTTTGATGGGGTTGTTTGTTTTTCTGGTATTGAATTGTATGAGCTGCTTGTATATTTTGGAAATTAGTCCTTTGTCAGTTGTTTCATTTGCTATTATTTTCTCCCATTCTGAGGGCAGTCATTTTCACCTTGCTTATAGTTTCCTTTGCTGTACAAAATCTTTTAAATTTAATCAGGTCCCACTTGTTTACTTTTGTTTTTATTTCTGTTACTTTAAGAGGTGTGTCATAGAGGATCTTGCTTTGATTTATGCCATCAAGTGTTCTCCCTATGTTTTCCTCTAAGAGTTTTATAGTTTCAGGTTTCACATTTAGGTCTTTAATCCATTTTGAATTTATCTTTGTGTATAGTGTTAGGAAGTGTTTTAATTTCATTCTTTTATATGTAGCTGTCTAGTTTTCCCATCACCATTTATTGAAGAGGCTGTCTTTGCCCCATCGTATATTCTTGCCTCCTTTGTCAAAAATCAGGTATCCATAGATGCATGGGTTTATTTCCAGGCTTTCTATCTTGTTCCATGGATCTATATGTCTGTCTTTGTGCCAGTACCATACTGTCTTCATGACTGTAGCTTTGTAGTATAACCTGAATTCAGGCAAGTTGATTCCTCCAACACCATTCTTCTTTCTCAAGACTGCTTTGCTATTTGGGGTCTTTTGTGTTTCCATATGAATTGTGAAATTTTTTGTCCTAGTTCTGTGAAAAATGCCATTGGTAATTTGATAGGGATTGCATTAAATCTGTAGATTGCATTTGGTAGTATAGTCATTTTCACAATATTGATTCTTCCTACGCAGGAACATGGAACATCTCTCCATCTGTTTATGTCATCTTTGATTTCTTTCATAAGTGTCTTATAATTTTCTGTATACAGTTCTTTTGTCTCCTTAGGTAAGTTTATTCCTAGAAATTTAATTCTTTTTGTTGCAATGGTGACTGGGATTGATTCCCTAATTGTTCTTTCTGATTTTTCATTGTTATTATATAGAAATGAAAATAATTTCTGTGTATTGATTTTGTGTCTTGCAATTTTGCTAAATTCACTGATTAGCTCTAGTAATTTTCTGATAGTATCTTTAGAATTTTCTATGTACAGTATCATGTCATCTGCAAACAGTAAGAGCTTTACTTCTTTTTTTCTGATCTGGATTCCTTTTATTTCTTTTTTATCTCTGATTGCTGTAGCTAGGACTTTTAGAACTATGTTGAATAAAAGTGGTGAAAGTGGACACTCTTGTATTATTCCTGATCTTAGGGTTTTCAGGTTTTCACCATTGAGAATAATGTTTGCTGTAGGCTTATCATATATGGCCTTTACTATGTTGAGGTAGGTTCCTTCTATGCCCATTTTTTGAAGAGTTTTAATCATAAATAGGTGCTGAATTTTGTCAAAGGCTTTTTCTGCATCTATTGAGATTATCATATGGGTTTTATCTTTCAATTTGTTAATATGGTGTGTCACATTGATTGATTTCCGTATATTGAAGAATCCTTGCATCCCTGGAATAAACCCAATTTGATCATGATGTTTGAGCTTTTTGATGTGTTGCTGAATTCTGTTTGCTAAAATTTTGTTGAGGAGTTTTGCATCTATGTTCATCAGTGATATTGGCCTGTACTTTTCTTTTCTTGTGTTGTCTTTGTCTGATTTTGGTATCAGGGTGATGGTGGCCTTGTAGAATAAGTTTAGAAGTGTTCCTTCCTCTGCAATTTTTGTAAAGAATTTTAGAAAGATAGGCATTAGCTCTTTTCTAAATGCATGGTAGAATTCTCCTGTGACGTCATCTGGTCCTGGGCTTTTGTTTTTTGGGAGATTTTTGATCACAGCTTCAATTTCAGTGCTTCAAATTGGGTTGTTCATAATTTCTATTTCTTTCTGATTCAATCTTGGAAAATTAAACTTTTCTAAGAATCTGTCCATTTCTTCCAGGTTATTTATTTTATTGCCATATAGTTGTTCATAAGTCTCTTATAATCCTTTGTATTTCTGCATTGTCTGTTGTAACCTCTCCTTTTTCATTTCTAATTTTGTTGATTTGATTCTTCTCTCTTTTTCTTGATGAGTCTGGCTAAGAGCTTGTCAATTTTGTTTATCTTCTCAAAGAAACAGGTTTCAGTTTTATTAATCTTTGCTATTGTTTCTTTCATTTCTTTTTCATTTATTTCTGCTCAGATCTTTATGATTTCTTTCCTTCTTCTACAGGCTTCCCTGATAGCTCAGTTGATAAAGAATCTGCCTGCAATGCAGGAGACCCTAGTTTGATCCTTTGGTTGGGAAGATCCCCTGGAGAAGGGAAAGGCTACCCACTCCAGTATTCTGGCCTGGAGAATTCCATGGACTGTATAGTCTATGGGGTTGCAAAGAGTTGGACATGACTGAGAGACTTGCACTTTCACTTTACTTTTACTAATTTCAGAGTTTTTTTCTTCTTTTTCCAGTTGTTTTAGATATAAAATTAGGTTGTTTATTCGATGTTTTTCTTGTTTCTTGAGGTAGGATTGTATTGCTATAAACTTCCCTCTTAGAACTGCTTTTGCTGCATCCCATAGGTTTGAGTTGTTGTGTTTTCATTGTCATTTGTTTCTAGAAAATTTTCCCTTTTGATTTCTTCAGTAACCTGCTGATTTTTTATAAATGTGTTGTTTAACCTCCATGTATTTGTGCTTCTTTTTTAAAAAAAATTAATTTATTTATTTTAACTGGAGGCTAATTCCTTTACAGCATTGTAGTGGTTTGTGCCATACATTGACATGAATCAGCCATGGGTGTACATGTGTTCCCCATCCTGAACCCCCTTCCACCTCCCTCCCCATCCCATCCCTCAGGGTCATCCCAGTGCTCCGGCCCTGAGCACCCTGTATCATGCATCAAACTTGGACTGGTGATCAGTTTCACATATGGTAATATATATGTTTCAATGCTATTCTCTCAAATCATCCCACCCTTGCCTTCTCCCACACAGTCCAAAAGTCTGTTCTTTACATGTGTGTTCTTTTGCTGTCTCACATATACAGTCATTGTTACCATCTTTCTAAATTCCGTATACTTGCGTTAATATACTGTATTGGTGTTTTTCTTTCTGACTTCACTCTGTATAATAGACTCCAGTTTCATCCACCTCATTAGAACTGATTCAACTGCATTCTTTTTAATGGCTGAGTAATATTGCATTGTGCATATGTACCACAGCTTGCTTATCCATTTGCCTGCTGATGGACATCTAGGTTGCTTCCATGTCCTGGCTATTGTAAACAGTGCTGTGATGAACCCTAGGGTACATGTGTCTCTTTCAATTCTGGTTTCCTTGGTGTGTATGCCCAGCAGTGGGATTGCTGCGTAGTATGGCAGTTCTGTTTCCAGTTTTTTAAGGAATCTCCACATTGTTCTCCATAGTGGCTATACTAGTTTGCACTCACACCAACAGTGTAAGAGGGTTCCCTTTTCTCTGCACCCTCTGTGGCATTTATTGTTTGCAGACTTTTTGATAGCAGCCATTCTGACTGGCGTGAGATAGTACCTCATTGTGGTTTTGATTTGCATTTCTCTGATAATGAGTGATGTTGAGCATCTTTTCATGTGCTTGTTAGCCACCTGCATGTCTCCTTTGGAGAAATGTCTGTTTAGTTCTTTGGTCCATTTTTTGATTGGGTATGTATTTTTCTGGAATTGAGCTGCAGGAGCTGCTTGTATATTTTTGAGATTAATTCTTTGTCAGTTTGTTCATTTGCTATTATTTTCTCCCATTCTGAAGGCTGTCTTTTCACCTTGCCTTTAGTTTCCTTCATTGTACAAAATATTTTAAGTTTAATTAGATCCCATTTGTTTATTTTTGCTTTTATTTCCAACATTCTGGGAGGTGGGTCATTGAGGGTCCTGCTATGATTTATGTCAGAGAGTCTTTTGCCTATGTTTTCCTCTAGGAGTTTTATAGTTTCTGGTCTTACATTTAGATATTTAATCCATTTTGAGTTTATTTTTGTGTATGGTGTTAGAAAGTGTTCTAGTTTCATTCTTTTACAAGTAGTTGACCAGTTTTTCCAGCACCACTTGTTAAAGAGATTGTCTTTTCTCCATTGTATATTCTTGCCTCCTTTATCAAAAATAAGTTGTCCATAGGTGTGTGGATTTATCTCTGAGCTTTCTGTTTTGTTCTATTGATCTATATTTCTGTCTTTGTGCCAGTACCACACTGCCTTGATGATTGTGGCTTTGTAGTATAGTCTGAAGTCAGTTAGGTTGATTCCTCCAGTTCCATTCTTCTTTCTCAAGATTGCTTTGGCTATTCAAGGTTTTCTGTATTTCCATACAAATTGTGAAATTATTTGTTCTAGTTCTCTGAAAAATACTGTTGGCAGCTAGGGATTGCATTGAATCTATAGATTGCTTTGGGTAATACACTCATTTTCACTATATTGGTTCTTTCGATCCATGAACATGGTATATTTCTCCATCTTTTTGTGTCATTTTTTATTTGTTTCATCAGGTTTTATAGTTTTCTATATATAGGTCTTTTGTTTCTTTAGGTACATTTATTCCTAAGTATTTTATTCTTTTCGTTGCAATGGTGAATGGAATTGTTTCCTTAATTTCTCTTCCTGTTTTCTCATTGTTAGTGTATAGCAATGCAAGGGATTTCTGCATGTTAATTTTATATCCTGCAAATTTACTGTATTCATTGATTAGCTCTAGTAATTTTCTGGTGGTGTCTTTAGGGTTTTCTATGTAGAGGATCGTGTCATCTGCAAACATTGAGAGTTTTACTTCTTCTTTTCCAATCTGGATTCCTTTTTATTCCTTTTTCTTCTCTGATTGCTGTGGCTAGAACTTCCAATACTATGTTGAATAGGAGTGGTGAGAGAGGGCATCCTTGTCTTGTTCCTGACTTTAGGGGAAATGCTTTAAATTTTTCACCATTGAGGATAATGTTTGCTGTGGGTTTATCATATATGGCTTTTATTATGTTGAGGTATGTTCCTTCTATTCCTGCTTTCTGGAGGGTTTTTATCATAAATGGATGTTGAATTTTGTCCAAGGCTTTCTCAGCATCTACTGAGATAATTGTATGGTTTTTATCTTTCAATTTGTTAATGTGGTGTATCACATTGATTGATTTGTGAATACTGAAGAATCCTTGTACCCCTGGGATAAAGCCAACTTGATCATAACCTATGAACTTTTTAATATGTTGTTGGATTCTGTTTGCTAGAATTTTGTTGAGGATTTTTGCATCTATGTTCATCAGTAATATTGGCCTGTAGTTTTCTTTTTGTTGTTTTTGGTTATTCAGAAGCGTGTTGTTTAGCCTCCATGTTTATATTTTTAATAGTCTTTTTTCCCTCTGTAGTTGACATCTAATCTTACTGCATTGTGATCAGAAAAGATGCTTGAAATGATTTCAATCTTTTTGAATTTACCAAAGCTAGATTTATGGCCCAGGATATGATCTATCCTGTAGAATGTTCTGTGTGCACTTGAGAAATAGGTGAAATTCATTATTTTGTGGTGAAATGTCTTATAGATATCATTTAGGTCTAACTATGGACTAACTAAAGGACTCTCTGGGTCCATTGCATCATTTAAAGTTTGTGTTTCCTTGCTAATTTTCTGTTTAGTTGATATATCCATAGGTGTGAGTGGGGTATTAAAGTCTCCAACTATTATTGGGTTACTGTTAATTTCCCCTTTCACACTTGCTAGCATTTGCCTTACATGTTGCAGTGCTCCTATGTTGGGTGCATATATATTTATAATTGTTATATCTTCTTCTTGGATTGATCCTTTGATCATTAATAGTGTGTTTCTTTGTCTCTTTTCATGGCCTTTATTTCAAAGTCTATATCTGATATGAGTATTGCTACTCCTGCTTTCTTTTGGTCTCCATTGCATGAACTATCTCTTTCCAGCTCTTCACTTTCAGTCTGTATGTGTCCCTTGTTTTGAGGTGGGTCTCTTGTTAGACAGCATATAGAGGGGTCCAGTTTTTATATCCATTCAGCCAGTCTTTGTATTTCGGTTGCCGCACAATTGCACTCATCTCACACGCTAGTAAAGTAATGCTCAAATTTCTCCAAGCCAGGCTTCAGGAATACTTGAATCATGAACTTCCAGATGTTCAAGCTGGTTCTAGAAAAGGCAGAGGAACAAGAGATCAAATTGTCAACATCGGCTGGGTCATCGAAAAAGTAAGAGAGTTCCAGAAAAACATCTATTTCTGCTTTATTGACTATGCCAAAGCCTTTGACTGTGTGGATCACAATCAACTGTGGAAAATTCTGAGAGATGGGAATACCAGACCACCTGACCTGCCTCTTGAGAAACCTATATGCAGGTCAGGAAGCAACAGTTAGAACTGGACATGGAACAACAGACTGGTTCCAAATAGGAAAAAGAGTATGTCAAGGCTGTGTATTGTCACCCTGCTTATTTAACTTCTATGCAGAGTACATCATGAGAAACGCTGGACTGGAAGAAGCACAAGCTGGAATCAAGATTGCTGGGAGAAATATCAATAACCTCAGATATGCAGATGACACCACCCTTATGGCAGAAAGTGAAGAGGAACTAAAGAGCCTCTTGATGAAAGTGAAAGAGGAGAGGGAAAAAGTTGGGTTAAAGCTCAACATTCAGAAAACAAAGATCATGGCATCTGGTCCCATCACTTCATGGCACATAGATGGGGGAACAGTGGAAACAGTGTCAGACTTTATTTTTGGGGGGCTCCAAAATCACTGCAGATGGTGATTGCAGCCGTGGAATTAAAAGACACTTACTCCTTGGAAGGAAAGTTATGACCAACCTAGATAGCATATTCAAAAGCAGAGACATTACTTTGCCAACAAAGGTCCGTCTAGTCAAGGCTATGGTTTTTCCAGTGGTCATGTATGGATGTGAGAGTTGGACTGTGAAGAAAGCTGAGCACCGAAGAATTGATGCTTTTGAACTGTGGTGTTGGACAAGACTCGAGAGTCCCTTGGCCTGCAAGGAGATCCAACCAGTCCATTCTAAAGGAGATCAGTTCTGGGTGTTCATTGGAAGGACCGATGCTGAAGCTGAAACTCCAATACTTTGGCCACCTGATACAAAGAGTTGACTCATTGGAAAAGACCCTGATGCTGGGAGGAATTGGGGGCAGGAGGAGAAGGTGATGACAGATGATGAGATGGCTGGATGGCATCACGGACTCAATGGACATGAGTTTGGGTGAACTCTGGGAGTTGGTGATGAACAGGGAGGCCTGGCATGCTGCAGTTCATGGGGTCGCAAAGAGTTGGACATTACTGAGTGACTGAACTGAACTGGGGAATTCAACCAATTTACATTTAATATAATTATTGATAAGTATGATCTCATTGCTATTTACTTTGTTGTTTTGGGTTCGAGTTTATAAACCTTTTCTGTGTTTCCTGTCTAGAGAAGTTCCTTTAGCATTTGTTGAAGTGCTGGTTTGGTGGTGCCAAATTCTCTCAGCTTTACTTGTCTGTAAAGCTTTTGATTTTTCCTTCATATTTGAAAGAAATCCTTGCTGGGTATAGTAATCTGGGTTGTAGGTTTTTCTCTTTCATCACTTTAAGCATGTCCTACCATTCCCTTCTGTTCTGAAGAGTTTCTATTGAAAGATCAGCTGTTATCCTTATGGGAATCCCCTTGTGTGTTATTTGTTGCTTTTCCCTTGCTGCTTTTAATATTTGCTCTTTATGTTTGATTTTTGTTAATTTGATTAATATATGTCTTGGGGTGTTTCGCCTTGGGTTTGTTCTGTTTGGGGCTCTCTGGGTTTCTTGGACTCGGGTGGGTATTTCCTTCCCCGTTTTATGGAAGTTTTCAACTATTATCTCCTCAAGTATTTTCTCATGGCCTTTCTTTTTGTCTTCTTCTTCTGGGACTCCTATGATTTGAATGTTGGGCCATTTAACCTTGTCCCAGAGGTCTCTGAGGTTGTCCTCATTTCTTTTAATTCTTTTTTCTTTTTTCCTCCCTACTTCACTTATTTCCACCATTCTATCTTCCACCCCACTTATCCTATCTTCTTCTGCCTCAGTTATTCTACTGTTGGTTCCCTCCAGAGTGCTTTTGATCTCAGTTATTGCATTATTCATTATTGATTGACTCTTTTGTATTTCTTCTAGGTCCTTGCTAAACATTTGTTGCATCTTCTCAATCCTTCTCTCCAGTCAATTTATCTGTAATTCCATTTTGTTTTCAAGATTTTGGATCATCTTTACTATCATTATTCTGAATTCTTTTTCAGGTAGATTCCCTATCTCCTCCTCTTTTGTTTGGTTTGGTGGGCATTTATCATGTTCCTTTTCCCTCTGAATACTTCTCTGCCTTTTCATTTTGTTTACATTGCTGTGTTTGGGGTGGCCTTTCTGTGTGCTGGAAGTTTGTGGTTCCTCTTTATTTTGGAGGTTCCTCCCTGTGGGTGGGGTTGGACCAGTGGTTTGTCAATGTTTCCTGGTTAGAGGAACTTGCATCAGTGTTCTGGTGGGTGGAACTGGATCTCTCCTCTCTGGAGTGCAATGAAGTGTCCAGTAATGAGTTTTGAGGTGTCTATGAGTTTGGTGTGACTTTTGGCCGCCTGTGTATTAATGCTCAGGGTTATGTTCCTGCATTGCTGGAGAATTAGCATGGTATGTATTGCTCTGAAACTTGTTGGCTCTTGGGTGGAGCTTGGTTTCAGTGTAGTTATGAAGGCTTTTGGAAGAGCTCTTGTCGATTAATGTTCCCTGGAGTCAGGAGTTTTCTGGTGTTCTCAAGTTTTGGATTTAAGCCTCCTGCCTCTGACTTTCAGTCTTATTCTTACAATAGCCTCAAGACTTCTCCATCCATACAGCACTGATGATAAAACATCTAGGTTAATGATGAAAAGCTTCTCCACAGTGAGGGACACCCAGAAAGGTTCACAGAGTTAGATGGAGAAGAGAAGAGGGAGGAGGGAGACAGAGGTGACCAGGAGGAGAAGAGGGGGAGTCAAAAGGGGAGACAGCTAGCTGGCCACTAATCAATTTCCTATGTGCTCTCCACAGTCTGGAACACCCAGAGAGGTTCACGGAGTTGCATAGAGAAGGGGAGAGGGAGGAAGGAGATAGAGGTGACCAGGAGGAGAATAGGGGGAGTGAAAAAGAGAGAGACCAGTCTAGCCAGTAATCAGTTCCCTAAGTGTTCTCCACAGCCCAGAACACCCAAAGAGATTCACAGAGTTAAGTAGAGAAGAGAAGGGGGAGAGAGGAGATAGAGGTGACCTGGGGGAGAAAAAGGAGAGTGAAAAGGGGAGAGAGCAGTCAAGCCAGTAATCACACCCCTAACTAAAAATGGGTACTGAAAATCAGATTCTTAAAGGTACAAAATTGATAACAAATACCAAAAAGCAAAGATTAACAATCTAGAGGTTAGACTATAAAAAATGCAATATTAAAAATACAAAATAAAATCACAAAAATTATAAAAAATGTATATATGAAATTTGCTTTAAAAGAAAGGTCTTTTTTTTTTTTGCTAGGTAATAGTAATGTATAAAAATGAAAATTAAAGCAGTAATAAACATTTTTTTAAATTAAATATGATAATAGTAAAATATATCTAGGAATTTCTCTGGAGCTGTTGAGGGCAGTGTGGGGTCAGTTCAGTTTCAGATAGTTCCTTGTTCCAGCTTATACTTCTCAAGGTCTACAGGCCCCTTCCAATGCTTAGTCAATGCTAACAATAGGGTTTTAATCTGTTGTACCTGTCTCTTTCAAAGCCGTTCCCTCTTCTTTGTTTATTTTGGCTTCCTCTGTTTGCAAGTCTCTTCAGTGCCTAATTTCTGCCCTGACACAAGGGGGTGAAGGTGGTCACTTATTTAGGCTTACTTGTTCAGTTGTGCTGTGGGGAGGGTGGAACACTGCAAACAAATATCCCTGGTGTGTGTTGGGGAGTGCTTGCAGTGTATGGACCACATTGGGTTTGCCCCAGCTCACAGTGCATATGCTTTCCTGGTCTACACTGCTCAGGCTCCAGGTTCCTCTGCAGGGGATCTGTCCAAAACATGCCCTGGGTTTTGTGCACTTCCCAGGTCTAAGCTACTCAGGTTCAGGTTCTTGGGTATTCCACAAAGGCACAGAGTTTGTTGGGCATGCGTTTTGTGCCCTTCCCCTGTCTGAGCAGCTCAGGCAACCAGGGGCTTGGTGAGCACACTGTCCAAGGTGGTCTGTGTGTCTTATTATGCAAAGACCTGGTCCCAGCAGCTCGGTTTCCTGGGTGCACCAGGAGAGCACCATCTCAGGTGTGCCGTGTGTCTCCTCTGCAGAGTGATCTCTGGCTGTGACCCTCCTGGCAGATGTCAACCATCTGGGATCCCAGGAAGACTCGGTTAGCAACTGAGAGTGTGCTCACAATTTGGTGGAGGATGCCATCTCTAGGTCCGAGATTGCCCATTACCTTCCAGCTCTGGCTGTCGCCTGCCTGCCTCTCTGCCTCTGGAGTGGGGATGGGCCGGTCCGAAGTCGGCTAGCTCTCCTCTGGTATTCGCTCAATTCTTTGTTTTGTGAGCAGGGCCGGCTGTGCCTTAGGTTAGAGCTTTTCACGGGAAAGTTCTCTCTCTCTCTCTCTTTTTTTTTCTCTCTCTCTGTCTATCCTACAGTTTGGTTTGCTATCTCACGTTAGCTCCCTCAGATTGTCTTCAGGGAGTTCAGGCCCGGTCCTTACCCTAAGCATGCAACCCACGCCTCCCTGTTCAGCCCTGCTCACTGGTGGCAGACGCGAGGGTCTGGGCTACTTCTCCACTGGGAGTTGTGGTTAGGCACGTATTCTGTGGGTTTTTTTTCCCCCTCCCTGTTATCTTGCCCTCTGAGATTCCAAAACTCCCCAAAGACCCGCTAGTGAGAGGGTTTCCTGGTGTTTGGAAACTTCTCCTCCTTCATGACTCCCTCCCCAGGATGGGTCTCTGTCCTTAACTCTTTTGCCTCTCTTTTTGTCTTTTATATTTTGTCCTACCTCCTTTTGAAGAGAATGGGCTGCCTTTCTGGGTGCCTGGTGTCCTCTGCCAGTGTTCAGAAGTTGTTTTGTGGAAGTTGCTCAGCATTCAAATGATCTTTTGATGAATCTGTAGGGGAGAAAGTGGTGTCCCCATCCTATTCCTCCGCCATCTTAGGACCACCTCTGTGTTTCTGTTTCTTACAGTTTTTTCTTGCAATTGATATCTAGTCTCATAGCATTGTGGTTGGAGAAGATGCTTGATACAATTTCAATTTTCTTAAATTCACTGAGGTTTGATTTGTGACCCAAGATGTGGTCTATCCTGGAGAATGTTCCATGTGCACTTGAGAAGAAGCTGTATTCTTCTGCATTTGGATGGAATGTCCTGAAGATATCAATGAGATCCAACTCATTTAATGTATCATTTAAGACTTGTGTTTCCTTATTAATTTTCTGTTTTGATGATCTATCCATTAGTGTGAGTGGGGTGTTAAAGTCTCCTACTGTTATTATGTTACTGTCAATTTTTCCTTTTACGTCTGTTAGTGTTTTTCTTATGTATTGAGGTGCTCCTATGTTGGGTACATAGATATTTGCAATTGTTATGTCTTCCTCTTGGATTGATCCCTTGATGATTATGTAGTGTCCTTCCTCATCTCTTGAAATAGTCTTTATTTTAGGGTCTATTCTGTCTGATATGAGGATTGTTACTCCAGCTTTCTTTTGCTTCCCATTTGCACGGACTATATTTTTCCATCCTCTCACTTTCAGTCTGTATGTGTCTTTAGGCCTGAAGTGGGTTTCTTGTGGACAGCATATATATGGGTCTTGTTTTATATCTATGCAGCCAGTCTGTTTCTTTTGGTTGGAGCATTTAATCCATTTACATTTAAAGTAATTATTGATATATGTATTCCTATAGCCATTTTCTAATTGTTTGGGGTTGATTTGGTAGATCTTTTTTCTTCTGTTGTATTTCTTGACTATATAAGTCCGTTTAACCTTTGTTGTAAAGCATGTTTGGTGGTACTGAATTCTCTTAACTTTTGCTTGTCTGAAAAGCTTTTTATTTCTCCATTAATTTTGAATGAAATCCTTGCTGGGTACAGGAATCTTGGTTGTAGATTTTTCCCTTTCAGTACTTTAAATATATCCTGCCATTCCCTTCGGCATGCAGAGTTTCTGCTGAAAGATCAGCTGTTAAGTGTATGGTGTTTCCCTTGTATGTTACTTGTTGCTTCTCCCTTGCTGTTTTTAATATTCTTTATTTGTGTTTAGTCTTTGTTAGCTTGATTAGTATGTGTCTTGGCATGTTTCTCCTTGGGTTTTTCCTGTATGGGACTCTTTGTGCCTCTTGGACTTGATTAGCGATTTCCTTTTCCATGTTGGGGAAATTTTCAACTATAATCTCTTCAAAAATTTTCTCATACCCTTTCTTTTTCTCTTCTTCTTCTGGGATCCCTATAATTTGAATGTTGGTGCATTTGATATGGCCGCAGAGGTCTTTGAGATGGTCCTAAGCTCTTTTCATTCTTTTTACTTTATTCTGCTCCTCAGAAGTTATTTCCACCATTTTATCTGCCAGCTCACTGATTCATTCTTCTGCTTCAGATATTTTGCTATTGATTCCTTCTAGAGTATTTTTAATTTCAGTAATTGTGTTGTTTGTCTCTGTATGTTTATTCTTTAATTCTTCTAGGTCTTTGTTAATTGATTCTTGCATTTGTCCATTTTGTTTTCAAGGTTTCTGATCATCTTTATTATCATTGTTCTGAATTCTTTTCCAGGTAATTTTCCTACTTCCTCTTCATTTATTTGGGCTTATGTGTTTCTAGTTTGTTCCTTCATTTGTGCAGTATTTCTCTGCCTTTTCATTTTTTTTTTTTAAGTTATTGTGTTTGAGGTCTCTTTTTCCCAGGCTTCAAGGAAAGTTGAATTCTTTCCTTGAAGAAAGTTCAATTCTTTCTTCATTTTGGTTCCTGCCCTCCTAAGGTTGGTCCAGTGGTCTGTATGAGCTTTGTATAGGGTGAGATTTGTGCTGAGTCTCTGTTTGTTTTCCCTCTGATGGGCAAGGCTGAGTGAGGTGGTACTCCTGTCTGCTGATGATTTGGTTTGTATTTTTGTTTTGTTTGTTGTTTAGATGAGGCACCCTGCACAGGATGTTACTGGTGGTTGGGTGATGCTGGGTCTTGTATTCAAGTGGTTTCCTTTGTGGGAGTTCTCACTATTTGATACTCCCTAGGGTTAGTTTGGCTTCCATGGTAGCTCAGAGGTTAAAGTGTCTGCCTGCAATGTGGGAGACCTGGGTTCGATCCCTGTTTTGGGAAGATCCCCTGGAGAAGGAAATGGCAACCCACTCCAGTATTCTTGCCTGGAGAATCCCATGGACGGAAGAGCCTGGCGGGCTACAGTCCACGGGGTCGCAAAGAGTCAGACACGACTGAGCGATTTCACTTTCACTTTCACTTCTAGGGTTAGTTTAGGTGGACTCTGGGAGTTGGTGATGGACAGGGAGGCCTGGCATGCTGCAGTTCATGGGGTCGCCAAGAGTTGGACATGACTGAGCGACTGAACTGAAAACTGAAAAGGGTTAGTTCTCTGGTAGTCTAGGATCTTGGAGTCAGTGCTCCCACTCCAAAGGCTCAGGGTTTGATCTCTGAGGCTCAGAGCAGGATCTTTCACAGTCTCTGCACAGACAGGAAGTGCAGGGTGGAGACTGAAGTCTTGTTCACTGTGGAGCAGCTTGGCTTCCTCGCTGGTTGATTCTCTGTGCTGAGACAGCTGCACTGCCTGCTCTCTGCTTCCAGGTGTGGGAAGCTGTGCAGGCCAGCAGTGAAATGACTGGGGCAGCCTGGGGATGGGGCCTAGGTAAAGACAGGCTTTCAGGGTGTAGGTCGTGGAGGGAAACCAGGTCTGCGGTGCACCTTGGGAAGGTCATTTGTAGATTTTAATGATGGTCATTCTGACAGGTGTGAGATGACACCTCACTGTGGTTTTGATTTGCATTTCTCTAATAATTAATAATATAACATTATTATTATTATTATAAATAACAACAGACTGGTTCCAGATAGGAAAAGGAGTACATCAAGGCTGTGTATTGTCACCCTGCTTATTTAATGTCTATGCAGAGCACATCAAGAGAAACACTGGGCTGGCAGAAGCACAAGCTGGAATCAAGATTGCCGGGAGAAATATCAATAACCTCAGATATGCAGATGACACCACCCTTATGGCAGAAAGTGAAGAGGAACTAAAAAGCCTCTTGATGAAAGTAAAAGAAGGGAGTGAAAAAGTTGGCTTAAAGCTCAACATTCAGAAAACAAAGATCATGGCATCTGGTCCCATCACTTCATGGCAGATAGATGGGGAAACAGTGGAAACAGTGTCAGACTTTATTTTTTGGGGCTCCAAAATCACTGCAGATGGTGATTGCAGCCATGAAGTTAAAAGATACTTGCTCCTTAGAAGGAAAGTTATGACCAACCTAGATAGCATATTGAAAAACAGAGACATTACTTTGCCAAAAAAGGTCCATCTAGTCAAGGCTATGGTTTTTCCTGTGGTATGTATGGATGTGAGAGGTGGACTGTGAAGAAAGCTGAGCACCGAAGAATTGACGCTTTTGAACTGTGGTGTTGGAGAAGACTCTTGAGAGTCCCTTGAACTGTAAGGAGATCCAATCAGTCCATCCTAAAGGAGATCAGTCCTGGGTGTTCTTTGGAAGGACTGATGCTGAAACTGAGACTCCAATACTTTGGCCACCTCCTGAGAAGAGTTGACTCATTGGAAAAGACCCTGATGTTGGGAGGGATTGGGGGCAGGAGGAGAAGGGGACGACAGAGGATGAGATGGCTGGATGGCATCACTGACTCGATGCACATGAGTTTGAGTGAACTCTGGGAGTTGGTGATGGACAGGGTGGCCTGGCGTGCTGCGATTAATGGGGTTGCAAAGAGTCGGGTCTGACTGAGTACTGAATAATTAAGGATGATGAGCATATTTTTATGTGCCTTTTGGCCATCTGTATGTCTTCTTTGGAGAAATGTCTGTTTAAGTCTTTTGATCTTTTTTGGTTGGCAGTTATGATAAGAATTCTTGAACGTAAATTTTTATTTATATTTCTGATTATTTTCTCACAGAAGAGTCCCAGGGATAGAGTTACAGGGTCAAAGAGTAAGAAAATTTTAAACCTATTGATACATGTCACCAAAATACTTTGTTTTTAAAAGCTTGTAACAGTTTACAAGCCTACCAAGAATGGGAATGAGTATTAACTTAGACAAATTTTGCCAAGTTCATAGGTTAAAAAATGTGTATCATTGTTTTAATTTGCAATTTGTGATTACTAGTAACTGAACAATTTTAATATGTTTAATAGTCATTTATACTTGTTCTTCTGAGAAATGTCTGTTATTGTCCTTTTTTTTATTTGTGTGTGTGTGCAGTTAACATTTTTCTTATTGACTTATAGGAGCTCTTTATATAGTAAAAATACATTGGCTCAATTTCACATTTTTATTTTTTTTTAATTTTATATTTATTTATTGGTTGTGCCTGGTCTTAGTTGTGGCATGCAAACTCTTACTTGTAGCATGTGGGATCTAGTTCCCTGACCAGGAATTGAACCAATGCCCCCCTGCATTTGGAGCATGGAGTCTTAGCCACTGGACCACCAGGGAAGTCCCCAATTTCACATTTTTGATCTGTCTATATATTTTATAATTGAAGGGAAACTTGTGGGTCTATAAATACCTCATTAGAGAAAAATGGTGGATGCTAAATCTCAAGTGATGATAGTGTCATTTGTAAAATTTTATAATTAATTATCTGTTTGTAGTCGACATCTTCAATTCATTTAATCAATGGATATTTATTAGATACCTACTGACACACATATATGTGGGTATATAGAACAGTATATATAAATACTTTACATATATATAACAAATATATATATTTAAGATCTATCTATATACATAGGGCTTCCTGATGGCTTAGTGGTAAAGAATCTGACTATAATGCAAGAGACATGAGTTTGATCCATGGGTAAGAAAGGTCCCATGCAGAAGGAAATGGCAACCTGCCTTGCTTCAGGAATGAAGAGTGAATAGGAGGAGGAGAGTGGAGTTGGGGAAACCTGTGGGGAGGTGAGAGTGGTGAGTGATATAATTAGAGGAGGGGCAATAGGAGGGAGAGAGTATAACTCAGGGACAGTCTGGAGGCAGAATTGTTAAGATGTGGTGACTAATTGGATATGTAGAAGAGAAAGAGACAGAGAGGGAGAAAGATGAATCCCAGATAAACCTGAAGTTCAGAGCCTGAGCAATTCCAGCTGTTTTGCCTGCATCCCCATCCCAGGGACTGTCTTTTCCTTAGAGTGATTCAGGAATGTACCTGGGTTATACCTGGGTTATAAACATCACACAGAGAGCTATAATCAAAGGAAGAGCCCTTCCTCTGCACTTCTTACATGGGCATATAGCACATTTATCCAACACTGGAGATAAACTGGCTGGAGCTTCAGTCACAGTTACTTGCCCAAGATATACACTAAGCTGAGGGACACTGGATAGTTTCCTCAACCCCTCACAACCTCAGCATCCTTATCTGAACTCACTGCTTGTGTGGTTTTAGGAACCAAGTGAAATAATGAATGCAGATGCTGAGCAGAGGGACTAGCAAATATTAAGTGCTCAATAAATGCTACATTTAAGTGATGGTGGTAAACATTTTGGGGTTAATTTGAGAAATAAAAATAAGAATAACCTCTCTGTTAAGTTTAAGAGCAGAGTATACAATAACTTGGAACTAAAATTACAGGGCTGAAAATTCATAAAATAAATGTGATTTAGAAACAAAGAATAAAAACCTAAGCTATGCTGTATCCATAAAAAGAAAAAAATGTTTGAAAAAAAGTGAGCTATTAGTAGACTTAGTAATCTTGCCTGAGATAGCATCATAAGACTTCCCCTATTTCATCCTATCCCCATCTACTCACTTCTAAGTTTAATGTGATGGTGTATTGTAGACATATCAGGCATTGTATTTAATGAGTATTATTCACTCCATGATATTCATATTTCTCAGGATTAAATAATTAATTTAATCAAATTGTGAGCAACCAGATATTTGTAGAGCTCTGAGCAGATACTCACCAATCTCTGAATGTGGCATTTCTTCAGACAGCCAGAAGCACTGATCCAAATGAGATGCTCTCTCGTAAGTAGAGTTTGGTCATACTAGAAGGAAGCTACACAATAACAGAAATGCAGAAGATATGGAAGTTTTTATGAAGGTACAAGCTGTAATGGGCACTTGTATATAATTTAAGCATTGCTCCTTTCTTATCAAAATCCAATTGCATAATCAATTTGTATTTTATTATTACTACTAAGTTTTCTCTGTTGACATCTGGCTCCTTTGGGAAGCCAGGAAATCAAAACCAAATTTGTTTGCTCTCCCAGTAATTTCTTTTACATTAAAAGCTGTCTTAGTTTCTTGACATATGAGAAATAATTTGCTTTTAGCACGATATTATGGATTTGAGCATCAAAATAAGTAAGATAATGGTGGATTATAACACATGAATAAAACAAGAATTCATCAGTCCATACTGCTGATAATAAACAGAAAAACAAGGGAAAGAGAAAGCTCTCCTTATAATAGAAATCAAACTAACAAGTGTAGACAGAATGAGGACTGAAAAAGTTTAAAAAAATCACCATTTTGTAATCATCAGGAGTCATTAATAGATGCTAAAAGTTGTAGCTAAAATTTTGATGAGGAACAGGTTTGAAAGTTTCAAAGGACAGTTTCAAAGTATGTCCCTAAATTATTCATTAATTATATAAAGGAAATGGTAACATTACAGTGAAGAAGCTGGCAGATGCCACTTTTACCAAGTGATCAAAGTGAGTATTACCATTAATGGGACAAATCAACATCATGAGCCTCCTGATATGGTCTCCCGGGAAGGACACAGTTTCACTTTTGTGGTATTCTTGCCAAAAATGTATAATCGGAATCTAATATAATCATGAGGATACAGCAGACAAATCCAAGGTCAGAGGCATGCTACAAAATAACCAGCCTTTTCTTTTAAAAAATGTCAAGACCAGGAAAGACAAAGAAAGGTTGAACAACTGATTTGGATTATATGAGACTAAAGAGATATGAGAATTAAATGTAAAGTGAGATCCTGGATTGGATCCTGAACCAAAGGGGGAAATTGCTACAAAAGACATTATTGGGACAATTGGTGAAACTGCTATAAGGCATGAAGATAATAGTATTGAATTAATATTCAATTTCCTGATTTTGGTAAGGAAATGGAGCAGGACCCTATGGCCCTTGCCCCTCATGTCCTCAGCCTGCCTTTTGCCTGTGGAGAAATTTTAGCCAATCAAAAAATTTAATCAGAGAAGTGAGAAGAAACAAAGAAAAACAGTCAAAGGGGACCAAATAATAATAATAATAATGTACTCATTAAGCATAGTCAAGGACCTAAAGTTCCATCTCAAGGACTACAGATAATATTCTGAGGCATATCCTTTGAGTTGTCTTATAGATACTGAAACCCCCACCAGGTGTAAGAAGTTATCCACATAATGACCAGATTATAGCCATGATATAAACTGCCATGATTCCAAGAATTGGCCTCAAGGAAATGGGAACAAGCTAACCCTGGAACTGAAGATTAACTGTATGTAAAACAATCAAGATAATGCTGGTCAGAGCACCAATGACAAATTTCCAGATGACTGTCAGGGCTGACTGTGCTGTCTTTGCATGTAGCCGCGCCTCCCCACTGCCACCACCTTAGGCCTATAAAAGCTCTTGCCCCCTGATTGTCAGTGGGAGGGGGTCAGCCTTTAGATCAATGTCCCTCTGGCCTCTTTACTGACTTTTAGCAGGGAGATACCAGACCCTACTTTTGGTTATAGTAACTGTACTGTGGTTATATTTAACATTCTTGTTCATGAGAAATGCACAATGAAATTTTAGGAAGTAAAGGGGAATTATGTTTACAACTTACTCCAAGATGGTTTAGAAGAAATAATATGTGTGTATATATGCACATGTATGTATGTGTGTGTGTAAATACACATACATGCAGATGGTGGAACAGGGTAAAGGAAATGCAGATGCTCAAATAAAGAGCCCTTTTCTCATAGGTAGAGTTCCTAAAGGAAAATGTTTAACATACAAGAATGTGAGGACAGATGGTAATTTGTTACATGGTGATTATTTTCTCTCTCACTCTTATTGGCTGAGCGTACTTGTGTGGGAATGTAGGCACAGGTAGGTACTTGCTTTGACATTGATTTTGGACTGTCTTTTGACCAAATGATTCAATTCAGTTCAGTTCAGTCACTCAGTGGTGTCCAGCTCTTTGTGACCCCACAAATCACAGCACCAGGCCTCCCTGTCCATCACCAACTCCCAGAGTTTACCCAAACTCATGTCCATTGAGTCGGTGAATGCCATCCAGCCATCTCATCCTCTGTCGTCCCCTTCTCCTCCTGCTCCCAATGCCTACCAGCATCAGGGTCTTTTCCAATGAGTCAACTCTTTGCATGAGGTGGCCAAAGTATTGGAGTTTCAGCCTCAGCATCAGTCCTTCCATGAACACCCAGGACTGATCTCCTTTAGGATGGACTAGTTGGATCTCCTTGCGGTCCAGGGGACTCTCAAGAGTCTTCTCCAACACCACAGTTCAAAAGCATCAATTCTTCGGCGCTCAGCTTTCTTCACAGTCCAACTTTCACATCCATACATGACCACTGGAAAAACTATAGCCTTGACTAGACGGACCTTTGTTGGCAAAGTAATGTCTCTGGCTTTTGAATATGCTATCTAGGTTGGTCATAACTTTCCTTCCAAGGAGTAAGCGTCTTTTAATTTCACGGCTGCAATCAACATCTACAGTGATTTTGGAGCCCAAAAATATAAAGCCTGACCCTGTTTCCACTGTTTCCCCATCTATGTGCCATGAAGTGATGGGACCAGATGACATGATCTTCGTTTTCTGAATGTTGAGCTTTAAGCCAACTTTTTCACTCTCCTCTTTCACTTTGATCAAGAGCCTTTTTAGTTGCTCTTCACTTTCTGCCATAAGCGTGGTGTCATCTGCATATCTGAGGTTATTGACCAAATGACTAGATATCTATTTAAAAAGATAACACTCTCTCTTTTTCTGGAAAATCAGAATGTAATTTCTTTTCACATGCTGATCTTAAATGCTTGACTTTTAACAAATATTATGTCTGCTTTTATAGTTTGTTGCAGAAACTATAAAACTGGACTTTCAAATTAGAAGTCTGTAATCTTTTTTTGGTTAGGAAGAATTTTCTTCAGTTTGCTTTATTATAAATTTCTATTGGTCATTCAACAGATAACTTCCAAGTAGAAGGGAACTGTTAATAAGCATTTCATTTTTTTTCTCACTCGATCTTTGACAATTACTTGCTCAATATAGTAGGAGAATATTGGGTTGAAAGTTTTTCTTATCTGAACAGATCTCATTATTGGCAGTCTGAAATTTTTATGTTCCTAGTATCAGACACACACACTAGGCGAGGTTGTACTTCAAAAACTTAGAAGTGGGATGAGATGTTCTAATACACCTAAAGGCAAAAGCATCTCAGAGATTTCCTCTGTGGCGTCATCAAAAGAGCACAGTCTCTCGGGACAGAAGACTTTGGCGCCAATCCCAGCTTGATTGCTTACTATGTTCTTGCACAAACCGTTTAGTCCTTAGCTAACCCTTAGTCATATGAGGTATCTCTAATCTACCTCTCAGGCGGGTGGTAAGCATTAAATGTGCAAATGTATCTATCCGAAAAGTGCGTAGCATAGATCTGACCTAGAGTAGGGCTCAATGCATGTTTCATTTTTGTTAACAGTTCTCTCAGAGCTGATAAGACAAATTCCCTTCCTATCACACACCAGTTCAAGTTAAGCCCAGTTCACTCTAGATGGGCATTTAATTAATTTATTTAATTTAATACCTTTAATGTTTGTCCAATTGGTGTGTTTTCAGGTTTGGACTCAATCTTGAAAGTTTCTGTAACTTGCCAAAATCAATATGTTTTTTTAACATTCCCTCTCAAAATGCAGGGATTCAGTTTAGATTTCAGAGCCTTCAGAAAAGAGAGAGCAGGTGCTTTGGTCTTAGGATGAAACAGGTTGTAAATTCTACCACTTAAAGTCTAAACTTTGCTGAACTGAAGCCAGAGAGAGAAAATTCTTTGAGGTTGCTACTAAATGCATTGGGTAGCATTGGTAAGTCAGTCAGTTCAGTCACTCAGTCATGTCTGCCTCTTTGCGACCCCATGAATCACAGCACGCCAGATCTCTCTGTCCATCACCAACTCCCGGGGTTCACTCAAACTCATGTGCATCGAGTCGATGATGCCATCCAGCCATCTCATCCTCTGTCATTCCCTTCTCCTCCTGCCCCCAATCCCTCCCAGCATCAGGGTCTTTTCCAATGAGTCAACTCTTCGCAGGAGGTGGCCAAAGTATTGGAGTCTCAGTTTCAGCATCAGTCCTTCCAAAGAACACCCAGGACTGATCTCCTTTAGGATGGACTGGTTGGATCTCCTTGCAGTCCAGGGGACTCTCAAGAGTCTTCTCCAACACCACAGTTCAAAAGCATCAATTCTTTGGCGCTTAGCTTTCTTCACAGTCCAACTCTCACATCCATACATGACCACAGGAAAAACCATAGCCTTGACTAGACGGACCTTTGTTGGCAAAGTAATGTCTCTGGTTTTTCAATATGCTATCTAGGTTGGTCATAACTTTCCTTCCAAGGAGTAAGCGTCTTTTAATTTCACGGCTGCAATCACCATCTGCAGTGATCTGGGAGTCCCCCAAAATAAACTCTGACTCTGTTTCCCCATCTATCTGCCATGAAGTGATGGGACCAGATGCCATGATCTTTGTTTTCTGAATGTTGAGCTTTAAGCCCACTTTTTCACTCTCCTCTTTCACCTTCATCAAGAGGCTTTTTAGTTCCTCTTCACTTTCTGCCATAAGAGTGGTGTCATCTGCATATCTGAGGTTATTGATATTTCTCCCGGCAATCTTGATTCCAGCTTGTGCTTCTTCCAGCCCAGAGTTTCTCATGATGAACTCTGCATAGAAGTTAAATAAGCAGGTTGACAATAGACAGCCTTGACATACACCTTTTCCTATTTGGAACCAGTCTGTTGTTCCATGTCCAGTTCTAACTGTTGCATCCTGACCTGCATATAGGTTTCTCAAGAGGCAGGTCAGATATCAATATTTCCTCATGTGTAGGGAATAGGAGTTAAGCAAATGGTACATTATTAGTCATGACTTGTCATATAGAAGGTATGATTGGATTTATCTTGACAGTACTTTTTTTTTTTTTACTTTCATTATTCTTAGACTAATTCATAAAATTTACTACTCCTTAAATTAGTAGAATTTCTCCATTTTCAGAGTGGTCATTCATATCCAAAGTGAAAGTTCTCCAAACAAAATCAAGTAAAAATATCTGACCTTGAATATGTTTAGACTTAATAGAATGCATGTCTTTCTCATTTGTATATATTACTTGTTTTAATTACCCTGGATAATTTTAATTAAGTTTTAAATTCAATTTACTTGCATTGTATTTTTCAATGTTTTCCTGAATGTGGACTGATGAATTTCACTGAACTGTGTTTAGCATATGTGTTCCCAAAGCAAACATTAGTAGTTATATCTCTCATAAATCAGATCAGACTATTTGGAAAGCTGTAAACCAGCTAATCACCTACTCACCAATTGTAATAAAACTGAACTTGGTAATTAAGGTAGTCAATTTACTAATTGGGCCTTAAACCACTTGGACCTAGTTTAAGAGTTATAAGGTATTTTGGATATTCAGTTTAGCTAAAGCCATAAAATTCCTTCAGAAATTTTGCTGTGCATCAGTGCTAAAGTGTTGCCCAAAATAAGTAAAATGGCATTTTCTTTACCTATATATCAATTTATTCTGAGGCTGAAAGCATCAGAGTTAGCTTCTAGGTAGAAATTAGGATGAGACCTAATCAATTGCAGTTAATTTTAGCTTGATACAATTCTGAACTAAAGCCAGTTTTGATTTGGCCAAAGCCAGTGTTTCTAGTTTATTATTGGTTCTTTAGCAGTTGACAAATAGGAAGATGTGTTCCAGCTGGGCAATAATCTTCTGAGTGGTGGTGGAGACCTTGACACAGTGACCCACTCTGATTCCCAGGACTGTGTGAGGGTGCAGACAGGTTGGGTGCAGCTAGAGCCAGCTTCAAGGGCCCTACTCTTGAAAGTGTAGTGCTCCATTGTGATCTTGAAATTCTTAGTAATTCTTGAATAAATGTCCCACATGTTTATTTCACACTATGCCCTGCAAATTACATGGTCTATAGCTCTTCCTGGGTGCCTTCACTCACATGTACCTTTACAGAATTGGTTAAGCCACTGGTTGGGCCTGGTAAGAGGTCTTCCCTTTCTTTTTTTCCTTTTCCTGAAGCCACTGTGGAACATGCATTTGTGTATTCTGAGAGCAGGCTTCCTTCTTTATAGTATTATATGTTAGGGTTTCTATGCTGTAGGCAGTAATATGAAGATTAAGAAATGCACAAAAAGTTAAGTAGCATTGAGCTTGACAAGTTTGTTAAAATCTTTAGAGTTGATATAGGGTTTTTACACCGAGTGAGGGTTCTCTTGGGTTGCCTGCTTCAGGTCTGTTTGCTTGTTACCTAGAGAAAATATATCTCTATCTTAAAGTTTCAAAGGCACAGTTTAAAATAAAGATTAAATAGTTCTTAAATTCCTTTCAATTCTGAGATTCTATAATTCCTTAAGAAATAGACTTAAAAGCAATAGAGATTTACTCTTTATGTGAAATGATTAAAAACAAGCCTCACTTCTTACAGAGAAACACAATAATAGCTACTATTTACTGAATACTTACTATGTGCCAGGCACTTTGATTACATGTTGTTTTCTGTATCTTACAGTAGCCCTAAGAGGTAGAGTTATTATCTATATCTTCATTGTACCAATGAATAAATGGAAGGTTGGGGAAGGTAAGTCAGGGCAGCCAGGACTCAAACTGGCCTGGCTGACTCCCAAGGTCCCCGTGAACAGCCTCTACCCTGTATGGCCTCCCATCAATTAAACACAGGGCTAAGCTCTGAGTCAAGGCAGGACTTGCCCAGGGAGTTGAATGTGAGGGTGACCTGGCTGTGACCCTGCCACACCATTGATTTCCAAGGCCCATTAGACTGATGTGGTGGCTCAGTGTCTTCTTTCTCCTTCACCTCCATGTACCTCCATCAAGCTTTAAGTTACCGGCTCAGACAACAGAAATGTCCTCTCTCTGATAAGACAGGATTTGTCCTTGGTAGGTGCAGGTGATGTGAGCACTGCTCAGTGAATCCTCGAGATAGGGAGCTTTCTGTGACCCTGAAATGCATTCCGAAGTGTTGAGATGAACACTATGGGACGGGTCTGGCTGGTTCTCTTTCTGCAGGCTTCTTTCCCCTCCTCCCATCTCACCCAGGCACAATTTTAGGGGAGTTTTAGGATGGATGTTATTAGCTTGCTCTTTCATTGTTGCTAATATTTTTGTTTTTGAAAAAAAGACATACATAGAGTTGAGGATGGATCATCTATTGGAGAGAAATTATTTTGCATTTCAATTCATTGTCCATTTAATTAAAGGAATGGAGGAGAAAAACGCTGTCATGGAAGCATATACTCAATACATTAGAGAAATAGCTCATTCTTACGCAGGAATTACCCCTGTCAAATCAATGAAGTGGGGTCACTGAGCACATAAATTCTGTTTACATAATTTTAAGCCATCAGAGGTAGAGAATGCATCTTCTCTAAAAGTTTGTTTTGAAATTCTGAAGAGGCCTAAACTGCTGTTGGTTTCTGGCAAGACCCTTCAATAAAGTTGGTACCTCTCTGTTGTCCCTTAAATTGCTTCTACCAATTATGAAGGTAAAGAGAACTCAAGTCTTTGTCTACTTAAACAAAAGGAAAAAATGGGATAATGTGTGTAAAATACTCAGTGCCTGCCATATGGTGATCGTTCTTTAAGTTAGCTACTCTGACAGTTGCAGGGCTCTTATTCTGGATCAGTCTCCTTATCTGACCAAAAATACCTTAAGTTTTCTCACCTATAAAGTGCAGACCCTCACCTAAACTAATAAGAAAATTCCTTCCAACTATTGAAATCTGTGATAAAATGTACTGTTCCTTTATATTTTCCTTTAATGTTTTGGTTACCCCTAAGAGTTTTGCTGTGGTATATTTTTATTTTACAAATAAATTTGTATTCTCAAACTAATCCATGCATTTAATATAATTTATGTCAAAACCTAAATGGGGCATTGTGTTTCAGACAGGATACTGAAATTTTTTTCTGAATATTTCCTGGAAAAGCAAACATCCCCAAATAGCCAGGAAAATGTTTAGAAAAGAATCATAACGATAGGGACCAAGGTACTTAATCAGGAGTCATTATGAATTATAATGACTCAGTAAGTTTAAATTGAATAGTGTTGGCACAATAGTAGACAGACAATAGATTGAGTATATGTACTAAAATGTAAAAATTCACGGTAATTGCTAGTCAGTGGAAAACGGGTATACCATTAAATAAATTGTGCCAGGAAAACTGACTTACTATTTAGAAAAAATAAAGTTATATTCTTAGCTTGTATTTTATACAAAATAAGTCCTATGTGGGGTAAAGATTTAACAATAAAAGGTAAAATGATAAAAACATTTAGAAGAAATTATGGATGAATACAATGATATCTCAGGGTAGGGAAGAACTTTCAAAGCATGAGGGAAGACAGAAATCATAAAGGGAAATGTGGATATCTGTACATTTGAAACTGTGGAATGGCAAAATAGAGCACAGACCAAGGTAAAGCACAAATGATCAACTGAGAAAAGTTGCTTCATATGACAAAAGGTGAAGACAAGGAGCTCTTTATAACAAAATTAGTATCTTTCTCATGGAAGCATGTGCTAGAGACTTGGGCAGGTAATTCAGTAAAGCATTACAAAGGGCCAAGAAACAACTTTAAATATAGTTCAGTGTTACTTGTAATCAAAGAAAAACAAATTAAAAGCAAAAATACGCATGTTTAATTGTAGAACTGAAAATGTCCAGTATAGCCAGGGTGTGGGGAAAAAGGCATTGCCAGACACGGATTATAGGAGGACTTATCTTTCAGCATGGTAGAGCTATTTAAAAACTATGCCTTAAAGAAAATGATTGGATATGTGTACATATATGTAAAAGATGTTTATATTGGAATTTTAAAGTGAGTGAAAAATTGAAAACAGCTTGGCAAGAGGGGACTGGCATAGTTCTACAACAGAATACTCTGTAGACATTTAAGAATGCTAATATGGCTATAAATTTATTGAATAGGGAGTCACTATCTATTATTGAGGTTCACACCCATCCCTAAAGGCAAAGGAAAACACAGTATAAAAAGTATGATCCAACTTTTTTTGTAAAAAAACTTTATATAAACTCAGGAAATAGTTGGGAAGGGTAATCAACTAATTTTTAATAGAGTTTACTGCTGGGGGTGGGATTACACTAGTGATAAACTTTTACTTTTTTGTGCTTTCAGATTTTAAAATAAAAACTTTAAAAATTATAATTGTAAGACTTAGTAAGTTGGAAGTAATACTTTAAAATACGAAAAACGTTTATAGTAAGGTAGTAAGATTATAGGTGACTTAAAAATTCTTTCTCCATTTTCCAAAATTTCTATTACTCAAAAACAGTTGTACTACTATTATATTCAGAAAATTGAAAAATTAAAAAGGAAGAAAATAAAATCTATATATGAATACACACACACACATGAAAATTCTGAAACATTGCACATCAAAATCTTCATAGCATTTATTTCTAGTTGATCATGTTGATAAGTGAATTTAAAATGGTTTTCTTTTGTTTATATGCATTTATTAATTTAAAAACACATGTAATACTTATAGAATAAATAAAATGATGGCATAAAGCTCCTTTAAAATTTTATATAGTATGATTTACTTTTGTTTTAAAAAAGGAAAACACAAATTCTAAGTATAAATAAGAACTCTGGAACCAATATAAATAAACAATGTGTGTTTAAATAGTTTTTGGAAGGAAAAAGTTATTTTGAAAGTTTTCAGCACCCAGTGACATAACTGGGGACAACGTGAGGTAACACACTGAAGCTGGACATCCCTGCTGCACCAGATGCAGCTTTTGCTTCTAGTCCATGACCTTAGTTTGCTGTCACCAACAGAGGCTCATGTACATCAGCATTTGGAGTTGCAAAACAAGTCTTGATTGATGGATCCAAAGCGATTTTTAAATTTGGGATCCTGGGGATGATTGAGCGTGGACTTTTGTCTCCACTGGAGTTTCTGTGTCCTTCCGTGCAGTAACTGGGCTTCATCCAGGATCTGGGCAGTGGTGGTGTTACCACAAGAATGTTTCCTTAAACTCAGCTCTCCTCTGTTATCTTTTCCTGAGCTGGATGGTGTGGTTGGTCCCCCCCAAGTGCCCACTGAGAGACTTTTGCTTCTGAGATGGTTGGTGCTTCAATCAATATCAAAGTTTTAATTTTCCTTCATTCTCACAATGAAAGGGGAAATTTGGAGCCCCCACTGCACATGGAGTTCCTTGCGTCCCACCTCTCCACTTGGCCTGTTTCCACACCTCCTGTGATGCCTGTACTATGCATCTCATTATAGCAATCTATCAAGCAATCATGTATGTGTATCTTGGATTGCCTTGTGTTCTTATTATGTTTCAATGCGTGCATTGTGACATACTTCTTGAGGATAGGATACATGATTTTTTTTTTTAATATATTTTTAATTGCTGCTGCTAGGTCGCTTCAGTCGTGTCTGACCCTGTGTGACCCCATAGATGGCAGCCCACCAGGCTCCCCCGTCCCTGGGATTCTCCAGGCAAGAACACTGGAGTGGGTTGCCATTTCCTTCTCCAATGCATGAAAGTGAAAAGTGAAAGTGAAGTGGCTCAGTCGTGTCCGACTTTTAGCAACCCCATGGACTGCAGCCTACCAGGCTCCTCCATCCATGGGATTTTCCAGGCAAGAGTACTAGAGTGGGGGTGCCATTGCCTTCTCCAATTTTTAATTGAAGTATAGTTTAATTACAATGTCTTGTTAGTTTTAGGTGTACAGCACAGTGGTTCAGATATATATTCTCTTTCAGATTCTTCTCTCTTCTAGGGATAGTATCCATGCCTTTTAATGCTCAGAAATTATTCTGCATTTTTACATGACAGAGGTACCCCAGTATAGGGAGAAGATCTTGTTGGAGGCCATGAATTCAGTAACAGAGTCCAACTCTGTTGGACTTGAATCTTGAAAACTTCCTTCCCCTTAGAGCCTTAATTTCTTCTTCTTCTTTTCTCTTCTTTTGGAAAATAAGGGGTAGGACCACATTGATAATCATAAAATAAATTCTGACTTGTCTTTAAGCAAGATGGGTAACAGCATGATTGAAGCAGGCCAGCTATAAGAAGACTATTTCTTAAAAGATTTGTGGCCTTCTTGATCTATTTTCCTCACATTTGAAAAAGATGGGTATTAGGAACTTGTTGAATTTTTATGAGAAACAATACTGTCAGAAAAATAACAAATGGCAGCTGGTGCTCGGCCTCCATATTTGGGATATATAAGGGAGTGGTGTGGTGTGGCAAACTGAACGCTCATGACGAGTATTATCCTGTTGATTGTTGTCAGCTTTCCAGGTCCTCACATTTTAAAGAGAAGCCAGATATATAGCTGTTTATGTCAAATCTCCTGATTTTTGAATGCTGGCAAGGAATGTAAATAGATTGAAAGCATGTGAAGGAAAACACATCTATAGATCCCCTCCAGTTCAAGGTCTGAGCATCCGTATTTCTGGACTCCAGACCATCTAGGAGCCTGATAGCTCAATTAATCATCTCCATCTGACAGGGAGCACTGCTATGTGAACTTAGACAGGCTTCTTATTAATTTCCCAGAACTGATTTTTAAGAAAATGTCCATTTTATCAAGAGGATCATTTAGGATATTGAAACTCCTTTCAACATTTCCAAGGATGAAACGAGAATGCCTACAAAAGGAGTTTGATGTTAAAGTCTGTGCTTTTCTTGATGCTCAGAATCATAGGCAATCAGAGCTGGTGTGATGGTAGAGGGAAAGTTGATGGTGTGTATGGTAAAATGTTGACAGGCTAGAGGACATGTGAAAACAACTGTGAAGGAATAGTCTGAAGAAATGAAGGGATGTGAAGGAAGTGTAGATGGTGAATGAAGGGGCCCTTCTTTGATCTTCTGTCTACAGAGAGGCAATAGAACAATGCCCTTCCTCTTGCACACTTCTTTTGCTTTTAGGACTGAACATTTGTTTTCAATTTTAACAGTTACATTGCATGCTTTCATTACACCATTGTCTAAAATATTGCTGAGGCCCTAACCGTTGTAATTTATCTTTTGTACTATATAATTTGGAGCCGCTCAGGCCAGAAAGGAACATCTGTATTGAAAGGTTGAACTCGACACAGTTTAGAGTCCTACACTGGGCCCGTTCTAAGGTCAGTTTCCTCATAAACTTCGTTATCACTGTTGGTTTTTATTCATTCTATTTGACATATTAAGCTTCTGTATCTTGGCATAAAGGACACAATATTGCAGCATATTGGCAAGCTCATTTGCTTTTCCCAGCTAGTGTTGTGTCCAAATATCAATCCCCAGGGATAAACACGTGTATATCGACTGCAGGAAAATGAAGCTTAGCAGCAGGTGGCCTTTTGCTGCCTAATGAACATGGCAATCTGTTACTATCACCGCGGCGCTTTTCACCAGACAATTAGGCAACTAAGCATGTAATTATTCAGGCCAAAGAGAAGAGGCTCTCCTCTAATTCTATCTTTTCATTGCTGTTTACTCACCCACACTCCCCTCATTAGCGAGAGATTTTCCAGTCTATGCTAATTGGTTTCAATAACATTCATTTCAGTTGAAAGAGAACGATTCCGTTAATTGAGAATCGAAAGAATCTTTTCATTTTAAGTGCGTCCTGCAATGGAAATCTGAATACTCTCAACAGGTTCGGGCTAATGAAATTAAGTCACACAGCCATTAGTGGTGTAACAGAAATAAAGTAATTTATTTTCATTGAAGCATGTGCTATAGGTCCAGAACAATTAATACAGCTTGAAGAGGACAGCAACTTGTAAAAAAAATAGATTGAAGGTAAGCAAGATGATTTCCCTTAGAATGGCTTGTTTAATTCTTGGTTTAAACCCCTTGTCCTTGTGGTGCCACTTCTGAAGCATTTAAAGTGAAGAGAACTCATTTGTAAAATGACACTTACCTAGTTGTATATGAACAGCCCTGTTATTTCCTAGAGCAGCCACTTAAATGTATCAAGATGACTCACTTGGTTAGCCCTATTGGATATTTTAAGCTGAATGTGCTTATAAAAGTTTTACAGCAAAACAATTAGTCAACCTGAGTATTTCAGTCTTCTTTATGCAGCATCAGCATATTTACATGTGCGTGATTTAGAATTGTACTGAGTCCTATGTCACAGCTATTACCATTTGATGGACCTTAGAATCCATCACAGGTATTATGATATCAGGCACTGCAGTGTCAGTTCCAGGAAGAGGCAGAGACAGAATTTAAAATATGAGGTACTAGCAAGCGTATTTGTGCAAAAAACATACCGTTTCTCTAAACAAACTAAATTATCAAAGAAAAATCTTAAATGTAAATGAAATAAAAGACTTTGGTTTGGGCTGCCTGTTCCAATTCTGTATTGACAAGTTATCCCCGATTAGAAGACTAGTATTTTTTTCTTGCCAGCAAGAATTTATTTTTAAAGCAAATCTTTTCCAGTTTCAGAGGGTGAAATATTGAATACATTACTTTCACGCATACAAAAACGTACCTATATCATGACACTTTTACCAAAATTCTCATATCTTATTTAGTTGTTATTTTTTTAATGGAATAATCAATATGACACCATTTGGGTTGCTGTCAGACTAGCTGCCTGTGTATAAAACTCCCTTTCCTTCTCACACACAGAACCCGAGTTCTGCTGTGGCCATTAGTATATAGTACAGGTCTGCTTGTTTCTAGAAGCTCCTGTGGATGTCAGTTGATAGGTGGGTGGGAGGGGAGGTGGGGGTAGCATATTATGCAAATGTTGTGTCTTTTTTTTTTTTTTTTTTTTAGTTAGATTCAAAACTGCATAATGGGGACAGGCTTACAAAATAATACACTGCATAGCGTTATGAATATTTCAAAGAATTATTTCTTTATTTTGTGCATAGCTCAGAGAGCTGACATTTGATTTATAGCTGCATGGATGTACCTGGGGTTGCTAAGGTTACCCAATTTCATTCACCCATAGATATTTGAGATCTACATAATGCCATCACATCCTCCACTGCATTTCAAAGTGATGTTGATAAATGGTGCCTTCCTTAGATGATATTTCCATTTAGATATGATATATCTCATGATTTCTGTCTTTTAAAATATTGTGGTTGATGAAATTTTACATTATGTGCATATACAGAAAGCAGTGATACATACTTTTTTCAGTTTTAAAGGTTCAAAAACCTGTGAAGAGTGGACTTCCCTTCCCCACTCCCCACCCTGCACCTATTCCCATATGTTGAGGTTTACTGTGACTAATATTGAGCTCCTTTTTTTTTCTTAAGAGAAAAAACCCACATTATTGTTTGTCTTATGTTTAGAGATATAACAAAAGACTAGCTAGTCACCTGCAATCGTTTTTATGATGTTTCATATCTTTGCAACAAAGGCTTAAGTTTTTTGAAAAATAAAAACACCTTTTGAGCTTTTGATAAGAAACCTATGGAAGTTATTTTTTTCCAGCAGATCTTTTTAGAATTTTCACTTATAAGGTTTTTTTTTTTCTTTCTCTCTCTCCACACACACACACACACACACACACACACACACACACATATGTACATAAACAAGCACATACATGCAAGGCTTTCCTGGTGGCTCAGTGGTAAAGAATCTACCTGCAATGCAAAGAGACACAGGTTTGATTCCTGGGTCAGAAAGATCCCCTGGAGATGGAAATGGCAACCCACTCCAGTATTCTTGCCTGGGAAATCCTGTGGACGGAGGATCCTGGCAGCCTACAGTCCATGGTGTCACAAAAGAGTTGGACACGACTTAGGGATTAAACCATGCATATATATACTTTAAAATATGTATTTTATTATTGCTTACAATGAACACTGACCTTTTATCTTGTGATGCATTGCAGTCCTAGAAAGAAGTCTGGTTCAGGGTCTCCCAACTTCAAAGGAATCAGCATCAAATCTATGGAACAAAACAGGTAAAAATTCAAAATCTCTATTTCTACCAGAAGAATAGACCTGGCTTCATGGGGCAATAAAGTTGCTAATGCAGAGAGATGAACACATGCAAAGAGCCATGAGCCATGAGCCCTATCTTATTAAGTACAGATCTGTGGATTACATGCTTTCATTTCTCCCTAACCAGATGGGTTGAATTCTGAAAAATTAGTTTTTCACTCCCCTCCTCTGAGTGAGAAAACCGTAATGGAAAAGACTGGGATGATGAGATGTAGGAAAGATTTATGAGGGCTGTGGTTAAGGCTTTTGCACCATGTTCTTTGGAAGAAAACAGAGACAGTTTGGCTAAGAATGAAGGATGGCGAGTGAAAGGGTGGAGCAAAGAGGTTGTTGGGAGAAGGAGAGCACTGAACTGGGGAAAAGCCATTGAGAAGGGTCTGTGGAAGGTGAGGGGCCAGAGAGTGAAGAATAACAGAAGAGGTGACTGGGGTCAGGTGAAGTTGCAATGTGTGACATGGTCAGCCATGCCTAATAAGATTCTGTGCTATGGATGTTTTCAGAAGATTACAACATGATAGCCGAGTTGCTTTGTTGGGTTGTAAGTTGTTAAAAATATTTTGAGTTAGCTGCAACATTTACACATTGGAAGATTTCACAGAGAAATTCTGAGTTTTGGATACTTCTGCAAAATCAGATCTGGCAACACTGGATCTACATTCCTGGACAGAAAACTTAAATGGAGCTTAGGAGTGTCTGACCTCTTTACAAGACTAAGCCTCTCCAGGTTGCCCCAGCCTCCTCCTCATCCTTAGAACCCAACTCCTTAAATTAATACACCTAGTTCCTTTGGGCAGGTGAATGCACTCCTGCTTGACTCCGGTATTCCTGTGATTTTGCAACTCTGTCTTCTGCTCTACACCTAATACCTGGCAGATAATCGATGATCAATAAATGTTTGTTGAATTAATAGAAGATAATGCCTTGTATTATGAGCATGCAGGTCTGTTCTTCATGGGAGATTGTAAGATCTTGTAGGGTGAGGATTGTATCTTCTCATCTTTGTATCTTCCGTGTCAACACAGCAGAGTAAATATTTAATAAACAGTGGTTCAATGTTGCACACATATTGTGAGGCTAAGCAGTTGCTATCTTTATTAAGAGAAAGAATCTTATTATTGAGAGATGGAAGATAGCGGGTCCGCTAAGCTGATGGCCACAGTAAGCCGAGCAAGAGCATACAGCCCTGGCCAGGATGCCAAAGGGGCTGCTGGACTCTGAGCACAGAGCCCGTCCTCAGAGTAAGCTGATGTTGTTTGATCATTAGCTCTCAGGCTGTAAGAGAAAGCTTTTGGAAGTCCTACCTGTTACTCTCTTTGGTTGCCCCCTTGCCTTTGATTTCATTTCTCTCGGCCCAACTTGATCTGCCTCTGGACTCCTGCTTTCCCTTCATTCACTTTTTACCCTTCATTTGTCCCTCCCTTAACTCTGGTTACACATCCTTTCATTTTCCTATGTAGCCATCTCCAAACTCACATCCCAATTTTGTGATTTTTTGCCAGGTTTGGCTCATATTTAAAGCAGAGAAGGGGTACTGATGGTTGGGAGTGGAGAATGAGAAGGAACTGGAATTGTCTATTTACCTTTTGTGTTCTGTTTATAATTTTTGAACAAAACCACTCTCCAATAAGACCATCTGGGGAGGCTCAGGAACACAGGATCAGGCCCCAGACTTCTTGGGGTTTTATTCTAAATCTGCCTCTTATCAGTTCTGTGACCTTGGGTAAACTATTTAGCCTCTCTGACCTTAGTGTCCATATTTGTAAAATGAAAATAACAATAGTGTGACTCATAATGTCATTGTGAAGATTGGGTAAATATAGGTACATTGCCTAGAACAGTGCTGGCATATAGTAAATGTTCTGATTTCCAAAGCAGTCTGTGTCCAAGGTTTTGTGAGCCTCTGTTATCATATCTTCACTCTTGTTTGGACCAAACTATATGTATAACTTAATTTTTACCCACTCATCCCTCTGCCATTCCAAACACAGAGCTCATTTCTTTATTTAATTGGTATTTACCTAGTGATTGCTAAGTGCCAGATATTGTTCTAGGCTCTTGGATACAGTGCAGCTTTGTCTTTGTTTTCATGGGTTTTATACTCTACCTGGAGAAGAGGTTCAATAAAAAAAGAGCATCTCAGCGCTTTAAAGAACCTCTCAGTGTATTCTATAGTGCCATGAGTCGGGGATTACTTTGTATGCTGTGAGTGTGTGTGTGTGTGTGTGTGTGTGTGTGTGTGTGTGTGTGTGTATACAGTCATTTTAGAGAGGTTGGTTAAGGAGGATTTCTCTGAGCGGTGACATTTGGATGGAAACCTGAATGATTATAGAGCAAATCAGCCATGCAATGAGCTGGCTAAGGGTGTTTCAGGAAGAGCAAATAGTAACTATAAAATCCCCAAGGCTAGAATGAGCTTGACAGTTTCCAGAAAGAAGACATATGTGGTTGGGGCGACACTGGACTCTGATGGAGAAAGGTACAAGAGGTGATCAGACATGATTTCATAGTCCTCATGGGGCAGGGGAGATGCTTGAATTTTACTCTATATGTCACAGGAACTGTTGGAGGATTTTAAGTAAGGAAATGACATAGTGATTTTATGTTTTCAAAATACCATGCGGTTGAATGACTATTATACATACATATTGTCAGTATTTCTGGAAAGAATAATTTAGTTAATTAATTACATGTTGCACGCAAGGCATAGACCATCTATAAGTAAGAGAGCCCCAAACAACAGTGACTTAAATGACTGAAATGCAGTAGCTTATTTCTCTTGTGCATGGAAGTGTGGAAGTAGGCAATTCCAGGGCTGATACAGGGATTTGGCTAGATTAAAAACTCAGAGTACAGTACCCTTTCAGCTCTCTGGTCTACTATCCCTAAGTGTAACCTTCAACCTTATGGTCCCAAAATAGCAGCAAGAGCTCCAGCCATTGCATCAGGCTTCTAGGCCGTACATATGATATTGGAAAGGACATATGCAAATTGTCTTGAGGTTGATATGTGACACATCTGCTTATGTCTCTTCAGCCACAACTTAGTCCTATTTCCACAATTATCTGTAAAGAAGGTCAAGGAGTGTAGTCTTTATTCTGAGCAACTATGTGAGCTAAAACCTACAAATTTTACTACTGTAGAAGAGGGAAGACAGATATTGAGGGTCATTTAGCAACCTCTCTGCCATATAATTCTGTTATTAAACTAAATCCAAGTTCATTAAAGCTGGAAGTGACTTAGAGATTTGCTAGGTTAACCACTTCTGTGGTACCATTTATACAGTTGCTTTAACTCAGTTCCAGAATCTCCAGTACCCAGAGTCTCCTGGAGAGTCAGTCACTAGCTTCACTGGGGGAGTGTGCTGTCTCCTTGGGTCTTCTTAGCAGGAGCCAGTTATGAAGTTCCCCAGCCCCTTACTCCCTCACACAATAAACAACATCCAGTGGAATTGTGTGGAATGAGTGGATTTGAGTGTAATTTGAAAATGCCAACCTTAAAAGCCTAAGAAGCATCAATCTCAAAAGTCACTATTGAGAAATCTCATCTCTCAGTTCCCCAAAGGAGGCTCTTTGAGATCCTGGTCAGCAAGTAGTAGGTTTGGATCAGGGATGGGCCTTTAACAGGTGGGGTCTTCCAGCTCCCAGAATCAGTTTTCATTTTCCTCTTTTCTTTCTTATTTTAAAAAATATTCATGCCCTGATGAGCAATGCATTCCCTAGAGCAGAATAGAGATGACCCCACGGAGCACTGGGCTCTGTTGATGGGAATTGCTTTTACCTTCTGGAAAGAGAATAGGCCACAAAGGATCAATCTTTTCTCTGTTGTATCTCTTTCAAGTTGAACTGCATTGGACAATGAGTGGATTAAAAAAAAATTCTATGGCCTGGTGTGCCTCAGATGCATTTGCCAATTTTAACATCATTCTCCAAGTTATATAAAACTGGAGAATAAATGCCCAAGCCTTCTGTATGGTGAGCAGTTTACTTCCCAGGCAGGGATCACATTTGTAACAAATCTCCTCAAAGATGCATTTTGTAAGTGAAGTGAAGAAATCATTAGCGAAGCAATATTTGAAGAAGCAGCCTGGCCCAGTTCTGAAAGCAACTCTATTTTAACCTTTAAAAGATATCATTTTACTTACCAGGCTGCTTATTACAATTACACAGTGTTTTCCTTGGCCCCTGGCTCCATTAAACATATGTTTTATGGCAAGTTCTCAATTACATTATCCTGACAGGCTGGCTCATAAGGGCATGTTATAAAGTAGAGAGACTGCAAAGCGCTAAACTGGCCCTCATTAAGTTTATAGTTTATTACCTTGTTTAGGGCACTTTTTCTTCCCTTCCTCTCACCGACTTTCTTTTGTGACATTTAATTTATAAGAAGCAAGGGGACACTCTTGTCCTTGTGGCTGGCAAACTCTCCAGCAAGAGGCATTGAAGGGATGTGTCTTTAGCACGTGATGCCCATCCCACTGCCCTCCTCTGGCCGTTAGTAAATTGCTTTTCTTTCCCCTAAAGGTTGTCCGCTATGTTCGTACCCTTTTAGTGTTAAACAGCAATAGGCTATGCATTTTGGTCTAAGACTGGTTGCTCTTAGATGGAGATGAGCTCTTCACAAGCTTGCAGGGCACACTTAGGTCAATGGGTATTTAACAAATGATGTGTATCACTTCCCCTAGCTGGCCATCTTTGCTGATCTGCATGAGCAGTTCCTTTGTGCCAGCCCACAGTCAGCCTCTTGGAGAGGTTGGGCTGGATTCTCTCACCGCAGCACTGAGGTCAGCTGAACTATTTTAATTTACAGAACATTACACATGCATAAATATATTTATATCTCCATACCCCGACAAGAGAATTAAATCAGTTTGAATTTATGTAAAATGTATTATCATTATTGGACAAGGAAAGAGGATCATGCTCAGATGCACAAATATCATCTGGCCACTGCTAATTATAGGCATGTTAAAAAATAGCTGGTGGTTGCTTCTGAACCCAGACGGAATCTGTGGATGTTGATTATGAAGAGCTATTATATATTGATAGGTTAGGATTTATTACTGAAAGTATAAACCGATTGCTCCGGATTGCATGGTAGTCGGACACTGGGGAATCGGTCTTGGAGCTGTTAGACCAGGGTAATCTATCAGGAGGAGGGGAGTGTATTCTATCAATTAAGGAACAAGCAATTCTACTGATTTGCTATTGGCAAGCTAATAGAGGTAATGGGTTTTCCTAGACAGTCCAGGTACCGTACAGCCGAGTTGGGGAAAATAGTGACATTAGACAAATAGATGAGCAGTTCATTAAACCTGAATGAAGCCTGTGATGGGGCCAGAGAGCTGGAGGACCCTTGGCTCTAGAATGTCCTGTGTGGGAGCCTCTTAGGTGGAAAGAGGTGGCTGAACCAACAAGAATGTAGGTGCCTTCTGCCATTGATATATGCAGAAAACTAATGTTTATGGGATACTCACAGGAGCCCTTTGGTGTGAAAGCATGTCAGCAGTGTATATCACTAAGCTAGTGTCGCAATAATGGTGCATTAAACACAACCTCAAAAAGCTTAGTGGCTTAAACAAAAATGCTTATCTTTCCTGCTCATGGGTCTGTGGGTCATTGGGGGTTTGGCTTTACCCCATGTGTGCAGCTCCTGCACACAGGTGGGCAGGGTGGTGGCTAGCCAGGGCGTGTGCTTCTCTTGGCTTCGGCAGATGCACAGATGTCCAAGTCAAATTCTGCAGGCACATTTCTACATCTGCTTGAGTCATGTCCACCCACATCCTGTTGGTCAAAGGAAGTCTCAGGGTCAAGCCAACATCCAGGGGCAGGGAAGCATACTGAGCCCACAGCAAGAGTGTGAATATATCAATTTACTATGGGGAAGAAAAGAAATGTGATCAATAAGCTATACGGCACCTTCTGTAGTAGAAGCTGAGTTTGGATTCCTCTCCTCCTCCTCCTCCCCCTCCCTGTCCCCCCTCCCCGCTTCCTCAGAGCCCACTAGGCCATACTACTGTTTATCCCTAGTGTCTAGAAGCAGACTTTGTACTTTAATCCTGCTCCTCTTCAGGTGGTGCCAAGTTGGTGCATATCAACCAACATGGTTTGTAAATTGAACTCAATTTTTAGAATAAAAACTTTTGCACTACTGCCACTTTTTACTGCAGAAGTCACCAGTAAGTTCCTTTGCTCTCCCAGATATGTCTCATGTTTGCTTTCCTTAAACAAAAGCTGACAAACCAAAGGTAATAAGGATGTAGCTGCAGCCCATCTGAAGTGAGGCAAAAAGGACAGAGAGGGCCAGCGCACTTAGCAGGGAGAGTGAGAGAGCAGTGCAGGTGGGCTCTTAGAGTCTGCTTGGTCCCCTCTGTGTGTTAGTGCTGAGTTACTAGGCGGTGAGCTAAAGCTTACTCAAACAAAAACTCCGTGAAGGCAGGAATTTTTGTCTGCCTATGTCCATTGCCACATTCCCTGAACTATAACCAGATGCAGGGAACATGGTGTCTTCTCAATATGAATTAACTGTGTGGATGAATGAATGAATGAAGGTGAAACCAGTTCTTTTGGGACAACCATGGCCTCTAATGATGTCCAAGTTTAGGTTGTAAATAGAAAGTTTATCTTTTCTTTTCATTTAAGGGGTAGGAGGGATGACCTTGAAGAATGGGGAAGCAGAGAGGAGAAGTAGCCTTGGAACCTCAGCTTAGAGGCAGGGGTCAAGAAGGCTACTGCTGCTGCTGCTGCTAAGTCGCTTCAGTCATGTCCGACTCTGTGCGACCCTATAGACGGCAGCCCACTGGGCTTCCCCATCCCTGGGATTCTCCAGGCAAGAACACTGGAGTGGGTTGCCATTTCCTTCTCCAATGCATGAAAGTGAAAAGTGGAAGTGAAGTCGCTCAGTCGTGTCCGACTCTAGTGACCCCATGGACTTCAGCCTACCAGGCTCCTTCGTCCATAGGATTTTCCAGGCAAGAGTACTGGAGTGGGGTGCCATTGCCTTCTCTGCAAGAAGGCTAAAGAGAGGGCTAATGTCTATTCTTTGTCCTATATTAGGTAGCAAGAGTCTTGTAGCTCCTTGTCTTGCCTCACCACAAATAGCCTTCCTATAAGGCCTGTAGAAACTTCCAGGCCACAAAAATAAAGCACAAAACATTTAAAAAGCCAAAAGAAGGGGGATCTTGATTCTTGTAGGCGAGGAAGAAATTACAGTTGTCAGGGGTAGAAAAATAAAAGACTTAGATCTAGCTTGGCTGTGGTAAATAGGCAAGCAAAGGGATAAAATAGCAACCAGCCAACGAGAAAGCTCAACCCAACCAGGGCAGGGATAGACTTTTACAATGCGGTAGCTTTAGAGCCCAACCCATATCCTGGGGCATGGTGAATGCTTCACAGAGACTGAGAACATCCAGCTGCCATTGTTGTGCCATTCATGGGATGATCCGAGGAAGGGAGAAAGGTGATTGGCCAGGAAAAGAAACCATAAGATTGGATTGGCCACCTGACCTCAGGCACCACAATTTCTCTGGTTAGAATGTAATTTCTGGGCTTTCACCCAACACCCAAGACTGTTCAGTACCAAGCTTCTACACACATACAACATTCTATAACAAGCACACACTTCTAACCCATGCTGCTTGAATATAGGCCACTGATATAATTCTATTGATTTCTGTCTCATCCACCCTGGAAGATTTTCATCCATCCTAGATTCTAATTTCTAAGACTCTTTATCTCCTCCTGACCTGTCTTGGCAGCTTTGAATTTGGGGTTTCTCCTGTTGGCCTCTCCCAGACTCCTTATCATCATATTTCCCAAACCCACCTCCTCTGATTTCCCTAAATCTTGCTCCTCCTTCTAGAGCCCCTCTCTTAATTAACTGATCAACCCCCTGAGATACCTTCTCTTCTCTTTCCCATGCCTAATTAAAAACATGCTGTCATTTTTTTTTTTTTTTTTTGGTCCTAAATATTTTCCAAGGCCATTTTCTCATCTCTAAGCCTGCAAATGCTGTTCTGGCTCCAAGCCTATCATTTCTTGTTGGTACTATCAAACCAGCCTACCACCTGGTCCCCGCCTCAGGTCTCACCCTCTTCCTATTTATCCTCTTAGCCGCTGCCTGAGGGACTCTATTTAAAATGCAAATCTGGCCAGTGAGCCCTCTGTCTCGGGCTACCTCCGGGTAAGTGTAAGCTCCTTACAAACACGTGGAGGTGCCCCTCCCCCTGCCCACCTCCCCGACCTCATCTCCTGCTGCCCCTTGACTAACACTGACTACCCAGAAGGCTTTGGATGGTTTAGGGTTTGTTCTCTGCACACACTTTGCTGTTTTAAGTCTTGGCCTCTTCTTAACTCTATTGTCTTGTCAGCGGCATTTTTTTAATTTTTTTTTTGGCCCAAGTATCTCTCAGCTTCGAGCAGCCTGTGTGCGAGCTAAGTCGCTTCAGTCACGTCTGACTCTGCGATCCTATGGACTGTAGCCTGTCACGCTTCTCTGTCCATGGAATTCTCCAGGCAAGAATACTGGAGTGGGTTGCCATTTCCTCCTCCAGGGGACCTTCCCAGGGATCAATTTCTTCCCAGGGATCAACCTTCCCTGCGTCTCCTTTCTTTCCTGCAGTGGCACTCCTTTACCATTAGGGCCACCTGGGAAGCCAGAATCTGCTTGCCAGTACAGGAGAGAGTAAGAGGCACCAGTTCGATCCCTGGGAAGATCCCCTGGGAGAAGAAATGGCAACCCACTCCAGTATTCTTGCTTGAGAAATGCCATGGACTGAGGAGCCTGGCTGACTATAGTCACAGGGTTGCAAAGAGTCAAACACCGTGCGACTGAGGCATGACACGGGTCTCTCTTACTATCTATCTCTCAGCTCTTGTGCCTTCTCTTCAGGGCAGCACTAAGTGCTCCTCCTCTAGGGTCCCACAACACCATGTGGCTCCCTCATCATTTAATAATATTTCACTTCCTTTCTTCCAGGCTTACCGGGCAATACACCATTTAAGGAAAGAGATCTTTTTTATTCACCTTATTACTGCCAGCATCTAGCATAGTGCCTGATGCATGGAAGATGCCCAGTACATATTTGTTGGGCTGACCAGAATTGACTCTGCATTTTCCTTGCTTTTCTTACCTCTGACTTGTCAGCCTTCAATGATGAGAAGTCAGCATGAGGCAGAGGTTTTCTTTTGGAGCCTAAAATCGGTAACTTTGTCATTGTACACCTAACTGAAAAAGAAAAAAAAAAAATCAACTTTGATGTTTTTGGAGGCTACATCTGAAGTTGAAAGGTTGACGTTTGCATCATGATAGAAAGTAGTGGTCTTTTCAAATGATTTTGCTTCAACCTTCCCAATAAAACAAATGAACTATGTGCATGGGATTTTGACGTGCTGGTTTTTCTTTGACACTAAAATGAAATGAATGTGCAAAGGCACAAAAACAGTATGTATCCTCAATTGGATAAAAGCTCACCTTTATCTCCCTCTGACCCTTTTATTTTCACAATACTAAAGAAATATTAAAAATGGTAGGGGCTGGCGAATTTTTAGAAAAGCTATCAGTTCCCACTCACTTTCCATCCCATTGCTCTAGTGTAACCTTGACCTCCTCTTCCTCTCACCTCTGCAAATACTTCTCAGAGTTGGCTTCCTTCTGCTTTCTGAAGCCCACAATTGACATCCACACAATAGAAAAGTCTCTGTTGCATGATCTTTTCTTGGAATCCATTCCCCTGGGCTGTGAAGGCTTGATCTAATCACTGATCAACATGTCTTTGGAGAAAGTTCCAGGACCCCTGGACCACCTCTCCCACCCTCAGATAAATGGGGCTTTGAGTAGAGGCACATCTAGGTTCTAAGGGGAGGAAGGAGGGCCTGGGGGAATGTGAGGGTGCATGCCAGGAGGTGGTGTGGAAATTAGCACAAAGATAGCCCCCCCTCCTTTTGATTACATTCTCTTCATTGTGTTTCTTTCACACTGGTTCATCTTAAGATCACAGTATATAAGCACTGTAGCCATCTATAAGCTAAAAATTTGGAGAATGGGCTCAAGGGAAACCATGGGCCCTCTTGCTCCCTTCTAGAACTGCTAAGGGACTAGGAGCCTGGGCTTTGGGCGAGTGATCTGATGAATGTGTGCAAATATGCATGTTATGTGTGAGTATGAGAATATGAACTGTTTGTGTGTTTATGTGAACGTTTGTGTGGGGTTGTGAGAATGTATGTAAATGTTTGTAGGTATATGTACTTATGTGAATGTGTGTGAGTGTATATTTGTGTTTGTGTGTGTGTTGTGTGAGTGGTGTGTGGATATGAGTGTGAATGTATGGTTTTCTGAATGTGTGTGTATATGTCTGTGAGTCTGGAGATACAATGTTTTGAGAAAAAACTCCCTTCTCCCACCTCCAGTTGTTTTCCTGACACAATGTTCTGCAGCGACATAACCACATGACCTTAAGTCCCTCATGAGTGCCATCATGCAGCCTCCCCCTGCCACATCATCCAGATAAACCTACATCCTATGTATAAACAACATGCTTTGACTTCCACTATCATGCTTGTATTCTCTGATCTTCTCTCAGAGAGATGTGCCAGAGTGGCCTCTGCTCTTACAATGAGTTGTTAGTTACAGGACCAGGAAGAGAGGAAGTGTCTAGTGTAAGTCCTGGAAAGCCAATTTAAAGAATGGGAAGGCTTGAAATAGAGGGAAGATTGTAGGGCTTGGAGAAAGTTTCTGGACATAAGAGGTGACAGTTGTAATTTTGTATATATGCCTTGTAGCCATATACCTTTTTTGAGTGAGAGGGGGATCCTTAAAAGTACCTACCAGAGCAAGAAACTCCTGATAAACATGCAGAAAAGTATATTTCCAAAGAATATTCCATAGCAATATTTTCCCTCCTATGTTTATTTGCAAGGTGATATTGTTATTATATTTGTCTATTTATCCTCCCCTTGAATAAATCTGAGCTGTGATCTATTTTGACTAAAAGAATATGACAAAACTGACACCATGTAACGTTTGAGGCCAGGCTTTTAGAAGTCTACAGCTTATATCTTCACCTTCACTCTCCATTGTGGCAAGCTCGTCACGTGGAGATGCCCGTGTGGATGGGAACTGAGGTGCTCTATTAACAGCTCACACTAAGCTTTCAGCTGACATCCAGCTCCAGCTCCCAGTCCGGTGGGTCAGTCCTCTTAATACTTCAGCCTATTTGAACCTCTGCAGGACTGTAGACACAGTCAATACCACCTGAAACAGAAGAATCACTCAGCAGAGCCCAGTCAACCCACATAGTTATGAGCAGTAACAAATGGCTATTGGTCCTTGAAGACACTAATTGTGGGGGAAGTTCATTATGTGCCAACAGATAACCAATTTACTAGGTGAAGTTACTGCTGTTGATTGAGCTGGGTAGTGAGCAGGCTTTCTCCACAATTGCCAGAGAGTAAGCAAAAATCAAGTTATGCAGAAAGCAGATGATTGGAGAAGGCATGTTTCATTTATGTTTTTCCTTATGGAGAAGTAGTCATTAAATCTCTAACCTTCATATGATATAAAATAGTTAAAAGAAAATGTTAATTGCATTTATTTTTGAATAATGGCTGCTTATCTATATTAAACATTTCTACAGTGAACATTTACTATCTCTGTAACAAGATAAAATATTATTAGAAACAGTTAATGGGCTTCTTATTTAGCTTTTCTGAAAGTGGCATATTACCTTAAGGCATGCTGCACCTCATACTGTGAAGGCAGGGGGATTTTTTTTTTTTCTGAGAATATTAGCGTTTACTTAATTATTAGAAAGTTCTAATGAGGATTTCACTGCCTGGTTTTCAAAAATTCTTTTTTATTTAGTGAATAGATTTAAATTATACTTTGTCAGCTTGAAATGTGAAATCCTCCTTTTGAGTCAGTCTTAGTTAAGTTAGATCATAGATTTAGCTGGGTTCAGAGAGAAAGGCCCTTGGGCTGGCAGGGTGCAAGGCACTGTAGGTTACCATCTTTCTACTTTTATTCATCTATTAACCATTATCTTGTGTCAGTGAATACCAGTACATATGCTTCTCCCCTCTTCCTGGAAACATGTCTGAACTATTTTTGCAGCCACCATGTGTCTGTGTTCTGGTTCAGGGGATGGCTCGTTCAGAACATCCATGATTTCTTAGCCTCCATCCTCTGGTCCAGTTCTACAGTACCTGGGAAGTCACATGATGAGGAAAGTAGTACCACCAGATGGAAGGGGATCTCTACATGACTAAGTGGAGGGTGTCAACGTAACCACCCATCTCAACGACCTGCAATGGACTATGACTTGAGCATGAAAAACATCTTTGTTATGTTAAGCTACTGACATTTTCTTGGTTTAGCTATTAGCATTCCCTGAGTAATATGTGTTTATGCTAGAAAATGCTTTATGTTTTTATAGATATTATCTCATTTGATACCCACAACACCCCTGTGATCCAGGAAGGATGAATGTATCCCCATTTTACAGAGGAGAAAATTGAAACACAGAGAGGTGGATTCTTGGCCCAAAACAATGTTCTCTGGTCAGTAAATGGCAGAGCACTGACTTGCCTTCAAGTTTAATTCTTTTTCATCTTTCTCCTGCTGACTTTCTCTAACTCAGGTCTAATTTCCTGTATGAATTTTATTTTGGCTCTCGTCTATGGAGCTAACCATCACAAAGCAGTGCTTTACCTTCCTTTTTCCCAATGAAGAAAATCAAACTAAAGCAATTCTTTTTTGTGAAATCAAGGTGAATATGGTGAGAATTTCCAAGTGCTCCCCAAATAGGTTAAATAATAAAATGGATTTTTATGCCAGCATTTCACATTTCACAAAATGTAGTCTGTAGTCCTGAAAGATGGCTAGTGTAAAAAGGGATCCTGATCAAATACTCATCAGTTCTGGGTACTATATCCCTCTTGGAGATTAGCAACAGACATTAGCATATTAAAGGCTCTGAGAATTTCTGTAGTTAAGCCATCTATTCTGTGCTGTGACACAACTAATATTTTGTTCCAAAGAACATAGTTTTGGTAACTCTGGTTTAGATGTTTACTTCTCTTAATATAGGGAATGGGATTTAAAATATTTTGCAATTCTCTTTTGTTCTATCATTGTATTATATTATCAGTTTCTTTATTCACTTTATTGTTCTTAATTATTCTTTAAATATTCATTTTCTTCCTCTATTCTTCCTCTTCTTCCTTTTCCTCCCGACTTCCTCCCCCAGTTCTTCTCTTCCTACTCTTTATTCTTCTGCTTCTTTTGCTTTGTCATTGTTGTTGTTTTTTTTTTTTTGACTTCTAAAATTATTAACACCTGTCTTGGTCCCTTCGGCTGTTATAGTAAAGTATCACAGACTGGGTTTCTCTCAGTCCTGGAGACTAGAAGTCTGAAATCAGCATGCCAGCATGGTTAATTGAGGGCCCTCTTTTGAGTAGCCAACTTCTTAATGTATCTTCACAAGGTGGAAAGGACTGGGGAGCTCTGTCAGGCCGCTTTTATAAGGGAAATAATCCTACTCATGAGGGCTCCACTCTCATGATTAATCACCTTCCAAGGGCCCCACCTCCTAATACCATTAAAATAGGCATTGGGATTTCAACATATGAATTTTGGGGGGATATATTCAGACCATAACAGTTCCCTACTCTAGTTGATCAGAGAATGCAGCAGATAAAAAGGACTTGAATTTCAGTAATCATTTGACAAAACATATAAGATTATCTCTGAACAAAAGATGGCTAAATGTAGGTTAAAAGGATCATGGTGACTGACAGGCTGTGGGAGAGGTAGCAGTGGCTGCCTTTAGTTGCACCTGATTCAACAATTTTAGCAGTGATCGGATGAGCACATTAACAGTAAGTTGATTGTATTTATGAATGATGGCAAGATGGAAGGGCTAGATGCCATGGTCAGGATCCTTCAAAATCTCAGACAAGGCTGAATTCAACAGGACATCATTTAACAAGGATAAATTTAGAGCCATGCTCTTAAATCTAGAAGCTCTACTGTATAACTATAGTATCAGATGACATGACTGAACAGAGCAAAATATAAAAAGGTCTTAGGGTTTCTAATTTGATTGTACACTCAATATATAATCTTGTGGCTTCCATTTAAAAACGCCAAAGTAAAACATTTTAACCCTCAAAACCCACTCAAAACTTAAAAGACAAAGAAAAAAAAAATCTCTTTATTCAATGAAACCAAAGAAAAATGACATGTCCCAAACCATAAAGCAAGACGCACACATGGCAGATGCTGTGGCTTCCGGGCTGAGATGTGGGAGCTTGCTGAGAGTAGCGATATGGATCCTTAGATTATCCTTGGGTAAGGATGTAAGATTAATGTGCTATAAATCTGACAGATGTGGACAATGATGCATCTAGGCCAAAAATAGGTCAAAGGAGAGATCGGAATGCCTCTAAAAAGACTTCATTCCAACCATTGAAAGGAGAGGAAGGTAGATTTGAAGGTGGAAACTTACTGACATGCCATTTCTATTCTCTATCATGATACAGTTCACACACAGAGAGGTAATAGGTGAAGGGCATAAGGAGAAGGAAGGGAGGAAACCAGTAATTGCCAGATCGAAAGCCAGAGAACTTGTTACCTAATGGTTTTCCTGTGAATCTCACTGACCACATGGAGCCCAAAACAGTGAGGAAAAATGACCCCAGGATAGCAGTTTGCTGAAGGAAACTGTGGTATTATTTACCCCCTCCTTCAATGGGATATTATATTAATATATCCATGCTCTTCCATGGCTTATGGTGGCAGAATTTGTTTCTCATTCCTTAACTTTGGGCATGGTCATGTGAATTGCTTTGACAATGGAAAGTTAGCAAATATGATGCAGACAGGGGCTTGAAAGTTGCATGCATAGTTGGTTAGCACTCTTGTATTTCTATAATTGCCATGACAAAAAGGCAAATTTTTTTTCATCCATGTGGCATGTGGGATCTTAGTTCCCTGACCAGGGATTGAACCTGCACCGCTTGCCTAGGAAGCACAGAATCTTAACCACTGAGCCCCCAGGGGAGTCCCTGCCATGTGAAAAGTGTGCACTGGATAGCTACTTCCTTGTTACCCTGCCCTAAAGTGAGATGCAGAAGACATTAACCTTCCAGGGACCATGGAGGCAAGTCCAGCTGAAGCAAAGCTTTTCCAGCCAGCTCACAAACTCATGAATAAATGTTTTGTTAGACATTGAGCTTTACGTGGTTTATTAAACATTTTTAATGCTGTGATAGCAGAATAATACAAGCATAAAAGTGAGGGCTCTAAACTCTGTAGTTTCTTCTGTATCCTATTAAATCAATCCTATGATAGTCTCTCTTTTTTAAAGATAGTATTTTTTAATTTTTATTTTAATTTTTTATTTTTTTTTATTATGGCTGTGTGTAGGCTTTCTTTTATTGTGGCTAGTTGGGGCTACTCTTCTCTGTGGTGTGCAGGCTTCTTATTGCAGTGGCCTCTCTTGTTGCGGAGCGCAATCTCAGTAGTTGTGAAGCATGGGTTCAGTTGCCCTGTGGCATATGGGATCCTCCTGGACCAGGTATCAGACCCATGTTCCCTGCACTGGCAGGCAGATTCTTAACCACTGGACCATCAGAGAAGTCCCCTATGATAGTCGTAAGCAGGTAGTGACTCCTATAAAAAATAAGCAGAAAGGTGGGAACTATGTTTGAAAATCTGCAACAGAAATTGAAGAAAGGAAAGTAAATAAAGGAAGATGAAGAATTTCTTCCACAAGATGAATTATTCACAGAAAATAAAGGAAGATTTTAAATAGGTCTTCTATATTTCAAAGAAATTATGTACAACCTGATCTCTTAAAAAATAAATTCTGAGAAATGATACAGGGATTGAATGGAGAGATTATGAACCATAGAACTGACGGAGATTTAAAAAAAAATAGTAAATACAGGAGATTTTAGAAACTAGTACACCAGACATTCTTTTCCCAAGATCCTTTAGAACTTCCTGTACATCTTAAGCCATTTTGTTCAATCTTCCTTTACATCCTGTGAGCTTTTCTGTATCATCTCAATAATACCCATTTTTGCTTGTTATCCAAAGATATGTGCAATATCCAAAGACTTGTAATTTAAGAACTCTGATATATACCTAACCTGAGAATAGCCTAAAATAGGCATTTAAATTTTGCTTTTAGAACACTGAGCATTCTAGAAAAACATATCTTTAAATTATTTTATCACTAGGATGAATATTTATTTATTCACAATCATATTCCTCCTTTCGATTCCATGCTTATAATATCAGAGAAGTGTTAGCCAAGTTAGAGATCTAAATTAGATTCCAACCCAGTAATCTAAATTTAATAAAATGTGCTGTCACTGTTATTGGGGATGGCAAGGGATTTTGCAAAGTACAAGAGAATGTATTTTATCTTCACAATTAGTAGTGTCTCCTTTAGTGAGATTCTGATCCTGATAATTAATATCTGGTAATGCCACAGGTGAATTATGAAGGGCCCATTTCACACACAGGGATAAATGAATAATCCCACTATAAACCCATTAAAAATGCACAGGCCACAAAGAGTATAGGTTAATAAAGTGCCCAATAAATAAATTAAGATACTGGCCATAAATTACTGTGTTCTATCAACATCAAATTTGTTAACCACAGTACAGCAGAGAGTTTTAGATTGAATTAGTGCTGTGACTGAATTAATAGGAGAGAAGAGAGAGGATGTGAGAGGGAACAGTATTCATGAATGAAGGAAGTTACTTCAGTGAGTTAGAGCTCGTGCTGTTATGAAAATTCAAGTGCATCAATCAGCATGGGTTGGGTTATGCTGCTATAACAAACCCCCAAATCTCAGTGACCTAAAACAAAAAAGGTTTATTTCTTTCCTATATCTCATGTCCTTAGCCACTTAGCCAGATGCTTCTTGTCATGATTGTCTTCATTTCTGGATCCAGGATGACAGAGAAATCATCTGGAGGATTGCCAGTTTTCAGATCAAAGGGAAAATGAAATCTCTGGGGAATGACTCCAGGAATTAAATGCACAACTCAGATGTGACATATGTCATTTCTGCTTGAAAGCTATTGGTCAGAACTAGTCACTGGCTCCACCTAACACAAGGAAGTATATAATCCTACCAAGTGCTCTGAAGTCAGGTAAAAATATCTGATAAATAGATTAAGGACTATGGCTTCATTTGAAAGAAAATGGCAGATGGCTTAATTTGAAATGACTTGAAAAATTTTTGATTGGGCTCTAAATGCTTCAGAATGTTAACTACCGGCAACAAGAAACTTAACTTAGCTGTACTACTCAGCAGGTAGGGTATGAGAAGGCTGTTCTTAAAAATTTTTTCTTTCTATGTCCTAATAATCATTCATACCTCATCCTTTCCTACAAAAAATATCTTAACTCCTTTGTACACAGAATCCTAAAAACAAAGCTCAATAACAGGTGGTGAAACTCAGCTTCTTTATGTTTCGGAGGATGGGGGTAATGAGGGAACTCTTTAAAAGCTTCTTCTGAATATTAAGCAGAAACTCAATAGCAAATAATTTGTTCTATGTCTTCTTTAGGTTTGTCACAATAGTGATATCTAGACTTCTTTTTTCCCACTTGGAATACTTTAGATCATTTGAATAACACAGTGTTATTTCAGGTCTCTGGTTTTATTTTTACTCATTTATCCCTCCATTCCTTTTGCATTTTATTTATCTTTACCCTCAGGAAGGAAAATATTGGCAAACCCTAAGGTGCTCTTCTGCTTACTAGCTTGTGGAGAGTCTCTAGCCAAAAGCCACTTGAAAGGAGCCCTTGGTGCCTTTCCTTGTGCAACAGCTCAAGAAGTGCAGAGATATTACATTTCACTGTTGGTTCTTTGAGTGTGAGAGCAAACCAGCTTTCTGAAGTTGTCGTTAAAAGTTCATGAAAGGCGTGGTGCCTCTTGTTAGACGCCTAGACTGAAGTAAGTATTAAGAAACACACTGAATTTTAACTTTAAAGTCTGTACACTTAAGAAAAGATATAGAGTACATTACAGACTAAGGTAATAAACAGAATAATTCATGACTCCCTGAGGGGGTTGGGCTTTTTTTCTAGGGGGCAAATGAGCAGGAACAGAATGCCTCTCAAGCCCTTGAGGGAAGAATGTATTGTGTAGCTAATTCTCATGGGCACAACTACTACTTTATTCAATGGGAAATTGTGTTTTTTTATTCAACATCTGTTTTATCACTTTTCTCCTCTTAATCATCTCTTTTTCAACATTGCAGCCTGTTTAATCATATCTCAAGCATGGAAAAACAATTGCTTGACGATCAGTGATTTGTATCCTCTCTGTCTTGATCAGCAGAGGGAAATTAATAATAAACTACTTCACAGAGGCATAGGACATTATTCCAACCAGTTACTGGGTGCTCACAGAGCTCGGATGCATCACTGTGCAGCCAAAAGTGAGCTTTTGAGATTTCAAAATCTTTTGTAGTGTATATAGGGCAAAACTTTCTGTATACTTGCTCAAAAATGTTTTCAGTCTTATCCTTCGAGACAGAGTGTAAACTGGTGCAGAATAATGGTTGTATTTGTGACCATCAACTTAGTACATGCTCAATACCAGATACTCTCCCCATATGCTTTTCTTCTATTACTTTTGGAGGAATATTTTATTATTCTCAATTTACACATGAGAAAACTGAGTCTTAAAAGTAACAGGTAACCTTCTTAAAGTCACACAGCTAGTAAATAACAGATTTTAAAGTTTTGGTCTGTTTGACTCTAAAGCAGGTTTATTTCCTCCAGTTCTCTTGTGTTGCTCAGGAATCTCCAAAATGCAGTTTAGCATATGGACTCTGCTGCTGCTGCTAAGTCACTTCAGTCGTGTCCGACTCTGTGCGACCCCATAGACAGCAGCCCACCAGGCTCCCCCGTCCTTGGGATTCTCTAGGCAAGAATGCTGGAGTGGGTTGCCATTTCCTTCTCCAGTGCATGAAAGTGAAAAGTGAAAGTGAAGTCACTCAGTGGTGTCCGACCCTCAGTGACCCCATGGACAGCAGCCTTTGGTTCCTGAAAACAGACAGAATAATTAAGCTAACTCTGTTCAGTATTTCTGTTCGTAAGTGAAAGTGAAAGTCATTCAGTTGTGTCTGAGTCTTTGCGACCCCATGGACTATATAGTCCATGGAATTCTCTAGGCCAGAATACTGGAGTGGGTAGCCTTTCCCTTCTCCAGGGGACCTTCCCAATCCAGGGATCAAACCCAGGTCTCCCACATTGCAGGCAGATTCTTTACCAGCTGAGCCACAAGGGAAGCCCTCTGTTTATAGATCACTTGTTATTTTAGACTTTCAGACATTGTTGCTGGCAAGTATCTGGATTTGGGTCAGAAGGCAAGATTCTCACACTTGCTTGGCAGGATGACCTAGAGCAAGGTAGTCATTCTTTCTGGAGGAGATCTTCAGTAGTATGTTATGTTATGTTAAATTGCTTCAGTCATGTCCAACTCTGTGTGACCCCATAGACGGCAGCCCACCAGGCTCCACCGTCCCTGGGATTCTCCAGGCAAGAATACTGCAGTGGGTTGCCGTTTTCTTTTCCAATGCATGAAAGAGAAAAGTGAAAGTGAAGTCACTCAGTCGTGTCCGACTCTTAGCGACCCCATGGACTGCAGCCCACCAGGCTCCTCTGTCCATGGATGTTCCAGGCAAGAGTACTGGAGTGGGGTGCCATCGCCTTCTCCATTCAGTAGTATTCTCACCTGAAAAAAACCCAGCACAATCAACTCCCACTTATCTCCCTTATAGTAGATGTGAAAAAGTCCATGTTTGAGAAGAATAAATTGTTACATAACTGAGAGTCATTAAATTCTACAAGTATTGATTTGTTAAGATAGAGAAGCAGAGACTAGAAATTTCAGGGTGATCCTCTCTGTTAAGTTAATTCAAAACAAATAAACCAACAGACGTCAACAGCTCCCTACAGAGGACAGAGAATGATCTTGTGTGGCTGCCTCCTCTGATTCTGGCAGAGTCTACATTCCCATTTTTTCACCACCCTGACTAGTTGTAATCTTCCACATGTCACCTTCCAGTTTCAGTCTTCTCTTTTGGCATTATCTGGCATCATAGGTCCCTCTGGACTCTGGGTACCTTTTCAGCACTCTGGGCTATGGAAACATCTATGTGGGCAGAAACATCTAAGCAATTGTCTCTGCCTTGCTATTTTTGCTGGTGGAAATGGAATCTTCTAGCGTCTTCTAGACTTCCTGAATAGCACTGATATTTAGCCTTTTGTGTGGAGAATGAGCTTCTCTGAGAGAAGATATGTCTCCCCCTTAACAACGCTCCCTCTGATCTGGCCCTTCTGGAATCATCTTCTGCCTTTTCTCACTTTTCACTTTACACTCCAGAAACACTGAGTGCCATTGGTTCTCTTGACCCACCAGGGTGCTGGTAATCTCTGTGCTGTTGCTCAGGCTATTTCCCTTCCTCAAGGGCCCCTCCCCAGCACAGGCCCCTTTCTTTTCCTTTGCTCCAGGTTACTTTTCAGGATTTAGTCTAGGCATCACTTCACTTCTCCTAGGAAATTGTTCTTCATGTCCCATGTTCTCTGTGCCCCCAAAGCTCTCTGAGCATGTTTCCCATTTATATTACCACAGTACATGGAAATAATCTCTTGATGTTTTTTATCCTCCTTACTAAGCTATGAAAAGTAGATGTAAGTGGAAGTATTAGTTTCTCAGTTCTGTCCAACTCTTTTGTGGCCCCATGGACTATAGCCTGCCAGAAGATCCAGGGGATCTTCTCTAGGGGATCTTCCTGACCCAGAGATCAAACCTGGGTCTCCCATGTTGCAGGCAGATTTTTTACTGTCTGAGCCACCAGAGAGGCTCCTGTATATTCCCTCAAAGCAGAGGATAACATTAAGTTGTTCATTCTCCGCCCTTCACTCTTACCATAGCATGTGACATATAGTATGTGCTGAAAATTACTCTCACATGAGTTAACCTCTTAATTTCATTTTATATAATAAAATTAGAAAAGTCTTTTTTTGAAAAATGGTTTTGGAGTGCTCAATCTTTTGCAATCAGTGAAAGATTTCTGCAAACCAATTATTTTCAGTGTTATTTTTTCCCCCTTCAGAGGTTACGCTCCCCAAACTCCAATCTTCCCACCCCCTCTGCTAAAGACAGGATTGTTGTAAACTTGTTTGTGATTGGGAAAGAGATGGAAGAACAGAATTTTGAAATTATCTAATAAAAAAATCATAAAACAGTAGAAATCTATCTTGGTTGAGTCTAAAATTAGGCAGTGAAACTACGTTGAAGCTGGGAAAATGGGATCTGGTTGTGATTTGAATTTGTCTATTCAAGTTTATTACAGAGGAGGAGACACGTGAAGTTCAAAGAACTCACGTTATCTTCCTGCTACAGATTCCAGGGCAATTTTAGGGCATTGAGTTCATCTCTGTGTTACAAATTACAGCTGTGTCTAAACCACATGCCTATGTCTTTATACCCTATTTACTTCCCAATATGCTAATATTTTCTTCCTCTTATATGTAGGTTTAGGATATCAAATCCTAAAAGATGATGCTGTAAAAGTGCTGCACTCAATATGTCAGCAACTTTGGAATACTCAGCAGTGGCCACAAGACTGGAAAAGGTCAGTTTTCATTCCAATCTCAAAGAAAGGCAATGCCAAAGAATGCTCAAGCTACCACACAATTGCACTGATCTCACAAGGCAATGGCACCCGACTCCAGTGTTCTTGCCTGGAGAATCCCAGGGACAGGGGAGCCTGGTGGGCTGCCATCTATGGGGTTGCACAGAGTCGGACATGGCTGAAGCAACTTAGCAGCAGCAGCAGCAGCAGCACGTGCTAGTAAAGTAATGCTCAAAATTCTCTAAGCCAGCCTTAAGCAATACATGAACCGTGAACTCCCAGATGTTCAAACTGGTTTTAGAAAAGGCAGAGGAACCAGAGATCAAATTGCCAACATCAGTTGGATCATTGAAAAAGCAAGAGAGTTCCAGAAAAACATCTATTTCTGCTTTATTGACTATGCCAAAGCATTTGACTGTGTGGATCACAATAAACTGCGGAAAATTCTGAAAGAGATGGGAATACCAGACCACCTGACCTGCCTCTTGAGAAACCTGTATGCAGGTCAGGAAACAACAGTTAGAACTGGACATGGAACAACAGACTGGTTCCAAATAAGAAAAGGAGTACGTCAAGAGTGTATATTGTCACCCTGCTTATTTAACTTATATGCAGAGTCCATCATGAGAAACACTGGGCTGGATGAAGCACAAGCTGGAATCAATATTGCCAGGAGAAATATCAATAACCTCAGATATGCAGATGATACCACCCTTATGGCAGAAATTGAAGAAGAACTAAAGAACCTCTTGATGAAAGTGAAAGAGGAGAGTGGAAAAGTTGGCTTAAAGCTCAACATTAAGAAAACTAAGATCATGGCATCCGGTCCCATCACTTCATGGCAAATAGATGGGAAACAGTGCCTGACTATTTTTCTGGGCTCTGAAATCACTGTAGATGGTGATCGCAACCATGAAATTAAAAGACACTTACTCCTTGGAAGGAAAATTATGACCAACCTAGATAGCATATTAAAAAGCAGAGACATTACTTTGTCAACTAAGTTCCGTGTAGTCAGGGCTATGGTTTTTCCAGTAGTTATGTATGGATGTGAGAATTGGACTATAAAGAAAGCTGAGTGCCGAAGAATCGATGCTTTTGAACTGTGGTGTTGGAGAAGACTCTTGAGAGTCCCTTGGACTGCAAGAAGATCCAACCAGTCCATCCTAAAGGAGATTAGTCCTGGGTATTCACTGGAAGGACTGACGTTGAAGCTGAAACTCCAATACTTTGGTCACTTGATGTGAAGAGCTGACTCATTTAAAAAGACCCTGATGTTGGGAAAGATTGTTGGCAGGAGGAGAAGAGGATGACAGAGGATGAGATGATTGGATGGCATCACCGACTCTGTGGATATGGGTTTGGGTGGACTCTGGGAGTTGGTGATGGACAGGGAGGCCTGACATGCCGCAGTTCATGGGGTCGCAAAGAGTCAGAAACGATTGAGCAACTGAACTGATACCTAGGTTCATAAATTCTCATAAATTCCCCTTTAGTTTTTCTTGGGGAGTTTAGGACTACATCTGGGTCTTCCCAGGTGGCGCAAGTGGTAAAAAATCTGCTTGCCAATGCAGGAGATACGAGAGACATGGGTTCGATCCCTGGATCAGGAAGATCCCCTGGAGGAGGGCATGGTACACCGCCCCAGTGTTCTTGTCTGGAAAATTGCATGGTCAGAGGAGCCTGGAGGGCTACAGTCCATGGAACTGCAAAGAGGTGGACTCAACTGAGTGACTGAGCACCTTAGGTGAATGTGTGCTAAGTTGCTGCAGTTGTGTCTGACTCTTTGTGACCCTATGGATTGTAGCCCGCCAGGCTCCTCTGTCCATGGGATTCTCCAAGGAATACTGGAGTGGATTGCCATGCTCTCCTTCAGGGGATCTTTCTGTCCCAGGGATTGAACCTGAGTCTCTTACATCTCCTTCATTGGGAGGCAGGTTCTTAGGACCACATCTAAACAGAAAAACAAACAAACAAACAAAACCAGTTTAAATGATTATTTGGATGAATGAGGCCCCAAGTCTCTTCTCAGTTGGCTTAAGACATCAGCTGGAATAAAAGTGCTGGGTTGCAGAAGGGCTGGAATGAAGCAGCTATTGCTTTGACTCCTCAACATGTTCCGTGTCCAGAAAGCCACAGCCTAAATTTTCTGCATTAGACACTCATCCCTCCCTTTTCTTGCTCTTTGATTTTCACTTCTTGTTCTGTGCTAAAGCTGCTTGCCTTCTCTCTTCTCCAAAACCATATTTCAGACTTGAATATACTTTCTTCTCTGCTTTAAAAATTGGGGGTAATCAGATGATGATTTTATAGTCCTGATTTATGTTTTAGAAGTTACATTTCATAAATATCCCAAATGAGATCTATTTGGCCCCTGCTGCAGACCAGATGCTGGTCAGGTCTAGCAGAGCAATTGATTTAATCCTGTACATTTTCATAATTGGTAGGAATCAATTTTCCCTTTTAGTCTAACATTACAGATTTGTAACAATATGTGAAACAGGCTTCATGCTTTCCATCTTCCTTTCATGTATGGTATGGCCTTAATAAACGTTTAGTAGTTTCCTGCAAGAGCATCATATACATTAGGATGTGAGGCTTTCATTTTGTTTTCTGTTTTTAGTAAGCAAATTGAGTTAATAGGGGAGATTATTAAAAGGGGGGAGGGTGCAGGAAAACAAGAATGTATATTTTCCTTGTAGAGTCTTTTCATTCTTGGTATGCATCTGACTGTCTTTCTTCCCATCTTTGAAACCCTCTTTAAGATTCCATTCTCTTGGGAAGCTCGTCATGAGCCTTATTAGGAATTTTCTAGGTTATTCAGACAAAACCAACTTGTGCCTCATTTTAAAGCAATTTCAACTCGCAGGCCCTCTTTGACTGAGCGCATTTGGTAATGAGGGTAGATAAATGATATCTTATGATAAATTTGATCCTGGGTGGTAGGCACAGACACGCATGCAGAAATAAGATCTAGGTTGAATCTTTACCAAACTCACTACAGATTTTATTCCTTTAAATTTTTTAAGTTTTCTGAATATGAACAGTACAACTATATTTGATTTTTTTTAAGTAATAGAAGTTTTGAAAAACAAAGACAGAATTTTTAAATTAATATAAGCTTACTACCTTATTATAAACACTTTCAGTATTTTAAAGTATTACTTCTAACTTACCGGACATCCCTGGTGGTTCAGGCAGTAAAGCGTCTGCCTACAATGTGGGAGACTCCGGGTTCGATCCCTGGGTAGGGAAGATCCTCTGGGGAAGGAAATGGCAACTCACTCCAGTATTCCTGCCTAGAGAACCCCATGGTTGGAGGAGCATGGTAGGCTACAGTCCATGGGTTCACAAAGAGTAAGACACCACTGAGCGCTTTCACTTTCACTTCTAACTTACCAAGTCTTACCAAATTCATTTGCTGCATAAATTTGGATAAATATCTGTATGGCTTTCAGTGTCAGTTTTCTCATGTGTAAAATGAAAATCATAATCTTGATACTGAAGCTGAAACTCCAATACTGTGGCCACCTGATGCAAAGAACTGACTCATTGGAAAAGCACCGATGCTGGGAAAGATTTAAGGCGGGAGGAGAAGCAGATGACAGAGGATGAGCTGGTTGGATGGCATCACTGATGTGATGGATGTGACTTTGAGTAGGCTCTGGGAGCTGGTGATGGACAGGGAAGCCAGGTGTACTGCAGTCCACGGGGTCGCAAAGAGTTGGACATGACTGAGCGACTGAACTGACTGAACTGACTGGGTTATTCTGAAAGTTAATATGAGACAATTCACATACATTTCACATACACTGCCTAACACAGTGCTTATTTCATGGGCATAATATCTGAAATATTAATTTTCTCCTATCTCACTTGTCTCCCATAGTGATAGAGTATCCCTTCTTGATGGGATAACTGTTGGCCTAATACATTTTACACATTGCTTATTGAGTGAAAGGGACTATGATGCTACAGAAACACAATCATTTTTAGTAGGCAAAAATTGCACTTTGAAACATGGTGTGTGTAGTTTTCTTCTTCAAACTGTAAGGTCTCTGAAAGCTGGTCTGTGAACTGACCTGAGAATTCACCCTGAAAAATCAGCTTGTAGTAGTGCACTTTAGAGGTAATTTACTAGGTATTTTACATAGAAAAAGAATTTTCTAAATAACATTTGGTGGCAGATAAAGCCTCCAGAAGGGCCAGAGACCTAGGCCTAAAGGCTGTATGCCCAGGAGCAATTCTCAGATTGCACCTGTGGAGGGCTCCCCTGGGAACCCGGGTGGTGCCGCCGCGGGCACAGGCACTAAGTTCCGCACGCAGGACCTTACACTGGGCCTGACCTGCTGCCACCTCTGGGAGCGGGGTGACTTCCTACCACTCCCGATTCGCTGTCAGAATGGGTTCCACATGAAGACTTGTTTCTTCTCATCTGTCTCTTCCCATTTGCAATGTGTGTCATTTCAACGAGGGGCATCTAATGTCCCAAAGCTAGGCCGTGCACCTGGGCCTAACACCAAGGGAGGCCAGAAAAATCAGTTTCTGACTTCTGCCTTGGCAAATTTAGCTTCCCAAAGTGGGAAATTCCCAGCTAGAAATGGTGCTGGATAGCCTGAATCCACATCAAGTACTCACCAATGAGCAGATCCAGAACTGGGGTCAGGTAGCCATATGGTGCTTCTTTCACTTTTCTGATAGTGTTCCTCATCAGCATAGGGCCAACCCTATTTCAAATGTGAGACTCACATTTCAGTAGAAATATTCAGTGTGTTAGTGCTCTGTCGGCCTCCTCTCTGGGCATTATTGGGTATCTGTGGAACCTTAGGTAGAAAAGTATATCAATCTCCTCACATAGTATATGTATTTCTAGAATATTAAACTGTAAATAGATATGGATAAATCATCAACATTTCGTTTGAAACATACTTGAACTTTCATATAAGATTTCCTGTATGATAGCTTTTTTGCAGTCTCATCTTTAGATTTTGTGGGTCAAAAATAGGATTTAAGTTGTGTTATTTGTCCTAAGGTGACCTGCATTTTTTGGAAATCAAGGAGAAGAGAGAAGTCTCTGAATTCTGGATTATCACATCTGATGTTGATCCAAAGAAAGTTACTAAATGCATAATTTACTAGCACTGTAAGAAAAGAGAGTGATCACTAGGACCTGCATGGATTTGAAAAGTTGAAAATTTGTGTTTTCAGATTTGTTGGGAATGTCCTTGTGGTCTAGGTCAGATATGAAATGCATGTGCCGTTCATGTTCTATAATGACTTAAGCTCAAGAGCAAAAAGGATAAAGAGAGGGAAGGAAATGCACAGAAGGAGACATAAACACACATGAATAATACTGAGCTCTCCTATCCATTTGAAATATGACTATTAAAAGCTTTAGAGCTGAATTTGGGACATAGATGGAAATGTCTTCATTCTATAAATGTATTAGATGTGTGTTTTATGAAACATCTATTAATACCTTAGTATGGGACTAGAGGCTTCTCTGGTAGCTCAGTTGGTAAATAATCTGCTTGCAATGTAGGAGACCCCAGTTCAATTCCTGGGCTGGGAAGATCCCCTGGAGAAGGGATAGGCTACCCACTCCAGTATTCTTGGACTTCCCTGGTGGCTCAGATGGTAAAGAATTTGCCTGCAATGCGGGAGACCTGGATTGAATCCCTAGGTTGGAAAGATCCTTGGGAGGAAGGCTTGGCAACCCACTCCAGTATTCTTGCCTGGAGAATCCCACGGACAGAAGATTCTGGTAGGATACAGTCCATAGGGTTGCACAGACTTGGACACGACTGAAGTGACTTAGCATGTACGCATGCATGGAACTAGAGTAAGATATAATAAATGTTTCATAAAATACACATACAAATCATTTATAGAAAGAAGATGTTTCTATTTATGCTTAAAACACTGCTCAAAAGCTTTTGATAGTCATATTTCAAATGGATAGAGCCTATGCTAGGTTTACCATTATCTTATTTAACCATCACTATCTTCCCAGATAAAAACCATCATACCTTTTTATAGATCACATAATTTGTTTTTGTAGATCATTAGATAATAGAAAACTGATTCTCACAAAGGTTAAAAATTTTCCCAAGGTAAACTGCATAGCTGTCTTTGTCTCTAAAAGTTGTTATTCCTTCATTCTGCTCTTCACCCCCGCCATGTCACACTACCTTTCGTGAGTCCTACAGAAAGAAGCTTGTTTAAATAGGGTCCACAGGAAGGAGCCACATTGAAATGGTATTTAATCTGGATGTTGAAGGAAGAGAGCACCAAGGAAAAGAAGAGGGGAAAATTGTTTGATGCAGAGAGAACATGAGATATAACCAGGGCCTTATATTCTAGACTAAAGAGCAAACACTGCCCTGCTGCTGCTGCTGTCGCCTCAGTCGTGTCCGACTCTGTGCGACCCCACAGACAGCAGCCCACCAGGCTTTCCCGTCCCTGGGATTCTCCAGGCAAGAATACTGGAGTGGGTTGCCATTTCCTTCTCCAATGCACGAAAGTGAAAAGTGAAAGGGAAGTCGCTCAGTCATGTCTGACTCTTAGCGACCTCATAGACTGCAGCACACCAGGCTCCCCCGTCCAGATTTTCCAGGCAAGAGTACTGGAGTGGGGTGCCATCGCCTTCTCCACTCTGCCCTAGACAATGACATTAATGAACAGGCAAAGGATACTAGCATGTATTTCAGGGTGGTGGTTTACCTAATAACCAAATGAAATAAAACCAAGGATTTTATCTGGATCATGAATTAGAGATTCTAGACTTCTGATGCAAAAATACTGCCCTGACATGCCATTGGCTGGGCATAGGCTCTGCATCTTTTTCTGGCAATGGAAGGCCACTTTGTCCTACTCCACTCCTCAGTCTCACTTTACCACTCTTGCACCCCTGCCTGTGTGCAAGATAGAAGCCAAGGAATAGAACAGAACTCAGAAGAACAAAGTGAGGCTTTCCTAGCATCTTAGCACAATTATTAGTTATGCATTTTGCAAACATGGGTGTATATATTTATATATGTCTTCCCTAGTGGCTCATATAGTAAAGAGTCTGCCTGCAGTGCAGGAGACCTGGATTCCATCCCTGGGTCGGGAAGATTCCCCTGGAGAAGGAAATGGCAACCCACTCCAGTATCCTTGCCTGGAAAATTCCATAGAGACAGGAGCCTGGCAGACTACAGTCACCGGGTGGTAAAGAGTCGATCAGTCAACTGAGCAACTTCATTTCGCTTCATGTATGTATATATTTAAAACTCCAAGTACTACATTCTCTTGGAATTCGACGTATTAATATCCCTAAAAATAACATGGGATAATTAAAGGAAAAAAGAAAACCAAAACAATAAACCTAGCCTGATACCAGCTTTCAGCCAGTATAGCAGCCCCTTAAGTGCAGGTAGAATGGCTTTGCACTGTCTAGACTCTTTCAGCTCATCAAAGTCTGCCTGCCCTGACATTAAGCTCCTCTCATTACTTTAAGGAGCTAGGACAGCATCCATGTCTACCTCAAAGTTCTGGATTGAAAATGTCTGAACTTACCTTCTAAGGATGTCAGTTTTTCCTTAACTTCTCCTAGGTTTTGTGACAATGTTCCAAGCTTCATGAGCAACCCATGGACTTATTATGTTTTGATTCTTGTTCTGTAGTTCATAATTTTTTTTTCTTCTTTAAAAAAGTGAAACAGATGGATCTAGCAAAACTGAAAACACTTTCAGCTGCCTCAGAAAATAGTAAGGCTGCAATAGTAAATCTTTAGGAGAAAGTCTTGGTTTCAGTTTCTCCCCCAGACTTATTAATATGGTAATTTCCCTGTGACTTGGTTTGCAGTATACATACATTTAGCATACATGCTTGAGAGATTATTATAAGAATAAAAAAATTATAGTAATCAGAGTACTTGAAATTGCCTTGACTACTCTGATTTCTGCTGTGGTGCATCGCTCTCATGTAGTTGCCTTGGACATCATCTCTGAGAGGACCAAGTCTTCAGCTCACAGACCACCCTGCTGTCCCCGTGGTGTCCCCTCCTTCTCTGGCCCAATTCCTTTGTGTGCAGGCAGCAGCACATGTGCAACTCCATTTCCCCTCTTGGGTCCTGGTCTAGAAAAAATGCAGGAACCTCAGCATTGCATTGGGGCAGCCCTTGATTTCTTATCAAAGAACTTGAAGCTCAGAATTCAGAATTGTGAATACTATAGGATTCTGGGGAAACTAGAATAAAAATGTCTTCCCTGAAGAGATAGTACTACCTCACTAATTTGGATAAAGTATTTCAGCTGGGCCCCTTCCTGGAAAACTCCATGCCCAGTGGCAGAGTGGTGAGTAGCCTTGGCTGGGAGTTAGGGAACTTGGGGTTAAGTCTGTTGTTGTTCAGTCACTAAGACATGTCCAACTCTTTGTGACCTCTTGGGTTGCAGCATGCCAGGCTTCCCTGTCCTTCACCATCTCCCAGAGTTTGCTCAAACTCATGTCCATTGAGTCAGTGATGCCATCCAACCATCTCTTCCTCGATCATCTCCTCCTCCTGCCTTCAGGTCTAGCTCTGCCATTTCTTAACTGTGGGCATTCTCACTTTTGCTTTCTGGCCCTTAATTTCTTTGTTTATGTTGAGAATACTTAATAAGTATCTGAAACTTTAAATGAAAGTTATTTGAAAATAGTGTCTTATCTGATTCCTATGGAGGTATAAATTAGTCTTAGATGAAGAAACAGAGTCTTGAGTTTAGGCCAGTGTTACATGATCATTAAGAGGCCAAGTCAAAAATGTGAAATCAGATTGCCTGCTTTTTCCATTATTCTATTCATTTATTCAAAAATTATTTATTGTGCACTCTGAGATCAATACGAAGGTGCATCAGGAGCAACTCCACTTATGAGGAGCTAACAACTAGGAATCACACTAGGGTGCCTCTATAAAATGAGGAAGTGCATGAAATCAGGGTTTCACAAGTTTGTCTGGTAATAAAAATCCTATGGGGATCTTGTAAAAATGTATCAATTCCAGGGCCCCTTCCCAGTCCTACTGAATCAGACTCTCCAGGACAATGTGTCTTGTAGTCTGTGTGTGTAACATGAATCGCCCAATGATTCTGATGACCAGATAAGTTTAAGAAACCCTAGACCAGACATGTCCAAAGTCTCTTCTTTGAGTGCAATGTTTCTTAGTCCTGACTTCACTGAATTATCAAGGGGGTCTTTACAAATACCATTGCCTGGACCATTGATAGAGACAGGGATGTGTAATTGGTTATTTTAATGTTCATCCAGAGTTGAGGGCTGTGGTTTGCAGTCCACCGTTCAAATACTCAAGCCTACTTGGGGACAGTTGTTCTCTCTGAGATCAAGGGGAATACCTTTACTCCAAATTACCATCAGAATGTAGATGTTAAGATATTGGCAGTGGTGAAGCTTTTAAAGGACACCTGATTCTTATTTAATTCATTAAAAGAAGTTTCCAGCACACTAGGAATGTGTGTGCTGTAGATGTTTTTTAGAGTCATCAGCTTGTAGTAATCACGTCTTGATTTTATTTAATCAAGCTATTTGATCCTAGGATTTTTAGATTGCGTTTGTCCAGCAAATTTTCACAACAGCTAATCCTGAGAAACCTGTCTACTTCTGAATAGGTATTACTGTGGTGGGGATATAGCTATTAGGAAAGGTGGTGTTTTGCCTTTCCTTCTTTCAAATCCAGGAGGAGTCCACTAGGGAATGGGAAATTTAATATTTCACTTTTGTGTGTTTTGAGGGTAATTTGTAAACCCAATTCCATCAATAAAATTGCCAGCCCCAGTGACTGCTCTTTTCACCTGTTGACATCCGATCTGCAAGTGACTCCCTGAGGTCATGGGGACCAACGTGCACCTGGCTCAGTGGCCAGGTGCCCCTGGAAGTGGCCTTTCTTGTGGGTAACACATTTGCTCTGGAATGTTAATCACTTCTCACAGGGCTCAGCATTTGAATCTCCTGGCCCCAGTCAGGTACCTGGAAATCACACTGCAGCCCCCTCAGGTTGGAACAGGAAGCAGGTCAGGAGCTCTGAGACACTCTCCGGCTGTTGTTGACATATAGCCATCTGATTGAGTGTTGTTTCCTCCGAGTCCCCAGTTTTCCCTGGTCCCTCATTCCCAGTCCCCTGGGAAATGAAGAAACCTGCCCCTCTCCTTCTCACCCTCCTATTCATGTGTTCATAGGCAGGTCAAGCTGGGTCTGACCTGATTTGTCCCTTTTTAACTCTCCATCAACAGTAAGTGCCATTTGGTTGTAAGCTGGTAATGACAGTGGTAACCATCAGTCCCAAAAGATTAAAAAAAAGTCTTTTCTTCTTCAGTCTAGCGAGGAACTGAAGCTGTAACACTGAAAAGTTCCACAGGTAGACTTATATAACACAAATGCTTGTGGGTTGCTAAGTAAGTAGCCCAGCACATGCTTTTCTGTTTAAGTTAGAGGTTAGGGTGCTATAAACCTTGAAGCTTGTCAAGATTAAGCAGCATTGGGCAGAACGAGGTGCTGTGAGCGCCAGCCTCCAGTTATTGGGTCCAACCACATTTTAGTGAAATGAGGTTGCCTAGCTTGAGTTTCATCTGTGGGCTTGTAAGTGGAGGGTGAAGGCAGATGCTATGATTAAGGTTTCACTTCCTGGTGGACGCCACCACAGTGACCACAGCACCAGGAGGGGAACTCATATTTGCCAGCAGGGTTAAATAGTAAGTGGTTCTGAGTTTAATACAAAGATTAAAAACAAAAAGAAACCACCACTACCACCGCAACAAAAACTCACCCAGATTCATTAAGGAAATCAGCTTTTACATTTAAAAAATGAAACCCTTATGTTAGTGTCTTCTTACCTTGTTTGAAGACACCAACTTTTCCCCCCTCCCGTTCATTCTTTCCATTCACAAAGTTATTGAATTTTAATTTAATTTTGTACAATTTATTAAGTTTATGTAAAAATGTTAACTGTTCATACTGTCTAAATATGTGGATCTGACACATTTTAGTTTTGCTCATGTTAGATTTTCAAGTCAGTATTAGTATTTAACTTTTTAAAAATTGAAGTATTATTGCCTTACAATGTTGTGTTTGTTTTTGCTATACAACAAAGTGGATCAAATGTATGTATACATATATGTGCCCTTGCCTCTTGAACTTCCCTCCCACTAGCCCCCATCCCACCATTCTAGGTTATTTACTGAATTTTAGATGTTGAGGATTATGAGTGAACAAAACAGCAAAATCCTTATTCTCATGGAGAGAAAAACAGTTTTTTAAGAAGAAACAAATATGTCAGGCTATGGTAAGCACTATAAAGAAGGCCAAAGAAAAGTAAAGGAGGTGGAAGGTGATGGGAACCCTTTCTTACAGAGGTTGGGGAAGGCCTGTCTGAAGATGTGATTTAAGCAGAGGCTTGAAGGGAGGAAGGGAGTGAATCCTAGGGATATTTGGGGGCAGAACTTTCCTGGCAGAGGAAATGATAAAGTGAGAGGAATTAAGGTGGGAGCATCTTTGGTAGATTGAAGAAGAGCAAGGAGGCCAGAGTCAATGGCCTGGAGTGGGCAAAGGAGACAAGTCAGAGAAAGCATGGTTACAGCAGAGGAGATGGCACCTGTGGGAGGTTTTGAGCAGACGGGTGACATGATCTTTCTTATATTTTAAAATGTTCCTTCTTGCTGTCATGTGTGGTTAAGTGTGGGGAGGAAGATTGAGGGTAGAGCTGAATAGGAGGTGATTGCAATGATCTAGGTGAGAAATAATGGTAGCTTGGAGTCTGTGATTTGATGGAGGTGGTAAAATGTGGTTGGCTTCTGGACACATCTCAAAGGGAGAGCTGGAAACTTTGCTGATAAATTAGATGTGGGTGCATGAGAAAAAATGGAGGAAAAGGTGTTGCTGGCTGTTTAGCCTAATCATCTGTGCGTGCTCAGTCACTCAGTCATGTCCGACTCTTTCAGCCCCATGGGACTGTAGCCCACCAGGTTCCTCTGTCCATGGGATTTTCCAGGCGGGAATACTGGACTGGGTTGCCTTTCCCCTTCCAGGGGAACTTCTCGATCTAGGGACTGAACCTGCATCTCTTGCATCTCTTGTATTGGCAGGCAGAGTCTTTACTACTGTGTCACCTGGGAAGCCACCCTAAGCATTTGGCCAAATGTAAATGCCATTTATTGAGAAGGAGAAGATGAAGAAGGGCAACATTTTTGGGGGTGCTTGTTGTCTGGTTCTAGATGTGTTAAGTGTGAGATGCTTCATAGACTTCCAAGTAAAAATGTTGAGTAATAAGTTAGAAAAAGGAGTCTGGAATTTAAGGGAGAGTTTGAGGCTAGATTATTGACTTGGGGACTGCCAGCATAAAGACGGGTATTTCACGTCAGAGGACCAGATGAGGTCAGCGAGAGACTGAGTGAGGATAGAGAAATCCAAGGCTTTTGCGCTGATACTCTGATATTTACAGGTTAAGGGGATGAGGAGGAACCAGTGGAGGGACCTGACAAGAACTTTTGAGTGCAGTACAAGACTCAAGAGAGAAAGGTGTCTGAAGCCAAGAGAAGACATTTCAGGGGGAGGAGGTGGTCCAGTGTGTTGCTGGGTATAAGAGAAACACTTGAATTTGGCAACATGGAGGTCAAAGTGGAGGTCATCTGATAAAAGTAGTTTCATTGTAAAGAAGAGGAGGGATCCTTACTGAAGTGGTTTCAAGAAAGCAGGAGAGGAAAGTGGAAGGAGAGGTGGAGACAGTGGGTATGGATAGCTCTTTTAAAGATTTGCTGTAAAGAAAAGGAGACACATCAGGAAAATCACTCAAGTGGGGCTTGCTTTTGTCATTCATTAGATGTAGTCACACCTGCCCATCTTCCCTCCCCACTCCCCGTCAAAATTCCCCCTACCCCTGCCACACAGGTGAGTGACCTTCAAATAAAACAGCATGTCAAGTCACTTTGTAAGATGTAGAGTATTACATAAATGTAAGAAGTTTACCCTTCTGCTGAACTATGAACTCTCTGAGGCAGGACTCCTGTCTTATACCTCATAGTATTCCAAGTCCATCTCATGATGCCTAGCCATGGAGGCTGCCTTTGGTGGAATGGACAGCCAACTGAAATCAGGGTCATGCTGACTGGCTGTGTGGGGCAACTCTGAGCAGGGAATCCTTCCACCCCTTGTCTGATGGATGGCGGCTCACCCTTTTCTCTCCCACTCTCACGACTGACAGTTTCATGATTTCCCCGTTCAAAGTGCCATTTTGGAACTCTGTCCTCTGCCATAAAATACATCAAGGTGACTCTGTTGGTGGTACCCTCCTACCCTTAAAGGCTCATTATTTAAATTATTGCTTAATAAATTATAAATAAATAAATATTTAAATTATTGCTCATTACTAGCAGTCCTATTTCCCCCAGCAGCTGGGAGGTGCAACGTTATTTCCAGGTTCCTCAGAGCACCTTCGGAGAAGGCAATGGCACCCCACTCCAGTACTCTTGCCTGGAAAATCCCATGGATGGAGGAGCCTGGTGGGCTACAGTCCATGGGGTCGCAAAGAGTCGGACACGACTGAGCGACTTCACTTTCACTTTGCACTTTCATGCATTGGAGAAGGAAATGGCAACCCACTCCAGTGTTCTTGCCTGGAGAATCCCAGGGACAGGGGAGCCTGGTGGGCTGCCGTCTATGGGGTCGCACAGAGTTGGACACGACTAAAGCAACTTAGCAGCAGCAGCAGAGCACCTTGGAAATGATGCTAAGTCAGGTTTCTCCCTTGATGCAGCAGCAAAGGGACTGTGGGGAGGAGTTGTCCACTGTCACATCAAGTGGGTGACAAGGGAAAGGGTCAGGCATCCTCACTGTGGACTCTACCGCGGACAAAGCCTCTTTTTTGGACTGACTGAAAAAAAAAGAAAGGCAGAGGGAACCTGGTTATTGTCCTGTGATGTGGTGAGCCCTAACTGACAAGGCTGGACCAGCCTGGCTTCTTTTGGGTTAAAGTATCAGGAATAAGAGGTCACAAGCAAGGTGGGAAGGAGAGAAGCAGAGAAAATCTGTCTGTGGTTTAAAAAAAAAAAGTAAGAAAGAAAAGTTCCTGCTTTTCTTTCCTGTGTGAGAAAAACTATTTAAACTGGCACAAAATATATTTAAGAAGCATATTCTTAGAGTTACTTAGAAAAATACCCTGTATATTCTGGCAGCAGCAAAATGTATCCTTAATAGAATTCATATGGGGCCTTCAATGATCACGATGTTTGGAGAGGAGCCAGATAGTAAGTAATTTAAACATCACAGGAAATTAAATTTTGGAATTCAATTTTGCATAAAGTTTTCTGTAATGAAAATGTCACACATAAATTATGAAGTCTGATTATATTCTTTTTTGACTTTTTAATAAAATAATAGAGGTACTTGACAGTCTAGAACAAATGCATGTTTTATGTGAATAGTATTGCGTTCAACCAACGTCCTCTGGAAATAATGGAACAGATGTTAACACTGCTCTATCAGCTATCAGGTGCTCTGTTAAACAGCTCCAAACACAAGTATTTATTAAAAAATGCTAACGGGGTTGTCTTTTAGGGTTATCTAATTGTAGGCTTAAAATGTAGATGGTTAATATAATTAATTATACATGTAGAATTATATAGTTGGGCTATAATTTATTATATGTATGCATATATAAATTATATAATATTCTGTTGTAAATTAATTTAATATGGGCACAGGGAATGACTTCTTGAAAATATTAAATAGTTCATAATGTGGTTATAAATCAAAACTAATCTGAATTTCCACTTAATTTTGAATTTTGAGAAGGAGGATGCCTTAACTCACTGTAGGGGACTTTGGGGGTACTGATTGTGTTTTAGATTAAATCCACAGCCTGTAATTATTTTTAATAATATTCAACTAAAAAAAACGCCCCAAATAAAAAGCCTGAACACTCTTAATTTGTTTAAGGCCAAGCAGCATTTTTCTTCAAAGGGTAAAATATAATGAACGTTTATTTTGAAAATTGACCTACTTCATCATAACTCCAGGGCCCTAAGCAAGTCTTTCTTCAGGCTCACAATGAACTCTTGCTGAATGCAGAGATCATGACCTTGCTCTCTTCTGGGGGTGAGAAGTTTTGCCTGTGGATGTCCTGTTAAATATTTCCCTCTTTGAATCCTCTTATGACTTCATCTACATGCTTTGTGTTGGGGGATGGGTCTGCACATATTTTACATTTTAAAAGAGCACAACAAAGGTTTCTTCCTTAATCAGAGTCACACAACAATATGGACCAAGCTGTTTATCCAGGAGCTTGTGTCTTCTTTTGAAAAGTAGGTCATCTGAGTCTATAGTGGTAGGAGGGTGAAGATGATGGTTTCCAAGGCAGTTTATTCAGACATGGATATCTTTTTGTCTTTATCTAATTTTTTAAGAGAACAATGACTAGGGTGACCAACTTGTCCCAAGAGATAGGCTACCCACTCCAGTGTTCTTGGACTTCCCTTGTGGCTGACTTGGTAAAGAATCCGCCTGCAATGTGGGAGACCTGGGTTCGATCCCTGAGTTGGGAAGATCCCCTGGAGAAGGGAAAGGCTACCCACTCCAGTATTCTTGCCTGGAAAATCCCACGGACAGAAGAGCCAGGCAGGCTACAGTCCATGGGGTCCCAAGAGTCAGACACCACTTAGCGACTAAACCACCACAATGAGTTTTTGTTGAGCCAAGTCACTGAGATGTGGGGATTGGTCTGTTGTGGCAACTTGTGCCATTATAGAACTTTTTGTCTTGAAGTAGGGTGCTGCCATTAGAAAAACCCAAAATATATGGCATCATCTTAGTCATCAAGGATGAGTTGTGTGGAGACCAACATCAAAGCTAGAAAGATGATGATTCCTGAAACATTGTGGCAAAATATTCAGGTAAACTATTGTTTCTAATAAACTTGCAGTCAGATAGAGAGAGAAATAGGACCTTAGTATTGTGTGATACTATTGATTGTGTTTGGCAAGATAATACATGAAAGAGATAAGCTAAGGAGAGGAGCAATCAGTCTATAAAGCAGAAAACAAAAGGTACAGAGTTCAAAATTCAGGGCCTAGGAATTTGGAAGAGTTGATTGTTTCCAGAACCCAACTATAAGAGATGGCATGTAAGAAGACTTTGTGGTGGTGGTGGTGGTGGGGAATGTCGGAGGTGGGGGGAATGCCTCTCAGTTGATTAATATGCCTCAAGGAAGACATTGTTCAGGATGTAGTTTTCCCATTCACACCCAACAGCCTGATTTTAGTAGCCGTCATGAAACTGAGAGGAGACATGGAAGTGAGGAAACAGATAAAACAGACCTGAGAACCACGTTCTCAGAACTAAAGGCAAAGTCCTTTGAGTGTGCCTGTTGTCCTATGAAGTGAAGAGCAAAGAGAGCTTATAGGCAACTACATAACTAAAGCAACCATAAAAAGGTATCTGAATATTCAGAACTCAGAACAACCTTGGGGCCCTTAAGAGTCAATGAGTAGGAAGAAAGATGAGAAAGCCTAATAGCCCCCCAGGAGCCCAAACTCCTCAAAGCTCACTTTGGCCAAAGAATAAGGGAAAAGAAGACTCTTTCAGAGGATGACTCTAAGAGTCATGGAAAACAATGGAGGATGGAGCTTCTTCTCAGAGAGCAGAGTCGTAGCCTAAGCAAGGGGCCTCCCATCCCCAGGGTGGGAGGTCTTCCCAGTCAGCTGGGCTGGATTCCATAATGGCTACAGCTCAGTGGCTGCTGTGTTCCCCCATTCTTCTCTTTGCCAATGGCAGTATTTACGCATGACTTAGTGGGTGGGGGTCTGTGTACATACATATTTGTGGAGGGGGAAAACTTGTCTTTTGTAAAATCAGGACTCCAGAGCTTAAAAGTCACATTTAACTGAATCTGATGGACAGATAACTGGACATCACCCAGAAAGATGAACCTTCAATTGAGTGCAGCAGCTGGATGGAACTTTGGCTTGTTTCCCTTGCAGGGGAGTTAAGTGTATTCTGTGTAGGAGAAGGAAACAAAGAAATGCTTGGTGATGAGAAGGGTGGATTGTGGCATATTTAGTAAATGATAATCAAATATTCCATGTATTCACTTATATTTCCCAGGCTCTCTTCAGGTAGCTTAGGTATGTGATTAGTGGACTTCCACTGAGTAGAAATGGCCTATTCCTAAAGGCAGCCATTCTTTTCACAAAGATTCTTATTTACTAACTTTTATGTTAAGCAATATGTCCTAAGTTGCCTCTGTATTCCAGTGCATATCTTGCTTGGAGCTTGCATCTCTTGTATTTACCATCAATAGACACTCCTTTGCTCTTCCAATGATAGAGTTGCCTGGCATTTAGGGACCAAAACTTAGTTTACATATATCCAACACTGAGCAGGCTTCTTCCCAAATCTATGTGTCCTGAAAACAGACTCTAGTTTTTACATCCTTGCCATTTTTGGACTCAACTAGAAACATCATATACAAATGTGAGAGATTTCATTACCTCCAGAGCACTGTCTATTTTAAGTCTTCACCATATTTATCAAGTGGAAAACTTGGTCTCAGTGAGCCTTTCAGAGAAAGTGATTGGCTAGAGTCACAGGTTTTCAGTTTTGAATTGCTTCTCCAAAATATTACCCTAAGGATTTCAGAAATTTTATTTCTTGGCTTAGAAAGAAGATGACTCATTCAAGTAGAATTCTTTTCTTGAGTAAAAAAAGTCACAGGAGAGACTATTGCTGATGTGGTGGCCAAAAGGAAGACCCTTATCCAAGTAATTGCTTCCTGACCTCAAGCCTGGAATTCTAATTCCACTGACATCTCTGGTTGTTGAGAATACCAGCAGCATTGCTAATGCAGTTGGCCTTATCTGAAGATGTACATTCCTTTCTGCTAAATTGCCTTCCATAGACACACACGTAAAACTGTCTCTATTTATGGATCATAGCAGATGGGACTAGCGGTTTCTCTCCCTCTGATCTATTAATTCCAAAGAGCTACCATCTTTACTTTTTGCTCAGCTGCTAAGCGAAGCCAGGTTTTTGTGATTCCAAGGGACAGCACGAGGAGGAGTGGCAGCCAGAGCAGGCTTGAGGAACAGACCGCTGTCCTAAGATGAGACTGGTGTCAAGAGTTCAGGTCTGCACTGTGACTGTGATGTTTTTCTCATGATTTGGGATAGTAGGGACTTCCTTCCTGGGTGCCGCCCCCAGGTAATGAGAGTTTTGACTTCTGGTGGAGAGGGTTGGTGGTGGGAAGGAAGGGGCAGCCTTTGGGCATAGATTCTTAGATTCTTCAGACATGGGCTGTATCATTCCACACTTACCATATGGATGCAAGGAACAGCCATGACAGGACATTTTCATCATCTGAGTGTTCTGTATCTCAGTTTCCTTAGTTTCTGAGTGAAAGTTATTGCATCATAAAACAATAAGAGTGACTGCCTATAAAATTAGCTCCCACTCAACTTCGGCGTGCTTGTCTGCTGGCTCCTGCTGGGTTTCGGAGGTGGCAAACATCTGACAATAAAATGCAAACACAAGGGAAATTGATTGCAGGGGAAACGGAAAATTTTGCAAAATGTGCAAGATTTCATGAAGTTGAGAGAAGTCGTGTTGGAGAACTACTTCAATCACATGTAGTTGCTAATAAATGAGGATCAGTCAGGGTTAAAAATTTAAAAGTCAAGGTGGATGGCTTCACTATAGATTTTGAAAGGAGCATCATTGAACTCTCATTATTTTTTCTTGGAAAAATTTCTGAAGTTCTTGGGTTTATTTGTGAAAATGATCTTTCCTAGGATCTTCCAGGCATGTGTTAATATAAAGAGAAGATTGTTGTTATTTTGCTCTTTGTTTGACCAAAAAAGTTCCATGAAATCCAAACAAACCAAACAATACTTGATATATTCTTTGTTCCTTCTGGGTTAGCAACTAGTTGCAATTATGATCTATACTTTGTTAAATATAGACTAAAACTTATTTTTTTAATTTGAGTTTCATTTCTTCTTCATGTTAAATTGTAGTAGAAGCTTTTGTTCTCCACTACTTATTATGTCCATATTTTAAGGGGACTTAAAACTTTTTCAGGTACCACCTCATCTTAGAGAGGGAAGGACTCCTGTGTACACAATAATGGAATAAAAATTATTTAATTTCATTTTCATTAAAAGCAATTTGAATAGTAAATAGGGAATAACACCATACCAAATATATATAAGTGAGCTATTACACAAATATAAATTATACATATGTATACTTTATATGTCTTATATATATGTAAAACATTCCTTAGTTCAAAACATATGCTCTTTTAAAAAATTGAATTGTATTTGCCAGGTTATTTTCACCTTAGATTATCCTTTTTCAGGGGCTTCTTGCCTTCAGGTCTCTGTCAGCTGATAATCAATGTCTCAGTGTTTAAATAATCCATATTTATTTAGTCACTTACCTGAAGCTGCTTACTTGAATTTATCTGCTCCAATTCTTTCTTCTTTTTCTGGAACTAATCCCTGTTTGTTTGGTCCTGAATGTTGGAACAAATTCCCTTCCTAGGCTGTCTTGCTGTAAGGTGAGGCGATAGAATAATTATAAGCTATAACCCTCCTTACTGGGTTTGTGAAAATCATTTCCTTTGGCAAAATCTTAGTTTCATATTCTAAAATGGAGTTCACACCTTCTTTTTATCTCCCTCAAATGGGACAATGTCCATGTTTGGGAAAACGCTTCGTACAGTGTAAAATGGAACTACCATTGACAGAAGATGCCCTGCGGATGGGCACTGGTGCTCCTGCACACAAAGACTAGACTGAGAATTCTTTGCAGGCCCGGGTCTCAGAAGCTGCTTTGACTTTGACTAACTTCTGCTGCCTTATCCCTATTGGTTAAGTCAAAGAGGGCACTTGGTGGCAAGGGTTGAGCTGTTTTAGTTTCCCCATAATTTCCATTAGAACCCACTAGACCTACCCCAAAAGAGACAATCCAAGTTTGCCATGCAAATACAGCTTTAAGCCCCAGTACCCCTTCCAATAAGAATGACATTCTCAAACTCCCTGGAATAGAGGCATTCCAGAACCATGCCTTCTAGTGCTGCACCTGAATTTGGCTGGCATCCTCAAGGCCTGATTTGACCTACTCTGATTGTTGGATCCCGTTCTGCTACTTCTTTTCCCTCCCCTGACTGCCTGCCTAGGGCTTGATCTCATTCATCTTTCAGATTCCTGACTTCTTCACTTATCCATGGCCTATCCCAAACTCCACACCTCCCCAGTTCACCCTCAGATGAAGGGGAAGGGGGGTTGCTCTGGAACTGAGCATAAAAAGTGAAGTTCAAAGAAAGTGGATCTAAAATGATTTTGACTATTTTACATTAAGACTAATTAAATACACACATGTGTAAGTACGCATACATAATTACTGAAACGAATGTTCGTAAAAACAATACTTCCACCAGCACATATGAGGCACTGTGATATTTCCTATTCAGTTCGGTTTCATTTTCCTTAAGTCACTACTCCTGACCCACCAACTGCACCTGATTGTTTGAAGGAGCTGAATTTGCTACTTGAAAATGCTGTTCTAAGGAAAACTTTGTGAGAAAAGTGGAACAGAACTGAACTTATTTATAAAAGGGAATGATGTTTATTGGAATTTCAGTACTTTGTGAGTTGCCTCTTCTTCTTTTACCTAATATAGGTAAATTGGGAGGGAGAATTCCAATGTATGCTCCTGCAACCAGGAGTCTAAAGTAGAACAATTTTAAGAAATGCTTATTTGTCTTAGAATACATGTACCTGGCATGTTGTCTCAGTAATCAGGAATTAAGAAATGTACCATGTATCTGTGTCTCAATTCCTGCCCTGCAAATAGGCTCATCTGTCATTTTTATAGATTCTTCATAAATGTGTTAATATACTAAAATTTGTTTTTCTCTTTCTGACTTACTTCACTCTTAGGACAGACTCTAGGTCTATCCACATCTCTACAAATGACCCAACTTCATTCCTTTTAATGGCTGTGTAATATTCCATTGTATATATGTCCCACATATTCTTTATCCATTCATCTGTCAATGGACCTCTAGGTTGCTTCCATGTTCTGGCTATTGTAAATAGTGCTACAATGAACACTGGGCTGCCTGTGTCTTTTTGAAGTACTATTTTCTCAGGGTATATGCCCAGTAGTGGGATTGCTGGGTTTGTATGGTATAGAACAGGGAGCTCAGCTCAGTGCTCTGTGGTGACCTAGATGGTTGGAGTGGGGAAATGGGAGGGAGATCCAAGAGAGAGGAAATATATGTGTATATATATATATATATATATATATATATATATATATATATATGCATATGACTGATTCACTTCATTGTACAGCAGAAACTAGTACAACATTGTAAAGCAACTATACCCCCATTTAAAAAAATGCAGCATAATTACTGTGAATAATTCTGCTTCCCATGTGGCACTAGTGGTAAAGAAACCCACCTGCCAATGCAGGAGATGTTAGAGACTCGAGTTTGATCCCTGGATTAGGAAGATCCCCTGGAGGAGGGTATGGCAACCTACTCTAAGATTCTTGCCTAGAGAATCCAATGTACAGATGTATCCTGGAAAGCTACAGTTCACAGAGTCACAAAGAGTCGCACACAACTGAAACAACTTAGCACACACATAATTCTACCATCTCTGTGAGCAATTCTCCTGGAACTTTTAATTTTATTGTTGGGGAATTTAAGATGAGAGTGTAGATTGCTTTAGAGCCCTCAGCTATAGGCTAGAAGAGTTAAGAAACCTTTCCGAGAAACAAGAAAGTTCTCAGCCTGGGATGGGAATTCATGGATGTCTGATGGTCATAGCTGATGGCGTTGAGGATCTAGGTGAAGAGCTGTACTTACAAAGAACCTGTGTCCTGGGGGTCTTCAACATAGCATACTGTGAAATTGTCTAGAAAGACTTCATATTAATTTATTTTAACTTTTTATTATGTAGACTTTCAAAACTTAGTAAAAGTAGAAAGTAAAACCCAGTGAACCCCCATTTTCCCATCACTCGACTTCAACTGTTATCAACTCATGGCCAATCTTGTTTCTCCTATACCTTACCTACTCCCTGCATCATCATCATCATAATTTTGAAGAAAATCCCAGACATAATAACATTTCATCTATAAATGTATCATTTTGTATCTAAAAGGCAAGGGCTCCACATTTTGAACAAAACCTCAGTACTGTCACCACACAGGGAGCTTTTGGAGAATTCCAAATGCTTCCATCCTAAACCAAGTAAAGTCAAAATGTCTGGGGGTAGGACCCAGGCATTGGTAGCTGCACAAAGCTTGCAGGTGATTCTAATGTTGTTATTTTGCTTGGTTTGGAGGCAGAAATTGAGTGGTCGGGGCTAAGGCCACTTGTAGAAGATGGTCATAAATAGGGAACACCTCTAGCAGATGCATCTACCAGGCGAGAGTCACCTCTGCTCATCTTTCTGACCATCCTTGCCACTAGCAAACCATTTCACTGCAGTCCTCAGCTTCTTGTAGGTGACCCCCCAAATCAATGTCTCCCATTCCTGACCAAACTTCTGACCTCCAGTCTCAGATATCTCATCACTTGCTGTAGGCCATTTTCATCAGGATGTGCTACTATGCTAACATATATGGTTCACTTACTATGTTTAAAACAGACTTTTTCCTCTCTTCCCAAACTAGCTCCCTCTCTGGTTGCCTCCATTTCTGTCATCAGGATGGGAAGAGTTGCTCCTCACAGACAGAACACGCTCCTGAGAGAATTAGGGGAGGAGCCCAAAATGCCTTCGAGACAAGATCCACTGTTCTTAAAAATTCAATGCCAAGGGGAACATCCTGCCCCAACTTTTTCTGCTCCTCTGTCTCTTTTGGAAAGCAGCCAATCCTCTCTCTTATCCCTTCTCAAGGCCAAAGAAGTGCCAATTCAGCACTGAGAGTCATCAGGAAGTGATTGAGAGGCTGGCAAAATCCCAGATCTCATATTTAGGACAGAACAGTGTGAGGGAGGTCTTTTAATTTCTCACAGAAAGATGTCAAGACATTGTCTTCCTCAAAGAGCAAACATGGAAAAGGACTGGACATATGGATTTGGATGCAGCTCCTGGACTAATTTGATTTGGTCATCACTGCTCACTTTTTGATACATGAGGCTTATTGCCGAGCATATTCTCTGAACTTTTAAAGAAAAGAAAATCCCAGCAATTTCTGTCTTTTACCACAACCATTCTCACACTCCAAACTAATAAACCTTAGTAGGAGGAGAGGGTACAATTGTAAAGAAAAAAATCAAAAGCCTCTAGATTAATATTTTTTTCATAAAAAAGCAAAGAAAATTAAGTATGTTCTCAGCCTCTCAGTTTTATTTGGGATACAATGGAGTCTGTAAAAACCCAGATAAAGGTGGAAACTAAAATTGTCTAGGTTGTGGAACTTGTTCAAAAATAGTTATCATGGAAAATCTAGGAAAATCGGATGTGACATATAGTCAACCCTTCCCTCTTGAGGAAGCTTCTAGAATCCAAATTTGTCTTCTAGAACTTGGCCCACATAGATTGGTTAGGTGGGTATTGGGGAGAGTGGAGTCCTCCCTAGCACAAACTGTAGATGTGGAGTCTGATGTTCGCTGTAATTTATCTTCTCTTGATGCTTTCCCACCTCTGCTGTTATCCTAGGCAGCTATCTCTCCACCCTTCATTCCCTATAGCTTTACCTCATGGTTAACTAAGCTCTCCAAAGCATTAGCCAAGAAGAGCTTAATATAATTTCTCTCTCATTCAATAATTCAAACTTCAGAAAACTGCTCTTTAGAGAATTTTCAGGGGTTAGGGGAGACATTTTGAGATGAAAAAACTTGACCAGCCATTCTTCACAGAAAGTCTACTGTTGGGCTACTCATTCTCTGCTACTGTTAAATAATTGCTATCAGAGTGCTTCCTTACTTGAGTAATAAACCTTATGGGAACAAGGATAATACTCACCTTTATGTCCCTAGGACAAAATTCAGTGAATGGCACAAATGTGTTCAAATAGGGAAATGGAGGAATGTTTTAGAGTCAGGGAAAGATGGAGCTGAGAGGCCATTTGTAACCCATCTAATACTCCTTCACACTACAGATGAGAAGCCTGATGACAGAATGGGTGAAGGGAACTGACACTTCTTGGCACCTCCATGTGAACTAGCCCACTCACATACTTTCTTGTTATATTATTTTATACTTTTAATATGCTTTAATAGTTAAATTTGTTATCCCTGATGCATATTGAGAGACCAAACCTAATGGAGAAGTGAATTACTCAAGGTCACTCAGCTGTCAAGTGTCAGAGCTGCAATTCAAACCCAGACCTTTCTAATTCTAAAGTACATGCTCACTTGGTCTTACCCACTTGTCTCCTGGGACAACACTTGGAGGAAAGTAACTCCTCAGGCCCAAGATTGCAGAACATGTTAGAGTTGGAGCCAGGGCTTGCATTAAACTTAACATTGCCTGACTCCAATCCAGTCTGGGAACACTGATTGGTTGTCAATGAAATACCTTTTTAGAATTCTATACTTATCTCAATTATATTAGTATATTTCACACTGGTCAAGATAGTAACAATGTAGATCAATACAATAGCTATAGTTCTATGGCCTCTCTCTTTTCTTCCAGCCTTGAGAATGGACCCACACTTCTGATAACTTGAGGTTTTCTTTTGTTGAGGGGCCATTCCCATTGACTTGTACATCTCTGCTCATTCTTTGGCCTCTTCCACTGAGTTAGAAGCTGTGCTAGAAGAATGACTTTGCTATTGAAGAAACTTCACAAAATCCTTGATGTAGGTTGAGAATGGTTTCCAAAAGATGAAAGTCAATTTGGTTTTATTTCTTTGTACATGTTCCTTATAAATTTGGTTTGGCCTCTTGAGGGATTAGCCCTTCGATCATGTTAGCATTCAATTTAGTGGTTACTGTTAGGTCTCCACTACCTACAGACTAAAGCCCAAGGCCTTAAAAGGACACACTTCCTTTACTCTTCCTCCTTGGCTTTATTGCATGTTCTTTATTGTTCTTTGCCATGTATCCTTTGCTTTATCCATAATGAACTTCCCAAATTTTCCAGATCCTTTCATGACTCCATATACAATTTCTCTTTCTCAGTTGGGCAAATCTTTCAAAACTTAGCTCAAGTGCATCACCTTTGTAGTGCCTTTCTCAACTTCTCTAAGGCAGTACTCATGACCTCTGGACTCTTAAAACTTTGCACAAATTTCCCTGACAAGGGAAGCAGGAGAACACCGTACTTAGGAGCATCTGGTTTGCATTCAAATTGTGATTCTGCCTCCTTCTAGCTATATGAACTTGATGAACTTATTTAACTTTTTAAGCCTCTATTTCATTATTTAAAAAACAGGGATAAGGATAATACCACCTCATGTGGTCATTGTGAGGATAATGTTGATACAGTAAGATATTTGGGACAATGCCTGGGACATACTAAATGTTCAATGAAGCACACTCACTCTGTGATCTAGCTTGCTTTTGTTTTTCCTACCTGCCTGTGTTCTCTGCTAGACACGGAGCTCTCAGAAGCCAGGGAGTTGAGTCTTAGTCTTCTTTGGGTCTTCTCCCTGGTACTTAATAGGAAGGCTGGCTCTAAGGGTGAGCAAAGGTCCTTTGCTTCAGGTTTAATTCTCTGCAATCACTCTCTAGAAATTCTTAACAATTTTATTTTTGGATTTGTAATATGTCCTTGAGTTTGTATAAGTGAAGTGCAGTGGACAATGGAGATTGTGTAAGGGGGCTTGGAGCTCTCATCACCTCCCTGCCTCTTCAGGATGGCTTCTCAGCTGCCTGCTCCCTGCCCTCAGCTGCCTGGCCTTGCCTAGCCTCCTCTTCCCTACCTGCTCCAAGCCTACTGCTCCATTCCCCCAGGGAATGGTGACCAGGTCACAGTTCTAAAATGAGGGGATGCTCACATTTCGCTGTCACTCTGAGCCCCGCTGGGGGCCTGACCGTGGTGAGGGTTCAAGTTGCTGTGTATCCCATGGCCTTTCTGTGGGGCAGGGTAGTGACCATTCATTCCCTGGGCTGGCAGCTGGATCCTATGGCCTTTCTAGATCCTACTACTAATCCATGTACTAGTGCATGTAGGACAAAGGTGCAATCCCTTGGATGTCCATCCACTGTGGATTGAAGTGGCTGGCCCACAGGAAGGGGAGATAGACTTCATTATCTTGGGTGCAGTCTCATACTCATTTTGCCCTGGGCCTGAAAATTATGTAGTCAGCCCTACTTGTAGATGTGCAACAAAATATGCTTATTGGACCGCAAGGTGAGAGGCCAGATATGGCAGAGTGAAGGTCAAAGAAGGCAGTATCTGCAAAACTAGGCTTTTTATCAAAGGTTGCAAGCCTAGAAAGACAGCTGGGAGCTGGAAGTTCCGCCGTCTAACCTAGAGTGTCATGTGTTTTCCCCCTGTTCAAACACAGAGCTCGCTTTTCTCCTTCTTAATTCAGCTATACTCACTTCTTCCCTCTGCCCAGATCTATTCTAAGACCTGAAAAATATCTTCTGTTTTTCTTTGGCCGGGATGAGACAAGGATCTACATTTGGGAGATGGAGAAATAGTGATAAAATCTCATTAGAAAGGGTTCCTTATCATGAATATAATAACTAGGCTCAGACACATTAAGTGCTTTCTCTTTAGCAGTCACTATTCATAATGAAAAAGCAACAGATGATAAATTCTCGGCCGTTTTCAACACAGTCTTTGTAGAGAATTTCTCACGGTAAAAGGACAGAGGGTCTCTGGCTGAGAGTTTCACAGAGCTCTTGCTCTGCTTCTAGCAGTTATCTCTAGGTCCTCCATCTTCCCCAAACACCCATAAATAGCCCAATCCCTAATTACTGTGCCAGGAAAGTTCACTTAGCTGCTATAATCCCTTCCTATAAGTTACATGACTTGAAAATAAAAGAGGATTGAGGTAAACTTGGCTATATAATATCAACAAATATTTATTGAGACCTAGTACACTCCAGACTTCTCTTTATTTGCTAATTCATTTCTGGAAAAAGAGAGAAGGTTTGGTGGGGGGAGTTGGAGGAGGGAGAGAGTGAGAGAGAGAGACCAGACGTCAATTTGATATCATCTCCTGTGTATGCAGACGCAGAATATGATTTATAGCAAAACACTAATTAAAATGAAATCATTGAAAAATATTTTGGAGCCCAGTGGAATTCTTTATAACAGAGTGTGATCTATAGCAGACAATTAGAAGCATACATCAAGTCATCCAACTTGCATGTTAGGGAAAAGCAGGGAAGAAAAGGGCCAAGATGAGGGAGAAACAGAGCTCTGTGGAGGCTGTTTTGCAAGATCCAGCATGAAGTTCCATATCCAACAGCCCTTTTGATAATGCTGAGTAAGCCATCTCGAAGATTCTCCAGCTGGCAATTTTCTACCTTCTTCCCCAGGTCTCTGCCAGCCTGGGGCCACTGACTCTCATTCTGCCTTCCATCCACTTTTCTTCTCCCCCTCCCCACCCCTTTCTCTTCTTTTAAAACCTAGGATGGTGTGTGAAATGCTAAATGTACCATGTACCTCCAGGCACAACAACATTTCATGTGCTGCTTGTTTTAACATTAATTTATCAAAACACAAACAACAAAACTGCAATGTTAATATAAAGTATATATTTGGTCATTAAAAAGAAAAAGCAAAGCTCCTAGTGAAAATATACAAAACAAACCCAGTCAGCATCCAAACTGCTTTGAAAATAAAGTGGGATTTGTTTGCAAGGATTTAAATTGGTAAATGATTTGAATTTCTCCACCCCTAGGTGAATGATTTAGATGGCCTTGACCCCAGTCTGACTGCAGGGATTAATGTGGGATAATGATTGCTGAGGCTATCATTGCAGCCGGCATCATTAATTATCCTTATTGATTGTAGCTTTCAAAGATAAAGCATTATGCTGACTGGAAAATACCCTCTTCCTGCAAGGTCAAGGCTAAAATAGGGAAGCTGAATAATTGCATTAACAAACAAAGAAATAAAAATAACCTCTCAGAGCGTTGTGTAATTAAGATCCAATTACAACGTTTGTTCTTGTTTACAAAATGACAAAGCTCTTCTTGTCAAGTCATTTTCCCGAAAATTGCTTCAGTACATGATAATTGCATTATAGCAGGTAACCAGAAAAGAGCATTAAAAGGGGGATCAGTTTCTTTGGATGGCTGCCACGGCTCTTGCTGTCTGACTCACCTACGAAAGTGTGAGAACCCCAAGGGACTTGTCTAAAAATACTAATGATATGTTAAATGAAGGGGGTTAGATGGAGGAAGTAATAATTGGGCCTCAAATCCTATTATATTTCTTTGGGATAGTGTAATGGAGCTTAGAGATAGCCCAAGGATGTTATCACCCATGTCTTCCTTTACCCCACCTCCCTCTGGCCACATCATTTTCATTGCTGTGAAAATCTTGGCTCTAAAGCCCTATTAGGTTGTAAATTTCTCTGGTGAAAGGGATCAGTATTACAGCTTCCCTGCTATTGATCAGATTTTGGACTCTTAAAAAAAAAAAAAAAAAGACTTTTAAGTGTAAAACCCAAAGCTACATGTGATTTTCTGTGTGGAAATATTTCAAACAAATGCTTAGGTTTTTCTTCCCCTACATATTCAGAAGCAGCACATACTAAGATCTGATTAGTAAAAGGGTGGTGGGCTCTGGGGACTGGAAGCTGGGCATACTTCTCCTTAGCTGTGAGACTGAGGACCTCCGCCAAGCATTTGGTCATTTCAGGAATTAGTTCCTCCATCTGAAAAAGTGGGAATCATGAGTACAATCATTGAAAACTAAGGCTATAACAACAACAACAACAACAATTCTTTATGTAAATTGTTTCTCTTATATAGTGGGATTCTTTAATAGAGGATATTGTCACAAGAGACAGTGATGCTTTATTCTTCCCTGATTTTATTAAAAAAACAAAACAAAACAGAGCAAGAGATGGTCACCATTCACTGTCATTCAGTGGGTGGAGCACAGTACTGATCATTTATTTTATTTAATTCTCACAACCACTCTTGTGAAAGATACTATTATTATTCTCATTTTATTAACAGACAGGGAAACTGAAGTTCAGAGAGGCTAAGTGATTTTTCCAATGACACACAACTGCAAGTGATGGAGTAAAGATTTGAATTCTGGTACCAACTAACTATAAAGTCTGTGCTCATTTTGATCAATACAGGTCCAGGGAAAGACTGAAGCTGTAGCATCTCTACTACTTGAACCTCTGTTACTTGAACCTACTCTCCTTTTTCAGCTTCATGCACCCTACTTAGCATAGAAGTGAAAGATACATTCCTGTAGAAGTTCATGTAGGATGTAAGTTCACAGAACAAAATGTAGAAGCCCCTTATCTTAGAAGGCCCCAATTCCTAGATCCCTACATATAACAACTGTTAATTTGGTGTGCATTTTTTTACACCCTTCTCTTGGCATATATAGATGCATACACATTATATTTTATTTTACATATATGGAATATTAAATTTTATTCTGCCACTTGTCTCTTTTCTGTAACAGTATACACAAGAGAAATTCCAAGCAGCATATACAAATCCATCTGTTTCTTTATGATGACACTGCAGACTTCCAGTGTAGGAATGTATCATAATTTATTTAATCTGCCTCTTACTTTGGTGCATTTAAGTTGTTTCCAGTTGTACAGTTACAGTCGGTGCAGCAGTGAACATCTGTGTACATCTGTCTTTGTGGACATATGTGAACATTTCCCTAGGTTGTATGTCTAGAAGTCAAATTTCTGGGACAGAGGATATGCACATTGTAAATTTTGATAGATAATAAAAAATTCCCCATCAAAAAGACTGTACAAATCAACACTACCATAGAATATGTATATTATAGACTGTGCCAATTTTCCTCCTTATTCACAAACACAGGGTATTATTAGTCTTTTTTTTCTGTCAGTTTTTTTAAAGTCTTTATTGAACTTGTTACAATACTGCTTCTGTTTTTATGTTTTTTTTGGCCATGAGACATGGTGGGATCATAGCTCCCTGATCAGGGATCAAACCCACATCCGCTGCATTGGAAGGCAAAGTGTTAACCACTGGACTGCCAGGGAAATCCCTCTGTCAGTTTTTTGATAAGTAATTATTTCTTATTATGCTTATAATTTGCATTTTCTTAGTGTAGTAGAACAATTTTTTTTTCTTTTAAATGTTTTATTTTGTATTGAGTAGAACAGTTTTTATATGTTAACTGGCCATTTGTTTATCTTTTTGTAAAGTAACTATTCATATTCTTTGATCATTTTTCTACTGGGCTACTTAATAGACATTTGTCCTTTTTTTTGATAATTGAAACGTCTGAGCACCCTGGCCTGGCCAATTGTTTGCTCTTATGTAAATCACTGAAGTTTCAAAAACCCAAGGGGACAGTTGATTGATTATCCATGGCTGCTCTGGTAGCATCAGAAGTTGAGTTCCCACCAGATGTTTTCTGTGGTGGGACCTTGGCCTGTTTTGTGCTATCTAACCTCCCTTTATTCCTGCTGGAGCCTCAGGTTTTCTATAGATATGATGGGATATCTGATGGCCTTCCCCAAATTTCTTTCTGCTTGAGTTAGCCAGAGATGATTTCTATTCATTGCAAAAACAAAAACAAACAAACAAAAAAAAACGAGAGAGAGAGTCTCCAGAAGTTATAGGAATCAACAAGAGAGTGGGTCAGAGTCAAATGACCTTCAAGGAGACGAGGATTTGGAACTGCTTAGGTAGCATGAATGGGGCTAAAAGCAATGAAAATCATACTGATTTTTAAAGATTTGAACTTGGCAGTGCCTGGTCAGGGAAGGTAAAGTAATTATGTAAAATTATTTAAATTATTGCTTGTGGTGACGTGGAATGAAATGACACTTGAGACAGACACTGTCTATTGGGGCTTTTGGGCCCTCTGTAAATTACAATATTAAAATCCAGTTGTATTTATGTAATAGACAGCTGACTGAACAACATAATCACCACAATGCAGCTAGGATAGTGTTGCAGCTACAAGTGTGTGTGTTTTTTTTTAATAGTTTTGTCTCAAATTTGTATATCTTGTATAAAGTATGAATGTTTTTCAAACTATGAATATTTCCTGAATAGTATAGGAATTTTTCTGAGAAAAAACTAAGTAGTTAAGAGGTCTATTGAAAGCATACCAAATAATGTTTTAACTGGAAACCTTAACATTAACATAGAGAATAATTTTTTGTTATATCTTAGTGATCCAGCAAGAATGAGGAACTATTATATATTCAGATTATAACATTCTTGTCCATTTTATTCTTTGTGTCTGGTTACAAATTTATTTTTAACTTCAATAAAAACTTGCACCTTAAAATGTGGAAAATCATTGTGTTATTGCTGTAAGACAGAATGAAAGGGCATTCAAGGTCTTGAGTAGGATCATTGCTCTAGAGCACTAGGCAGTTTAGAGAAAAATAAATATAACAAGTTAAGTCCCAGAATTTTTGACACAAAGCATTGAATTGAAATAGGAGGACTTAACTAGAATTAGTCTAAAAGACTCTTTTATCTCTTAAAATCCCAGGACTGATATAGCTCAATATCAAATCAAGGTTTGATCCTGTAAGCTCCAAAATTACCCTATCAGTTGAATTCATAGCTTCCTTGAGTTTTTCTATGTGAAAGTTAAGTAGTCAATCAAAAAAAGTGAAAGTTAGAAAGCTGAAATAGGTATATATAGGAGGTTTCAGAAGAGCTGGAACTATGCTGAGCTCCCAGAACCCATTAAAGCTTCCTTGCTCTCCAGAATAAACAGCTCCTTCTTCATGGCCCAATGAGGTTATTATAACATTTTCACCTGAAAAAGACATCTTGTAAAAGGATGCCAACACACATTTATACCCCTTTTCATCCATTGTCTCTATGAACATAATTAAGTTAGGTTCCAGAATGTGGCTTGTGGCCAATTACAAAATCAAACATTAAAAGTGTAGGAGCTAAAACAACCCAAAATGATTTTTTTCACTGCTGTATAGTTTATGGTGGATTGCATTTTTGTTGGAAACACACCAGGGAGACTGTGTATGTTTAGAGTGTGCATATGTTAGATTTTAATAGATAACACTTCGCTAAAGAATTATCAACAACCTCGGATATGCAGATGATATCACTCTAATGGCAGAAAGTGAAGAGGAACTCCTCACCTGCCTCCTGAGAAATCTGTATGCAGGTCAAGAAGCAACAGTTAGAACTGGACATGGAACAACAGACTGATTCAAAATTGGGAAAGGAGTACATCAAGGCTGTATATTGTCACCTTGCTTATTTAATTTATATGCAGAGTATATAATGAGAAATGCTGGACTGGATGAAGCACAAGCTGGAATCAAGATTGCCAGGAGAAATATCAATAACCTCAGATATGCAGATGACACCACCCTTATGGCAGAAAGTGAAGAAGAACCAAAGAGCCTCTTGATGAAAATGAAAGAGAAGAGTGAAGAAGTTGGCTTAAAACTCAACATTCAGAAAACTAAGTTTCTGGCATCTGGTCCCATCACTTCATGGCAAATAGACGGGGAAACAGTGGAAACAGTGACAGACTTTATTTTTGGGGGGCTCCAAAATCACTGCAGATGGTGACTGCAGCCATGAAATTAAAAGACACTTGCTCCTTGAAAGAAAAGTTATGACCAACCTAGACAGCATATTAAAAAACAGAGACATTACTTTGCCAACAAAGGTCCATCTAATCAAAGCTATGGTTTTTTCAGTAGTCATGTATGGATGTGAGAGCTGGACTATAAATAAAGCTGAGTGCAGAGGAATTGATGCTTTTGAACTGTGGTGTTGGAGAAGAGTCTTGAGAATCTCTTGGACAGCAAGGAGATCCAACCAGTTCATCCTAAAGGAAATCAGTCCTGAATACTCATTGGAAGGACTGATGCTAAAGCTGAAACTCAAATACTTTGGCCACCTGATGTGAAGAACTGACTCATTGGAAAAGACCCTGATGCTGGGAAAGATTGAAAGCGGGATGAGAAGGGGACGACAGAGGATGAAATGGTTGGATGGCATCACCAACTCAATGGACATGAGTTTGAGTAAGCTCCGGGAGTTGGTGATGGACAGGGAGGCCTACCATGCTGCAGTCCATGGGGTCGCAGAGTTGGACACGACTGAGTGACTGAACTGAACTGAAGAGAAACTAAACAGCCTCTTGATAGGGTGAAAGAGGAGAATGAAAACTGGCTTGAAACACGTTAAAAAAATGAAGATCATACCTCTGGTTCCATCACTTCATGACAAAGAGAAGGGGAAAAAGTGGAAGAAGTGATAGATTTTATTTTCTTGGGCTCCAAAATCACTGAAGGCAGTGTCTGTAGCCGTGAAATTAAAAGATGCCTGATTCTTGGAAGGAAAGCTATGACAAACCTAGACACTGTATTAAAAAGCAGACACATTATTTTGTTGACAAAGGTCTGTCTAGTTAAACTATGGCTTTCCCAGTAGTCCTGTATGGATGTGAGAGTTGAACCATAAAGAAGGCTGAACACCAAAGAATAGATGCTTTAGAATTGTGCTGGAGAAGACTCTTGAGAATTCCTAGGACAGCAAGGAGATCAAATCAGTTAATGTGAAGGGAAATCAACCCTGAATATTCATTGGAAGGACAGATGCTGAAGCTCCAATACTTTGGCTACCTGATGCCAGGAGCCAACTCATTGGAAAAGACTTTGATGCTGGGGAAGATTGAGGGCAGGGGGAGAGGGAGCAATAGAGGATGAGATGGTTGCGTGGTATCACTGACTCAATGGCCATGAATCTGAGCAAACTTCAGGAGATAATGAAGGAGAGAGGATCCTGGCACGCTACAGTGCAGGGGGTCACAAAGAGTCGGACATGACTTAGCAACTGAACAGATTGTACCAATCTTACATTCACATCAGGAGTGTATGAGAATCTCACCAGCTCCGTATCCTTACCAACACTTGGTATTTCAGTTCTTTTTTTCTTTTTCTTTTTTAAATTTCAGTCATTCTGGTGGGTATGTAATGATCTCAGTGTGGTTTTAGTGTGCATTTCCCTGATGATCAATGAGACTGAACACTCTTTCATATGTTTAGTATTCATTTGGATATTCTCTTATGTGAAATACCTCACATATGGCACATGGTCTAAATTTCTTGATTTTTTTTTTCTATTAAATCATCTTCTTTTAAAATATTGATCTGTAGGAATTATTTACATAATCTGGTTATGAGTTCTTTGTTATATACATGTACTGATAAGATCTTCCATTTTTCAGTGTGCTCTTTACTGACTTAATAGTGTCTTTTGGTGAATGTTGCTTATCTTAATTTTGTCTATTGTCATCTTTGCACAGAAATTTAAAAAGTTTAGGTACTCAAAACTATACTTTTTATGAGTTGTGAATTTTGTATGTTGTGTAGTAGGGTCTTTACTGCCTCAAGATTTAAAAGCTCTTCTTTTATATTTGCAATTCTTAGTAGCATTTATTAAGTAGTACCTTTGTCCTGTATTCCCTTTTGTACTTGTAATGCCCTGTTTATAATAAAACAAATCCTACATATCCATGGATACGTTTTAAGATTCTTTAGTCTATTCCACAGAATTGTGTCTATTTTCACATCAATATAATAATCTTTTGGTTACTATTATCCCTAAATGTATTTTGATATCTGGTAGGGTAAGTGCCACCACATTGTTTTTTCAAACATTCTTGGCTTTTATCTTTATATTATTTTAGAATCAACTTGTCATGTTGCATAAAATTTTACTGTTGGGGTTTTGATTGGGATTGCACTAAATGTATAGATTAATTTGAAGAGAGAATTTATGCTTAAAAATATTAGAACATTCTTTTGGGGAACTAGGTATATTTCTCCAATTAATAAAATATTCTCTATGTTCTTTAATAAAGTTTGTAAGTTTTTTCCATAGAGTACTTTCATTATTAGGACATTTTATGCTAGAGGACTTTATCTCAAACAACTGGCTGCTGTTGATAATGATATCCTATCTTCCATTATATTTTCTTTATGGATTGATTGGTGGCTATATTGGGTCTTTATTGCTGCTCACAGGCTTTTTCTAGTTTTGGGAGCAGGGGCTACTCTAGTTGCAGTGAGCAGGCTTCTCTTGCTGTGGATCACAGGCTCTAGGATGCCCAGGGTTCAGTAGTTGTAGTGCATAGGCTTAGCTGCCCCTCAGCGTGTGATATCTTCCTGGACCAGGGACTGAACCCATGACCCCTGCATTGGCAGACTGATTCTTAACCACTGGACCATCAGGGAAGTCTCCATTATATTTTCTAAAGTGCATTTAACTACTGTGTAGGAATTATTTCCATTTGCTAAGTTTGTGTCTGGCCACCTTAAATGCCTCTCTTACTGATACCAATAACTTACATTTGATTTTTTTTTTGATTTAACATATATTGTTTGAATCTGTCATAGCATCAACAAATTTTAGTAATTTTGATGATGTGTGATACATGAATATTTGACTTATAATATTCCGGAAGAAAGTAAACCTATATTAAGAGCTCTATTGCTCCCTCAACTGCTGATTTGTCAAAGAGCAGTGCTGCCTTCGTAGTAGATGCCGGAAGTAAACTTCCTGGATTTTCACTGGATGTGGTTCACTATGTTGGTTGGATGTGTGCATCTTCACACAACAGCAATCATCTGCACCTCACATTTGAGGACTACTAGATAAGAAGTGCAATTTGTGTCTAGTTTGCAAGTATTTTTCCTGGGAAAAAACATTTGTACATTATTTATTGCTGCTTTTTCTTTCCTGAATTAGCACAGGTTACTGTGGTTACCTGTATTTTCTATGTGTCCCTAAATTCCCACTTCTTCATTCAGCCAGTATGTAGGAAGTTTGTATCATATGTCACTGTGGATGTAAGCACTGAGATTGTAGAATTAAATAACACTCAGTCCTTTTCTTCAAGGAGCTTATTGTCTAGTCAGAAAATCCCACAAGTGATGAATGATTGTGATTCAGAATTCCTGAGTGTGAACCATGATTAAACAGCATGATTATACCAGTAATGGGAAATTCAAATCAGGGCTTGAATTTTAGATATAATGCTACTGAGAGTTTGAAATATATCTAGAAAATGCTTGCTATTCCTCATTGCTTCTGACTTGTGAATATTGATTGGATCAGAGAATTTTAAATTTGAAAGGGATAATTAGAGATCACCTAGTTCATTGAGCAGATGTAGGAAAAGAGGCCCAGAGAGGCCCTGTGCTTTGGTCAAGTGAGTAATCTGTGTAAATGCTGCAATGTGAAATTACATCCCTTCTGTCTCTTCATCTAGAACATCTTTCATTATAACACATATAATTTACTCTTCTTCAAATAATGTTCAAACCAGTGATATATATTTTTTCAAATCAGTGATTTTTTTTGGCCTCAATTTTAAAGCATCATAAAATGTTACTGTTGAGTTTTCAGAATATCTGTCTATTTATATCTATCTATCATCTAGGCCAGATCAGTCACTCAGTCGTGTCTGACTCTTTGCAACCGAGGCTGTCATAAGATAAAATTAAAATGAAAAGGTTAATCTTTGGTGAATGGATCCAAACTGAAAAATACTTGATGTATATTCCAAGTAGATGATGTAGTTGAGTGATATGTAAGGGTTACAATCTCTGGCTTTGGGTTCCACAAGTGCTTTCAACTTAATTATTCCATTTACACGTTCTGTGACTTTGGGTAAGTTGTTTACCCTCTCTGAGCCTTAGTCTTTCTTCATTGGTAAGATGGAATGCTGTGCTGTGCTTAGTCACTCAGTAGTGTCCTACTCTTTGCAATCCCATGGACTATAGCCTGCCAGGCTCCTCTGTCCATGAGGATTCTCCACACAAGATTACTGGAGTGGAGTGCCATTTCCTTCTCTAGGGGATCTTCCCAACCAGGGATCAAACCCAGGTCTCCCACATTGCAGGTGGATTCTTGCCATCAGAGCCACTAGGGAAACTCAAAATGGAATTTTGAGAAGATTAAGTGAGATGTCTAAAAGGATTAACACAGATCCTAGAGTATAATAAATTCCTTGTAATTATTGGTTATTAAATTGTTAAATATTTATCATTGCCATTGATTTGTATAGCCCTGTTTTATCATACATTTTCTCCATCTTTAGATGTTTTTTGTACCTGAATTCCTCAAATATACTGAAGTTGCATGTTAGTCTCATCATATTACATTACAGTGTGACTGAAGTAGTTTTCTTTCTCATCAGAGTATAACTTCATGATATTGAAATATGATGTTAAGGTTTATTTATGGTGACAATGTATATATAGGACAATCACTAGGCATCTAGGTATATTTAATAGACTTGAAACTTGTACCTATTCCATTTTAAAGCTGATGATTAATATTATTTCTTTGCTATTAATAGTCTAATTACTCAATCGAATAGTTATTGAAACACATGAGCAATAGATGGCTCCTGTTTTTAAGGTGTTTAAAGTATAGTTATGATACAAGTCATAACCATGTGAGAAGGACAACACCTTCAGAACTCTACAAAAGGTATCACAAGACAAATGATTATAATAGGGAAAATAAGGGCTATGAGTATAAGAGAAGGGAAGACTTTTTGACTGGTTAAGCCTGATCTGGAAAACACCCATGGATGAGGATGGATGAGAGCTGGATCATGTTGGATATGGAAGATTTGGAGGTAGAAGGGAGGGGAGTTGGGGGTGGCGGGAGGTGGGGAGAAATTATGTAGGGGAGCATTAGTAGATCAACTGGCCTAGAAGAGAGAATTCCTGAAAATTTAGGGTTAAAACCAGACTGTAAAGAATTTTCAACTACTTTAAGTAAGTAGGGTTAAGGCATACCTTAAATTTTGTTTTTCTTGACAATGGGGTATCAGTGAAGTTTTCAAGTAGGGAAGTAAAGTCAGCTAGGGGTATTTTAAAAAGATTAGTCTCTTAGCCAAAATATATCTGGAATCTTGGGGGAAAACTAAAGATAGACACATCATTTAGTAGGCACAGTTATAAGGTAGCGAAGTGCTGAGTGGTGGAAATGAAAAGGACGGCAGAGTGCAAGGTGCATTATCATGCCAATTGCCCAAAAAATTGGCTCCTGACTAGAAATGTGACAAAGCAGTTTCAAGCTCAGTGGCAGTCACAGTAACAGGGAAGTCAGCAGCAGGGAATGAGTTTTGGTTAAATTTTTATCAAATTGAATTTGAAATGGTGGCAAGACATGTATGTGGGATTGTTCAGTAGACTTCAAGATCAAGACTAAAAATGGAGATTTGAACATTATCTCTAAGAAGTTAAGGAGACAGCTGGTGGGAGGGAGAGAACAGTAGCGAGATGAAGCTTTAGAAATTTAGAAGTGGAAGGAAGGAATGATGCAGGAAGCAGACTAAAGGGAGGAGGCAACCAGATCAAATATTTTTTTTTCTTTTTCCTAAAAGATGGAGAAGGCTTATGAAAAACTGATGTTAGGGATGATGGGGAGAAATTAAAGCTGTTTAAAAGTAAAATGTTGTAGAGGGAGGCCTTAATGTGAACTATGAAATCAAGAGAAGGATAAGATGGAACCCATGATTTTTTTTTTAATTGACGTATAGTTGATTTACATTTCAGGTGTACAGCAAAGTGATTCATATATATATATATATATATATATCCTTTTTCAGATTCTTTTCTATTATAGGTTATTATAAGATATTTAATATAGTTCCCTGTGCTATACAGTAGGTCCTTGCTGTTTATTTATTTTATATATAGTAGTGTGTGTCTGTTAATCCCAAACTCTTAGTTTACCCCTTCCCTACCCTTTCCCCTTTTGTAACCATATATTTGTTTTCTATGCCTGTGTATCTGTTTTATGAATAAGTGTATTTGAATTGCTTATGGATTCCACATATAAGTGATATCATATGATGTTTGTCTTTCTCTGTCTGATGTACTTTACTTAGTATGATAATCTCTAGGGACCCCATAATTTGATAACTGTTTTCTTTGCACTGTCCAAGGCAACATCCTATCAGATTTTGCATAGCATTTATGAGACATTTTGCTCAGGATAACAGTTTGCATGAGGCAGAAAGGATTCTGTACTATATATTTTTCAACTTTTCCTTGGGTAAGATTGTCAAATAGAACAGAGCTGCAAAATGGTGCTTTTGCCTCTTTTTCTAAAAACAATAAAACCCCAAATCTGGATTCTATGTGGTATTGTGCTTATATGTAAGATATTTTGCCTCTTAGGTTATGCTGACAAGATAAAGAAAAATGTTAGCCTTTCCTGACACAAAATTAGGAAAATGAATTTGTCAACTGCTGAAGTATTGTTAGAGTGCTGGGGTTTGGATTTGCAGTGTTTGATGTCACAATTAATTTATCATTGTCAAAGTATGACTTCCTGCTTTTGACCCCACACCAAAAAAGCGTAAAAGAGTTTACGAAGAAAAGCTTCTTGAAAGTCAAATGGCTCATCCAAAACAGCATTTTAATGATTTAAGTAAAAATGAATCAGAAACATGTGGATTTAATTTCCCTTAAAATTCACATGGGTTTGAGACTTAAAGGAAAATAGTACTTGGCACAATGTGTTTAGGATTTGGTTAAACTCAAAACATTTGAAAAACTCTTTGGAACACTGGATGACTTCGAAATACATCTGGGTTTGCCCATCCATTTGGGCATGGTTACAAAAGCCTCATCTTTCGTGGCACTAGTCAAACATTCTATCAACATGCTTCAATTTTCAAAAGGCTTAATTAGGATAAAATCAACAAATTTTATTGATTGCCAACTATGTGCAATCAATAAAGTAGAAAGATACAACTTTTCCCATTCCACAGCTGGGAAATCTTGGCTGGAATGTGGTCAAGGGAAATCCCCACACAGACAAAGTCAGAGTGGGCCACTAGCATGGTCCTGTGGGAGTTAGAATTCTATTACATCAGCCATTCCTATTCATATCCTCCAGTGTTGTAGCATCCCATTCAATTTCAAGAGCATGGAAAAAAAAAGCATAATAAGTTATGTTATATGGCACTGAGTTGGTAATCAAGTATTGCTTTCTGGTTTTTAAAACCATTACTTTAAAAGGTCATTTTGGTGTGTGTTGAAAAGGCAGTACATGCGTAAAATGTCACACTGGGGATGTTAATTAAAATATGTAAAGAAGACCATGAAAATGAAGAAAACCAGTGGTTCGCAAAGTAACCTCTTTGCAGTTGCAACCCCATCTAACCCATGTTGCAAGCCCAACTGTTAGCAACTCAGTGGCAAGGGGATTTGTAATGAAACCCACAGAGGTTCTGCCGAAATGTACTCATATTATTTATAGCCAATTATATTAGTTGCTAAACTGAGTGACACCTAGGGAGATAATTGAATTTCTTAGATTTCTCTCTTTACACTCACTGCCATGATCAGAAAAACACAATTTTGAATGCTCCTCTCTCTTAGGGTAAGACCACGCAATCCATGTAATTGGATAAGTCTCCAGGGAAAACTGGCTTTTGCAACTGCATTTTATAAAAAGCTTTATGGAAAGTTGGCCTAAATTTTTTGGGTAACTTTTTCAAGAGATGAAAATGATGCAACTTGAAATAATCTTTTTGTTTTTACCCGGGGAAGTTTATGAACGTTAATCAAACAAAAATCATGGTTTAAGGAAGCTGCTTCATAAGGTCTAGGCTACATGGAAGAAATAGCCTTTAGAAAAGGACAGCAGTAGTTGTTTGAAAAACAGTTAAAATGCAACTCAAAAAATTATTCACCCCTCCCCCCAAAAAGGAAAATTCCAAATTATCGTGATTATTAAACAGACCTTGGGAGAGGCTGTCATATACAGTGCCTTAGGTAAGTGTGATCAATTTAGATAACCAGTCCACAGGCTGTGAAAAACAAAAACAGCATGTTAACATATACAGATATTGAGAAATCTCTATCTAGATTCATAGAAAAGTTTATACAGCTCTTCTCATCTCTTTCATATTTGTGTTTCTTGATGACCATCTGACATTCTTGGCAAACTTAAGAGGAAATCAACTCTAGATATAATACCCATCACTTTAATTTAGCAAATTTGAGATCCTGAGATTTGAGACTATTGGAGGAAGCAAAGCAGTATGTCTTTCATTAAAGGAGGCAGAAAGGTTAATGGAGACTTCTGCATTACTCAGAATAAGATTTCTTATGCTCCCTTAGCTGAAGCTGTATTATTCTCTTCTGCTCTGCTGAGGAGAAATGAAAATATCGCCCACAAAAGTGGGTAAATAGACGAGTATTTAGAAGGTAAGACCTTTTTCGGTGTTGTTAAAATCCTTATGGACTTTCTTTGTTTTGCTGCTGTTGCTGTGCAAATGCTAAGGGATCAGTGGTCTTTTTCTTCAAGGAGGACCAAAGAAATAGCCAATGAATACATTACAGGCAATAGGCCACTTAACAGTCATGGGAAACATTTTATTTCTTCAATTAATTATATAATGAAGCTAGTCATTCATGGCACTGATTTTGCCCATGGAAGCCTGTTTTTGTTTTTGTTTTTTTTTTCGTCCAGCTAGGAATAGAGGAGATATATATATATACACATACATATACATACATATATATATTATATATATTTCCTCCCTTTGGTATGAATTAAAGCCTCATTTCCCCCTCCTCTCTTATTTCCACATAAATTAATTCTACAATTTAATAAACTAACAGGTGGTTCCACTTCAGGCTGAGCAGATGTTAGACTGAATGAATGGAGACCCCTCTTGTGTTCAATATATCCCTGAGCTCTTTCTTTCTTTATCTCTTCACTTCTCCCTTTTCTTCCCCTCACCCCCATTTCTGCAAGATTTATGAGCAGCTACAGTATGAGCTGTTTTGTTTGAGCAATATGAATATTGATGACTGACACGTGCTGATTTTAGATGTATTAGTGACATTCATAATCCTGAATATGTAGACATTTTTCACCAGATAATGAGGTACCAGATTGCCATAGCAGGAAATTCTCTTCTCTTAGTGCTTATAAGTAGATAATTTCTATTACTTTACAGATGGGACTCTAAATTGGAAGCTTATTTCAGAAGAAGTTAGGGAAAATATAAAATTAGATTCACAATTCAAACAATTCCTATGTTGCTCAGAACTCTGATATATTACTTCAGTGATATCTTTGACTCACTTTGTGGTCATTTTTGAGAAATAACCTCTTAGTTTAAAAAGAAGAGCCTCTTCCTCTTCAGGTCTACCTTAGAAATGATTCCATGTTCTTTCTAAAGTTTGACAGAGACTTTGTAAACAACGAAACACAGAAGTGAGTCAAGAGAATTATTACTGCCGACAAATCCTCTTTTAATTGTCCACCCAGGGAATTGCCTTCTGACAATATTCAAAATAGTGATCTTTAGGTGAAAACTATTTTTATATGAATATCACACATATATTTATGCCTCTGACGTAATTTCAGGTGGTATTTAATAAAGACATATTTTTCTGGATCCTGCTTCTGATTCCTTACTAAAAATACACCTGGATGCTTATAGCATGTTTCTGGCTCTCCCAACACTTCAGTGAAAGTAATTTTCTCCCCTTGGGGCCAGCTAGATTTAGCGAAGACATTGCTGATGGAAGAAAAAAGTCATCCTCAGCCATTGGGATGGGATTGATATTATCCATCCCATTCTTGGCTTTCCTCTTTCATTCTTTTTCTTAAGGCTCACCCTTCAGTAGAAAGGAAACTACAAAGCAAAAACATAGAAGATGTGATTTCTTTCAGTATTGGGATAGGTCTCTCAGTCATCCTAGATTTTTTCTTGGAAAAGTAAACTTCATCTCCATCACTGATTATAAGTAAGCTCTCTGGAAAGTTACTTATATTATAATCAGTTTCTTCCACTATGAAATGGAGCTGTCGGGATTTGTGGGAATGCAGAAAGCTCTAAGAACACAAAGTTAGTGAATGAACCAAAGTGTGGTATGGAAGGAAACTCCCCCTGACCAATTGCATATAAAGACCCACAGTCCCTCTACCTTCTCTGGTCTTATTCTGCCTCTTTATTATCATTGGTTTCAACAGCTTCCTTTAATATCCACTCCCTGATTTCTGCTGTTCCTCTCCTTGACTTTATCTATCAGGCTTATAGGATACCTAAAATTGATTTGACCAAGTGATTCTCATCTCTTATATCCTTTACTTGACTTTCTGTTCATTACTGCAATTGCTTCCTAAATCTTGACCTCTGAGTTCTTGAGTCCAGGCCAATAGCATTTCCTTCTCCAAGCCTAACTTCAGCTCTGATAAATTCTTCCTAACAAGCTTAGGATCAAGGACTTGAGGCCTGTCCCCTGGTAGAGGCTGCTGCTGCTGCTAAGTCGCTTCAGTCATGTCCGACTCTGTGTGACCCCATAGACAGCAGCCCACCAGGCTCCCCCATCCCTGGGATTCTCCAGGCAAGAACACTGGAGTGGGTTGCCATTTCCTTCTCCAATGCAGGAAAGTGAAAAGTGAAAGTGAAGTCACTCAGTCGTGTCTGACTCTTAGCGACCCCATGGACTGCAGCCTACCAGGCTCCTCCGTCCATGGGATTTTCCAGGCAAGAGTACTGGAGTGGGGTGCCATTGCCTTCTCCTGGTAGAGTCTAGTGCCCTCTGAATCACCATCTCTCAAATGATGGAGAATTAAAATGTTGCTAAGAACACTATCAAGTACCTGTAATATTCTAGGCTCTGATAGGAATTTTATATGTTATTTCTACTCTTAGGTTTTTTACCTCTAGCCTAGTGAGATTATATAGTGTCATGGTAAGAGTGCAAACTTAAGTTTGGATCTTTGGATTTGAAGTCTAGTCACACTTATTAACTGCGGGACATTGAGCAACTTAAAATCTTTGTGCTTCAGTTTTTAAAAAATCTGTGAAATGAGGATAATAATGGTGCCCATTATATAGAGTTTTTTGATGATTAAATGATTTGAAACAAAGAATGTGCTTAAAATAGTACCTGGCACAGAGAAAAGCTTTTAGCTATTATCATTACTGTTTCAGGTCAATGTTCTTTTGAAGTGTAAGTACATAAAATACCATTCTTTGTTATTTTGTTTAGATTTGTTTTCAATTACTTATTTAATAAAATAGTAGATTACATTTTCTTTTGAATAAGCTCTGTTCATTTCTGTTTGTAATGAAAAACGAAGCCCTGGCGATATCCTGATAGTATTGCTATTTTACATTCTTTCTATTTCCCATGGACTTCCTCTGCCAAACAAGAATATTTTTGTTCTTGTGAGAAAAGAATTAGAAAATAGAAGCAAACTGCACCCCTCCCTAAACTGGCATATTACCTAAACGTACAGCAAATTCAATCCTCTGATGGATGCAATTAGGCAAGACCCAGCATCCTGATGAATGGTGTCAAGTATTTTGCTTCTGTTCTACTGACATTTCTACGTCTAAGGTATCAGTATCTGATCTTGACTAGACAATATCTAAAGTGGTGAGATATAAAATTCCATAGAGATGATTCATTTGACAAGTGTTTTTTGAACACCTACTCTGTTTTATATACTATCCAGAAGGGTTCAGTCAATAAGACAGGCAAGGTCAGTGTCCTCTCCACTCTTCTAAAATGGAAAATGGTACAATGAAGAACCGAAAAGATGGTTATATGATGGTGAATGATGGGGTAGCTTAACTGGGTAGTCCTTAGATGTAGTGGGCAAGGAGATGAGAAAAAGGAGCCAGCCATGTGAAGACTTGGGGAGTGAGGGGTTTAAGCAGAGAACAGATCACATTCAAGCAAATGTCCTGAAGTAGGACTGAACATGCTCTATTGAAGGAAACAAAAATTCACTGAGGCTGGAGGGACATGAGAGTTTTGGAGTAAAAGAAAATTTTCCCACTTCTTTCATTTTTATATATTTTTATTAACTTTGTGGTTCACTTTTTAAACAACTTAATTGAGATGTAAATCACATACTGTAAAATGTATCCAATTAAAGTGTACAATTCACTATTTTCAGGATAATCACACAGTTGAGCAACTATCACCAGAGTCAGTTTTAATAACATTTCCATGGTCCCCAAAAGAAGCCACATGCCCATCTGCAGGCTGTCACTTCTCACTGCCCACCCCTCCAAACATACCAGCTCTTAGCAACCACTGATCTCGTTCTGTCTGAATGGATCAAGTGTTTCATTTTGATCCAGTTATCTTTGGAATGCTATAGGCCAAACATATCAGTATTAAAAACAATACTTTTGCTAAATCTATCTGCAGTAGAAGGGGAGATTCAGAAGGGGAGTATCATAAAATACTGATAACAAATAACTTAGACATAAAATATTTCAGTTTAAAATATAATATGGAATTTGCCAAAGAAAACATGCAATTAAAAATCTCTGATTTTTGTGTGTGTGTGGCTATAAAGAGGTTTTAAAATCAAATTGTCATGTTATTACCAGTGGTTTGTTTAAAGACAATATGTCTTCTTTTAGAAGCTGTAATCATTAATTCTTTCAGTGTTTTCTCTGCCCACTTTCAAATGCCTATTGTTCAAGTCTTTTATGGGTGCCAGATTTTATTAACAAATTTAATCCTGAATATTTTTGTTTTGAGTTGATGTAGATTCCTCATGATTAGATAATAAATGACTATAGACAGAATTAGGATGTAATTCCTAACTTACAGGTGAAAATTTTATGGTAGTTCTGTTGTCATTATGGTCTGAAGGGTGAACGCTATCATTGGATAATCTTCTAATCAATAAGCTCAGAAAGATTTGGGGTCCAACTCATTCGTTACACATACCTATGAACTAACTTGGCTGTCATCATTTCATCTGTAGTTTAGCTGCTTTTGATTTTATTACATAAGTTTTATAAATACACACTCAAATTCTCAAAATCATAATTTTGCATTAACTTAGGCACTAACAACTACTTTTGGTATATAAAAACATACAGAAATAATGAACTCCTATCATATAAAAAATAGTGAAAGACTAAACTTCCCTTATTTTCATAGTTAAGGATTAAATTACAAGCTTAATTTGCTGATTGAAAAAATTCCTATCTAGTAGACTGCAATGCATCCAGTGATATGTGCTGTTTATATAAATAGCATGGAGGTTAATTCAGACCATTTCATGGAAATGGTTTATGTATTGTAATCATGAGTCAATACACAGTTCTCTCTAAATTTAAAACAATGTAAATTAGCCAAGCCAATTTAATTCTTGCCAAGAAAGAGTATTCCTTAAAGCCATGTTTTTCACTTTATTAGGTTAAAGGCAACTATATTCCGTAACTAATAAATGAGAGGATTTATTGAATTTTGAAATGCAGTGATTGTAAGCTATGTTTTTAAAGTTATTTAAACAAGTTAAATATGTTTATAATAATTTCATTTCCTATGTAACTTCTAACTAATGAGAAAAAAATAAGGCTAGGAGAGAACTGGAGTTGGATGGAGTTGGTTTAATCTTTTTCATGGCCAAAGCCAAGTTTAAATCCTGTCCAAATGCCACTTCTCAGTCACAGCTTTAAAGGATTAAACATGATTATGGAGCTATTTCTCTACTTTCCTGATACACAAGTTCATGTCAAAGCTATCTTGAAACCTGCCATTGAGTTTCACCCTTGAGGTGAGAAAGTAGTCTGGTGAGTATTTATTTCAAGGAAAGGAGATACATTTGCTTAATACAAACTGGGTAGTATTTAAGCTAATGTTCTCAGCCCTCTTTATTGCCAGATTCATGTGAATATTCTGAATTATAAGAAGATAATTTGTATCAGTGTTTTCTCTTTAAGATTACATTTTTCAGATTTGAGCAGGATTTTCTGTGCTCAAGAAATTTTTGCTTAAATAAGTCTGGTTTTCTGCTTGTTTCATCGAGGAGAATGGCCTAATTTAGTTACAGTGATTTTTAAAACTGATCAGACCAAGCATATAATATGCAGTCATTTCTTTGGTAGCACTTTGGTAAAATGTGAGCTCTGAGATGCAAAAATCTTGGTTTAAGATTTTTATTCTCTGTTTTGTTTAGAGTATAGTCTAATTTGAATATTGTTTCTCTGTGATTATCTTTCCTTATTCTTTTTTTTTTTTTTTTTGTGAGCATGTACTGTGAAGAGAATCATTTCTTTCCAAGGATATTTTAGATTTATTCCTAAACTCTGTCTGTATTGTGGTTGTCCCTATTTCCTGATTAAAATATTTGGCTTATTTCCCAATGAACACTTATATTTGTATAATAGGTACTTTGAGTTTGGATTTAGAAAATTTTGGGGACTGCATTCTAAACTTGCCTTCCCCCACCGCAATGTGATGGCAGAATCTGGGCCAGTTTTCTCTGTGCTTTGTGCCACACTTCCTAACCTGGTGAGGGAATGCCTGATGCCTCACATGGCAGTTCTGGGAGGGAAAGTGTCCCTTACCCTCTTTTAAACCACTGATGTCCTCTCTGGGCAGAACAGACTGGAGTTTCAGATGCCTGTCAGTAGCAATGATGGTCTGTTGCAGGGCTTGTTTGAAGGAGAGTGTTGCTAGAAGTGCTGAGTCAGCCTGCCTCCTTTGGTATTTAAAGGAGACTTTGGAAAAGGTAGCTGCTGGGAAAGCTGTTTCTTCAAGAATTTTTTGAGCTTTGTTCTGGTGATAAACCTGCCACCTGATAAGTACTAAGTAGTAAGTGTGTGTTTTCAAGATAATGCCACAGCAAAAAGGTGGTCATTATATGCCACCAAAGGAAATGTATTTGACTTTAGGTTTTAAATAGAATGTTCATTAGAAAACATACTTTAGGGATGCCAGAGGGTATTTCACAACAGTTAGGGTGTTCCTACCAGAGACGCTTCCCCCTTTAGCATGGGGGTACCTAGAATCATGAATAAACATGTATGCAAGATTCTCCTGAATTTCTTAAATAACTATTGATTAGACATTTACTATATGCATAAACTGTGCTAGGTATAGAGGATACAATGATAAATAAGTCACAGCCTAGTCTGCAAAGATTTCCACACAAGGGAAAGACATGTAAGCAAATGAGTACAATAAAAAATGATCAAGTATTCGATTAGGATTATGCATAGGAAGTGGGAGTGTAATTAAGAGGGCTTGATCTTTTCCTGTGGAGCAAGAAGGGAACCAGGAGAGATTTGGGGAAGTGTCAGACTTCAGCTGAACCCAGACAAATGCATGGTGTGGGTACTCACAGGGAGAACATTTGGGAAGGGCTATACCAGGGCCAGTGACTTGTAGGCTGGGGAGGTCTAGAGCTGTTTTGAGAAAAATTTGGTGGGAGATAAAGCTGGAGATGAGCTTCCCAGGTGGCTCGGTGGTAAAAGAATCTGCCTGCTAATGCAGAAGACACAAGAGACATGGTTTCAATCCCTGGGTGGTGAAGATCCCCTAGAGGAGGAAATGGCAACCCACTCCAGTATTCTTGCCTGAAAAATCCAATGGACAGAGGAGCCTGGCAGGCTACAGTCCACGGGGTCTCAAAGAGTTGGACATGACTGAGGACATATCTTCTTCTTCAAAAGCTAGAGACAAAGGCAGAAGGAAGATCATAGAGGACTTGGTAAGCCATGATGAAAATCTATACTTTGTCTAGTTGGTAATGGAATTTAAGCAAGGGAGTAGCATTACCATTTTGCCTTTTTTTTTTTTTTTCTTTAAGAGAAGGGAGCCAGCTTGTCACTTAGGAAATCAATTAAGAGACCAAAGCACCTGCCCAAGAGAGAAAGCAGAGAGCTGGTATTCAGGTAGTTGCAGAGTGCAGGGAGGATGGGAGGAGGTGGTTTGGAGACATGTCATAGAATAGAATGTATAGGTCTTGGTGACCAGTTGATTGCAGGAGAGAGACTAGGATTCCAAGATTTCTGGTCTGTGTGGCTGAGTAGATCACGGGGCCATTTACTAAGATGAAGACACAGTTAAAACTATTGGATAAGTTCATATAAAGAATATTAATGAATTCAATATAGGATTAATGGTGAGTTCTTTTTTCTTCAAGAATACCTAGTAACCTGATAATTCAAGGCCTCTCAGCACTTTCTTGTCTTCATCTGCCAAGATGTGCAGGTTGTTGAAAATGGGTGTGTGCTTATCTTGATGTGAATGTGTGTGATACTGCACAAGTGTTAGCTCTGAGAATTTTGCTGTCTGCATTCACAGTGACTTTTTCTAGCAACTCCAGGCAACTGTCAAAGCCCTAGTGAAGTATACAAATATAAGTTGGAGGTTTTATGAAGGGATGAGAATTTATGCATGAGTTACCATGCCATTTTTTAAAAGTCTTAGTTTTTACAGTATAAATAAATATAACTGATTATAGTAACTTTTAATGTGCATGTGTCTCTTTAAGCTTTAAAAAATACATGAAAGAATGTGAATTGTCCCCTAGGATACCAACAATAGAAAGCAATAGTAATTAAGCAAAAAACAAATTAATTGACATGGATGTGTTGGGGCTAATATAAATCTTGTGCAATTGGCATAAAGGAATTTGTTATTTTCAAAACAGAACTAAATCTCTTTTCCATTATAGATTTAATTTAAGTAACATGATAAATAGTGGTAAATTGAACTTTATTATGTATTCATGAAATGCAGTTTAGTACAATTGTTATTTCTGGCATTTGTGGTTTAAAGATATTCCCTTATGGGTAGATGTTATTTTTAATGTGCAAATTCAGAAATAATGACCTCCAGTTCCACTGGTGAATTAGGGCTGATATATACACATGGACAATAAAGGAGAAATGGTCTCTAATTCCTGGCTTTATGAACATTTCTAGTGCAATCTGTGATCCTTTAAAAACTGACATTAAACAAATTATTTTAGGTTACAACTGTATTGCCAGTGAAGAGAAAAGTAATAAAGTAAATATTTTCCAAGGTTTTTAAAAGAATGATATTTGACAAGGACATACCTGAAGGGGGAAAACTCACTTACTAAGAACAGGTTATTGAAAAATCTCAGCACAATTTAAAAAAAAAAACAGATTAAAATTCTCATGAAATGATGCGTTACTGGCAAGTTCAGAATGTAAAATTGGAAACCCAAAAGGAACGGATAAACAGATAAACAACACACACCAAATAATTTCTACAAGCCTCTCAGAAGGAAACTGTTCAAGAAAAAGGATGGCACGTTGTCTTTTTATTTAGCTTAATTCTTTTCAGCTCTAGGAAGTTTGTTGGATAGATAAACCAATAGGTAGAACAGTGTTAAAAAAAAAAGAAGAAAAAAAAAGGACTTCAGGAGGCCCCCGTGCATGCATGCCAAGTCTTACCAGTCGTGTCTGACTCTTTTTGATCCTCCAGGATCTTCTGTCCATGGGATTCTCCAGGCAAGAATATTGGAGTGGGTTGCCATGCCCTCTTCTAGGGGATCTTTCCAACCCAGGGATCCAACTCACGTCTCTTGCATCTCCTGCTTTGGCAGTTGCGTTCTTTACCCCTTTTGTTGTTGTTTTGCTCAGTCATGTCTGACTCTTTGTGACCCCATGGGCTGCAGAATGCCAGGCTTTCCTGTTCTTCACCATCTCCTGGAGCTTGTTCAAACCCATGTCCATTGAATCAGTGATGCCATCCAACCATCTCATCCTCTGTAGTCCCCTTCTCCTCCTGCCTTCATCTTTCCCAGCTTCAGGGTCTTTTCTAATGAGATGGGTCTTCACATCAGGTGGCCAAAGAATTGGAGCTTCAGCTTCAGCATCAGTCCTTCCAAAGAATGTTCAGGGTTGATTTCCTTTAGGACTGACTGGCTTGATCTCCTTGCAGTCCAAGGGACTCTTAAGAGTCTTCTCCAACATCACAGTTCAGAAGCATCAGTTCTTTGGCCCTCAGCCTTCTTTTTGGTCCAACTCTCACATCCATACATGACTACTGAAAAAACCATAGCTTTGATTATATGGACCTTTGTTGGCAAGTAATGTCTCTGCTTTTCCATACGTCTAGGTGTGCCACAGCTTCTTTTCCAAGGAGCAAGCGTCTTTTAATTTCATGGCTGCAGTCACTATCCACAGTGATTTTGGAGCCCAAGTTTTTGCCACTAGTGCCACCTGTGAAGCCCCAGAAAGTTCATACTAAATGGTGTATGGTGTGAATTCCCACCAATTTTTTCTTATCAGACCAAGAATGACTCTTCTCTTAAAGCTGAGTTCTGATGACTATTTGATCCACTTCTTTCAAAAAATCTCTTCTGGGGAATATTGGATGGTTGATTTTGACTTTCATCTGATCATTCATTGCAATTTGTAAAAATTAGATCAGGCATGCGTATAGACTGAAATCCACAGCTGTTCTTCAGGAGTGGGGTGCCTGAGATTGGAAGAATGGGGAAGTTTATCCACTTGTGACAAATGTTTGTGGAATGTGAGGCCTATTTTGGGCACTGTGATCTTGCTTTTTCTGCATATCTGTGGTCATCTCTGGAGGCAGTCAGGTGTGTGGATGCAATGCTTAAATCCTGTTCTACTATGAAGAATCATGAAGGAGGAGTTTTTATATCTGACAAGGTATATACAGGCAAAGTGACTGCTGAGGTAGGCCATTGGATGGAAAAGCTGGTCTAGAGATGGAAAACTTCAGTTATAGGAATCATCCCAGCGTTACCATTCTCAAAGTTTTCCTTTGAGCAATGACCCGAGATTCATTAATCAGAGTTCTGCTTCTTTCATAAAGGGATAATTTAGCACAGGTACTCTGGCCTTTATCCACAATTCAGACACTCCAGAGGTTGGGAAAGTGGAAGTTATTTCCATAATTTATTTTTGGCAAAACCTGACCTCATCTGAACTTATTTGATAGAACAAACGGACCTGAAGTTACATAAGGCTATGTATAGCATTATCTCACTTACTGTAAATACTCATGCATTTTGATTACTGCGTACTGCCTTGGATTCTACTCAGAGTGTGATATAATATATAATATGGGCTTCCCAGGTGGTACTAATGGTAAAGAACCTGTCTGCCAATGCATGGGATGTGAGGGATGTGGGTTCGATCTCTGGGTTGGGAAGATCCCCTGGAAGAGGGCATGGCAACCCACTCCAGTATTCTTGCCTGGAGAATCCCATGGACAGAGGAGCTTGGTGGGCTACAGTCCATAGGGTCAGAAAGAGTTGGACATGACTGAAGCGACTTATCATGCATGCATGCATGAACGCTTCATTAACTTCCTCAAACTTGAAAAATTCTGAGTTCTGAAACCCGTCTGTATCTAAGGGTTTTAGATAAGGGAAGGATCTGTACTGTGGAGCTGTAACCACAAATGAGTCTTAATTTTCCTTTTTCTGCATACAAATACCTACTAATAATGTCCTTAAGGATAATTTGTTTGGGGAAGTTAAATAGTCTTTCTAAAATTTGATTTAAACTATTAATTTGCTTAGCAAAATCACATATTGCACATTGGCAAATTCAGCTCTGTTGTGGTAAAATTATCACAAGTTATAAATTAGTTGCATTTGAATTAATGAGGTTTTATTATAAACACAAAGCAGCATTACTTCTAATGCATGATTTTCATTAGTACAAAAAAGACTACATAAAGCTGAAGAAATGGGGGAAAAAGAACCAGAATTGCCTATGTTGTGTGCCCTAGAAGCATTCAAAGCATTGCTAGAGCTTTTTTTTTTATTAATAAGGGGCTGAAAATATGTTTATATTGCCTGCCCAGGTTGATTTGGATTAAGACTGCAACAGAATCCTTTCAGTTCCAGTGGGCTGTGTGTTATTCTAGGATGTCCATTCCCTTATTCTTAATACACCAAGTGTTTTCCCAACAGAACAAAGAGGAGACAGATGATTCTTCCTTTCTTCTTCTTTTTGGTTGTTGTCTAATGAAAGGACAGGTGAAGGCATGGGATCCAAAGGGCATTTTGCAAAGTGCAAAAGCAGGTAAAGCTCAGGGAAGATAAGAGAATTGGAGGGCTGAAGGAGAGGTGGGTTGTCAGGGGTAGCAGGAAGATGGAGTTGGGGAATGGGCTGCACAGATGAGCAGTGCGACTGAGGGTCTAGACCGGGGTGATCCCACCGCAAGCTACTTTCTTCAAAAAATCTGTTTGCTTGCAAAGAGGAGCTGCGTGTTTAGTTCCTACCAGGTAGAAGGAAGTAATCTGTCTTTTAACCATAAATCCACACATAAATACTCTAGGATAATCCCTTTACTAGACAAAAATGGTTTTTATCTTGAAGCTTATGAAGATGTGGCTCTTTTAAAATCTTAGCCAACTCACCTTTCTCTTTTTCCTTGTGGTTCGGGACTCTCTTTTTCTGGTTTCTCTTTCAAGGGAATGTTGTGACTGTTTTTCTCCAAAGCATGCGCTCATACAGAACAGCGGGCAGAGGTTGCAGTCTCCTCACAGGAAGGATTTGAGGAGAGTGTTGATGTAAGCGGATTGGCTGTTTACATCAAATACGCTGTAACAGGGGCCCTGGTAACAACGACCTCCCAAATACCGAGGAGTCCGAAGGATGGCGGGAGACCAGCTCACCCACCCAGACGCTATTAGAGCTGGAATAACTTCTGTGGCAGAGCTGTCTTCAGTTCTGTGGGAAACATGCAGGCCTGGCTTTGCCGTACACAGGCATCCAGGTTTGGCCAGATAGCTGTACTCAGGCCTGTGGAAACACACCTGCTTCCACTCCACTCCACTGCACAGATTGATATGATGGAGGCTTCACAAAGTTTTGTCACAGGAAAGATGAGAGAAAACCCCCACCAACCAGAAAGACTGCACACGGTTACATGCCTTGGTTAGAATATTTTTTCTATGAGGTGGAAAGAAGATAGGCAGAGCAATGTATTACAGGATCTCAGAGGGAGGTTATGACATGAAAACTCATTATACTGTAAAATAATAGAAAATTTGCCAGAAAATGTAAAATATTCATTTGGGGGTATTAAAGAAAGAGCAAGGGTTGTGTTTGAAGCAGGGGGTAGAAGGTGTTGGGAGTGTTTGGCCTGAGTCCAGGCAGCCTTCAATTCACTTTACTGCTGTTGGTTATCATTTGGAGAAAATAAAAGTCTAACTTGATAATGTCTTATTTACAGAAATCAGCGAGTTCCCTGTGGCCTCCAGGATAAGGTCATGGCATACAAGGCTTTTTACATGCTGATGCCAGCTTAAATGTCTGTCTGGTCTCCTATCACTTCCTCCCTGCCCATCCCTGGGGGCATTTGCACATGAACCTACCTTGGTGATGGGTCGCCAGACCTTGGATACCTTGGACAGGTATACTCCTTCTTACTCCTACTTTGTCCTCCTTTTAGCAGATTCTACCTCATTTTCAAGGGCTTAGTTCAAAGTCTTCCTCTTCAATGGAGTCTTTTCGCTCATTAATTCATTCCACAGATAGTGACTAAGTGTCAGGCACTGGGCTGGGGCCCAGGGTAAAGGGCAATGATGGACAAGATGATCCAGTCCATGTTTCTCAAAAGCATCATGTCAATCAGGGAAGGAGTCCTAGAGGAAACTACTGTCAAGATGAGAGCTGAGGGCTGAGGAGGCCTTAGCCAAGTGAAGGCTGTGTGGCAGGTACCATGCAAACCGGTATCACAAAGAGCTTGATGGCCTTCTGTGATTCAGACATTCTTCTATCAAGTTGTGTTGTAATAAGACGTTTGCTGTCCCCAGTTTCATTCCCAGTCTGAGAGCTCCTTAGAAGTAAGACCAAGGCTTAGTTTCTTCTGTGTCCCCAGAATCTAATCTGATGCCTGGTATTAAAGACTATGGCTCAGCTGGGTTAGTAGAAATGGGGAAGCACAGCCATAACTAAGACTTCTGCTGTCATATAAGATCAGCCAGGTCACAGGGGTAGCAACTTCACATATATTAAATGGAAATCCCATATTTTGTTTGCTGTATTCCATCAGCTAGTAAAGTAATTTCTTTTTTTTTTAATTTTAAATTTATTTAATTTTTACTGAAGGGTAATTGTTTTACAGAAATTTGTTGTTTTCTGTCAAACCTCAACATGAATCAGCCATAGGTAGGCATATATCCCTTCCCTTTTGAAACTCTCTCCCATCTCCCTCCCCATCTCACCCTTCTAGGTTGATTCAGAGCCCCTGTTTGAGTTTCCTGAGACATACAGCAAATTCCCGTTGCCTATCTCTTTTACTTATGGTAATGTGAGTTTCCATGCTACTCTTTCCATACATTTGACCTTCTCCCCTCTCCCCATGTCCATAAGTCTATTCTCTATGTCTGTTTATCCACTGTTGCCCTATAGATAAATTCTTCAGTACCATTTTTCTAGATTCCATATATATGCATTAAAATACAATATTTATCTTTCTCTTTCTGACTTAAATCACTCTATATAATAGGTTCTAGGTTCACCCACCATATTAGAACTGACTCAAAGGCACTCCTTTTTATGGCTGAGTAATATTCCATTGTGTATATAAACTACAACTTCTTTATCCATTCATCTGTTGATGGATATCTAGGTTGCTTCCATGTTCTTGCAATTGTAAATAGTGTTGCAATGAACATTGGGAAAGATAAGTCTTTTTCAATTTTGATTTCCTCAAGGTATATGACTAGGATTGGGATTACTGGGTCATATGGTGGTTTTATACCTAGTATTTAAGGAATCTCCATACTGTCTTCCATAGTGGCTGTATCAATTTACATTCCCACCAACAGTGCAAGAGCATTCTCTTTTCTCCACACCCCTTACAGCATTTATTATTTGTTGACTTCAATTATGGCCATTCTGACCAGTGTGAGGTGGTATCTCATTGTAGCTTTTATTTACATAGACTTTGACTGTGTGTATCACAATAAACTGTGGAAAATTCTTCAAGAGATGGGAATACCAGACCACCTGCCCTGCCTCTTGAAAAATTTGTGTGCAGGCCAGGAAGCAACAGTTAGAACTGGACATGGAACAACAGACTGGTTCCAAATAGGAAAAGGAGTACATCAAGGCTGTATATTGTCACCCTGCTTATTTAACTTCTATGCAGAGTACATCATGAGAAACGCTGGGCTGGAAGAAACACAAGCTGGAATCAAGATTGCCGGGAGAAATATCAATAACCTCAGATATGCAGATGACACCACCCTTATGGCAGAAAGTGAAGAGGACCTAAAAAGCCTCTTGATGAAGGTGAAAGAGGAGAGTGAAAAAGTTGGCTTAGAACTCAACATTCAGAAAATGAAGATCATGGCACCTGGTCCCATCACTTCATAGGAAATAGATGGGGAAACAGTGTCAGACTTTATTTTTTGGGGCTCCAAAATCACTGCAGATGTGACTGCAGCCATGAAATTAAAAGACGCTTACTCCTTGGAAGAAAAGTTATGACCAACCTAGATAGCATATTTAAAAGCAGAGACATTACTTTGTCAACAAAGATCCGTCTAGTCAAGGCTATGGTTTTTCCAGTGGTTATATATGGATGGGAGAGTTGGACTGTGAAGAAGGCTGAGCGCCAAAGAACTGATGCTTTTGAACTGTGGTGTTAGAGAAGACTCTTGAGAGTCCCTTGGACTTCAAGGAGATCCAACTAGTCCATTCTGAAGGAGATCAGCCCTGGGATTTCTTTGGAAGGAATGATGCTAAAGCTGAAAGTCCAGTACTTTGGCCACCTGATGCGAAGAGTTGACTCATTGGAAAAGACTCTGATGCTGGGAGGGATTGGGGGCAGGAGGAGAAGGGGACCACAGAGGATGAGATGGCTGGATGGCATCACCAACTCAATGGACATGAGTTTGGGTAAACTCCGGGAGATGGTGATGGACAGGGAGGCCTGGCGTGCTGTGATTCATGGGGTCGCAAAGAGTCGGACACGACTGAGCGACTGAACTGAACTGAACTGAATAATGAGTGATGTTGAGCATCTTTTCATGTGTTTGATAGCCATCTGTATGTCTTCTTTGGAGAAATGTCTGTTTAGGTCTTTAACCCACTTTTTGATTGGGTTGTTTGTTTTTCTGGTATTGAGTTGTATGAGCTGCTTGTATATTTTGGAAATTAATCCTTTGTCAGTTGTTTCATTTGCTATTATTTTCTGCCATTCTGAGGGTTGTCATTTCACCTTGCTTATAGTTTCCTTTGCTGTGCAAAAGCTTTTAAGTTTAATCAGGTCCCACTTGTTTACTTTTGTTTTTATTTCCATTACTCTAGGAGGTGGGTCATAGAGGATCTTACTCTAATTTATGTCATTGAGAGCTCTGCCTATGTTTTCCTCTAAGAGTTTTATAGTTTCAGGTCTTACATTTAGGTATTTAATTCATTTTGAGTTTATCTTTGTGTGGTGTTAGGAAGTGTTCTAATTTTATTCTTTTACATGTAGCTGTCCAGTTTTCCCAGCACCATTTATTGAAGATGCAGTCTTTGCCCCATTGTATATTCTTGCCTCCTTTGTCAAAAATAAGATACCCATAGGTGCATGGGTTTATTTCTGGACTTTCTATCTTGTTCCATTGATCTATATTTCTGTTTTTGTGCCAGTACCATACTGGCTTTATGCCTGTAGCTTGTGGTATAGTCTGAAGTCAGTAAGGTTGATTCCTCCAACTCCATTCTTCTTTCTCAAGACTGCTTTGGCCATTTGGGGTGTTTTGTGTTCCCATATGAATTGTGAAATTTTTTGTTCTAATTCAGTGAAAAATTCCATTGGCAATTTGATAGAGATCGCATTGAATCTGTAGATTGCATTTGGCAGTATAGTCATTTTTAAAAATTGATTCTTCCTACCCAGGAACATGGAATATCTCTCCATCTGTTTATGTCATCTTTGATTTCTTTCATTAGCATCTTATAATTTTCTGTGTACAGTTCTTGTTTCTCCTTAGGTAAGTTTATTCCTAGATGTTTAATTCTTTTTGTTGCAATGGTGAATGAGATTGATTCCTTAATTTCTCTTTCTGGTTTTTCATTGTTAGTATATAGAAATGCAAGTGATTTCTATGTATTGATTTTGTATCCTGCAACTTTGCTAAGTTCACTGATTAGCTCTAGTAACTTTCTGATGGTATCTTTAGGATTTTCTATGTACAGTATCAGGTCATCTGCAAACAGTGAGCGCTTTACATCTTCTTTTCTGATCTGGATTCCTTTTATTTCTTTTTCATCTCTGATTGCTGTAGCTAGGACTTCCAGAATTATGTTAAATAATAATGGTGAAAGTGGACACGCTTGTATTGTTCCTGATCTTAGGGGAAATGCTTTCAGGTTTTCACCATTGAGAATAATGTTTGCTGTAGGCTTATCATATATGGCCTTTACTATGTTGAGGTAGGTTCCTTCTATGACCATTTTTTGAAGAGTTTTAGTCATAAATGGGTACTAAAATTTATCAAAGGCTTTTTCTGAATCTATTGAGATTCACTTCAGTTTAGTCGCTCAGTCATATCTGACTCTCTGAGACCCCATTAACTGCAGCATGCCAGGCTTCCCTGTCCATCACCAACTCCCGGAGTTCACTCAGACTCACGTCCATCGAGTCACTGATGCCATCCAGCCATCTCATCCTCTGTCATCCCCTTCTCCTCCTGCCCTCAATCTTTCCCAGGATCAGGGTCTTTTCAAATGAGTCAGCTCTTCATACCTAGTGACCAAAGTATTGGAGTTTCAGCTTCAACATCAGTCCTTCCAATGAACACCCAGGACTGATCTCCTTTAGGATGGACTAGTTGGATCTCCTTGCAGTCCAAGGAACTCTCAAGAGTCTTCTCCAGTACCACAGTCTTCTCAAGACTCTCAAGAGTCTTCTCTAATACCACAGTTAAAAAGCATCAATTCTTTGACACTCAGTGTTCTTTATAGTCCAACTCTCACATCCATACATGACCACTAGAAAAACCATAGCCTTGACTAGACAGACCATAGTTGACAAAGAAACATCTTTGCATTTTAATATGCTGTCTAGGTTGGTCATAACTTTCCTTCCAAGGAGTTCAGTTCAGTTGCTCAGTCGTGGCCGACTCTTTGCGACCCCATGAATCGCAGCACGCCAGGCCTCCCTGTCCATCACCAACACCTGGAGTTTACCCAAATCCATGTCCATCGAGTCGGTGAGGCCATCCAGCCATCTCATCCTCTGTCGTCCTCTTCTCCTCCTGCCCCCAATCCCTCCCAGCATCAGGGTCTTTTCCAGTGAGTCAAATTTCTGCATCAGATGGCCAAAGTATTGGAGTTTCAGCTTCAACATCAGTCCTTCCAAAGAACACCCAGGACTGATCTCTTTAGGATGGACTGGTTGGATCTCCTTGCTGTCCAAGGGACTCTCAAGAGTCTTCTCCAACACCACAGTTCAAAAGCATCAGTTCTTTGGTGCTCAGCTTTCTTCACAGTCCAACTCTCACATCCATATATGACCACTGGAAAAACCATAGCCTTGACTAGATGGACCTTTGTTGGCAAAGTAATGTCTCTGTTTTTCAATATGCTATCTAGGTTGGTCATAACTTTCCTTCCAATGAGTATACATCTTTTAATTTCATGGCTACAACACTATTATTATGCAGTTATTTTGGAGCCCCAAAAAATAAAGTCTGACATTGTTTCCACTCTTTCCCCATCTATTTCCCATGAAGTGATGGGACCGGATGCCATGATCTTCGTTTTCTGAGTGTTGAGTTCTAAGCCAACTTTTTCACTCTCCTCTTTCACTTTCATCAAGAGGTTTTTTAGTTCCTCTTCACTTTCTGCCATAAGGGTGGTGTCATCTGCATATCTGAGGTTATTGATATTTCTCCCGGCAATCTTGATTCCAGCTTGTGCTTCTTCCAGTCCAGCGTTTCTCATGATGTACTCTGCATAGAAGTTAAATAAGCAGGGTGACAATATACAGCCTTGATGTACTCCTTTTCCTATTTGGAACCAGTCTGTTGTTCCATGTCCAGTTCTAACTGTTGCTTCCTGATCTGCATATAGGTTTCTCAAGAAGCAGGTCAGGTGGTCTGGTATTCCCATCTCCTTCAGAATTTTCCACAGCTTATTGTGATCCACACAGTCAAAGGCTTTGACATAGTCAATAAAGCAGAAATAGATGTTTTTCTGGCACTGTTTTGCTTTTTCGGTGATCCAGCAGATGTTGGTGATTTGATCTCTGGTTCCTTTGCCTTTTGTAAAACCAGCTTGAACATCGGAAGTTCACGGTTTGCGTATTGCTGAAGCTTGGCTTGGAGAATTTTGAGCATTACTTTACTAGCATGTGAGATGTGTACAATTGTGTGGTAGTTTGAGCATTCTTTGGCATTGCCTTTCTTTGGGATTGGAATGAAAACTGACCTTTTCCAGTCCTGTGGCCACTGCTGAGTTTTCCAGATTTGCTGGCATATTGAGTGCAGCACTTCCACAGCATCATCTTTCAGGATTTGAAAGAGCTCAACTGGAAATCCATCACCTCCACTAGCTTTGTTCAGAGTCATGCTTTCTAAGGTGAAATCAGATTGATTATACTCTTTGCAGCCAAAGATGGAGAAGCTCTCTACAGTCAGGAAAAACAAGACCGGGAGCTGACTGTGGCTCATATCATGAACTCCTTATTGCCAAATTCAGACTTAAATTGAAGAAAGTAGGGAAAACCACTAGACTATTCAGATAAATAGATAAATCAAATCCCTTATGATTATACAGTGAACTTGAGAAATAGATTCCAAGGAGTAAGCATCTTTTAATTTCATGGCTGCAATCACCTTCTGCAGTGATTTTTGAGCCTAGAAAAATAAAGTCAGCCACTGTTTCCACTGTTTCCCTATCTATTTGCCATGAAGTGATTGGACTGGATGCCATGATCTTAGTTTTCTGAATGTTGAGCTTTAAGCCAACTTTTCATTCTCCTCTTTTGCTTTCATCAAGAGGCTCTTTAGTTCTTCTTTGCTTTCTACCATAAGGGTGTTGTCATCTGCATATCTGAGGTTATTGATATTTTTTCCCAGCAATCTTGATTCCAGTTTGTGCTTCCTCAAGCCCAGTGTTTCTCATGATGTACTCTGCATATAAGTTAAATAAGCAGGGTGACAATATATAGCCTTGATGTACTCCTTTTCCTATTTGGAACCAGTCTGTTGTTCCATGTCCAGTTCTTTTTTTTTTTTTTTTAATATAAATTTGTTTATTTTAGTTGGAGGCTAATTACTTTACAATATTGTATTGGTTTTGCCATACATCAACATGAATCTGCCACGGGTGTACACGTGTTCCCCATCCTGAAACCCCTCCCACCTCCTTCCCAATACCATCCCTCTGGGTCATCCCAGTGCACCAGCCCTGTGCACCATGTGTCATGCATTGAACCTGGACTGGCGATTCATTTCACATATGATATTATACATGTTTCAATGCCATTATCCAAATCACCCCACCCTTGCCCTCTCCCACAGAGTCCAAAAGACTGTTCTACACATCTGTGTCTCTTTGCTGTCTCACATACAGGGTTATCATTACCATCTTTCTAAATTCCATATATATGGTTATATATGTGTATATATATATGTGTATATATGTTATATATGTGTATATATATATATATGTGTTAGTATACTGTATTGGTGTTTTTCTTTCTGGCTTACTTCACTCTGTATAATAGGCTCCAGTTTTACCTACCTCATGAGAACTGATTCAAATGTATTCTTTTTAATGGCTGAGTAATACTCCATTGTGTATATGTACCACAGCTTTCTTATCCATTTGTCTGCTAATGGACATCTGGGTTGCTTCCACGTCCTGGCTATTATAAACAGTGGTGCGATGAACTTTGGGGTACATGTGTCTCTTTCCGTTCTGGTTTCCTCGGTGTGTATGCCCAGCAATGGGGTTGCTGGATTGTATGGCAGTTCTATTTCCAGTTTTTTAAGGAATCTCCACACTCTTCTCCATAGTGGTTTTACTAGTTTGCATTCCCACAAACAGTGAAAGAGGGTTCCCTTTTCTCCACACCCTCTCCAGCATTTATTGTAGACTTTTGGATAGCAGCCATTCTGACTGGCGTGAAATGGCACCTCATTGTGGTTTTGATTTGCATTTCTCTGATAGTGATGTTGAGCATCTTTTCATGTGTTTGTTAGCCAAATGTATGTCTTCTTTGGAGAAATGTCTATTTAGTTCTTTGGCCCATTTTTTGATTGGGTAGTTTATTTTTCTGGAATTGAGCTGCAGGAGTTGCTTGCATATTTTTGAGATTAGTTGTTTGTCAGTTGCTTCATTTTCTATTATTTTCTCCCATTCTGAAGGCTGTCTTTTCACCTTGCTTATAGTTTGTTTTGTTGTGCAGAAGCTTTTAATTTTAATTAGATCCTATTTGTTTGCTTTTGCTTTTATTTCTGATATTCTGGGAGGTGGGTCATAGAGGATCCTGCTGTGATGTATGTCAGTGAGTGTTTTGCCTATGTTCTCCTCTAGGAGTTTTGTATAGTTTCTGGTCTTACGTTTAGATCTTTAATCCATTTTGAGTTTATTTTTGTGTATGGTGTTAGAAAGTGTTCTAGTTTCATTCTTTTACAAGTGGTTGACCAGTTTTCCCAGCACCACTTGTTAAAGAGATTGTCTTTTCTCCATTGTATATTCTTGCCTACTTTGTCAAAGATAAGGTGTCCATTGGTGCGTGGATTTATCTCTGGGCTTTCTATTTTGTTCCATTGATCTATATTTCTGTCTTTGTGTCAGTACCATACTGTCTTGATGACTGTGGCTTTGTAGTAGAGCCTGAAGTCAGGTAGGTTGATTCCTCCAGTTCCATTCTTCTTTCTCAAGATTGCTTTGGCTATTCAAGGTTTTTTGTATTTCCGTACAAATTGTGAAATTATTTGTTCTAACCCTGTGAAAAATACCGTTGGTAGTTTGATAGGAATTGCACTGAATCTATAGATTGCTTTGGGTAGTATACTCATTTTCACTATATTGATCCTTCCGATCCATGAATATGGTATATTTCTCCATCTATTTGTGTCATTTTTTATTTGTTTCACCAGGTTTTTATAGTTTTCTATATATATAGGTCTTCTGTTTCTTTAGGTAGATATATTCCTAAGTATTTTATTCTTCTCGATGCAATAGTGAATGGAATTGTTTCTTTAATTTCTCTTTCTATTTTCTCATCATTAGTGTATAGGAATGAAAGGGATTTCTGTGTGTTGATTTTATATCCTGCAACTTTACTGTATTCATTGATTAGCTCTAGTAATTTTCTGGTGGAGTCTTTAGGGTTTTCTATGTAGAGGATCATGTCATCTGCAAATGAGAGTTTTACTTCTTCTTTTCCAATTTGGATTCCTTTTATTTCTTTTTCTGCTCTGATTGCTGTGGCCAAAATTTCCAACACTATGTTGAATAGTAGTGGTGAAAGTGGGCACCCTTGTCTTGTTCCTGACTTTAGGGGAAATGCTTTCAATTTTTCACCATTGAGGATAATGTTTGCTGTGGGTTTGTCATATATAGCTTTTATTATGTTGAGGTATGTTCCTTCTATTCCTGCTTTCTGGAGAGTTTCTATCATAAATGGATGTTGAATTTTGTCAAAGGCTTTCTCTGTATCTATTGAGATAATCATATGGCTTTTATTTTTCAATTTGTTAATGTGGTGTATTACATTGATTGATTTGAGGATATTGAAGAATCCTTGCATCCCTGGGATAAAACCCACTTGGTCATTGTGTATGATCTTTTTAATGTGTTGTTGGATTCTGATTGCTAGAATTTTGTTAAGGATTTTTGCATCTATGTTCATCAGTGGTATTGGCCTGTAGTTTTCTCTTTTTTTTTTGTGGCATCTTCGTCAGGTTTTGGTATTAGGATGATGGCGGCCTCATAGAATGCGTTTGGAGGTTTACCTTCCTCTGCAATTTTCTGGAAGAGTTTGAGCAGGATAGGTGTTATCTCTTCTCTAAATTTTTGGTAGAATTCAGCTGTGAAGCTGTCTGGGCCTGGGCTTTTGTTTGCTCTGATTACAGTTTCAATTTCTGTGCTTATGATGGGTCTGTTAAGATTTTCTATTTCTTCCTGATTTAGTTTTGTAAAGTTGTACTTTTCTAAGAATTTGTCCATTTCTTCCAAGTTGTCCATTTTATTGGCATATCATTGCTGATAGTAGTCTCTTATGATCCTTTGTATTTCTGTGTTGTTTGTTGTGATCTCTTCATTTTCATTTCTAATTTTATTGATTTGATTTTTCTCCCTTTGTTTCTTGATGAGTCTGGCTAATGGTTTGTCAATTTTATTTATCCTCTTAAAGAACCAGCTTTTGGCTTTGTTGATTTTTTGCTACAGTCTCTTTTGTTTCTTTTGCATTTATTTCTGCCCTAATTTTTAAGATTTCTTTCCTTCTATTAACGCTGGGGTTCTTTATTTCTTCCTTTTCTAGTTACTTTAGGTGTAGAGTTAGTTTATTTATTTGACTTTTTTCTTGTTTCTTGAGGTATGTCTGTATTGTTATGAACCTTCCCCTTAGCACTGCTTATACAGTGTCCCACAGGTTTTAGGTTGTTGTGTTTTCATTTTCATTCATTTCTATGCATATTTTGATTTCTTCTGTGATTTGTTGGTTATTCAGCAGTGTGTTGCTCAGCCTCCATATGTTGGAATTTTTAATAGTTTTTCTCCTGTAATTAAGATCTAACCTTACTGTATTGTGGTCAGAAAAGATGCTTGGAATGATATAAATTTTTTTTGAATTTACCAAGGCTAGATTTATGGCCCAGGATGTGATCTATCCTGGAGAAGGTTCCGTGTGCACTTGAGAAAAAGGTGAAATTCATTGTTTTAGGGCGAAATGTCCTATAGATATCAATTAGGTCTAACTGGTCTATTGTATAATTTAAAGTTTGTGTTTCCTTGTTAATTTTCTGTTTAGTTGATCTATCCATAGGTGTGAGTGGGGTATTAAAATCTCCTACTATTATGGTGTTATTGTAAATTTCCTCTTTCATACTTGTTAGCATTTGTCTTACATATTGTGGAGCTCCTATGTTGGGTGCATATATATTTATAATTGTTATATCTTCTTCTTGGATTGATCCTTTGATCATTATGTAGTATCCTTCTTTGTCTCTTTTCACAGCCTTTGTTTTAAAGTCTATTTTATCTGATATGAGTATTGCTACTTCTGCTTTCTTTTGGTCTCTATTTGCATGGAATATCTTTTTCCAGCCGTTCACTTTCAGTCTGTATGTGTCCCTTGTTTTGAGGTGGGTCTCTTGTAGACAGCATATATAGGGGTCTTGTTTTTGTATCCATTCAGCCAGTCTTTGTCTTTTGGTTGGGGCATTCAACCCAGTTACGTTTAAGGTAATTATTGATAAGTATGATCTCGTTACCATTTACTTTATAGTTTTGGGTTAGAGTTTATACACCCTTTTTGTGTTTCCTGTCTAGAGAAGATCCTTTAGCATTTGTTGGAGAGTTGGTTTGGTGGTGCTGAATTCTCTCAGCTTTTGCTTATCTGTAAAGCTTTTGATTTCTCCTTCATATTTGAATGAGATCCTTGCTAGGTACAGTAATCTGGGCTGTAGGTTATTTTCTTTCATCATTTTAAGTATGTCCTGCCATTCCCTCCTGGCCTGAAGAGTTTCTATTGAAAGATCAGCTGTTGTCCTTATGGGAATCCCCTTGTGTGTTATTTGTTGTTTTTCCCTTGCTGCTTTTTATATTTGTTCTTTGTGTTTGATCTTTGTTAATTTGATTAATATGTGTCTTGGGGTGTTTTGCCTTGGGTTTATCCTGTTTGGAACTCTCTGGGTTTCTTGGACTTGGCTGATTATTTCCTTCCCCATTTTAGGGAAGTTTTCAACTATTATCTCCTCAAGTATTTTCTCATGGTATTTCTTTTTGTCTTCTTCTTCTCGGACTCCTATGATTCGAATGTTGGGGCATTTAACATTGTCCCAGGGGTCTCTGAGATTGTCCTCATTTATTTTAATTTTTCTTTTTTCCTCCCTGATTCATTTATTTCTACCATTCTATCTTCTCCCTCACTTATCCTATCTTCTGCCTCCGTTATTCTACTGTTGGTTCCCTCCAGAGTGTTTTTGATATTATTTATTGCATTATTCGTTATATATTGACTCTTTTTTATTTCTTCTAGGTCCTTGTTAAACCTTTCTTGCATCTTCTCAATCCTTGTCTCCAGGCTATTTATCTGTGATTCCATTTTGTTTTCAAGATTTTGGATCATTTTCACTATCATTATTTGGAATTCTTTATCAGGTAGATTCCCTATCTCTTCCTCTTTTGTTTGGTTTGGTGGGCATTAATCCTGTTCCTTTACCTGCTGGGTATTCCTCTGTCTCTTCATCTTGTTTATATTGCTGTGTGTGGGGTGGCCTTTCTGTATTCTGGCAGTTTGTGGAGTTCTCTTTATTGTGGAGTTTCTTCACTATGGGTGGGGTTGTACAGGTGGCTTGTCAAGGTTTCCTGGTTAGGGAAGCTTGTGTCAGTGTTCTGGTGGGTGGAGCTGGATTTCTTCTCTCTGGAGTGCAATGAAGTGTCCAGTAATGAGTTATGAGATTTCAATGGGTTTGGAGTGACTTTGGGCACCCTGTATATTGAAGCTCAGGGCTATGTTCCTGTGTTGCTGGAGAATTTGCATGGTATGTCTTGCTTTGGAACTTGTTGGCCCTTGGGTGGTGCTTGGTTTCAGTGTAGGTTTGATGAGCTCCTGTTGATTAATGTTCCCTGGAGTCAGGAGTTCTCTGGTTTTCTCAGAATTTGGACTTAAGCCTCCTGCTTCTGGTTTTCAGTCTTATTTTTACAGTAGCCTCAAGACTTCTCCATCTATACAGCACTGTTGATAAAACATCTAGGTTAAAGATGAAAAGTTTCTCACAGAGAGGTTCACAGAGTTACATGGGGAAGAGGAGAGGGAGTAGGGAGTTAGAGGTGACCAGGATGAGATGAGGTGGAATCAAAAGAGAAGAGAGCAAGCTAGCCAGTAATCACTTCCTTATGTGCACTCCACAGTCTGGACCACTCAGAGATGTTCACGGAGTTATACAGAGAAGAGAAGAGGGAGGAAGGAGACAGAGGTGGCCAGGAGGATAAAGGGGGAGAATCAAAAGGAGAGAGACAGATCCACCCAGTAATCAGTTCCCTAAGTGTTCTCCACAGTCTGGAACACACAAAGAGATTCACAGAGTTGGGTAGAGAAGAGAAGGGGGAGGGAGGAGATAGAGGCGACCTGGTGGAGAAAAAGGAGAGTCCAAAGAGGGAGAGAGCAGTCAAGCCAGTAATCTCACTCCTAAGTCAAAATGGGCACTGAAGATTGGGTTCTTAAAGGTACAAAATTATAACAAATACCAAAAAGCAAAGATTAAAAATCTAGAGTAGATGTTGGATTTTCAAAAATATAATATTAAAGAAAAAAAAGTTCCAAGAATTATATATGTGTGTATATATATATATATATATATATGAAGTTTGCTTTAAAAAATAGGGTCTCTTTTTTTCAAAGTAATAGTAGGTTATAAAAATGAAAATTAAAGGAGTAATAGAGGACTTAAAAATAAAAAAAGTTAAAAATTAAAGTATTATAGTAAAAATAGTAAAAATATATCTAGGATTTTCTCTGGTGGTGTTGTGGGCAGTGTGGGGTCAGTTCATTTTTGGATAGTTCCTTGATCTGGCTTATATTTCTCAAGATCTATAGGCCCCTTCCTATGTATTCGGTACTAACTACAGGGTTTTAATCTATTGCACCTGCCACTTCCAAGGAGATTCCCTCTGTTTTAGCTTCTGTTTGCTGGTCTCTTCAGTGTCTAATTTCTGCCCTGACACAAGGCGGTGGTGGTGGACACTTTTTTAGACTCATTTGTTCAGTCGTGCTGTCGGGAGGGAGGGACGCTGCAAACAAATAACACTAGCGTGTGCAGGCAGTATCTCGGCCACACTGGGTTTGCCCCTGTTCATGGTGCATGTGCCCTCCCTGCCCACACTGCTTAGGCTCTAGGTTGCTCTGCCGGGAACCGTCTGAGGCTGGCCCTGGGTTGTATGCACTTCCCAGGTCTAAGCTGCTCAGGTTCAGGCACTCAGGTAGTCCTCAGAGGCACAGACTCGGTTGGGCCTGTGTTTTGTGCCCTTCCCAAGTCCGAGCAGCTCAGGTGACCAGGTGTTTGGCGAGCACGGTCACTGCGACTTATTGGCTCCCCCGTCCCTGCCGCTTGGTTTTCTGGGTGTACAACCTGGGCACCTTCTCAGGTGGATGTTGGCCATCCAGAACCCCAAGAAATCTTGGTTAGCAACTAAGCCTGCTTGCAGTTTGGTAGATGATGCCTCTCTAGGGCCAGGATTGCCCCCTTCCAGCTCTGGCTGCCCTCGCCTGACTGTCACCAGGCAGGGGGATGGGCCTGGCTAGCTCTGCTCTGTCCTTTGTTCTGTGAGTGGGCCTGGCAGTGTCTTAGGTTAGGGCTTTTCGCGTGGTAGCTATCCCACAGTCTGGTTTGCTATACCAAGTTAGTTCCCTCAGATTGCCCTCGGGGCATTCAGGCCCGGTCCTTACTCTAAGCAATGCAGCCCATGCCTCCCTGCCCAGCCCCCGCTTGCTAGTGGTGGATGCAGGCGTCTGCGCTGCTTCTCCGCTGGGGGAGTTACCGTTGGGCATGTAATCTGTGGGTTTAAATTATTTATTTTTCCTCCCGGTTATGTTGCCCTCTGTGGTTCCAAGACTTGCCAGAGACTTGGCAGTGAGAGTGTTTCCTGGTGTTTGGAAACTTCTCTCTTTTTTAAGACTCCCTTCCTGGGCAGAGCTCTGTCCCTACCTCTTTTGTCTCTCTTTTTATCTTTTATATTTTTTTCTACCTCCTTTTGAAGACAATGGGCTGCTTTTCTGGGTGCCTGATGTCCTCTGCTGGGATTCAGTTGTTTTGTGGAATTTACACTCAGCGTTCAAATGTTCTTTTGATGGGGGAGAAAGTGGTCTCCCCGTCCTATTCCTCTGCCATCTTAGGACCGCATCCCATGTCCAGTTCTAACTGTTGCTTCCTGACTGAAATTATCATATGGTTTTTATCTTTCAATTTGTTAATATGGTGCATCATATTGATTTATTTGCATATATTGAAGAATCCTTGCATCCCTGGAATAAACCAAGCTTGATCATGGTGTATGAGCTTTTTGATGTGTTGCCAAATTCTGTTTTCTACAATTTGTTCAGGATTTTTTCCATATATGTTCATCAGTGATATTGGTTGGTAGTTTACTTTTTTGTGCTGTTTTTTGTCTTGTTTTGGTATCAGGGTGATGGTGGCCTCATAGAATGAGTTTGGAAGTGTTCCTTCCTCTGCAGTTTTTTGAAGGATTTATAGGATAGGCATTAGTTCTTCTTTAAATGTTTGATAGAATTCTCCTGTGAAGCCATCTGGTCCTGTGCTTTTGGGAGATTTTTTTATCACAGCTTCAATTTCAGTGCTTCAAATTGGGTTGTTCATAATTTCTATTTGTTTCCGGTTCAATCTTGGAAAATTGAACTTTTCTAAGAATCTGTCCATTTCTTCCAGGTTATCCATTTTATTGCCATATGGTTGTTCATAATAATCTCTTATAATCCTTTATATTTCTGCATTGTCTATTGTAACCTCTCCTTTTTCATTTCTAATTTTGTTGATTTGATTCTTATTTCATTTTTTCTTGATGAGTCTGGCTAAAGGTTTGTCAATTTTGTTTATCTTCTCAAAGAACCAGTTTTCAGTTTTATTAATCTTTACTATTGTTTCTTTCATTTCTTTTTCATTTATTTCTTCTCAGACCTTTATGATTTCTTTCCTTCTACTAATTTTGATTTTTTTTTAAATTCTTTTTCCAGTTGTTTTAGGTGTAAAGTTAGGTTGTATATTTGATGTTTTTTTTGTTTCTTGAGGTAGGATTGTATTGCTATAAACTTCTCTCAGAACTGCTTTTGCTGCATCCCATAGCTTTGAATTATTGTGTTTTCATTGTCATTTGTTCCTAGAAATTTTTTGATTTCCCTTTTGATTTCTTCAGTAGCCTGTTGGTTATTTAGAAACATGTTTAATCTCCAAGTGTTTGTGTTTCTTACAATTTTTTTTTCTTGTAATTGATATCTAATCTCATAGCATAGTGGTCAGAGAAGATGCTTGATACAGTTTCAGTTTTCTTAAATTTACTGAGGTTTGATTTGTGACCCAAGATGTGGTCTATCCTGGAGAATGTTCCATGTGCACTTGAGAAGAAGCTGTATTCTTCTGCATTTGGATGGAATATCCTGAAGACAGCAATGAGATCCATCTCATTTGATGTATCATTTAAGACTTGTGTTTCCTTATTAATTTTCTGTTTTGATGAGCTGTCCATTGGTGTGAGTGGGGTATTAAAGTCTCCTACTATTATTGAGTTACTGTCAATTTCTCCTTTTATGTCTGTTAGTGTTTGTCTTATGTATTGAGGTGCTCCTATGCTGGGTGCATAGATATTTACAATTGTTATGTCTTCCTCTTGGATTGATCCCTTGATGATTATGTAGTGTCCTTCCTTATCTCTTGTAATATTCTTTATTTTAAGGTCTATTTTTTCTGATATGAGGATTGCTACTCCAGCTTTCTTTTGCTTCCCATTTGCATGGAATATATTTTTCCATCCTCTTACTTTCAGTCTATATGTGTCTTGAGATCTGAAGTAGGTTTCTTGCAGACAGCAGTTTTGTTTTTTTAATCCATTCAGCCAGTCTGTGTCTTTTGGTTGGAGCATTTAATCTATTTACATTTAAAGTAATTATTAATATATATGTTCCTATTGCCATTTTATTAATTGTTTGGAGCTGATTTGGTAGATCTTTCTTCTTTTCTTGTATTTCTTGACTATACAAATCCCTTTAACATTTGTTGTAAAGCTGGTTTGGTGGTACTGAATTCTCTTAACTTTTGCTTGTCTGAAAAGCTTTTTATTTGTCCATCAATTTTGAATGAGATCCTTGCCAAGTACAATAATCTTGGTTGTAGATTTTTCCCTTTCAGTACTTTAAATATATCCTGCAATTCCCTTCTGTCCTGCAGAATTTCTGCTGAAAGATCAGCTGTTAAGCATATGAGGTTTCCCTTGTATGTTACTTGTTGCTTATCCCTTGCTGCATTTAATATTCTTTGTTAGTTTGATTAGTATGTGTCTTGGTGTGCCTCTCCTTGGGTTTATCCTGTATAGGACTCTTTGTGCCTCTTGGACTTGATTGACTATTTCCTTTTCCATGTTGGGTAAATTTTCAACTATATCTCTTCAAAAATTTTTTCATACCCTTTCTTTTTCTCTTCTTCTTCTGGGGCCTCTATAATTTGAATGTTGGTGCATTTGATATGGTCCCAGAGGTCTCTGAGACTATCCTCTGATCTTGTCATTATTTTTACTTTATTTTGCTCTTCAGAAGTTTTATACCATTTTATCTTCCAACTCACTGATTTGTTCTTCTGCTTCAGATATTCTACTATTGATTCCTTCTAGAGTATTTTTAATGTCAATAATTGTATTGTTTGTCTCTGTGTGTTTATTCTTTAATTCTTCTAGGTCTTTGTTAATTGATTTTTGCATTTTGTCCATTTTGTTTTCAAGGTTTTTGATCTTCTTTATTATCATTCTGAATTCTTTTCCAGGTAGTTTGCCTATTTCCTCTTCATTTATTTGGACTTCTGTGTTTCTAGTTTGTTCCTTCATTTGTGTAGTATTTCTCTGCCTTTTCATTATTTTCTTTTTAACTTATTGTGTTTGAGGTCTCCTTTTCCCAGGCTTCAAGGAAAATTGAATTCTTTCCTTGAAGAAAGTTGAATTCTTTCTTCGTTTTGGTTTCTGCCCTCTTAAGGTTGGTCCAGTGATTTGTGTAAGCTTTGTATAGGGTGAGATTTGTGCTGAGTTTTTGTTTGTTTGTTTGTTTTCCTCTGATGGGCAAAGTGAGGTGGTACTCCTGTCTGCTGATGACTGGGTTTGTATTTTTGTTTTGTTTGTTGTTTAGATGAGGCATCCTGCACAGGGTGCTGCTTGTGGTTGGGTGATGCTGGGTCTTGTATTCAAGTGGTTTCCTTTGTGTGAGTTCTCAGTATTTGTTACTCCCTAGGGTTAGTTCTCCAGAGAAAGCAATGGCACCCCACTCCAGTACTCTTGCCTGGAGAATCCCAGGGACGGGGGAGCCTGGTGGGCTGCCGTCTATGGGGTCACACAGAGTCGACATGACTAAAGCGACTTAGCAGCAGCAGCAGCAGCAGCAGGGTTAGTTCTCTGGTAATCTAGGGTCTTGGAATCAGTGCTCCCACTCCAAAGACTCAGGGTTTGATCTCTGGTCAGGAACAGAGATTCCACAAGTGGTTTGTTATGGCATCAAGTGAGATTAAAACAAATATCCAAGAACGAGAAACCAAAGATGAACCCCAGACAAATAGCAGTTACAAAATCAGTGAAATAATAATTAAAATAATGGAATATACACATATACATATACACCCATGAGCAAAGTCAAAACAGCCCAACAAAAGTGAAGTACAGTAGATTGACCTAGTGAACAAAGGAAATAAAAAAGTTTAATTTACCAGTTAAGAACAAAATTAACTAAAGCACAAACTGGAAAATAAAACCAAAGCAATGTGCCAAGTGGGGAATAAAGCAATGAACACAGAGCTAACAAACATGTTGAGAGGAAAAGAAAGAAAGAATAGATATACAAAGTTAATTAGAGGTGGTTGAAGATTTCTACACCTTAAAGATTAACTGCAAGGGGAAAAAAACAGTTCAGTTCAGTTCAGTCTCTCAGTCGTGTCTGACTCTTTGCGACCCCATGAATCACAGCACGCCAGGCCTCCCTGTCCATCACCAACTCCCAGAGTTCACCCAGACTCACGTCCATCGAGTCAGTGATGTCATCCAGCCATCTCATCCTCTGTCGTCCCCTCTCCTCCTGCCCTCAATCCCTTCCAGCATCAGTCTTTTCCAATGAGTCAACTCTTCGCATCATGTGGCCAAAGTACTGGACTTTCAGCTTTAGCATCATTCCTTCCAAAGAAATCCCAGGGCTGATCTCTTTCAGAATGGACTGGTTGGATCTCCTTACAGTTCAAAGGACTCTCAAGAGTCTTCTCCAACACTACAGTTCAAAAGCATCAATTCTTTGGCGCTCAGCCTTCTTCACAGTCCAACTCTCACATCCATACATGACCACAGGAAAAACCATAGCCTTGACTAGATGGACCTTTGTTGGCAAAGTAATGTCTCTGCTTTTGAACATGCTATCTAGCTTGGTCATAACTTTCCTTCCAAGGAGTAAGTGTCTTTTAATTTCTTGGCTGCAGTCACCATCTGCAGTGATTTTGAGCCCAGAAAAATAAAGTCTGACACTGTTTCCACTGTTTCCCCATCTATTTCCCATGAAGTGGTGGGACCGGATGCCATGATCTTCGTTTTCTGAATGTTGAGCTTTAAGCCAACTTTTTCCCTCTCCTCTTTCACTTTCCCCAAGAGGCTTTTGAGTTCCTCTTCACTTTCTGCCATAAGGGTGGTGTCATCTGCATATCTGAGGTTATTGATATTTCTCCCGGCAATCTTGATTCCAGCTTGTGCTTCTTCCAGTCCAGCGTTTCTCATGATGTACTCTGCATATAAGTTAAATAAGCAGGGTGACAATATACAGCCTTGACGAACTCCTTTTCCTATTTGGAACCAGTCTGTTGTTCCATGTCCAGTTCTAACTGTTGCTTCCTGACCTGCATACAGATTTCTCAAGAGGCAGGTCAGGTGGTCTAGTATTCCCATCTCTTTCAGAATTTTCCACAGTTTATTGTGATCCACACAGTCAAAGGCTTTGGCATAGTCAATAAAGCAGAAATAGATGCTTTTCTGGAACTCTCTTGCTTTTTCCATGATCCAGCGGATGTTGGCAATTTGATCTCTGGTTCCTCTGCCTTTTCTAAAACCAGCTTGAACATCAGGAAGTTCACGATTCTCATATTGCTGAAGCCTGGCTTGGAGAATTTTGAGTATTACTTTACTAGCGTGTGAGATGAGTGCAATTGTGCGGTAGTTTGAGCATTCTTTGGCATTGCCTTTCTTTGGGATTGGAATGAAAACTGACCTTTTCCAGTCCTGTGGCCACTGCTGAGTTTTCCAAATTTGCTGGCATATTGGGTGCAGCACTTTCACAGCATCATCTTTCAGGATTTGAAATAGCTCAACTGGAATTCCATCACCTCCACTAGCTTTGTTTGGAGTGATGCTTTCTAAGGCCCACTTGACTTCACATTCCAGGATGTCTGGCTCTAGGTCAGTGATCACACCATCATGATTATCTGGGTCATGAAGTCTTTTTTGTACAGTTCTTCTGTGTATTCTTGCCACCTCTTCTTAATATCTTCTGCTTCTGTTAGGTCCATACCATTTCTGACCTTTATTGAGCCCATCTTTGCATGAAATGTTCCCTTGGTGTCTCTAATTTTCTTGAAGAGATCTCTAGTCTTTCCCATTCTGTAGGAAAGGCAAACAAAGGAATAAATGTAGAAAAATATAATATGTTTAAAAAATTAAAATTATAAAAAAGAGAAAATAAAAAATGGAATAAGAAATAAAAAAGGGGGGAAAAAGGAAAACTCCACAGTACTGCAAAAACCCAACATTGAGGCAGAAGTTTATAACAACAATAAAAAGTATGACTGAATATACACATATACATATATACCCATAAGCAAAATCAAAAAAGTCCAACAAAAATAAAGTACAGTAGACTGACCTGGTGAACAAAGGAAACCAAAAATGATATCTACCAGAACAAAACTAACTAAAGCACAAACTGGAAAACAAAACTAAAGCAAGGTGCCAATTGGGGAATAAAGCAATGAAAATAAGACTACCAAATATGTTGTTAAAAAGGGGAGAAAGAAAATAAATAAAGAATAGATATGCAAAGTTAAATAGATAAAGAAGATTTATACCATTAAAGGTTAACTGCAAGGGGAAAAGAACAGTAAGAAAAGCAAACGAAGGAATAAATGTAGAAAAAATAATAATAGGTTTAAAAAATTAAAAAGTAAAACTAAAAAAAGAGAAAAGAAAAAAATAAAAGAAATGAAAAACTCCACAGAACCGCAAAAGCCCTACATAGAGGCAGAGGTTTATAACAACAATAAAAAATGTGACTGAGAAAAAAACAAGCTCAAAAGCTTAATTGGATTTGTAGTGCCAATAAAATTGACAACTACAACAGAGGGGGTAAAAAAAAAAGGGAAAAAAAATCCAAAAGATTCTACAGAACAAGTCAAAAAATAAGAATAATAAATGTTTTTCTTGAGTCTCTGCTGTCAGGGTCCTTTCCCTCGCTGGGAGTCACAGTCCACCTCACCTCCCTAGGATGCCCTCCAACACTGTGCTGATCTCTGGACCTGCTGTGGGGGCAGTTCAGATTCTAATCTAGTACTACTCCTGTGTGTTCTTGCCTCCATTGTCCACAGCTATCAAAACTAGTGCGCTTTCTTTTCTGGGAACTCTCAATGACCTTTTATATATTCCATAGACACAGAGCCTGCCTAGTTGATCATGTGGATTTAGTCTGCAGCTTGTACAGCTGGTGGAAAGGTTTTGGGTCTTCTTCCTTAGCCATACTGCCCCTGGGTTTCAACTGTGGTTTTATTTCCACCTCTACATGTGGGGTTGTCCACTGGGGTTTGCTCCTGAGGCTGCCCTGGAGGACTTGGGTTTGCCCCTGTGAGGGCCAGGTGTGGAGGTGGTGCAGCTGCTTGGGTCGCAGGGGTTCTGGCAGCACCAGGTACAAAAGGGAGTTGGCGGCTGGGGCAGCAGGAAATATAGTGCTCTAGAAGGGTATGGCAAGCAGTATTGGCCAATACACTCCAGTATTCTTGCCTCGAGAACCCCACTCCCTGAAAAGCCTAGTAGGCCACAGTCTACAGGGTCACATAGAGTCGCACACGACTGAAATGACCCTGCGCGCATAGATGCAAAACTTTTCTTGCCTGTGGCACCTCTGCCCCAGTGAGAGTTGAGCGTGAAGTTTGGTACAGCTGCTTGGCTTACAGGCACCCTGGAGGCGCCAAGTGTGGAGGGACACCCAACCCGGCAGGAATTATGGCCCTATCAGAGTCTTTTCGAGCCTCTTGTAGCTGGCGATCAGATGGCCTCTTTGGCCAGTCTTTCTCCCCAGCTCTGCACATTCAGGCACTTAGACGGTTCCCTTGCCTGGGGTCCTTCTCTGTTCATCGCGTCAGGCATATAGAGGGGCCCCCTGGCTGGGTTCTTACTCTGTAGTTCAGCGCATCAGTCACTTAAAGAAGCACCCTGGGTGGGGTCCTACTCTGTAGTTCAGTGCCTCAGGCATTTGATGGACCAGCCTCTCTATTGTTCAGCTGCAGATAGTGGCCTATAGGGAGAGAGAGGCTATGGTGATGGCTCCACCCCCACGGATGACTCAGCAGTATCGCCTTTCTTCCATGGCTGCCCAGCTTTTCTCCACCAGCATTTCCCACCACAATCTCCTCCCTCACATCCTCCCTTCAATCCATCCCTCCACAGTCAACAGCAGCCCTCACCCTGGGTTTGCTCCACAATCCCTAAACTCCAGCTCCCAGCCACTGCATCTTTCAGGGAACCGGCGTTCCAATCCAGGGTATGTATGGCTGCGGCAAGGACTGTCTGATTCTCATACCATTTAGGCTGCCACAGATCAGCTCTTTCCCTCTCAGCCTTAAATGTTTCTCCCCTGACTCAGACAATTGCCCCGATGTGGGGATCAGACTTCTGCTTCAGTTCCCCACCAACCAAGGTCAAGTCCAGTCCTACTAACACTCCTGTTTTTCCTTCTAGTTCCTTCGTCCTACCGAGTTTTGCATGTTTCTATATATTTTTTCCCACGGTTCAAGTACTCCCGTCTGCTCTCAGCTGGTGTTCTGCATGCATTTCTGTGTCTGAAGGTGTATTCCTGATGTATCCATGGAGAGAGATCTACTCCAGGTCCACCTACTCCTCTGCCATCTTGTTCTCTCCCATAATTTCTTAAGTGTTTTCATTCTTGGAAGATGGAGGAAGCATCTCTTGCATCTTGATAACTTCATACTTTAATCTGGCAGTTAGTAGCAACCTTGATAATCACTGCAGATCCCAAGAGAGTCCTTTAGTCTACCTGATGTGCCACGGGAAGTCCTGCATCAGGTGCTTTGACAAGAATGGTAATCATTGGTCAGATCACGAAGTGAGTCATCAGACTTTCCATGTCACGAGCCAGGGATGCCTCAGCTTGCTGTGGGTATCCTCAGTGGACAGAAAGGGAGAGAGAGTACCAGGAGACCAACAGATATACACGCAGCTGCCATAGCATTAGAAAGTCCGAGTAGACGGTGTCCACAAGGCATAGTGTTGCAGGCTCGGAGAAGTCTATTAAAAAGTGTTTTCATTTTTGCCCCCACAGTCTAAATTTTATTTAACTTTATAATATTGTATTGGTTTTGCCATATTAAAAAAACAAAAAGTGTTTTCATCCAGTGATGGATAGTGGAGGGAGGGATAGTGGAGGGATATCTGAAGGATCAAATTACTCCACATGCAAGTAAGCTGATCACAGTCTTTCTAAGAGTCTCTGTATCATAATGTGGATTTATTTTGATCCTGACAATTCAACACATGAGTTGGGTACCCCTTTCCTGAGGTACACTCTCCTTTCACTCATATTGGTTAGAACATCTCAGTTGGTCCTAAGTCACTCTCAGGCAGGACTAAGAAAAACTTTTGTTCTTTCAGGAGTAAGTGCTGGTAAGGGCCATATTTCACAAGTTTTAATCCTGCTTGTCCCAAGCTTTAATCTTCTTGGAATAGGAGGTACAGTAGGCAGGTCAGATTTGGGATTTTGAAATCCAGCTAAGCATGAGTACCCAAGAATAGAATTAACTGGGACAGAAGTCTTAATGCACTAATTAAGAGGGATTCTGTAAAAGAGGTGAGGGTTGGTTTCTGTTTTGGCATAGATGCCAAGGGTTCTTTCCAACCTGAAGATGCTTGTATGACTCTCAAATTTTAGAATCATTCAGTTTCTCTAGAGTGGAGATTAGGTGATTTCTTCTAAAGATTTTATGAGATAATGGTTAATAATTTGCTATTATTTCTAATAGGGAAACCAGGATCAGAACTGTTCTCTGACTAAAGTCTTAAAAGGTATTCTAATCAGCAAATATTTTTCAAACTGTTGTTTGAAGGATTCAGTGACAGGGCTACAGAGGGTCTACAGAGATGTGGAAAATCTGATCCATATTTGGGTGAGATTAAGGAATATGTGATAAATTTTCTGGTATTTAATTGTTTAGGGTGAAAAATAAATGAAGGAATGCAAACAGATCCTAGCTTCAGAGGGCTCTCCCCCATCAGGGATGTAAATTTGCATTATGAACTTAGAGAGGAAGAATTTTGCTACTAGAGAGAAATGCATTTCAGGGATCTCAACATCATGACATGCCAATGATAGCACACCTTTTTTTCTCACTGGATTAAGACAGTAAAGGTGTTTGTGTGTGCGTGTCTCCCTTGAGCTTTACAAGACAAATCTTAGACCCTAGGAAACGTTTGGCCCAGAACACCTTGAATCTTTGACTCATCTGTGGGCATAGATGAACTGTGCAATCACCGTGTTTCACTTTGAAGGAATTATCTGTTCCACAATGGAGTTGTGGTTTTGTTTTGTTTTTTTTTTTTTTGGACTTTTTATTTTGTACTGGGGTATAGCTGATTGACCTTCCCAGGTGGCACTGTGGTAAGAATCTGCTTGGTGATGCAGGAGATGCAAGAGATGCAGGTTCAGTCCCTTGGTCAGGAAAATCCCCTGGAGAAGGAAATGGCAACCCACTTCAGTATTCTTGCCTGAAAAGTTCCACGGACAGAGGAGCCTGGCAGGCTACTGTCCATAGAGTCACAAAGAGTGGGACACGACTGAGATACTGAGCACACATAGCCAATTAACAATTTTGTGATAGTTTTGGATGAACAGTGAAGGGACTCAGCCATATATATACATGTATTAATTCTCCCCTAAACCCCTCTCCCACTCAGACTGCCACATAGCCTTGAGCAGTGTTTCATGAGTTATGCAATAGGCCTTTGTTGGTTATCCACTTTAAATATAGCAGTGTGTACATGATCATCCCAAACTCCCCCCTCCCTCCACTGTACTTGCAGGTAACAGGAAATTTTGTTTTATAAGTCTGAGTCTCTTTTTGTTTTATAAGTTCGTTGAAAGTTTTTCCCCAAACTTATTTATTTTTAGTCAAAGGAAAATTGCTTCACAATATTGTGTTGGCTTCTGCTCTATATCAACATAAGTCAGCCATAGGTATACAAGTGTCCCATCCCTCTTTAACCTCCCTCCCACCTCCCACATAATGGAGATTTTGTAACTGAAAAGAACCCAAAGCACACACAACCCAGTGGTTCCTTTTCAGCATTTTATCACCTTCAGAAATAATGATGCTCCCAGTACAACTAGTATTTCCATTGAAAGGACACGTTACTTAGGATGAGACCCTCTAAATCAGGGCTTTGCAAATTATGGCCTGTGGACCAAATCTGGTCAGCCCCTGCTTTGTACTGCTCTCAAGTTTAGAATGGATTTTATGTTTTTAAATGATGACATTTTAAATTGTTGGACAAGTTAGTTTACATAATATCTTTAATTTTGCCTCTTTGCCCACAAAACCTAAAATATTTACTGTCTGGCCCCATACAGGAAAAGTTGACCAATGACCCTTTCTCTGAAACCCTTGACTTTATTATTATTTTACTTTTATTTTTTGCTCTCTATGATCATTTGTATTCCATATGAATTTAAGACAGCTTTATTCAGCTCACAGTTCTACCAAATCCAATAGGAATAAACTTGTAGTTTTTATATTATATAATCATTTTTGGATGATTGACAATTTATCCTATAATATCTTCCCATTCAGGAACATGGGCTTCCCTGGTGGCTTCCCTGGTAAAGAATCTGCCTGCAATGTGGGAGACCTGGGTTTGATCCCTGGATGGGGAATCCCCTGGAGAAGGGAAAGGCTACCCACTGCAGTATTCTGGCCTGGAGAATTCCATGGACTGTATAGTCCATAGGGTCACAAATTGTCCGACATGACTGAGTGACTTTCACTTTCACTTTTCAGGAACATGATAGATTTCCCCCTTTATTCAGACCTTGTTTTATGGCCTTTAGATAAAATTGTCAGAGAAGGCAATGGCACCCCACTCCAGTACTCTTGCCTGGAAAATCCCATGGACGGAGGAACCTGGTAGGCTGCAGACCATGGGGTCGCTAAGAATCGGACACGACTGAGTGACTTCACTTTTACTTTTCACTTTCCTGCATTGGAGAAGGAAATGGCAACCCACTCCAGTGTTCTTGCCTGGAGAATCCCAGGGACGGGGGAGCCTGGTGGGCTGCTGTCTATGGGGTTCCACAGAGTCGGACACAACTGAAGCAACTTAGCAGCAGCAGCAGATAAAATTGTATGGTTTTCTTCACATTGCCTGAACAATATTTCTTTTTTTTAATTGGAGGAAAATTGGTTTACAGTGTTGTGTTGGTTTCTGCTGTACAACAACATGAATCAGCCATAATTATACATATATCTCCTATCTCTTGAGCCTCCCTCCCCTACTCTATCCCACACATCTAGATCATCACAGAGCACCAGGCGGGGCTCCCTGTGTTGTATAGCAGCTTCCTACCAGCTATCTATTTTACACATGGTAGTATATATATGTCAATGCTACTTTCTCCATTCACCGCACTTTCTCCTTCCCCCACTGTGTCCACAAGTTCCTTCTCTACATCTGCATCTCCATCCCTTCCTTGCAAATAGATTCATCAGTACCATTTTTCTAGACTTCATATATATAAGTTAATATATGATACTGGTTTTTCTTTTTCTGATTTCATTCTGTATAACAGGCTCTAGGTTCATCTACTTCACTAGAACTGACTCAGATTCATTCTTTTTATGGCTGAGTAATATTCCCTTATATATGTGTACCACATCTTCTTTTTCAATTCATCTGGCAATGAACATCTAGGTTACTGCCATGTTCTGGCTATTGTACACAGTACTGCAATGAACATTGGGGTACATGTGTCTTTTAGAATTGTGGCTTTCTCAGCACATACACCCAACAGTGGGGTGGCTGTGTCATATGGTAAGTTTATTCCCAGTTTTTAAGGAAACTCCAAACTCTTCTCCATTACGGCTGTATCAGTTTATATTCCTGCCAACAGTGTAGGAGTGTTCCCTTTTTCTCCACATCCTCTCTAGCATTTATTGTTTGCAGATTTTTTGCTGATGGCCATTCTGATTGGTGATACCGCATTGTAGTTCTGATTGCATTTCTCTAATAATTAGTGATGTTGAGCATTTTTTGTGTGTTTATTTGCCATCTGTATGTCTTCTTTGGAGAAATGTCTGTTTCTGCCCATATTTTGATTGGGCTGTTTGCTTTTCTGATACTGAGCTGTATTAGCTGCTTATATATAATTTGGAAATTAATTCTTTGTCAGTTATTTCATTTGCAATTATTTTCTCCCATTTTGAGGGTTGTCTTTTAATCCTATTTATTATTTTCTTTGCTGTGAAAAAAGCTTTCAAGTTTAATTATGAACAATATTTCTGATGGGATGTTTTCCTGTTTTATAGACATCCCTATTATGAATTAAACATTTCCCCAATATCCATTTTTAGCTATTTAATACCAGTATAGAAAAATAATTATGGATTTTTTGTGTTTATCTTGTATATAGATTCTTTACCAAATTCTTTGACTAAACTCTAATGATTTCTTTCTTTTTCTGAAAGTGTCCTGAATTTTATACATATGAATCACATCTCCAGCAAGGAAAGAAAGTGTACCTTTACTTTTCTAATATTTATATGGATTCTAAAACTCCTGATTTTGATGGTTGTATCTGAAATAGGGATTAACAATAATGGCACACAAAAATATATCTGTAATGGACATAAACACTGTTAATTGTTTGTTTTAGATCATAGTTTACAAGGCCACAGTGGTTGTATGTCTTTTGCCTTGAGAAAGGTAGTGCATTTAGGCAGAGTGAGCCCCTCAAGATCATCAGACAGTGCCAGGATGGCATGGTGAGAGCTCAGCTAGGGAAACAGAAGTCCTGGGCTCTCATATTCCTGCTCTGCTGTGTGACATAGTAAGCCCCTTTACCCCTCTGAGCCTTGGACTGCTCACATTTTACACTTTGCCATTTTATTTGAAGAGCTGAGACTCTTCATACCCCTACCCCAACCCTCTCAGTAAATATTGAGAGGCTTCCTTTCTTGCCCCACATCCTGCCCCAGGCCCTTAGTCCTGAAGATAAAATTTTGGGGGTGTCCTCTTGGGATACACTTGATTAAATTTGAAAAAAGAGATCATATCAGAGCAATATGCTATTTCACATCATTTTTTGTCATTTCTTGGAGCAGCTTCTGGGTTGAGGTTCCTCCCTCTTTTTCAGGCTAATGCATTATGGATGAGGTACAGCTGTGGCTAATAAAGATCCTTCTTTCAGAGTGAAAACAGGTCCCCTTCGTGTGGCCTAAAGGCCTGGGTGAGACCAGAGAAGGGGGTTGACACCTTCTGGCACATCTTTCTGATGAGCCTTTCAAAAATGTGCTCCTTTTTGTTTGTTTCTTGCTTTGCTTTTTCTTCCATTCTGTTAGCCCTTAAATCCACCTTGAATACTGACACATTTAAAAGCAACATAAAAACAGAAAACAATATCAATGTTTATTCCCACAAATGAATAGCCAGGAGGCACTGCAATGCCCATCTACCAGCAGACTTTCTTCTGTATTCTAAAAGTTTAAAGTCATTGTACGTGTGAAAGGGCTGAAGCTCTGAGGAAAGCTGCATTGCATGACTTCAGGCAATGATTTACTTTGTGGGCAAATAAAAGGTGCCCCAGGAATTGTGCAGTGCAGCTGGTCCCAAGTCCTGTATGGTTTGAGTTGATTGTAATTTTGCTCATTTGTGACAGAAAATTAAGAGAAGGCATGCCATTTACTCAATCAATATGTATATGAAATTCCTACTATGAGGTGCTACAAGGGATGAGTAAGACAGTTCCTGACTCCAGGACATTTCAGGTGAAGGAGGAGAAAAAATGTACAACAGAGTGTGCGGAAGCATGTGCCCAGAATAGGGGAGAGGAACAAAGGAAAGACTCTCGGAGCTAAGGATATAAAGGCATGGGTTTTAGCAAGGAAGGCATGGTGATTTCACGGAGAAGATGGAATTTGAGCTGAGCCTTGGGAGGTGCTAGAGATTCACCCAGGTAGTGAGTAGAAGTTAGAAGAAGGGCAAGAGAAAAGGCTTGGTAAGCAATGGGGAAATGCAGAGTGTTGGGGTGAGTAGCTCACTTTGTTTGAGGTGTGGCTTCCTACAGGAAAAGTGGTGATGGTTTAGTTGCTAAGTTGTATCCAGCTCATGACCTCATGGACTGTAGCCCTCCAGGCTTCTCTGTCCATTGGATTATCCCGGCAAAAATACTGGAGTGGGTTGCCATTCCCTTCTCTAGGGGATCTTTCCAACCCAGGGATCAAACTTGGGTCTCCTGCCCTACAGGCAGTCTCCTTCATTTCAGGTGAATTCTTTACTGACTGAGCCACCAGGGAAGCCCAATATGAAAAGCACACCATATTTGGTTGAGGAAACTGCTTAAAGCACCATATTTGACCTTACCTACATGGCCTTTAGCTCCAGAGTTATACTTTCTTTCTGATGATCCAAAAAAAAAAAAAAAAAAAAAAAGGGGGAGGTGGGGGGGGAGGAAGCCTAGGTGATTGTCCCTGACACTTCATTTCAGAATGAAGGGCTGCAATCATTCAAGGAGTTGTCTCAGAAATGATAGATTTTCCATCCCTATTTGAATAGCACTAATATCTCATTTTTGGATACAAAATGATCACACATATCCAGCAATCTCCTTTGCCATATTCCCATCCCAGCAGAAAACAATACACTCATACCCCATCTTCCATCGAGAAATATCCACATGGTTAGTATTCTTCTAGTGCAATGCTATAGTCTGTCTGATTGTCACTTCACTTGAGATAACCCAGAAATTTCTTTTTCTCCCAGTAAGCAAAGACCTGATCAATTTAATCTGGCCAACATCAACCTGAAAAACATATGCTGCTTTATAGGAAAAACACATGTGTATGAAACTGCCTGATCCCTCACCTTCTTCATCATTCACAACTCTCTTCCTGTAGGTGAGGCAGAGATTTTGCATGCCTCAGAAGTAGATTGAATATGTTATTCTACCCAGGGAAATTATTGCTCATCCAGAAAAAGGGCCTATTTATACTGATTGGGGTGGGGGGAAGCAAACACTGAGGCCATTTATTTGCTAACTGTGAACCCCTTGGGCCGAATGAACTTAAAGATTTAAAATTCTGTGTGGACTGCCTAGTCAAGTTTCAAACTTGCACGATCAGTTTCTACACTGATCTCTTATTGCTAATGCATAACTTTCTTTAATGTTCTGCATCAAAATGCCATAGACCTACTCAGTGCTCCCTCGCAGAGTATACGGTGCCATCAGATTGTTACCATGTTGTATTAGTAAGCTTGGGCTGCCATAACAGAATACCAGAGACTGGGTGGCTTAAACAACACAAGTTTGTTTCTCACAGTTCTGGAAGCTTGTAAGTCCAGGGTCAGTAGGCTCACCAATTCAGTCCTTCATGAAGCTTCCTTCAGGCCTGTAGACAGCTGACTTCTTGCTGTGTCCTCACATGGCATTTCCTTTTGCATGTGTCCAGGGAGAGAGAAAAAAAAGATCTCTTCCTCTCCTTTTAAGGTCACTACTCCCATTGCGGGGGTCCCACTCTCATGACCTAACCTAACCTAATTTATCTCCCAAAGACCCCATCTCCAAAGACCACTACAGTAGAGGTTAGGGCTTCAGCATGTGAATTACAGTTCAGTTCAGTTCAGTTGCTTGGTCGTGTCTGACTCTTTGGAACCCCATGGACTGCAGCATGCCAGGCTTCCCTGTTCTTCACCAACTCCTGGAGCTTACTCTAACTCATGTCCATTGAGTCGGTGATGCCATCCAACCATCTCATCCTCTGTCAGCCCCTTCTTCTCCCACCTTCAATCATTCCCAGCATCAGGGTCTTTTCAAATGAGTCGGTTCTTCACATCAGGTGGCCAAAGTATTGGAGTTTCAGCTTCAGCATCAGTCCTTCCAATGAATATTCAGGACTGATTTCCTTTAGGATGGACTGGTTGGATCTCCTTGCTGTCCAAAGGAGTCTCAAGAGTCTCCTCCAACACCACAGTTCAAAAGCATCAATTCTTCAGTGCTCAGGTTTCTTTATAGTCCAACTCTCACATCCATACATGACCACTGGAAAAACCAAAGCTTTGACTAGGTGGACCTTTGTTGGCAAAGTAATGTCTCTGCTTTTTAATATGCGGTCTAGGTTGGTCATAACTTTTCTTCCAAGGAACAAGCCACATGTGAATTTGGGGGCACCCAAACACTGAGTCCATAACACTTGCTATAGAGACAGTGACTTACTAAGAGGTGTTGTGGGAGATGATACCAGGCAAGTCTTGGAATGCCTCACAAAGTCCTATGTCTTGTCATGAATGCGCACTATCATGTCATGAGTTGAAAAAATGAGGAAAGCATGTAAAATCTCAGTACCCCAACAATGGGTTGACCCTTGCTCAAAATGATGATAAAAATAAAAATCATGAAGTTAATGCATGCTGAGCACAGATTATGCCAACTACTGTGCTAAACTCTTCCATTTATGTCTTTTTGATCCTTACAAGAAGATGGGAAAGTAATTTTTATCTCTTCTATCTTAAATAAGAAGGAACTGAGATTTTGAGAGGTTAAGAAAATGGCCCAAGTTTACATATCTATGAGATGTGTTTAACTTGAAATCTCATGTTCTTTTTTCTATAGCCCTTAACCTAAGAGGAAAAATAGCATCCTCTCTGAAATTAATTTGTGAAATTTAATTGATAGACAAACATGGCTTGTGGGGGGAATATTGAATGAAAATTAATAGTTTTAGGTCGATAAAAACACCCAGAGTTTCCTTCTTATAAGAAAAGTAGTTAAAAAGTTAAATGCTGGAGAGGATTTTGGAAGTGGAACAAAGACAGTTGGAGAGTGTTTGCCAGAGAATCATCTCATCCTAAAGTAACATCAGTGTGACCCAGTGAAAGAAAGGCAGCACTAAAACCAGACGGCCACGTACAGCTGGGCTGGTGGTGCGCTGCCCAATGCCAAGGGTTGCTGCTGAGTGTTGTGTTCTCCACAAATGACACACAATGGAGATGCGTGGTCCACAACCTGTGGGAATGTGTTCAGTGGTCCTGGCAGAGTCCTTCCTGAGCTCTAGCTGAGGGTTGCCACTATAGTGGAATTAAGCTGGGCAACTCATTTCCCCTCCAATCTCAGTATTTCCATTGTAAAATAAATGTGAATATTGACTTTTAAAACTCTATTTTTAAACTTGTATTAGACAATAGTCTTTTTTGGGGGGGATGAAGAAAAACATGGCTATCTATTATCTTTGTGGGTTTATAGAACAATAGAAGACTAGATATTGCTTTTGAATTGGGAGATTTTTCATTTATAAGTGTAAAAGTATCTTTGTGTTGCATCTTTTTAAGCATTATCCATCTATGGCTTCCCAGGTGGTACTAATGGTAAAGGATCCACCTTCCAATGCAGGAGATGCAAGAGATGTAGATTGGATCCTTGGGTTGGGAAGATCCCCTGGAGGAGGAAATGGCAACCGACTCCAGTATTCTTGCCTGGAGAATTCCACGGACAGAGGAGCCTGGTGAGTTACAGTCTGTGGGGTCACAAAGGAGTCAGATGCAACTGAGCACAAATCTATAATACAAAGTGATATTTTTTCATGTTTGGTTGTTAGTATTTGACTTTTATTTTAGATAAATAGTAGAGCTGAAATGATTTCTTATGTTACATAAGGAGAATTTTCCTTGAATTAAGTTAGCAGCAATGGAGAAGCAGGATATGTGTAATTTATTCCTTGTTGCAGTACTGAGAACCACATATTTATTTTCAAAGGGTGAAATGATGGTGGCGGGAAAATTACATTAGTCTCTAGGATAATTGTGTGATTAAAAAAAATAAGATTTTTTAAAATCTAAAATGATGAGAATAATTAAAGCCATTTCTTTTTTATTATATTTTTAGATAATGTGAAGTAAGTATAGTAATGCAATTTAAAAACAGGTCTTAAAATATCCTTAAAGGTGTAAATAAACTATTCAGCCTATAAATTAAATGATCAATAATAACCATGAGGCAAGCTGCAATAAATATTTCTGTTTTCATAAATTATTTCTCTATCAGTAGAGTAGCTTTCATGAAAAATAAAAAGGCATACAGCAAAACTAATTATGATATTTACATCTTAGTTTTGAAATTGACTTGATGGTTATTTTTTACTTGTTTCTGTACAGCCTTTTTAAAGGGAGAAATGATTTAATAATAATGTAGTTTAGCATTATTTATGATCATCAATTAAATCTGGCACATTTGAGGTGGCTTTATTTTATAAAGTTCATGGCTGGAAGACAGGTTTTCACAGTTTTTCTGTAAATATTCCATTATTCTGAATCTTTTGACTTGGGGATTTTTGTCCTTGAAATTCTAGGTTATTAATTTAATTGATGTAATCCTTGGGGATACATTTATCTTATCTTTGTAATCAAATAACTGGGTTTTAAGCAGATGCTAAGCAGAAATCCAAAAGAGGGGGTCTAGCTCAGGAGGAGAACCCTTTGTCCTTGGTGACTATTCTCAGGGGGCTTCCTTTGCCCACTAGCTGCTCTGGGGCAAGGCATGCCAGTACCCTATGCTAGAAGAGACCAGAATAATTTTTCACATTTTGATCTAAGCACATTTTCTATTTTTCTGTGTTCTTTGAAGTGCTAATTAACTATAATAATCTAAGATGTCAGTGGTCGCTACATGTGGGCAAAGGCAGAAAATGATTTATAGTCTGATTAAGCTGGCATCTTCATGCCAAAAACAGAACTAGAAGTTGATGTAGTTAAATGAAAGTGAAGCATGCAAGGCCAGTCTACTGAGGGTGCAATTGGAATTGAAGTTGAAGAAACTTCTAAAGAGGCTTTCTTCTACTTCATAACCTTTTCATATTGTGAGCAGTAAGGACATCCAACCTTGTCAGGTTTTAAGGAAGGCTCTTCAGCTTATACATGTAAGTAAGTTGCAATGAAGTCAGAAAACATTGTAAGTCTAAAGTTTCCATGCTGCTGCTGCTGCTAAGTCACTTCAGTTGTGTCCGACTCTGTGTGACTCCATAGATGGCAGCCCATCAGGCTTCCCCGTCCCTGGGATTCTCCAGGCAAGAACACTGGAATGGGTTGCCATTTCCTTCTCCAATGCACGAAAGTGAAAAGTGAAAGTGAAGTTGCTCAGTCGTGTCCGACTCTTAGCGATCCCATGGACTGCAGCCTACCAGGCTCTTCCATCCATGGGATTTTCCAGGCAAGAGTACTGGAGTGGGATGCCATTGCCTTCTCTGAAAGTTTCCATAATGATGGGTAAATAGTACACTTTGAACAAATTTCAAAGTGCATTTTCTGGAGGCTCTTGACAAAAGAAGTATCCAGTGGTAGATTTTGTTTTTTCAAGACAAGCTTAGGTAAAGGTCAGCAATCATTAAGGATTTGGCTATTCTTCGTGATGGTTAGAAACATTTAAAATGGCTTGTTTCAGAGTCTTTATCACAGTGTCTCATAAAGCTACTATCTTCAGAGTAGCTGCAAAATAATATTTTCTATGAATAACTGAATTCAGCAATAACTGGATGTCCAATGTATAAAGAGAATGATATGCAAACACACACCGCTATTGTCAGCAGCAGTTGAAGGCACATGCTGACTTGTCCCATCAGGTACGTGCAAGCATTTCCCATTGGAGAACTGATTTCTCAGTCAATATATTTTGTACCTTGGGGAAAGCTCAGAAATAATAACTATCTTAGGAATGTCTTTATCAAGGCCAAAGAAAACAAAGGGTTATATTGGGAGAATAATGCAAACATATTAAAAAACAAAAAGTGGATAGCAAATGTGATTGTGGGACTGCAGCCTGTGACAAGGCTGTGACGGGAGAGGCAGCTGCCTCACAATATGAAGCGAGCGGTTCTTTACCTGAACTCTATTATTTGACCTTCTTCTTGTCTTCTCTCAATATTGTTTCTCTACTCATGAGACTCTCTTCAGTGAGAGAACTAAAGTCAAGAGAAAAATAAAACATGTCCTAATGACAACCAGTAAAGGAACCTAGGCTGATTCCATGAAAAAAAAAAAAAACAACAACTGTGATTCATTAAAGAACATTATGTGGGGAAAGACCTTAGAGAGTATCTATTCCAACTCTGTTTTTATAGATGAAACAGGTTTATTCACTGTTCATTCATTCATCCATTCATGCATTTGACAAATAGATATTGCTCTAGTTTAGGCACTGGGGAACAGAGGAATAATGTTTCAGACCTACTGAGTTTACATTCTAATGGGAGACAAGCAATGAAACACATAAGTTTAGATTATGATATATACTGGGAAGAAAATACATTAGGATAAGAATGACTAAGGCTAACTCTAGGTTGGGTGGTCAGGGAAGGCTTCTCTGAGGTGGTGGCATTTGTGCTGAGACCAGAATGATGAGCAGGAGTCAGCCACAGGGCGTTTTAGTTCACAGAAGCAGCTGACCCAAAGCTTGAAGGTGGGCATGAGCTCAGCAAACCCAGGTAACAGAAAGAAGGAGCCCGGCGGGCAGGAGTTGGGGACGGAGTGTGGAGAGGATGAAATCAGAGTGGTTGGCCATGGTAAGATCACGAAGACCTTGTCAACTGTGGTCATATGTTTATATTAAGATAATATAATCAGTCAATCCTAAAGGAAATCGGTCCATGAATATTCATTGGAAGGACTGATGTTGAAGCAGAAACTCCAATTCTTTGGCCACCTGATGCGAAGAGCTAATTCATTTGAAAAGACCCTGATACTGGGAAAGATTGAAGGCAGGAGGAGAAGGGGATGCCAGAGGATGAGATGGTTGGATGGCATCACTGACTCGATGCACATGGGTTTGAGCAAACTCGGGGAGTTGGTGATGGACAGGGAAGCCTGGCATGCTGCAGTCCATGGGGTCACAGAGTCAGACACAACTGAGCAACTGAACTGAACTGAACTGAATCTAATCAGAAGAGCTGAGGGTTTGAGTTTTAAGCAAAGGAGTAAGACTGTGACTTCCTTAAACAGAATCATGTGGTTAGAACATTTATTCAAGAAGCATTGAGGGTCTTTTTGATCCACAGTGCAGTGCCACATGCCATGTGCTGAGCAGTTACAGAAAAAAAAAATCTCTGACACTTTTCCTTCTTTTTAGAAGCTCTCAATTTGGAAAGAAACAATTGGTGGTGCACTTGTGTAACAAATCAAAACATAAAACACGATGTGAGCCAATGGGAAGGAGTGCTGAGTTAAGAATTAGAAGACCTGATTGAATCTGTTTCTCAGAGTCTTGGTTTTGTCTTCTAAAGAAAGAGGAATAATAATGCCTGCCTTGCCTGTCTTATCAGGGCACTGTGGTAGAGCAAAAGAGATCATGTTTGCAGAAGTAGCTTTGGGAAGACGCTTTCAAACCCCTCAAATGTTATATTAATATGATGAGATTACATGGTATTGGGATTGGATAAGGGACCAGATTATGGAGAGTTTTAAATCTAGATTAAGAATTATTTTATTTTGAGAGCAAAAGAGAATTAATTAGGGTTTTTAGAAGAAGGGAAGCTCTGATGAATAATATTTTTTTTTCATGCATGAATACATGGAAGACTGAGTAGGGAGAAAGGAGAGAAGAAAAAGATTATTCTCAAGGTTTTGAATTCTAGTCCCTGGAAGAAGGGTGGTCCTACTGCTGGAAATTCTCAAGCTGTGAAGAAGCCTCTCTTCATGGGTAGATGATGAGCCAGGTCTGAAAACACTGATAACCAGGAGATAGTGTGCTCCTCCTGTGGTTCTGGGCTGTAGGGAGTTGGAGATTTGGGGCAGGAGGCTCAGATTTAACTATCATCTCATGTTGCGGGTGGTTAAACTATGAAGTAGGTTCTGTTGATGAGCAGAAGTGGGTAGAGAAAGCATTGAGGAATGAGGACTGAGTCTCTGTTTATACCTAGAATCAAAATGGAAAAGAGGTGGACAGATGACAAAAGGTAAGGAAACAGGACTGGAGAAGCACAGAAGTACTTTTTTCCAGGAACGTGCTGTCTTGCTTTTCCTTCCTTATGAACTCAACCTTGACCTTCTGAACCCAGCTCACCTTCTCCAGGACATTTTCTTTGTCTTTGATTTGTTGGGTGAAAGGATGCACTCAGTAAATCTTCTAATGACATACCATGCCTATTTATAGTTATGGGACTCTTTTCTGACTTCCCTATTCGATTAAAAATTTCTTGAAGGCAGAAATGGTGCTAACCCCAGTGCCTAGCACAGACTTGGGTTCATCAGTGGATGTCTGATGAATGACTGCATTCAGAACTGAGAGCAAAGGTGGTTTTGAAAAGGAAAGATGGTGGGAAAGAATAATACATCTTGTGGTATAAAATATTAAGTATTAGTGGGAACGTTTGATTAGATTAGAGGCTATGAGAGATCTTCAAGAGGCAGAATCATTAGAATAGGAATAGAGTGGCCTGACAAAGATCTAACTGTGTGGGGGTGGGGAGGGGTCGGAGAAGGGAATGGGTGGTAATAAAATAGAAGGAATCATTTGCACCCCAAATTTGGTGGGGAAATAAGGGAGATATAAAGGAGGGAGGGAGCAGAGGTTCTGTTCATTTTTCAATTTTTGTTTATGAGATAAGGAAAACCAGGATCATGGACAAAACATGACTAAAACCCCCAAACATTAGTTAGCTGTTATGCCTACTTGATACCAGACATTCAGATACTTTTGACATTGTACCATTCACCTTTACCTGGAAAATTTCCCTCAGGCACAAATTAGAGCTGAATGTGGGAGAACCATATTCCATCATGAGCTATGACTAAATGCTCTGCCAATAGTTAGTCTAAAGATTATTTTAACCTCGATGGCAACTGCAAGTTTTAATTTATTATTTATGAAACTTTACAGCTGTATTTCCACGAGAATGAATTGCTGGTTCATTTATCAGGTGTGAAGGAGTGGATGTTAACAGGTAGGCCTGAAAACTTGGGAGAAGGGATAGCCTATTTAAATCATTGTTGGTGAAGGTGTGGAGAGGTTCCTGACAGGACTGTGAGGTAAGGTGGAGGGAATGCCAAAAGTTGATTGATGTCCTTCCTTTGGATCAGAAAGTGTAAATTTCTCTCACAGAGATTTTGAGGTTGACAGCATTTGCACCTCCAAAACTTTATTGGCATGTAAGTTAAAATGTACACAGCCATCTCATTTCTTTCAATTAATATATGCCACTGCCTCAGGTATACTTGTGCTCAGATTTTCAGACTGATAAACTCCTATCTACCTTTGAGGACCTAGTCATAAGGGCACCTCCTTTCCCCAGCTCTCCCAGTAGACTAATTGCTTCCTTCTCTGTATTGCCTCAGCACTTGTCATTGTGTGTACTCTGCGGCATCACAATTTATCTTGGACACAATGTCTTTCCTGCTAGAGTGAACTTTTCTAGGCTGGGGTCCTGTTTTAATGCTTTCTTATCCTTGGCACCCAGCACAAACCAGCCAGAGCAGGCTCCTAATAAAGGTCTGTTGAGTGGATGAATGAAATGGCAAGGAAAGGACCTTGTACACACTTGGATTCCTCTTGAACACATAGTTGATCAATTTTGTTTTTAAGACCTACTTGTGTTGAAAAACAAGTGGCAACTGTGAGGTGAGGATTAGGTGAGAAGAGATAACCCAAGTAATGATCGGCTGAGGAGTTTCAGGAAAAGAAGCCACCTGGAGTCTGGTGAGGGGGTGGGGTGAAGGAGGCAGAGGGGACTAGCCAATGTTTCTCTGACTCCTATATGGTGCACCAGGGAGGTACCGGCATTATGAAATTTGCATGGAGCAGGGATAGTTTGGCACATCCCCATAAGGCTGCCTCTGATGGAAGAAAATGAGCGATGTTGGGAATCAAGATGAAACTTGTTTCATTCAGGACAAAACTCTAATTTTCAGAAATCCGCAAAAAGATATAAAGGAAATTTTTGAAAAGCAAAAGCTGCTTGTAGAGGTTTCTAGACAACTGAGGCTGATCAGACATACTTGCATGTGGTGATAGCGTCATTATTCAAAAAGTTGGTTTTTTTCTGAGCTCTTTTAGTAAAAACTATAACCCTTCTTCTGTCCTATACTGGCAGACTCGGTCCAGAAAATAGAATAACATTCTGTTTTACTGACCTATAGTATTTCATTTATTCCCAAGAGTTTGCCTGCTTCTCAAAAATTCAAAAATATTAAAACTAGCTAAATTGTTTAAGGTTTGGCAATATAATGTTCCATTTATGTGAAAATATAATACATTTAAATGTAAATTCAACAAATCCATTCAATGGTTTATTTGAGCTGTAATGAAACAAATGATTTTATGAGGAAATAAATTTCAATTGATAATATTTCATGTTCCATAAACTAATCAGTAACTTCACATTTATAAAGTTTTATAATAACATTTTAAACCTTAAATATAAGGTTTGTCTATATTTTTTCTCTCTGATTCATTACATTTCATCATTTCTTGAAATTTTCAGATTGTTGATTCCTAATTGGTATAAACTGAGAAAAGCTGACACAAAATTTGGGTATGGGTTGGTAAGAGAAAGCAGTAGGAATTTCCTGGCCTTGAAAAGGTAATAGGGTAGGATAATAAGATCAAGGTTTTGGAGGAAGTCATGTGACTAGGATATTTTTTCTACAGTGGCTTCTCTGAAGGCCCAAGTGTGTTTCTTCATTTATGTGGCAGGTACTAAGTGAATGTACCAACCTCTTAAGATTACCTGGAACCCCCACACTACCAGGGTAATAAAAAGAGCATTGGACTCGAGTCTCAGATTTGTCATAAATACCCTGGGTGACATTGACTAAATAATTTAGGATTTTTATGCTTTAATTTTCTCATTCCCAATGTGGAACAGCTAATATTTTCCCTACCTACTTATCAAGGACAAAGTCATAAATGTTACAGAATGCTACAACAGAAAGTAAACATATACTTGTACTGCAAACTCTACTTTCTGGATCAGGACTTAAGTGACATTAGATTAAAGAAGGCAAAACAGGACGTCTCGGCACGGGCACTAATGGAATGTTCATGGCATCCTGCTAAGGAGGCATCTAGGTACAATGCTTCCCAGAGTTTCTTTCTTCCTGGTCATTTTCTGGATCTACTGTTCCAGGGAACATACTTTATGAAAAGCCTATATAATACCATCATGAACAAAGTACACTGGGATTGTAGGGGGTTCCTGAAAATAATGGAGGAAACTTTGAGACAGATGAATTTCTGGAAAAAAAGGCTAATGATTAATTCAGTCATGACTTCTTTTATAATCAGAAACTGGGCTCTCTGGATTACAAACCAGAATATTTTAGTGTTTTAAAAAGAATTATGTAGCCATATCTGGTGACAACTATCTCCTTAGAATTTTGTGGAAAATGGAAATACGATGGAAAGTGAAGAGCCTACTTTACCATTTAGAATTTTAAACCTCCATGTAGCATTTTAAAGTTTTAAAAATGCCGTTTTTTATGACTCGAATGCCACACTCATGGTTACTATTTCTTTTTATATGATGGTGTATCCTACTGCAGAGGGACATCTCTGCTCCCTGAACATTTACTGTCACCTGCTACCATTTGCTGACTTGGACTGGGAATGGTGGTGAGGATGACGATGTCTCTAAACACCAGATGGGGTAGCCACTTGACACTCACTGTTCTGAAAGGAATGAAAGAATACTTCAGTCCCTTATAGAAATCTCTTTAAAATAAACATGGTGGAAGTTTGTATCCTCATATCTAAGAAATATGGAAACTAGAACACCAGAGAAATGTTGAATTTGGAAAATTGACTTTACCTTTCACCATTTCGGTTAGATGGCCGAGTGGTGGTGGTTGAAGAACCCATCCCTTGGACCAGGGATGGGGCTCTCTATTTTATTCTCCAGAGCACTGTTCCCTAACTTTCATTTTTTTGAGTTGTATCCCCTTTCTATTCTATTGAAAGCTATGCACCTTCTCCATAGAAAAATGCATATAGTTGGTAAAATCTGGAAACTCATAGAATTACCTTTGCTTAGAAGATTACTCTGCTTAGAACTGGAGCCCCTTGTGTTTAGAAGTACTCCGTGTTTCAAAACTAACCTGACTCTTGTTTTATTTTCCCAAAAGGAAATTCAGAATTAGGAAAGGAAATTTTGCGTTAGGAAGGTAAGTTGTGGGAGTACTGGGGTCCCTCCTCCAGAGTCATTTATGTTTATTGTACATTGGGATTGACTACGTCATACCTTTTCTGGTTTGAATTGGACGTTTGCTTTTGGGTAAAGATGATCTCTTTCCTTCTCATGAGAAGAAAGTTTTCCCATTGAAAGAAATGACTTTGAGAAACCTTTAGTTGAGGATTCATTTGATTTTGTATTTGACATAATAACCTAATTTTTTTCCAAGGAGAAGATTTCAATTCACCTGTCAGAACAAGGCTAGACTGCTAAACAGTGACTATGTAGGTCTGAAATCATACCATTCAGTTTTTTTCTGAAAAAGTATATATTACGACTCCTTTCAAAGTGTCTGCCAACAAATGGCAGGAGGAGCTAAAATTTACAGGCCAGAAAATGTTTTAGAAATAATCAAAGCATCACAGACAGGGAGAAGAAATTTTAGAGATGTCTTTGAGCCAGCACAAACTTCTCCTTCCTGGGCAAGTTAGGATTTCAGAGCCACAAAAATATGTTAAACCTCATAGTTCCTAGGATACACCAGTGTTTGTGTGCTGTCTAAAAATGAGATCTACTTATAACATAAAATGAAATTTGGGGGTAGATGTTCTGAGCTTGTTAATGGACATGGTTGTTTCATGTTCCACATATAATTAAGGGTGCATCAATATTTTGCAATATGTAATACTGGCCCATACTTGGCAAATTTTAGGTATAAGAACATACCACAGCACAATTTGGGAAATCAGCCTAAGAACTCGGTATGCTAGGTATGAACTGAGGAACTTTACTTTAGTGCTTAATAAAATATTTGTGTGGTAGAGAGGCTAATGTAAACAAGACACATGAAAATGAACTTGGGAACTTGAAGTTAGGTCTACTCTCAGAAACCAAAGACACAGAGAAAACTATGGACACAGAAGAAAAATGTAGACCAAGTACTAATCATTTCCTTTAGCTTTACTTAATCCTAGGAGAAGTGAAATATTCTTGCAGAGGCCATTTGAAATTCTTTTTTGGCTTCTCAGTGAATGAGCTCCTTTCTGTTTGAAGAATTTCCCACCTTAAGAGTCTTAGTGGGAAGGAGAGACCATATTCCGCTACGGGAGTGAAAAATGCCGGAAGAGGACTCTGCCAGCCTCCCTGAGACCCACAGGTGGGCATGTGGCTTTGCTGACTTAGATCCAGAAGGTAGTGACATAGAAGCAGGGATTGCTAGGACTTGTATGGGTTGTGGACAGGGTCCATTCAGTAAGACTCATTCACAGGGGCGAGGGCTCGATTCTGGTGTGGGTTTGGGGAGTGGGTGGGCACAAGCTACCTACAGCTTGCACTGGGGTTGCCAGCAGTTCAAGAGGCTGACGGCCAGCCGGGTCTGCGCCCAAGAGCAGAGGGGTTCTCACAGGACAGGACTGAGGATTGTTTGGAGCCCTGCTATTCGTTTATAGCCTCAAGCCTGGTTCTTGGCTTCCTAGAGAGAAGTCTTTTAAGAATTCATTTTCGGCCTAAATTTAGAGTTGTTTTTTCTGCTACCAAGAACCCTGACAAATACCTACCCATATTTAATTATGTTGTATTTTAAGTTCCCCGCTGAGAAGCCAAAACACCAGATATTTTTCAATGTTCAATACCTAGCAAAATGGTCTGTCATACAGAGAAGACATTGGAAAACATTGTACACTTGATTGTGGTATTTAAGATAAGACATCTCTGACTTACAATCTGGACATTGTCTCTTACTCATATTGTGTGCCCACATCACATTTCTCCTTTGAGGAGTGTCAGGCAAGAACAAAAGGTTACATTCACTTCCAAGAAAAAGATGCACACCTACCAATCAGCAAAAGCCAGAAGAAAGTACTCCAAGGTCTTTCCATATCAAAGTCCTCAACATTGGCTGCCCATTAGAATCTCCTGGGGCAGCTTTAAAACATCCTCTTGTCCGGGCCCCACCCCAGATCAATTAAATCGAAGTCCCTGGTATGGGGGTGTAGGCATCAGTATTTTAAAGTTCCTTAGATGATCATAATGTGCAGTGAGGATTGTGATCCACTCTGAACAGGACCTTCTTCCTTGCTCTGTGCTCTGGGTGTGGTTTCAGTATCATGTGTACCGAGAGGGACTATCGACTTGTCTGTAACATACATACCCTGAAATAGCACTGACGTTCTTGGCTTCCATATCATATTGCTCTGATATCAGATTCAGTGAAATTGGGCACTAACCATGACCTGTCTCCTTTTACCTTTGCTGCTTTCTAGGTTTCTCTGGCCCACTGAGTGGCTTGCTATGGATGTTTCTCTGCATATAATAAAATTCAATTTATTCTTCAAACTATATTCCATGCAGTCACTTACCATATACATATGTCTGCCCTTCTATTTCAAATTTTTATCTTTAAACAGTTTAGATAATTGCATTTTATATGTGTGTGTTTTTTTAAGGCACGAGAGAATATATTACCATGTTTAATTTTGAACATCAGTTCATTCTGTGTGCTAATAGGGTACTCTTTAAAATGTGTCAGTCTCTAGCTTTTACAATGATTGGCTTTAGTTGGTTTTCCACTTCACAGTTTGGGTTTGGATTAAAAATTAAATATGCTTTAACTCTTCTCATTATACCATTTTGCATACATCCAATTAAATTTTACTAATTAGCTTTCTACCGTCATTAATGTTTAAATGTTGTGTGTTCAGGCAAAGTCACTGTTAACTTCCAACTATTCATATTGCCAATTATCTTACAATCAGGTTTTATTTCAGTATGAAATCTTTTCACTATTATATATATATGATACTGGATTATCTCTATTATAACTGGAGTGTAGCTTAAGGTTAAAATATGTTTATTAGATTTACAATTCACTTAGAAATGTTATAGGGATAAAGATAATATGTTATAAACTTTAAGTGAGGAAAAATGGAAATCTATGCATAGCTACCTTTTAACAAAAATCAGAAAGTCTGACTTAAGTGACTCATTCTCCCCATATACATATACAACACTATAATCTCAAGAGAAATTTTATTTTTCACTTGTACTAGAGTGTCACAAAATTCATCTAAAATTTGTTTTATTCTGAATATGAAAAACCCAAGGAACCAAATTCTCCCACAAAGGATAAGTCTACATGAGATTAATTTTTTTCCACTTACTGCTTAAATCTTTCACTAATTCTTAACTAATTAACTAGCACAACAGAGTTTAATCATGGAAGGAAGTCTTTAATAATAATTAAGATGCCAGAAATGAAAATAGAATTATATTTTACAGAAAAAAATGAGATATAAGAGAATACTTGGTGTGTCTTTTTTTAATAAAAGAAAAACCTTATAATTTTAGGCTTAGTTTTAGTTTCAGTACACACACTTGTGGTAAATAAACCCCATTCTTTGAGTAATTGATAGATGTCAATGCACATCTTCTTGAGGATTCAGGCTACGTCTTCTCTTCTGCATATCCTCGACTATAAGACAAGAGGGTATGACACCATGATGGCTCATGTCTTGCACATCTCCACAATCTGAATTCTTGGCCCTGCTCTCCAAAGCCTAGCACAAAATTGAACTATTAATAAATATAAATACACCAATGAGAATGATTTACTGTATTTCACTGATTCAAAGACAGTCTTTTTGTTTCACTTTTACCATTTTTGAAATCAGAATGCATCTTATAATTGATGTTGTATTAAAGACGAATTGGCAGTGTGTTCCCTGTTGTTTTTTTGCCCCCTTCTTAATCAGATACATACCAATGGTGTATCTTACAATAAAGGGAGGCGTGTGTGTGTGTGTGTCTTTTAGTTGCTCAGCTGTGTCCAACTCTTTTGCAACCCCATGGACTGTAGCCCGCCAGGCTCCTCCGTCCATGGAATTTCCCTGGCAACAATACTGGAGTGGGTTGCCATTTCCTTCTCCAGAGGATCTTCTCAACCCAGGTATCAAGCTCCTGTTTCCTGCATTGGCAGGTGGATTCTTTACCACTGAGTCACAAGAGAAGCCTTAGATTCAATGAAATAGGGAATTAATCCTACCTCTTTCCAAGAGAAATTTGAAGCAATTTATTAAAGTATATAAAATAAGGTAAAATAATAGATATAATATGAAAAAATAAAATAAACCCAAGGTAAGGTGAACTTAAAAATAAAATAAACATATTACAAGGTCTTGTCAATTTGAATCTATGGACCCCAATTTTGACTCTGTTTTTTCTTGCTGTCTGAGGCAAAATGAGAAATAAGAATAATACTTTCTTCCTAGCAATGAGATCTGTGTAAAATTCCTTACTATACAATAAATATGCTCTATACAAACGAGTTTCCCATATCAAGATTTTTCTAGGATTTTAAGAACCTCCCTTCTCTCTTTCCCATGCCCTGGAAACATTTTTATTCCCTTTATAAATTTCTTTTCCTAACTATACTATGTCTCGTTTCTCACTTGTTATTAATTTCAGCTTATCAAAAAACCAATATTTAGTGTTTTTCAGTGACGAACCAGTCTTTGGAGCAAGTGCTGCAAGAGCAAACACATCCCTGACTTTATGTTTTTTCCCTCAACCTCAAATTGATAAGATTAGGATGATGCTATTTTAGACCTAGAACTCAAACAAATGGTTAATGTTTAGAAATACCTTGACGTGTTACATTTGTTGTAGAGGTTATCACAGCAGTAAGTCTATCTAGAATTTCTGGTTATTTCAGCTTTTTTTTTTTTTTTCCCTGCCATCACAGAGTGTATTGATATATGTGCCTAGACTCTGGTGTTTATCATCACCTTGACACTGTCTATTAACAGTCTGTGGAGAAAAATATCCATCTGGATAAATGTGACAGTGTCACAGGCTGGGTGGTGGGGCTCAGTTTTATGATGGACCAACTCGACTGTTGCAGTATCGCCTCAGTGAAGCAATCCTTTCTTTGTTTAGTTAAAAAATAAATTTTCAGTTTTCCATGCTAATTCTAATAGAACTATAGAATAATTTTATTATTTTTCCCACTGGATTTTTACTTGCATTGAAATATATCTTTAAAACAACATTAAGTAATTTAAAATATTTATATACAACTTTTATCAGCATCATTATTCAGCTTTCTGTTTAGATTTTTCTTGATTATATCAGATTAGACATTTGATATATCTAAATGCACACAACCTTTTTTGTGATTATGCTAGTTACATATCATATATAAGTTAAAACTTCTTGCAAGGTTTTATGGGAATGCATGGGATGTTGGAGATGCTGAGTGGTATCTAATAAAACCCAGTACATGATTATTAAAACATTTAAAAATCATATACTCCCATTTCCACAGGGCTTGTGGAGTGTTAGGAAACAATCTGACAGTAGAAAGCTGTTTAATTCATCTCAATAATAAAGAAATTGAAGATGTTTTTCCTACAGAACAATTAGTTCTTGAAACAGAAGCATGTGTCAGTTGAAGTGCATCTGTGATACAACCTCCGCTCCTGCTGAACATAAGGTTATCTCTGAGTTGTTTTAGCTGAACATGAAATGGGATGTCCATGACAATTCAAGGCCAGCGGTCCATGTGATTCTATAATTACTTTTGCCACTTTGCTTTTGTGGAGTCATTCATTATGAGGCTGGTCTTATCTTGTCATACCTCCATGTCATTAGCAATGTTTTAGTGTATTAGTGACCAAATGCAGGTTTCAGGGTTGGTGATTAGAGTGGGCCAGCTGCCAGCAGTGAGTGAGACTTGAAACTCTGTAATCGTTCAGTGAATTTCTGTTACATTTTAACAATAATATTGAAATTGTGATAGATGGACTTTTCTCTAATGAGTAAAATATATGAAAAAAGATGTCTATGTAAAAAAACAAAGCCAATAGCATGGTTAACAAATAATGTCATTCTACTTTCCAAGTTAAATTGACAATCTAACCTTATCCAGACTTACTGTAAAAACTGCAAATCTGAAAAAGTCTCGAGTTTCAAAGGGGAACAGAAAGAAAAAAAGAACTCGAACCAAAACTCAACACTAAGGTGTGATGAGTTGATATGAAATAGCCTCTGTTCTGAACTCAACTGTTTTGAATCAGTGGTTCATTTGTTTGAACTTAGTAATTTATCCTTGGTGGTTCAGACGGTAAAGAATCTGTGCAATGCAGAAGACCTGGGTTCGAGTCCTGGGTTGGGAAGATCCCCTGGAGAAGGGCATGGCAACCCATTCCAGTATTTTTACCTGGAGAATTCCATGGACAGAGGGGCCTGGCAGGTGACCACGTGACCGTGGGGTCACAGAGAGTTGGACATGACTGGCAGGTGACCACGTGACCGTGGGGTCACAGAGAGTTGGACATGACTGAGCGACTAAGCACAGCAGCACAGTGTTTTATCCAGTGAATGCTCCCCAGCTCCCCCTACCCACGCTTTCCCCTCCACTGCTGCTTCCTCCCTCCTCTGCTGCTGCTGCTGCTGCTGCTGCTAAGTTGCTTCAGTCGTGTCCGACTCTGCGACCCCAGAGACGGCAGCCCACCAGGCTCCCCCGTCCCTGGGATTCTCCAGGTAAGAACACTGGAGTGGGTTGCCATTTCCTTCTCCAATGCATGAAAGTGAAAAGTGAAAGTGAAGTCGCTCAGTCGTGTCTGACTCCTAGCAACCCCATGGACTGCATCCTACCAGGCTCCTCCGTCCATGCGATTTGCCTTATTTCTCAGTTGGTCTAACTTTCCCTGGTGAAGGTCAGAGTGAAGGTGATACATTGGGGATAGGGTTGACTTTAAGTGATGTTCTCTTTTACAAAAATATGGGGAGTTTCATATCCTTTTAAAACACAATTTGTATTTTTCTGGATAACATTTTTAGTCACATAAAAATATCATTTATTTGGTAAGGGCTTTAAAAAACCCTGAAATTACGATGTCTCTGTTACCCACGGTGGGGTCTGGCTACTCGCCACTCAAAAGTCAATAGAGAAGCAAGGCTGGTGGAAAGAAAAGTTTGCTTTATTTTGGAGGCTGGCAAGGGGAGGGTAGAGGTGGACTCATGTCCAAAGGTGGACTCCCCCCAGTAACTATCAGTGCTGCTGCTGCTAAGTCACTTCAGTCGTGTCCGACTCTGTGCGACCCCATAGACCACAGCTCACCAGGCTCCTCTGTCCCTGGGATTCTCCAGGCAAGAATACTGGAGTGGGTTGCCATTTCCTTCTCCATGACTATCAGTGGGCAAGAGCTTTTATAGGTGGAGGGAGGGGGCTACGTGCAGAAACCTCACAGTCAACTCTGACAGTCATCTTGAAGTTAGTCATCAGTGGTTTGATCAGTGTCATCCTGACTGCTTCAAGTACAGTTAATCTTCACTTCCGCGGTCTCTTTGTTTCTATTTCTTTGAGGCCAGTTCTCAGAAGTATGGCACCTTATGTCATGGCTACAGTCTGGTCATCATGTAGTTAACTTCTTCCACCTGGTGGGGATTTCAGTATCTACAAGACAGTTCAAAGAATATGGCTGAAAATTTTATCTACAGCCCTTGAGGAGGAACTAAAAGTCCTTCACCTTGCTTAATGACTAAGCTAGTATTATTTTGTCTTGTTTGACAGTTTTCCTTTGCTTCGGCATTTTCTCACTTCTTTGGTTAAACATTCTTTAACTACAGTTTTTCTACAGACAAAAGGCAGGTTGAGAACATGGGGGGCAATTTCATCCCCTCACCTGAATTAAGCATCTTCAGACTCATTTGTTTTTAATGCTATGGATTGTTTTTGCTTAGTGTGTTGAACTAGAAAATATATAAACAGGTAATTTTATGGTAGCTTATTTCCAAACCCTTAAAAGAGTTATAAAAATGTGGGGCTTTTGGTTTCAAAATAACTTAAAGGAGAAATAACCAAAATTTCAAGTTTAATCACAGGTAAGAAAATAAACATTCCATGGCAACATTAATAAGATGTCTAGATTACATTAGTATAAAATTTGGAACATTAGACATGGAAATGTCGACTTTACTAACCAGCTTAAACAAGATGAACAAGTTGCCATTGCAATGAAAACCAATTCTTTGGTGTTCTAGGCTTTTTGTCTCCATTGGCATCTATGAAATCAAATGTTTTCAGGTCACTGATAAAAAATGGAAGCATTAAATCGGGGGGAAAGAATTGAGTTAGTTCAAATTGAGTCTTGATTAACTTGAAAAGATATGTTAACCCTTTTAATCCATCTCCAACTGAGGATTGTGTGTCTTACAGCATGACTAGGGATTTGGAAAGCGTTTTAAATTGATGCAGGCATTCCATTCCATGTGGGAGTATATATCTGACCACAAAAAGTCAGTTTATAATTCAATTTTATGAACTCTTTTTTTGGTAAGAGAAATAAAACACTTAAATCTTGTAGAAAAGAGGTAGACTCAAATAAGAAACGATATCTAAACCTTTTAACTAGAAATAATGGTTAGATTTTGTCTTTCTTTGTTGTGTCTCACAAATAACCGTGTGGTTCACATAAGAATTTTGACACTAATATAATCGAAAAGGGAAAAGAATTGATTCAAACTAGTTTCCTGCTGAAAGCAAGTGGCCCTAGATAAAGGCCAAAATCTTGGGGATTTTTGTCCGTGTAAAATCTCCTAAAGAAAAATCATGTGTTGCATTAAATTAAATGTATGTTATTTTGATCATTCTTTTTTTACATTGGTGAATTTACTGAAAGGTTTATCATTAAGTATAATAAATGCAATATATATTACATCATTTTTCAAAGAAGACATTTCAGAGAAAGTTGAGTCCAAATAGTATAATAATAAATCAAAATGAAGAAAAAACACCAAATAAATCTTATATATATATATATATATATATAATCTAGATTCAGACTGATGTGTAAAAAGAAAATTGTAGAGACAGTGCAATTGGACCATGTAAGTCATTTTTAAAGAATCAAGTTCACAGCTGGCTGTCTGGACTTGGGCCATACTTTATTATCTGAGAATGTTCTTTTCTGCTTTCATCAAATTTTGCAAATGTATTACAACATCTCATCTGTCAGTCCTAATACTGAAAGGCCAGCTAAGCCTTGAAATTACCTGTATTCTATCTCATAAGTAATATCATGTGAACGAGTGTCTGCTAGCAGGCCCCAAACTATGAATAAATGAGAGAGCAGCTTATTAATAAATAGTGGTTGATTCAAAGTTGGGGGGGGGGTCATGTGTATTGAGGGAAATTATTTCATGTAGGAGACCCAGCTCTATGTGTTTTTAGATTTTGGTGGTACTTCTAAATATATATACTTGAATTTAAGCATTATATAATATATTACCTGAAATTCTCTAGCTAGAAGTCTGTTTTTATTACTGAAAAATGCACACCTCTTCCTTTCCAAAGTAGGAGACAATTACATTTTTGTCAGTTTTTGCGCTGTCTCAAATGGCTTAAGATCTGAATGTGTCTATGGGGCTACTGTAGACACTGTTATGGACAGAATGCAATGAAAGGCAAATAAACAGCTATCTAGAATAACTAAGTTAGCCAAATTAAAAAACAAAACAGTGGCAAGCAATAACTTAACATGATTGAAAGAAGGTAAAAAGATAAGGGAAAACTGTTTTTTTAGCTAACAGCATCAAATGTACTATTGAGAAAATTAAGTAGATGAGATTTTTATTTCTTTATCCAAAAAAATTTATGAGATAGTCATATGTGTATTACCAAGAACATAGAACAGTGAAAAAAACAGATATTGAACTTTATTTATTATACCAAATTGGAAATTATAACCCAGGGATACAATCCTGTTTTAAAATGTCTCGTGAACAGCAACAGTCTTGAGGTTATAGCAGTTCTGGATTATAGTCAAACGTCTGTGTTTAACTTTGAGCAGTTTTTCCAAACCAAACCACACTTAAGCATGGTTATCTCTATCATTGTTCTAACACTGTAATGTTCACAAGGGAAGAAAGCATACTTCATTATAAGAAAGTTATACAGAGGAAGTTAGGGGTTTCCCTGGCGGCTCAGATGGTAAAGAATCTGCTTGCAATACCAAAGATTTGGGTTCGATCCCTGGGTCAGGAAGATCCCCTGGCAAAGGGATTAAATAAAGAGAATTCCCTGGACAGAGGAGCCTGATGGACTACAGTCCATAGCATTGCAGTTCTTAGATTTTAGCATGTATCAGAATTGCCTGGAGGCCTTGTTAATAAACAAGACCTATCTTTGGAGTTTTTGATTCAGAAGGTCTAGGGTTGAAATGAGAATTTGCATTTTTAACAAGTTCCCTGGTGATGTTGATCTGGAGACCACTGATTTATTCTAACTCCTTTCCCTATTCCAAAAAAAGAGGGATGTGCTTTTCAGTTACTGGTTTTTTTTTTTTTTAATATAAATTTATTTAATTGGAGGCTAATTACTTTACAATATTGTATTGGGTTTGCCATACATTAACATGCATCCGCCACGGGTGTACACGTGCTCCCCATCCTGAACCCCCCTCCCCATACCATCCCTCAGAGTCATCCCAGCGCACCAGCCCTGAGCATCCTGTATCATGCATTGAACCTAGACTGGTGATTCGTTTCACATATGATATTATACATGTTTCAATGTCATTCTCCCAAATCATCCCACCCTCGCCCTCTCCCACAGAGTCCAAAAGACTGTTCTATACATCTGTGTCTCTTTTGCTGTCTTGCATACAGGGTTATCGTTACCATCTTTCTAAATTCCATATATGTGCGTTAGTATACTGTATTGGTGTTTTTCTTTCTGGCTTACTTCACTCCATATAATAGGCTCCAGTTTTATCCACCTCATTAGAACTGATTCTAATGTATTCTTTTTAATAGCTGAGTAATACTCCATTGTGTATATGTACCACAGCTTTCTTATCCATTCGTCTGCTGATGGACATCTAGGTTGCTTCATTTTTTAAAAATATCAAATCATTATTGTTTGAACCTGATTCTCCTGAACTCAGGTCAAGGGTTGGGACCCAGACTGAGGACTTCCATTGGCATAATGATATATTGGTATAATCAAGCTTGGCCTGTGGGAAGAGCTCAGAATATGAATAACTTTATGGTAATCACATGTAGCTTTCCTAATTCCTGGGAATAAAATTTCCTATGGGAGACTGCCTATTAAATTATTTCTTAGCGTTAAATATTTTGTAATAATTCAGTTGATATTTATTGTGTTCACTGGATGCCTCCTGAGCTAAATATGTAAGTGTTGTTGGACCAACCTCACAAATGTAAATTAAGTATTGCACCTCATATGAGTGAAATAACTTGTCTTTAGCAAATAGCAGAGTTGGAGATTCTAACCGCTTTCTAAATTGTCTCTATTTTCTCATTCTGTTTTGAGAACTTCAGCAGGTGGGTCTTGGGAAGTTAGTAAAAATCAGTCAGGAAGATCTTGTATTGAAAGCAGTGTTTAGGTGTCTACTTTGACTTCTAATCCTCTTTGCTACAGTGCTGTGCTGTGCTTAGTCACTTAGTCATATCTGACTCTTTGCAACCCCATGGACTGTAGCCTACCAGAATCCTCTGGGGATTCTCCAGGCAAGAATACTGGAGTGAATTGTCATGCTCTCCTCCAGGGGATCTTTCTAACCCAGGGATTGAACACAGTTTCCTTCATTGCAGGTGGATTCTTTACCATCTGAACCACCAGGGAAGTGCAAAAATACTGGAGTGGTAGCCTATCCCTTCTCTAGGGGATCTTTCCAACCCAGGATTCGAACCGGGGTCTCCTTTCTTGCAGCTGAGCTACCAGGGAAGCCCTTTTGCTAGAGCAGTAGTATTCAAATTAGGGACCTGCACTGGGTGAGTCAGACGAGTCATTAAGATGTACAAGAATTATAATAACATTTGTGTCAATGCATATAAAAAATAAAATCAAACCATTAATTACCTGGGATAAAGAATGGCACTGTTGCTCTCAGTGCTTGCCCCACCCCCTATCTCCCCCACCCCCACCAATGACAATCATGTGATTCTTGGGGAATGGGCTGGAAGAGGGCATGTCAAAATGGAGATGGATACGGGGGTGACCTTCACCCCCATGTTGGTCTTTAGATATACTACTTTTTGTGTCATGTATTTATAAATGTTATCTTGCTAAACATAAAAAACAACTTATGAAATAGTTTCCTATAAAGGAATTGGTTTTAATCTAGTCCTAGCAATGCAGAATAATTAACTCATCAGAAAACAGAAGAATGGTCCTTCTCTTTTCTTCCTGCCAGGTGGATTCTTCTTCAGCCACTTTATACAATAAAATTAATGTTGAGCTAATCAAACTCTGACAAGTTCAGCCAAAATTATTCAAAATTATCAGGAAGACTGTTTGTTGTGTGAATTTGTACCTAGTGTTTTAAAATCCTGAAACTTGCCCTAAGCTGCTAAGCAATGCATACTATAGAGTATACAATTTATTGAAGAAGGGCGTGGCAACCCACTCCAGTATTCTTGTCTGGAGAACCCCATGGACAGAGGAGCCTGGTGGGCTCCACGTCCATGGGGTCGCAAAGAGTCGTACATGACTGAAGCGACATAGCAATACAATTTATAAGTGAATATGTCTTTATTGTGGGTACATGCACAAATATTTTTCTTTTTTCTGAGAATAATAAGCAATTTTTTAAAACTTCGAGATCATTTATTGCAATAACGAATTTTTCAGCTGGTAAGGAAAGATTTTCAAATGTCTGACGTTTCTGGATCTCTATTGATCTTGCTATCTGGTAGACAAGTATATAGCTCTTTTGCCTGACTGAAGTTACTTACCTTGAGTTTGTTTCTCTATGTGTAAGTCTCTTCTTCTGTAAAATGGAAATATGCATAGAGTTGTTATGAAGATCGAATACATTAATGTATGAAACATGCTTAGCACAACACCAGTCTCATGATAAAGTTTCAAAGATTTGAGCTCCCCTGCCCCCGCTGTGATATCACTGGACGAAGAACACCTTACACTGAACAACTTGATAAACAAGTTAGTGGTTTTATGCTCAGGTTTCTTGGATGCCACAGACAGGCTCTGGGAAGGAGCCTTTTAATGACTAACAGTGGTGTACGTTATCTTGATCATAGAATTAGCTGCCACTTCAATTCTCTTGTTTTTACTTATAAAAGAAACTTATAAGCTGTTCAGCATATCGTAGCATAGTGTGAAAGAGAAAAATAGAATATGAAAAACTCATTTAAAATTATACTATACTTTAAAAGAAATTGTTTCTAGGGGTTTTGAAAGATCTGAAGGGTTATGATTAAATTTCAAAATGGCTAGTACATTTCTATTATGGAAAGGCCTTTTGACACAAGTCTAATAGCTGTCCTTCTTTCAATCAATTTTAGAGTCGCATAATCAGAAAAAGATCAGGTTCTTGCAAAGTAGGAGGGTTTGACATATTGCTGTTATATTTGCAGTAAACCTGATGCAAGATGTCTTTGCAGGTATCAGTGAGAACTTAGCTCCATGTGCTGACTTTCTTGCCCCACCCTCGATTTTATTGAGATATAATTGACATATAACATCTTGTAAGTTTGAGATGTAAAATATGATTTGATATATGCTTATATTGTGAATTGTTTACCTCAATAAGGTTATTTAAAACATCCTTCATCTCACATAATTATTATTTTGTTCCTGTTGTTATGGTGAGAACTTTTAAGATCTACTCTCGTAGCAACTTTCAAGTGTAGTAGTATAGTATCATTAACTATAGCCATAATGTGGTATGATTCTAGGAAGTTATTCATCTCATAGCTAAAAGTTTGTGTCCTGTTACCAATATCTCCCCATTTCCCCCATCCTCCTGCTCCTGGTAACCATCAATTTACTCTCTGTTTCTGTGACTCTGACATCTTTAGATTCCATACATAAGTGAGATCATGCAGCATTTGTCTTTCTCTATCTGTCTTACGTCTCTTAGCATAATGCCCTGAAGGTCCATCCATATTGTCATAAGTGGGAGGATTTCCTTCTTGTTTTTGACTGAATAATATTCATATATATATGCATGTATGCATGCATATACATACATACCACGTTTTCTTTATCCACTCATCTGTCAGTGAGCACTGAGGTTGCTGCACGTCTTGACTGTTGTGAATAATGTTACAATGAACATGGGAGTGCAGATATTTCTTCAAGACAGTGATTTTATTTCCTTTGTATATATACCCAATATTGGGATGTTGAATCATATAGTAGTTCTATTTTTAATTCTTTGAGGAACCTTCATAGTGTTTTCTATAGGGGCTCCACAAATGCTGACTTTCTTGAGTGGTTTTGACAACTCTGTCAACACAATGCCATATTTCACCATAGTTTTTGGAATTTTTATGTTTCAAAGTTTCATTACTTTTACTTCTCGCTTGGACAATGACTTTTCTTTTAACCAGAAAAGCTGTATTTTATTTACTGTTTAATCTCATACATGTATTATTATTCCTTATTTTTTAGATTTTCCTCCAAACAAACCAAAATATTTTGTCTCCAAACAACCTTAAGTATTCATAAACATAAGAACTATTGAGAAAATAACTTTGGCACATGTCACTCTTTGCCTTAAATGAGCCCTTCCTTTTTGTAATGGATCAAGGGCAGGCAGTTGTTAACATTTAACTTTGGATTGCACTTCAGTGAGTTTACATCTGAACAGTGGTGTAAACCATCTAAGTTGTGTTCGACTCTGCAACCGCATGGACTGTGGTCCATGTTCTTCACTATCACCTGGAGTTTGCTCAACTTCATGTCCATTGAGTCAGTGATGCCATCCAATCATCTCATCCTCTGTTGCCCCCTTCTCCTTTTTCCTTTAATCTTTCCCAGCATCAGGATCTTTTCCAATGAATTGGCTCTTATGTTCTACTTAATAGTGTACTACTGCTTTCTGACAATTCCTCAAATAAGCCAATGCATAAAACTTCTATGCCAGGACTGATTTTTTTTTAGTTCATTGTGAATAGCAAGATAAACAACCTGTGAACTAAATTCTGTGTAAGTGTGCATACTTTAAATAGGATTAAAGAACTCCTTAATGTTGCTATTTCTTTAGCTTGGCAGTAAAACAAAATCAATGCTAATTTAATAGGAGCTCACAAACCAAGTTTTGCTTTCATTGCCCTTTAAAAAAGAGTGAAGGGCTGTAGTTATAAACAGAATTAGTAATTGCTTGGTTGATATGCCTGTTGAATAGCAGATGATTTTTATTCAATCTACTTTTAAAATCCATTACCTTAATTTTAGATATATTACTTGATAACAAGACTGTTGATCAAAATTGTTGCATTAAACCTGCTTATAATTTTGCAAAGTGATTTCTAATTGCCCCTAAACACCCTCCCTCCTGGCAAAGAGAAAAAATTGCTTGTGGGCTGTTCAAAGTTGGCTCTGTTTTTCTTAGATGATCTTTAATTACACTTTAAAGCAGAATTTCTTTATGCGGAATTGAAATTCTGCTTGTTAGAAAATTACAGAGGGTATTTGGGGATCTGCTATTAGTCGCAGGAACAAATGGAGAGATTAGTAAGACAAATGATCAGTAGTCTAAAAAAATCACCTATGGGAGAAAATTATTAGCCCAGGGAAGATATGGCTGTGGTCATGAAAGCTAGCTAAATTATGAGCTTATCAAACCTGTTTTAGAAACTGCTGAGGAGAGAATAAGAGATTTGTATTAGCTGTTAGGAATCAGTGGAGGAGTCATCTTGAAGATTAGTTTACTGTGGCCTGATTTCATACCTCAGCTCAAAGCAGCCGTGATCTAGGCTGGATTAGAGTTGAGGGAAGAGGTGGGGAGGTCCATGATTCCAGGATCATAGCAGAAACATGTACTGATGGAACCAGGACAAATGGTTTATGATGGTATTTTGGAGAAGGGAAGGCAGAAGGTGCACAAGAGAGGACAAAATCAATGGGAATGTCTTTTCTCTTTTGAGGAGTCCAAAGGTGATCAGAATTCGGGTAACCATCATGTCACTAAGTGATCCTTCTGAGAGTTCTCCTGTATCATGGCAGTCTAAAACTGAGCAGATGGGAGAACCAGAGCTGATAGGAGAAATGTGTTGGGTAGCAACTTTATTGAAACAATTTGAACATTTAACAAATGGATTCTTACTTTATGGAGTAGACATTTCCAAGGTGAAATGTAATATTAACCTCTGGGATATCTACCTAGAGCTGGAGAAAAAGGAACTGAGTGTGAGGTAAGGGACTGAGACCAATGAGGAAAGGTAAGGAAATCTAGAGGAATTAAGTACACAGCTCAGTCTTATACTTGGCATTTTGACTTTTTATAAAGTTTCACTCTAATGCAGAAAGCACAAAGATAACCTGGAGACAGGTTTCAAGTCAGACAACCTATCCATCCCTATGTGTGATAGTTTGAAAACTCTATATCTTAATAAAAGGTCAGTACATAGTAGGTGTTCAGTAAAAATGTGCTGACTCAATGAAATAACCAGTTAACAGATTATTTTGTCAAAGATTAGTTTATTTACAAATGGGTTGATTTTGAGGAGTTAATTTTCTGTCCACACTTATTTCCTTTTTTTAAAAAAACTAAAAATGAATAAGCATCTTATTACACCAAAGATTTCTTCCTAAAAGTGAAGTCACTCAGTCGTATCTGACTCTTTGCGATCCCATGGACTGTAGCCTACCAGGCTTCTCTGTCCATGGGATTTTCCAGGCAAGAGTTCCAGAGTGGGTTGCCATTTCTTTCTCCAGAGGATCTTCCCGACTCAGGGATCGAACCCACGTCTCCCGTATTGCAGGCACACGCTTTACCCTCTGAGCCACCAGGGAAGTACACTTTATTTTTAGTCATTGTTTGGGTATTTTGGAAAACTCTGAATAGATCAAGTCATTTTACCTGTTAAATAACTACTCTGTAAAGCACTCCTTAGACATGGGAAGATATAAATAAAATTTGTTTTGTGCCCTCAAAGAACTTTTTAAAAAAGCACTAATAATATTTGTACATTTATTTGTACTAATAATATTGTACATTTAAATTGGAATCACAGAAAATTATAAAGCATAAAGTTATGGTTAAGTATGGTGAAAGATACGCATTGTACCCGCTATGGTCAAGTGGAATGAATCAATAATATTGATTGAAATAATGGCTGATGATGCTGTTTACAGCTTTTCTGTGAGTTCATTGCCATTCTTTTGGGTGTTGTCTAAGCAGATTTGTCTTTCTAACAGAGGTCATAGCCACATAGGTCATGGAAGCCTTGTTTTCTATGGGTCAAACAGCATCAGATTCTGTGCCAAAAATTCATGAGAAATAAATGATAATCTTAGGCTTTTTTTGCTATATATTGTGCCTGGCATTGTATTTTTATACATCTTTATAAGACACATCCTGTGTCTTATTTACAGCACAGGACAATGGAATATTAGTATTTGTTGAATAAGCATGTGAAGGGCTGTAGACAACATTTTCTACTTATAAAAAGTTTCTAACAGAGCATTTGCAATAGTGAGAAAGCGTTTTAGGGTGGTCCCTTCCTATGTTCTAAGAATGCTTCGAAGGGCAGAGTGGTAATGCTAAGACCACATCTGAATGGTCCCCATCAGTGTTCATTTCCCCAGATCACAGACTGCCCTGGAACAGAGCTCTCATTGATTTCATAGGTAAAATGAACAATTTTGCCTTTCTGAATTTTGAATAAAACACAGTACTTGAATGAGAAGTTATGGCCCCTTGGTTAAACTGTAGTGTCAATATTCATAAACTTTTTTTAAACAAAGAACTTGTGCCCTGAGATTCACCATATCTGTCTTCCTTTTTTTTTTTTTTTCCATTCCCTGATTGAGAAGACTTAAATCAGAGAGATGTTCAGCTCACTCATCATACTCTCACATGTGCCTGTGTACAACACATACATACACACATACAATCACACCGATATGTGGAGAAGAGACAGAGCAAGTAATGTGGTATGTGTAGGGATACGAAGCTGTTAAGCTTTGTAAGCAATTTCCCCATGTCTGAGTCTATATTTGACCAAAGCCATAATGGTACTCTAGTCTCTAATCATCAGCTTCATCATTTCTGAATGATTGAACTTCTGAAATACTCAGTAACTGGTTAAATGGATAAGCAATTTCTGAAAGGGAAAAGTCTTAGAAGAACTATAATGTATAGCTTGAGCCTCAGGAACTTTAGTCTGAATTGCTATGGGGCATTTTCTTTTATGTTACTATGCAGAAGAAGAACACAATTTTAGTTTAAGTTGTAGTTGGAATAGTTCATTAAAAATCTGACAGCTATACACTTAAAAATATCTAACTTTAAATGCCAATGAGATTCATTTCTATTATCATTCACTTACTCCATGCTATAAAAAACTGGACAAATTTATTGGTAGCAAAATATTGAGTTGACAGTGGGCCTGAGACGTGGAATTTCTGACTCTATGTGGTTATTTTATGAGACCCAGTAAAAGTTTGTAATTGCACAACATTCTATTCAAAGTAACCCAGAAATACTTTCTTAGTTTGGTAACTCAGTGATCTTCCAACATAGTCTCCAGATTGACCATTGGTATTCCCAAAGTTGGGTGGAACTTTAGAGCTTTGATGAGTCATCCAAAAATATTAGATCTCTCTTCTCTCTGTGGGACCACTATGCAGTTAGTGTTTTCCTTTTTTAAAAAACATCTAAATAGAAATATACCATCTCCAAGAGGCTCTGAGAGTCTTTCTAACTAACTTAAATGGTAGTGGCAGAAAGAAAAACAAGATACTGTGTTTACCATTGGTGATTTCCAAATTGTTGTGTCTTCCAGATGGGTTAGAGGGGTTAAATTACTACAATGAATACAATTTTGAAAATGTTTCTTTTGGTATCAAATTAAAATCTTAGCTTTGTGGAATTTTAACATAACCCACATTTGGGTAGTGGTAGGGGGAGTATCATAAAGGTTTTCACTTATTGTTATCTTGAAACTCTGCAAAGTTAACTGACCACCAGTGTTGTTTTCTTGGGGAAGATAATGTTTTCCAGCTGCTCTGTTACCACCTCTTCTTTGTTTCTCTTGTTTGGAATACCATTTTCTTTTCAATGTAACCAAACAGTTAAATCAGTGTTGACTATATCACTAGATAAGAAAGAATAGACTGAGTTTAGAATAGGGGTCCCCAACCTCTGAGATTTATGCCTAATGATCTGAGGAGACGCTGATGTAATAATAATAGAAATAAAATGCACAATATGTGTAATTCACTGGAATCATCCTAAAACCATCCCTCACACACTTGCCTTCCATGACAAAATTGTCTTCCACTACACTGCTCCCTGGGTGCCAAAAAGGTTGGAATACAGAGCCTATCTATCAATTAAAAGTCAACTCTAAGCTTCAAGGTTATTATTATCAAGGTCCAGAGGTATCTTACCTGGTATCTTACCAGTCATTAAGTAAATTGCAGAGAAGTAACAGTCCTTTCCTAAAATGTAAAAGGTCTCATATATTTAGTTTTAACTAGGCTAAGTTAATTATCTTTATTAACACAGAAAAACTTTAATAGTACATGAACCAAGAAGTTCCAGATGTTCAAGCTGGATTTAGAAAAGGCAGAGGAACCAGAGATCAAATTGTCAACATCTGCTGGATCATAGAAAAAGCAAGGGAATTCCAAAAAAAAAAAAGTTCTACTTCTGCTTCATTGACAACACTAAAGCCTTTGACTGTATGGATCACAACAAACTGTGGAAAATTGTTCAAGAAATGGGAATACCAGACCACCTGACCTGCCTCTTGTGAAACCTGTATGTAGATCAATAAGCAACAGTTAGAACTGGACATAGAACAATGGACTGGGTCCAGTTTGGGAAAGGAGTATGTCAAGGCAGTATACTGTCACCCTGCTTATTTAACTTCTATGCAGAGGAGATCATGCAAAATGCCAGATTGGATGAAGCACAAGCTGGAATCAAGATTGCTGGGAGAAATATCAATAACCTCACATATGCAGATGACACCACCCTTATGGCAAAAAGCGAAGGGGAACTAAAGAGCCTCTTGATGAAAGTGAAAGAAGAGACTGAAAAAGCTGGCTTAAAATTCAACATTCAAAAAACTAAGATCTTGGCACCTGGTCCCATCACTTCATGACAATTAGATGGGGAAACAATGCAAACAGTGGAAGACTTTATTTTCTTGGGCTCCAAAATCACTGCAGATGGTGACTTCAGCCATGAAATTAAAAGACGCTTGCTCCTTGGAAGAAAAGCTATGACCAACCTAGACAGCATATTAAAAAGCAGAGACATTGCTTTACCAACAAAAGTCTGTCTAGTCAAAGCTATGGTTTTTCCAGTAGTCATGTATGGGTTTGAGAGTTGGACCATAAAGAAGACTGAATGCTGAAGAATTGATGCTTTTACACTGTGGTGTTGGAGAAGACTATTGAGAGTCCCTTGGACAGCAAGGAGATCAAACCAGTCAATCCTAAAGGAAATCAATCTTGAATATTTATTAGAAGAACTGATGCTGAAGCTGAAGCTCCAATACTTTAGCCACTCAGTGGGAAGAACTGACTCATTCAAAAAGACCATGATGCTGGGAAAGATTGAGGGCAGGAGAAGGGGATGACAGAGGATGAGATGGTTGTATGGCATCACTGACTTAATGAACTTGAGTTTGAGCAAGCTCCAGGAGGTGGTGAAGGACAGGGAAGCCTGGCATGCTGCTGTCTACGGGGTCACAAAGGGTTGGACATGAGTGAGGGACTGAAAAACAACAGCATAAAAATGGAATTGTAGCAAATGCAGATGGGCACAAGGTTCCATTATTGGCCTGTTTTATTCAGCATAGAGTCAGGAAAAGGGACATTTGCCCATCTAATCCCCATATACAAGGGCTCTTTTAATATGTCTTCACAAGGGCGGACCTCCCAATACTCCATATTGGTTTTTAAAATATGTCTTTTTTTTTTTTTTTTTACTTTACAATATTGTATTGGTTTTGCTATACATCAAGATGAATCCACCACGGGTGTACATGTGTTCCCCATCCTGAACCCCGCTCCCACCTCCCTCCCCGTACCATCCCTCTGGGTCATCCCAGTGCACCAGCCCCAAGCATCCTGTATCTAAAATATGTCTTCTTAAGGCTCTCACAGATTTAATAAAACCACCATCAAATTTTGGTGTTGCTGCAGCCCCAAACAATCAAATTTTAAGAACTTGTGAGGCCTCACCTGGATTTGCACGGCCCCAGAGCCAGACAGAGTTTTTATTAAACCTGATCTCACACTGGTGGAGATGTCTGTGGAGTCAAGTGAATGAGCAATGGTGGGGCAGATCCAATCAGCAACCCTCCTTGCAGACATCCCTTCAGCATTGCTTTCCTGTTGTATGTTTCAGTGTTTACATAGAGTTTTCACAGAAGGATTCATTTAGGATTAACCTAATTGAATAAACACAAAGCTGCATAATTTATGGACCAAAATAGTTTTTGCTGGTTGGGTTGCTGACTAGCATTTCCTTTCTCCCTAATGGAATACTGCAAAGTCCCATATTGTTATAATCAGAATTTCATCTTTGAGTCAATCCAGTTCATTTGCATGATATGATTTTATTATAAGCCAGATGTATAAATAATTGCTCATGAAGAGAGCCTTTTCTTCAAGCAAAGTAATGGAGTGTGTATATATATATATATATATATATTTTTTTTTTTTTTTTTTCCCCTAATGGAAATGGCTAAGCCCAGTAGCAGAACCTATCATTATGGGAATCATACTGAATTCTTATTACTGTTTCCACCCAAAAGATAACTCAGAGAAATAATAAACATTGTAGCTTCGAGTTTGCTAATGAGAATAGGATAAATAAAAGAGTACATGCTGGGAAGACGGAGAAAGATCCTAGTAAACTAGACTTCATGGTACTTCCCATTTAAAAATCCACAACAATTCCTTCTTTCCTGTTACATCAAGTTTGGGCTTCTTGTGTTTCAAGAGCTTGCACAATCTGGCTCCATCCGAACTGCCCAGGCTGATTGACCCTGCTCATTACTCCTTGCCCTCCATCAGGGTTTGATAAGCAGTGATAATCACTCCCCATGGGCCCCACATCTCATTTGCTGAAAACACATGATGGCCTTTGCACCTGATGATCCCTCCACATTGAATGCCCAACTTTTTGTGCCTGCCAGTTTAAATCTGAGCCATCTTTATATGTACTGCTCAAGACCCATCATCTCAGGAATAAAAGAAACAAACTGTGCTACTCCTTCCTCTGGTGAATTTTTGCTTTGTGGTCAGCTGAAAAAAATGGCCCTCCAAAGATAATATCTCTGTCCTAGTTTCCAGAATCTGCAAATATAATCTTATTTACAGAAAGGTCTTTGCAGATGCAATTAATTTAAGGCTATTGTGACAAGAAGATTATCCTGGATTATCTGAGTGGGAAGAAAGCCATCACAAGTGTCCTTATGAGAGAAAGGCAGAGGAAGACTTGAGACACATAGAAGAGAAGGAAGCAGTGTGAACATGGAGGTGAGGATTGGAGTGATGTGGCCACAAATTGAGGAATGCAAACAACCCAGAAGCTGAAAGAGGTAAAAGATGAATTCTCCCTAGAGTCTTGGTAGGGTGTGCCACCTGCTGACCCCTTGGCCTTGAACAGTTGGTCTCTAGAACCTTGAAAGAATAAATTTCTGCAGTTTTGAGCCTGGAAGTTTGCGGTAATTTGTCACAGCACCCACAGGATATTAATACATCTTTGGAAAAGTACTGCACATTAACTGTTTGGGGCAGGTAAGCTCCAGATGGTTCCCTAATACTTCTTTTAAAGAACTTAGTGATATTCTAGGATCAATTCTATGTCAGTTATCTCTAAGAGCCTACCAGGAAGTTACAATCTATTTGGGAGGAGAACAGCCACATGGGAAGTATTAGGGAACCATCTGGAAATTACCTTCACCAAACAGTTAATGTGCAGAGAAGGGAATGGCAACCACACCAGTACTCTTGTCTGGAGAATTCCCATGGAGTAGGAGTAGGAGTCTGGTGAGCTACAGTCCACACGGTCACAAAGAGTTGGATATGACTAATGACTAACACTTTCACTTTCAATGGTTATTTTTAATATTCTGGGTGAGAAAAAATGCTGGTTATATTTCAGTGATCTATTGGCAGTTTCCCTGGAGGAGGGCATGGCAACCCACTCAAGTATTCTTGCCCGGAGAATCCCATGAACAGAGGCGCTTGACTGGCTATGGTCTATAGGGTTGCGAAGAGTTGGACTAGACTGAAGTGACTTAGCAGACATGCATGCACTAGCAATTGATGTTCTACTTTAGATAAATACTTCATCTCTAGAATGAGATTGTGGGTCTAGTAAAATGTTTTCTCTTAAGCTGGCTGTTCAAAGACTATAAGTGTAGGTCTTCAATATGCCTTTGCTATTTGGCTTGGTCTTCCCCTCATCTGTGAATCTTCTCTACTGTGATATTCTGAGTCCAGAGTTGTTGACCCATGTACAGCCCATTCTCATCTGTTACAGAAAGTCAGCACTATGGCTTGTTCCTGCTCAGATTTCTCCTCTTCCCAGCAGAGAGGAACTAAAGGGCTTAGGAGGTTGACAGCATTGTATCTCAGACTAGTGTGCTGAGTTTATGCAATTTAAATAGGGTTAGCAAAATTAGTGTTTCTTGAGTTCCAAAATCACTACGAATGGTGACTGTAGCCATGAAATTAAAAGATGCTTGCACCTTGGAAGAGAAGCTATGACAAACCTAGACAGCTTATTAAAAAGCAGTGACATCATTTTGCAAAGAAAGATCCATCTAGTCAAAGCTCTGATTTTTCCAGTAGTCATGTATAGATGTGAGAGCTGGACCATAAAAAACACTGAATGCCAAAGCATTGATTTTGAACTGTGGTGCTAGAGAAAACTCTTGAGAGTCCCTTAGACAGCAAGGAGATCAAACCAGTCAACCTGAAAGGAAATCAACCCTGAATATTCCCTAGAAGGACTGATGCTGAAGCTGAAGCTCCAATACATGGGACACATGATGTGAAGAGCTGACTCATTGGAAAAGTCCTGATGCTGGGAAAGTTGAAGGCAGTAGGAGAAGTGGGTGGCAGAGGATGAGATGGTTAGATAGCATCACTGACTCAATGGACATGAATTTCAGCAAACCCTGGGAGATAGTCAGGGACAGGAAAGCCTGGTATGCTGCAGTTTATGGGGTCCCAAAGAGAGACATGACTTAATGACTGAACAACAAAAACAGGAAACACACACTGCCAGATCTCATGAGGCCAATACCTGAGCTCCCTTCTATGCTCAGGGCTCTCTGGAGCAGTGCCCACAGTGACTCAACATTCTTCCAAGGAACATGGATGGATGGATGGGGAATGAGGTTCAACACGTACTGATAGTCTTCTGTCAACCCTTCAAAACAATTCCTTTATAATAAAGTTGAATTTTCAAGAATTAGTTTTTTTAAGCTGAACATGTCGGCCTCATTTTTATTTGGCCACTCACTTCAACTTTTATTTCATCATCATAAATGTATCTCTACTGGTAGGTATAGGCTGGTTCTATCCTTTAGAACTTCTGAGGTACACATTTAGGAATCTGAATTGCAGAATCTAAAGGTTTATTTACAGTAGATTTGAACTGAAAAGGTTGACTCACCACAAGACTGAACTCTCAAGACAGATGAAAAATTTCCATCAAATTAATCTACAGTTGTAATTTAAGAGTGTTAAATTGTATAGTGTTAACCTATGGAGTTAGTCTAAAGGGGATCTTCAATAATGTCTCTAATTGATGTATCAAAATTATTAGTGGCTTCCCATCTGGCTGTAGGAGGACAGTTTCGATATTATAAAAAAATAATCACATCTCCTTATGGTGCTCTTTATACTGTCCTCAGGTAGGTCCTCAGATGCTACCTGTTTGTAGGTTCTGTGTTTTTCCTAGCATGACTTCCATGAGAGCAGCCATGTAAGAAAAATCCCCTTGATTTTTTCCTGATTTACTGATACCACAAACTTACATGTCTAGAACTAGGTGACCCTACCTGATGTAACACTTTGTTAACTTCCCTTAAGTTGAAGAAAACCCTGGTGGAGGGGATTCTTAAGCTGTAAAACTATTTTTTTTTTAATTTTTTAATTTTTATTTTTTTTAGATTTTCTTTTTTTTTTAATTTTTTTAAAATTTTATTTTATTTTTAAACTTTACATAATTGTATTAGTTTTTCCAAATATCAAAATGAATCCGCCACAGGTATACATGTGTTCCCTTTCTGAGTGGTGGTCCAACTGGTTTAAATCTTGAGATACAGTTAAGGTGGAATGGACACAAGAGTCACCCTAATTCACCAAGAGCAATAATTTATGACAACCAATGTCATCCAGTTGGCTCCTGAGTAGTCCCTGAAAGCTCTAAATTAACTTTATTTCAATAAAATATAGGCCTGAGTTTCTCAATCTGTCATTCTATAAGAGGAATGGGTAGGCTATAGGCTTAATGTTTGGAGAAGGAAAGACAACCCACTTGCATATTCCTGCCTGGAGAATTCCATGGGCAGAGGAGCCTGGCTGGCTACAGTCCATGGGGTCACAAAGAGTCAGACACGACCGAAGTGACTTAGGCAGCACAGGTTTAATTTTTAACCACTAATCAGGATCATATTCAGTCTAACTAAATTGAAAAAACTTAAGAATAATTTTAGACAGTTTGTAGCATTTATTGGCTTATCAATGGCCTTTGATGCACACACAGGAACTGTCAATTAGGCATGCCATCTGATCTTAATCTAGCCTTTTAAAGTTTCTTTAGAGCTTTTGTCAACACTCCACATCAAAAATCACACTGGGCAAAGCAAATTCATTTTTTTAAGTAGCACAAGAAAGGGCTTCTGTTTATAGTCATTTCTGATGGTTTTCTGTGGTTCTAATATGAACTGGATGACCACCACCAAATGCAACACATACTTGACACTTTGTTGATTCCAGAATGTCACCTATGCTTAATAATGCCTTAGGGTTCAGGGATGACTTCACAAAAGGGGTGATTCTTGAAGAATGACTCAGCCAAGCACACAAGGAGTCAAAGACCACTCTAGGGTGGGAGAAAGTCTGGCACCTTGGGGCACTTTACGTGGTGCATTATGGCCACAGCATATTGTAGTCATAAACTGTAGTCCCACACTCAGCCTTGGAAGATCTCAGGCTACAGGTATATCTCCTCAAACAGGGGAGGCAGTCCCTTGCTTTTTCAGAGAATTGCTTTGGTCTCTGCTGTTCATTTTATGTCTTACACTTGCTTTCACTTCTATGTGGGTTTCTTGAATTTTGTTCCTTTGCCTTCAAATAAGCTCCTTTTTCCTGGCCAGCCTTAGGGACAGTAACTAGCATGAAGATCTGCCAGGATTCATATTAAAGCTTTCCCCCCAAAAATCTCTGCTTTCATCAAATTCCCTTTGGGAACAGCTTTCAGGCAACTGACATCAGATTGACTTTCCCAAGCTCTGTCCCAGACCTCATTCTTGGTCTGACTGGGATGGGGATCTAGTGCCCTGAAGCAATGGGAAAGGGCCACTTCCTTGTTAGGTTAAGGTATTTGGAGTCTATTCATAGAGATGATAAGCAACTGGTTGATTTTAAGCAGTGTAGTGAAAAGATCATTATCTATTTTATAAAGACAACCTTGATGCTTTGGTAGATAATGGACAAGGTAGGGAGAAGAGTTAGGAAGCTATTATACACAAATACTTAAAGTGTCACAGTTTTGAGTATTGATATAGCTTCCTAACTATTAGAGTAACAAAGGTAACAGAAGAGAGGATGGAAAGGGGAAAAGATTAAAGAGATTTTTTAAATACAATATTGATGAGACTTGTTGGTTTGGATGTTAAAATTGAGAAATGGAAAAGAGAGGCTAAGGGTACGTTGGGTGATGGCACCGTACTCCTTTAAGAGGAGTTAATGGGGTGATAGTGGGCTAAAGTCATGTGCATCTTGAGTTGGAAGCTCTCATGAGGAATCCAGGTGTAACAGCCCAGGAGGCAACTGAAAGCGTGAGAAGGCTAAAGCTATAGGTCTATGAGTTGTCATTGGCCCCCAGTGGCCTATGGTGGAATATTAGCCCTTAAATTGTAATTATTGTGACTTAATAGCAACATTGGAAAAGACCCTGATGCTGGGAGAGATTGGGGGCAGGAGGAGAAGGGGATGACAGAGGATGAGATGGCTGGATGGCATCACAGACTCGATGGACATGAGTTTGGATAAACTCCGAGAGTTGTTGATGGACAGGGAGGCCTGGTGTGCTGTGATTCACGGTGTTGCAAAGAGTCGGACACGACTGTGCGACTGAACTGAACTGAGTAGCAACATGGGTAGATGAAATGATCAGGATACAAAATTATATCTACTTTGGATTTCAGCTATGTAAAATTATGTTTTTATTCATTTGCAAATGAATAAAAGTGAGAAGGGGAAATGAAAAAAATAAACAGCAGATTTGTTAACATAGGGGGTTCTTTTTAAATTTAATTGTTCATATCCAGCTTCTTTTCATAAAGAATCTGTGTCATGGATTCTGTTAATTTTATAATAAATGATTTCTATTGTTATAATGTTATATGTATAGTGCATTGAAAATTAATATGATTAATATGTCATATGAGTAAAACCTTTTTAAACTTCCATGTAAATGAATATTATAACAGGAACATTATTTTTTTGCCTGTCATTAAAGAAGTGGTGCTTTTCTAATTAACCACTAGCACTTTCTTCTAAATATTTGTATTATTTTATCAAATCTCTACATCCTTTTGAAGATCACAGTGTGCCAGGGAATTTCCTGAAAACTCAGAATATGAATAAAGCACTAGTTTAAAAAAAGTGATAAATGAAATTTGCAATGCAGGTGACCTGGATTCGATCCCTGGGTGGGGAAGATCCCCTAGAGGAGGGCATGGGAACCCACTCCAGTGTTCTTTCCTGGAGAATCCCACGGACAGAGGAGACTGGCAGGTTACACAGTCCATGCGGGCACAGAGTCAGACTAAAGTGACTGAGCACACACGCGTGGATGTTGATAATACATAAAAAGAATAAAATATATTCCCCATCTTCAGGGCTCTTAGAGTTTGATCAGGAGATAAAGAGTAAATAGGCAATTATTCTACAGCATAATTAGTAGGATCGTGGTTCCTTACCATAACCCTAAGATAACACATCATAGGGATATTGGGGGCTTCCCAGAGAAGCTGGTGTCTGCAATGGGTCTTCAACTACTTATACAAGTTGGGTGAAGGGGTATGGGAGGTACTTTTCAAGAAAGGCAATGCATCACATGCAAACACTCCCAGTAAGAAAGCACAACAGCTCACTCTGACTTTTCAAAGAGCTAGTAGAGAGGGAAAATGAGGCTGGACACAGAGCAGGTCCTGAATGGTCTTTTTTGCTATGCTCCAGATTTTGAACTTGGACCTTTAAGAAATGAAGAGTCATTGGAAGACTTGCAAAGGGAGTAACATAGTTAGAAAAATGATTCTTGGTGCAGTGTAGTAAATGGGTCAGGAGGGATTGGGAGGAAAGGCCAAGAGACTTGTGGCAGTTGCTATGATGTAGGAAGAGAAGTTAGAGCCTGAATCAGATAACCAAGCAAAGGAAATGAAGATGAGAAATATAATACAAAGCAATCAGCAATACTTGGTGATTGAGTGTAGAAAGTGAGGGAAAGAAAAGAGTGAAGGATGACTCCTGGGTTTCCACCTTAGGAAATGGGGTTTCCCTCTCCCCTGAGGCAGGAAAAACAGGAGGTGCAGGTGTGGGTGGAAAATGATAAATTCAATTTCAGTACACTAGTCAAGGCTATGGTTTTTCCAGTGGTCATGTATGGATGTGAGAGTTGGACTGTGAAGAAAGCTGAGTGCCGAAGAATTGATGCTTTTGAACTGTGGTGTTGGAGAAGACTCTTGAGAGTCCCTTGGACTGCAAGGAGATCCAACCAGTCCATCCTAAAGGAGATCAGCCCTGGGTGTTCATTGGAAGGACTGATGCTAAAGCTGAAACTCCAATACTTTGGCCACCTCATGTGAAGAGTTGACTCACTGGAAAAGACCCTGATACTGGGAGAGATTGGGGGCAGGAGGAGAAGGGGACGACAGAGGATGAGATGGCTGGATGGCATCACTGACTCGATGCACATGAGTTTGAATGAACTCCAGGAGTTGGTGATAGACAGGGAGGCCTGGTGTGCTGTGATTCATGGGGTCTCAAAGAGTTGGACACGACTGAGCGACTGAACTGAACTGAACACTAAGTTAGAAGAATCTGTGGGAGAGCCATGTGATTGAAATGCCTTGTGGGTGGTGATATTTATTGGTTGGGAGCTTGGATGAGAGATTGGGGCTAAAATGAGAGGAGGCTAAAATTGGAGCTGACAGTTGAAAGACAAGTCAGTGCTGTTCTGTGTGTGGCACATATAAGACGCAGATGTCAGTTAAGATGTATTGACGTATGAATTAAGGAATGGAGTCAATGGATTCTTTGGAATTGGAGAGAACTTTAGGGAATATCTGTTGTTTAGTCACTTCAGTGGTGTCCAACTCTTTTGCAACCCCATGGACTGTAGCCGCCAGGCTCCTCTGTCTGTCGGATTTCATGGGCAAGATTACTGGAGTGGGTTGCCATTTCCTTCTCCAGGGAATTTTCCTGACTCAGGAATCGAACACAGGTCTCCAAGTCCCCTGCATTGCATGCAGATTCTTTACAGCTGAGCCACTGGGGAGCCCAGGGACTATCTAGTCTATAAAATTACCAATGAGTAGGTGAGGATATCGAAGTTAAAGAAAAGAGATTTAACAATGACACGTTAGATTCCGAAACCTAAACTTTATGAATGTATGCCCAATTCTCTTTCTGCTTTATATTGCTGCTGGGGTGGAGGTAGAGAAGAGAGCTGATAGAGGAAAAAACATGAAAGAAAACTGTCTTAGCTAGAGCAAGAAGCAGGAGTCTTCCATTAGTAGTGGGAAATGAGACCACTATCCCTAACCCTCATACCACCCCTCTCCCCACCTTCCTCGAAGGCAGTCATTCAAATTTTCATGGATTAGCCACCATCTTGGAGCCCAGGTTTTCTTCCCTTTCTCTTAGATTGGGGTTTATTTTGCCTCTATGTGAATTTTGTGAAGGTTTGCTTTGTTCTGGGAGAAAATCTGTCACCCATGTGAGTCAAAAGTCGTGACTTCTGTTGCTCTGTGACCCAGGAAAAACTATGGACTTTCAAAAGGAAAGATGCAGTTGTGTAATAGCTTTCTCACTGCTGTGATGTTTCAGGGTGACCTAACTGTAATGTCATTTCCATGCTTCTAAATTGTTTTTATCATAGATGAAATGAAATGAAGCTGTTAATGACACGCTGAATGGGAAACGCATCTGGCAGCCCTGCAAGGTATGCATCAGGCTGCCCTCTACTCCGTGAAAGCAACACCTTGCTTTTATTTTGCCCAGCTCTTCAAAGTGAAATGGTAAATAGCATTAGCAGATCAGGTCAGGAGGACTTAACTCGGCTTTGTAGTGAAACTTGGTGTTTCTTCGCTGTTGGATGCATTTGTGTGCTAAGTGCCCCAGTCTGTTCAAATCTCAGATGAGGAATTTTTGGATTTGGATAGTAGTGACTCTCCCGGGTTGGTGGGCAGCTTGCAGGGTAGGTTGTGTGTTAAGGAAAATTAAGGAAACCATTTTTTCAGGTTGGCCTCACTGAGGCTTGGGTAAAAGGTTAGGAGGACAGCTCTCATTAGGCTGGAAGGTGTTTTATGTTATCAAAGCTAGACTTTCTTAAGGTAGTTTGTCCTTTTGCCAGGGGGAAGATGAGTTTTCTAAATGACTTAACTAACTTCTTTTTTGGCATACTTTTGCAATTGGTTCATTTCCAGGTACCAGAAAGAATGTAAATATGGAATGAATCAACTTTTTCCACATTTTTCCCTAGCAGTTCTTTTATGAAGAACAGATTTTCCATAGAGGAAATTAAAAAATACATAAAACTGAGAAACCATGGTGTTGTTGAGAACGGCCTCATTTTCCATGTCACTTTGTAACTGGCAATGCACACTGCATTCAAATGGCATTAGTATAAAGCATAGAGTTTGTTTCAATTAGCTTCATTTTTCCTCAAGATGGGGAATTATCATAAATCCCTGAAATAACAGTTGACTCACAGAGATACTTGTGTCATTGCATAAGGAATTTTTTTGCAGCTTTTTTTCTAGCTACATCTAGTTATAAAAATGATGAAACTCCAATTCAATGCATTTGATATGGACCTTTTCCCTAAATTAAGAAGTGGGAGAGAGGGGCAGGCGTATAACTCATTTCTCAAAGACAGACAAATTATTTTTTTGCAGCAAATTTGGGTAGAATGACTTTTTTTTTTCCATTTTAGAGCATTTTTATACAAGAAACCCAAGTATTTTCATTAGCATTTGCTTCAGATTTTTTCTTGGATGCCATTCTTTTGAATGATTTGAGAATATTCTTCTGGTGCATCTGTAAACATCTGAAAATTCGATATTTGGTAAAAGACAATTGATATGGACAGCTCAAAAAGCCAGAACTTTATGCAAAGCGGTATCTGGATTGCCATCTAAATGAAAACCTCATGTCAAACAGATGCCATAAATATGAATTCAGACAAATACCCATTGATCGTTTTTCCGTGGTGCATCTTAGATGGTTCAGCTAGTTACAGATCTTGTGAAGTACAGCCTGTTTGGTATGCTGAATGCAAGTTTAAGTTCCTTTCCTTTCTATTATGACACTACAAGTCTAACCTTTATTGTCAGGGTCTCGGCTGAATTTTCTAACAGCAGATGAGTGGGAATTCATGGAAATAGCATGTGTTTCACCAGTTTCCTTTATTTCTCCCTCAGGACAAGCAGCTGTCAGGTCAGCCCCCCACTGCAGAGCTTGAAGCCATCAAGAGCAGGGATGTATTTGCCTTGCTCTGAGGGCAGGCTTTCTGCCGACTCGGGAGATCACATAAATACCTTCAGGCCAGCATATCTGAGTCGTCAGTGAGTGACCTCCCTGACAGGCTGAAACCACAAAATGCGACTTATGGAGCCCTCGAAGCAGGCTGCCCAGTGCCAGTTTCTGGTGAAGCAACAAACAGAAAAGGATGAATTCATTCACGTTCACACTCCCATTTTTCTACATGGTAGGAAACTAATTCCAGACAGTAATAGTAGTGCAAAAATCTTTTATAACCCCATTTCCTCAAGTGCTTTACAGTGAAATCCCGAGTCTTTGATAGATCTTGCTCTGATTCCTAAGATTCTTAATGATTACAGCTTGATGTAGTTTTAGAGAGAAAACTTTACTTTTTAAAATACAAATTTAGTGTCTTTTCATTAGCAGACCTGACCTGGATAAAGGGAGGAGGGCTACTTTTGGTGTAAATCTGCCTACTTCTCTGGGTCCAGGGAGGTGAGCTCCCTGAGATGAGGAGGCAGGAAAATGCTGACGCTTGTTTTCAGGTGGATGGCCTTCTCTTGCAGAGACTGAAAACTTACTTACTTTGTGTCACTCAAGAGCACTGTTTCTCCTGTGTTTCTTCTCAATAATAAGGTCTAATGTTTATTGCTAGATCATTCACCTGGATCATTGCATTTACTTTTTCAAACAACCTTATGCAATTTGTATTAATATTATTGGCCACATGGTAAAACCAAAGCTGATAAGGTAAAGTCAGAAATCACACACTTAAGGGGTAAATGATTTATTTGAATACTGGCCAGCTAAACACAGAGCCTATGTTTGGTTTTGTTTCTTTGTTTTTTTGTTTTTCTCATTCACTTAGCAAGGCATGAAAAATGTGTGAGTCAGCAGAGAGGCTGTTGAATACATGTATTAAGGATATTAAATATATTCCTTAGCACGTTGTCATCCCCGTTTTACAGATAAGAAATGGATGTGTCATCTTGTTCAAAGATCACATGGCTAACAAGGGTCAGAGTTGAAGATGTGAAGCCAGGAAACATCCCCTTAGAGTTTGTTCCCTTGGCCACTGTACATAATACAAGGGCAAGGAATTTGAACTTTATTCTGAGGTCGAGGAAGTGGTCTGGGAGGCAGAGTAATCACCACCCAAACATGTCCATGTCCTAATTCCAGTGCCTGTGCTATGTATGGCACAGAAGAATTAATGCTTCAGAAGGAATTGAGGTTACTAATCAGCTGACTGTAAAACGGGGAGATTCCCTTGGATTGTCCAAGTGGGCTTAATGTAATCCTAAGGCTCCTGGAAAGTGGCAGAGGGCAGCAGCAGAAGACGTCAGAGTGAGACAGAGAAGGACTCAACCTGCTGTCACTAAAAGCCAAGGAATGGAGATAACTTCTAGAAGGTGAAATGAAATAGCTTTGTTAACCATCATTGACCTTTGAGACATATTTTATTTGGTCCCTACCCTGGTACTGGCTGTTTTGGAGCAGTGGGACCAGACAGCAACCCCATGCCAGGAAGAAGAGGGTGGGTGCTATCAGATGGCCCATGATGCTGCTCTCTCATGGGCTCAGTTATAAGCTGCAATTTAGGAGTAGAATGCTGAGAAAAGCAGGTTACCGTAGGGCCAGAGTGGGAAGGAAGAAAGAGACATCCTAAGATAGCCAGGTACCATCCCCATGTTGAGCCAAGGAGTCTCCTCTAGGAGGACTCTCCCCACAGTCAGGGCAGTTACATTTGTCTGCCCTGGGGTCTGATCTCTACTGAGGGTTTCTTCCCTAGAACCTCCATAAAGGAATACAACCTTGCTGACCTCTTGATTTTAGCCCAGTGAGACCTGTGTCAGATTTTTAACCTATATAACTGTAAGATTTGTATTGTTTAGGCCAAGTAATTTGTGTTACCCTGTTAAAGCAGCAACCATAAACTCATGTAGGTGGTATTGAAGGATTTTCCTCAGGGTTTGGGCATGATCAGATTTACTGTCATGAGGTCCCTGAGTTGGCCATGTAGAGTCTGGATTATTTAAGGGGTAAGGCTGAAGGCAGAGGGATGAGGTAGGAAGCTTGCAAAGGTAAAGACAACAGAGGGTTGGAGTCCACCGTACAACAGTGGATATAGTTTTGTTTGTTTTTCAAAGCGTCTATGAAATAAATGTTGTAAAATGAAGAGGAGACAGAATTGAGCACATTTTTAAGTGTAGGGTAAAGAGTACATACCTGTGTGAAGCTAGGTGTCAGAGGTAGTAGGAGAAGGATGTTGTTGTCTTGCAGGTGTTGGTAGGGAGTGTCATACTCCTTCTGATGGTTTTGGGGAGCAAAATGGTGGTTGTGGTGATTGAAATGATAACAATGGTGGGGATGGTGATGTTTGGGCATAGGTAGAAGGAAATGCAGGCATCCTGGTCTAATGACTTCTCTCTTTCTCTGTGGAGAATGAGGGGGAGTTCATCAACTAAAAGTCAAGTGAGATATGTTTCAAAACAGCCCTTGTGCAGAATTGTGGGGTTCACAGCCTGGTGAGATTAAAACCTTACTCTTTTATGGCACCGTGTTTGACAGTTATGCCGTATATGTCCTCCTGTCAACAGCTCAACAGTCCTGGAGTAGGAGCGGAGATGGCCATGTTAGGGGTGGAGATTTGGAAGACAGAAGGGAGTGAGAGTTTTTACTCCCCATTTTAGTGGAAGAATGATTAGTATGGGGAGAAAAAGGAAAGATCTTCATATTTTGTTTGAGGCTGATTTCATGAATTCCCAACAAGTGCATCCATTCAACTATTCTCTGCAAAAGAATTGCTGGAGCTCTGAGATAAATGGTTTCTCAGCTACCAATGCCCACCTTCCAGGTTCCCAAATGGCATGCCTGGGCCTGGATGGACACAAGGACATGGTAAGCTCCCCCTCCCCCGACCCCCGTCCCACAGATCACATGGATGTTCTGTGCTCCGTTGAGTTTTGCTTATACACTTTGAAGTGTGTCTGCATTCAGTCCTATGGAAAGCAAAGGTGCAAAACCACAGAAGAGGTACAAGGAAGGCACTCAGTCCCTCTGGTACTGGAGGAATAAGGCCCTGGCACCTTCTGGCAACAGAGAGCAGGAATGAGCAGAACCAGTGCCATCTTATGTAAGGCAAAGTGAGGGAGATAAGAAGGCATAGCATTTAATCTAAAAAGTTCCCTGAGGGCTGGTAAACCTCTTTGGGAGGGAGATCCTAGGAAGAATGCACAGCTTGCTAGGTTGAGAGCTCTGTTTAATATCAAAGGAAACCTTTCACATTTTTAAAAAAAATGTGAAAAGAGAGCCTGTAATCCCCAGGGCCTCAGATTTATGTTTTCCAAATGTGAACCTCTATTTCTCTATGTGCTTGATATCTTTTTAATGGGCTACAAATATTTGAAATGTGTAAACACCATGGGAGGATGAGTATTTTAAGTGTATAGGGATGTGGCTGGATTAGGAAAACTAGGATGTCATTATGGAAGTGGGAAGCATGAGATGAGATGTCCCAATGGACCAAATTGCTAGACTGGAGCACACCCTTAGGGCAGATGAAGTGGAAACAATCTTCTATTTGAACTTTCAAAAATGTCACCTGGACAAAAGCATGCAGCACCTTTCTTATTGGAGACATGCTTTCTTTGGACTGCATGGGGAGGCAGGGGATTCTGTTGTTTTTCCTTCTGTACTGATCTACCTTCCCAGAGGAAGTGGGGTCAAGTGTGTCTTGAAAACACTCTCCTGGGTGATTCTGATATATTCTTTTCTGCATCCACTCCAATCCTTCCCCGATGGGAATTAACAGGTTCAAAGCCAAATACTGACATGGTCAGAAAATATTGCTTGTTCTAAGTAGAGTGATGTGTTTCCAGGCAAAATAATCTCAGGAGTCTTCTCAGTGGTTTTCCTTAATGGACATCATTGACCAGACACACCAAAACCTTTCATTTCCCCAGGTGCAGAATATGAGGAGAAGATACTGCTGGATTTTTGGTGAAGATTAAATGAGATATTATGCAAATGAATAACTGTACATGGAGAGTCCTCAATAAACGTCACTTCCCATCCTCATAGCATCAGTTAGCAATGAATTATTTCTTTTGTTTCCTAACACTTATTTATGTTTTCATGCATTTATTTACATATTAGAGAACTTATAACCTAATGGAGGCCCATGGTCTCAGCTACAGGTATTTTGTTTGCTTACTCTTGGTTATTGAGTGCCCCTTGGTAAGTGGCAGGATGGCAGAGTGGTGAGAATATGGCACTGGAATGAGAATGACTGGGTTTGAATTTGGGCTTCATACTTTTAAACTGCATCATCCTGAGCACAGGTCTTTGTGCCTCTATTTCCTTATTATAAAGTTGAGGAGGGAAGACATAATAATTAGTAGTATCTATCTCATGGGGTTGTTCTGAGGATTAAAAAATATATATATATATGGAGAGAGAGGCAGAGAGAAATGCATACCATAGTCTGGCATCAAGTAAAACCTGAAAAAGTGATTGTTGTAACTGATTTTTGGTCAATACATATAAGGCATTTATAATGGTGTTCAATAATATTAGCTGTTGTTTTTATTATTACTGGCCTATAAAACATGGTCAAACAGCCTCTTGAAAGTAATTTCAGATTTAGAATGATTCTTACTACCAGAACTAAGAATTATTAGCAGTAGTTAAGGTGGCAACAAAAGTCAGCCTTCGGGTGGTGGCACGGCTCACTAGGACTTTAAGGCTTTATCCCAGGCTACATGAATAGTACCAGGTTACCTGTTTCTTATTTTGTTTTGGTTGTTCTATGTCTTTGTTGTACCACATGAGCTTTGCTGCCCTGTAGCGTGTAGGATCTTAATTCCTTGACCAGGGATCAAACTCACATTCGCTGCACTGGTAGGTGGATTCTTTACCACTGTACCACCAGGAAAACTCCAAGTTATCTGTTTCTTAAATACCATACATTACATTTGCACACTGATGAGCAATGGACTCAACTGTGTCCACAGACACAAGTAAAAATTATTTTATTGTCAAAATTTTAAATATGGACTATTTCACATAAAATTCTGGACATTCTGCCTCTTAAACAATTAGAGTATCTACAACTCTGGGCTTGCTTTCATACATGGCAACATCTGCTTCAGCTGTGTAAAACTGCCCATTTTATTTTACATTTTATTTTTATTTATTTATTTTTTAATATAAATTTATTTATTTTAATTGGAGGCTAATTACTTTACAATATTGTATTGGTTTTGCCATACATTGACATGAATCCACCACGGGTGTACACATGTTCCCCATCCCGAACCCCCTTCCCTCCTCCCTCCCCATACCATCCCTCTGGGTCATCCCAGTGCACCAGCCCTGAGAATCCCGTATCCTGCATCAAACCTGGACTGGCGATTCATTTCACATATGATAATATACATGTTTCAATGCCATTCTCCCAAATCATCCCCACCTCTCCCTCTCCCACAGAGTCCAAAAGACTGTTCTATACATCTGTGTCTCTTTTGCTGTCTTGCATACAGGGTCATCGTTACCATCTTTCTAAATTCCATATATATGTGTTAGTATACTGTATTGGTGTTTTTCTTTCTGGCTTACTTCACTCCGTATAATAGGTTCCAGTTTCATCTACCTTATTAGAACTGATTCAAATGTATTCTTTTTAATGGCTGAGTAATACTCCATTGTGTATATGTACCACAGCTTTCTTAGCCATTCGTCTGCTGATGGACATCTAGGTTGCTTCCATGTCCTGGCTATTATAGACAGTGCTGCGATGAACACTGGGGTACACGTGTCTCTTTCAATTCTGGTTTCCTCAGTGTGTATGCCCAGCAGCGGCATTGCTGGGTTGTATGAAAACTGCCCATTTTAGATTGTTGCTTCACTTTTCTCTTTCCACAGTCCCCACCACTCCATAATGTATTACAGTCTAGCCCCTTGCACTCAACAGTCTTATTGTCTGATCTCATTAGGCCTCTGAATTTGCAACTCCTACTATAAACTGATATAAGAGAAATGTTGCTAAGGAGCTGGAGGTGGTACATTTCCATATTGTTGAAAAGACATACATGTTTCCACTATAATGTAGAAAGTGAAAAAGTTCATTTCATCCAGTCTTGATTGATGACATGTTTCCTCAGCATTCAAACGGGTCACTTCACATATATTATCATTGGTTGAGTCTACCAAGTAGAGTCAATGCCTGCACCTCAAGTGGACCACACTGATGTCCATCACTGGCAGTTACTACCAGAAAACGTTCACCATAGTTGGAAACCATCAAGAAGTGGTACCAATGAGAGCAGTTAAGCTTAGCATGGTATTTCCAGAGTCACACAAAACATGTCTAAACACAGATATTCTTGATAATTATTGTTTTATAATACAATTCTTCTGGAAATAATAGTTTTCTTGAGTACCAGAGGAAAAAAGCAGACATTTGGATCCAACTGTAGGGACATCTTTAGAAGTTAGACATTTGAGTACTTGGGTATCAAGTCTTCATTTCTGGAATTGGAAGCAGAAAGGCTGAAGAAGTGATGAGCTGATCTTTGGTATTTCCATGAGTACAGGGAATATATTTCAAATCTTATGTGTAGTTGTGTTTACTCCCACCAACCTATAACTCTGGCCCTGGCATTTCCTTTTGAAATCAGTCATGAAATAAAAGGGTGTTTCTGTTGTTCAAATTACAGTTGTTCAGAAGGAAATGTCCTATAATTTAGATCAATCAGAGGCCCAGAGGTATGTGACAAGTGTGCCTTGATGGAAGATATATTTTTCAGAAGTAGGTCACGTTCAGTCAGTATTGGATTGAAACTGTTTCTCCTTTGCTTGCCAACATGGGAGAGGATTCAGTAACTCCATGTGTCCTCAAGGCTTTCTGGACCAAGCAGAAGACCATCATTGTCAGAGTGTACAATTGAGCCTTGCACCACACACTGCAAATTGTAAGACATGCTTCTTTATCAGCGGAACTGTATGTTAATATAGCTGTCACATTAAATATTTGCTGCTGTGACTCAGTTAATGACTGTCATAAAAGTGTGGCAGTATCTGGCACTTTAAGTGTTTGTGGTGCCTAATGTACAGCCTGCTATTGTAAATAGGCCACACATTTAGAACTAATTACATGCAAGCTATGATAGCAGGTTTATTTTTTACATCTATCTGAGCTGTGATCAGCACTTGTAATCACAAAGCAAGGGAAAAATAGGCAGTGACAGCAACACCTTCATGCTGAAAGCAAATTCTTGTTCTGAAGTGTTATGAAATATTACGTGTTTTCCAATAAAAAGTGAATACGATTAGTCAGAAGCAGATATAATTAAAAAAACACCCTGAATCTGGCTTATAGACTGTTTTTACTTCTGCACACATTTTTTTTTTCTTTATCCAGTTCAGGAAACACCCCAAACTATCATTTTTGAAGCAATACTTTTTGATTTCTTCTGAGAGTCAAGGAAAGGGAATTTGCCATCTTTTTGAGTCTCGGTGATGTGTTGCTTTTTGTTTATGAGTTTTGGTTGAAGCAGGGTTACAAATTGGTTGAAACATAAAAGAGGCTGATAATGTTTGGCTCCTCCTAGCTGAGAAATGCCTCTTATTTGTGCTGCCATCCTGGGCATTTTCCAATGCTATTCTTCGTGTCTGAAGAAAACCGATTTCTGGAAAGTGGCAATAGACCAGGGAGTCAAAATCTGGGGTTGATGGACTCCTTAGGGTCCATGGATGGAGTCGGGGGCAAGAAGAAAGCACAAACCTCTCCTAAATGCATGCAAACTTTAATAGGTAAATTTTTTTCCTAGAGAGAGAATCCAGAACTTTATTCAGGACTTGTGAAGGAATAATAACTTTCAGAATAGGCAGATCTATAGGAAAAGAGAGCAGATGAGTATGGCTAGGGGTGGCGGCAGGAAGGAATCAAGAATGACTGCTTAGTGGGTGCAGGTTCCCTGTTGGGGTGAAAAAATGTCTGGAACTTGGTAGAAGTGAGGAGGGTTGCACAATTTTGTAAGTATGTTTAATGCTACTGAATTGTACACTTTAAAATGGTTAAATTGGTAACTTTCATGTTATATGTATTTTACCACAATTTAAAAAATTATACATCAAGAAGTGAGGGAATAAGAGAAAGGATATTAAATATCATATTGCAGCTTGTCTAGACCACAGGAAGTAATGAAGAAGTGGTTCTTGAGAGAGCACCTGGGTGTCTGCAGTGTTGAGGATGCCAAAACAAAGGGGCTTGTTACAGTTAATCAGGACTCTCTGGGGCAATTGCTGCCAATTTCCAGAAAGCCCCAGAAAAGCCTGACTGCTAGGGTCCTTCTGAAAGTGTTGCAATGGGCTCCATATCCCTTCTCTCAAGTTCAGAGCTTGGATCCCACTGAGTTGGGAGAGAGCAGGCGGAGATGATGGGGACAGCTGAATAGCGGCAGCAACAGCTCGTACAGCAGGTGCTCATCACCCTTTTTTGGTACAGCATCGACCTGGGAGGCCAGAGCTCTCCTGGTTTTGTGGAAAATCTCTTTCCAATCCAGTGGAGGTTGGAGAGCTGACTATACTAGGCCACTCCGTGGGTTCAGGCACATGGAGACTGAGTCCAAATGTTGAGGCTTGGAACTGAGGGATAAGAGATTGATCCAGAAGTCAGGCTAGGGGCTTTGAGACAGGCTGCTGCCTGGCTGACTAAGGATGGTGACAAAGGCCAGGCAATCTGCAGAGGACTGAGTGGAGGCTCTAGATTTCTCGTGTGTCCTAGAGTCCACAGTCATTTTCACATCTTTTTTTTCATTCGCTACTTCCTGTGGAGACTCCAGAGCTAAATGCAAAGGCTCAGTAGCAGTGAATTCCCTGCTCTCCCTTCTTTGCTTGCTCTGGGGCTTCCCCTGTGACTCAGCGGTAAAGAATCTGCCTGCAATGTAGGAGACACAGGAGACCTGGGTTGGATCCCTGGATTGGGAAGATCCCCTAGAGGAGAAGGGCAAGGCAACCCACTCCAGTCTTCTGGCCTGGAGAATCTCATGGACAAAGAAGCCTGGTGGGTCAGCCTAACCCTAACCCTAAGCCTAACTTGGTGGGCTACAGTCCATGGGGTCTCAAAGAATTGGACACAACTGAAGCAACTTAGCACACACACACAGTTTATCTGATTCTTTGGATAACTAGATGCCTATTCCCTCTGACTTTCTCTCCTTTCCTCTATTTCCTTTTTTTTTTTTTTCCCTCTCTTTGTATCTTGAGCTTGGTCTCTTCTTATCTTGTTCTTTTTATCTTTTTATTACCAAGTGCCGTGCTTATTTCTAGGCTTCTCTCTTTTGCCTTCTCTCCCTCCCGTGCTCATTCCCCACTCTGTCTCTTTCTGTGTTTGTCACTCATAGGAGAGAGCAGGTGGAATGGGTGACCTTTGGGATATTTTTTCTTTTAAAATGATCTCAGAATTTTGAGCACAAAACATTCTTATTTAATTTAGCATAATGTCTAAAGTAACCCAGGGGGTAATGAGAAGGGAATGGTTTTTGGTTATGGAAGTCCCACTTGGGATAAAGCCAACACTTACCCACCTCCTCTTGAGAAATAGTAGAGCTAACCTCCACCCTCATTCAGCTCCAGCAAGAGTGCTGACTCAGGGTGATTCTAGGTGGCACATGGATTCCCTGGAACCATCACTGGGAACCCAACAGTGGTTTGCTGCCTTTACATAAGTCAAAGAGCCACATTCTTTTTCAGTCTAAACCCTTCCCCTTGTATTTCAACTGAAAGATACAATGTATCTTGGAAAGATTTGTTGAGAGAGCTATAGTCCTAGTTCTTAACTAGATTTTTAGCTAAATTCAAGCCCATCTCTTCCACCTAACTCCTTCTGACTTAAACTTTGCTCCTCAAAGAGAGTTTCACATTTTCTTTGAGTCTTTGCTATGGTCTCTTATCTCATCTTCTCTCTATTTACTGCCACTTCCTCCATAAGGCCTTCTTAAATCTGCAGCTGGAATGATGGTTTCCTTCAGACGCTGTGCTCTAGTAGGTTCTTACTTGTGTTTCTAATACTAGTTATCACGGTCTATCTTGAATTATAGCCAGACATATACTTCAAGAGATAGAAATGTGAAGGCAAAAACAATATATATTTTTATCTTCCCTGTGTCTAGAACTATACTTTAGTTAATGCTCATTGAATTGACTTGCAGAGTGATCAGTGAGAACATTTATCAATAATCTTCATCTTATTTTTCATGCCTAATGAAGATTGCCTTTGATAAGTTTAATCACGTTCTCAACAATCATCAGTCTACCCCTTTTACAGTTGGGTTTTGATCTTTCCATTGACTCTGTAAAGTAAAGTGAAAGTGTTAGTCCCTTAATCATATCTGACTCTTTGTGATCCTGAAGGAGGAAACAGACAGAGCTGGACTCCATCTTAGGCCAGGCTGCGAACATTAGGCTACATGCATGGTCACCCCCCCCAGTGGACTCTGAACTTTGTGCCCAGTGTCTATAGAGATGGCATACCAATGGAAAACCAGATCCCTGGATATAAGAGCCTCAGGACTTGTACTTGGACTCTCCATTGCCTAAAAGAATATGCTAATTTTCTCTGTAACAGAACAAAGTCGTAAATTCCATTATGTTTATTGGAATATGACCACAGTCCTATTGATAAATGTCCACTGTTTATCTAGTCTTGTGACACATGAATCATGGGTTAACTTTGATTGTATCTCTCTTTTATCTTGTCAGACTAGTTTCAAGGAATTTGGGGAGGTGGGCTTGAGCAAGTACGCTTAGGGTATATAAGGTTTTCACAAAAACTGGTCGGGGTCCTTGGCTAAGAGGAGACTCTGCCTTGGGCCCGCGGGTGTAATAAACTGCACTCCACTCTCTGCGTTGTCCTTCTGAGTGAGTTTGTTTCCCGGAACGCATGGCTACAACAACCCCATGGACCATAGCCCACAGGATCCTATGTCCTTCGAACTGTCCAAGCAAGAATGCTGGAGTGGGTAGCCATTTCCTTCTCAGGGTAATCTTTGTCATCCAAGGATGGTGACCTGGGCCTCCTGCAAAGCAGGCAGACTTTTTACCATCTGAGCCACCAAGGAAGCCCCTGACCTTGTAAGGGAGCATATTATCTTCATCTCATGGAGGAGGCTGAATTCTTATCATGGAACCAGATCTCTAATCCTAGCCACTGGTCCTCAAAGCCACTGTTCTGTCCGCCTTATTCTGAGGCATATGCTGATGGTCTACACTTCCCTGTAGCCATTGTGTTCTCTGTGAGTCTCAGCCACGTCCCCTTCTCCCAGGAGCACGCCATAGGTGGGCTGCATACCTGGCTTGCTCCTTTTCTGGGGGAGAGGAAGGCACCAGTCGCTTTGTCTAAGACTCCAGTGCAGGATGTTTAGTGCTCTCTCTGGCTGTCACAGCACCACGACCGTTTACTTGGAAAGATCACAGCCCTTGTTTGCATACAGCTCCCTCTCTCAGCCTGCTTTGGGGCAGAAGCTTGCTTTGATCTGTGTGCAGGCCTGGGAGGTTATGGCCCTAATTAATTCATGCATAACAATCTGAATTTCCTTTTCATTTGGAGAAGAGCGTAATCATTTCAAAACTTTCACGATGCTGAAATTCTTAAAACTCCAATTGAATCTTATTTTCATTAAGTCTGGTCAGGGTGATCTACAGATAACACTGAAACAAAAGATAATGAAAACATATTTCTTTTAAATTTCTGAAAACAATTTCTGTTAGTAAAGGGGTTCCTGTCATAAGCAAGATTTTAGAAAAACAACACTTATAATAAGCAGTAGATTGTCAACAAACTTCATCAGAATCCGGTTTTTGTTACATGAATACATCAGCTTACTAATCCACCCCATTCTATGGAAATGTCATATAAATTGAAGGAAAATAAAGAGTGTGAGGGAGACCATGGATATGAAAGCAGCAATGTGCTTTACAAATGTGACATATTATTATAGCTTGACTTCTGCAATTCTCTTCCCCATGGTTATAAAGTGTATTAGAGGTCCCCTGACTCCTGTCAGATGCCTTTTTAATGATCTTTAAGCCTAAAAGGCAGGACAGTGATACTGGCAGGGAAAGTGCTTAATAATTTGTTTATGGTAAAATGCTATCCTAATTAGTCGATCTCATTAATTTCAATAAGGCATCACTCCAGCTCTTTCTCTCTCCCCACAGTCAATCAGCCAACAAGCCCTATTGCCTTTGACAATGAGATCTATCTCTTACTTATTTGTATTGTTCCCAGTGCCTCCTGAATTTGTGACCTCTCACACCACACCTGGACAGCAGTTGATCACACCCTCCTATAATCCATCCTCTGTGAAGCCAGAGGAACCTTTTAGAAACAAATCATGGTAGCGCCCCTCCAGTTTCAAATCCTGTAGTCAGTTCCTTGGCGTGGCCTGCAAGACCCAGCAAGGCCCAGCCCTCCTTGCTCTCAAAGTGTACCATCTCCATCTCTCACACTGGCCTTATTTTTCAGTCCTTTGTTGCCTGAAACTTCTTTCTGCCTCAGGCTTGGTCTCTGTCCACCACCCCTAGCCTCCCTTACCTCAGTTTCTTTCAGCTCTTACTTCCCAACATTATTTTATATATGTGATTATTTATTTATCTTAACATTTTATTTATTTATTGTATATTTAGTTTTGGTGTGTTGGTCTTCGTTGGCTTGTGGGCTTTCTCTAGTTGTCATGAGTTGGGCTACTCACCAGGCTTCTCACTGAGACGGCTTCTCTTGCTGCAGAGCACAGGTTCTGGGTGTGCCAGTTCCAGTAGTTGGCAGCACCTGAGCTCAGTAACTGCTGCACAGGCTTAGCTACTCTGCAGCATGTAGAATCCTTCCAGACCAGGGATTGAACCCATGTCCCCTGCATTGGCAGGTGGATTCCTATCGACTGTACCTCCATGGAAGTCCATAATTATTTATTATTCACCTCTTCCTGTTCAAATATATGTTCCATGAGGGCAGGACTATCTCTGCATTGTTCTATGCTGTTTCCGCAGAGACTGGCACAGATAAGACTCTCATTTATCTGCTGAGTAAATGAGCACTAACTGAAGGCAGAAACTATTGACTGAGGAGGGGAAAAAAGAAGAAATCTCCACATTATGTGAAAACACTGCTAAAATTCAATTCAAGGGAGAAAAATAGTCTAAATAACCAGTTTTAGCTAAAATCAAAATGACTGTTTTTCACCAGTTCCTGGCTGATTCAGTTATAGAAGTAATTTATTGTTGACAAAGTAACAGTAAGTGCTATCGCATCCCATGGCTATCCATTTCTTTTGGTTAAACAAGCCAGAACAGCTTATCATTCTTGAAATCCTCTGATCTCATTCAGATTTTACAAAGGGAACAACTACAGAATACAGATCACTTACTTTTCCAGAAAATAATAGTTTTGGGGAAAATTGCTAATGCCCAGTCTGGAAAGTTTGAGATTATTTTTATTATGTTCATATCTTATTAATTCGTTTTAGCGTGTATCATCTCGTGGTAAAGTGTGTTCATCCACAAATATTTTTGTGTATTTGTGCACGCAAATATCTTGTGTACCAGGCTCTAGACTTGGCACTGGATGACTTGGGGCAACCAGACAGATAATATTCCTACTCTGGAAAAGGTTGGTCAACAACTTCTGTCCATAGGAATTTAGAATGAACACATTTGCTACATGCTTCTAGTGCTGTTCTTTCAGTGTTATTTCAAGAAAGCCAAGAAGTGACAGTAGGGTGGCCTGGAGATTCCAAGAAAATCCTTGTGTCCTGATAAAGATCCAGGATGAGGTATCTGTGAAAAAGAAAGGCAAGCTAGGCCAACCATTTTTAAAATGAGATTTGTAGTTAGGCCATGACAACTGTTGCTTTCCTGATCAAGGCCTGTCAAGAGAAAGTTTGGGCACATTCAGAGTCTTTTCAAACTCATTGGGTTCCATCTCTAAATCCAAATTTGGGCTTTTCAGCATTGAGATCTAGTCACTGCTAAAGGAATGCCTCATGAAAAGATAAATGAGCTTATAGGGTTTAGGATTAGACAGCAAATAACTGGAACTAAATTGTATTTTGTTGAATTTCAAAATGGCTCAGAAAAGTTAGACCATGTTTTCCTCAAAATTCAAATCAGTAAAAAAGATTAAGTAAAATAAAATCCTCCTGGGAAAAAAAAAAAAAAAAAAAGAAGTAAACTGAGATTTGCTAAAACCAGACTTCTTCCAGTTCTTCCATCCTTGGTTGACAAAGGCATAAACTTTGGAGTGCTGGCAGGTTGTAAGCCTTTAAGATTATTATAAAAATCAGAGTTCCAAGTTTTAGAAATGTTTAAAAAAGAGGCTTTTTTCTTGACATTTCTAATTTCTGCTAAGTATTGAAATATACCACCCATATAATAATTATAGGTCATAGAATTTCAGAGCTGGAAGGAGCGCTGGAGACAATTTAGTGTAGTCCGTGCATTTCTGCAGAGGTGAAAACCAAGACTAGGGAGGCAAATGAAATTGCTCAAAGCTAAGTGTTATCCTGGGGTGGAGCTGGGACCTGAGGTTTTTTAATCTTATGGAAATGACCAGTATTGGACAGGTCTAGCCTCACTTTCCTATTAATGGAGCTCTGTAAAGTCCCTGGAATTACAATGTAATAAAAATATGAGATTTTGATGGTCAGACAAGACAATCATTATGATCACAGTCTTGCTTTTTTTCTCTGAGATGTGACTGTTCAGAGGTACTGGGCATGGAGAATGTCTGTTAAAAATGGAGTGTAAAAATTTAGGGAACTGGAACCGGGCAGAAGCAGTATGTGGCATACATACCTTGCAGTCGGGGACCCATTCCTTCACTCTGATATGCCTTCACCCTGCGCCAACTGTATTCATGATTGACTTTTGAAGCCCACACTCCCTCCCCACCCCCCATCCCTGTTACTCATGGGAGGCAGCCCACAGCTCAAAGCAGAGGTGGCCAAATGAGTGCAATATCTCTGTGAACATCTTCTTTCCTGAGAAGGGTGTGTCCTTTCAGGACCCCGGGTGGGGTATGGATATAGATGAGAATTTAAAAGGTACCAAGTGATGTGGAATTTTGGCAGGGAAGAATCAGGAAGTGTTGTCTGAGTGGTGATGGTTTGACTCAGCCCTTTGAAAATACTTAGGAGTTACCTAATTGCAACCAAAGTTTTTGTTTTTTCACACTGTTATAACTATTTGAGGTAAATGATCATCTTTATTCTCCCACCCCTAATACACACAGCTTACAAATATATTTCCTGAGACTGTGTACTCTTCCCAGTTTTTACAACCTAAGAAGTTTAGCTAGTTGGTAGTTGGAAGACAGATCTGAAGGGAGTAAGTAGTGTTAGTAATCAGTAGGCCACATCCCCTTCCAGAATGTTCCAGCTACTTTTGAACCTAGGCCTGGGAAAAAATATATTTAAGTTTCCCTTGGAGACATTGTTAAATTATATTTTATTAATTAGTGTCCACTTAAATTTGAATCCATACCCAGGGAAACTAGTTTTGCTCTTAAGTTTCACCAATGCATGATTATATTAATAAAACAGTATTTTAATATGTAAGATGCTTACTGTCGGAGAAGGCAATGGCACCCCACTCCAGTACTCTTGCCTGGAAAATCCCATGGACGGAGGAGCCTGGTAGGCTGCAGTCCATGGGGTCGCGAAGAGTCGGACACGACTGAGCAACTTCACTTTCACTTTTCACTTTCATGCATTGGAGAAGGAAATGGCAACCCACTCCAGTGTTCTTGCCTGGAGAATCCCAGGGACGGGGGAGCCTGGTGGGCTTCCGTCTTTGGGGTCGCACAGAGTCGGACACGACTGAAGCGACTTAGCAGCAGCATGCTTACTGTAAAAAACACATTTATTGGTGTATATATATATATACACTTCATTAATCAATTTTTTATAACAACATGGAGCTCCATCATTTTTATAATATTCTGAAATGATGATGCAAACATTCATATTCAAAAGTATGTACCAACTACTGATAATATCACTAAGACTGAATTCACTTGCCTTAAGTGAAAAGCCACAAAAGAAGTTTCTATTTTCAATGTAGTTTATCTGTCTGACATTTTCCACTTTGTGTTCAAAAGAGAGCAGCCAAGGCCATTTGGGTGTCCATGTGTAGCTGGAGGATACAGATTCCACTTGTGGAATTGGTCAAGATCAGAGAACGTCTTCCTTTCCTGTGGCTTAGAAACTAAGTTGTTAATATAGTTATTCTGTCTGGCATTTAGATCATGAATTTTGCCCAGATCCACATCAAGGAGAAAAGAGGCCCTTTCTATGTTAGATTTGCAGAATGACTTCAGATGTTTTGACTGGAGAGCTGCAGAACAGAATGAAAACAGTACAAGTCACGATCTCCTTTGCTGCCTTCCAGAATCCACCGGGCTCTGTTCTTGTTCGTTTTCTATTAGTATTATAATAGCATGCTCCTTATACAGCGTGATTTGGCTTTATTATTCCCTTTAAGATCTTCTTATTATTTGTGTGTGTGTACTCAGTTGCTCAGTCATTTCCACTCTTTGCGACCCCATGGACTATAGCCCCCAGGCTCCTCTGTCCATGGAATTTTTCTAGGCAAGAAAACTAAGTGGGTTGCCATTTCCTCCTCCAGGGGGTCTTCCTGACCCAGGGATCGAACCCTTGTCTCCTGCATTAGCAGGTGAGTTCTTTACCACTGGCACCACCTATTAATATTTAGCTGACTTTATATTTTGGGAGGGGCTTCCCTGGTGGCTCAGTGATAAAGAATCTACCTGCAATGCCAGAGCAATAGGAGATGCAGGTTCAATCCTTGGGGCAGGAAGATCCTCTGGAGCAGGGCATGGCAACCCACTCCAGTATTCTTGACTGGAGAATCCCATGGACACAGGAAACTGGCGGGCTTCAGTCCATAAGGTTGCAAAGAGTTGGACACAACTGAAGCAACTTAGCATGCACGCATGAATATTTTGGGAGACCCAGTAATATCTCCTACCAGTATCTTCTATGTAAACCAGAAATAAAGAGTTAATTGGAATGATTTTTTTTTTAAAAAAAAGGGAAATTTTTTCATATAAAAATTTTCATAGAAATGCATATACATCCTCACCGTGGAGAGCATCAGAAGTATCTTATGGAAGCACCATGGTACCCACACACCCTTTTGATAAGGGATACTATATAGCCTCTGAAAACTTGTAGTGTTGAGCTACCACAGCTCCCTCCACTGAACTACCCTGGAGAGAGCAACGTCAGGATTGTTGGGAGAAGGATATAGAATGAGATAGAGGATGACTTTTGCTCCTTACTGATTTCTCTCATCTCTTCTTGACTATACTAAAGTCCTATCCCTGAGGAGGTCAATGTTGCATGCCCAAATGCATCCAGGGAGTCACTTACCTCAGGGAATTTCTTTTCTAGAGCTAATTTTAGCTGTGTCCAGGGATACATTTGGAAGTCAATATTACTCAATTTTTTCAGATTGTGTGATGATGGCCAGGGAAGTGGCAAGTAGGGTAGAATGTATTTTTATCAACCAACATCACTGACTGGGAGAGCTAGTAAGAGCACTTCTCCAGATTTTCTACTTTTATTTGAAGTTAAAAGTTTACTTTTCCAAGCTAAAGATTATCATTATTATTTACAGAATGGCATCTCCAAAGAATTGGTCATAATGGCCCAGGGCATTCCCTTAAGGCTGCCTTTCTTCTTTGTGCATACTCAGGAGATGGGCAGTGCTAACAGTCATCTTCCCTCATCTTGTGGCTCCCCTATTTTTTTTTTTTTTTTGGTGAATGATCTTTCTACTGTTCTTTACCAATAATGCTTGTGTGAACATTATTGGAGTGCATTCATATGTGGCTGGTCTGTTTAGGCCTCACCTTGTCAGTTGGGAGCAGCCTATCCTCTGAAGGAGGTGATCATCTGAGTTTCAGTCCCGAGGAGGGGCCACATACGAGACACCAGAACACTGGGTAACATCATATCTCTCCTGTATTTGCTCTCTGGGGTTTCCTCTCTTAGTTGCTGAAATGTTTTGAAATGTGCCCTGGGATGGTGAGTACCAAGATGGCGCTCACCACGAGGTCGCAGATGCAGGGCTAGGATGGGATAGGTCCTGAACTCAAGACAACAGGCTCTATTTTACAAACTGGATAGATGATCTGGTTTCGTGTTTCTGTCTCAACCTCTTTCCCTTAGTTGTTTAAAACCCTCAGTATTTTCTTCAATGTCCTGGACTGGTCCAAGCTGGACATTAAGGGGACAATTTGGGTAATACCTAATCTGGAGTGTTAAAATGGGTGATGGTCCCTAGATTGGGGTTGTGGTGGCAGCAGGAATTGGGGAGAAATACCCAAGATGGAAAGCTAGAGAAGGGATGAATGTAAGAGTCAGTGTTGGGGCCCTGAGACTGCTCCCTGCTGGAGAGAATTTTCCCCTCAGGGCCCACATTAGACCATCTGACCAGTATCTTCTCAGGAAGTGTGTGTGGGGGGGTGGGGAGGGTGGGGGGGTACGGGGGCGGGGAGGCTTCCTAATAGCCCTTTAATACTTTGTTTCTAGAATGCTTTGTTGTTGTTGCTATGGCTCTTGTTGATTTATTTACTTGTCTCAAAGATAAAAAGATGCCCAGGTAGAGTTGAACAACAATTGTTGTCTCAACTGCAGAAAGGCCAGAGGCACTTGATTGAATAAAATATCTGTATTTAATCTCTAGAGAGAAAGCGAACACTTGGCTTTATATGTTCATCACAAGCAAGGATTTTTCTTAAAGACAAAATTAAGGAAACAGGTATTTGGAGACTAGGCATTTCACATATCTATCAAATATTATCTGAAATAATGAAGTTGCAGGACAGATGAAGATAACTGAGCTTTTTCTCAACATCTACAAATATGACATCCCTCTGCCCAACCCAGCAGGAGGTGAAAAGTTACCAGTGATGGCTAATGTTTAGGTGGACAGAAATGATTTGCCAACATGCCTCCTTTGCCTGTGGTTTGAACTGAGTTTACCACTTACGTCACCCTAAAATAGTCCACCTGCACAGCACCTCCTATAGGAGAGCTATGTGTGGGTGCTGCATGAAACCATGACCCATGGAGGTTTCCTTCTTGGAAATCTGATCATTTACTTTTTCCTAACTTTTGAATCAAATGAGTAAAGCATGCTCAATACTGGGGTTATGGGCTTTTTGGGGTAGCTTAAATATAGTAACACTTTCTAGGCATAACAAAACTATGATTCATAGTTTTGGGGCTGACTAGGTCTCAAGTACTCTTAACTGACCAGAAAAAAAAAGGAATCCATTTTACTAATCCAGGTATTTAAATTTATTGGCTTATTTCTTTTTAAGTTATTTTTTTTCTATTTAATTTCCTATAGCTTCAGTGAGAAATTGTATTTGATGTTTTCACAAGTCTAAAAACTCTAAGGTGACAGGACCACTTGGGCCTCACTCACCATCATAGTCTTGTAGTCCTTGCACCTGGCACAGAGCTTTGCAGAAAATAAGTCCTCAGCAGACATTTGATGAATGAGTGAATACACTTAGCCTCCATGCCTATAATAGCTTCAGTTCAAATACCCCTTCTTTGTAGATCTTCCCTTGACACCCTAATGTAAAATAAACAAACAGTGGTTATTCTCTTTCATAGAAACCAGATATTCCCCCTCTAAAGTACTTCTGTGTTGGTTTATTTGTAGTTTATTTAATGTGTGTCTCAGCCCTTTGACAGAAAGTTCTATGAGCATGAAGCTATTTTGTTCCACATTGTAGCACCATGCCTGGCACAGAGTGGTACTTAATAAACACTAGATGTGTGCACACACACTCAGTTGCTCAGTCCTGTCTGACTCTGCAACCCCATGACTGTAGCCCACCAGGCTCCACTGTCCATGGGATTTCCTAGGCAAGAACACTGGAGTGGGTTGCCATTTCCTCCTCTAGGGAATCTTTCCGACCCAGAGATTGAATCCACATCTTCTGCATCTCCTGAATTGGCAGGCAGATTCTTTACCACTGAGTCACCTGGGAAGTCAAAACAGTAGAAGACTGGATGGATAAGTGAATGTTATATACCTACATGCACGTCTGCAGTGACAGTTCTGTGCTGGCCCTCTTTTACTCTTGAGCAGTAAAGAACAATTAAGAAAGCCACTGAGAATGGCCATCAGCACCTCTTATCTCAGCAAATGGTTAGAGATGGGGTGACCAAAAACTGTTGGATTTATCATATAGTAAACGTTAACTCCAGGGTTATCAGGTTCAGGATAGAGAATTTCTCTATTTCAATATGTCATAATTGGCCTGAGACAGGCCCCAGGTGCAATTCTGGTTCTAGTAATAAACTGTGTGATCTTGGGCAAGTTGAGCAACCTTTCTGAACCTCTTTTTCTAATATGTAAATTTGGAACACAAATAGCACTTACTATTTAGAAGGTTAAACAAAATAATGTATGTAGAGTATATAGTTGAGTGCCTGGCACAGTATAAGGTGTAAGTACTCAATAAAAGTTATTATTAAATTAATAATAACATTTGAAGTCCATCAGTGGGCTAGCAGTGTCCCAGAACTCAATTAGGTTGTAATTAATTGTATTAAACAATGTCTTGTGTTCAGCTTCAGTGAAAGGAATTAATGCTTTGCTTTTAATGGCTATAAAACTCTACTTAGCTAAATAATGGAATCAGATGAATTCCCTATAGTCAAATCTGGATTTAGTAAGATCTGGAAGGTTACACGGCACACTGTGACTGCAGATGAAAACATCTCTGCACCCCCAATACTCCAGTTATTTAATAGTATGCTGAATGATCTTTTAAATTTTCTTTGATAAAAAGAAAAATCCAACCACAAAAATAAGAGTTTGAAAGAAATCAATGTCTATAGCCTCACGAAAGTATGATATAAACAATATCCCATGGTAAAAATAATTATGTAAATGTCATTTTTAATATATTGTCAAAAGTATATTGAAAGTATAATTTTTCCTTATTAGAAAATAATCTTTGAATATAAATGTTTTAGAATGTTTCATCTTATTGACATGACATAATTATATATATAATTATAATTATATATATATGGCAATTTAGATAATTTCCAGTGACAGGTAAGACCTAAATTACAGGAACCAGAAACCTAATTATTTCAAATTGAATAATCTTGTTAACTAGTCACTCATTTCAAGGGAACAAAGGCAATGGCTCTAAAATTTTTTCTTATATTAATAATTCTGTTATAATTTCCATTAAATGATATCAGAGTTCTTCTATATCACAAAGACTGCAAAGGCTGGGCATTTTTTTTATCAAATGCAAAAAATGCACACACTTTGCCTAATCCCTATGGGTTTATGTGGGGATCTGTGGAGATTCTTACTACAACAGTCAGCCTACAATTTTCTCATCACTCTTCAATTTGGACCCCCCCAAAAAAATATAATTCAGAAAAAAATTGTCAATTTCATGCCTTATGGTAGATGTGGGTGGTATATTATAGAGTAGGTTTTCTCCGTGTTATTCATGCCCTCAAATATTTGACAGGATAAAGACTTTAGCAAGTCACCAATTTCTTGTCTTTGTAATATCTCTCTTATTTTAGGGGCTGGAAGGGTGTGTGTTTAAGAGAAGAGGGTTTGGGCATTAGAATTCCAGCTCACAGGTTCTGAGGCATGTAGGAAAAACCACCATACCACGATTTTCCTTTCTGTCTATGGAGCATCAAGTAAGAATGCTGTCCTCAGGGACAGGAGTGACACCAAACGCTGCCTTCATTGTTACTATTTTTCTGCTGTGCACACCCAATCTTTTTGTAAAGGTTAAAATCTTAAGACATGGGCGAGAGTGATAGTAAAATATTTCATTTTTAGATTAGGAATATCTCATTTCTTGAATTTGATTGTATTTTCATTCTATTCAAGACAATGTCTAACAAATACTAACCCTTGAAAAGTATATATTAATATGCTTTCTGAAATTTTTTAATATTGGGTGAGTTTGTGTTTGCACATCTCTTTTGCATGATCAGTCTCTCACTCTTGCTCTATTTCACACACACACACACACACACACACACACACAAACACACACAATTTCCCCATTGGCATACCCATCTGAAAACAAAACAAAAAGAACAGGATAATGGTTTTAGATAATTCATCAGGTCCCCTCAGTTCATCCCAGCAAAACTCTTGGAAAGAGTGGTCTATATTTTGAGTCTCCATTTCTTCATCACTCTTTACCTACCCAACTTATTTCATTCTGGCTTTCACCCCCATCATTCCATTAAATCAGCCCTTATCAAGGTCACCAATAACCTGTACAATAAACTCTGTCTGAAAAAAGCCATTTGCCAGCTTCCATTTTCATCTTCCTATGTCTGTCAGTAGCAGCTGACCTTGCTAACCACACTCTTTCTTTTAAACACACCCTCCTTGAAACATCCTTCTCTGGCTTCTGTGACACCTTTCACCTGTGTCAAGAAGAGGAGACCTTCAGAGAAGGCCCTATCACATCTCTATTGTTGGTTGCTCCTTTTCTACCAGACATGTAGGAGGGCCCAGGGTTCTGGTCACAGCCAGCTCCTCTAGCTGCCCTGTCTCCCAGTTCCATGGTGTTAATACAGCCATAAACAAACACATTATCAAATGTGTATCTCCAGTCCAGCCGGAGAAGGCAATGGCACCCCACTCCAGTACTCTTGCCTGGAAAATCCCATGGATGGAGGAGTCTGGTAGGCTGCAGTCCATGGGGTCACTAAGAGTCGGACATGACTGAGCGACTTCCCTTTCACTTTTCACTTTCATGCATTGGAGAAGGAAATGGCAACTCACTCCAGTGTTCTTGCCTGGAGAATCCCAGGGATGGGGAAGCCTTGTAGGCTGCCGTCTATGGGGTCACACAGAGTTGGACACGATTAAAGTGACTTAGCAGCAGCAGCCAGTCCAGCTCTTGATTATTTATCCACCTTCCTACTCAACATCTCCACTTGGATGTCTAAGGAGTACAAAGAATAAGGCGACATAAGGACCAAGTGACATTCCCATCTCTATAGATGAGAGAACTTGGTTAACTTTTCTCAAAGAGAAGAAACTCAAGTGGATTCTTGAGACACAGCCATTGTACTGTATTCTCAAATGTAGGACAAATATCAGGGCCAAGAACACTTCAAATTGTTGTGAATGTATGAGTGTTTATGCTGGAATACCTCTCTGCTACTTGATCATCTCACATGCACCTGACACCTCTGAAAGTCTTGTCCTAAAACTGAAAACTCTTTCCTGAAACAGTCCTCTCCACTCTCCCTTGTTTTTCCTCCATCTCCCCTCAACTTCAGCTGTTAAGTTTCATGTATTTCTCAGACTATTATTTGATGGTTCAACTCTTCAAACTCTATGTGCCTAAAGTAACCATTAACCCCACTCTTCCAATCATCTCAGTATCAGACCTCTCAACATAATTTCCCCTCACTCTTATTCATGAGACAAAAATAGTGAATACTGATTCCATCCTAAAGGACTCCTCTCAAATGATCTGGTTTTATATCAGTCAGGAATTTTAAACACATGTGAGAATAAAATGTTAGGCTTATAGAGAAAGATCTAATTCTTTATTCCTTTTCTTATATCCAGTGATTGTTTCTGTCATCACAATTATTTTAAAAGCATCTGGGATTTAATGCTTTAAAGGAACTCAGTCTGCCAGATTCAGACTTAGTATTCCAAATGGTATTTATTCAGTGTTCCACATTCTCCTCCTCATCTCATGACCACCCAAAAAGAATACTCAGTCTGTAAAATGGTAGGGAGTGTCCTTTCAACTCTTCTCATATTGCAGCCTTGTTCATAGAAAAAATTTCCATATCTTCTCTCACAAATTCATAACTCATTTTTTCTTAGTGGAATAGAAATGTCTAATTTCTTACTTACTGGTAAGAGCCTAATATTCATGGAGTCACCTTTTACTACTAGGTGGTGTCACTGTGCTCTCAGTTGCCACGCGTCCTGCTTGCCCTTGGGGGTAGTGGCTCTCTAGTTGACAGCATGCTTAAGCAGCAACATGACCATATTTTCAGACTACTGTCCCCATTTTCTGAAGGGCTATAGGCCCAGCCATTTCCAACTCAGGGAAGGAGAACATAAGATGCTCCAAGTTGACCTCAGACCTAAGCTCTATTCTTGGATACAAGCTTACCAGGAACCTTACTTTTAGGGAGTTATCTATACTTGGCCAAGTTAATAAAGCATTGCTTCCTGTTTCATGTGGTTATCAACCATTGGGCATCTACCCTGCCAGTAAGAGTCCCTGGGAGGAAAGGGGTGAAAGGCTCCAAACTCCTAACATAATAATCGAAGCTCGAAACCGAAAGCAGCATTTCAGTTGTTATCAGTTTACTGTTACAGCCATACCAATTACCACAAATTTACCTATTGTTGTCTTACGGTTCTGTAGGTGCCTGTTTCAGTTGATACTCTACTTAGGACCTCACAGAGCTGAAATCAATGTACAGGCAGAGTTGCCTTCCTTTGGGGAGGCTGTCTGCATGAATCCACTTCCAAACTCATTCAGGTTGTTGGCAGAATTTAATTCCATGAGGTGGTAGGGCTGACATCCCTATTCCCTTGTTGGCTAACATTTGGCTGTTGTTCTCAGCCTCTAGAGGCCACCCCTATTTCATATCTCAGGCTCCCTTCTTCTGTCTTCAAAACAACAGTGGCAGATAGAAACCTTCTCATACTTGGAAGCTATCTAACCTCCCTTTTGCCTCACATATTCTCTGCTTCATCCTTCTGCCTTCCTTTTCTCTTAAGAGTGCAGGTGATTAAATTGGATGCACTTGAATGATCCAGGATAATCATCCCACTTTAAGATCAGATGATTAGTAATCTTAATTCCATCTGCAAAGTCCATTCACAGAAGTATCTAGGTTAGTGTTTGGTTGAATAACCGAGGGGGGAGGATACCTTTAGAATTATCCCTGCCACATAGTACATCTGTGTTTCAATTACAACTCGCAGTACCTTTCGCACCCTCAGGTCTGGCTAAATTTTTACTTTTGCCCCAATCTATAGGCATTAAATTTTGTTCAGTAAAGTTCTTCTGCCCCAAAATCAGCCCCTGACTGTATATCATTGGGCAAGTCCCTAAACCTCTCTCAGTCTTTCCTTGTATATAATAGAGATTTCCTATTTTACAGTATTATTCCAAGTTAAATGAAAATGTATTGAATAAATTTTAAAAACAGTCAAATGAAGTACAAAAGTTCAGTGTATTACCTTATGTTCTAAAGATGTTTTAAAAGTAGAGTGGAAAATTTTTAAAAAGTGATAGAAGAAAGCGAAGAACAACAACTTAGTGTTAATCTAAACTAGTATTTTTTTTTGTTTTGATATGCTGATTTCTAAACTTAATCGGAACTGAAATCAGAAAATGTGAGCTAGAGTTCACTCCTTAGCTGGATGACCTTGGTTTCATCATTAATTTCTCTAGGTCTTTTTTATCCCCTCATCTATGAAATTAATAATGTTTAACAAAAGAACCTCCAATGTCCCATTCAAGTCTGAAATTCTATGCATTTACTTTATGCACTTTCTTCAAGATGTACTAAAAATCAGAATTGTGAGAAGCAATCTATTTATAGTCAGCTCTTCATAAGATGACTGTAAAAAAGGCCTGAGACAAGTTCATAATATTGGGACTAGAAATCTCATCTAGGATAACTTGAAATACGTCTCTAAATCCCACCAGGTCTTTCTGTCCTTTATCATTATAATCAAGCTTTACTTTAGCACCTGATTCCAAAATATTCAGCTAATGAACAGTTTTGGTTTAACAATTCATATTATTTAATTGACTAGATATTATTATGTTTTAGAAAGATATTAAACATGTAGCACCAATAAAAAAGTTGTCCTTGAATTCTGACTCTAAAAAAGAAATCAAGCAGGAACATAAACTCTAATTCATCATTTGTAATTCAAAATTTCTGCATTAAGTAATAGCTCAAATGATAAAATTTGCCTTTTCACTCCCTATGAATTCTGTATTTGTTTCAAACAAACTGTGAAGATTAAGCTACATGTCTTCAGTTATTGTCTTGAGTCACTAATGCATGCATTCAATTTGCTGAGTGTTTTCCTATTCTGTGTCTCAATCTGGGATAAAAACTATCTGTATAAATTTAGTTTTGAACTTTAAAAGAGCAGCATGTTCCTTAAACTCCCTTTTGTTGGGTTTTCAAACAATAGGACTCTTGTCTCCATTACAGTGCTGGTACAGAATAGGATTGTGAATTTTCAAGTCCCTTTGCCTCTGAGAGTCATCTTGAAGAGCTCTGTTCCTACAGGAGCTGGTCTAGAAGCAGGGGAATGACAACGTGGGCAGAGTGGAGCACAAGTCCTTGTCATATTTGGGTTAGTGCTTCTTAAGGGGGTAAAAATGAATGATTTGGAGCACACTGTGGTGGTCAACCAGCCTTCATTTAAAGAAAATAATTTTCTTTGCATGGTAATCTTCTAGGTTGTTGGAGCTGGCTGAGATTGAAATCTCAGGAGATGAATGTTGCATGCAGTGTGTGAAGCTATAATGGGTTGCACGTGTATGATGGTTTCAGCCCCAGGGATCAGGATCAGTATTGCAGTGGAAATATTAGGCTAAACAAGGCAGGGACACTGATGGGATCACATGCTCCACTTGCAGTTTCTTATCCAGAAGATGGCAGTTTTACTGGGAGATTAGACATAGCCAAGACAGAGAAAGAATAGAGAAAAGAAGTCAAGAAAGCAGCTGGGACTGCAAAAAAGAGGAAGAGAAATAAAGTAGCAAGAAAATAACCGTACTTGAATTTGTTCTTGTAGTTGCAAGAAAAAAAAAAAGAGACAGAGGCAAAACATAGGATAAGGACTGGACATGAATTTGAGCAAACTCCGGGAGATAGTGGAAGACAGAGGAGCCGGGCATGTTACAGTCCTTAGGGTTGCAAACAGTCAAATATGACTTAGTGACTGAACAATGACAACAATAAAAGGATAAGGAATTTGTTGTTTCAGTGATTATTCATTCAACAAATTGAACACCAGATTTGTGCTCAGCACCGTGCCAGTGTTGAAGATACAGCTGTAGACAGACACTCCCTGCCCTTGAGGAGCTTATACGTCGTCTGCTGGGAAGGTCAGTCTCAGAAGTGCATTCAGGCACTCTCTACATGCCTAGCCTTGTTTGGAGAGAAACTCGGTTGACCAGGTGAGTCCTCCGGTCCTCAAAGAAAGTATTCTTGTGAGTAATGGGCACTCCTCCCCTGTGCATAGGGCACTCCTGTTAGGCCTGCCTCACCAGAGTCTTCAACTGCAGACAGAAGCTACAGTTTGAGGAAGCAGTTTTCAATTTTCACAGTTTGGAAGACTATTGACAAACCACAGTTCGTGGCTATGTCTACTAGCAGACTTGGTTATGTCAGGGAAAGGGAAATTATAGGGTGACATATACATCATCCTGGGCTTCCCTGATAGCTCAGTTGGTAAAGAATTCGCTTGCAATGTAGGAGACCTTAGTTTGATTCCTGGCTTGGGAAGATCCGTTGGAGAAGGCTTAAGCTACCCACTCCAGTACTTTTGGACTTCCCTTGTGGCTCAGCTGGTAAAGAATCCATCTGCAATGTGGGAGACCTATGTTCATTCCCTGAGTTGGAAAGATCCCCTGGAGAAGGGAAGGGCTACCCACTCAGCATTTTGGCCTGGAGAATTCCATGGACTGTACAGTGCATGGGGTCACAAAGAGTTGGACACAACTGAGCAACTTTCACTTTCATACATCATCCTTAAAAGGAATTGGAATAGATTTGTAGAATAATCAAAGTATCTAGTCCTCTGATACAAGGATGATCGAGCACTGCTGCTGCTGCTGCTAAGTCGCTTCAGTCATGTCTGACTCTGTGAGACCCCATAGATGGCAGCCCACCAGGCTCTGCCATCCCTGGGATTCTCCAGGAAAGAACACTGAAGTGGGTTGCCATTTCCTTCTTCAATGCATGAAAGTGAAAAGTGAAAGTGAAGTCACTCAGTCGTGTCCGACTCTTAGTGACCTCATGGACTGCAGCCTACCAGGCTCCTCCATCCATGGGATTTTCCAGGCAAGAGTACTGGAGTGGGTTGCCATTGCCTTCTCTGATGATTGAGCACAAAGCAGGACAAAATTGGGAAGTAAGCTTTGGTGATCAGCTCCTGGTGCTATTCTCCAAACACAACCCTTCAACCATCTTGATTGAGTGCCATGTGGTTAGTTGTCCTGAATCAGACAACCTTTCCGCAACTCCAGCCTTATTTGTCCTATTTCTCAGTTTTAGATCTTGCTAGGCAATAGGAAGCATCAATAAATTTATTCATCCTGCCCTGTCACTAGTAGACACCTGGCTTAGAGAGAGATCTCCCTTTACCAGGTGACATAGATCTGTCTGTGGGCTAAGTGAGCTAGCCATGGGGACTTCAGATGCTCAGTCAGGACCAGGAAAAGGGTACGGGCTTTAGGTTCCACTCAATTCTTGGCTTATTCTAAAAATTCATAAATCTACAGGGGAAGGTTCTGACGTGTTCAATGAGAGAAAAGGCAGAGGTATCTGAGGCCAGTTCTGGAAGCTTCTCATTCTCTACTCATGAAAAATCACTACTTAAATCTTTCGAATAGAAATTCTAACAGTTTAGAAGGAAATTCTGACTTGAAATGTGTTTTTCATTCTAAAACTGGGAAAGCATACCTCATCTGTAATCATTTTTTGTCAGATCCCTTCCGCATCAAAAAGTGTGGCTTTTTTGACCAATCCCTGGATGAAAAGTGCTTTGAGTTTGAGGCCCATCCCCCATTCCTTTTCTTTCACCATTTTGCCTAAAGTCTCCCCAAGAACCACTAAAAGGGGCAAAACATCTGCTCCTCCTTCACTGGACTTCCAGTGATGGACTCAAAGGAGGGTGGCTGAAAGAATCCCAAGGTCATTTATCTTTCTCTATTCACTGCTTGTTCAGGAAATAAACTTTTGTTTTTCTATTGAGTTTTTTGTTTTTTGTTTTTTTGGTCTTTTTCTCAAATGAAAAGATAGGAAATGGACATTTGGAATACTAGGGTTTATGTTTACAAATAATTTCAATATTTATCTACATGTATATGTTTAATTTATTTAGAGATTATTTTAACCACCACTTATGGGGTGTTTTATCATTTGCAAGGTATTTCATACACACATTCTCAATTGACCCTTAGACTAGCTCTATAGGAGCAGCTCCGTTATTACCACTTTTCTTCTCTCCAGAAGAAAGAAAATGTTCACAGAAAGAAAATGTTGCCTGGACTGTGCCAATCACTCAAAAATATTTTATACACATGTTTATTCAAATGTGTGTTCTTTCATATAACTCTTACAACAGCACTGTAAAGCCCTATTTGTATATGTATGTTTCTATAAGCTGAGTGACCCCGCAGGGAAACCAGGATCCAAAGCCCTATGCTTTGGTTTATTGGACCTCAGATTCCAGTGCTCTTGCTCTTCCCCCGACCTTCCCAGTGAGGGCCCGTCTGGTCTTGTTTGTTCTGGCCCTTGTGATTATTTCCTCTCCAAGCAGCACTAACCTCTGTCTGCAGAAACAGCTGGCTTCATTCCCAGTCATGGTCATAGAGCGTCTGCTTGGGAGCCACATTCAGCCAGTATGGCAGGTTCCCCCACTTAATAAAGAGCTGGGAGGATTCTCCCCCTACAGCACCACCACCCTGGCCCCCGCCTCCCAGGCCTGACGTGGAAGGATGCTGGTTGATGCCTCTCTTACCAAAGGCAGACATTTTGCTGCTTTTACTGATATACAATTATTGCTCACTGCTGCCCCATCACCTCAATCATATTTTTCTAAAGTCATTTCACTCTGCCCCCATACCCAGGAACCATAAGCCTGGGAACTTAGGATTTTAGAGTTCCTCCTTTATGTCATTCTGCCTGCTTCATTCTACTCAGTAAAATGTAGATATTGTACCTTCACCACCACACATGTCTCTTTCCTCAATCCCCTCCCACTTTTTTTTTAAACCTAGAAGTGTTGACTCCAGTCAGGGTAGAAAGCAAGGGATGTTAAGGGGGAAAAAAATCAATGCAAGCCTCTGGCTATCAGTTAAACAAAACAGAATCAACTTCTGTGGACATCTGCTATTCTCAGGCTAAATTATGGTGTTGAAAGACTTGAAATTGAAGAAAGTACATTACAAAAATCTGTTTTATAAGTAACACCTTTGTGATTCCAAAATTTGTAAAACATATTCTCTTACTTTTTTTGTCTCATCCTCTAAAACTAGGAATAGTGTATAAGCTAACTAAAAAATTCATATAAAGCCCATCTGTATTAAAATGCAGTAGCCCATTTCAAAGCTATCACAAGTAAAGCCATTTCACAGTAATTTAAACCATTTTTAAACAAACTCTTGCAAATGTCAATTCTAGCCTTCACTGAACATTTCAACATGGTGCCCAGAGGGTGCTTTTCCAAACCTGACAACCATTTCCTATTTTTCAGGAACAAAGGGAGGGGTTTTAAAGAAAGCAAGGTCTCTCCCTTTCAGATGTAGAAATAATAATGAAAATGACTGTACAGTCCAAAGGGCTGGCTGGGAGACACATCCAAGAACAGACAGTGTGGACCTAATAGGTCATGACAGCTTAGATATAGAAGTTCTCTCCCCTCGGTAGAGGTGGCCTCATTACCCACTTCTGGTTTAGTTCTGCTGCAGCAGCCACGAGTGATGAGGCCACCCTTATCTCACAGAGACGAAGACCGTATTCTCCAACACTGTGCCACATTCTTTCTGTGTAACCACTTACAGCATGGATTTCATTTCCCAGCTGCACACGTGCATCACACACATACACACGTATATGCACACAGCAGGAGAAGAAAAAACTGCCTGTCTGTAAGTGACGTTCAAAGATGAATGTGGCACTACTAACAGATTAAAAGAGAACCCTTCCCCCCAACACTCTAGGCACTTGAACGACTTTCAAGAAAACCAGCTTCCCTTTCTCTATTAAAATGATTTTCATACCACTTTAGCTCCCTATGCCAAAACATTTTAGAAATGGCGGCAGTACATATTGAAAACCAAAAAGTGCCACCCCTTGTCTGTGAAGGGGAAAGCAAGCATATTCCTTGTCTAGAAAGCCCCAGTGACGGGGTCGTCTCTGTCCCATGAGCCACCAGTGTCCCCAAACTGACAAAATGCACATTCTCAGGTCAGTTCTTTTCTAAAGCAGGGATCCTTGTGGGAGGCCCTGGTGACATGAAGAGTGTGTTAAGGCTTAGCCCTGCTTAAATCAACCGATCATTCTATATTGTGCTTTCTCTTTTTTTGGTTTTCAATTATTTATTAAAAGACACAATGCCTGTTAGGGCAACCTCATCAGGATGGAGAACATGGATTCAGTGACTTGTGCATAAAATCTGCAACTCAAATGAAAACTGTGGGGAAACTTCAAACACTGACAGAAGAGAAGGAACTCAGAAGTGAGGTGTTCTCCTTTCAGATTTTAGTTCAGAAGACAAGAAGCCTTGTAAATATTTTGGTTATATTCGCCAAATGTTTTTTTTTTTTTTTTTCCTCCCTTTAAAAGGTAAAATGCTTTTAGAAATCCCCTACTTGGCTTTCCTCATAAAAACACAGGGAACCCTGCTTAGGGTTAGTTTTGTCCCTCCTTTCAGAGGTGCATATGGGTTGGTTGGGAGGTAAAGAAGGGCTAGCCGGTCTCTTTTTCTTGGCTTTGATGGATTCCTCCCCTCATAAAACATAGCCCAGCTCATAATTATAATGCAAAACAGCATCCCCACAGCCTGCTTGGTGCATTTCAAATCTGAAGTTCCTTGAAGTTCTAAGGATTTTAAAATATTGATATTCATTAATTGTGTGGCTTTTTGTGACATAAATGCACATTACATACTTTTATGTGCTGGAAACAGCTAAAAATGCCATGTCACAAATGTTTACATGGCTGTTATAGAAAACGGTATCATGCTAATATATGTCTGCTTCTTAAATTCTGTTAGCAGTTGTAAGACAGTCAGATACCACCCGTGGGATCTTGTGCCCTCATGAAACACAATTACAATGAGAATATCTCATTATCTCATTGGCTTTAGCTTACTGCTCTGTTACCATGGTTTCAAATACACAGAGGAGTCTGAAACTAAGAGTGCTGCTAACAAAGAACATATCCTTGTACAATGACATCAGATCATGTTAGACAGAATAGACTTAATTAAATACCCCCTGATGGAGGCCAAAATACAGAAGTTGGGTCTACTTTTTAAAAGGGAAGCCAGCCATTTAAAAGCATTCTACTTAATTTACTTGGGGATTTGTATTCCTTTCTGACAGCAACTACAATAATAAAAACAAACCGAACTCAGATCCCATTTAATATTCACTGCTGGTGATGAGAAGTTAAGGAAATGGGGACGAAAAAGACAACCGTCAGAAGAGAATGATGTCAAATGTGGTTTTCTTGGCTATTGAGCCAACAACCCCTCAGACTAAGCAACTGGCATAGTTCTGAGGGTGCAGACTACTGGACACCCTGCTTGTGACATGTCCACTGCAATTCAAAGCAGAGTTCCAGCCTTCTCAAGAGAGTTCTAGTCCTGCCAGACACTTATTCACACTCTTTTCTGACATGAGTGTCTAACTTCACAGAACTAGAACTGTATTATTTTTCATGATGGGAAACAAATTGATTTTATTAGAAGAGAAATCACAACTTCGGCCTCTTGGACTTCTGACTGCTGTGTAGCTTGCCATGATTTGATAAATTTCCAGCTCTTGTCTTACTCTGCACTGCAAAAAGTGCCTCATGACTTCATCCAGTATGGTTTTTGTTTAAGCAAACCTTTAAAATATAGTCCAGTACAAGAAATCATTTAGGCCTCAGAGTTACCCGTGTGTTTATTTTCTCCCAAAGATCTAAAACAGTAGCTTCATTTTTCTATGTTGTAAAATTAATTTCCCTGTAATTGAAATCTCCCTTGTTAATGTGAAGTTTATTCCTTCCCCACAAACCCCGCCCCAAACAGGAATCATACCAGTTTAAAAAAAAAAAAACAGCAACATTAAATCACTTATAGGCCCTGGAGACTATCGGGTGACATAATGTGACAATAATGACATCCCTGGTGGTGTTAATTGATTTTGTCCTGGTAGAGGGTAATTTGACTTCTGCAGTGACTGGCGAATCATGGACTTACTGATTGGTCTTCCTAGGTAGTATTACCATTAATGAACAGAAAACACACTTTCCTCTTTAAAAGATACTGGTAATTATGGGGAAGGGAAGATGGAAAGCCATAGGTTCTTAATCGTTTAAGGAGAGTTAATTCCAAGCTGTTTGCATTAAAAGGGGATATATGGCAAAGACTGTGAATTAGCAATTCAGAGTCTCACTCCATAAAATCCAGCTGCTTTTATGCTACCTTAGGAAGATCTGTGAAAGAGTCAAATGATTTGTAAAGTGCGCCTTAACAGAAAAAAATAGCAATTGGCAGCCGCATGTGCTGTGTGATTAAAAGTGATACATCATCTGTCAAGCTGGCTTATTTTATTGGTCTACATTCCTTTCTTTATGGCTTCTAATTGGTGTGATTTTAAAAATATTTTTAAAATGAAAAACACATCTTACTCTAAACTGTGTGAAATAAGATATTCAAATAATTTTGATTTTCAGAGGAGTTGGAGAGATTTGGAAGTCATTCATTTGAGAATCAAATAATTGAGGTTATGTAAATAGAAATGATGTTACCCATATTAGTTAAAGGCAATATTATTATCCACGTCACCAATTTGAAAACTTTGGAGGCATCTCAACTCATTTCTCACTCAGTTCAACTGCTTGTTAAGCCCCATCGATCCTATCAGACCTGCTGATGTTCTGCTTGCAGGTACCAGATCTACCAGAGCAGTCGTTTATGGCTGGTATTCATGATGATGGGCCAGCATCCATGTCTACAAGCTGTTAAATATTTTGTGTATCAACTTGCATCCTACCATTTAAATATCTTTGGAATCCTCCCCTTTGTATCTATTGATGTGCGACTGCCCTCAGTCAGATTTCTCTAACCTAGACTCTAAGAATCAGTTTTAATATTTTAGGGTGATTATCATCTGGTAATCCTTTTTTTTCTCTAGTAATAGACTTTCAACTGGACTTTTTTTTTTTTTTTAATTTTATTTTATTTTTAAACTTAACATAACTGTATTAGATTTGCCAAATATCAAAATGAATCCGCCACAGGTATACATGTGTTCCCCATCCTGAACCCTCTTCCCTCCTCCCTCCCCATTCCATCCCTCTGGGTCGTCCCAGTGCACCAGCCCCAAGCATCCAGTATCGTGCATCGAACCTGGACTGGCACTGGACTTTTTAACTCCAATCTGCCCCTACACTAATTCACGCTCTATATACTAGTTTATATTTATATATTTATGCAAACTATCTTCTGTGTTTATGATTTAAAATATAGTTATATAAGCTTTTCAAAAGTAGAAGTATAGAGTACATATAGCTGCTGCTGCTGCTAAGTCGCTTCAGTCGTGTCTGACACTGTGCGACCCCATAGACGGCAGCCCACCAGGCTCCCCCATCCCTGGGATTCTCCAGGCAAGAACACTGGAGTGGGTTGCCATTTCCTTCTCCAATGCATGAAAGTGAAAAGTGAAAGCGAAGTCGCTCAGTCGTGTCCGACCCTCAGCGACCCCATGGACCGCAGCCTTCCAGGCTCCTCCATCCATGGGATTTTCCAGGCAAGAGTACTGGAGTGGGGTGCCATAGAAAAGTGCACAAATCATAAGTCTACTGTATTGTCTGCAAATCATAAGTCTATTGTATTTAAAACTGTATTGTTTTATTTATTTATTTATTTATTTTTTGTATTTTTTTTGTATTGTTTTAAAATAGGCTTCCCAGAAGCAGAACCCGAGATGGGAGTTTTTAATGTATATGGTTTATTGAGGGTGTACATTCAGATGAAACTTGTAAGAGAACAAGTGAAGTAAGAGAAGTGGCAGAAGAAGTTGTAAAGAGCTGGGAAGGCTCTGAGATTTTACATTATCTGCTAGCTAACAAACTAGCCTGTCTCGGTGTCATGGATGCCAGCAAACTCTCAGGTCAGAGATAAAGGCGGTAAATTACTGACAGCAATAGTAGCAGCCAGAGTAGCAGCTGGTTCTCTGAGCCATAATTCCCATAAGATGATACAAATAGGATCAGGTAATGCTGCACAGGTAGTGGTTTGTCACAGGATAGGAGCCCAACTTTAGGGAAACTGAATCTTTTATAATGGGCAGTAACCTGTCTGACCCTGGAAGATGAGCTCCCCTGGGGTCAGAAGGTGTCCAATATGCTACTAGAGAGGAGCAGAGGGCAATTACTAATAGCTCCAGTAAGAATAAAGTGGCTGAGCCAAAGTGGGAGCGACACAAGTTGTGGATGTGTCTGGTAGTGAAAGAAAAGTCCAATGCTGTAAAGAACAACACTGCATAGAACCTAGACTGTTAGGTCCATGAATTAAGGTAAATTGGACATGGTCAAGCAGGAGATGACAAAAGTGAACATCAGCATCTTAGGCATCAGTGAACTAAAAAGGACAGGAATGAGTGAATTTAATTCAGATGACCATTATATCTATTACTGTGGGCAAGAATCCCTTAGAAGAAATGGAGTAGCCCTCATAGTCAATAAGAGTATCTGAAATGCAGTATTTGGGTGCAATCTCAAAAATGACAGAATAATCTCAGCTTGTTTCCAAGGAAAACCACTCAACATCACAGTAATACAAGTCTATTCCCCAACCACTGATGCTGAAGAAGCTAAAGTTGACCAGTTCTGTGAAGACCTGCAACATCTTTCAGAACTAACACCAAAATAAGATGTTCTTTTCATCACAGGGTACTGGAATGCAAAAGTAAGAAGTCAAGAGATACCTGGAATAACAGGCAAGTTTGGCCTTGGAGTACAAAATGAAGCAGGGCAAAGGCTAACAGAGTTTTCTCAAGAGAACATGCTGGTCATAGCACACAACCTTTTCCATCAACACAGGAGACAACATTACACATGGACATCACTGGATAGTCAATACTGAAATCAGATTGATTATGTTCTTTGCAGCCAAAGATGGAGAAACTCTATAAAGTCAGTAAAAACAAGACCTGGAGCTGACAGTGTCTCAGATCATGAGCTCCTTATTGCAAAATTCAGGTTTAAACTGAAGAAGGTAGGGAAAAACACTAGACCGTTCAGGTATGATCTAAATCAAATCACTTATGATTATATAGTGGAGGTAATGAATAGATTCAAGAGATTAGATGTTGTATACAGAGTGCCTGAAGAGCTATGGACAGAGGAGGTTAGTAACATTGTACAGCAGGCAATGACCAAAACCACCCCAAAGAAAATGAAATGCAAGAAGGCAAAGTGGTTGTCTGAGGAGGTTTTACAAATAGCTGAGGAAAGAAGAAAAGCAAAAGGCAAGGGAGGAAGGGAAAGATATACCAACTGCATGCAGATTTTCAGAGAATAACAAGGGGAGATAAGAAAGCCTTCTTCAATGAACAATGCAAAGAAATGGAGGAAAACAACAGAATGGGAAAGACTAGCAATCTCTTCAAAAAAGTTGGAGATATCAAAGGACTATTTCTTCAAAGGATGGACACGATAAAGAACAGAAATGGTAAGGACCCAACAGAGTCAGAAGAGATTAAGAAGAGGTGGCAAGAATATATGGAAGAATTATACAAGAAAGAGCCTAATGACCCAGGTGACCGTGATGGTATGGTCATTCACATAGAGCCAGACATCCTGGAGTGTGAAGTGGGCCTTAGGAAGCATTACTATTAATAAAGCTAGTGAGGGTGACAGCATTCCAACTGAGCTATTTCAAATTCGAAAAGATGATGCTGTTGAAGTGCTGCACTCAGTATTTCAGCAAATTTGGAATAAAAGTTAGCAGTGACCATAGGACTGGAAAAAGTCAGTTTGCATTCCAATCCCAAAGAAAGGCAATGCCAAAGAATGTTCAAACTACTAAGCAATTGTACTCATTTCACATGCTAGCAAGGTAATGCTCAGAATGCTTCAAGCTAGGCTTCATCAGTACATAAACTGAGAACTTCTAGATGCACAAGCTGGGTTTTGAAGAGGCAGAGGAACCAGAGATCAAATTATCAACATTCCTTGGATCATGGAGAAAGCAAAGGAGTTCCAGAAAAATATCTACTTCATTGACTATGCTAACACTTTTGACTGTGTGGATCACAACAAACTGGAAAATTCTTACCACCTCGGATATGCAGATGATACCACTCTAATGGCAGAAAGCAAAGAGGAACTAAAGAACAACTAATTGATGAAAGTGAAAGAGGAGAGTGGAAAAGCTGGCTTGAAAGTCAACATTCAAAAAAACTAAGATCATGGCATCCAGTCACATAACTTCATGGCAAAGACAAGGGAAAAAGTGGAAGCAGTGACAGATTTTATTTTGGGGGGGGCTCCAAAGTCACCACCGACAGTGACTGCAGTCATGAAATTAAAAGACGCTTGCTCCTTGGAAGAAAGCTTAGACAAACCTAGTCAGGATGTTAAAAAGCAGAGACATCACTTTACCAACAAAGGTTCATATGTCAAAGCTGGGTTTTTCTGGTAGTCATGTACAGATGTGAGAGTTGAACCATAAAGAAGGCTGAGCACCGAAGAATTGGTGCTTTTGAACTGTGGTGCTGGGGAAGACTCTTGACAGTCCTGTGGACTGTAAGGACATCAAACCAGTCAGTCCTAAAAGGAAATCAACCCTGAGTATTCATTGGAAGGAATGACGCTGAAGCTGAAGCTCCAATACTTTGGCCACCTGATTTGAAGAACTGACTCAATGGAAAAGACCCTGATGCTGGGAAATATAGAAGGTAAAAGAAGAAGGGGGTGACAAATAATAAGATGGTTAGATAGCCTCAGGGATCCCAAGGATATGAATTTGAGCAAACAGAGGTAGTGGAAGACGGGAGCCTGGTGTGCTGCAGTCCATGGGGTTGCAAAGATGCAACATAACTTAGCAACTGAAAAACAACAACCACCTGTCTGAACTTTGATCTGAAAGGAGATATCATATTTACTTGTGTGTGTGCGTGTGTGTGTGTGTGTATGCTCACTCAGCTGTGTCTGACTCTTTGATACCCTACTGACTGTAGTCTGCCAGGCTCCTCTGTCCATGGGATTCTCCAGGCAAGAACTGCAACTGGAATGGTTGCCATTTCCTCCTCCAGGGGATCTTCCCGACCCAGGGATCCAAACTATGTCTCTTGCATCTCCTGCATTGGCAGTTTATTATACTGGACAGTAAACAAACCTTCCCTTTGTTCCAGGAAGATGCTATTTTTACCTTTCAAGGATGATTACTATACAGACATCCTTGTAAGGATCATATACAAAAAAGGCTGTCAGTACATCTGGTTCACAAGATGTGCAGGAATTTAAAGAACTTATGGGTAATTGTCTATCCAGAGAGGGAGGCAGATCCAGCTAAAATCTAGCCTCATTGTGATCCCAAGGGGCCTGGCCTTTTACACTTTCATATCATTCAAACTTTGGCTGCCATTCACCCTGATACGAAATTACAAACTTGGGATTATTTTCAAGGGAAGCCACTTCTTTTAATTCTCAGAATGAGGGTGCAGCTGTGAGCTGTTAGTAACCGTCACTTATAGCAGCCGACTAAGCACAAATAGCGGCTGAGCAAAGGATACACTGAATAAAGGGGATCTGTGTGGGACACCAACAGCATTCATTACATTGATTAAGTCTCACAAAGTTAATATACTCCGGTAACAACAACACAGAATAAGAAACACAGCTTTGCCAACCCCTAGACATCACCTTTTATGCCTCTTCCAGGTTAAAATCAACCCGTGCCTCCCTAAATATAACTACTATCCCAACTTCTGACAACATTGATTGGTGCCTGTTGTTGAACTTTATACAGCTATACAGCTGAACAATGTGTGCTCCTTTGTGTCTGGTGTTTTTCACTCAACATTATTTTTGTAAGATTCATGAAAGTTGATGCATGCTGTTGTAGTTTATTTATTTTCTTTGCTGTATAGTATTCCACTTTGTGCATATATCACATTTTATCCTTTCTTCTGTTTATAAGCATTTAGTTCATTGTGGTTTTTTTCTATTATGACTAAAGCTCTGTAATGTTGACTTATGTTCACATTTCTGTTAAATGTATATTTTGTTAGAATGGACTTGTTGATTCATAAGCTGTGCATATGCTTAGTTTTAGTCCCTGCTGTCAACCACTTTCCCTAATTTACACTGCCAGCCAGCAATGTAGGAAAGTTTCATTTACTTTGTGGCTTTGCCAACCTTTGGTCTTTGTTGTTTACATTTGAGCCATTTTGGTAGGTAAGTATGTAATTGTCTCTCACTGTGTTTATAATTGGTATTCCTCTGATGATTCACAAAGCTGAGCATTTTTTATATACACTTGTTGCTCATTTATATATCCTTTTTTAAAGTGTTTGTTCCAAATGTATTGCTCATTTTTCTGTGTTGTCTTTTATTAAAGACTTGTTGGAGTCTGTCTTAAAATTGCAACATGTGTCCTCAACTTATAAATTTTAACACAAATTATATTTTTTACATTTCCTGAAAAAGAAAAGATCTTAGAATGCTTTAACTCCGTTAACTCATCCTATCTTGTGTGATTCTAATATGGTATCATATTTTTGTGTGCGTGAAGAACTCTCCTTTTTTCTAAAGAACGTTTTTTATATATTTCTTTTAACGTGGGATTTGATAGTGATAAATAATCTCGGGTTTTGTCCTATTTATTTTAATTTTATTTCAGCATTTTCAACAGTTTTTGAGATGAATTGGTGATAAAATTCACCAGTTTTAAGTATGTAATAAAATTTGACAGATGTATGTGTTTGTGTGACCACTACAATGATCACAGTATAAAACATTTCCATTTCCCTTGTGTGTTTCTGTAGTCAATCCTCTCCTTACAACCCCACTCCCTAGCAACCACTGATCTCCTTTCTGTTCCTTAAGTTTGCATTTTGTAGGATTTCATATTTATAGAATCATATCATATATAGTCTAGTATCTGCCTTCTTTCACTTAGCATAATGCTTTTGAGAGTTATCCATGTTATTGTGTGTATCAATAGTATGTTCCCTTTTTATATTGCTATGTATGAATAATTAATTAAAAATCATAATATGTGTATCATTAGTTTATTTTATTATTTTATATACAATAATTTATGTATCCATATACCAACTGATAGACATTTGGAGTATTTCTGAGTTTTGGCTATTATGAATGAAATGGCTATGACTTTCACCTGCAAGGTTTTTTTTCCTTTTCAAAAAAAATGAACATATGTTTTTATCCCCCTTGAGTAAAAAAAACACAGGAATGTAATTAAGTTATATGGTACCTGTTATGTTTAAATTTCTAAGAAACTGCCAAACTACTCTCCAAAATGGCTGTACAATTTTGCTCTCCTATCAGCAGTATATGAGGGCTCCAGTTATTTTATATCCTTGCTCACACCTCACATTTTCAATCTTAAATTTTTAGCCATTCTAGTGAGTATGTAGTAGCACATCATTGTGATTTTAAATTCATTTCCCTGATGACTAATGAAGCTGAGAATCTTTTCATGTATTTATTTGCCATTAGTATATCTTCTTGGTTAAAGTATCTGTTCAAGTCATTTGCCCATTTAAAAAATTGGGTTGTTTCTCATTATTATGGCATTGTAAGAGTTTTTTTCTTAATGTATTCCAAATATAAGCTCTTTATCAGATGTAAGTTTTGCAAATGCATTCTCCAAGTCTGAGCTGCTTTTGCATTTTTTTAACAGTGTCATCTGAGAGCAAAAATTTCAACTTTTTATGAGGCTCAATTTATTTTTCTCTTATTGTTTATATTTTGTTTCTTATTTAAGGAATTTCTGACCTTTGATTCAAGGACATCTGGATCTATAGATAGATAGACTGTATCTATGAGTCTGTTGACTTTTGTTTTTGTTTTTCCGCATATAAACAAAATCATAAGGTATTTGTCCTCTGTCTGACTTATTTCACTTAGCCTAATACCCTCTAGATCCATTTGTGTTACTGCAAATGCAAGATTTCATAGTTTTTTTTTTTTTTTGGTAGATGAATAGTAGTCCAGTGTGTGTATGTTTGTGTGTGTGTTTTAAGTGTGTGTATACACTTAGGTCACTTCCATATCTTGGCTATTGTAATGATGCTACAATGAACATAGGGGAGCATATTTCTTTTCGAATTAGTGTTTTCATTTTCTTAAATACCTGAAGTAGAATGGTTGGACAGTATGGTAATTCTACTTTTTAAAAATTATAGTTGATTTACAATATATTTATTTCAGGTGTAGAGCAAAGTGATTAAGTTAAATATTATATATATATATTCTTTTTTGCTTATAGAATCTATTTATGTTTTGTATATAAGTTCATTTGTGTCCCTTTTTGGTAGTTTTATTTTTAAATTTTTGAGAAACCTCCATACTGTTTTCCATAGCGGCTTTATCAATTTTCATTGCTACCAACAGTGCATGAAGGTTCATTTTTCCCCACATCCTCTCCAACACTGGTTCACTCAGTCAGTCAGTTTGGTCACTCAGTCATGTCAGACTCTTTGTGACCCCATGGACTGCAGCATGCCAGGCTTCCTTGGCCATCACCAACTCCTGGAACTTGCTCAAACTCATGTCCATCAAGTCAATAATGCCACCCAACCATCTCATTCTCAGTGGTCCCCTTCTCCTCCTGCCTTCAGTCTTTCCCAGTATCAGAGTCTCTTCTAATGAGTCAGCTCTTCCCATCATGTGGCCAAAGTATTGGAGTTTCAGCTTCATTGTGAGTCCTTCCAGTGATTATTCAGGACTGATTTCCTTTAAGATTGACTGCTTTGATCTTCTTGCAGTCCAAGGGACTCTCAAGAGTTTTCTCCAACACTACAGTTCAAAAGCATCAATTCTTCAGCACTCAACTTTCTTTATGGTCCAACTCTCACATCCGTACATGACTCCTGGAAAAACCATAGCATTAACTAGATGGACTTTTGTCGGCAAAGTAACATCTCTGCTTTTAAATATGCTGTCTAGGTTGGTCATAGCTTTTTTCCAAGGAGCAAGTGTCTTTTAATTTCATGGCTTCAGTCACCATCTGCAATGATTTGGGAGCCCCCAAAAATAAAGTCTGACACTGTTTCCACTGTTTCCCCATCTATATGCCATGAAGTGATGGGACCAGATGCAATGATTTTGGTTTACTGAATGCTGAGTTTTAAGCCAGCTTTTTCACTCTCTTCTTTCACTTTCATCAAGAGGCTCTTTAGTTTCTCTTCACTTTCTGCCATAAGGGTGGTGTCATCTGCATATTCTTGATGCCAGCTTGTGCTTCATCCAGTCTGGCATTTTGCATGATGTACTCTGCATTTAAGTTAAATACACAGGGTGACAATATACAGCCTTGATGTACTCCTTTCCCAATTTTGAATCAGTTCGTTTTTTTCATGTCCAGTTCTAACTGTTGCTTCTTGACCTGCGCACAGATTTTTCAGGAGGCAGGTAAGGTGGTCTGGTATTCCCATCTCTTTCAGAATTTTCCACAGTTTATTGTGATCCACAGAGTCAAAGGCTTTGGCGTATTCAATAAAGCAGAAGTAGATATACTTCTGGAATTCTCTTGTTTTTTTCTATGATCCAATGATGTTGGCAATTTGATCTCTGGTTCCTCTGCCTTTTCTAAATCCAGCTTGAACATCTGGAAGTTGACAGTTCACATACTGTTGAAGTCTTGCTTGGAGAATTTTGAGCAATACTTTGCTAGCATGTGAGATGACTGCAGTTGTGTGGCAGTTTGAACATTGTTTGGCATTGCCTTTCTTTGGAATGAAAACTGACCTTTTCCAGTCCTGTGGCTACTGCTGAGTTTTCCAAATTTGCTGGCATATTGACTGCAGCACTTTAATAGCATCATCTTTTAGGATTTGAACAACTGGAATTCCACCACCCCCAATAGCTTTGTTTGTTGTGATGCTTCCCAAGGTCCACTTGACTTCACATTTCAGGATGTCTGGCTTTAGGTGAGTGATCACACCACCATGGGTATCCGGGTCATGAAAATCTTTTTTGTATAATTCTTTGTGTTCTTGCCACCTCTTAATATCTTCTGTTTGTGTTAGGTCAATACCACTTCTTGTTGTCTTTTTGATGATAACCATTCTGACAGATATGAGGTGATATCTCATTGTGGGTTTGATTTGCATTTTCCTGATGATTAACAATGTTGAACATCCTTTTAAGCATCTATGTATCATTTGTATGTCTTCTTTGGAAAAATATCTATTCAAGGATTCTGTTCATTTTAAAATTAAATCATTTGTTTTCTATTGAGTTGTATATGTCCTTTATATATTTTGGATATTAACCCTTTTGAGATATGTATCATTTGCAAATATTTTCTCTCATTTAGTAGTTTACCTTTTCCTTTTGTCGATTGTTTCTTTTGTCGTGCAGAATTATTTTAGTTTGATGTTGATTTTTGCTTTTCTTGCCCTAGCTATGAAGAGAGATCCAAGGAAATAATATTAAGACTGATGACAAAGAGTTTACTACCTATTTCTTCTAGGACTTTAATGATTTGGGGTTTTATATTTATCTCTTTAATCAACTTTCATTTTATTTTTGTGTATGTGTAAAAGAGTGGTCAATTTCAATCTTCTGCTTGTAGTTGTCCAGTTCTCCAATACCATTTGTTGAAGAAAATGTCTTTTCTCTATTGCATATTCTTGGCTTATTTATAACAAATTAACTGACCATATATGTGTGGGCTTATTTCTGGACTCTATTTTTTCCATTGATCTCTATGTCTTTCTTGCCAGTACCATACTGTTTGACTATTATAGCTTTGTAATATAGTTTGAAATAAGGGCACTTGATATCTCCAACTTTATCCTTCTTTTTCAAGATTACTTTGTCTATTCAGGATCTTTTATGGTCACATACTAATTTTAGGTTTACTTGTTCTAGTTCTGTTACAAATGCCACTAGTATTTTGATAGGAATTGCACTGAATCTATAGATTGCTTTAAGTAGTATAGACATTGTAACAGTATTAATTCTTTCAATCCATGAGCACAGAATGGTTTCTCTCAGCCATTATCTTCTCATACATTCTTCTTGGGTTACAGTTACATGTATATTAAATATATTCAGTAAGCCTCATATGACTCCTTTTCTGTATATTTTCTAGTAGTCATACTACTTCAAGTTGCATACTTTTTTGCTAATCTATATTTCAGATCTCTAATTTTCTCTTCAGCTAAGTTTTAAGGTCTAAAATACCTGTTTGATTCTTTTAAAAGTTGATTCCATATCGCTGATAAAATAGTCGTTTATTTTGTTATTTTAAATTCCAGATTACCTATAGCTTTGTTTTTACTTTTCTGTTTTTGCCTTTTTTTTTTTATCCTTGCTATACTAGATAATTTTTGACTGAGTTGGGTATGATAAATTGTAGAAACTATAGATGAACTTATCTTCCTCCAGAACGTTTTCTTTAGCTTTTAGCAGGAATCAGAAGTAACTTTAAGCTATTGAATGATTGATTTGATTTAGGACTGAGTTTCAGTCTTTATAAGTCATGATCTATTCCTGATTCAGCCTTATTCTTAGAGTTTAATCAATGTAGGATTCCAACCCAAAGTCTAGTTTTTACCATGCCCTCTCCACTTAGGAGAGCTTCACTTCTAATTTGTATATCTCCAGCACCATGAGACAATTGATAGCCTCTTAGATGACACTTTGTTTAGCTTTTTTATTTAATTAATAAAATTTATATTTTAATTTTAGATTTACAGAAAATTGAGTGGCAATTTCAAAGTTTTCATACATATCTTCACTCACACACGTATACATCATCCCCTATTATTAATATGTTGCACCAGTATAGTACATTTGGTACAATTGATTAGCTAATATTGACACATTATTATTAACTAACACCCATAGTTTACCTTAGGGTTCCTTCTTTATGTTTTATTATATTGATATATGGGTTTTAACAAGTGTATATTACCATATACCTGCCACTATGATATCATACAGAATAGCTGCACTGCCTCAAAAATCCCCTGTGTTCCATTTACTCATCCTTTTACCCCTCCCCGCAAGTTCTTGCCAACCACTGATCTTTTTACCATTTCCATAGTTTTGCTTTTTTCAGAATATCATATAGTTGGAATCATATAGTATGTAGCCTCTTCAGTAGGCTTCTTTCATTTAATAATAGGTATTTAAGATTCTTCCATGTCTTCTTCTGAGTTTATAGCTCATTTCCTTTTATTTGCTTAATATTTCATTCTATGGATGTTCCACAGTTTGTTTATCCATTTACTATTGAAGACCATCTGGTGGCTTCCAAGTTTTGGCTATTAGTAATAAATTGCTATCAACATTTGTGTACCATTGTGTGTGTGTGTATGTACGCATAAGTTTTCAACTCCTTTGGGTACATACTAGTAAATACTATTGCTGAATTGTATAAGAGCATGTTCAGTTTTGCAAGAAACTGCCAAACTATTTTCCTAAGTAATTGAACAATGTTGCAGTCTCACCAGCAATAAACAATGAGTTCCTATTACTCTAATCCTAGCCACCATTTGGTGTTTTCAATGTTTCTAATTTCTACCATTCTAATAGGTGTTTAGTGGTATCTCATTGTTCTTTTAATTTGCAATTCCCTAGTAACATGATATTGATCATCTTTTCATATGTTTATTTGCCACCTATATATTTGCCACCTATATACCTACCTATTTTCTTTGGTGAAGTATCTCTTCAAATAAACATTCCTTTTAAAACTAGGTAGTTTGTTTTTTTTTATTATAGAATTTTAAGAATTGTTTGTTTATTTTGGGTATCAGTCCTTTATAAAATAATGTTTTGTGAGTGTCTTCTCCTAATCTCTGCTTGTTTTTTCATTCTCTTAACTGTGTCTTTCACAGAATAAAGTTAATAATTTCAATGAAGTCCAGCTGATCAATTTCATAAATCATGATTTTTTGGTATCACATCTGAAAACATTATCCCTAAACCCAAGGTCAGGTAGACTTTCTACTCTGCTATCTTCAAAAATCTTTTAGATTTGTGTTTTAAATTTAGGGCCATGTTTCTGCTTAGCTTTTAAAATTATCTACCTACCCATCTTGTGAATCATCAAATAACTTTGATAAGATACAATGTTTTCACCTCTCTGCCATTCCCTTCTCTTCAGAATCTTGATCCCTCAAATCTTAACTGCCTTGGTATCCCTGAACTCCAGTTTTTGTCTCTCCAACACAATAAGATTCCTGAAAGCTATGCTTAATTTGTCTTTCATCATCTGTTTTTCTCTCTCCACCCAAGATATTTATGAACTGGAAGTTCCTTGAGGGAAAAAGAAATGTAGAACATTGTGTTTACCTCAACAGTTTCCTTTCTTTCTGACACTTTGGTTCTTTAAGTCCTGGTAATTTGGTAGCTCTACAGTATGTTCACAACGTTTTTTAAAATGTTAAATCTACGAGACAGCAAAAGAAACACTGATATATAGAACAGTCTTATGGACTCTGTGAGAGAGGGAGAGGGTGGGAAGATTTGGGAGAATGGCATTGAAACATGTAAAATATCATGTATGAAACAAACAAAAAAAAATGTTAAATCTATCTTTTCTAGTTCTTGACAAAAAGTTTGGTCTGCTGTGAGCCAGTTTTCCAAAACTGGAAAGTACTGTTTAAAAACTCAGTTCACACATATCTTCTTTGCCTAATATCCTTTGAAGGCTCCCCACTGCCCACAGATCTGGTATACATGGAATAGCACTGCCTATTATGCCCTTTGTACTCTGTCTCTTACCTGTGTTTCTGGGCCCAATACCCACCTCAGGTGTGCTATTGTCAAGCAATATTATAATTCTCAATGTTTTCTTACGTTTTGTGGGCTTTGCCTCTGTTCTTCCTTTTACCCACAAGAACATTTTTCTTATGTTCGTTCAAATTACCTAATTGCTCATCCTTCTACCCTAAATCAAATGTCACCTTTTCTGGAAAACATTCTCTGACCTCTCTTTCTAGGTAGAATTAACACTTTGCTCATTCATATTCCCATTGATTATTTTACAAACCCCATGGTACTTTTCACATTTGTTGTTGTTTTTGTTGTTGTTGAGTTGCTAAGTCGTGTCCAACTCTGCAACTTGCTGGACTGCATGTGATTAAACGTTTGTGTCTCTATCTCTTACTTTAGATGTGAGGATTACTATCATTAGTGCATGGTAGGACATGAAATTGGAGAAAGAAATGGTAACCCACTCCAATATTCTTGCCTTGGAAATCCCATGAACAGAGGAACCTGGTGGGCTACAGTCTGTGGGGTCACAAAAGAGTCCATCACAACATAGGAATTAAATAACTACAAGGACATGGAATATAATAGGAGTTTAACAGATAACTGTTGAATGAATAAAGTATATGAATTCTAATAAATATATTATATGTATATTAGATATATATATCACTATAGTTTCTCACTTTCTTATGTTTTCTTCACATATTTCTCAGCAATAAAGTTACGTCATTCATCTAATTTTCTTTTATCACTCATTCGTCATTTACTGATCACCAAGTGTGTCAGGCACTTTTCTAGGAAACTCAGTAATGAATAAGATAGAATCAATTATTGCCCTTATGCAGCTTCTAATCTAGAGGTGTTAAGCATTTCTTTTGAAAACATGCTTCTCATGTTGTTTGGCAGAAAGTAGTTTCAGCCAGAATGCTTCTTTCTTGGGTTTTTTCTTTGCTCTTTGATCTAGACCTGTTAAACTAAATGTCATTATTTACAGCATTCCACTCTTAACTATTATTGCAGCCTATGCCATGGAAAACAGAAGGACTCACACACTGAGACTTCTCATCTCTAAGAACAATTAAAATATTTTAGGATAGCCTCTGTCAATCAAAGGGACTTCCCTGGCTCAGACGGTTAAAGCATCTGCCTACAATGGGGGAGACCCGGGTTCGATCCCTGGGTCGGGAAGATCCCCTGGAGAAGGAAATGGCAACCCACTCCAGTACTCTTGCCTGGAAAATCCCATGGACTGAGAGCCTGGTAGGCTGCAGTCCGTGGGATCACAAAGAGTCGGACACGACTGAATGACTTCACTTTCACTTTCTGTCAATCAAGTCACAGAGAGTGTTTCATTAATCAATATAATTATTTTTTCTTTATTTTAAGTGACTAAAATGCCAAATGTTTGATGTTAATTGATGTTGTCAGTTAAAAGGTTGATAAAAATATTTCATTTGGTGACAAATAGCTATTTTGATGTTTGAACCTTTTTTCCTCATTGACTTGACTCATTTTGGAGGGCAAAGGCGTGGACAGTGTTGGATATCTGAACTCTATAGTAATTCCATTGTATGTGATAGTGGAAATAAAATTCTGAACATATTATTTCAAATGCTTGAAAGTTTTTTATGTGATATTGTAATTTTTCACTGAAATTATTACATGTATCTATATCTCTGGAAATAACATTCATGGGAGTAAAGATTATAGGCTATGAAAGAATTTTAAAAAATAATCTCCTAAACATTCAAAGATTACAAAATTTAAATTATTATTTTAAAATTCTTATACTTAATAATTCTTACAATATTTTTGTGACCTATAAACCTAAATGTAATTATTGCTTTTTTTTCAAATTTTCATTTACCACAAGTAACACATGAAACCAACAAAGCTTGGGAAATTTGTAGTTTTGCTAGTTTTTAGTCCAAGCTAATGTTCTCACTATTTAATAAAAGTATTACTTAGGATTTTAAATGCTGCTCAATAAAATAATTGAGAACTTAAAAAAAATATGTTTAGTATATGTCATTATACAATTATCAGAAGAACCACATAGGGCATCTTTTAACAAGTTGGGGAGAAAAATCATTGACCCTAGAGTTTGTAAGTATTTCTTTACATGAAAACATTAAAGCACTCTCTATGGGAGAACTAGAAAATCAGACCAAAATATTTGAGGGACAGTAAATAGAGGGTGTTGGAGAAGGAAAACAATTCTGAAAGGAGTGAGGAAGATGTCTCTAAAACATACACAAGGAGCACCTTTCTTCAGGTTTTATACTAATAACTGTAAGTTAACACTTGATAGTCAATTTCTCCATGATGACACTACAAAGAGGAATGAGGAATGGAACCCGGTGATTCCGTAGTATAGGAGATGGGTTCAGAGTAAAATCGTATGTGTATTGTGGTTAGGGGGGAGGTACAGTTCTGCACACAGATGTGTAAGAAAATGAGATGCGAATGCAAGAAAAAAACAACTTATCACAGAGCACGGCGCAGTTCACCCCTCAGCTGCAAGACACCTGCAAAGCCTCGTTTGGCCACAGGAATACTCAGTACCAAAGGGCCTGTATAGGCCGGGGAAATTAACTTGAATGTATTGTTTAGAAGCTGCAGAAAAGATAATAGACTGTGACTTCTGAAATATTTACAGTTCACCTTGGGCTTTCCCTAAAGTATAAACTTTCCTCAGCTTGAACCTGGTGAAGGATGTGAAGAAAGCACAGTAATCCAGTGGGATATTAGTTGAGAAGGCTCATTCTCTCTAATTAATGGGGAAAAAAGAAAGCACGACTTTGGATCAGCTTTGTGCGAGGGAATCTGTATGTGGGAAAGTTTTAAAGTAAGGACAAGACACTTAGTTAAAATTCAATGCTTTATTCACCTTCCCCCCAGTTCAAGCTCAAGCCCTGTGCTGGGACATCAGGACCTATGGCTTATGTTTATACTCGTGTTAAGATATCTCATATTTCCCAGGGTTCTCCAGTTATAGAATTCTCCTGGTGGCCTTGCCCCTCCATCCCGAGCACCTCTGCTCCTGCCCCAAGATCTCGCTGTGATTCCTCAAGCACAAGCCTGAGTACCTCTGGTCACACCGCTCCTTCTGCTGAGGTATTTTCTCCCTATCTCTCTGCAATGCCACACATCACTCAGGATGGACCTCACTGCCTTGTTTTTCATAACCTTCCCACATTCCCTAGTTTCTGAGTCCTTTGGGCTCCCTTGGCAGTGATCACATTCTGCTGTATTTTATAGTCAGCTGTACATACTTCTGATTTTCCACTTTAAGTTCCTTGAGAGTCTGGACCATGACTTGCATATTTTTGTGTCCCTCACAGACTAGCCAATAACAACATTTACAGAGGGTTCTAAAATACATAGCACTCACATACCCTTTCTTCATTAGTGCCTCACAGCAAGGTAGTGATTGCTCTAGTTTGCAGAAGCAGAACCTGGGGTTCAGAAAGATGAAGCAAATTATCTTCAGTCCCAGGGCTATGAACTGGAAGTTTCTAGACTAGAAGTCAAGTCATTTGACTCTGTATTCTAATTTTTCCTTCCCCTGTTCTACTTCAATAAAAGACTGACACTGAATTAAAGTAACCACTGGCCTACATCTTAACAAAAGAAGAAAATACACTCTAAACAACTACTTATATTTAGGTTCATGCTGGTGGAAGAGTGCATTGAGAAAACCCTTGGTTTATGATTTGGGATTTTCAGCTGCCCTGAACCTATAACTGAATTTGACTTTGGATCAGTTAAAAGGGATATTTTCAGCCTCATTTTGCTTGGGGTTTGTGTGAGCTCCGATTATATGCGACCAGTCTCTGCTCTTTCCCATTCATCTTGTCATACAAGAGGCTTTCCTTTCCTGCATGGGAGGAACACTTGAATCTCATCAAAGTAAAATAGCAGGGGTTTTACTTAACACATATGGCAAACCAAATAGAGAGGGCAGGAGATCTCCAGGAATGAATCCAGAGAAGCTTCTAACAAAGAGAACAGTCAATTTGTATATGTAGGACTAGAGGAAAAATCATCAGCAACACTGGCAATATCAGCTGAGAAAGCACTTTGAAGGAGATAAGCTTCAGCCTCTTAGTGCCTTGTAGCAGAATGACACGCACATGGAACTTGGAAAGAGGAATGCATGGGGCTCCTCCTGTGTGCAGGCTGGGCAAAACCCCTCCCTCCAGGTGCTTTTTTTGTATGGAGTTTGTAAAGCTAGAGGAAACTTGGAGGGTATTCTTAGAAACACGTTTTAATCTCCTTTTATTGGAAACTACTCTCAGACAAAAATAAGAACACATCCTCTTTTGATGTTAAACATCTGAATTTTCTAGGATGTAGGTTCTAAGAGTGTTTATGTCTTTTATTTGCTAATATGAGTTTCTATTGGGCTGATACCACATCAGTGATGGCACAGTCAATGAAATATTCTCTGCCAATAGTTGGAAACAAAACAATTTTGAATATTTGCCTCACAGCTCCCTTGCCTTAGGCTTAAATCCGGTAGATACCACATAGAAAATTTTTAGAAGTCCCAGACACAAAGTTCCCAGGAAAATTTTGCCACATTTCAACACTATCAATAAATTCTCCCTATTATTTATACACGTTTGCATATAAATAGTATATACACATTTTGGGTACTGTAAGATAAACTTTACCCACTCCAGTATTCTTGCCTGGAGAATCCCAGGGACAGAGGAGCCTAGTGGGCTGCCATCTATGGGGTCGCACAGAGTCGGACACGACTGAAGCGACTTAGCAGCAGAAGCAGCAGCAGCAAGATAAACTTTGAGACCACTGGCCACCCTAGCCTAGGGTTAGAAGAGGGTCTCTTGAGGAATGACAACCTTGCCTGTCACCTATTCTTGGAGGACCACCAATGAAATTCTGTCTGATGACTTCCAGGAAGGCTCAGCACTATTCATGATTAGTAACAGGGCATCTGATGGGCACTGCTGACTCGTGTTCTTCTGCATTAGTGTTCCTTGTAAGGTCTCCTGTTCTATCAACCATGCAAATAATCCTTTCTTCTGGGCTCTCCCTTCTGCAAATGTGCTCAGTTGTGAAGTCATGTCTGACTCGGTGACCCCATGGACTGTAGCCCACCATGCTCCTCTGTCTATGGGATTCTCCCCAGTCAAGAATCCTGGAGTGGGTTGCCATTTCCTCCTCAGGGCCCTTCCCCCTATCCACCCACAAACCCTGGGCACCATGGCCCAAGTCACTGCAGCATTCTTGAGGCTCCACAGCTGTTTGAAGTTCCCTCCATGGCTGGAGCACAAAGTAGGCAGTCTATGTGCCCTCCTGTGTTACACTCTGCTAGCAGGGATCCAAAGCAACACTTCTTTGTGCCTGCAGCTTTATGGTGGTTTTATTGAAAACAATTATTTCAATTATGTCTTTGTAGCCCCCCCAAGAACTCCTCCCCAGGGGCCTAGATTGGGAACAAAAGCCAGTAACAAACATCATGCACACTCTTCCTCGCTTCCCCCTGCCCCCAATCCATTTGAAGTTTTGTCATGAGGCCCATCTTGCTTGCATCATTCCCTCTAACACAAGTTCCAAACGTATTTCAGAATATGTCACAAAGTCATTTTTGGAGGGGTAATTTATTTGTTTTTTTTATTGCTGCTGTAACAAATTACTATAAATTTAGAGGCTTAAAACAATACAAATGTATTGACTTATAGTTCCAGAGCTCAGAAGTGTGAAATGGGTCCATGGGGTTAGAATCAAGGTGCTTGCAGGAGGCTCTGGGGAGAATCAGTTTTGTTTTCTTCTCCAGCTTCTAGAGGCTGCCAGCATTCTTTGGCTCATGGCCCTCTTCCATCTCCAAGCCAGCAATGGCTTGTCAAGTCTCTACCATCTTTCTGGTTCTTTCTCTTCTGCCTCGTTTCCACTTACAAGGACTCACATGATTACATGGGGTCATATGGAGAATCTGAAATAACCTCTCTATCTCAAGTTCAGCTGAATCCTTAATTCCATCTGCAAACTTAATTCTTCTTTTCCATGTAATATAACCTAGTCACAGGTTCTTGGAATTATGGGCATGAACACCTTGCAGTATTCTACTTACCACAAGTGTTTCTTTTTGAAAACATAGCTCAGTGATAGCTACTTCTGAGGGCTGTGCAAGAAGCATGGGCAGGATGGGTCACATGAATGAATGTAGGTCAGTGTGACTTGGGGCTTCTCCATAGACCTGCCCTTATCCCTGCAGCATATATCAACCACAGTTCAGCTACCCTAACTAGGGTGACCACTTTTTGTTCTTGTAAAACTTCACTGCTCTCATATATATGATCTTTCTGTCTTGAAATCTTCCATCCCTCAAACCCTCTGATCCCTAATCTATCAGCTGTTGTAGACGTGTTCTGATTTTGACTGGCCTTTTTCAAGGTCTCCAGACCCAAAATGATACTCTCATCTACATATTAGATAGCAATAGGTGGACAAATAAGGGGCTACTTTGTTTACGTCTGAACAGTGTCTACCTGCTAGTCAGCATGTTTTATTGTGACCTGGAACTATCACATTAGTTATACCAATTGGTCCTTAACTTGACCCAGCATAGACCTTTCTCAAAAAGTAGGCATGGAACTTCCATACTTTTTGTCTCCATTGATTTAAAGGCTATGGACTTCCAGGCCACTCAGACTGACCTCAATTTACTCTCACCTCAGCAAAAGAAACTTCATGGCATAGGAGAACCAAGATGATGCTTATGAAACCATGACAGGTAAATGGGTTAAAGACACAAATTAGTGTAATTCTTTCCCTCACACCCATCCCGCACTGGAGATCTAGGCAGGTTGTCAGTTTATTTTAGCCCCCAGAACCATTCTTGAATCAGTGATATTTTATGAGACATTGTGGTGCTGACATGTATAAGCTGTCCACTCTTTGCAAGGCATTTTCATGTTTGGTCAATGAGGTGATGCTGACTGGCTTTCTCTTGTACCTTTCCTGAGATCTTTCATTCTGTTTCATTTCTGTACCTGTTTCAATTTTGGTGTGTGTGCATACACACATGCACAGATACACACACACACACACACACAACTCTAACATTAATTCCTGGGCTAGTCCTTTATAGCACATATTAAAACAAAACAAACTCCAACCATACAAAACACCAGCAAGTTTCCCCTAATTCTGAGATTCCAGCTCATTTTCTCTGAAAGCACATGATATTCAGAACAAGCATCTCTTGAGAATACCAGAAATCTTGCAAAAATCCCCATCTTGGCATAATTTTGTTCTGATTTGTATAGGAAATATGAGAACTTTAACTTAATTTAAGAAGGAAACGTAACGTATTTACAATAACTATACACCATAGATGAATAATCAGTTGTCATTCTCATGTGGTGCAAATGCATCTCCCAAGTTCGAATTTTGAGGATTTCTCATTTTGCAAATCCCTGGAGAAGGAGACTCTCAAGAGGAAAGTAAGGAACAGCGAGAGGCAGCAAGTGGATTGTGTGCCCCACAGCTAATCTGAGCATCAGTGATACCCTAAGCAGGATCCTGCTGCCACCTGTAATGAAGAACATGCTTATTTCTAATTTGTAGCATTTCTCCCCTTCCTGATTATACAAGATGGGTTCATTCATTATTAATCTGGTTTGTCAAACAGCACGGCCCTCCAAGTGTCAGGCTTCCTTGTTTTTAGCCAGTGAGTTTGTGTAGAAGCAGTGAAATTTCAGAATGTACAGATCAGCAAGCTCTTGTTTGCACCTGATTAAAGTTAGATAGACTAACTTAACAGCCTTAAAATAATTCTACATAAAGCAGCAGGAGACCTTTCTCTATTTGTCCTTATTATTGGAAAATAAATGGTCTAAAAATCATTTTTTTTCTTCCAAACTGTACCTGATTTTAAAGGGAGTGGAGGAAAGAAAATGATTCTTCTTTATCTACACTGAATATCTTAGGAATCAAAAAAAAACAAAGGAGATATAACTCCAAACTTACTATTAAAAAGTCAGTATTTTAATACACTTACACATATGTGCACACCCACATGAACATACACATACACACAATGATTCTTGCTTTGTGGAGCTTAGAGCAATGTTAACCAGATTGTGATATTGTGTTGTCAGTGAAAACAGTGCTGTACTTACCAATGAAGGTTCATAGTGATATGATTCTTAGGCAAGGGACTTGAACAAGAGATCTGTTCATGGGTCATGTGGCTGGGCTCCAAGACTCAACTGAGAGTAGAAAAAAGTAATGCATTATGGGAAATAGACCCAGGTACTATGCATTCCCAAACAGTAATTATTATGTAAAAGACTGAGAAATAGATTCTAGCTGGTTTCCAAGTCATTTGAGTGAGCCCTGAATTATTTTTCTTTTGTAACCACCTAGTTTTTGAGGAAGTGGGTAAATAAAAGGATTGGGTGATTAAGGCTTGAGCTAAATACAATGAATAGATTTCCATCTATGCCTATTGAGAGGATTTTTTTTTTTAATAAAGGTGTCTCTTGACTTTTTCCTCTACTTATCATAAGAAATCTAGGGCTTTTGTAAACCGAAAGATCTCTGGACGGGTTCTTGCCCCTGAGATAGAGATGCCTGCATACATGGCAGGAATATCATTTACAATTATGATTTTTGGACTAGCAATATCCCCAGAGAGTGTTTCAGAAAAGAGAAAACAACAGTGGTATGAGTCTGTTGAGGGATTATTTATATGGGCTCATCAGCCAGCAAAAATTAGTGGATACTAGATAGAGACTGAGCTGGCACTGGGACAAAGAGGGCAGATTGCAAACTATTGGGTATATGCAAGAAGTCTCATTTGCCTAAAGAGTGTAGTGGAAAAACCTTGACACAAGCTGCCAAAAGTTCCATCCCCTGAATTCAAAGGAAATAATAATTTCTAGTTCTACACCAGTGGTTCTCAACAGCAGGAGGGAGAGCAATTTTGCCTTGTAGGGAACACTTGGCAATATCTGAGGACACTTTTGGTTGTCACAATTGGGAAAGAGAGCATTGCTATTAGCCGAGAAGGAAGGAGAAAGGTGTTGTGGAAGAGTTAGACAGTCTTTGCCATAACCTCATTGAGCATCAATTTTCTTGTCTGTATGATGGACATCATAACAGATGCCTTATTTAGTTGTTATAAATACTGAGATAAGATATGTAAAGTACCTTATCACAGTGCCTGGCACATAGTAATACCTCAACAAATGATCAATATTATTTGCATTATTGTGTGATTCTTGGTAATGATATTTCATTATCAAGTCAAGGGAAAATGACTTGAGAAATTGAGGAAGGGGGTGCATTTCAAAATGAATTTCCAACAAACTCCAAGCAAAGGATGCTAGTGAAAAATTAAGTGAGGAGGGAAGTGAGTGTGGCAACAGTGGAAGCTCCTAACTGAATCCTATTCAGTAGAATTTTTCACAAAACTTGGAAGGATATATTACCAAGGAAAGCTTTTTTGAAAGAATATAAAACTGAGAGGACATTCTTGACGACTAAAGCCTAGAATAACACTGTTCAATGGAAATGCAATGTGAATCCCACTTACAATTTAAAATTTTGTAGTAAGCACATTAAAAAATTAAAAAGTAAAAGGATGATTAACTTTAATAACATGTTTTATTTAACCCAACATATCAAACATATGATCATTTCAGCATGTTACTAATATAAAAAATTACTAACCAGATATTTGCATTCTTTTCTTCATCAAATTCTCAAAATTGAGGGTGTATTTTAGACTTACAGCATATCTCAGTTTGCACTTTCCATGTTTCAAGTGTTTAATAGCCAAATGTGGCTGGTGGCTACCTTATTGAACAGTAAATATATAGAAGATGATTGTAAAAATGTCAGAGATGACAAAAATAAGTCCTTAAGCCATGTCCAGAGTGAGGAGTGTAAGAAAGAAAACACAAACCTGCTGACATGGGAAGAAAATTTAATGTTAGTGTTCCTTAATTTTTTTTTTTTAACTTACATCCTCCCCTTTATGAAACTTATTACCCAGCAGGTATGATTAGATCTCACTTTAGTATAAGGTATTTGAAGGCAAAGTATGTAATAAACTATGAGGAGATCATTTTGAATGCTAATAATGAATTAAAATACCTATAGTTGGACACGGAGAAGGCAATGGCACCCCACTCCAGTACTCTTGCCTGGAAAATCCCATAGATGGAGGAGCCTGGTAGGCCGCAGTCCATGGGGTCGCTAAGAGTCAGACAAGACTGAGCGACTTCACTTTCACTTTTCACTTTCATGCATTGGAGAAGGAAATGGCAACCCACTCCAGTGTTCTTGCCTGGAGAATCCCAGGGACGGGGGAGCCTGTTGGGCTGCCGTCTATGGGGTCGCACAGAGTCGGACACAACTGAAGTGACTTAGCAGCAGCATAGTTGGACTAAATATGTTTTAGGGAACAGAGAGACTCTTGAGTAGGTTGGAGGAATTGTGAGTGGCAACAGGGCTATGAAGAGACTAAGAATAAAAAAATATATGTGTCTTCTCAAAAGGAGGAGGACTTGTGGACTTGAGTGAAAACTTGTTATACTTCTCTATTCTTGCCTGTGAGGGCCTCCTTGGTGCCTCAGTGGTAAAGAATCTGCCTGCCAGTGCAGGAGATGCAGGTTTGATCCTTGAAGAAGGAAATGTCAACCCACTCCAGTATTCTTGCATGGAGAATCCTATGGACTGAGGAGCCTGGTGGGCTTCAGTCCATGGGGTCACAAAGTGTCAGACACGACTTAGGAAAAAACAACAGCGATAACTTCCCTGTGAAAACTAACCTCTGGCTCTTAGGTTTCTCAACTATGAACTCAGAGATTAAATCACATGAATTCCATGGCCACTTTATGTTTTAGTGTCTGAATCTGTAAGCTCATCCAGACTTGGAGTTTGAACATCGAGAAAGGGAACAGATTATCACTCAGTTCAGTTCAGTCGCTCAGTCATGTCCGATTCTTTGCAACCCCATGAATCGCAGCACGCCAGGCCTCCCTGTCCATCACCAACTCCCAGAGTTCACTCAGACTCACGTCCATCGAGTCAGTGATGCCATCCAGCCATCTCATCCTCTGTCGTCCCCTTCTCCTCCGGCCCCCAATCCCTCCCAGCATCAGAGTCTTTTTCAATGAGTCAACTCTTCGTATGAGGTGGCCAAAGTACTGGAGTTTCAGCTTCAGCATCATTCCCTCCAAAGAAATCCCAGGGCTGATCTCCTTCAGAATGGACTGGTTGGATCTCCTTGTAGTCCAAGGGAATCTCAAGAGTTGCAATATACTCATCTAGGGTCCAGTAATAGCTTATGAAAAACAAATAACAGTAGCCTAATCTCATTTTCTCTTATAAGAGAGCCTTTAGTCTCACTATGTCAGGGAGGCTAGGACCATAGCACATTTGGATTTTGGTGAGAGTTTTGGAACTTATGTTTAATGAGTACCTACTATTTGTGTGGCATTGGTGATTTAGTTGCTAAGTCATGTCTGACTCTTGCAACAGGCTTCCAGGCTCCTCTGTCCATAGGATTTCCTAAGAAAGAATACTGGAGTGGGTTGCCATGTCCTTCTCCAGGGGATCTTCCTGACTCAGGAATTGAACCCAGGTCTCCTGCATTGCAGGTGGGTTTTTTTTTTTTTAAACAACTGAGACACCAGGGAAGCACACATATTATTTATTTAACATTAATTCAGCAGATGCTTATTGAGACTATACTGTGTTTAAGAAACTGAGGATGTAACAGTAAAGAAGATGCTTCTTTAGAAACTAATTACACAAACTTGATTATGGAATTTTGTAGAAGTTATAAGAAAGTATATTTAAGGAGTTACTTAACTTGGTCATGAGACATTGCAGGAGGCTTTCTCTAGGAAATGACATCTATATGGCCACCCAAATATGTTCAGGAAAAACATTGAGGTGTGAGACTAGGAAGAATATTTCAGGAAGAAGAAATAATATTTTTGAAGGGTCAAAAGTTAGAACAGAGCTAATATGTTGCAGAGTAGTGCCTCTCAAACCATATGTGCACATAAATGCATTAAAATGCAGATTCTGATTCTAAAAGTCTAGGTGGGATCTGAGATCCTGCATTTCTAATGAGCTCCCAGATAATGCTGATGCTGCCAGCCTGTGGACCTCACTTTGAATAGCACCAGTATCAAGTACACAAAGGAAGAGGTCAGAGAGATTGCTAAAGAGGTGAGCATAGGTTGGATCATGAAGGACTTTGTAAGTCATGTGAAATTTAAACAACATGCTACTGAAGAACCAATGGGCCAAAGAAGAAATCAAAAGAGAATTAAACAATACTATGAGACAAGTAAAAATGGAAATACCCCCAGATTTATTGGTTGTGGCAAAAGGAGTTCTAAAAGGAAAATTCATAGTGATAAGTGTCTACCTTATGAAATAAGAAAAGTCTCAAATAACCTCCAGAAACAAGAAAAAGAGGAATAAACACAGCCTAAAATTAGAGCAGAAATAAATAAAATAAAGACTAAAAAGACAATAGAAAAGACTAATGAAAGTAACAGATGATTCTTTGAAAAGATACACAAAGTTGAAAAACTTTTAGCTAGAGTCACCAAGAAAAAAAGGAATTCAAATAAATGAAGTCAGGAATTAAAAAGGAGATATAATAAGTGATACCACAGAAATACAAAGGATCACAAGAGTCTACTATGAACAATTATATGCCAAAAAATTGAATGACCTAGAGGAAATTGATAAATTCTTAGAAACATACAACTGAATCATATTGAACCATGAAGAATAGAAAATCTGGACAGACTGATTACTAGTAAGAAGATTGAATCAGTAATGAAAAATCTCCCAACAAACAGAAGTCCAGGACCAGAAGGCTTCACTGGCAAATTTTACCAAACATTCAAATATAAGAATTAATTTAATTCTTTCTTAAGCTCTAAAAAAAAAAGAAGAGAAAAGGGGGGAACTTTTTCATATTCACTTTATGAGGCCAGCATTATCCTGATATTAAAACTGGACAAGGATGCCACAACAAAAGTGAATTATAGACTAATATCCCTGATAAACACAGATGCAAAAATCCTCAATAAGACACTAGCAAACTGAATTCAACAATGCATTAAAAGCATAAAACATCATGATCAAATGGGATTTATTCCAGGGATGCAAGCCTAGTTCAATATCTGCAAGTCAGTCAATGTGATACACCACATTAAAAAAATGGACACAAATAATATGATCATCTCAATAGATGCAGAAAAAGCATTCAACAAAATTCAACATCCTTTTGTGATTAAGAAAAAAAACCTCTCAACAAAGTGAGTATAGAGTGAATGTACCTCAGCATAATAAAGGCCACGTATGACAAGCACACAGGTAATGTTATACTCAATAGCAAAAATCTCAACTTTTCTTTTAAAAATCAGAAACAAGACAAGGATTCTCATCTCACCACTATTATTCAAGATAGTATTGGAAGTCCTACCCAGAACAATCAGGCCAGAAGAAGAATTAAAAGGTATCCAAACTGGAAAGGAAGAAGTAAAACTGTCACTATTTGCAGATTACATGAGACTATATAAAGAAAGCCCTAATATCTCCATCAAAAAACTATTAGACTTATAAACAAATTCAGTAATATTACAGAGTATAAAACCAACACACAAAAAATCTTCTGCATTTCTATACATTAATAACAAACTATCAGAAAAAGAAATTAAGAAAACTATCTAATTTACAACTACATCAAAAAGAATAAAAGTTCCAAGGAATAGATGTTAACTAAGAAGGTGAAAGACCTGCATACTCAAAACTTCAAGACTTTAAGGAAAGAAATTGTAGAAGACATGAATAAGTGGAAAGATATTCCACGCTCTTGAATTTAAGGAATTAATATTATTAAAATGACCCTACTATCCAAAGCAATCTACAATTTAAATTCAATCTTCATCAAAATTCTAATGACATTATTCACAGAAATGGAACAAATAATCCTAAAATTTATTTAGAATCATAAAAGATTCCAGATGGCCAAAGCATTCTTGAGAAAGAATAACAAAGCTGGAAGCATCATACAATCTAATTTCAAATTCTATTACAAAACTATAATAATTAAAACAATAAAAACAGACACATAGATCAGTGGAACAAAATAGAGAGCCCAGAAACAAACCTGAAATATACAGTCAATAAATTTATGACAAAGCCAAGAATATACAACGAGGAAGGTATAGTTCATTCAGTAAATTGTGCTTGGAAACTGAGCAATCACATACAAAGGAATGAAACTGGACCACTAGCTTATATCATACACAAAAATTAACTCAAAATGGATTAAAGACTTGAACATGAGACTAGAAACCGTAAAATCACTAGGAGAAAACATAGGTGGTAAGCTCCTTGGCATAAATCTTGGTGATGATTTTTTGAATCTGACACCAAAAGAAAAAACAACACGAGTAAAAATAAATAGGATTACATCAAACTATAAAGCTTATGCACAGCAAAGAAAACTATCAACAAAATAAAAAGCAATCTGCTTTGGTGATGGGTGGGAGAAAATATGTACAAATTATATATCTGACAAGAGGTTAATATCCAAAATATGTAAAGAACTCATACAACTAAGCAGCAAAAAGACACAAAACAAGCAAAAGCAATCCAATTTAAAAATGGACAGAAGATCTGAATAGACATTTTCCCAAAGAAGACATATAAATAACTTATAGACATATGAAAAGATGTTCAATATCATTAATCATCAGAAAGATGCAAGTCAAAACCACAGTGAGGTATCAACTCACACCTGTCAGAATGACTATTATCAAAAAGATAAGAAGTGTTGCCAGTGATGTGGAGAAAAGGAAACCCTTGTGCACTGCTAATGAGAATGTAAATTGGAGCAATAGCTATGAAAAACAGTACAAAGTTTCCTCAAAAAATTAAAAATAGAACTACCATATTATCCAGCAATTCTACTCTGAGTATTTCTCTGAAGAAAATGAAAACATTAACATGAAAAGAGACAATTACTCTCATGTTCCTTGCAGCACTATTTACAATAGCCAAGATATGGAAACAGCCTAAGTGTCCGTTGGTGGATGAATGAGTAAAGAAAGTCAATGGAATATTATTCAGCAATGTAAAGAATGAACTTTCACTGTTTGTAACAACATGGATGAACCTTGGGAGCATTATACTAAGTGCAATGAGTCAGACAGACAAATACCATATGATCTTTTTCATATGTGGAATCAAAAACAAAACAAAACAAAACTCCAAGCTTATAGATACAGAGGAAAATGGGGTTTTGTCACAGAGATGAGGGCTGGGGAGTGGGTGAAGAAGGGCAAAAGGGATAAAAACATACCTTCCAGATGGTTCTATGTGCAGCTGGGTTGCTTAGATTATTCTGAGTTGCCTTCCAACTCTGAGTGTTTGAAGTAACCTTTCATCATCCCCAGGTTCCTAATGTGTACATTTGTGCAGTCAAAACACCCCCTCGGCCTCATGATGAGATGTTTCCTACTTTTCCAGTTTCCAGTTTCTAGGTTCTGGGGCGTAGGTTCTTTTGCAATGCCACCTAGTGGATAGCCAACTGTGTGTATGAGATGGTGTGGTGGGTCTTAACCAGAAAGGCTTGTTAAATGGGAAAGTCATGTAGTTAACAACCACAAGACTCAGTGGCACAAAGGTCAACCAGCTTTTCCTTAATTGAAGAAAAAGCAAACAAGCATGTTCCTTATATAAACACCAATATTTAACATTTAACTCAACCCTCATGATTCATTAAGGAAAGGAAATTCAATAAAGTTGGGTAGATGTGACTACAGGAAAAACTACCTCCAATGAATCCAGCTGTTTTCAGAACTCTGAGTAAAAAAAAAAAAAAAAAATCAATTTTTGAAATAAAGTGCTAAATGTAGATAGCAACCATCATTATAAATATATTGTTTTTAATTCTAGAGTGACTATCTTTTGTATCTTAAACTACCGTGTTTCTTCAGTCCCATGGAATACTTATTAAAGAATCTCACTGTGTGAACTTTAAACTCTTGGGTCAGAAAGTGAACAGGGATGGCAAAGATGCTAGCTATTTCTGATTCACAAAAATAAAAATTGGTTTTTAGGCGACACATTTTGTGGGTTAGAATCCGTGGGAAATGAAGTAGGCGCAATGAGTTGTAGCAGAGAGAAGGTAGAAAATAATAGAAAACAGACATAAGAACTGGAAAAGTATAGTTGTCTGGGACCATTTAGTGAAGGGGCAGACAGTTCTACACACCTTAACAGTCCCTAGGGCATCCTTGGGTCAACGGTCATAGTCTATTTTATAAAACTTTCCATCCAAATAAGTTTTAAAAGATGCTACTTAATAGTGTTTGTAACTAAAAGGCATAAAAGGCATTTTGTGGAGAATGAGCAAGGGATGCTTGGGAGGATAGAGACATTTAGGGATTTAACAGCCCTGAGGTTTTGAGAGGGATTGGAAACAAGAAGTAGTCAGCACTAATTTACATTCTCTAACGTTACACAGCACTAGGCACATTGTTTTCAACAATCAGCTGTGGGAAAATTATAAAGAAAATGAAAAGAATAATCACACACTAAAAAGTGGCAAAGTTGCAGTTGAACCTTCTCAATTGCTTATTGATACCTAAGCAGTAAGAGTGTCAGGCTTCCTGGCAGCTTTCAAGGCTTCCCCTTGGAATTAAGAGCAGCAGGTCCACTACTTCCTCTTCCAGCCAAGTCTTCAACCCGCTGAGCCAAATAAATACCATTGAGGTCATTTTCCTTTTCCCTCACTCTAATGCAATTAGGGACAAGAGGGTGTGAGCTTGGAAGATGAAGGCCGACAGCTGAAGTCTGAAGGACTCTGTCAAGACTGCAGCAGTGATGCTGGCCTACCAAAAAGCAGGTCAGAGACTTAACACAGAAATAGAAGCAATCCCCAAACCGATGGTTAATGAAGTGACAGTAGATGGGACCATGCCAATAATATCCATCTACACTGTGAACTCAGGACTATTTTAAATGATGCTTACTGGTTCCTCCATTATCTAGGTGGTCTTGTGCATGCCATGTCTTCCTAGGTAACCCTGCAAATTTTGTAAAGAACGTGACTGGGATCATTATAATCCACTGCAGTTAATTATTCCATTGCTTCCCCCAGCAGAAGTACATTAGACTTAACAGAGTTCTTAGTTGCCCTTAAAAAGTACATATGGTACTTTTAAAATTATAGTTCAGAAACTCAAAACTTTGAGAGAAAAATTGGAAGGGATCTTAAGGCCATGTGAACTGGATGCAGAAAAGAGCAGAGGGTGTAGTTTATGGTAGAATACTTCATGTTTTGTACCCATTTCTGGTTTCTTTCTGTTTAATTTGCAGGGGAACTTTGTTATAAAATGTGTCAGGATACTATGTGACTTAAGTATGATAGAATATTTCAGTGAATTTAAGGGTTCATTGCAAGACTGAAGGGTGAAATCTTTTCTTGCTTTCTCTCTTCCCCTCTTCCCTTTTTCCTTCCTTCATTCTTTATACTCCCATCTCTCCTTTCCTCCCTCGTTCCTCTATTCTCCTTCAAATTTTTTTTTTCTGTTTTGGTAAGCAGTGTGTTCAATCTAGAAACAGAAATCTAGGTCTCTGATTGCATGTCTTGGTATGATATAATCAGACTTGAGTTTCGTAGATGGTGTCTGTGTAAGAGGTTTAAGCTGAAAATTGGGCTAAGATGGTCAGACCATAATGTTGTGACAAGTGAGCTTTCTCATCTAATGCACTATAAAGAATCAGTCAAGATTTTGTATGCAATGCAAGTTATTATATTAGATTTAGGTTTTATGACTTTTATTTTTGAAGGAAATGGTATTATACCACTGATATGCTCATGGACATCAATACATGCTTTGTTCTCTTTTGCTTCCAGTTTACCATGGCACTCTATACATCCCTCATCCAAAAATTTTTATGGAATTGTTAACTATGGTACAGTTAGAAAAATCTGCTGCAATTAGAGTTTGTTATCAATGATTTACTAAAAACTGTTATCCATTTTTTCCAATGTTGCAAAAAAAATTATTTATCAGGGCATCATTAACTGGTTAGATACAGTTCTTTGTTACAGAAAAGCAGCAAGGTTTAGAGTGAAAAGCATTGGTTTTGGACTCAGCTGGGCCAAGTTTTCAATTTTCTATGTGATCCTAGATGAACTTCTTGTATTACCTGAGGTTCACTTTTTTTTTAATTATAAAGTTTGAACCACAGGGTCATTTAAAACTTTTTAAATTTTTATACACCCTTTAAAGTGACTTTCCATTTACATTTATTACAAAACATTGGCTGTATTCTCCAGGTTGTACAATACATCCTTGAGCCCATCTTCACGCAGTAGTTGGTGCCTCCCACTTCCCCACCCTCATGCAGCTCCTCCCCACTTCCCACCGATAACCACGAGTTCATTCTCTACATCTATGAGTCTGCTTCTTTTATGTTATATTCACAAGTTTGTTGTATTTTTTTAGAGTCTATGTATGAGTTCTATCATTTAATATTTATCTTTCTGTGACTTATTACTTAATATCCTCGAAGTCCATCTATATGATAAAATGTTGTTCTTTTTTATGGCTTAGCAGTATTCCATTATATATATACATATATATGCACGTGCACGTACACACATTACATCTTCCTTATCCATTCACCCATCGATGGACACTTAGGTTGTCCCCATGTCTTGGCAATTTTAGATAATGCTGCTATGAACATCGGGGTGCATGTATCTTTTCAAATCAGTGTTTGTATTTTTTCAGATATATATACCACAGAGTCATTTTGAGGAATACATTAAATTATTTACATAAAGCACGTTGTTAGTTTTGCCATGAAGTAGTAGTGATGATGATGCTGATGGTCACCGTGGTGATGACGATAGTGATGATGATGGTGATGATAGTGACAATGATGTCAGTGAGGAATGTGGGGTACCTTTTGAGAGACAGTAACAGTGGTTAAAAGCATAGATTTAGGAGCCAAGCTTCTTGGGTTCTACTCCCAAGAAGCTATACCAGTTCTGTAGTCTTGGAAAAGTGTGTTAGTTATATTTTGCTTCATAACAAACTACCCTAAAATGAGTGACTCAAAACAACATATATTATCTCATAGTTTTGGTGGATCAGGAATGGAGGAACACCTTAGTTGTGTTGTCGGCTTCATAGTCTCTCAAAGACTGCAGTCAAGGCATTGGCCCAACATCTGGGATCTCATCTGAAGCTCCACTGGGGAGGGATCCACTTCTAAGCTCACTCAGGTGGTTTTTTGGCAAGACTCTGTTCCTTGAGAACTGTTGGATTGAAAGCCTACATTACTTGCTGGCTATTGGCTGGAGACTGCTCTCAGTTCCTTGTCCTATGGGCATTTCCAACAGAGCAGCCATCAAAGGCAGCAGAATGAATCTGCTAGTAAGTCAAATGTCACAGGCTTTTGTAATCTAGCCATGAATGTGACATCCTACTACTTTTTTTCTCTGTATTCTATTTGAAGTGAGTCATTAGGTCAAGCCTTCCAAAGGAAAGCAATGACACAGAGTGTGAACACCAGTCGGAGCCATCTTAGAAGTCACCTCCATAGCAAGTTACTCAATCTCTGTTCCTCAGTTCTTACATGTGCTAAATGCAGTGAGTAATTGTAACTATTTAATTCAGTTCAGTTCAGTTCAGTCACTCAGTTGTGTCTGACTCTTTGCGACCCCATGAACCGCAGCACGCCAGGCCTCCCTGTCCATCACCAACTCCTGGAGTCCACCCAAACCCATGCCCATTGAGTCTGTGATGCCATCTAACCATCTTATCCTCTGTCATCCCCTTCTCCTCCTGCCTTCAATCTTTCCCAGCAGCAGGGTCTTTTCAAATGAGTCAGCTCTTCACATCAGGTGGCCAAAGTATTGCGATTTCAGCTTCAACATCAGTCCTACCAATGAACACCCAGGACTGATCTCCTTTAGGATGGACTGTTTGGATGGCCTTGCAATCTGAGAGACTCTCAAGAGTCTTCTCCAACACCACAGTTCAAAAGCATCAATTCTTCAGAGCTCAGCTTTGTTTATAGTCCCACTCTCACATCCATACATGACCACTGGAAAAACCATAGCCTTGACTAGATGGACCTTTGTTGACAAAGTAATGTCTCTGCTTTTTAATATGCTGTCTAAGTTGGTCATACCTTTCCTTCCAAGGAGTAAGCGTGAAAATAAAAGATTTTCATGGCTGCAGGCACCATCAACAGTGATTTTTGGAACCCTGCAATCATGGCTGCAATCACCATCTGCAGTGATTTTGGAGCCCAGAAAAATAAAGTCAGCCACTGTTTCCACTGTTTCCCCATCTATTTCCCATGAAGTGATGGGATCAGATGCCATGATCTTAGTTTTCTGAATGTTGAGTTTTAAGCCAACTTTTTCACTCTCCTCTTTCACTTTCATCAAGAGGCTCTTTAGTTCTTCTTCACTTTCTGCCTTAAGGGTGGTGTCATCTGCATATCTGAGGTTATTGATATTTCTCCTGGCAATCTTAAGTCCAGCTTGTGCTTCTTCCAGCCCAGTGTTTCTTTTAATGTACTCTGCATATAAGTTAAATAAGCAGGGTGACAATATACAGCCTTGACATACTCCTTTTCCTCTTTGGAACCAGTCTGTTCCATGTCCAGTTCTAACTGTTGCTTCCTGATCTGCATACAGGTTTTTCAATAAGCAGGTCAGGTGGTCTGGTATTCCCGTCTCTTTCAGAACTTTCCACAGTTTGTTGTGATCCACACAGTCAAAGGCTTTGGCATAGTCAATAAAGCAGAAATAGATGTGTTTCTGGAACTCTCTTGCTTATTTGATGATCCAGCAGATATTGACAGTTTGATCTCTGGTTCTTCTACCTTTTCTAAAACCAGCTTGAACATCTGGAAGTTCACGGTTCATGTATTGCTAAAGCCTGGCTTGGAGAATTTTGAGCATTACTTTACTAGCGTGTGAGATGAGTGCAATTGTGTGTTAGTTTGAGCGTTCTTTGGCATTGCCTTTCTTTGGGATTGGAATGAAAACTGACCTTTTCCAGTCCTGTGGCCACTGCTGAGTTTTCCAACTTTGCTGGCATATTGAGTGCAGCACTTTCACAGCGTCATCTTTCAGGATTTGAAATAGCTCAGTTGGAATTTCATCACCTCTACTAGCTTTGTTCATAGTGATGCTTCCTAAAGCCCACTTGACTTCACATTTCCAGATGTCTGGCTCTAGGTGAGTGATCACACCATTGTGATTATCTGGGGCATGAAGATCTCTTTTGTACAGTTCTTTTGTGTGTTCTTGCCACTTCTTCTTAATATCTTCTGCTTCTGTTAGGTCCCTACCATTTCTGCCCTTTATTGAGCCCATCTTTGCATGAAATGTTCCCTTGGTATTTCTAATTTTCTTGAAGAGATCTCTAGCCTTTCCCATTCAATTGTTTTCCTCTATTTCTTTACATTGATCGCTGAGGAAGGCTTTCTTATCTCTCCTTGCTATTCTTTGAAACTCTGCATAGGAATTCATGATCTGAGCCACAAGTCAGCTCCCAGTCTTGATTTTGCTGACTGTATAGAGGTTCTCCATCTTGGGCTGCAAAGAATATAATCAACCTGTTTTCTGTGTCAACCATCTGGTGACGTCCATGTGTAGAGTCTTCTCTTGTGTTGTTGTTTGCTATGGCCAGTGCATTCTCTTGGCAGACCTCTATTAGCCTTTGCCCTGCTTCATTCTGTACTCCAAGGCCAAATTTGTCTGTTATTCCAGGTGTTTCTTGACTTTGTACTTTTGCATTCTAGTCCCCTATAATGAAAAGGACATCTTTTTTGGGTGTTAGTTCTAGAAGGTCTTGTAGGTCTTCATAGAACTGTTCAACTTCAGCTTCTTCAGTGTTACTGGTTGGGGCATGGACTTGGATTACCGTGATATTGAATAGTTTGCCTTGGAAACGAACAGAGATCATTCTGTCATTTTTGAGATTGCATCCAAGTACTGCATTTCAGACTGTTTTGTTGACTTTGATGGCTACTCCATTTCTTCTAAGGGATTTCTGCCCACAGTAGTAGATATAATGGTCTTCTGAGTTAAATCCACCCATTCCAGTCCAAGTTAGTTCACTGATTTATTTAATAGTGCTATTGTAAAGATTAAACAAGTTAATATTGCTTAAAAGTTTAAAGTTAATAGACAAGTAAAGTATCTGTGCCTGTCACATAGTATGCACTCAATAAATGAGAGTATTTTTGAAAGATAGTAATTTACAGCTTTTCACCTATTTTCAAAGTATTAGGTCAAGCTGCTTAATAGCCTTTGTCACTCTGTATCAAAATGTGGTTGTTGCATTGCCAGTTTATACCAAGAAATGGCAGCAAAGTTCAGGGCCAGAGGATGGTATGGCCACACCAAGGAGCACTGTAAAATGAGGCTCAAGTCCAAATACTGTTTTTCTCTTAATAAGTTGTGAAGTGTGGGAAAGTCATTTTATCTCACTGGATCACTGTGTCTTCGGAGCTAGTAGCTCCTAGTAGCTCCTGAATTATGGAAATTGCCCTATGATGGGCCAGACTCATCTACATGAGTGCTTTAGATGTTATCAGGAGTGATATTTGTAATATTTAGCAACTGCTTGGGGTCAGGTGCTGGCCAATCAGAACAGGGGCTGCCATGAACACGGTGCAGCCGTGCTCACGTGAATTGGCTGCATGCAGTCCCTTCTGGTCTCAGACATGTATGATCCCACAACCCATTTCCAGATCACTTAATGATCTTGTGGTGCACACAGCTCTTTAGTTTTGTTCCCCTTCTTTTTATAACTTTACCAAGGTAGCTTACAAGCCAGAGTCATAGAACAATTTAAATAAAATTTAATATGATATGATTATCCTGTTCTATGAGTTTAAACAGTGTGAGCAAATGTATCTGGAGTATAATCAAAGTATATGGTTCAGAAGCTAATCCCATTAAGTATGTTTTTTAAAACTCACCCAGTGTTGTTTCAGAGACTCATTACCAGAATGAAAATTCTAATCTCTGTTTGTTTTTTGCAGGCCTTCTGATCCTTCTCAAGAAGCTCACATGCGCCTCAAACAAAAATGTCACCCAGCAAGGTAACAGTGTCATTGCCCCAGTGGCTGTTGTCTCCCAGACTCCCTGCGTGACCCGCCTCTTTCCTGATGCCTGCTAAGTACTTGATACTTTCCTACACAGGAAGCTTATATGAAGTAATTAACATTTAATGAGAGGAAATCAACTGATTAGAATGCTTTTCGTGGTACTTTAGCTAATAAATGTTGTATATACTTTTGACTGCATCTAGTCAGCATGTGGCCTCTTCTCCCGACTGCACCCGTTTTTTTCTGCCCCCCGCAGTTCTGTCCCGCTCTAGGGCTTTCTGTAGTAACCTGGCTGAATGGTTTTGCCTTAGTTAATTTGAGGAAACTTTTGGACCAAATTATTGAGATAAATATTTTGATTAAATTTTGCTTAGAGCAGTAAGTGCATGAAGCTTCTGAATCCAAATCAAGGCCGAATCGTTCCAACCAAGCTTGATGGAGAACAGCAAGAGTCTGATGAAAGCAAAATCTGCCCAGGAGAGTCCCAGGCAGCTGAAAATGATTTAGCCTGTGTTTACGAAGGCAATTAGGGTTGTGCCAGTGCAGCTCTGGAGGCTCAGAGACAGGGGTGGAGAGGTGTAACATCAGAGGCCCAGGAGTACCCACATGGAAGTCTGGATCTAGCCTTTCAATATCTACTAGTAACTCCTGAAGTGTGGGACTTGCCCTAGGATGGGCCAGATTCAGTGTTCTCCAGATTTTCTGGCCAGGTGTTATCAGTAAAAAATTGTGGAGCAGCAGCCCCAATTTTTTTATCTGCATGCATTTCAGTAGTTACTGTCTCAAAAGACAATGTATACTCGGGTTGAGGTGCATCATTGATAATGGTGAATGAGTCCATGTTTTGAAGAGTCTTGATAATGTCTATTGTATTCGAATAAAGTGTCATGTTTTTCTCATGATATAGTAGTAGTAGTAGTTTGGTTGCTAAGTTGTGTCCAACTATTGCAACCCCACAGACTATAGCCTGCCAGGTTCCTCTGTCCATGGGATTCTCCAGGCAAAAATACTGGAGTGGGTTGCCATGCCCTCCTCCAGGGGATCTTCCCGACCCAGGGATCAGACCCACATCCCTCACATCTCCTGCATTGGCAGGCAGATTCTTTACCATTAGCACCACCTGGGAAGCCCAAACCTCCTTATATGTAGCTCTATATATCCTATTGGTTCTGTTTCTCTGGAGAACCCTAACTAATGCAACCGGATAACATAATTAATAAATGCACTTAAACAGGGCCATGTAAACTGAACTGGGTTGCAAACAAAAAAGAGAAAGAATTAATATGGGCTCAGCTCTCAAGCATGGAACTGCCACTTTTCCTCAGGACATGTTGCAGTGTTGCTTGTCTGGTGTGACATAGGAATGGAGGAGAGTACTGGTATTAGTCTATTCATTAGGTGTTGTTGCTGCTGCTGCTGCTGCTAAGTCACTTCAGTTGTGTCCAACTCTGTGCGACTCCATAGATGGCAGGCCACCAGGCTCCCCCGTCCCTGGGATTCTCCAGGCAAGAAACACTTAACTTATGTCTTATTTTAAAATGGAATTACCATGCTAGGAAAAGTTATTATATTTTCTTCCTGTTCCCCAGTGGGTTGTCATGAGCATCCTTCTCAAAAACCATTGGTTTAGATTTTTGTCTGAAGGCATAACCTGGCCACTTCTCTTTATAAAGGAATAAGTCTCAGATGGTCTCATCTACTCCTGTCAGATCCCAGCTCCTTGACCAAACTTCAGAGAGCTGAGCTGGCACTGTATGTAGTTGGGAGTTTGGTGTTCCCTTGCCACATGTACAGAGAATGTGGTTGCAATATCCCTGGAGCTGTTCACTTTAGTTCTGATCACCCTCGTTTCCAAGAAACCACAAGTGAACTAAAAGTTCAGTGTGGCTCAGTGCACAGCATGAGCTCTACAAACAGGTACCCTTTTATGCAGGGTGATCAGAGGGCTCAAAAGCAGCCTCTTCAGTGTATAGCAATCTAAACTTCTCACTATTAGACATTTGTTCTTTTTTGCCATCAGGAATGAGAGTGTGGGTTTGGTCATCAGACAAAAGTGAGTTCAAGTCCAAATAAGAGCTGTGTAACCTAGGACAATCCCAGCTTCTCTGAGCTTCAATCTCTTCCTCTTTTAGTGGGTATAACAATATTTACTGGATTTTGTGAGATTTAGGGATCAGATCAGATCAGTCTCTCAGTCCTGTCTGACTCTTTGCGACCCCATAAATCGCAGCACGAAAGGCCTCCCTGGCCATCACCAACTCCCGGAGTTCACTCAGACTCACGTCCATCGAGTCAGTGATGCCATCCAGCCATCTTATCCTCTGTTGTCCCCTTCTCCTCCTGCCCCCAATCCCTCCCAGCATCAGAGTCTTTTCCAATGAGTCAACTCTTCGCATCAGGTGGCCAAAGTACTGGAGTTTCAGCTTTAGCATCATTCCTTCCAAAGAAATCCCAGGGCTGATCTCTTTCAGAATGGACTGGTTGGATCTTCTTGCAGTCCAAGGGACTCTCAAGAGTCTTCTCCAACACCACAGTTCAAAAGCATCAATTCTTCGGCGCTCAGCCTTCTTCACAGTTCAACTCTCACATCCATATATGACCACAGGAAAAACCATAGCCTTGACTAGACGAACTTTGTTGGCAAAGTAATGTCTCTGCTTGTCAATATGCTATCTAGGTTGGTCAAAACTTTCCTTCCAAGAAGTAAGCGTCTTTTAATTTCATGGCTGCAGTCACCATCTGTAGTGATTTTGGAGCCCAGAAAAATAAAGTCTGACACTGTTTCCACTGTTTCCCCATCTATTGTATGCCTAATAGTAGGTTCTCAGTACACACTAGCCATTGTTACTCATTGTTATTTTTGAAATTGTTCAAATTCCTCTCTTGTAAATAGAATGTTCTCACATGCATTAAATTGTTATCAGAAATAAATTTTATTTGTTAGATATTACCTCTACCCTAGGCTGAAATGGGTCACAGATCATGGATAAGGATCTATAGGAGGTTGGTGGGGAAGGGCTGGCTATGGTATAGGTCCTAGAGGCTTGGTGAGACTCAGTGACTGACAGACATTGAGCCAAAGATCTGAATGTAAATGGAGCAGAAAGCCAAGGTCCAACTGGGAGTTTTAGTTATAGTTAAAAGAGAGAAGTGCAGAGAACCTGAGAGGAAAGCTAAGCCTCATGTGCGCTTTGTGAATGTAGAACTTAGTATTTGTTGGGTACCAGATTTTAAAGAACCTAGAATAAAACCAGAGGCAGGAGAGCAGAACACCTTGCCATGGTGTCCATCCTTTTATCATCCTGTATTAGTGAGAGTAAGTAAAACTACATGTTATAACAAATGAACTCCTGGTTGTAAGGCTTAACACAAATGGCTTATTTTTCACCCACTTCATAGTTTAGTGTGAATTGATGAGCAAGATGCCTTCCACGTGTACCTTCAGGGCCCCATATTCCTCCTTTTTCATGGAGGATCCTCTCAATTCAGTTACATGTTGGGGGAAAGCAAAGGTCACATTTGGGACATATTTATGGGCAAAGTTTAGAAGGAATGTATGGAACTTCTATTCACATTCCCTTTGCCAAAACTCAGTCATATGGGTTCATCTAACTACAGAAGAGGCTTAAATGATATACTCATGTTACCACAAAGGAGAAAATAGAAATATTGTTGAATACTTGTAGTTTGTCACAAATGTCTTATAAACCTTTTGGACTACAACCTACAATAAGCAAGCACTTTCCTATCAGTACCCAACACAAACACACACACACACACACACACACACACCTTGTGAAATAATATTTGTTCCTACTACATATGATACCCTTTGATATTTTTCTATTCTATTGTATATCACTTAAAAATACTGATCTTGCTATGTTAATTCACAATCTGGCAGAGTGAAAAACACTATTCTGAATTGTGAGCCTGACTATAATATTTTACTAGTTATTACTAGAGGTAGATAATGAGGCCCTGCCTACAGTGATCAGGATCTGGGTTGCCTGAAAGCACTTTCTGGGGGGCCCTGTATAAAAAATATTCTGTCTGCAGACAGCAGAATTCTGTGACACCACCTGCGTGGCATAGGGTTCAACATGGGATGAGACACAGCGTTCAAACATTTCCCTTTCAACACAACAGCCTTGAAATGTAGTTAAAAATAAAGGCAGGACAAAACTAAACATAGAGCCCTGATGCTGGGTGAATGTTTCTCCTATCTCCCCCAACATTTATAAGTTGTGAAACAGAATGCCTTTCTCATTAGCTGTCCTTCATACTCCATATCTCCCTACCCACATCCAAGTGAGGAATTGGTATCTTATACTTCAGATACCACTATTTTAAGAAAGTGACCCATGGACCAGTGAAACTGGAAAATTGCCTTGTAGGATGAATCATGGATGTACATGATTTGTACTCGGATTTTTACATTGCAGTGTAAATATGCAAACCTCCAGAGTTCATCACACGGAAATTGCTTGGTATTAGAGGTACTAACTTATGTGGGAATTGTACTAGAGGGCCTTTTTGAGGTGGAGAAGGCAATGGCACCCCACTCCAGTACTCTTGCCTGGAAAATCCCATGGATGGAGGAGCCTGGAAGGCTGCAGTCCATGGGGTCGCTCAGGGTCAGACACAACTGAGCAACTTCACTTTCACTTTTCACTTTCATGCATTGGAGAAGGAAATGGCAACCCACTCCAGTATTCTTGCCTGGAGAATCCCAGGGACGGCGGAGCCTGGTAGGCTGCCGTCTCTGGGGTCGCACAGAGTCGGACACGACTGAAGCGACTTAGCAGTAGCAGCAGCCTTTTTCAGAAGGAAAAAATAAGATCAGGCATACTAAAAGAGTTTATATATATGTTTTTGCTCTTTGCAGAGAAATTCTAGGTACCAAGCCCTATTCACATGTCTAAATCATAGAGTGCATGTGAAGTGACTTGTGCAGCATCTAATCTGGGAATATCCTTGCAAAACCCTCCCTGCTCTCCTTTGACTAGTCAGCTAGCCTTAGAAGAAAGTTTATTTTTCCTAGCATGGTTATAGTCTACTGTTGAATATGAAAGTAACCTGGCTTTATATATGGGTTGCTGGTTTTCTAATCTTTAGAAATCCATTACAAAATGAACTACTAGGTAAGGGGCAACATAAAACAAAACCCAAATTGGCTATATAAAAATAACAGCAGTGTGTGTAACGAGTACAAGTTAGCTTTTACCTAACAAAACTTCACTTTAAGGTGTGTGCTTAATGAGTAGATGACTTAAATTAATAGAAAGAGTCAGAGGTAAAATTTCAAGTGACTGAGACAGTCAAACCACAAGGTCTGATGAGTAGAGACCCTGTGAAAGTTGCATCATGTATCACTGTAGGCTCTGGATCCCTAAGATGCACACCAGGAAAACACTAAGTTACATCATTCTGGTCTCTTCTTTACATTAGGTTTAGTATCATTGCAAATTGGTACTAAATGATTTTAGCCATGCTGACACCAGTCTCTCTTTAGGGTAACTTCACTTGAAGCAGGCTAATCTGCAATGCCTGGGATTTTGCTTTTATGATTAACAGCACTATGCTGCTGCTGCTGCTGCTGCTAAGTCGCTTCAGTCGTGTCCGACTCTGTGCGACCCCAGAGACGGCAGCCCACCAGGCTCCCCCGTCCCTGGGAATCTCCAGGCAAGAACACTGGAGTGGGTTGCCATTTTCTTCTCCAATGCATGAAAGTGAAAAGTGAAAGTGAAGTCGCTCAGTCATGTCCGACTCTTAGCGACCCCATGGACTGCAGCCTACCAGGCTCCTCCATCCATGGGATTTTCCAAGCAAGAGTACTGGAGTGGGGTGCCATTGCCTTCTCCAACAGCACTATATTCAGGGTTAAGGCCCAATGAAAGCCTTCCTCAGGCTCCTACCTACTGAAAGAATAACACTGAACACTGTTGTCTCCATCAGTGACAACATATTATAATGAGAATGGGGAAGTCTTCAGTTTAAGCTGAGAACCTCACAGCTTCCTTTGCCTTTTGGAGTCTTCCTTCAAGGAAAAATAAAACAACAGGAAATGGTAGCAGTTGATCATTAAAACTTTGAAGCTTTGATTGTATTTTTTCAAGTGATAAAAAGGCATTGAAAGTGAAAGTGTTAGTCACTCAGTCACCTCCGACTCTGTGGCCCCATAGACTATATAGCCCAACAGGCACTTCTGTCCACGGATAACATATGCTTTATCAGTGAGCCTTTCAAGTGTCTAATTTAAGACATGAAAAAGTAGTATATTGTTGAAGTTTAATGTTAAAATTTTATTGTGCCCTTGCCCTCAACTGTCCATTCATTCATTCATTGTAAGCTAGAATGAAGTCTAGCTTACAATGTGCTAGACTCTGTTCTGGGTGCAAGGGGTACAAGTTAGACAAAACCCTTGCCTTCCAAGACTTCATACTCCAGCAGGCAATAGATGAACAAATAAAATGGGAAATATGTTAGTGCTGAAAACTGAGGAGAATAATAAATAAAGGAAGAGGTAGAAGTGAGAGTATGGGGTTGCAATTTGAGACAGTATACCCAAGGAAAGATTTGATGATACAATGGCATTTAAGTAAAAACCTTAAGGCAGGGAAATCCCATGGACAGAGAAGCCTGGTAGGCTACAGCCCATGGGGTCACAAAGAGTTGGACACGACTAAGCGACTTCATTTCACTTCACCAAGCGTCATGGGGAACCACTGGAGGGTTTTGAGCACTGGAATAATGGACATACTTTAGTATTTATAGGACCACTCTGGCTGCTTGGTGAGAAGAGACCACTAGACCACTTAGGAGGCCAGTGCAACAGCCTAGCAGCTGTTGCTGCTAGGGAGAGATGATGATGTCTGGGATTCAAGTAGTAACAGTGTGGACGTGAAGACTGGATGCTGGAGAGAGTCTGAAAGCAGAGCCACCCTGATTTGTTGATGGATTAGATATGGGCTATGAGAGAACATCAAGCATAAAGGGTGTTTGTTGGGTGGGAGACTATGGGAGGAGCAGGGGTGGGAGAAGAGGGAAGCTCAGCATTGGTCCTGTTAAAACTGGCTGTGGATGTCAAGTAGATGGTTTAGCTGTGTGTAGGTGTGTGCATGTGTATGCTCAATTGCTCAGTCATGTGGGACTCTCTGTGACCCCATGAACTGTGTAGCCCACCAGGCTCCTCTGTCCATGGGATTCTCCAGGCAGGAATACTGGAGTGGGTTGCCATGCCCTCCTTTAAGGGATCGTCCCGATAGGGATCAAACCCATGTCTCCTGCATCTCCTGCATTGGCTGGTGGATTGAGCCACCTGGGAAATAGGTAGTTGGCTGCATGAGGCTGCAATTTAGGGAACATTATGGTTTACCTCTAGGTTTTTCCAATCTGCTCACGTATCAGGCAGTAGAACTATTGTAAATTAGGAGTAGGGCAGCTGCTTCCTTAAAAAAAGACAGTCTAACAACTGCTTAAAGGTCAAGTTTCCTTTTCATAAAGAATAATTATTATGCAAGTGCATTTCTTAGATTCGCCACTTAATAGCAGGCCACCCCCAGCCAGTTGAATAATCACAAAAAATTCTCTTTTTCTTTATTCTCTCTTTATTAGTGAAGTTTACTAACACAGCCAAATTAGCATCTACAATTTCAATTATTGATATAAAGATCTATGACATGGTTATAGCCTCTTTGTCCATGATGCAATAATTTTCACCTAGTTCATATGACTTCTTAACAGAACCTGTGAAGGGCTGTTCTTTGGGTTTCTGCAGGGTTTTGACAAACCCACTAATTGAAATATAATCAGCACCAAACAACTTGTCAGGAAAAGTGTTTTGTTCTAAACTGAGCCAGGCAGGGCACCAAATGTGGGTATCCGAGGTGGCTGAGAATTCACACTCAGAAACATCAGAGAACCTGGGCCCAGTCCTTGTGATAAGACACAGCACCAAATGACCGCCTGGCTATCTTGGAGAGTGGATTTTTTTCTTTTGTGTATGATAGGAGGTTGATGGATTGTGTCTGTTGCAGAGACACAAGGAGAAAAGGTGACTCAAATCCCAAAATAGCCCTTTTGAATGCATTAAGAGAAAACATCTCTGACACAGACAGGAAGAGAGGGAAGAGGGGGCAGGAATCAGTGACAAAATGTTCATAGTGTGCTGGTCACCAGCATTGATTCACATGAAGTTATTGTCCTCTGCTAAGAATGACACTGTCCTTTGCTTTTATGTTAAATTAGAAAACCCTCTAAAACTGTACAATTACCTGAAGATTAAATTGATTGTCCATTATCTTATTTTAACAACCTACTTGGTAAGTGTTTCCTATCATTTCTTGATCAGTTCACACCCGGTTGGGGTTTGGAGTGGGTCATATGCACAACTTGTTTTGATAATGTCGTGGTTATATATCTGAATTCTCCGTAAAAGTAAGAGTATCAATATTGAAGTGAGAAAAGGAAAAAAAATCTCATTTAAGTTTACTTTAAATAGACAAACAATATCTGAAAGAAACTTTAATGGGAGAAATTATCCCATTCACAAGGCAGCAAAACCCATTACATATCTCAAATTAAGCTCAATAGGCAATGTGCAGGAAATTTGCCAAAAACCCCAAAAAGTAGTAAAGGACATGAAAGGAGACCTAGTAAATAGGCAGAAAGACTATAAATTTGATGCAGTTTTAATAAAAATCCTAATAAAGTTTCTTTTATTTTCCTGGAACATTTCTTGTTTATTTAGGAATTTGTCAAGAGTAGTGAGAAAAAATAGAAAAAGACTATTGATGGAGATGTGCCATGTATTAAATGTATTATGAAACTATAATAATTAAACTGTACACTGTCAGCCCAGACTAAAAATTTAGACCAATACAACAGATTTGAGAAATAGACCTAACTTTATATTAAAATTTCATATATGACAAACCCATGATTTAAAATCAATGGAAAAAATGATTTTTCAATAAACAGTTTTAGGGACAACTATCTATACGTCTGGGAAAAGGCTAAAAGTGAATATACTAAATCATCCTCTTAACAGAAAGGTGACTCAAAGACAAACATAAAAAAATGAAACATAGGATTTCTAGAAGCAAACATTAAGGTTTGTTTATAATTTGAAATGGTGGAAGCCTCTCGAAGCAAGAAAACAAACCCAGAAGCCATAAAGTTAAAGGTTAATAAATTTTACTACCTAAAAATTATTTTTATACACAGCAAAAATATCATTGTAAACACAGTCAAAAGACAAATGACCAACCAGAAAAACATTCAAAAATATGTTACTGACAAATGATTAATTTTCTCAATATATAAAGAGATCTTTGAATGTTATAAGGAATAGGAACATGAATTCATGTTTAAAAATAAAGCTTTATAAATACATGAAAAGACTCCCACTCTCACTAATAATAAAAGAAATCCACTTTAACAGATAACATTTTTCAATTTTCAGATTGAGAAAGAAAAAAAAATATATGAGACAGAATCTAAGCACTCTTTCACTGTAGATAGTACACAGTTGGTTTGACCTTGCTATGATCTGATTGTGGCCTCCCAAAAGTCATGTTGAAATCTTAATGCCCATGTGGTGGTATTAGGAGGTATGGTTTTGGGAACATGATTAGGTCATGAGGGTGGCACCTTCCTGAGTGACATTAGTGCCCTTATAAAACAGGACCCAGAGAGCTCCCTTGCCCAATTCCGCCATGTGTGAATACACTGAGAAGTCTCTAACAAGGAAGAGGGCCTCATCTGAACATGATGGAAAGTTAATCTTGGACTTTCCAGCCTCTAGAACTGTGAGCCATAAATTTCTGTTGTTTATAAGCTACCTAGTTGAGATATTTGTCGTAGCAGCTTGAATGGAGTAAGGCAGCCCTCCTTAGAGAACAGTATGGTAATATTTACCAAATACAGATACATATACTCTTGGCAGCTGACACTTTGGGGAATTTGTACCACATTTTATGCATACATGTGCAATAAATATGCGGTGAGATATTCATTATAGGGTTGTTGATCACTGAAAACTGAAAGAGTTGTCAACAAACAGGCTATTTGTTTAAACAAATTATGGTAACTACACACAATGGACTACTATACAATTATGAAAAAGAATGAAGTAGCTCTGTTCATCTTATGAAGAATCTCAAGATACAGTGTTTAAAAAAAGAGAAATTAAGTGCCAAGCAGTACATGTAGAAAGCTCTAATTTATGTAAACATAAAATGGGATACCCGTACATGTATACATCTATGTATTATGCATGTGTCTCACACATGTACACGCACCTATGCTTGTGTATTCCTAGAATGACATTCTGGGAAAATTCTCCTTCTAGGGAAGGGAAAATGTTGGTGGAGGCTTACTTTTGTATTGTACAATTTTTCATGCTTGCATCCTTTATTACCATGTGCATATATTATTTTTGCAATAAAAACAAGTTCTAAAAAATAAGTGGGAATTTATAATATATAATTTATAAATGTAACACTTCAAATTAATAGGGAAAATGAATTATCCAATAGATATTATTGACACAACTGGATGGCCATTTAGAAGAAAGTTCAATATACTAGAGTAAATTCTATATGGATCAAAGTTTTAAAAGTAAAAAAAAATAAAACTTCTAAATGGTGATACTTTCTTATAATGTTGGATCAGAAAATAATTTCTAATCCTGTCGTGAAAATACATAAAAACTGAGCAATTTTACTGTAAAAAGTAAACTTTGGCTCAGTTAAAAATATAAACAAAATTTAAAAACAAACAAAATTTAACAAATATTTACAAGACAAATGATATATCACAACTAAATATTATTGACTAAATATTCTTACAAATCAATAAAGAAAAGACCAACAACAAAAAAGGCATAGGGCATGAACAGATGATTCACAGAAGTAAAAATTCAACACATTAAAATATTTCAATCGTGTTAATAATCAATAAAGTGAATAAACTTAGTTTTTCACCCAGAAGATGGACAAAATTAAATGTTTAAGTTAATGTAACTTGGTGTTGTTGAGCATTAGTTATCCCACCTTGCTACTGCTAAGTTGCTTCAGTCGTGTCTGACTCTGTGCGACCCCCTAGACGGCAGCCCACTAGGCTCCCCCATCCCTGGGATTCTCCAGGTAAAACAAAGACTGTGAAAAGAGACAAAGATGGTCACTACATAATGATCAAAGGATCAATCCAAGAAGAAGATATAACAATTATAAATATATATGCACCCAACACGGGAGCACCACAGTATGTAAGACAAATGCTAACAAGTATGAAAGGAGAAATTAACAATAACACAATAATAGTGGGAGACTTTAATGCCCCACTCACACCTATGGATAGATCAACTAAACAGAAAATTAACAAGGAAACACAAACTTTAAATGATACAATAGACCAGTTAGACCTAATTGATATCTATAGGACATTTCATCCCAAAACAATGAATTTCACCTTTTTCTCAAGCGCACATGGAACCTTCTCCAGGATAGATCACATCCTGGGCCATAAAGCTAGCCTTGGTAAATTCAAAAAAATAGAAATCATTCCAAGCATCTTTTCTGACCACAATGCAGTAAGATTAGATATCAATTACAGGAGAAAAACTATTAAAAATTCCAACATATGGAGGCTGAACAACACGCTGCTGAATAACCAACAAATCACAGAAGAAATCAAAAAAGAAATCAAAATTTGCATAGAAACGAATGAAAATGAAAATACAACAACCCAAAACCTGTGGGACACGGTAAAAGCAGTCCTAAGGGGAAAGTTCATAGCAATACAGGCACACCTCAAGAAACAAGAAAAAAGTCAAATAAATAACCTAACTCTACACCTAAAGCAACTAGAAAAGGAAGAAATGAAGAACCCCAGGGTTAGTAGAAGGAAAGAAATCTTAAAACTTAGAGCAGAAATAAATGCAAAAGAAACAAAAGAGACCATAGCAAAAATCAACAAAACCAAAAGCTGGTTTTTTGAAAGGATAAATAAAATTGGCAAACCATTAGCCAGACTCATCAAGAAACAAAGGGAGAAAAATCAAATCAATAAAATTAGAAATGAAAATGGAGAGATCACAACAGACAACACAGAAATACAAAGGATCATAAGAGAGTACTATCAACAATTATATGCCAATAAAATGGACAACGTGGAAGAAATGGACAAATTCTTAGAAAAGTACAACTTTCCAAAACTCGACCAGGAAGAAATAGAAAATCTTAACAGACCCATCACAAGCACGGAAATTGAAACTGTAATCAAAAATCTTCCAGCAAACAAAAGCCCAGGTCCAGACGGCTTCACAGCTGAATTCTACCAAAAATTTAGAGAAGAGCTAACACCTATCCTGCTCAAACTCTTCCAGAAAATTGCAGAGGATGGTAAACTTCCAAACTCATTCTATGAGGCCACCATCACCCTAATACCAAAACCTGACAAAGATCCCACAAAAAAAGAAAACTACAGGCCAATATCACTGATGAACATAGATGCAAAACTCCTTAACAAAATTCTAGCAATCAGAATCTAACAACACATTAAAAAGATCATACACCATGACCAAGTGGGCTTTATCCCAGGGATGCAAGGATTCTTCAATATCCGCAAATCAATCAATGTAATACACCACATTAACAAATTGAAAAATAAAAACCATATGATTATCTCAATAGATGCAGAGAAAGCCTTTGACAAAACCCAACATCCATTTATGATCAAAACTCTCCAGAAAGCAGGAATAGAAGGAACATACCTCAACATAATCAAAGCTATATATGACAAACCCACAGCAAACATTATCCTCAATGGTGAAAAATTGAAAGCATTTCCTCTAAAGTCAGGAACAAGACAAGGGTGCCCACTTTCACCATTACTATTCAACATAGTTTTGGAAGTTTTGGCCACAGCAATCAGAGCAGAAAAAGAAATAAAAGGAATCCAAATTGGAAAAGAAGAAGTAAAGCTCTCACTGTTTGCAGATGACATGATCCTCTATATAGAAAACCCTAAAGACTCCACCAGAAAATTACTAGAACTAATCAATGACTATAGTAAAGTTGCAGGATATAAAATCAACACACAGAAATCCCTTGCATTCCTATACACTAATAATGAGAAAACAGAAAGAGAAATTAAGGAAACAATTCCATTCACCATTGCTACGGAAAGAATAAAATACTTAGGAATATATCTACCTAAAGAAACTAAAGACCTATATATAGAAAACTATAAAACACTGGTGAAAGAAATCAAAGAGGACACTAACAGATGGAGAAATATACCATGTTCATGGATTGGAAGAATCAATATAGTGAAAATGAGTATACTACCCAAAGCAATCTATAGATTCAATGCAATCCCTATCAAGCTACCAACAGCATTCTTCACAGAGCTAGAACAAATAATTTCACAATTTGTATGGAAATACAAAAAACCTTGAATAGCCAAAGCAATCTTGAGAAAGAAGAATGGAACTGGAGGAATCAACCTACCTGACTTCAGTCTCTACTACAAAGCCACAGTTATCAAGACAGTATGGTACTGGCACAAAGACAGAAATACAGATCAATGGAACAAAATAGAAAGCCCAGAGATAAATCCACGCACATATGGACACCTTATCTTTGACAAAGGAGGCAAGAATATGCAATGGATTAAAGACAATCTCTTTAACAAGTGGTGCTGGGAAATCTGGTCAACCACTTGTAAAAGAATGAAACTAGAACACTTTCTAACACCATACACAAAAATAAACTCAAAATGGATTAAAGATCTCAACGTAAGACCAGAAACTATAAAACTCCTAGAGGAGAACATAGGCAAAACACTCTCTGACATACATCACAGCAGGATCCTCTATGACCCACCTCCCAGAATATTGGAAATAAAAGTAAAAATAAACAAATGGGACCTAATTAACCTTAAAAGCTTCTGCACATCAAAGGAAACTATTAGCAAGGTGAAAAGACAGCCTTCAGAATGGGAGAAGATAATAGCAAATGAAGCAACTGACAAACAACTAATCTCGAGAATATACAAGCAACTCCTACAGCTCAACTCCAGAAAAATAAATGACCCAATCAAAAAATGGGCCAAAGAACTAAATAGACATTTCTCCAAAGAAGACATCCAAATGGTTAACAAAGACATGAAAAGATGCTCAACATCACTCATTATCAGAGAAATGCAAATCAAAACCACTATGAGATACCATTTCACACCAGTCAGAATGGCTGCGATCCAAAAGTCTACAAGTAATAAATGCTGGAGAGGGTGTGGAGAAAAGGGAACCCTCTTCCACTGTTGGTGGGAATGCAAACTAGTACAGCCACTATGGAGAACAGTGTGGAGATTCCTTAAAAAACTGGAAATAGACCTGCCTTATGATCCAGCAATCCCACTGCTGGGCATACACACTGAGGAAACCAGAAGGGAAAGAGACACGTGTACCCCAATGTTCATCGCAGCACTGTTTATAATAGCCAGGACATGGAAGCAACCTAGATGTCCATCAGCAGATGAATGGATAAGAAAGCTGTGGTACATATACACAATGGAGTATTACTCAGCCATTAAAAAGAATACATTTGAATCAGTTCTAATGAGGTGGATGAAACTGGAGCCTATTATACAGAGTGAAGTAAGCCAGAAAGAAAAACACCAATACAGTATACTAATGCATATATATGGAATTTAGAAAGATGGTAACAATAACCCTGTGTACGAGACAGCAAAAGAGACACTGATGTATAGAACAGTCTTATGGACTCTGTGAGAGAGGGAGAGGGTGGGAAGATTTGGGAGAATGGCATTGAAACATGTAAAATATCATGTATGAAATGAGTTGCCAGTCCAGGTTCAATGCACGATACTGGATGCTTGGGGCTGGTGCACTGGGACGACCCAGAGGGATGGAATGGGGAGGGAGGAGGGAGGAGGGTTATCTTTGTATGAATCCAATGGTTGGTTTTTGTTTATTTTTTTTAAACGGTTTTTAGCTGATGTTCATGAAGAGCAGTGAGTACCTAGAACTATGCCAATAAAGAAAGGAAATCCTATCTAAGAAGGTGCATTTCTGTACCAGAGCTGTGTCATAACCATCCTTTGGGCCCTCTGCTGGAAAAGTAGAATCAAGTCTCAAATAATGCCTTTTTAATTATATCCTCTAGTATTATAGATGTAGGACAGTACTGTATCATACCTCTGTGAATGTAAAATATCTTGTACCTGCTTTATGATATGTAGTAATGACTGTGCTTTATCAGATCTGTTTTTAATGACATTATTCTAGAATGTTTTCTTTCCAGATGATGATTGAGAAACGTAATTAAAAAAAAAAAATGGTGCCAGGTACCACAACAGTAACAGAACTTTGCTGTTTTCTGAGGTTTTGTTTTTTTTACTTTTTTTTTTTTTTAATGGAGTGTGCTGGATGTCTCTATAATTTTGTTCAGATGACTGCAGAGCTTGTAAAAGCTGTTGCTGCTATTGATGCATAACATACTGCTATTGGTCTTTTTATATAAATAAATGAATCTATATATATACATATATATATATATATAATTTGAATTTTTGGAAACTTTAGCTGTGCTGTCAACTTTGGAAAAAGTATCCCAGTTGTACCGTGTTGGGTTGGCATTGTACAGAAATTAACAGCCATATTGGTCTAGAAATGTTAAACATAATTTTTTCCATTTGTACAGGGGTAACACACTGTATTAAATATGTAAGGTCTTATCTACATGGGTTTGATTACAGAAACTAATAAAGTATTCTCTAAATAATGAAAAAAAAAAAAAAGAACACTGGAGTGGGCTGCCATTTCCTTCTCCAATGCAGGAAAGTGAAAAGTGAAAGTGAAGTCGCTCAGTCGTGTCCAACTCTTTGCAACTCCATGGACTGCAGCCTACCAGGCTCCTCCGTCCATGGGATTTTCCAAGCAAGAGTACTGGAGTGGGGTGCCATCGCCTTCTCTGTATCCCACTTTAGTAGAGATGAAAATGAGTGCTTTTCTGAAAGTCACTTTAGTAATTAAGATGTACAATGTGTATGCTATTTATCCCAGCAAACCTGCATGTATAATTTACTACAAAGAGGTAATCTTTCAAGTTCAAGCTAATAAAATTCAGTGATGTCCATCATAACATTGTTTAGAATAGCACACACAGCCGAAATGTTTATCAGTGGTGTGAAAGGTTCGTCTAGTCAAGGCTATGGTTTTTCCTGTGGTCATGTATGGATGTGAGAGTTGGACTGTGAAGAAGGCTGAGCGCTGAAGAATTGATGCTTTTGAACTGTGGTGTTGGAAAAGACTCTTGAGAGTCCCTTGGACTGCAAGGAGATCCAAGCAGTCCATTCTGAAGGAGATCAGCCCTGGGATTTCTTTGGAAGGAATGATGCTAAAGCTGACACTCCAGTACTTTGGCCACCTCATGCGAAGAGTTGACTCATTGGAAAAGACTCTGATGCTGGGAGGGATTGGGGGCAAGAGGAGAAGGGGACGACAGAGGATGAGATGGCTGGATGGCATCACTGACTCGATGGACGTGAGTCTGAGTGAACTCTGGGAGTTGGTGATGGACAGGGAGGCCTTTCGTGCTGCGATTCATGGGGTCGCAAAGAGTCGGACACGACTGAGCGACTGATCTGATCTGATCTGATCTGATTCATCCTGTAAATATTGGCACCTACTGCAGGTGGCGCTAGTGGTAAAGAATCTGCTTGCCAAAGCAGGAGACAAAATGAGCCGCAGGTTCCATCTCTGGGTCAGGACGATCCCCTGGAGAAGGACATGGAAACCCACTTCAGTACTCTTGCCTGGAGAATCCCATGGATAGAGGAGCCTAGCAGGCTACAGTCCAAGGGGTGGAAAAGAGTTAGACATGACTGAAGCAACTTAGCACGTATTCACAGTGGAATGTAATGTAGCCCTTTAAAATAATGACAAACAGCTATGTGTAGAAATATGCAAGTTTCTCCTTTTTCCATTGCCAAGTGCTCAAAAGCAAATTGAAAAACATGAAGAGCACAAGATATTGTACAGGAGAGCTCTCAGAAGACTGTTCGTACAAACATTTACAGTGGTTTCAGTTTTGTAGAACTTTCAGTAATTTTTATTTTATCTCATATTTTTAAGATTAAATCAGAGTATGTATCATTTTGGGCTTCCCTGGTGGCTCAGACGGTAAAGCGTCTGTCTGCAATGCAGGAGACCCAGATTTGATCCCTGGGTTGGGAAGATTCCCTGGAGAAGGAAATGGCAACCCACTCCAGTATTCTTGCCTGGAGAATCCCATGGACAGAAGAACCTGGCAGGCTGCAGTCTGTAGGGTTGAAAAGAGTTAGACATGACTGAGTCACTAATTACATGTATCATTTTACCCCCACCCTCCAATGAAATGAATATTGTGCTGATATTAAAAATAATGTAGAAGAAAATTGAATACGAAGGAAAGATGTTTACAACTTATTAAGTAGAGAAATATAGGTTACAAACTAGTATGTCCAACATTATTTCATTTTTAGAATAAAATATAGGACTCTATGAAGCTTCTCTAGTGACTCAGAGTAAAGAATCTGCCAGCAGTGCAGGAGACATGGGTTCACTCCCTGGGTCGAGAAGACCCCTTGGAGAAGGGAATGGCAAACCACTCTAGTATTTTTGCTGGAGAATTCCATTGACAGAGGAGCCTGACAGGCTATCGGCCATGGGGTCACAAAGAGTTGGACATGACTGAGCACCTATATACAGGCACATACATACATTTGTGCCTGAAAAATACTGACTTAAAACATGTTAATAGTGATTATCTCTGCATGGTGAGATTTCGGGTCTTTTTGTAAGATATTTTTCATTTTCTTTAGTGAAGTTGTATCACTTTTTAATGAAAATTATCACTGCCATTCCTTTAAAAATTATTTTAAGGATAAAAATGTTAAAATCTGGGCTTACTGTTAAAACAAATTATTCTCTCTTTGGTTACTTTTTAACCCAATATTTATTTACTTGGCTACCTTGGGTCTTAGTTGTAGCATGCGGGATCTAGTTCCCTGACCAGGGATGAAACCTGGGCCCCCTGCATTGGGAGCATAGGGTCCTAATTACTGGACCGCCAGGGAAGTCCCTTTTCCAATATTTATTTTAATTTTTTTTTAATTGAAGAATGATTGCTTAACAGAATTTTGTTGGTTTCTGCCAAACATCAATATGAATCAGGTATAGGTATACATATGTCCCCTCCCTCTTGAACCTCCCTCCCACCTCTCATTATTTAAAAGCCAGGTTACAAAATGGCAAGGGAGGAGTTGGATCACAATAGGGAAAACTGTATTATTTGCAGAGCCACCATCATAGGCTTCAGTTCAGTTCAGTTTAGTTCATTCGCTCAGTCGTGTCCGACCCTTTGTGACCACATGAACTGCAGCATGCCAGGCCTTTCTGTCCATCACCAACTTCCAGAGTTCACCCAAACTCATGTCCATCGAGTCGGTGATGCCATCCAGCCATCTCATCCTCTGTCGTACCCTTCTCCTCCTGCCCCCAATCCCTCCCAGCATCAGAGTCTTTTCCAATGAGTCAACTCTTTGCATGAGGTGGCCAAAGTATTGAAGTTTTAGTTTTAGCATCAGTCCTTCCAAAGAACACCCAGGACTGATCTCCTTCAGAATGGACTGGTTGGATCTCCTTGCAGTCCAAGGGACTCTCAAGAGTCTTCTCCAACACCACAGTTCAAAAGCATCAATTCTTCAGCGCTCAGCTTTCTTCACAGTCCAACTTTCACATCCATACATGACCACTGGAAAAAACAGTGGCTTAGCCATTATGAAATTAATCCCTTTTCATGGTATCAGTTAAAAGAAAAAGACAGCAACTACCTTATGTTGAGTTTATCACTTGATAAACTCTCTCAGCAGCATCAATGACCATATGTACAGATAAGCTTCTACCTGGACTGGTGAACAATTTGAGTTCTCAGAAATTCGTGGCCGCATGAATGTTTTCAGCTTCATGAGCCAAGAAAGATAAAGGGTTAAACTGGGCATCAAAACTGCAGAAAAACCTGGAGTTTGTTTTCACACGAGGTCCCAAATCTCACTCTCTTATAAACCAGCATTTGAACAGTAGAAGCCTTTTTCATAGAGAACCATAGGTTTTCAAGTTCTGATTTTATTTCTGATTTGTTTTTCATTATTTCCTAAAGCTATTGATGTTTCAGAGGCAGTGGGGGAAGTGAGGGAGCCCTGGGAGAGTTTCAGGCTTTGAATTTTGGAACTCAGCCATTCAGAAGTTCATACTCCTGTTCACAAAAACAATGTCGCAGGGTCACTTTGGCCATTGGAGCATCTTGTACAAGGGCTGGAGCTTGGGTTCTGTGTGTGTTTGCTGCAGCAGCCTTTCACCCCTTCCACACTTTTCTTTTTCCCTTTCTTTTTCCCTTTACATCAACATGTTGTAGCCTGTGACACCAGCTAAATTAATCACTCACTGCACTCAGGGAAGTCACCGCAGGATATAGAATAACAAAGACAACAAAATTATTGCAAGGCTGGAGAGAAGGGACTGACTTGTGAATACAGTCAGCATACTCTCACCAGCTGTGTCCTCACAGGGGCTGGAGCAGCAGATTAAATTGGGACTGCTTTTTATTCTATTTACGTGGATCTGAGAATGGCCACAATACAGTGCCAAGGACCCCTGATGAAGGGAAAGCCCTTCAGAATGCTCAGTCTACTGTCAGAACTGAGGCTTCCCCAAGCTTCAGGGTTACCCAGGGGCACCCTCTTTGGGTTCCCCTTGGGCAAGCTCTGCTTGGGCAGATTCAGCTGAGTAATTGCTGAGCCACCAGGATCCAGAACATATGGGATTGTTAGGTCAGAACCAACATAAAGATCAAATCTCTAGCAGCCATGGAGCTGTGGCTCAAATCCTGGTATACAAACCATGTGCACAATAGCTCAAGAAAAAGATACGAGAGGATGGGGATGTCAGCTTCTTTGACCCTGGGGAAAAGCAACTCCTGATGACAAATATGGGTTGGATGACAAATGGTGAGTTCAAAGAAGGGAAAATGTTAGTCACTCAGTTGTGCCTGTCTCTTTATGGCCCCAGGCAAGAATACTGGAGTGGGTAGCCAGTCCCTTCTCTAGAGTGTCTTCCTGACCCAGGGATCAAACCCAGGTCTGTGGTGAGTTCACCAGAGTTCTATTATACACCTGAATTGATGTACAGATGTCAACCTGCAAGGGGCTGTCCAAGTGTGACCTAGAACTCTGTTGGACCTTCCTGTTAAGCATATTTCACAACAACTTGGATAAAGGCAGGGAAGGCAACCTCATTAAACCAGAAGTGGACATACAGCTGAGAGGACTAGTAAGGATATAAGACAGCAGCATTAAGACTTGAAAACTACTCTAAAGTCATAAAGAAGAAGTCAAAAACAAGAAGAGGAATGTAATGAGGATAATAATGAACATGTATTTTTTAACTATCAGATCAGATCAGTAGCTCAGTCATGTCCGACTCTTTGCAACCCCATGAATCACAGCACGCTTGGCCTCCCTGTCCATCACCAACTCCCAGAGTTCACTCAGACTCACGTCCATCCAGTCAATGATGCCATCCAGCCATCTCATCCTCTGTTGTCCCCTTCTCCTCTTGCCCCCAATCCCTCCCAGCATCAGAATCTTTTCCAATGAGTCAACTCTTTGCATCAGGTGGCCAAAGTACTGGAGTTTCAGCTTTAGCATCATTCCTTCCAAAGAAATCCCAGGGCTGATCTCCTTCAGAATGGACTGCTTGGATCTCCTTGCAGTCCAAGGGGCTCTCAAGAGTCTTCTCCACCACAGTTCAAAAGCATCAATTCTTCAGTGCTCAGCCTTCTTCACAGTCCAACTCTCACATCCATACATGACCACAGGAAAAACCATAGCCTTGACTAGACGAACCTTTGTTGGCAAAATATGTAAATATAAACTTCTGTGTTTGGGTTCAGAAAATCAATTGAATGAGAGAGATTTAACAGCAAAGTCACCCCAAAGAAGTTCTAGGGTCAAGAAGAGCCAGTTGAGTGACAAAGGCATTAAGCTCTCGCCCATGGAAGAATAGGGTTTGGAACAAGGGAATAAGAGATGTGTGCTCCTCATCACTGGTCAGACCACACCAGGAAAAGGTCCCACCTTTGGATGACTGGCATGAGCAGGAAAGCATTCAATACATTTTGGAGACTAGAGAGAGTAGAATTAAGGCTGGTCTGGGAAAATTCGGAGAAGGCAATGGCACCCCCATCCAGTACTCTTGCCTGGAAAATCCCACGGGCAGAGGAGCCTGGTAGGCTGCAGTCCATGGGGTCGCTGAGGGTCGGACATGACTGAGCAACTTCACTTTCACTTTTCACTTTCCTGCATTGGAGAAGGAAATGGCAACCCACTCCAGTGTTCTTGCCTGGAGAATCCCAGGGACAGAGGAGCCCGGTGGGCTGCTGTCTATGGGGTCACACAGAGTCAGACACGACGACACGACTTAGCAGCAGCAGCAGTTGGGACTTGTTGTGGGCTAAATTCTGCCCCCACAAACTCATGTGTTGAAACCCTAACACCCAGTACTTCAAATGTGACTTATTTGGAAATAGGGCCTGTACAGGAGTGACTGGGCTTCCCACGTAGCTCAGTAGTAAAGAATCCACCTATCAATGCAGGAGATGCAAGAGACATGGGTTCGATCCCCGAGTTAGGAAAATCCCTTGGAGAAGGAAATGGCAACCCACTACAGTATTCTTGCCTGGAGAATTCCATGGACAGAGGAGCCTGGCAGGCTACAGTCCATGGGGTCACAAAAGAGTCACAACTTAATGACAAAACAACAAGAGAAGTGATTAAATTTAAAAGAGGTCATGAGGCCCTAATCCAATCTGACTGGTATCCTTGTAAAGAGAGGAAATTGGGACACAGATAAAAGGTGCACTTGCACAGAGAAAAGGCAATGTGAGGATCCAGAGGAAAAAAAACATCTGCAAGTCAAGGAGAAAGACCTCAGAAGAAAGCAAACCTGCCAACACCTTGATCTTGCACTTCTAGCCTCCAGAACTAGAAGTGATTATGTGAAACATGATTATTGTGAAACAATATTTCTGTGGTTCAAGCCACCTAGTCTGTGGTATTCTGTTATAGCAGTTCTTGAAAACTCTTCCAGGGTTCAAAAGAAACATTTCCTAACAAAGTGGCAGAGAGAATCTAGGCGGAGGTGACAAATGACAAGGAGTCCTTCCTTGGCCAAGCTTAGTCAGGTTCCCCTTCTCATCTAGACCTTGACTGTGGCCTGCTGGGCCCAGTTTTCACAGAGAATCCTATCAAGCCAGTTTATTGAGAATCCCCCTGTCCTTGATGTCTAGTGAAGTTTCTCTGAGCACTTGTCCATCCACTAAGTCCCCTCAATCTGTCCATTGACTGTAAATCTTTCCAGTTGTCTTTGCTGTATTGGGGGTTGAGTTTCAGTTCTACACTGACATCTCTCTTCCCTACTGCATTAGCTCAGATAAAATCTGTCTTGCCATATTTTAGTGTCTAGTACAGAATTGGTCTTTGACACAAACTACCTCAAAATCTCAGTGTCTTAATGATACATGTTTGGTATTCTTTCATGGGTCAGCCATGGACTCACTCCCTGCAGTCACTCTAGGAGCCAGCTTGATGTTGCACCTTCTTGAGGCATGCCTCCACAGTCCTCATAGCAGGGTGCTGAAACAAGCACCACCCCTTCAAGGTTTCTGCCAGGTGTGATCTTTACTTCTGTTCAGATTTCATTAGCCAAAGAAAGTCACATAGCCACACGTAACCTTAATAGGACTGGAAAAGTGAAATTCTACTTGAGCCTCCAAGGAGGAAATTTGAAATATTTGCTTTCATCCTAAAGTCTACAGCTAGTTTTAAAAAATTGAGTTCATGTTTACATTCTAACAGGTTGAGATTCCTCTAGAATATGGTTTTATTAAGACACATAAGATGTGATGATGCTCATGATCCAGAGGAGGAGATGGACATGTCTACCCCTAAATTTAAGTCAGTGTGGTACCCAGTGTTTCACTGTCAGCCCTGTCATCCTTGTCACCTAGAGACTCTACTCTTCCCTCAACCCCCTGGCGAGGCTGCCTTTGACTGCCACTGCTTGGGCCAGAAGTAAACTCCTCATCCAGGGTGACTTGATGGAAGTAAGCCAATTAAATTCTTATTCTTAGAATCTGGAACTAAAAGATAAAAAGTCTAACTACTTAGTGTGGTCTGCTCACATTTTCTTACAGTGTGATTTTGGGGACCACAAAACTGGCCTCTGTCACTTGGGTCCACATTCCCTTTCTGTGTGTGGCTCCAACAGCCTGAGCCCCATCAGCAGACCTGATTCTACTTGTGTAGCTTCAGAAAAATGAGGTTGGGACAGAGCTGTTAAAGACAGGGATCTTTAGTTGGGGAGTAGTGGGAGGAGACAGTCTCAGCATCCTTTTCCAACTCTGAGAGTGTGAGTACTATTACTCAGACTCCTCGCCAGATTTGAATGTGTGCTAGGATGTGATGCCCATTGTAGTCAGATGGGACACTCTTATGAACAGTGTTCACTTCAATTTTTTATATTCCTATAACCTGATCTCTATATCTTGTCACTGACCAAGTCACCTTCAGTGAAATATAGATGTTTAACTCCATGCAATGGGAGCTTGAAGGAAGGCACCAGGCTTTGATATATTTTTTGAACTTTCAGGAACTAGTAGAAATATTAATGCTCACTTTCCTGAGATACATGCCACTGATTAGTCTGCACAGTGTGAGTGTGTGTGTGTTTGGCTCTGTGACTGTTCCTGCCATCAACGCCACCTCCCTCTCCCCAACATGGCTTGTTGGAGTCCTTTTATGTTAACGTCCTCTGTAAGAAGCCTTCAGTTTGGTAGCACTGTTCACTCCCAACAAATGCATCAGAAAACAATGCACACCCCTGCCTACCAGTAATCAGAGCAATTACTTACCAAGCACATCTCTATTTCCTCCAGGGTGGACTAATTAAAAGGCTTCCATGCTGTTGTCAGAAATGGACAAAGTGTGTTTTGTACTACTTTTTGGAAAAATTAAAAGCTAACATTGGGTTCTACGTTGAAACATTTTCAACACTGTTCACAGGAATTGTCTCATTTCCACCCTTCTAGGGCGAGCTCAATTGTTGGCTGTGATTGAAAAGGCAGGGCAGACAGTAAGGGTGTGTCTTGCACCTTATTCTGAAGACAGGTTGTCCAGAGCTATAGAGTGATGGTTCTCAAACTTTAGCACCCATCAGTGTCCCTTGGAGAGCCCATTAAATCACAGGGTGGGATGGATTGGAAAATTAGGATTGACATATATACACTACCATGTGTAAAATAGACAGCTAGTGGGTAAGTGAAAGTAAAAGTCGCTCAGTCGTGTCTGACTGTTTGTGACCCCATGGACTATACAGTTGATGAAATTTTCCAGGCCAGAATACTGGAGCGGGTAGTCTTTCCCTTCTCCAGGGAATCATCCCAACCCAGGAATCGAACCCAGGTCTCCCACATTACAGGCAGATTCTTTACCAGCTGAGCTACTAGGAAAGCTCAACTGGGTGCTCTGTGATGACTTAGAGGGACGGGGAGGAGGTTCAAAAGAGAGGGCTTATAAGCATACATGAAGATGATTCATTTCATTGTATAGCAGAAACTAACACAATATTGTAAAGTAATTATACTCCAACAAAAGAAAAACCCCAAAACAAAATAACAACAAAAAACAATCTGCTGACCCCTCCCCAGAGTGTCTGACTCAGAGGGGCCCCAGAAGTTGCTCTTCTAACAAGTTTCCAGGTATTGCTAATGCCACTGGTGTGGAGACCACACTTTGAGAGTGCTTCTGCAAAGAAGCTCTTTTCTTCATCTTCCCCATTGCTCCTTAAAAGCAGCAGGAGCACAGCTTTTCCAGTGGAGCTCGAGGGAGAGAATCAACCTTGGACACTGTTATTTTACACCACTGAACCAGAACCAAATGCACTTGACTCAGGTGGAAAGGATGTAAGCTCTGGGTTCAAACCCCAGGTCTGCCACTTGGTTGTTAGGTGACTGTAGGCTGACTACTCCGTTCTCTTATTCTGGGGCCTGCACTTGACAAATCTGCTGTGAGGCTGCCTGAGTCCCTGGTGTAGGAGGCGGTATGCCCTCGGTGTTCAGCAAAAGAGAGCCCGCTCTGGCTTCTTCCTCTCACTTCTCCCCACATTTCCCTGGGCAGTTTTGAGTGATTTGTTTATTCCTCAAGGTTCGTGTGATGAATGTCAAGCACAGTTTGCTTTATGCAATAATGCAGCCCTTAAAAAGATTTAAGGTGAATCAAGTCTTAAGAGATAAAGGATAAACTTTACTTTGCCAGAGACTTTGTATGCAGGAAACTTTTTTAATAAACAGAAAAAAGAAAATAGAAAGCTTCAAAATGTACTTTCTTCCATGGAAACATGTTAGCAAGAGAGAAAAACAGTATTTTATTACAGTATTACTTTTTTTTTGCATTGAAAACTGGAACACACATTCAATTTATACCAAAAAACTATAGTGAAAATATTTAAATACACGAACTCAGTGACAAAAGAAAATTCTGGAAAGAAGAGTATAAAAGGGTGTGGAGTCATACAAGTCTCTGTGCTCATATCCTCTGCCTTCTCAAACCCAGTCCAAGTTATTTATTATGCGTTTGGTGCTGGTGAAAGAAAATCTCCTTAAATAGAATACCTCCCGTACTTCTTGCCAAGCTTACTCAGATACTCAGTTTTAGTTACTTATGACTTCAAGGTCTTTATCAACAGCTCCATTTTATTGAGCCACTATTATGTGACTGACTTGAGGCTGTGTATTTGGTACACATTGTTGTTGTCTTGTCACTCAATCATGTCCATATCTTTTGTAACCCCAAGGACTGTAGCCTGCCATGCTCCTCTGTCTATGGGATTTCCCAGGCAAGAATACTGGAGTGGGTTGGTACACATTATCTTAGATAATTCTCACAACAACCTTGAAAAGAGGTAATAAAATTTCCCCCAGTTTACATTGAGGAAACTGAAACCTGGAGAAGAAAATGCTCTGCCCAAGTTTGTAAGAACTAGACACTCAGAACTTAAACTCAGGCCTGTCTGACACACTGGAAATCTACAACACCTTTGTAACCTATTCATCACTCTCTCCCTCTCCATTCAAAGGACACTAAATGCTGGAAAGATAGTCTTATAAAAAATCAAACCAAATTGGATTCAATTATCAAGGCTTCTCTTAGCACAAGAAACATTGCTTTTCATGAGTCTGGAAACCATGCCCCAGTGAAGTGTGAAGATACCCAAAGGTTAGAACTGTACTTAGGGGCTAAATAAGAGGCATTAGACCACAGATATCTCATTCATGCCTAAATATCTTTAACCTCTCTAGGGCAGCACCTGGCATTTTCTAAAGAGACTAGCAAACAACTAAAATGCATGGAATCTCTTCAAGTCTCTAACTTCTACTTGGAAAATCTAACCCTTTAAGAGTCAAGGTCTTAAAACTGAAATGAAAAATGAAGGTTGATATACAGAGCTGCTTAGTATTCAATGGTGTAGCTTCCCAAATACACACAAATTTGATGCACTTTTGATTGAACCCATAATTACAAAATTTGTTTAAAGCTGTTATATTATCTTCTTATTTGACACAATATGGCACAATTTTGTTATAGGATTGAAAACCAAATAAGACAACTACAGTCGGTAGCATTTCAAAGAAATATTCCCTTTAAGATGAAATCAATCCTGTTTCAAGTTTATTCCCGTTTTATGATTGAGGCTCTAGGGGTGTATTTTGCTGAAAAATGTCTTTTTGATTTTTTAGAAATTCTTTAGATTAATATGCAGCTGTCATTGTAAGGCCAATCTAGATCTGCTTTTATGTTTCCTCTTTCCCCAGGCTGCAACTAGTGTCTACCTCTCTAGGAGAGACAGTCCACTTATTTCTGATTGGGGCTTGATATTCCAGGTCAGACAGCAAAGAATTCATCAACTCATCATCATTTAGAGCATGTCACACTTTGTCTATTTACTTTGACTGAATACATTTCTTTGCTTAGTATGTCCAATATCTTGGTCTTAACATTTTGTTGCTGTCTCATTTTAATTCCTGTTCACATACACACATACACATATACACACACTCACACCCACTGTGAATCATACCATATTATCACAATTCTCAACATAGCAAGAAAACAATGCCATGTTTTGATGTGTTTCTGAGTATAGTTTCAGCATTTATTTAATTTTACTCAAGGCTTTCCTTCATGTTTTTTCCTTCTGTTTCAGTTTAAAGGGCAATGGACTTTTCTCTTGTGTTTTAACTACTGACATGCTTTCAATTCTTTCCCTCTTTAATTCCTCTTTCACAGATGCAAGCTTGTTTATCTAAGCATTTTATCTCAAAAGTAGATTTATACTTTGTCCCCATCAAAAACACAAGGAGGTACACAATAAGACAAAAATATCTTGGAACTGCTTTGTCATACATGTTGAAAACAAAACAACTTTTAAAACACCTAAGCAATCAAATATAGCTGCCTGTCAATGCCACAGCACTTGAAGGATACCCATTTGTACGGACTCATTTAAAGAGGGAGCATCTTCATTGTACTTCTTTAGACTGAATGTGGACTCTGACTCTGAATAGAACAGGATGTGTAGATGACAGAAAGCTTGAGAGAAAAGCTTTGTAAGAAATGAGAGTGTCTTTCCACGATGCTAGTTACAGTGTAGCTAGGGCCAACTGTTTGTCTTTCGCTCCTTTTAACACTTAAAGAGAAATCTGTAAAGTATAAATTCCATTTAGCCAGTTATCAAGAGAAAATATTAAAACACTAGAGTGGGGGTTGGCACACCACAGACAAAATCCTTTCTTCCTACTAGTTTCGTAAATGCAGTTTTGTTGGATCACATTGTTTTACGTATTCTCTAGATGCTTTCAAGCTATAGCAGGAGAGTTCAGTAGTTGACACACAGGCTGCATTGCCCACAAAGGCTGAAACTCTTACTCTCTCGGGTCATTTACAAAAAATTCCTCAGACTCTGATATAGATGTTCAGAGATGGTGATATTTTAAAGCCTTTCTTTCCAATGAAGAAGGTCAGTTGGTCTTTGCTCCATAGGTCTAAGAAAACATGGATTATTAGAGATGTTGTCTTAAACATTCCACAACAGGGCGAATTGTTCACAGAAGAATGATGCCTGCCTAGAATTTATAAACCCATCTCATTATTATTCAACCAAGACAATAAAAAGTCTCAAATAGGGTAAGCATATAATTTATCATTTAAATCAGAGTGCTTTAGAAAGTAAAAGGGGTACTATTAATAATTATGCTGAGACAGCAGACATAAACTAAGATTGTCCCAGGCAAACCAAGATGTGTGGTCGCCCTAAAAGGGTACATCACTGCACCAGATCCAGCATAATCACTATGTGTGAGATAAATACATATGGATTTAAGTTCATTTCTTCCACTGAAGCATATTCATTATCAGAGCCTTTGTAACTGGAATCTTCACCTAACTGGTAAGCATCAAATGGGTGTTCCCAATTCATTTGGGGAGTTAACATAAGCTCCTTGGACCATCAGAAAACATTATGCAGCAATCAATAAAGCTTTTGAAGAAAAAATTGAGCTTGAATAATTCTTGCTATGATTGCCCACCTGGACAATGAGGAAGTAACAGATATAAGTTATCTTGATTTTTACTGACACTTTCAGTTGTGTCCCAAATGATTGGCAAGCTATAAAAGAATGACTTTGACCTTTCTGTCATGCTCTTCAAGGGCAATGGATCAGATTCCACTGATCCATGCCAGCGTGGTAAGGGAAGAAAGGAGCCAGAGAGAACCAAGAGTACAAAGATCCTCAGATTCATTGCTTAGAATTCAAGATCTTAAATATTTATTCCTTCTGCACCTAAACAACTCTATATAAAAAATTATAGACTATGACTATTATTCTGATCCATTTATATTTTACAATAAGTTCTCTGATCAAAGATTTATTTTACCCTTAATAGAAGAAATTGGAAACCATCACATATTGGAATCTTTAAAATTTTCTCTCTTATAATTTTATCTAGTATCTGTATGGATAAAGAGTCTTACTTACAGTATGTCTCTTGTGATGCTATTCATAACAAGCAACATCTGTGTGATGATTTATCTCTTAAAAAGTACTTTCAATCCTATGTGATTCTCACTAACTCCAATAAGCTAGTAAGACAGAGTTATTAGTACCCTTGTTTGTTGTGGATAAAACAGAGAGAGGCTCAGAGAAGTTAAACATCTTGGTCAAGGTCACACAACTAATGATGGTAGTACTAGGGTTAGTCGAAGCCTTCAGATCACAAATCCTAGGCCACTCAACTCTGCCATATTGTTTTCTAAATGGTTATGAATTAGTAATAGTATTAGTACCTCTGGAAAAAGTTGGGCTTCCTAGGTAACTCAGTGGCAAAGAATCTGCCTGGCAATGCAGGAGACGCAGGAGACATGGGTTCAATCTCTGAGTCAGGAAGACCCCTTGAAGGAGGAAATGGCAACCCACTCCAGTATTCTTGCCTAGAGAATCCCGTGGACAGAGGAGTCAGGCAGGCTACAGTCAATGGGGTCACAAAAAGCCAGGCACAACTGAGCACACATGCACTGAAAAAATTAATTCAAATGGAATTGACCTTGACCTGTTAGAGAAGAGGCCAAAAAAAGCATAAAATGTAACATTGGCTAATTATAAAAACAAATGGAAATATATAAATGTTGCAAGTTGTGTGAACCATCATTGTAGTTTCACTGTCCTTTAAGTTAACGTGATAATAGAGATGAAAGGAAACATAATATATGAGTGGTTAAGGAATATACACTAATTATTTATTAATATTAATTAAGATTAAAGTTTACCACATATTTTATCCAGTTGAAGTTATCTTCTGGGCCTGGCTGCATATAATAGAAAGTGTTCAAGTAACAATGATTTAAACAAGGTAGAAGTTTATTTGTTCAATAATAGAAGTCTGGATGTAGTGGATGTAGTCAGGTGAGGCCTTCACAGAACCTCAGACCCCTTTCAGCTTTCTATTCTGCCATTCCTACTATGTGGCTTACATCCCCAGAGTTGAAGACAGAAGCAGATGCTCTAGTTATAACATCCATGTTCTGAGCAACAGGAAGAAGAAAGGAAGGAAGAAATGAAGGAAGATGCTCATTCTTCATTTGAGGAAACCCTGGGCTTCCCTGGTGCCTCAGACAGTAAAGAATCTGCCTGCAATTTGGGAGACCCTGATCCCTGGGCCAGGAAGATCCCTTAGAGAAGGGAATGGCTACCCACTCCAGTATTCTTGCCTGGAGAATGCCTTGGACCGAGGAGCTTGGCAGGCTACAATCCATGGGGTTGCAGAGTCAGATACAACTTAGCAACTAACACTTCCACTTTCTTTCACTTATGAAAGTAGACACATGACACTTTAGCTTACATTTACTGGCAGAATTTTTTCATATATCTGTATATAGCTGCAAGAGAGGCTAGCAAATGCAGTCTTTAACTGAACCAGTACAAAATTAGGGCCTTTTTATTAGAAAGAAGGGAAGGACAGGATGTAAACTGAGATAGGCAAATAACAATCCCACCCATGATCTCCTTTAAAGAGTGGAGTGACTTCAGAGTTTTAGAAACAGGCAAAAAAATAAAAATTGTTGTGTTTTTCAACTTGCACTAGGCTGTTTACATATGTCTTACAACAAACTGAGGACAACTACTTTAGTCCATATTAAAAAGAAAAAAATCAAAGTTGCAGGGAGGTTAAACAATTTGTTCCACTTTATATACTTAATGAATGTGGTGTGGAAGCTCATTTTCTTTCTTTTATTAATGAAAGTATAGTTGATTTACAATATTGTGTTAGTTTCAGTGTACAGCAAAGTGATTCAGTTATACATATATATACATATTTATGTATATATGTATATTCTTTTGGAGGCTTCCCAGGTGACTCTAATGGTAAAGAACCTGCCTGCCTATGTGGGAGACTTAAGAGACATGGGTTCGATCCCTGGGTCAGGAAGACCCCTGGAGGAAGGCATAGTAACCCACTCTAGTATTTTTGCTTGGAGAAGCCCATGGAGAGAGGAGCCTGATGGGCTATGGCCCACAGGGTTGCAAAGAGTCAGACATGACTGAATGGCTTAGCAGGCACGCATATTCTTCTTTATTCTTTTCCATTATAAATTATTACATTATATTGCATATAGTTCCTTGGGTTATACAGTAAATTCTTGCTGTTTATCTGTTTTATATTTGGTAGTGTGTATCTGTTAATCCCATACACCTAATTTATTCCTCCTCCTGCTTCCCCTTTGATAACCATAAGTTTGTTTCCTATGTCAGAATCTGTTTTTGTTTTGTAAGTAAGTCCATCTGTACCATTTTTCAGATTGTACGTATAAGTGATACCATATAATTTTTTTTTGTCTGACTTACTTCACTCAGTATGATCATCTCTAGGTATATCTATGTTGCTGCAAATGGCACTATTTCATAATATTCCACTGTATATATGTAAACCACATCTTCTTCATCCAATTGTTTGTTAATGGACACTTAGGTTGCACCCATGTCTTGGCTATTATAAACAGTGCCACTGTGAACATTGGTGTGTGTGTATTTTTTTGAATTAGAGTTTTTGTCTTTTCCAGATGTATGCCCAGGATTGAGGTTGCTGAATTATATGGTAGCTCTATTTTTAGTTTATTAAGAAACCACCTTACTGTTCTCCATGGTGGCTGTATCAATTTATACTCCCAAAAAGAGTACAGGAGGGTTACCTTTTCTCCACACTATTACCAGCATTTGTTATTTGTAGGCCTTTTATGATGGCCATTTTGACTGGTGTGAGGTGGTATCTCATTGTAGTTTTGATTTCTATTTCTCTAATAATTAGCAATGATAAGTATCTTTTCATGTGCCTATTGGACATCCATATGTGTTCTTTGAAGAAATGTCTGTTTACATCTTCTGTCTGGTTTTTTATTGGGTTGCTTGTTTTTTTATATTTAGCTGTGTGACCTGCTTGTATATTTTGGGAACTAAAACCTTGTTAGCTGCATCATTTGAAAACATTTTCTCTTATCCTGTAAATTGTATTTTCAATTTGTTTATGGTTTCCTTTGCTAAGCAGAAGCTTATAAATTTGATTAGATCTCATTTAACTATGCATTTTCTTTCTACTATGCATCCTAATCTCCCTAGCTTTTATGATGAAAAATTAGTAAAGTGAAAAAAATTGAGGGAAATTTAATTTCTTGGTCAAGAAGAGGGTTTAGAAGAGGCATGCATGCATTTGTTCATTCAATAGATATTAGTGGCTCTTTCTATGTGACAGGCTCCTTCTTCTGTCTTTAAGTAGACGGTTGTTTGCTTTTCAAGAGAAGCCAAAATATCAGTGTAAGGCAACTGAATCTTTGAGGCAGGGGGATTTGTAGATCATTGCATTGGTCTTTCTCATTAAGGAGAAAAGGAGATGCTGTCTGGTAAGATGAAGTCATTGTCTTCTATTTCTTGGAGGCAATAGATCCTTCTTTAAGTTAAAACAGATGTATTGTGTCCCAGGATCATGTGATGCTGAAACACATCACAGGGAAATTATGGAACCTCAAATTCTGAAAGGCTTCAAGAAAAGTCTAGAAAAGTTTCTGTCCTGGAAATTTCCCATTTTCTTGGGCAAAGAAATGATTGCCTCAGACCACTTGCAATCCTATGATGCCGTGAGAGTAGGCGTTGTGATGGCACTAAACCCCACTTGTGTTCAAACTAGAAATTTAAACGACGGCTTGGTGTATTCAGGCGCATGGTTAGAAAGATATTATTGAATAGAAAAAGACTAACATAGGAATTACTTCCTTCTCATATTTCTAACAAATAGATTGCTAGAAGTAAAAACACTACACTGATTAAAATTTCATTCATTAGGGAGATTTCCTGCCTCCTCCTTTTCTTTCCTTGGCTCTGTTTTTAAGCATTTAATTATAAAAGGCTTTATTTTACTATAGCTACCACAGTTGTTCAATTTAGACAGAAGTTGATGATGCTGTGTGTAATTCCATGGCCCTGGGCAATCTATTACTATAGAAATCATCTCTAGAGCTGGCAGTTTACCAAACCGACTTTCCACCAAGAAAGGCAGAGCAGGGTGGTAGTAGCAAACTGCCGCAGTAGCAGGGACAGCAGTTGCCACCAAGAGCCCAGAAATGGTCTGCCAAAAAAGCGGAAATTCAATCAGTGTATTTATACTAAAGGGACACAGGCAGGTCATGCCAAACATAGTCACTCTTTTCTTAACATTTAAAATGGGGCATCATACTCAAGATACTCTCATTGGCATCTAATTAATATATTTTCAAGGAACCCAATTATATCTTAATGTTCCTGTTTATATAACTCTGTTGTTTTTAATTGTTCTGACACTGGCCACTTCACTGAATAAAAATGAAGGGAAGAAAGTGAAGAGGGAAGGAGGGAGGAAAGGAAGGAAGAGAGAGAGAAAGATAGAGATGGGGAGGAAGGAAGAAAGGAAGAAAAGGAAAAGAGAAACTACCCAAATTGATAACTTTTTAATTTGATTCATTTTCACTGAACTGAATAATTCGGTTTGTTTCCCTTTCTCAAAGCTGTTAATCCAGCAGCCCTTCTCCATAGCTGGAGTCACATGGGGAGGGAAAGTGTGTGTTGTATGAACAGAGGACTGCTGCTCTGAATTCTGTACACCGAAGTCCTCTCAAACTCTTCTCACTTCCCATCTATGTCCTTAGCTAGATTTTCCTGTTTCCCATCCTCCTGCCCCCAGGCAAGTACAGAAAGATTGTCCAGGGCCATGACAATGCCAAGTAGCAATTCTGAGTTTAACAAGGTTTGAGAATATAAATTTATGACAGATGACATCAGCTTATGAAATCAGTGTTTGTTATTTTCAAATCACACTCATCAAGAAATATATTGGAGTCACAAGACATTGAAAGCAAAGTGTATTTGATCCATTTTAAATAGAAAAAAAATGAAATCCAGGGCATTTTTGAAAACACCTTAAAAATCCGGTAAAATGACTTTGAATCCACGTTGCAAGAGATAAAAAAAAGCTGGAAACCACTTACTTTTTCATCTTGGATGAGTAACAAAATATGGCAGTTAAGTAAGCTGCTGATATTTATTTTAATTCAGCTCTAATATTGCTGTGGAAGGGACCAAGGTGGTAAAATTGACAGAATTATTATATCCATTCTCCCCACCCCACCCCAGTTATTTCCAAGTTAAATTTGATGTTCCCAAAGCCCCCATTACCCTTCCATCCTTCCTAAGAAAACATGTCATCTCTCTGCCAGGAAATCACCATTCTGGATATTCCATGAGATCTCTGTTTAATGTTTGTTTTTGTATTTTGAGGAAAAAAATACTTCTAGAAATGAAAGATTGACTCACCCTAAACTCCCTTAGTTTTTTTTTGTTCTTCTTGGATTTTACCCGTTTGGATTAAAAAGACAAAAACATTCGGGTGATGGTGTTACCCAACTAAAAAAAAAAAAAAGAAAAGGCTAATGGTGACTATGATCTCATATTACCAGAGGTTAGCAGAGAGCTACTTTAATATGACAGCTAATGTAACTCATTGATGCGATTACTCAAAAAGGAGAATGCCATTGGTGTCCAGTTACATCCCAGCAGTTACAATTAGATAGGCCAGATGGACGCCGGCCAGCGAGACAGACCGACAAACCGGCAGACAGGTCAGCAGGGACGTGATGGAGCAAGGTGGACTTCAGGAATCAGGCAAAAGAAAAGGTGCCCTAATTAATTACAGGCTTTTTAATCCTGAGGTTCTTAAAAAAGACCTGGATAGAAAGAATTCACTTTAGGGCCTATTTGCCAACTCCAAGCCAAATATTTTGACTAAGCGGTTTACTAGAATGGATGATGACTACTGACTATTAAAGCCATCTTAGGTTGACTTTAAAAATAATAAAATTGAAAGTCAAGGCCTCCTTAGAAAAGTGGGTTACTGTTCTTTGAGCAAGTCTGTGGTTGTAAAATTACCCTACTTCAATCAGCAAACAGTGTGGTCAAGGAACAGAAGGGCTTAAAGGGACTTTAAGGTTCAACTTGTATGAACCCTGTATTACGTGTATTACACAACCCCATCAGACATGGCCCCCATGGTGTAGAAGGCTTAATTAAAGGGAGATTTTTGAAGGAACTATTTTGGAGGTCTGGGCAGAGTTAGGAGTGTTGAAGCACTCTGGGAGTAACAATGGGGAGCTTTAACTACTCCCCGTGGTTGGCTTAAGGGGAGAACCAGGGGGCTGTTACTAGAATCTGCCAAGAGTGGAAGCTGCAGACAGAGGTCACCTAATGGAAGCAGTGACCACAGAGCCGCGGAGGAGCACAGCCTCAGGCAAACCACTGCCCCAAGGGAGCATGGGAAGGAGAGAGAATGTGTAGGATTAATACACCAACCTCTTCTTTTGCACTCTCTGATGTCCTACAGGTGATTTTTTTTTTTTTTTTTTTTTTGCCAAACCAGGGGGTTAGAGCACCACCACAGAAATCAGCTCCCGGGGACCACAGCAGTACACAGAACAAAGCAGGTGGTCATCAATGGAGAATCACCAGCTTAGCACCCAGAGAGGAGAAATGACATCCTAAAAGCTAGCTGGTATAGGGCTAAGACTAGACACTAGTCTTTTGATCCTCAGACACTGAAGTTTTTTTGCACAAACCACCACACTTTCAGCTACAGATAACCTGCCCCCTCCGATACTAAAATGAGTTGCACAGAGGAATATCAGAGACTCTTATTTGGATGCTCTTCCCAAATGTAGCTAGCCTGGGAGGAGTCTGACTTCTCTCACAGTAGAGGCTTGACCTTTAGATCTGAGAGGTTTGAGGGGTGTGTGCTCTTGGGACTCCAGAACCTCAAAGCAGTTGTCCCTGCAGAGCTAGAGGCATAAGGCAGCCATCAGTGGCTTGCTGTGCTGAGGTGCCAAGTTATAAATTAATGGAACTGTTTTTACAAATCACAAGCAAGGATTAGAAATTTCAAATGAGCATTGTACCCTTCTGGATAGTTCTATGAGAGACCAACATTGTTAAACTCATTCTACCATTTCTCAAGTAGCTTTTTAAAAAAATTTAGAGTTGATTTACAATGTTGCATTAATTTCTCCTGTATAGTAGAGTGATTCAGTTTTATATATAAAAGGAAATGGCAACCCACTCCAGTGTTCTTGCCTGGAGAATCCCATGGACAGAGAAGCCTGGTAGGCTGTAGTCCATGGGGTCGCACAGAGTCGGACGCGACTGAAGCGACTTGGCAGTGGCAGGCAGCATATATATATATATGTACATATAAATTCTTTTTTACATTCTTTTCTATTATGGTTTATTCCAGTGGCTTTTGGAACTCTCTTTGGAAATGATCTTTGGAGTCAATCTATGTATCACATGAGAAACTCAGTGTCTCAAGATGTTACTCACCAGCTGCGGTGCTTTTTACTTCTACTTGTTTTTCTAGCCAACTTCAACAGTATTTATCAAACTTGACAAAATATGACAAAGTTCAAAAATCAACCAGCCCTTAAAATACAAAGATTTATCACACCTGAAATAGATCAAAAACATGACAGCAAGTCTAAAGTAGCTTACCAACTGGAAGCTCAAAAGTTGTTGAGCAATGACATCCTTTGGAAACCATGAGATATTGTTGATATTGCCGAATACCTTGAACAAGGTATTCAGGTTGAGATAGGCAAGGTTAACTTGATTATGGACAGCCCAGTGCTATGTGGAAAAATATGTCACAACGTTATGTAACATGTGACTTGTCAAGATTTAACTTAGAGAATTATAGCTGTGTAAAACATTACCCATATACCTGGGCAGACCTGGAAAAGGAAAGATGAAAGCATGATTTAGTAGGAAGTGAAATTAAGAATGATTTTCTTTCTAATTTGAAAATGTTTCCTATTGTTAAGTATCACTTGTGCAATACTTACAATTATAAAGCCATAAAATGAAAAGAAACATTTTCTTATAGAGACATTTCATAATTACTATAAAAGACAATGAAACACAGAAATGTGACCACATGGACACAGAGCATAAGGGTGTTTACTGCACATGTAATGCTTATACTTTGCTGAGATATAGCTATATCCTTATTCTCCTTGATCTGAGTCAAAGAAATATTGCATACATTTGCTCTGATTCTTTTCCCATACAAACCTTATGAAACAATGTAAGAAAAGAGATGCTTGAGATCTTGGGGAGGAGTTCTTGCATACTGCAAGTAGATTATGGAAAACATCATTCAGAAGAGGGAATAAATGAAAAGTTGGAATTAATGTTGACCAATTGAACTTGGCCATAGAACTCACTGTGTAAGCACAGTTCCTGGAAACTCAATAAAAGATAGTATTTATGAGCTAGTATGTTTTAATTATTATTACATGTTGACTTCATCAACATCAGGATTACCAACTTTCTGGAATAATTACTGCCTTCATATGCCCCAAATTTTAGAATTTCAGAAAATTGGTGAAGTGGTGTAGGGAACACAGAAAGAAAGAAGGAAAATGATTTAGATGTTATTTAAAAGGTGCTCTTTGATTTCTTAAATGTGACCACATTTATTTGCTAGAGGAGGAAGAGGGCAAGAGATCCATGCTGCAATTTTATCACCTGTCTTTAGCAAGTCTTGCACTTCATTAAATTGCTTAGAGATGTTCTAGCAGGCCCTCCAATACATAACTCAGAGACAAGGATATTAGTTTTATTGTTTTGTCATTTTTAAAGCCAAGAAAAAAGTTGAGAAGGTTTTATTTATTTGCTTTATTTCTCTTTTAGCAGATTTTGCTGTTTTTAGAATCTCATTATTCCTTTTAAAAAACATTTGTAACCAAACCTCCTAACTCAAAGATTTGGTCTGTCTACGTAATTAAAGCATCCAATTTCCCCATATCAGCCAGATTCAGGTAAATCAACTCCCTATTTATAATGTAAATTTACAAATAGCAGGTAAAGCCAGTAATTCAATGTGACTCTGTCCAGACATCTTGTGGCCTGTCCGGTGAGAACCCTTCAGTTCTCCCCACTCATGCTGGAGCTTGAACCTTGGAGCAGGTAAGTGGGATGAAGAGAGATTTGCTTATAATAAAGTTAAGTGTAGCTCATTGCTGTATGAGGTCAAGTAGAAGAGATGAATGTGTTTAATAATTAATTTTCAGGTGATAAATCCTACACGGATATTGACATTGACTTTTGAAAGGCAAATGTAAACGCTGCTTTCTAGTTGAGTAGATGAAGTGCATTATGACAGTGGCAGTAATGAGGGGAGGAGTGTGCGTGGCTGGTGGGCGGAGTCACATGCTGCTTGTTAAGTCACTTCAGTTGTGTCCAACTCTGTGCCACCCTATGGACTGCAGCCCTCCAGGTTTCTCTGTCCATGGGATGTTCCAGGCAAGAACACTAAAGTGGGTTGCCATTTCTTCTCCAGGGGATCTTCCCGACTCAGGGGTTGAACCCAGGTCTCCTGCATTGCAGGCAGATTCTTAACCATCTGAGCCACCAGGGAAGCACCAGGGAAGCTTGTGTGAACTGCCTGGCATATGTAGCTGCATAAACATTTTAAAATAAATAATATGCATGATTTCCATTCTTTCAGATTTTAGGATTAATTAGATTATTCCACACACAGAAAGTTATCCCAAATAGTTTTCCAGTTGGGTTTCCTAGAGACTACCAGGATAAGGATTGTGTTTTTTTCTCTGCTACACCTTTTCAGAATCTCTTGTGCTTTGTTCTGTATTTCAGGGTCAAGCTGAGTATGGGAAACTTAATCGTTTCTCAGAATAATATTAAATAAAAAATATCACCAGCTCCCAAACAGATGGGGCGGGAGTGGAGGTGGTCCAAAGTAGGATGCAGTTCTATGGTGAAGTTATCAAATGCTTTCTCTCTTGGACAGCCATGTTCCAGGAACCAGATAGAGAGTCTTCAGGTGAATGCAGGAATGGCAGCCAGAGGGTTAGAACAGAAGGCAAGGGGCAGAAAAGGGCTGGAAGTAGACATTTTAGGAGTTTCATCTGAATTGGGATGAAGCTATGAGACAGGCACAACCTTCTCAGAGGATGAATGTTCTCTAGGAAGAGACTGGAGGACTGAACCACCCCCAGGACTTTCACACTGAAGTAGGTCAGTTCATTCCCATCTATTTTGAGTTGTCTAGCACATTACACATTTCTGCCATTAAAGCCTGCATATTCCAGTGCAGAAAAGTGTTACAAATCCATAAGTGAATAAAAGCTCTTCTCATTCTCTCAGAATAAGTTGTTTTTGTAATCAAAAAGGCATTTGATGAGATATTTAACAAAGTTGAAAGAGTGATTTAAGAAGGCCTGGGACCTCGCTCCCATTGTTGCCGCCTCCTACCCATGGACTTTTAGGCAGGCTCATCTCTGAGCCTCAATTTCCTTATCTGTAAAGTGAGATTAAAAGAAAACCTACAACATGAGGTTGTTAGAAGTACATAAATTAACATATTCCATAGGGCTTTGAGCTTCATAGATGTGCAATAAATATAGGATAGTGTTGATAAGCCACTTCCCATGTCCTGCTCATTGATGCCAGCCGATAGACTGTGCTGATGAGTGTTAGCTCTAGTGCACTGGTACTTTGTGCAGGAGAGTAAATCAAACCAAACTAACTAACCAACCAATTAATTAACTAATTTTTTAAAAACGTGGCTTTTTCTTTTCTTGGGAAGAAAAGTCCCTATCCTTCCTGTCTTCTCCCAGAGGCTCCATTTATGCCTACACACCCAACACACTCTCCTTTAGGATGATCCTAGATCAGAATCTCTTTATGTGACTGGGATATTTATTTCATTATGTTTTTTCCACCAAAGTTCAGCTCCAGTCTGAATAAGTATCCATGAGCTCTACAAACTTGTAAATTAATAAACGCATATTAAGGGTCAACTCTGCTCTGAACGAAGCCCAAGCGGTAGAAGAGACAGGACCACAATCAGGGAACCTATGAATGCTGAATAGCACTTAACCCAATATACAAGTGAGTAACCCACTCCAGTACTCTTGCCTGAGAAATCCCATGGATGGAGGAGTCTGGTAGGCTGCAATCCATGGGGTTGCTAAGAGTTGGACATGACTGAGCGACTTCACTTTCACTTTTCACTTTCATGCATTGGAGAAGGAAATGGCAACCCACTCCAGTGTTCTTGCCTGGAGAATCCCAGAGACAAGGGAGCCTGGTGGGCTGCCATCTATGGGGTCACACAGAGTTGGACACGACTGAATCGACTTAGCAGCAGCAGCAGCAGGGTGCCAAGAAAGTAGTGCAGATGATGCTAGATCAGAGGCTGGCTGTGTGGCAGCTTGGTCAGAAGGCTTCCACTGGTCAGTCTTCTGAACATCCTCTCCAGAGTCAGCTTAAAGAAAAACAAAGTTTCAAGAACTTCCCTTGAGGTCTAGTGGTTAAGACTCTTTGCTTCCACTGCAGGGGGAGCAGAGTTGATTGATTCCTGGTCAGGGGCTTACCAGGGGGTACTAGTGGTAAGGAACCTACCTGCCAATGCAGGAGACATTAGAAATGCGGGTTCGATCCCTGGGAAGATCCCCTGGAGGAGGAATTGGCAACCCATCTGGTACTCTTGCCTGGAGAATCCCATTGACAGAGGACCTGGTGAGCTACAGTTCAGAGGGTTGCAGAGTTGGACATGACTGAAGCAATTTATCACACACACACACGGAACTAAGATTGTATGTGCCACACATACAGCAAAAAAGAAAAAGAGGAAAAAAAAAACTTCAGTGCATGGGATTGGGTTCCTTAAAAACAAGCTCACCTTGTATCCTGGTTCTCTAGCTTTTGGCAGGGCCCAAGGCTGGACCTGAGCTTGAAAAATAGCTTTACATTGTCCGCATCTCAAAGACAGTAGCTTGGTGCATTGTCTTAATAATTTTTATGGAAAAATGCTTGTACCCTTGCACATGGTTTCCATAGACTAGCAGGATTCATGCACTCACTTCATTTCCAACTCTTATCCCCACACTGGGTTTTACTGCTGTCACTTTGTTATTAAATCAGTGTGGAGTTTGCTGCATTTAGAGCTAAGGAGGAAAGGGATTACAACATAGAGGACTGCCTTGCAATTTCCGACAGGAGCTGTCTGAATGAACATATTGTTTCCCACTATTTCTCTGGAAAGATCATACATTATAATCACTGTTTACAGTATACCGTGTAAAATAATCTCTGTTTGTTTTCTACAATGGATACTGTGTCATTTAATTAATTTAGACTAAAGAAAAGCAATCAACATTCAGTAATGACATTCCCTTAGGGGATACAAATGAAAATTTTTCCATACCCTACACAGCAGTTAGAGCAAAGGAAGTGCTGATATTTATTTATGAAGATCAGTGCTTGTAGTTGCAAGCAACAGAACTCTAGCTGATTTTAGAAGCCAGGAGGTATGAACAGGATAGGGAGTACTTTATAGATCACCATGAGGATTGGAGAAGCACTGTTAAGTAACCAGAGACCTGGAGCAGGCAGTCATGGAGCCTGTCATCATGTCATGGAGCACGGCTGATGAGAAAAACTGTGGTTGCACCCACCAAGCACAAGATGATGGCATTTAAGGCACAGTCACTTCAGCCTGGAGCATGGTGGCCCTGCTACCAACAGGCACCCTGGCCACCAAAGAGAGGATTCCTGCACTGCCTACTTCTCTATACCTTTGGCTTCCAATTCTGTCTGGTATGACTGAGTCTGACTCTTCGAGGCTAGTTTATGACCTCACATCCTTTCTGTAAGAGAGACTAGAAAAGCAAAGAGATGGCAGTTTCCACTTTTAGAGTTGGGGTGGGCTCTTCCTGTCTCTGAAACTCAAAAGGCAGGGAAGTCTCTAAGTGTATGAAGCACTTGGCAGAAGAATAGAGACAAATGTCTCCCCAAATCAGCATTGCCAGGAATAAGACCTCGAATGTCCTCCGTCATAGCTACAGAAATGTGTCAGACTCTCCCCTTGAACTATATAGTCCAACAGCCTGGCCTTTCTTCAAAAAAGGGATAAATTACCATCAGCAGGGGGAGGATGCAGGAAGAATTTCTTTTCTCTCCCAAATACCATACTTGGTCAAACTTTGTTGTTGTTTAGTCACTAAGTTGTGTCTGACTCTTTTGTGACCCCATAGACTGTAGACCCCCAGACTCCTCTGTCCATGGGATTTCTAGGCAAGAATACTGGAGTGGGTTGCCATTCCCTTCTCCAGGGGATCTTCCTGACCCAGGGATGGAACCTGCATCTCCTGCACTGACAGGCAGATTCTTTACCACTAAGCCACCAGGGACTCCCTGATCAAATTTAGCTGAATGTAATCTGTTGCTTTTGTGTAAGAAGTCTTTGTTTTGAGCTGATCTTGGTCAGATATTAAATTGGGTAGAATTTCCTATTAAGCTTTTTTCATCTTTATTTACTAAGAACAGCGTGTTCTCTTAATGGGCCCAGGGCACTAAAGACCTGGATGTGCAGCCACGGTTTGAAAGAAAACTAAGAAAACATGGTTGTTTTTAGAATATTTATTTGACCATTAGAGTCCCAGTAACAATTAGTTTGGAACAACAGTGGAGATTAAAAAAAATAAATACATACAGGGCAAAAAGAAATGTTGGCAATGGGTAAAAAGAACTGATAGCCTACAGGGCATTTAGGAGCTCAAGTCCAAGACAGAAGATAATCATATAAACAGCTGCCTTTTCTGTAATTACATTTAAAAATATCATTCTATCTATACAGTTTTCACCGTACTGTCTGATGCATGCTCAGGTTGATACAATTTTTTTTTATTAAGATAGTTTGATTGGCCAAAGCTTTTATTTTAATTCCTGGGTTTGTTTAAAAGAAGGCAACTTAGCAATCCATGTTGCTAGCAGTGTTTATGGAAGATGAAGCAAAGGAGCAGAGATAGCCAGGAGAAAAAAAAATCTGCAGTTTAGCATTCTCGTCCCTGTAGGAATCTTCCTTATATTATGGAAATTTCTGCAGACCTTAGGCCATGAGTATTGAACAGATCTCACCTTCCACAGCTTCTCATTGACCTACAGCACAATATAGGGTTTTTTGAACATAAAAGAATCATTGACAACCTCAATATTACTCTAAGAAATTGTTTACCCATGTGATAAAGAAGCCTCTCAAACTTCCTTAATTAAAAGTATGTTACATCAATGACCCACCTTCCTGGTAGAGAAGCTGAAATCCACCAAGTCTATTTCTCCCCCACCAATTAAATCACATCCTCAGTTTGTTTGCATCTTCTATCTAGCTAGCTCTGTGATATCACAAGGGTGCTTTCCCCCAGCGTTACATGTTGACTGACTATAGAACAGATTTCCCAGAGTCCTGAATGTCTTTGGGCAGTTGAAGCTTTTGTCTTTCGAGTTATTAATTTGTAATCACACTATTAGAGGAATCTGGTGAGGAAAGAGCTAGAGATAGATCTGCTTGATTTGCCTGTCCTGTTCTTTTGAGCCTACCAAGCTGAGTGGAGATCGGCAAAAACAAAAAAACAAAAGCAGACCTCAGCTCCCTCTCCTTTCCTGATGTTGTATTGATATTATGGGCTCTCAAGATTTCATCCTTCTTGCGTCTGATAGCACAAACATATTTACCACAGAGAGAAGCAAGAAAAGAGGTCAAAGGCATATGAATGGAAGAAGAAACCCTGCTGCATCTGTCCTTGGGACAATACTGACCATTTTGCATAGATATGTGAGCTTCCTAGAAGAGTTAGCCAAGTAAAGCTTTCAGACCTCTAGGACTCTGCAAAGTTGCTTTAATTTGAAAACAATTTTAATAAAGAGAGAGTAAGAAGGCAAGCAAGTAAGTAGCAGCTCTGTGAATTAGCACTACATTACTAGCTGCTAGTGACATCCATGATGTGTCTCTTTGTAAAAAGGTATTCAAAATCCAGTAAGTGATCATTTTATGTATCACTTGTTTTAAAGGAGAGAGTTATTTAAATAAGGGCAGCATACAAGGAACTCAAAAAGTTGGCTTGTTGAATAATTTAACTAATATGAATTTTAATTAACAAGCATTTGTTTTAATTAGATAAATAATGCATCTCTTTCTTGAGTTTTATAGCTTAATGGCTTTTTTGTACAAGACCAAATTGGCAAAATGAAAAGCAAACTGTTCTCGTAGCCATCTAGTCATCACAAAATATGAATGTTTTCTCCAAACACATAGATCTCATTCATGTGTTTAACATTTAATGAAACGTATCTGTGTTCTAGACATCATGCTGAGTGGGGCTGGGGATGCAAAGTGAGTAAAGTATGGTCCCTTCATAGAAGGAGTTTGGTCTGGGAAGAATTTGCATGTGCTTGTGCCTAGGGCTGCACCACAAACCAGGCAGCTTGAAACAACAGATATTTATTCTCTCATAGTTCTGGATGCTAGGCATCCAATATCAAGGTATTAGAAAGACTGGTTCCTTTTTGAGCACTAAGAGGGAGAATCTGGTCTCTAGTTTCTGGTTGTGGCCCTCAACCCTTGGCATTCCTTAGCTTGTGGCAGCAAAACTCCAATCTCTACTGAGGTCACGTGGTATTTTCCCTATGTGTGTCAGAGTCCAAATTTCCCTTTTCTTATAAGGACACTAGTCATGGGATTTGGTGTTATTCTTTCAGTTGTGTCCAACTCTATATAACCCCACAGATTGTGGCCTGCCAGGCTCCTCTGTCCATGGAATTCTCCAGACAAGAATACTGGAGTGGGTAGACATACCCTTCTCCAGGGAATCTTCCCGACCCAAGGATTGAAACTGGGTCTCTTGAGTAGCAGGCAGATTGTTGCAGGCAGATTCTTTACTGTCTGAGCCACCAGGGGAGCCACTGGATTTAGGACCCACCATAATCAGTATGAGCTCATCTTAACTTGATTACATTTAGAAGGACAATGTTTCCAAATATAGGCATTTTCTGAGGTACCTGAGGTTAGAACTTCAACATAGCTTATTTTTTGGAGGGGGAACACATTTCCATAACACTATCCAAGAAGAGTAAAGAAGCCTCCAAGCCAGGCTTCAGCAATACGTGAATCGTGAACTTCCAGATGTTCAAGCTGGTTTTAGAAAAGGCAGAGGAACCAGAGATCAAATTGCCAACATCTGCTGGATCATCAAAAAAGCAAGAGAGTTCCAGAAAAACATCTATTTCTGCTTTATTTACTATGCCAAAGCCTTTGACTGTGTGGATCACAATAAACTGTGGAAAATTCTGAAAGAGATAGGAATACCAGACCACCTGACCTGCCTCTTGAGAACCTGTATGCAGGTCAGGAAGCAACAGTTAGAACTGGACATGGAACAACAGACTGGTTCCAAATAGGAAAAGGAGTATGTCAAGGCTGTATATTGTCACCCTGCTTATTTAACTTCTATGCAGAGTACATCATGAGAAACGCTGGGCTGGAGGAAGGACAAGCTGGAATCAAGATTGCCAGGAGAAATATCAATAACCTCAGATATGCAGATGACACCACCCTTATGGCAGAAAGTGAAGAAGAACTAAAGAGCCTCTTGATGAAAGTGAAAGAGGAGAGTGAAAAAGTTGGCTTAAAGCTCAACATTTAGAAAACGAAGATCATGGCATCTGGTCCCATTACTTCATGGCAAATAGATGGGGAAACAGTGGAAACAGTGTCAGACTTTATTTTTCTGGGCTCCAAAATCAGTGCAGATGGTGACGGCATCCATGAAATTAAGACGCTTACTCCTTGGAAGGAAAGTTATGACCAACCTAGATAGCATATTAAAAAGCAGAGACATTACTTTGTCAACAAAGGTCCGTCTAGTCAAGGCTATGGTTTTTCCAGTAGTCATGTCTTGATGTGAGAGTTGGACTATAAAGAAAACTGAGTGCCGAAGAACTGATGCTTTTGAACCATGGTGTTGGAGAAGACTCTTGAGAGTCCCTTGGACTGCAAGGAGATCCAACCAGTCCATCCTAAAGGAGATCAGTGTTGGGTGTTCATTGGAAGGACTGATGTTGAAGCTGAAACTCCAAAACTTTGGCCACCTGATGTGAAGAGCTGACTCATTTGAAAAGACCCTGATGCTGGGAAAGATTGAGGGCAGGAGGAGAAGGGGATGACAGAGGATGAGATGGTTGGATGGCATCACTGACTCAATGGACATGGGTTTGGGTAAACTACGGGAGTTGGTGATGGACAGGGAGGCCTGACATGCTGTGGTTCATGGGATTGCAAAGAGTCGGACACGACTGAGTGACTGAACTGAACTGAACTGAACTGATCCAAGAAGACCCTATGCAGAGGTGAAGACACCTTTGTTGCATAAGTGTGGAGGTATGCCACCCATGTACAGGGGTTGCAGGAGGCATTGTAAGTAACCTGTCACAGATGATGTAGGGAAATGGAAGGTGGGGGGTGGGAGGTGCCCAAAAGAAAGAATTAGCTTTAACTATCTGCTCCTTTTCCTACAAAGAGTCAGAAACTGAGGCCACTAGACTGAATAGGGTGGAGAAACAGCCAGGTAGGGTAGCCCTCAGACCCCTCTGCCACCACAGGCTTTCCCCCGCAACAAGATCCAGCTGCAGGAGGAAAGAAGATGCAGCTTGAAATAAAGTTCAGGGTTTTTATTATTAGCTAAGGCAAGATACATTTATTATTAGTATAGACTTTTCTGAGGACTAAGATGACCAGAGGATTTATTGGCCAAGATTGACCAGGAAAGTCTTGGGTTCATCTGTTTTTCATTTAAGGAGGTGGTAAGGGAGAAAAACTCTACAGAATGGGCAGGAGGGAGAGGCAGTCATGAGGAAAGAACAGTCACTTCCAGAGCCCAGTTGGTTCCACACAAGTCTTAAAATGGAAATGGGTTTGAGCAAAGAGGACGTGATATGTCCTGAGCAAAAGTGCACTCATGCCCTTCTATCCACCCCCTACCCTTGAGCGCTCTCAATTTAAGGAACTGGAGAACACCCCAAAAGTCCTAGGACCACAGGGGATGAAAGGAAGGTAGCTGAAGTTTGAGAGTGATGCTCAGTCCTGACGGTGGTGAATGTGGGTTGAGGTTTCCTGTGTCCTGGGCTGTGGGGTGGTCCCCACTAGCTGCAGATCTGATGCTGGACTTGGCTGAGTCTTAGAAGACCAGCACTTTACAGGGCCAGATCAGAGGTGAGGTATTCCATTGGGCTGATCTGCTCATTCACTCCCCTCTCTGCCTATGACAGAACTTGAAATCCCCCGGGTTGACAATTCAGTGACAGCAGACTGCAAGTTGCATCAGCTGGGAACATTAGAACCAGAAATAAAGACTGGAGTTGGAAGGAAGATGGAACAGGAGGGACCATTGATTCCTCAATGGGAGTGGAGGGGGCTGAGGAGGGTAGTAGGTAAAATACTCACTCCAAAGTCAAGGCAACAGTCTATAGTCATTAACACCCACCCTCTAAGGAAAGGAAGGAGGATTTTGAGTTATACCTATTATCTAGATCGAGGGCACAGTCAGAGAGAACCTAGCTACTTTACAATTTAAGTTTTTAGCTGTACATATAATGTGGCATCAGGAGTTACTTTGAATTAATTAATAGAGAAACAAAGAATATTCTTTTTAGACTTATCTATGTTATGACTATATCTTCATTCTACTATTGAAACAATTATGCTGGTTAAAGAGAGCCAGAGCACAAAGACCAGCAAGGGGGATGGATGCACACCCAGTGAGTATGGGAGGGATGCGACTCACCCAGGACAGCCCAGTCCAGCATGGGACAGATTCATTTTATAGGAAAATGTTTTTACCGGCCATTGAAAATCAGTGCAGCATTAAAAAGACTCATATTTCTACACCAGTAAAATTAATCTCATTGCTTGTTAAAAAACTGCGGGGAGCTATCATTTCTGAATTATCTCAGATTGATGAAACGAAGGAGGCAGTAAGGATCATAGGCTGCTCTAAGCTTCCTGGGATGGGTGTCTCTTGTGGCCATGGAAATCCATTGTAAGCACCCCAGGAAACATAATACATTTGCCAGACTTGCAGGCACTTGGCCCACAGCTGATGTTAAGTATGGAGGAATTCAAATCTGGAATTATAATTTATTGATGTAAAAGCAAAGAGAAGGAATCCTGGAATTTGCTGGCTCCTGGTTTCCAAGCCTACCCTTTCCAACTGTATACATCACTAGTGTGAAGATATTCATATTTTAAATGACACAATAGACACTATACTAACAATATTATAATATCAGTAACATTCAGTAGGTACCCTATTCTAAGTGAAGTGAAAGTTGCTCAGTCGTGTCTGACTCTTTGCAACCCCACAGAGTATACAGTTCATAGAATTCTCCAGGCCAGAATACTGGAGTAAGTAGCCATTCCACTGTGGAAAATTCTGAAAGAGATGGGAATACCAGACCACCCGATCTGCCTCTTGAGAAATCTGTATGCAGGTCAGGAAGCAACAGTTAGAACTGGACATGGAACAACAGACTGGTTCCAAGTAGGAAAAGGAGTTCGTCAAGGCTGTATGTTGTCACCCTGTTTATTTAACTTCTATGCAGAGTACATCATGAGAAACGCTGGACTGGAAGAAACACAAGCTGGAATCAAGATTGCCAGGAGAAATATCAATAACCTCAGATATGCAGATGACACCACCCTTATGGCAGAAAGTGAAGAGGAACTCAAAAGCCTCTTGATGAAAGTGAAAGTGGAGAGTGAAAAAGTTTGCTTAAAGCTCAACATTCAGAAAACTAAGATTATGGCATCCGGTCCCACCACTTCATGGGAAATAGATGGAGAAACAGTGGAAACAGTGTCAGACTTTATTTTTCTGGGCTCCAAAATCACTACAGATGGTGACTGCAGCCACGAAATTAAAAGACGCTTACTCCTTGGAAGGAAAGTTATGACCAACCTAGATAGCATATTCAAAAGCAGAGACATTACTTTGCCAACAAAGGTTCGTCTAGTCAAGGCTATGGTTTTTCCTGTGGTCATGTATGGATGTGAGAGTTGGACTGTGAAGAAAGTTGAGCACTGAAGAATTGATGCTTTTGAACTGTGGTGTTGGAGAAGACTCTTGAGAGTCCCTTGGACTGCAAGGAGATCCAACCAGTCCATTGTGAAGGAGATCAGCCCTGGGATTTCTTTGGAAGGAATGGTGCTGAAGCTGAAACTCCAGTACTTTGGCCACCTCATGTGAAGAGTTGACTCATTGGAAAAGACTCTGATGCTGGGAGGGATTGGGGGCAGGAGGAGAAGGGGATGACAGAGGATGAGGTGGCTGGATGGCATCACCAACTCAATGGACGTGAGTCTCAGTGAACTCCGGGAGTTGGTGATGGACAGGGAGGCCTGGCATGCTGCGATTCATGGGGTCGCAAAGAGTCGGACACGACTGAGCAACTGATCTGATCTCATCTGATCACTAGGGGATCTTCCCTGGAGGAAACTCAGGGATCGAACTCAGGTCTCCCATATTGCAGGTGGATTCTTTACCAACTGAACCACCAGGGAAGCCCAAGAATACCGGAGTGGGTAGCCTATCTCTTCTCCAGCGGATCTTCCCAACCCAGGAATTGACCTAGGGTTTCCTGCATTGCAGGCAGACTCTTTACCAGATGGGCTACCAGGGAATCCCCTATTCTAAGGGCTTTATATAAAATAATTCATCTAATCCTAACCCTAACCCAAAAAGGTGGGTACAGTTACTATACCCATTTCATATATGAAGAAACTGAGGCACAGAAAGGTTAAGAAATGTGCCCAAGATCATATAGTTAATAAATAGCAGCCCTGGGAATCATATAGGTAGTATGATAAATAAAATTGAGACAAAGAACAGTTTGGATAAGTGTGATTTGCAAATATTCTATTCTTTGTAAGTTGTAGGGAAGGGACAATTTCCCCTTGTTCCACCTTTCCTTTTCCTCACACATAAGCTGGTTCTGTGTTTGTTCAACAGCCTTCACCTACAGAGGTCCATCTGGAGGTCTGACATATCTTTTCTTTCCTGAAAGGGTAACACAGAATAGGGAGAAAGAGTTTTGCATATATTTTCAGAAACATACTCATCAACTGTTCCAGAAAGTGCAGAAGAGAGAGAGATGCAGAAATCAGAGAGATGTCACTCATTTTGTTCCCAGCCTTTAAAAAATGTTGGTATCTCCATGGATTTTTCTCCATAAATATTGAATGATCTGTGCTTATCATTGGTGAAAGATGAATATAGCCATCTAATTTCTAATGAGACAATAGACTGGCTGTGGATGAAATTGTAGGGCTGGGATCTGGGCTTCCTGTCTCTTTTTACAAAGTTTTACAGGATCCTAGAGCATTTAAGCATGAAGAGCCCTGAGAGATGTCCTGTCTGATCTCCTAGTTTTACAGATAAGAAAACTGAGGCCAGAGAATCATGCATGCAGTTGGCCAAAAATTTCCATTTGGGTTTTTCTGTAAGATCTTATGGAAAAACACAAACAAACTTTTTGGCCAGGCCAATAATTGGCTCCAATTAGAAAATCCTATTATCTGGACTCCTAGTCCAGACATACACATACACTACACACATCTATACAAACACTGACACAGAGACATGTCCACCCACTGAAATATACACAGATTGCACATATACACACACACGCACATACATACACATACACACAGATGAGGGTACAAGCAAGTATGCACACATACACATTCATACAAGTGCCCCACTCCTATGTAAGTCTTATTTTCTACCTAAATTTTCCCATAATAACCTGACAGTTGGTAGAAGTTGATTACTTGTCACTAAGAACATTTGCATCAATTCTTCGGCACTCAGCTTTCTTTATAGTCCAACTCTCACATCCATACATGACTACTAGAAAAACCATAGCGTTGACTAGACGGACTTCTGTTGAAAAAGTAATGTCTCTGCTTTGAGCGCCAAAGAATTGATGCTTTTGAACTGTGGTGTCGGAGAAGACTCTTGAGAGTCCCTTGGACTGCAAGGAGATCCAACCAGTCCAACCTAAAGGAGATCGGTCCTGGGTGTTCATTGGAAGGACTGATGTTGAAGCTGAAACTCTAATACTCTGGCCACCTGCTGCGAAGAGCTGACTCATTGGAAAAAACCCTGATGCTGGGAAAGATTGAGGGCAGGAGGAGAAGGGGATGACAGAGGATGAGATGGTTGGATGGCATCACTGACTTAGTGGACATGGATTTGGGTAGATTCTGGAAGTTGGTGATGGACAGGGAGCCCTGGCATGCTGTGGTTCATGGGGTCGCAAAGAGTCAGACACGACTGAGCGACTGAATTGAACTGAAGAACATTTGCATCTTAATAAATGTCTCCAGAAAACAAAACCAAGAAAATCCACAGTAAAGTATTTTAAAGCTTCAATTTCAGACAGAGAATTAGAGACTGAGTGCTGTTCTCAGCCCTGGAAGCTGCTTCTTTGGGGAGGACTCCTTGTCCTTGGGACCACCCAGCAAAGTCAGTATCCTTGTAAAGATGTTAACATCTCTTCTCACTTCAATTTGGTCCCAACCCACCTTGCTAAGGTTCTGCTTTCCCACAAGAATGGCTTGTTTAAAAGGCATTTTTAAAATAATTGTGAACTATAAAAGAGTAATATATAGGTTGTGAAGGAGTTCTTGATTTTTCGTTTTTTTCCTCTTCAAGAAGACAAACCCTCAGAGTCTTGGCTATGGTTCTAGCTGGCCAGTTCATTTTACTGCTCCAAGGAGCCCAAGGCTTCATTGGGCTCCATCTGTACCCTCTGGGCCCAGAGCTTAGCTGGTGGTGGAGTGTGAGGGCAGCCTTCCCATTTTTAACACTGAAATAAATTTTCATGAGAGCAAAAGCTTGTATATTCTATCTAGCACAAAAAATCCACACCCTTTCACCCTGGAGGAGCTCAGGATGGCTGGATGACAGGCTGGTGAGGAAAAGACTTGTTTTTTGATGTGTATATGCTGAAGTGCAGAAAGAAATACAGGGATATTTTTCACTTGGCTTCAAGCCTCCTGGAGTGTCTGTCACCTTCCAGTGATGGATGGCCATGCAGGATGAGAAGAAGGAGCTCACCATCCAGAGAGCTTCATTCCTATGCCAGTTATCTGCATAGCAATCAGTCTTAGAGGCAAGAGAAGGGAGCACCAAAGCTTCATAGCAGCCCCCTCAGTAAGTGAGTTAGGGTAGAGCCTGGTATCCCCCAAACTCTCAGAGCAAAATCAAAGGAGTATTTGGGAGTGTCCCCCAACATGGCACCCCAACTGCTTTTTGTCTGACTGAGTCAGTTCCTTTTTTTTCGCTGCAGCCAGTGAGGTCCCATGACTTGGCCCTGCTATATCTCCTCCACTTTATGGTCCTCCTGATGTTTATGTCTCCTGAAAGTGGCCAGGCTTCTCTTTCCTCAGGCAGGGCTGAGGTTGGGCAGGACCATGAAACACTTCTTTCCGGAATGTTCCCAGGGCTGGTTCCTCCTTGTCATCTCTGCCCTCAGGCCTCAGTTTCCATGTCCTCCCTTCCACCCCTCAGATGTAGCCTTTACCTCATCCCTGTTCATTTCCCAATTGTACTTACCCCCCAAGGCTTTATAACCAAGTCTTTATGGTTTGTTTCTTATTTCTAGTCTCTTTCCCCTTTTCCAGATGAAAATAGAGAACTTGACTGTTCTTTTCATCAGTGTATTTGGCACACAGTAGGTGCTCAATAAATACTTGTTGAAAAAAGAAAGGAATGTTAGAGTTTTATGGGAGTGCAGTGACATCAAGATTTCCGTCTCAACATTTTTTCTCCCCCATTGACTGCTTATCAGGCAGGATTACCTTTAAGTCTCCTAAGAATTGTTGCACTGGTTGATATGACAGAAGTGATCTTAGTATGAGACTGGCGATTGGAATAGAATGGATGGCATAGCTTTCCAGAGTCTCTGGGGGTGCAGGCCCTCTTGGTGATGTTTTGGAATTTCATCAAGCTAACCATCCTGTTCATCAGACAGTCAGGGACCAGAGATGCCCAGACAAGGGCGTGGGATGCTAGGCAAGGCCCCTGTGCTCTGGCTACTATGATTCAGTTATTTCTAAAGCTTGGTCGCAACCCCCTGCTGAGGCCCAGCAGCCCAGGAGATTCCCTCTCTTATGCTTGTTGCTTACAACAGCACAAAAATGTCTTGGTTAAGTGGCCCTGCCTTCAGGAGTGCTGGAATCTAGGTCTTATCTCAGGCTCAATAGCTATTTAAATGCTGGCCCTGCCACTTATTTGCCTTGTAATCTCAAGCAATTTAGTTAACCACAGACCTCAATTTTCCCAACTTGTAAAATGAAAATATTATAATAAAGTTGTTGTGAGGCTTCAGTCAGAAAACAATGTAAATTAATAATAGAATGTCTATTTACTAAGTTCAGTGCCTCCCTGTGGACTTTCTTATCATTCAAAAGAGATGTCACATCCTCCCTGAGGCCTTCCCTGACCCAGACCGAAATAAACCTCTGCTCATACCTCTCTATCCCAGAGCCTCTCTATCTTGGATTCTCAACAGCCCTAATCACCAGTGGATACAGTGTGGTTGGTTTACACATTTGTAGTTTATGTCTGGTTGCCCCCACTAGGATGACAACCAGGTCCCTCTCTGTTATCCTCTGTCTAGAACGGTGCCTAGCCCACAGCTGATGCTCAAGCAATGCTTGTTGAATAAATGACTGAATGTTCTAGTCATGCATCATATATGTCACTTTAGTTAATTCTGACCATTCAGCAGGATAATAGTCCCATTATTTTAAGGATAGTGAATAGGAAACATATAACCTAAATAATTTACAAATTGATAACTATTTTCTGAGTGTTCACTAGGTCAGACACTGAACTAAGGGATTTTCAGAGGTGATCTCTTTATTAAGGAAGAGGGGCCAACGAAGGAGCGTTGAACCCAAAAGCTCATTTAGGTCTGACCGCTTATTTCCACTATGGTCTATGCATTAATTTTAAATGAAAATTATGTCTTAGAATGAAGCCCAAGGATTCCTTTATCCAGAATATTCTGAAATCTCACTCTTGTCCACATGGCAATAATTTTAACAAAAGCACAATTGGAAATGACATCCACTGCAATGGCACCCCACTCCAGTGTTCTTGCCTGGAGAATCCCAGGGACGGGGGAGCCTGGTGGTCTATGGGGTCGCACAGAGTCGGACATGACTGAAGTGACTTAGCAGCAGCAGCAATTATATCAGGCTGTTGGTAACAAAAACCCACCTATAGGACTTTAATATATATTGCTTTTTCAGCTGTTAGGAATTCTGTGGATATTAATAGATGGCCAATCCTATTCAGCAGCTCTGTGATGTCACCAGTGTCTCAGCATCCTTCTAGTTTTCTGCTCTGCCATCCTTATTATTGGCTGCTTCTTCATGCTGCTGCTTCATGCCTGCAAGTGGTTTCTGTATCTCCAGGGTTCACATCCACATTCTGGTAACCTCTGGAAAATTGAATCTTTTTTTTTCTGAGTGTTTTACCTCCCAAGGAAGAATAAAATAGCTACTGGGTAGAAAACCACAAAAATGATGGCTAGTCTATTGACTGACAAGATGACCAATTTTTCTTTAATAAACATATCAGATAATCAGAGATCAAAATGAGCTAGGGGAATATATTTAGTCTTTGATGGTTCCTGGAAGCTCAGCTGGTAAAGAATCTGTCTTCAATGCAGGAAACCCTGGTTCAACTCCTGGGTTAAGAAGATCTGCTGGGGGATAGGCTACCTACCTACTCCAGCATTCTCGGACCTCCCTGGTGGCTCAGATGGTAAAGAATCTGCCTGAAATGCAGGAGACCTGGGTTCGACCCCTGGGTTGGAAAGATCCCCTGGAGGAGGGCGTAGCAACCCACTCCAATATTCCTCCCTAGAGAATCCCCATAGACAGAGGAGCTTGGAGGGCTATGGTTCATGGGGTCACAAAGAGTTGGACACGACTGAGTGACTAAGAACAGCACATGACCATATAATCAGCTTGCAGTGAATCTCACCAAGTATTTAGAATTCTTAAAGTATATTAATGAATGCCCTTTGAATCAGACACTCTCAATCTGGAGGAAGGGAGGCATGCTATAAGCTCTCTTCCAAAAACTTGTCCAAAAACATGACACAGGATTCACTAATTTTATGCTGTCCACAAAGGCCATCCACTTGAATCCAGATGCCATAGTGAAAATTCACGTGGAGAGTACACCTGGAATTGATGCCTCTCTACTCTAAAGGGGTTGGGAACTGACATCCATTGAGTGGGCAGAAACTGTAATTCCCTCTCCAACAGTCATCTCTATCTGCAACATCTCCATGTTGCATTTTCCCCTGCAACATAACCCCAGTTTGTTCGGCAATTGGGAAGAGACACCTTAAACTCACAGAATGCAGTTTTCTATCACAACTCTAAAGAGTTTGATGCTTATTTACCTAAGTCAGTCCTGGAAAACTCCTTACCACTGTACAATAAATGGTCTTTGGTGTCAGGGAGTGTTGCCCAATTCTAGCCAATGAGAAGTAAGGGAAGTTTTCTGGAGGTGGTAGTGGCTGAGGGCAAAGAGTCAGGACAGGGGATAGGATTCTGGAATAGACTGGGGAATAGAATAGATTGGGGAATAGAACATTGAATAAAGTGCTATGTAAATAGTTGATTTACAATATTGTGTTAATTTTTGCTATAGCAGCAAAGTAATTCAGTTATATATACATGTATGTATATATACATTCTTTTCCATTATGATTTGTCATAGGATACTGAATATAGTTCTTTGTGCTACACAGTAGGACTTGTTGTTCATCCATTCCACATATAATAGCTTACATATGCTAACCCTAACTTCCCACCCCGTCCATCCCCCTTCCCCTAGGCAAAGACAAGTATATTCTCTGTGTCTGTGCGTCTGCTTCTGTTTCGTAGATAAGTTCATGTGTTTCATATTTTAGATTCTACATATAAGGGATATCATATAAGCCTTTTTCTGACTTACTTCACTCAGTATAATAATCTCTAGTTTCATCCTTGTATGCATACTAAGTTGCTTCAGTTCAGTTCAGTTCAGTTCAGTCACTCAGTCGTGTCCGACTCTTTGCGACCCCATGAATTGCAGCACGCCAGGCCTCCCTGTCCATCACCAACTCCTGGAGTTCACTCAAACTCATGTCCACTGAGTTGGTGATGCCATCCAGCCATCTGATCCTCTGTCGTCCCCTTTTCTTCCTGCCCCCAATTGCTTCAGTTGTATTCAACTCTTTACAGTCCTATGGACTGTAGCCTACCAGTCCCCTCTGTCCATGGGATTTCCCAGGCAAGAATACAGGAATGGGTTGCAACTTCCTTCTCCGGGGGATTTTCCTGACCCAGGGATCAAACCTGCATCTCCTGCAGATCCTTGCATTACAGGCAGATTCTTTGCCACTGAGCCACTGGGGAACCATGTTGCTGCAAATGGCATTATTTCATTCTTTTTTATGGCAGAGTAGTATTCCACTGTATATATGTACATCATCTTCTTTATCCATTTACTTCTTGATGGACATTTAGGTTGTTTTCATGTCTTGATTACTGTGAATAGTACTACTATGAATATTATGTGTGCATGTATCTTTTTGAATTCTAGTTTTGTCTGGATACATGCCTAGGAGTGAGATTGCTGGATCATATGGTAATTCTATTTTTAGTTTTCTGAGGAAACTTCACACTGCTTTCTATAGTGGCTATGCCAACTTACCAGAGAAGGCAATGGCACCCCACTCCAGTACTCTTGCCTGGAAAATCCCATGGATGGAGGAGCCTGGAGGGCTGCAGTCTATGGGGTCGCTGAGGGTAGGACACAACTGAGCGACTGCACTTTCACTTTTCACTTTCATGCATTGGAGAAGGAAATGGCAACCCACTCCAGTGTTCTTGCCTGGAGAATCCCAGGGACGGGGGAGCCTGGTGGGCTGCCATCTCTGGGGTCGCACAGAGTCGGACACGACTGAAGTGACTTAGCATAGCATACCAACTTACATTCCCACCAACAGTGTAGGACGGTTCCCTTTTTTCCACATCCTCTCCAGTATTAGTTCTTTGTAGACCTTTTAAGAATGGCCATTCTGATCAGTCTTCTTCTTCTCCAACACCACAGTTCAAAAGCATCAATTCTTCAGCGCTCAGCTAAGAGTAGAGTCCCTTGGACTGTAAGGAGATCCAACCAGCCCATTCTAAAGGAGATCAGTCCTGGGTGTTCATTGGAAGGACTGATGCTAAAGCTGAAACTCCAATACTTTGGCCACCTGATGCAAAGAGTTGACTCATTGGAAAAGACTGTGATGCTGGGAGGGATTGGGGGCAGGAGGAGAAGGGGACGACAGAGGATGAGATGGCTGGATGGCATCACCAACTCGATGGACAAGAGTTTGGGTGAACTCCGGGAGTTGGTGATGGACAGGGAGGCCTAGTGTGCTGCAATTCATGGGGTTGCAAAGAGTCAGACATGACTGAGTGACTGAACTGAACTGAAATGATTCTGATCAGTGTGAGGTAGTACCTTGTTGTTGTTTTGGTTTGTATTTCTTTAGTAATTAGCAATGTTGAGGCTGTTCCCGTGTGCCTGTTGGACACCTCTATTTTTCTTCTGGATAAATGTCTGTTTAGATCTTCTGCCCATTTGGGGGTTCAGTTGTTTGTTTTTGCTGATTTTGAGTTGTATGAGCATTTGTATATTTTGGAAATTAAGCCCTTGTTGGGTGCATCATTTGCAAATATTTTCTACCATTCTTAGGCTGTCTTTTCATTTTGTTTATGGTCTCTTTTGCCATGAAAAGCTTGTCAGCTTGATTAGGTCCCATTGGGTTGTTTTTTTTTTTTTTTTTTTTTTTTTTTTGCTTTTATTTTTATTGCCTTGGGAAACTGACCTAAGAAAATATTGGTATAATTTATGTCAGAGAATGTTCTAGGAGTTTAATGGTGTCATGTCTTATGTTTAAGTCTTTAAGCCATTTGGGGTTTATTTTTGTATATGGTGAGAGACTGTGTTTGGGCTTCATTGATTTGTATGTGGTTGTCCAGCTTTCCCAACACCACTGCTGGAGAGCCTGTCTTTTCTCCATTGTATATTCTTGCCCCCTTTGTCAAGAATTAATTGACCATAGTTGTGTGGGTTTATTTTTGGGCTCTCTCTTCTGTCCCATTGATCCATGTAAGACAAAGATGCTTAAGAAGTAAGTCCTTTTCCTTCCAGCTCTGGAGGTAGATGTGTTACTGCAGCTGTGTGGCCATCTTGGAAGACCTCGATCCTCACCTTGCTTTGCTTCTGAATCAATAGGGCAACTACTGCCTCTGGATATTTTGCGATATGAGAAAAGTAAACCCCTCTTTAAACACTGGAGTGTTTTTTCTTCCTGTTACTTGCAGCCATACACAATTCTAACTTATACACATACTCCATGTCGGGCACTGAAACTGGTGCTTTAGTTACCCAGTTCTACACTTTATGTTGCTGCACTTGACTATAGTTTTCAATCCTATAAAACAAAGCTAAAGTAAAAGTACCTGCTTCACTGACTGGTGAGGATGGAACAAGCAGTCTGGGCAAAGAGCTCATTGCTCATACTGTCCCACTGTAAGCTGTCAGAAAATGGGAGCTATCATTGTTATTCAAATGTCTTGGCTTTGAAATATATTGAGAACTGTACAAGGCTGACTGGTAGAAAACGAGAAGGAACAAGGTCAGCAATGGAACTGCAGATGGCAAGAAGACAAGGAGGCTGGGAATGTGGACCAGGAAGCTTCATGGGAGCGGAACAGCTGCAAAGCCTGGCTGGGAAGGAATGAGAGGACAGACTGGCAGGGGTGAGGGAGAGAGTTGCACAGCATAGCGTTGTGAGCATGTCAGAGCTAAAACTGCAAAATAAGCAAAAGAGGGCATCCATATACTGTGCTGTGTTTGATTAGAATAAGATCATGAAAGACTGTGATTGCTGCAGCCAGTTAGAGCTTGGCATAAATGGATGGATATTCTTGCTGTACTTTTATTTCAAAAACCTCTGTATATGGTTTCTAGAATGGAATATGTGTTACAAAAGCAAGCAAAAAAAACAAAACACAACAACAGAGAGACAAACAAATAAAGGAAGCCAAGCCTGACATGAAAGGAATATCATCTTGGTGGTGGGGAGGCCTCCTGGAGCCTTTGAATCTTGCCTTGTCTGTGTTCTGTTCTGCCCACACTTAAGGTTAATTCCCTATGATCAGAGCTGCTCACTTAGAAATTTCTGCTCACCTCCAAGTTCTCACCCAGAAGGCAATGCAGCTTCACAGACTGGTCTTCCCCAACCCTGGCTGATTACCTTGGATCACAGAAAAGCAAGAGTATTAGTCTTACATATGCTCCAGCTGAAAGGGTCCAGACAATAATGCTGACCTCTTTCACTTTAGGGCTCTCAGCATAAATACCCAGCAGATCTCAGACATGAATCAATAGTGCTACCCCTCCAGACAGCTGGAACCCACCCCAATTCTGAGCTATCATGGACACAAAACATGAGGGTATTTCTGCAGGATGTGCTCAGTAACCATACTTTACCTTAGAAATCCTCAGGGAAAGCCAGTCTCTTGGCACCAAAAGTCATGTCTAAGTGTTTTTGAGTCTTTCCCACATGTATGGTGACTGGAAGGACTTCCATAATCACCAAAATATCCCTTAGACTGTATATTATATATATTAGACTGTGTATTATGATCTGAAAATCTTAGTCTCTCTTTTTGTTTCTGATGACTCTGGAAACCGACTTTTTTATGGGACTTTTGTAGTCCATGAGTGTTTCCTTTAGCAGAAATGAACCCATCTTCTACATATAACAGATAACACGTGTGTGTGTGTGTGTGTGTGTGTGTGTTGTGCACATGTGTCCCTCCTTCTATCTTTCCTCACCTGATTGGTTACTAGGATCTATGGTCTCCTTGACTCTATTATCTCCCTGACATTCCATCTCCACATTGTAGTTGCCTCTTTCTTGCTTCAAACCCTTCAAAGCCTTGTCCAAAGGATAAAGTCCAAGCAGTAACATGGCTTATTAGTCAGATGAACTTCTCCCTAGCTTGCCTGAGTTGGACCAGATTCATGCCTGTTTTTCCCATATATGTATTAACAATGTCTCCTTTCATTCTAAAAGTGAGATGATAGAGTGGAAAATAAGTTATGTGGGCATCCTATTTGTAAGACTCAAAACCCTTCAGCCTTTGGCTCACATTAATGTTATTTGTATGCCCAGAAGAGAGAAGACACATCTTAACCTTCCAGACTCTCCCGTCCATGGGATTCTCCAGGAAAGAATACTGGTGTGGGTTGCCATGCCCTTCTCCAGGGGATCTTCTTGATCCAGTGATAGAACCTGGGTCTCCTGCATTGCAGGAAGATTCTTTACTATCTAAGTCACTAGGGAAGCCTGGTGAAGGGAATGGCTACCCACGCCAGTATTCTTGTTTGGAGAATTCCATGGACAGAGGTTCCTGGTGGCCTACAGTCCCTGGGGTCATAAAGAGTGAGACACAACAGGGTGACTAATAAATAAAACCCTCTAGCCTTAGTTATCCCTGTGCTGCCTTTTAACTCTGTGCTCCAGAATAAAAATATGCCATGTTCCCCCCTGCCCAGGACCCTTCATACATGTATTTTTCCCCCTTGCTTAAAACATTTCCCCCTCCTTACTCACTTGACTAATTCCTCCTCATTCCAGGAAGCCTTCCCAGAATCCCCAGTTCTATCGGAGGTTAGATGGCCTTCCTTTGACCTCCCATGATGCCCTAAGCTTTCCTTATATCACACTATCTTGATACTGCCACAAAACCTGCAGTTGGACAGCCTGTTTTATCCCTCTCAGTTATTCATTGCTTCTGCATAAGGGTTATACATCCTGCTGCCATGTGACTTGAAGGGTTTTCTAGCCTTGCTTGTTCCATTGATGGCAAGCTTGACTATATGACTTGCTGTAGCCAGTGCAAGGAAATATAATGTGTGTTGTGTCTAATGGAAGCTTTATGAGCCTTGGGATGTGTGCACCAGCTCAACTGCTTTTCCATGGTCATGGGAACAGAGTATCCCATGCTAGGTCTTCTCTTTCAGCCTGGGTCTCAGAATGAAAAGACATGTGGGCAAAGTCACCACCAACATAATATAACACCAGTTACATAATAAAAAAATGCAGTTGTGTTGTTGTAAGTCACCTGAGATCAAGGGTTTGTTACTGCAAGATAAACCAGCAAAGGCTGACTGCTCTGTGTAATTTCTTTATTTCTTAGTCCAGTAAACAACCTGAGGTCAGGGAGCATGGGTGCATGCTCAGACGCTTCAATTGTGTCTGACTTTTTGTAACGCTACAGACTCCAGCCCACCAGGCTCCTCAGTCTGTGGGACTTTCCAGGCAAGAATACTAGAGTGGGCTGCCATGCCCTCCTCCAGGGGATCTTCTCAACCCAGGGATCGAACCTGAGTCCCTCACATCTCCTGCACTGGCAGGCAGATTCTCCATTAGTGCCACCTGGAAAGCCTCGGTCAGGGAGCGGGTCTCTCTCAATCACCTTTCCACTTTCAGTTCCTAGAGCAGTCTCCAGCACTGCTCATTCCTCATTAGGTTTTGTTTAGTGAATGTGTGGATGTATACCTTTTGTTTTCTTGAATACTGGATTCAATATCGACTTTTCAAAGGTTCAGATTGGTTGCATCTTTAGAAAATATTGTGCTTCTCACAGGACATTCCAATTTTCTACTTAGTTTAATTATCACACACAACTGGAAAGTAAAGAAGTATCGCCATTTTGCAAGAGAGAAAACTGATGTCAGAGAGATTTTTGCTTCTAAGATCAGACAGCTATCTAAGAGCAAAGAAAAAATGAAAATTTTTACTTTTTGGTGCCCAGTTCATGGTTCTTTCCCATCCTATCCATGACCCCAATCTCAGAGAAGACAGAAAATAACTGTTCCTCTTCACCCCAAACCTTCTTGGTATCAGCTTTCATCTGCTCGCCATGACCACTCTTACAGGGAGATACATTGAATCCATCAATCCCTTTCTTTGGGATTAAGGGGGGCAGTTAACTAAAATGTCTTCTCTGTTTTAAAAAGGGACCATTTGAAGAACAGAAAGGGAGAGAGAATCACCCAAATTTAGTTCCTGTCTGGCCTTTGTAGATTTCAGGAACAAATTCTGAGCTCCCACAGAGTGAATGAGGTTTTTTGTTCTCCACAAAGGTTGTGTTCAAGAGAACAAGCACCAGTCTGCCTCACCAATCCAAATTCTCTTAAAATTTCAATAAAGAGTAACTTTTATTTTTGGTGGTTTATTTAAATCAAAGCTGATGTTTACGTGTCACATCTTCCTACAGCAACACATATTTATTGATTATCTCTATGCACAAGACATTGTGCTGGTGGGAGTTGAGTTAATTTTAAGTGCTTCCTAATTGCCCTTTGGCTGGCTAAGGTTAAAGTAATTCTTAATCAAAACCTTTGCATTTGTCTTTACTGCAGAAAATGTAAGGGCAGTGCTTCTCTACTGGGCACGTTGGAATCACCTGGGGAGCTTTTAAAGCTGGTGGTGCCTGTGTCCCACCTCCTGTGTTCTCATTTAATTGGTTTGGGATGTCACCTGGACATTGGGATTTTTAAAAGTTCCCCAAGTGGATCATATATGCAGGCAGGGTTATAAACCACTGTGCTCAGGAGTCCAGTCCCCAAATTGCTTCCTGTAGGATAATGATCAGAATCTTTAGTTCAAATAATGTTACGTTCCCAAGATCCTCCTCATTCAGTTCACCTACTGGATTTGAGACAAAGTGGCGGGGCAGAAGGAGATGCCCTAGAGTGTAGCCAAGGGATCTGGGCTCTAGATCTGGCCCCTCTGCTCACTGAAAATGTGACTTACCTTAAGTGCTCAGTATCTCAGCTTTCTGGTCTGAGAAATGAAAGAATTAAATTAGATCAGTGTTTTCTAAACTCCTATCATCAAAGACCACCTTTTAAGCTCTCTCTTTCCAAGTGGATATAATGTTTTTAAACACTTAATCTATCAAATTCCATTTATTAAGTGTTTAATTCTTCCTCCAGCCCGATGATAGAAATTGAAGATACGGTCAGAATTTGAAAGAAGAATGTGCTTAAATCCTACTAGATGCCACTTTCCTTCTTCACACTTTGGGTGACTTTGAATAAATGCAAAGTACTGAGCTGAGTGAATATCAAGTGTTTCCCTTTATTCATCTCAGAAAACATGACTGGGATCTCACATACCCGCCCCACCACCTGGGAACTGGGCATGGCTGGGCCATCCTTGCGTATTACCACCCCCATTCCCCACCCCAGCCTCTCCCAGTGACTGTCAGGGAAACCTAGACGGCAGGACTGCTCAGCATAACTCGACTTACCTCTTGGACTGAGCACAGGCAACTCCAGAAGGAAGCACACGACATGGGGTCCTTCCTCCGACAAGACAACATACTAACCCTGCCTAATAGAAAATGTCAGCCTCTTGCCAACATTGGCAAATAGACTTCCCTCCCTCTTTCTGTGGAAAGAAATAAGTGAGAGGAAGGAGGGATGAAAGTTGCCTCCATGGCCCTTTGCAGGAAGGCCACCCTTAGCAGAAGATCTTTTCTCTGGGTACTGAGGCAAGAATGTGGAAGGAAAGAAAAATGGGACTTGTGTGGTTATAGTAACTCATCAGATCCTCTGACTAAAGTCAAACTGTCCGTATTATCAGTGAGCAAATAATGTTTTAACCTACCATAAAGAAAACTGATGTATTAGCCAGACTCTGAGCTTTTTAAAAGATTTTATTTATGTATGTATTTTTCGCTGTGCTGTGCCTTCGTTGCTGCGCTCTGGCTTTCTCTAGTTGTGGTTAGCGGGCTTCTCGTTGCAGCGCACCAGCTCCAGGTGTGCAGGCTTAGGACTTGTGGTGCACTAGCTTAGTCGCTCTGCAGAATGTGGAATCTTCCTGGATCAGAGACCAAATCTGTGTCCCCTGCATTAGCAGGCTGAATCTTCACCACTGGACCACCAGGCAAGTCCAGCTTCTGAGTTTTATTAGAGACAAATGTCGATTTTTTGGTTAGTCCTTGTAAAACAATGAAAATAATTTATAGATCACCATGACTAGCTTTGAAATTAGGAGATGGGAACTGATGGCTGGGACTCTTGAATCAGAGAGTTCTAATTCTTATAACACTAAAAAATAAAAATTCTATCATTTAAAAAATAGAAATAGAATATTTTTTAAAAAAATCTGTTATTGGTGAAAAGAGATCAATATTAAAGAAAAATATAGAATGTATTCTAATCAACACATGTGCTTTGAAAGTGCTCAGACCCAACTATGATTATGGGAAGTAACTTTTTAGACACTAGAACTGTGTGCTGCTTTCGATTCCTCAGAGAATTCTAGGTTTGGGGGGAAAGCATTGTTTTAGCTGAAACCCTTCTGTCTACTCATCTTTAGCCACTGGAATGGATATTGAACAAATCAAAAATATACTTTAAATAACATGTTTCAGTACTGTGTTAACTTTTGATTACTTAATGGCAAATTATATCATAACTACCAGGAAATATGGGCTTCCCCAATGGCTCAGCAGTAAAGAATCCATCTCCAATGCAGGAGACACAAGAGACACGGGTTCGATCCCTGAATGGGGAAGATGCCCCAGAGAAGGAAATGGCACCCCACTCCAGTATTCTTGCCTGAGAAATCCCATGGTCAGAAGAGCCTGGTGGGTTGTAGTCCATGGGGTCTTGAAGAGTTGGACATGACTGAAGTGCAGAGCATGGGGACCACTCCTCCCCTCAAAGCTTATCTGGCTTTAGTCTTTTAAGTATTACAATGCTTCACTGTTTCAAGACTTTCTGAGAAGTGGAGGTATAAACCTGATGAGACGAAAGGGATCTGTGCTGATACATGTGGGCGTCTCTACAGCAAGTGTGCCTGGCACATGTGTGGTGGTGAGTGGGGTAAACTTGTCAATTCTCCAGCTATGCTTGATTTATCTTCATCCAAACTACCCTGTTCACTCATGTAAGGGATCAGCCCTTCATTATACATGACCAGGCCCAGTTGATTAGACCAAGGAGAAGGCAATGGCACCCCCCTCCAGTACTCTTGCCTGGAAAATCCCATGGACAGAGGAGCCTGGTAGGCTGCAGTCCATGGGGTCGCTAAGAGTCGGACATGACTGAACGACTTCACTTTTCACTTTCATGCATTGGAGAAGGAAATGGCAACCCACTCCAGTATTCTTGCCTGGAGAATCCTATGGACAGAGGAGCCTGGTAAGCTGCCGTCTATGGGGTCATGCAGAGTCGGACACAACTGAAGCGACTTAGCAGCAGCAGCAGCAGACAGATGATTAAAAATAGGCCAAAACATTGGTTGGTTAAACCAGATTTTTCTTTATAATTTGACCCAGGAGACACAGAGTTAGTAATCAAAGAGTGGTGTCCTCTATATTTCAAGAGTCACACAGAGTCAGGCCCAAAGTGGACTCTAGTTTAAGTCAAAGTGTGAAATTATGGGGAAGCAGAAACCAAGTACCCTGCAGAGAAAATCATTCATCAAGAAAATGGGGCAGGAATACAGAGAAAAACAAAGATAAGAGATGATATAACTAGATGATTGTACAAATATTTAACAATAATCTCTCCACTATGTGCTGAGAATATTAAGATGAATAAGAAAATACCTTATGCCTGGAGGAGTCTATAGTCTGAGCAGACACAGATAATACTATGAGCAGTTATAATCATCAAATTTTTATTTCTCTAACTTTTGTTTAATCTCATTATACATCCTCTAAGTGGTATGTGGAAATTTCTGTGGAACAACAGAGCAAAAACATGTAGGTCACTGTGGCTGGAGCATTGATGAAAGCTCCACAGAGGTGAGAATAAGCAGTGAAAGCCTGTCTAGTGTACCATGCTTTCCAAATTGTGCTTCATGGCACACTAGTTCCATGAGATGTAATTATTTTTAGTAACAATAGATGGATGGTTGGTGGATGGGTGGATAAATGGATGAATGAATGGATAAATAGATCCATGAACAGTTAATTTTAAAAATACTGAGTTTAACAAAGTCCACAACTTTCTTTCCTGTAGGTTTTCTTGAAGCCTTTTATATTCAACTGTGAAATCTAAATCCCAACAGAAACTTAAATTATATAGTACTGACTCAAATTATTGGTTTACAAAACTTTTCCTTTGAATATCTTACAGGGACTAGTATTTTGCAAGTACAGTTGGAAAAAATGGGTTTCTTGTATTTCTACTTGTTTGTTTCTTACTCCTTTTATCCAGAACAGAGTATGATTGCCACTATGTAGGCATGACAACATTTTAATATCAACGCTACATAGGGAAGATTTGCTTCTAGATTCCTAGAAGAATCAACCAATAGTTCTTCAAAATAATTTTTATTTTATTTTGATAAACCACTGATCAATCTGACTTAAGAAGATGCTTTTTGCAGAATTTTAGATCATCGTCTTTTAGCAACCTGCCAAAATTTTATGAAAACCACATTTCATGGACAGTAAGTGGGAAGTGAGTTCCCATAAACCTCAGGGGCTCTGGGCCACGTCAGTGTGGAGTATTGCCACTTGGATTGCATGCACCTACTTGCCCACCTGTGTGGTAAGGTTGCCATTCTAGGGTTCTTCTCGCGATCACACAACTGGCTCCAACTCCCTGATGTCTGGATGATATTTGTTCAGCTCAGAGGAGAGAAAGTTGTCTCCTCAGAGCCAATAGAAACCCCAAACCCTGATGGTCTTTGTAACTCAGCACTTGAATCCAGCTACTTAATCTGAATCTTCAGGGTGTTTTTTTTTTCACTGTTGTGTTCATTTTTCTTCTTGCTAATTTTGAGATATGAAATAACTTCAAAAGCCTTCATTTGAGGGCTCATTAAAATTCTAGGAAATCTTTCATTTTCTTGTTCCTTCTCAGGCATTAATTTGCAAGGCCCATCATAATTAGAGGGTCAAGGATAGCATGGAACTACTGTACATGGCATTTCACTCCTACTCATTGCTGATAAATGGATCAAATCAGCTCTGTGGGCCCCTGACACCATTGGTCAGGCATCTTATGTCGCCTGCCATATTTTGTGTCAGCTATTAAAGAGAACAGTACACACTTAGAAAAATTAATTGCTATAATTGCTTTTTTGGCACACTAGACAGAAGGTTAACAAGGCAGCTTCTGCAAGAGCCTTGTTAGCTATTTGGTTCTGATAAACCTTTGTGGTTTTTACTTTATAGTTTTCAGATTTTTGCATCAGGTTGGCTATAGCTACTAGAAAAATTATTTTTTTCCCATTGGAAAGTTGAAAAACTCTACCCATTGACATTAAAACATTTTTTCCTTTCTGTAAAGTAGGAGTTACTTCTCTCTCCAACATTGCTAATTTATTCTTGTTCATAACAACCTGTTCTTGTTTTAGAACCTTCTCTTCTTGTTTCACTGATGCAATTCTTTCCTTTATCTCACTAGGGATATTAAATCTAATTATTTTAAAATCCTGTTCTGACTGCTTTATTAACTCTGCTTCTTTATATGTAGGTACATTTATTTATTCATTTATTTCATCTATTCTCTTTTTTCAAGACATTGACTTCCCTCAAATTCTAAGGATTCTTGGCTGTGTATTCACATTTCCCCCCACTGGTCACCAGGATGGAAACATTTTTATTGTAGTTACTTAATCTTGATATTATTTCTCAGAGATCCTCCTTGTCTCTTCCACTCACAGTCCCCTATTGTGTCTGGAGCATGTATTACATGCTCAATCTATCACCTTGTCCTAAAATCAAGAGTTACTTTTGTACATGGTCTAACTTCCCTGGGAAATATTATGTAAAAATCTTTAGAAAATTTTATTCAAGGCTTGCCTAGAGGTTGTTAGATTCCATAATCACTTAGCAGATTTGATTTTTGCAATGGCCTTCATTTTCAAATGACATCTATTTAATTGAAGGCTTGCTATGTATATAGGAATCATGCTTGGCTACCAGTCCTGACTTCCACACTAACTAGGAAACGTGACGTGGAGCTCATAAAGTCTTTTCCTCTTCAGTGAAACTGAGAAAGGAATTTCACCTATAGCATCAATGTAAGGATTTTAATTATGTATACAAAACAACTAGCAGAGTGCCTGCCACACAATAAAGCTCAGACCAAAACAGGAAAAGAAAAAAATCTTTATTTTTTTTTTTACCCAAATGTTTACCAAGTTCAATGCTCAGTGTTTTCTGTTCCTTTTTATGCACCTAGGTTTCCATTTAGTATGATTTTCCTGCCACCTGAAGGACCTCCTTTAAAATTTCTTTCCAAGCATGTCTGCTTGTAATGAGTTCTTTCAGCTTTTGCATGTCAAAAAAAGTCTTTATTTCACCTTTATTTATGAAACATATTGCTGGGTATAGGGCTCTAGAATGATCATTCTTTTCTTTTAGTACTACTACACATTGATCCACCATCTTCTGGCTTGTATTATATCCAATAAGAAATTTGCTGTCATTCTTTGTTCTTTTGTACAAAACAAGTCTTTTTTTTCCCTTGGCTGCTTTTAAGACTCTCTCTTTGTCTTTGTCATTATTTTAAAACAATTTGATTATTATGTGCCTTGGAGTAGTTTCTTGGTTTGGAACATCAATCGAGCGCTTTGGATCTGCAGGTTTAGTAAGTTAACATTTGAAAAACTTCAGCAATTATTTCTTCAAATATTTTGTATCCCTTCTTCTCCTTCAAGGACTCCACTTAGATGTATATCAGGATCCTGAAGTTGTCTCACTGCTTGCAAGTGAAAGTGTTAGTCACTCAGTCATGTCCAATTCTTTGAGACCTCATGGACATCCAGGCTCCTCTGTCCATGGAATTCTCCAGGCAAGAATACTGGAGTGGGTAGCAGTTCCCTTCTCAAGGGGATCTTCCTGACCCAGGGATCAAACCCAGGTCTCCTGCATTGCAGGCATAGTCTTAACTGTCTGAGTCATCAGAGAAGCCCATCCCACTGCTTACTGAGCTTCATTCATTTTAGCTCAGTCTTCTGTCTCCCTAAGTTTCATTTTGAATAATTTCTATTTTTAGTCCTCAAACTCACTAATTCTTACTTTAGCAATGTCTAGTCTACTTTTAATTCCATTCAGTGGATTTGTTTATCAGACATCACAGTTTTTATGTCCGTAAGTTCAAAATGCATCATTATTTTTTCTTCTTCTACTTATTATGCTTATGCTTTCCTCCATCTTTTTCAACATATGGACTGAGTTATAATAATTGTTTTCAAATCCTTGCCTGCTAATTCTAGTATCAGCGTCATTTCTCAATCTTTTCTCTTGATTGTTTTCTGGCCTTATTGTGAGCCCTAGTTTCCTTTTATTATGCCTGCTAATTTTTAGTTGGATACCAGACAATGCAAATTTTACCTTACAGTTGCTAGATATTACTCTAAACATTCTTGAGCTTTTTTTCTGAGATGCATTGAAGTTACTTGGAAACACTATAATCCTTACAAGACATGCCTTTAAGATTTGCTAGGCAGACCAGAAGTTGTTAGTCTAGATTTTAGTCTAGTCTGCTGAGGCAGTACCCTTCTGAGTACTGTATTCAATGTCCTGTGTGAAATAATGTCTTTCCATTCTAGCCAGTGAGAACATGAAATTATTCCTGGTCTGTTCCTTTCCAGAATTCTTTCCCCTGCCTTGGGTGTCTTCCTCACTTGCATGTACTGATCAGTATTCAGCGAGAGACTCTAGGGAAAACATTTCCAGAGCACTCTTTCTGTGCAGTTCTCTACACTTAGTAGAGATCCTTACATGTAAGATCATGCAGTATTTGTCTCTCTCTGGCTTATTTCACTTAGCATAATATCCTCCAGGGTCATTCATATTGTTGCAAATGGCAGGATTTCCTTCCTTTCCCAAACTGAATCCTATTCCAAATGAAAATGCTGCATTTTCTTTGTCCATTCATCTGTGAATGAACAATTAGTTTGTTTCTATATCTTGGCTACTGTAAATAATGCTGAAATCAACAAGAGAATACAGGTATCTTTTAGACAGTAATTTTATTTCCTTTGGGCATGTACCTAAGAGTGGCATTTCTGGATCATACAGTAGTTCTACTTTGTATTTTTTGAGGCAACTCCATACTGTTTCCCATGATGGCTATACTGAACCATGGTTATTCCTATTTTTAACTTTTACTATGTACCCAACATTAAAGTAGGCCGTATGGATTTTTAAGCATACAATAAAACTGGAAATCCTCTTATATGTGTATTCTTTTGTCTATCCATCTGCACACCTCTACATTTTAATATTCTGCTTCCTTGGTAATCCTATCCTACTCAATACATTTTCTTGCATTTCCTCCTAGCCTTTGAAACAATTATTTTTAATATTTGCATATTCTTTCATTGAATAGATGTACCTAATTTACTTACTCATGCACTTATTTTTGAGTAATTAGGTTGTTTGCAATTTTCTCTGCTGAGATAAAACCAAAATGTAAAGCCATTTGTATGTATGCATGTGTTGAGAAATCAGCACATTAGGTTCCTTTGCAATCTGCAACAAGGAGGAAAATCTTAATAATGTTATAAAGTCAGAGTTCCATTTGTTTTCTCTACAATTTTCTTCTTTTATTTTCTGCTCCCTCACACACTCTCTCTGCTTTTCATTCTCCTTCTTTCTCTCCCTTCATTTTCTGCTTCCCAATAAGCACTTACTGAGCACCTTCTATATTCCAGGCACTGTACCGGTACCTCAAGTATAATTGTGAACAAAAGGCAGGAACTTGTGACCAGGCAGGGGCAGACAGAAAATTCAATAAATAATAATAATAGATAACAAGTATTCTAACAGGAGAAGTACATTTGAAGAATTCTGATAGCATTAGCCCACTCCAGTTTCCTGCCTTTCTCACAGGAGAGTAAGAGACAGGATGAAGGAACGGGCACTCTGGCCAGCCTCCCCTTTGCCCATGATCTTGTGCAGAAATATGCAAGGTGTTTATTATCTGACAGCCTGGGTTCAAGACCAGGCTTTGCTATCTAGTATAGTAGCTGGATAAGCAGAGACAAGTTATTAAAATTTTCTCAGTTTAACTTTTGACCTTAAAATAAGAGTCATAATTCATTGGTTGTTCTTCAGTTGGCAAGTCATGTCTGACTCTTCACGGCCCCAAGGACTGCAGTACACCAGGCTTCCCTGTCCCTTGGCATCTCCCAGAGTTTGCCAAAGTTCACCTCCATTGCATCAGTGATACTATCCAACCATCTCATCCTCTGTTACCCTCTTCTCTTTCTGCCTTCAATCTTTCCCAGCATCAGCCTTTTCCAATGAGTTGGCTGTTCACATCATGTGGCCAAAATATTGGGCTTCAGCATCAGTCCTTCCAATGAGTATTCAGGGTTGATTCCCTTTAAAACTGATTGGTTTGATCTTACTGTCCAAGGGACTCCCAAGAATCTTCTCCTGCATCACAGTTTGAAAGCATCAATTCTTTGGTGCTCTGTCTTCTTTATGGTCCAGCTCTTACAACCATGCACGACTACTGGAAAGACCATAGCCTTGACTACATGGACCTTTGTCTGCAAAGTGATGTCTTTGCTTTTTAACACGCTGTCTAGGTTTGTCATAGGCTTCCTGCCAAGAAGCAATTGTCTTCTAATTTCATGGTTGCAGTCACCATCCACAGTGATTTTCGAGCTGAAGAAGAGGAAATCTGTCACTGCTTCCACCTTTTCCCCTCCTATTTGCCATGAAGTGATGGGACCATATGCCATGATCTTAGTTTTTTTAATATTTAGTTTTAACCTGACTTTTTCGCTCTTTCTTCTCTTTCACCCTCATCAAGAGGTTCTTTAGTACCTCTTTGCTTTCTGCCATTAAAGTGGTATCATCAACATATATGAGGTTTTTTTAATGGTTCTACAATACACCAGTACTGTGAGAATTAAAGATAATGTAATGTAAAGTGGAAAGCACATAGTCAAAGCTCAAAAAAGTACCTGTTAATGTTACTAGCCATGTAATTTTAGGCAAGACAACCCCTCTGGACTTCAGTTTACTTATCTATAATACAATTATTTGTGAGATCCCTTTAAGAAGTTCTACAAAGACAATAAATTTGCACAAATGCCTAGTTTTGGTCTATTTGTTCCATTTTCTGGGAAACACTGAGAAGATACCTCAGAACTTCTTTTGAGTCCACTAATTCTCTTCTGTTATCCTTGCTCTGGCCCTGAGCTGAAGCTGTTCTGAAATAAGGTGGGGTTCTTCATTTTCTGGAAAACTGGCAATCATCAAGAAACCACCCATTGACCAACGCTTCCCTGACACTGCCTAGAAAGCCAGCAGATTAGGCTCTGATTTAAAGAGGATAAACCAAAGATTTATGTCAAGAGGAAAAGTTAACACACTAACTAAATAAATGAGCAAAAAATTCTCAGTAATCAAACATTTCAATAATAGAAGATATAAAGGATGTTTCAGGTCCTCCCCAGTAAGAATAGGAAATAGCTCACATTTTTTTTATTTTCTGGGTTCTATAAATACTTTTAAAATTCATAAAGTGGAAATTTCCATACCATTAAATTTTTTTTTAATTGGAGGGTAATTGATTTATAAAGTTGTGTTGGTTTCTGCTATACACCTATGTGAAACAGCTATAAGTACACATATATCCTCTCCCTCCCACCCCCCATCCCACCCCTCTATACCATTTTAAGCATAAATTTCATCTCCTGTGAGGTATTCTGGTGATCAGGAAAGTGGAGAGACAGTTAAGAACAACTCAAGACAACCTTAGACTTGGAACCCTCCCTTTTCAGCTGCTAAACACCAGAGGAAAGTTCTCCATTATCGCTCTCCTCTAGACGTATTTTTCTATTTTCTAAGTTCCATGTCCCATGTTTTACAAATGCCAGGCTTTGCCCATCTTATTGAGAATATAGAAACTGGGAGAACTTAATGAATCATCAAGTCCAACCTTGAGGCCCAGACTTCATAATGACAATAACAATAATACTACTCATGCACGTTGTTAGAGAGAAAGATTGAAGAGAAAGTGAAAACATGACCGTTATTCTCTGCTCAGGCTTTAACAATGTTTAGGAACCATTAGTCATCCTCAGTGGTCCAATTTGTGAGTTATTGGATTTATGCTGTTTTAGAAGCCAAAGAGATCATTGTTTCAGCATTTTCAGTCCATTTCAAGTGTCAGGCCCAACATCACGTATTTCTAATTGGTCTTTAATCCTTAAAGCTGGGACTCTAAGAGTTTACTATGGCCCACTAGCTGGCTATATGAACTGCTTTTAAAAAACGTGAGCTTAAACTCTCTAAAAAGCTTATCTTAAATAACACTGGAAAGAACAAGACAAACTGACATCACATGTCTCCTGATAGTATGCCCTCAGATGGAAATAATTCTACTTATGTAGGACTCCTGTCCCTGATACGTAACCTGAATCTAATCATGAAGAAACATCAGAGAAGCCCAAATTGAGGGCTAGTGTACAAAACTACTGACCTGCAGTCTTCAAAATGCCAGTGTCACAGGAGACAAAATATTAAAAGGCTGGGGAACTGTTCCAGATTAGGGTAGACTAAAGAGACATGATAACTGTAATGCATGATTCACGATTAGACCTTGGGCTGGAAGAACACTATAAAGGACATTATTGGCACAATTAATAAAATTTTGATTCTGGGCTAAGTTTGCATGCTGCTGCTGCTGCTAAGTCGCTTCAGTCGTGTCCGACTCTGTGCAACCCCATAGATGTCAGCCCGCCAGACTCCCCCGTCCCTGGGATTCTCCAGGTAAGAACACTGGAGTGGGTTGCCATTTCCTTCTCCAATGCATGAAAGTGAAAAGTGAAAGTGGAGTCGCTCAGTCGTGTCAAACCCTCAGCGACCCCATGGACTGCAGCCTTCCAGGCTCCTCGTCCATGGGATTTTCCAGGCAAGAATACTGGAATGGGGTGCCATTGCCTTCTCCAAGTTTGCATAGTATTATAATATTATAATCACAATAGTATTATAGCAATGTTAAACGTCTTGAGTTTAATAATCATACTAAGATTATGTAAAAGAATAACCTTTTGGTAATACACATGTAGGGACAAGGGTGCCTGGGCTTTACAACTTACTCTCAGATGGTTAAAAAAAGCAATTCTGTGTGTGTGTGTGCACGTGTGCGCTAACGCATGTGTATGTATACATAGGGAGATAAAAGATGGTTGCACTGGGCAGGGAGATGAAAAGACATACACAAGAGGATCACTGACTTGTGTCTGGATACATCAGCACGAGCAGGAACTGGGGACAGGTGACACAAGAGTGAGGTTGTCCCTCATGCCTTTGGACACATGACTGGGTCGTGGCTGATTTGCAAATAGACCCTCTCTTCTCATTTCATTTAACTAATATTTCAAAATACCTGCTAGACTATCTACAAGCCAAATGGGCAAAATGGCCTCTTTGTTGAATTCCCCATTCTTTTAAAAGGGTCAGATGTAATTGATGCTCTCAGTACTATGTGTCATGTGCCAGGCACATACCAACTCATAAAAATGTCCTAAGGCATTAATTATCACAGCCAAGGAGAGTAAAGACAGCAGCTCCTGCTAATTGTCAAAATCCCCTCTGTGACTGCACACTGCCACACACCCAGTCAGTGCTTAAGAAACATGAATTGGCGATGAAAGTTACTATTCTTCCTCTTTGCAGGCTGCAGCAGTGATTAAGTAGGGGAGGACACCTCAAAAATCCCCTCTGCCTGCTCAGGCTCAAACACTCTAGCAGCTCATGGATCCCAAGCAAGCGGTGGCCGCCCGGCAACAACGATCAGCAATTCTGTTTGATTTAGGAAGTGCTAATCAATAACAAGTTCAACTTGGTGAACTGCACAGGCTTAATCATTTTGCATCTGGTACCCAGGACTGACACACCCCAGCTGGAAGGGAGGGAGACAGGCAGGAAAGGCGGGAAGGAGAAGTAGGGGGTGGGGGAAATGGGAAAACAAATCCATGAAAAACCCAGTAAACCTCTTTCTTGAGTTAAAAATCGTTTCAACTTTCAAAGACAAAATCTCACCCCCAAGTGAAAGACATGACTTAAATGCAAAGGCAAGCGAAGATAAACAAAAGGCCCTGTTCAGATCTTCCAGAGGTTATCCGTCATTGTCAAGGCTTTCTTTACACATCATAATGATTCCAAGCACCCTGCCAGGTGGTCTCAAATACTATTTCTTTATCTTATAGTTTTTCCCCCCTTTTTCTTTTCTCCAGTAAACAGCAGTTTACAACACAAGGTTTGACTGTAATTTTCATCAAACTGCAACCTGTGCAGGTTTGTGAGAGACACATTATTACTTAAATCCAGCTGTAATGCTCTTTTACCTTCAAGGGCCATTCCTTTTATTCATTCTGTCAGCTGTGGGTGACAAGATAACAATTAGCCTGCAAGTTTAAATTAGAAATAAAATGCAGGGGATTGCATGGAGGGTGTGTTCAGACTCCCCTCCAGTAGATTCCCACTGCCCAACCCAGGCGGCTGGATGGTTTGAGGGACCCAGCTTATGCACTGAAGCAAGGAGCCAACCCCATGGAGGTAAATATGCAGTTGAAAACCAGGCTGATGCTCCAAATGCCTGTCCATCTGAAGAAGTTAAGCACTTGCCAAGACTCAAGATGTGGGGTGAAGGAAAAGGAAGGAATATTGAGAGCAGGAAACCTGATCAAGAATGTTCAGAACAAAAGGCCAGAGGGGAGAGCCTGGTCTAGTTTCCTGAGCCTCTGGGCATCCCCGGGCTACAGGCTCATGTCACAGATGCCTCTGATCACAAGAGCAAGGATGTAGGAAGGGAGGAAAGGAGAGATTTTAATGGGCCCCGAGGAGCCAGGATTCCAATGAAGAAAAATGCTGAACTAATTTTCTGAGCTATTTCAATGTGAATATTTGAGGACTAGGTCATCTCTCATTGTGAAAATGGAAACAGATCCATTTATGTAGTGATGACTTGGCACTTTTCTTGGGCTTTAGTCAAAATTAGTTGTTTTCTGACAAAATTCAATGCTATTTCCTGTTAAAACACTCAAGAAAATAGGAATTCATCCTGTCTTGGAGACAGTATTTCATTTGGTGGGGAAACACTAGAGGCATTTCCAGGAACAAGGCAAACTTGCCTACTCTTGCCGTCACTATTCAATTTGTTGTTGTTGGTAGTTTAGTAGCCAAGTCATGTCCAGCTCTTTGTGACCCTATGGACTGTACCAGGCTCCTCTGTCCATGGAATTCTCCAGGCAAGAATATTGAACTGGGTTGCCATTTGCTTCTCCAGGGATTTAATGTGTTACTGCTGGCATTAGCCAAAGCAACTAGACAAGAGAACTCAATGAAGGCAAGAGATTTGGAAACAAAGAAGTAAAACTATCTCTATTTTAAGATGACCTAATAGTATATCTAAAACCCTAGAGAATTAATAACAACACTAATTCAAATAAGACTAACATATAGAAGTCAATAGCCTTAATAAACACAAATAATAGCTAGAGGATATAAACTAGGAAAAGCCCCAACTTTAGGAAGGGCTTTTAATAATCTTAACAAGAAGTGTGCAAAACTCTAAAGATGAAAACTATAGAATACTTCTGAAAGACACACAAGCAGATGCTAATAATGGAAAGATATCTCTTATTGTACAAGCTTCCCTGGTGGCTCAGTGGAAAAGAATCTGCCTGCCAAGCAGAAGATGCTGGTTCAATCCCTGGGTCAGGAAGATACCTTGGAGAGGAAGTTGTAACTCCCTTCAGTATTCTTGCCTGGGAAGTCCCGTGGAGAGAGAAGTCCGGCGGGCTACTGTCCACTTGGTCACAAAGAGTTAAACACAACTTAGCAACTTAGGTCCCCACTTGGAGAGCACCTTGGCAGTTCCCATGACTGCTGGTTCATCAAGTATCACTAGTTCCTTGAACAAACTAGTCTCATTGTATTATAAACATGATGAGATTTTATACTGTCCAACAAATGCCCAACAATAACACATCGAGTCTCCCTGCCAGCAGAGAACCAGGCTTCCTTAATATCCTTTGGCCATTTTCTTTAGTTGTTGGTCACTTTTACTTATTAGAACAGTCTCATTGATACATTTAAAACCCAGTGCTACTTATTTTAAATCTTCAACCTCTTATCTGATGCAAAGTGTTTCTCCTCCTCTCTCTCTACAGAACTTATTGTTAGGAAGAACTTGTCACAGAGATTCAAACTCCACTTTCCCCTCTCTTCTTCCTTCCCTTGAGTTGTATGGGGAAGAGGAAAAGGAAAACAGCAAAGTTCCTTCCTGCAGGATTAGGTGAGGGGGCAGTAGACTTCTCTCTGTGATTTTTGCTGTTTTTCTGGCCCACACCACTGAGCTGTTGATCTCGCCTCCACGCAGCAGGATCCAGATGCTGAACTCTCATGGAGCACATGTGTGGATTCTTTGAAGGACTCCATGGGGACCTGAGCCCTGAGTAGTTGCCTGTTGTGGGAGGTGCCACCAAGACAGCTCAACGCATCCACTCTCTATGACATCCCCTCAATTCTCATAGACCAACAGTGGGATATTTGTCATGCCCAGTGGTGAGAATGCCACTGCTTCTCTCAGTCCTGTCTTCTCTCTCCTGCCTCTTTCTCTACACCCTGGAGCAGTAGGTGCCCTGCAAATCCAAGCCCTCACCCCCAATTTCCATAAGAGAAAACCATAAGGTTTTGCCTTAATTTATGTGTGGAAGAGAAGGAAAATCATTCTGACAGATGCCCAGAAAGCCCTATCATTATCTTTCTTCCTCCCTTGGCTTTCCTGGTGGATATTGGAGAAGTTTAAAGAGAGAGAGGATAGTATATCTTTGTGAGCTTTGATTTCTCCAAATACCTTTCCCACCTCTGCCTGTTCTTCCCTTAGGTTCGCCAGGGTGGTAGCAGTTAGAGAAAAGATCTGTTTCTCAGCCTTGGTGCCTCTCAATATACCTTCCTGGGAGGTAGCCGGTCACAACTTCTATGACATCATGGTGGTTACAAGGAATGTGGGGACTTAACGTTTTTTGTCCTCAGCTTTAGGCCTTAGCCACAATTCTGATACTGTGGTAAAAATAAAATAGAACATGTGCATGGCAGACTACCCATCAATTCTTCTCCTTAATATGCATCGTGGAGAAGTTCTCACAGATGTGCATGAAGAGACAGCTACAGGAATATTTCTAGCAGTATTGTTTTTTGTTGTTGTTGTTGTTCTTTTTTTTTTTAATTTTATTTTATTTTTAAACTTTACATAATTGTATTAGTTTTGCCAAATATCAAAATGAATCCACCACAGGTATACATGTGTTCCCCATCCTGAACCCTCCTCCCTCCTCCCTCCCCATTCCATCCCTCTGGGTCGTCCCAGTGCACCAGCCCCAAGCATCCAGTATCGTGCATCGAACCTGGACTGGCAACTCGTTTCATACATGATATTTTACATGTTTCAATGCCATTCTCCCAAATCTTCCCACCCTCTCCCTCTCTCACAGAGTCCATAAGACTGTTCTATACATCAGTGTCTCTTTTGCTGTCTTGTACACAGGGTTATTGTTACCATCTTTCTAAATTCCATATATATGCATTAGTATACTGTATTGGTGTTTTTCTTTCTGGCTTACTTCACTCTGTATAACAGGCTCCAGTTTCATCCACCTCATTAGAACTGATTCAAATGTATTCTTTTTAATGGCTGAGTAATACTCCATTGTGTATATGTACCACAGCTTTCTTATCCATTCATCTGCTGATGGACATCTAGGTTGCTTCCATGTCCTGGCTATTATAAACAGTGCTGTGATGAACATTGGGGTACACGTGTCTCTTTCCCTTCTGGTTTCCTCAGTGTGTATGCCCAGCAGTGGGATTGCTAGATCATAAGGCAGTTCTATTTCCAGTTTTTTAAGGAATCTCCACACTGTTCTCCATAGTGGCTGTACTAGTTTGCATTCCCACCAACAGTGGAAGAGGGTTCCCTTTTCTCCACACCCTCTCCAGCATTTATTATTTGTAGACTTTTGGATCGCAGCCATTCTGACTGGTGTGAAATGGTACCTCATAGTGGTTTTGATTTGCATTTCCCTGATAATGAGTGATGTTGAGCATCTTTTCATGTCTTTGTTAGCCATCTGGATGTCTTCTTTGGAGAAATGTCTATTTAGTTCTTTGGCCCATTTTTTGATTGGGTCATTTATTTTTCTGGAGTTGAGCTGTAGGAGTTGCTTGTATATTCTCGAGATTAGTTGTTTGTCAGTTGCTTCATTTGCTATTATCTTCTCCCATTCTGAAGGCTGTCTTTTCACCTTGCTAATAGTTTCCTTTGATGTGCAGAAGCTTTTAAGGTTAATTAGGTCCCATTTGTTTATTTTTGCTTTGATTTCCAATATTCTGGGAGGTGGGTCATAGAGGATCCTGCTGTGATGTATGTCGGAGAGTGTTTTGCCTATGTTCTCCTCTAGGAGTTTTATAGTTTCTGGTCTTACGTTTAGATCTTTAATCCATTTTGAGTTTATTTTTGTGTATGGTGTTAGAAAGTGTTCTAGTTTCATTCTTTTACAAGTGGTTGACCAGTTTTCCCAGCACCACTTGTTAAAGAGATTGTCTTTAATCCATTGTATATTCTTGCCTCCTTTGTCAAAGATAAGGTGTCCATATGTGCGTGGATTTATCTCTGGGCTTTCTATTTTGTTCCATTGATCTATATTTCTGTCTTTGTGCCAGTACCATACTGTCTTGATAACGGTGGCTTTGTAGTAGAGCCTGAAGTCAGGTAGGTTGATTCCTCCAGTTCCATTCTTCTTTCTCAAGATCGCTTTGGCTATTTGAGGTTTTTTGTCTTTCCATACAAATTGTGAAATTATTTGTTCTAGCTCTGTGAAGAATGCTGTTGGTAGCTTGATAGGGATTGCATTGAATCTATAGATTGCTTTGGGTAGTATACTCATTTTCACTACATTGATTCTTCCAATCCATGAACATGGTATATTTCTCCACCTGTTAGTGTCCTCTTTGATTTCTTTCACCAGTGTTTTATAGTTTTCTATATATAGGTCTTTAGTTTCTTTAGGTAGATATATTCCTAAGTATTTTATTATTTCCGTTGCAATGGTGAATGCAATTGTTTCCTTCTTTCAAGAATTTCTCTTTCTGTTTTCTCATTATTAGTGTATAGGAATGCAAGGGATTTCTGTGTGTTGATTTTATATCCTGCAACTTTACTATAGTCATTGATTAGTTCTAGTAATTTTCTGGTGGAGTCTTTAGGGTTTTCTATGTAGAGGATCATGTCATCTGCAAACAGTGAGAGCTTTACTTCTTCTTTTCCAATTTGGATTCCTTTTATTTCTTTTTCTGCTCTGATTGCTGTGGCCAAAACTTCGAAAACTATGTTGAATAGTAATGGTGAAAGTGGGCACCCTTGTCTTGTTCCTGACTTTAGAGGAAATGCTTTCAATTTTTCACCATTGAGGATAATGTTTGCTGTGGGTTTGTCATATATAGCTTTTATTATGTTGAGGTATGGTCCTTCTATTCCTGCTTTCTGGAGAGTTTTTATCATAAATGGATGTTGTATTTTGTCAAAGGCTTTCTCTGTATCTATTGAGATAATCATATGGTTTTTATTTTTCAATTTGTTAATGTGGTGTATTACATTGATTGATTTGCGGATATTGAAGAATCCTTGCATCCCTGGGATAAAGCCCACTTGGTCATGGTGTATGATCTTTTTAATGTGTTGTTGGATTCTGATTGCTAGAATTTTGTTAAGGATTTTTGCATCTATGTTCATCAGTGATATTGGCCTGTAGTTTTCTTTTTTTTGTGGGATCTTTGTCAGGTTTTGGTATTAGGCTGATGGTGGCCTCATAGAATGAGTTTGGAAGTTTACCATCCTCTGCAATTTTCTGGAAGAGTTTGAGCAGGATAGGTGTTAGCAGAATTGTTTTTAACAATCCAAATTTCACAATAATGGAGCAGATAAATAAAATGTGGAAGCTAGTTTGGTATTCAGCCAGGTATGCACAGGTACGCATAGGCATGCACAGGGACCTAAAAGTTCCATTGTTCATGATGAGCACCTACATGTGTTGGTTGGTGCCTGAGCCATGGAAGTTGTAAGTTATTTTGAACATCACTTCCTGATGGTTTGATTGAGTACAAGTATAGCAATGAAAATTAATGAACTAGGTAACTATGGATCAGCATGGACAGAGCTCAAATGTGAGCTCAAAGGAGAAACTGTAGAAAAAAAATGATACTGTTTGTATATAATTTTAAAAACATACAAAAGAATGCTATTGATTGTATATATGTATACATTATATTATATACTTATATAATATTTTAATATAGCATTTATGTAATATATACTATATGATGTTCAAGCTGGTTTTAGAAAAGGCAGAGGAACCAGAGATCAAATTGCCAACATCCACTGGATCATGGAAAAAGCAAGAGAGTTCCAGAAAAGCATCTATTTCTGCTTTATTGACTGTGCCAAAGCCTTTGACTGTGTGGATCACAATAAACTGTGGAAAATTCTGAAAGAGATGGGAATACCAGACCACCTGATCTGCCTCTTGAGAAATTTGTATGCAGGTCAGGAAGCAACAGTTAGAACTGGACATGGAACAACAGACTGGTTCCAAGTAGGAAAAGGAGTTCGTCAAGGCTGTATATTGTCACCCTGTTTATTTAACTTCTATGCAGAGTACACTATGAGAAATGCTGGGCTGGAAGAAACACAAGCTAGAATCAAGATTGCCAGGAGAAATATCAATAACCTCAGATATGCAGATGACACCACCCTTATGGCAGAAAGTGAAGAGGAACTCAAAAGCCTCTTGATGAAAGTGAAAGAGAAGAGTGAAAAAGTTGGCTTAAAGCTCAACATTCAGAAAATGAAGATCATGGCATCTGGTCCCATCACTTCATGGGAAATAGATGGGGAAACAGTGGAAACAGTGTCAGACTTTATTTTTCTGGGGTCCAAAAGCACTGCAGATGGTGACTGCAGCCATGAAATTAAAAGATGCTTACTCCTTGGAAGGAAAGTTATGACCAACCTAGATAGCATATTGACAAGCAGAGACATTACTTTGCCAACAAAGGTTCATCTAGTCAAGGCTATGGTTTTTCCTGTGGTCATGCATGGATGTGAGCATTGGACTGTGAAGAAAGCTGAGCACCGAAGAATTGATGCTTTTGAACTGTGGTGTTGGAGAAGACTCTTGAGAGTCCCTTGGACTGCAAGGAGATCCAACCAGTCCATTCTGAAGGAGATCAGCCCTGGGATTTCTTTGGAAGGGATGATGTTTAAGCTGAAACTCCAGTACTTTGGCCACCTCATGCGAAGAGTTGACTCGTTGGAAAAGACTCTGATGCTGGGAGGGATTGGGGGCAAGAGGAGAAGGGGACGACAGAGGATGAGATGGCTGGATGGCATCACTGACTCGATGGACGTGAGTCTGAGTGAACTCCAGGAGTTGGTGATGGACAGGGAGGCCTGGCATGCTGCAATTCATGGGGTCGCAAAGAGTCAGACACGACTGAGTGACTGATCTGATCTGATAGGTATAAAACATGAGTAGGAAATGCAAAACCAAATTCCTGATGGTGGTAGCCTCTGAGGAGAGGGAGCTTAATTAGAGAATAGTAGAGAGCGGGCAGTGTCATCGTCAGTTTTATTTCTTATCTTTAAAAAAAAAATGAGAGATCTGGACAGGAAAAAAAAAAAAGAACAATAAGAGAAAAATAGGTGAAGTGGACTTAATCAAAATTAAAAACTTGTGCTTTGAAGGACATTTTTAAGAAAGTGAAAAAACAACCTACCTAGAGAATGGGAGGGAATATTTGGAAATGATATATTTGAAAAGAGTTTAACATACAGAATATATAAATAATTCTGGCAAGTGTGTTAAGTTGCTTCAGTCCTGTATGACTCTTTGTGACCCGGTAGACCGTAACCCACCAGGCTCCTTTGTCCTTGGGGATTCTCCAGGCAAGAATACTGGAGTGGGTTGCTGTTTCCTTCTCCAGGGGTCTTCCTGACCCAGGGATCAAACCTGCATCTCCTACACTGGCAAGCACTAGCAAGCAGATTCTTTACCACTGAGCCACCAGGGAAATCCATTTGAAGCAGTTTTTGATAATGGTGCTGATTGTACAATATTGTAAATGTAATTCATGCCACTGAATTGTGCACTTGAAAATAATTAAAATGGCAAATTTATATGAAATATTTTACCAAAATTTTTAGCAATTGATAATGTAATACTAAACCCATTAAATTGTACCTTTTAAATGAGTGAATTAAATGGTATATAAATTATATCTCAAAAACACTTTTAGAGAAAGATATGAAGAAAACACGATAAAATGTTTATTAATCCTCAGAGATGGGTATAAGGAGTATTTGCTTTAGTATTCACTATACTTGTCTAAATGTTCAAAAACATTTTTCTAAGTTAAAAAAGAAAACAATTCAAAGAGCCAGTGGGTAGAGAATGATATCCAAAAGAGGGAGATAAAACAGACAAACTTCATCCTGTTTGCACTTGAAAATGGAGGTGCATCTTTAAGCAAACCATCTGCTTACCCAGTGTTTATCTTATAACCATGAAAGAAGAAAATATTGCTCTGAGAAAGCATTTCTACTTCCTCTATTTTCCCCTTGAACTATAAAACTGATAAGAGGCTTTGTTGTTCAGTTACTCAGTTGTGTCCGACTCTTTGTGACCCCAAGGACTGCAGCACGCTGGGCTTCCCTGTCCTTCACTGTCTCCTGGAATTTGGTCAGACTCATGTCCATTAAGTTGATGATGCCATCCAATCATCTCACACCCTGTCATCTCCTTCTCCTCCTGCCTTCAATCTTTGCCAGCATCAGGGTCTTTTCCAAAGAGTCAGTTCTTCACATCAGGTGGCCAGAGTACTGGAGTTTCAGCTTCAGTATCAATCTTTCCAGTGAATATTCAGGGTTGATTTCCTTTAGGATTGACTTGCTTGATCTCCTTGAAGTCCAAGGGAGCCTCAAGAGTCTTCTTCAGGACTACAGTTCAAAAGCATCAATTCTTCTGGAGGCCCTTATCTGATAAGATTTGCTACGAAGGGAGAGAAATCATTCTTAGCTGGTGGGAGAGGGGAAAGCAGGTCAGCAGCATGTGGAGGGTGTTCACATGTTCACTCATTGCACCCAGGATGCCAAGGTACCCATAATGCTCTTCCAGGGAACTCTGACATCACCACTCTCCCCTCTGCTTGAGTCATCCTGATCTCAAGCAGTGCTTCAGTGATACTCAATACAGGATGCCAGAGGCTAGTTCACAGGCTGCTGGAGGAAGGGATAGACCTGCCTGCCTTCCTACTTGGAAATGTGGGGCAAATAGGAGGAAAACGGTGCTCTTAAGAGGTATTTCTGGTCAAATGTGTGGCTGATTGAGACTCATGGTGCATATAAGGATGAGTTGGGTTTCAGGAAAAAAAGGTTAAAAACGCTGTACTTCCAGCTTTCTGGTAGGTCTTCAGGAAACCCCTGTGTGGAACCTGAGATTCTCCTAGCAGGTGCCACTCTGCTCCAGGATTTTCTTTTTTGATAACTTGCCTGTTTCCTAAAGTGACAGAAACTTACAGACCTGAAATATACAGCTTGTTGATACAACCTGATTATTAGATGCCAGTCTAAAGCTAGTTGCCAATGCTATGTGTGATAAGTTAGCACTGGGAACTATATTCAATATCCTGTAATAAACCATAATGGAAAGTATATGAAAAAGAATATATATATATATATATATATATATACAACTGAGTCATTTTGCTGCACAGCATAAATTAACCACATTTAATAAATGTGGTTAAATAAATAAACTCTACAGTAAAATTTTTGAAAAATCCCAGTCCTTTAAAAGCTTGTAGAAATACAAATCACAAACTATCTTTTCAAACATAGCATTGGCAACTAGCCACTGGGGAACCATGGTGCTGAAAAAGGCATTATTTCATTCTTTTTATGGCTGAGTAGTATTCCATTGTATATATATACCACATCTTCTTTATCCATTCATCTGTCAATGGGCATTTAGGTTGTTTACATGTCTTTTGTGGCTATTGTGAATAGTGCTGCTATGACCATAAGGGTACATGTATCTTTTTGAATTATATTTTTGTCTAGGTATATGCTCTGGAGAAGGCAATGGCATCCCATTCCAGTAGTACTCTTGCCTGGAAAACCCCACGGACAGAGGAGCCTGGTAGGCTGCAGTCCATGGGGTCGCTAAGAGTCGGACACAACTGAGCGACTTCACTTTCACTTTCACTTTTCACTTTCCTGCATTGGAGAAGGAAATGGCAACCCATTCCAGTGTTTTTGCCTGGAGAATCCCAGGGACAAGGGAACCTGGTGGGCTGCCGTCTATGGGGTCACACAGAGTCGGACACGACTGAAGTGACTTAGCAGCAGCAGCAGCAGGTATATGCCCAGTAGTGGGATTTCTGTATAAATGGTAACTCTATTTTAGTTTTTTGAGGACCCTCTATACTGTTTTCCATAGTGGCTGCTCCAGTTTACATTTCCACCAACAGTGTAGGAGACTTTCCTTTTCTCCATACCCTCTCCAGCATTTATTATTTGTAGAGCTTTTAATGATGGCCCTTTTGACTTGTGTGAGATGATATCTCATTGTAGTTTTGATTTGCATTGCTCTAATAATTAGCGATAATGAGCATCTTTTCTTGTGCCTACTGGCAATCTGTATGTCTTCTTTGGAGAAGTGTCTGCTTACGTCTTCTGCCCATTTCTTCAATGGGGTTGTTTGGTTTTTTATTATTAAATTGTAGGAACTGTTTTTATATTTCTGAAACTAAGCCCTTTTTGGTTGTATAGATATTTTCTTCTAGTCCATAAGCTGTCTTTTCCTTCCGTTTATGGTTTGCCTTACTATGCAAAAGCTTATCAGCTTGATTAGGTCCCATGTGTTTATTTTTTATTTTAACCCTATTGCCTTGGGAGACTGACCCAAGAAAATATGGGTAGAATATATGTCAGGGAATGCTTTGCTTTTGTTTTCTTCTAAGAGTTTTATGGTGTGTTTTCTTATATTCAAATCTTGAAGCCATTTTGAGTTTATTTTTGTGTATGGTGAGAGGATGTGTATTAATTTCATTGATTTACATGTGACTGTCCAACTTTTCCAACACCACTTGCTGAAAAGGCTATTTTCCCCCCATTGTATATTCTTGTCTCATTTGTCAGTTAAAGGATTGGGATTTATTTTGGCCATAGAATCCTGGTTCCCTTTGAGCCTCACTGATGAGCAGTGAAGGACCTAGTTCGGAGATCATGAAGCTGCCAGAAAGGCTCCACCCGCCCGCCTCCTGGAACTAGAAAGTCAATTCTTAGTTGTCAAGAAAAGTTATGATAAGATCAGAAGGATCCATGTTAAATGTCTTATTTTATTTATGTGTGTGTGTATGTGTGTGTGTGTGTGTGTGTGTGTGTGCTCACTCAGTGGTGTTCAACTTTTTGCAACCCTATGGATCGTAGCCCATCAGGCTCCTCTGTCCATGCGATTCTCCAAGCAAGAATACTGGAGCAGGTTGCCATGCCCTCCTCCAGGGGATCTTCCCAACCCAAGGATTGAACCCTCATCTCTTACATCTCTCCTGCATTGGCAGGTGGGTTCTTTACCACTAGCACCACCTGGGAAATCCCTATTTTTATGTATGTGCTTAGTTGCTCAGTCATTTCCAACTCTTTGTGACTGCATGGACTGTAGCCTGCTGGCCTCCTCTGTCCATGGGATTCTCCAGGCAAGAATACAGGAATGGTTTGCCATGCCCTCCTCCAAGGAATCTTCCCAACCCAGGGATCAAACCCAGGTCTCCCATATTGTGGGCAGATTCTTTACCATTTGAGACTCCAGAGGAAGCCCAAGAATATTGGAGTGGGTAGCCTATCCCTTCTCCAGGGGATCTTCCCAGAGATCCATGAATCAAACCAGAACCTCCTTCATTGCAGGTGACTACTTTACCAGCTCAGCTACCCAGGAAGCCCATGTATAGCTGCTTCCAAACAAACTAGTACCATGCCTAGGTTACAGAAGCCTTCACTGAGTATAAATTATTTAAATATACCTTAAGATACAAGAATTAAATCTTTTGGAAGAGGCAGTATGCACACACACACACATACACACACACAAGATCTGACATCAAAAGTAAGAGTAATTTTCCCTGGCTCTGCTATTTTTCCTAGGAACTTCATAGAAATAGGGATTAACAACAGTAACAAACATCTTTATAGGCCTCATCAAAAATGGCAAATTGAATGAGTTTAGCTGGTATGTTTCAAATATTTAACCATTTTGTGCAGAACTTCACATTACTTTGCTGACACTTGGTTGCAGTGTTTGCTTTTTTGAGTACCAAGAACAGCTCTGTGTGTTACAGCATCCTCTCCCCACCTATGGACTTGAGGCTGTGACATTTATTCCAGAGACTTGAGACTAAAGAGAGAAGAAAGCAAGTTTGCAAAGTCATGTGCACAGGGATCAGGCGATTATTAGGAAAAGCACAGAGGCCCAGGGATTGAATCTAGCACTCATCACTTACTAACTAGACATTGGGAGGCAAGTTTCTTGTGTGAAGTAGAGGTAGTATCATGGTGCCTGTGTGTGTGCTAAGTCACTTCAGTCATGTCTCTTTTGAGCCCAATGGGCTGTAGCCCACCAGGCTCCTCTGTCCATGGGATTCTCCAGGTAAGAATACTGGAGTGGGTTGCCGTTCCTTCCTACAGGGAATCTTCCCAACTCAGGGATCAAATTCCCATCTCGTGCATCCCCTGCATTGGAAGGCAGGTCCTTTACTACCAAGCCACCCGGGAAGCTCAACATCATGATGGGCACTCGAGTTCAATTGCTAAGGCTGGTGTAACAAGCTACCACAAACAGGATGACTGAAAACAACAGAAATCTATTATTTCATGGATCAGGAGCCCAAAGTCCAAAATCAAGATGTCGGCAGGGCTGGTTCCTTCCGGAGGCCCTGAGATAGAATCTGTTCCATACCTCTCTCCTAGCTTTTGGTGGTTGCTGCAAATCTTCGGCATTCTTTGGCTTGTAACTGGATTACTCCAATCTCTGCTTCTCTCATCACAGAACCTTTTTCCCTATGTATATCCTCAGTGTCTATATCCAGTCCATCTTCTCCTTTTTCTTATAAGGACACTTGTCACAGACAGGATTTAGGGCTCACCCTAACCTAATTGTACCTCATTTTAACTTGATTACGTCTGTAAAGATTATATCCCCAAATAAAGTCATATTCACAGGTGTTGGGGCTTAGGACTTGAACATATCTTTTTTTGAGGGGGTACACAATTCAGCTCATCATGCCATGCCATGCCATGCACTTGCAAGCATTTTAATTGCCATGAACTTGCATTTTATTTGACAATTCAGGAAAGTATTTAACACAGTGCCTAGCTCATAGTAGGTATTCAATAAATGCTCTTTTTTCTGCTGATAATATGATAGGATTACCATCAGATTGTATATCCAAATTATAGGCATGAAACTATTAATTACCTGGAAATCTGTGAATTTCCAAAGAGTCTTTTCATCTTATTTAGGGATATAATGGAAAAGCCACACTAAGATTTAAAGAAATCTCTGAGACTCAGCTATTCCTTCTAGTGGAATTAAAATAGCCTTCAACTTGAAAAAACAATGTGCTACAAATGTTTATCACAGCAACCATCTCTGTCACGGGAACAAATCTGGCCTTTCATGTCTCTCTACTTATTGGTAAATATTGAATGGCAGTTAGTCAATGAGACCAATAGTGCATTAGTAAGAGTCACAAAAACCTATTGAGGAGAAACCATAGAAACAGCATGTTTTTAAAGGTTCATAAAGGGTTAAGAAATATAGCAGAAGTATAAAAATGTAATAACCACACTGATATCAGAAAAATATAGGCAGATTTTCTAAAACTTTCAATTGAATTAATTCGAAACTTAACCCAGAATAAGAACAGAGCAATATGCCAGATTCTTTGGCTAAATCCTTCATTGTCAAACTCTTGAATTACTGCAAAGACCTCAAGATCTCAGAATAATGATGATATAGAGCAGTACTTTCTATCACTGCAGAAAACGTACAGAGCTATAAATCTTATTATAATATAACAGGGTTCTAGAAATGCATAAAGTTCTTTTAAATACCAACTCAGCTAGTTGGTGAAACATAGTATCTATAATTTACTGGCAAAAAAACTAAGGTGAATGACCTCACTATAATCATGGCAGAGGAAGAGTGGATTTGCTTAGCTAATTACACTACAAAGACTGATTTGATCTACAACCTTCTCTGTAATATTTATTTTTAATGAAATATACAAAAGTTTTAAACATCTTGTCAGCCTTATAACTGTTTCCCCCAGGACTATTTAAAGATTAAAAAAGGAAATTTCAAACATGCGGTCAGGTAGGGGGAAAAAACAAGTAAATAAACAACAACAACACAAAGAGCTGTATCTTGCAGTAGGCAAACACACTGATGCTCAATTGCATCTGACTCCTTGTGACTCCATGTACTATAGCCCGCCAGGCTCCTCTGTCCATGGGATTCTTCTGGCAAGAATACTGGAGTGCGGTGCCATTTCCTCCCCTAGGGGATCTTCCTGATCCAGGGATCAAACCCATGTCTCTTAAGTCTCCTGTATTGGCAGATAGATTCTTTACCACTAGCACCACCTGGGAAGCCCTTGGTGGCTCAGATGGTAAGGAACCTGCCTGCAATGCAGGAGACACAGGTTTGTTTCCCAGGTCGGGAAGATGCCCTGGAAAAGGAAAATGACTACCCACTCCAGTTTTCTTGTCTGGAGAATTCCATGAACAGAGGAGCCTGGTGGGTTACAGTCCATGGAGTTGCAAAGAATCAGACACAAATGAGCAGCTAACCTAGTAGGCAAGCCACTAGCTAATACATTATTCTACACTCGCCAACTCATTCCTTCCTTCATCAGTCCAGTTATTTTTTTTTAAATATCTTAAAATTATGGGCTTGGGAGAGTCCACCTGTTCCATTTGCCTTTTGATACTGTATTTCCAGGCTCGTGAACTTCCTCTATTTAGCACAAACATTTATAAAGTTTCCAAAGTACTCTGTCCCTTTGCATTCTGATCTTCAGTGCTGCTCCTGAGCTGTCCAACACCAGGTAGACACACAATCAATACTACTTATCAATGCTGATGATTCCTGGCCTTCTTCGTTTGTCCCTTTCTTTTGCTGGGAATACCACTTCAGGATTCAGCTCATCCATGGGAAATTTATTCAGCCCTTCTCCTTGCCCTGCTCTTGACACAGACCAGCTAAAATCCATTTAAGACAGCAGTGAGTTCATCAAGAATTTTAAGGCAGCTGTTACCTGAAAGCTGACCTATTGAAAAAATCTGTATGGGGAAATGCACCCAATGCAAGAAGTTTCATACATGTCACTCATTACCTTGATGCTCCCATTCCTATCTTTAAGGATTCAATCCAATTGCAGAAAGGAAGTTCTTCTGCAGAAAGAAAAAAAAAAAAAAAAAAACAAACCCATGTCCACGTGGACTTTCCCAAAGCACAAGTTGGATGACTCTGCCTGGTACACAGTCATCTGGGATTTCAGTTTATAAGGATAACATCCCCAATGAAAATAAGATATGAATAACAGAAAGAAAGAAGAGGCCAAATCCACCACCACCACCATACACACACAAACTGTTGGGATGCACACAGGCATCAAGTGACTTTGCACATCCAGGAAGGAAGAGTTTCTTCCACCCAGGAGTGGAAATCCCAAACATCAGGACAGCCTGGTCCAATACCAGATGTTTGGTAGCTCTTTGGGAGGGGGCTGGGCCTCATCAGCTGCTCCAGTTGTGGTTGGAAACCGCCTTTCCTTGAATGAATGGGCTAGAATACGTGCAGTGGGTACTGCCCAAGATATCGGAAAATTGTTGAGGCTTAAAACAGTATCAGAGGATGCAAAAGTCAAACTCCTGACCCAAAAGAGTCAGTGTGAAGGAGTCAGGACCCAGCCAAGGGCTCAGGGACCCTGGGGATGGAGGGGCACTCCATAAGGCCCTTAGAAGGAAGTGTCCTCTGGCCCGGCCCTCCTCCTTCCCATGCTCTCTAGACTGGGTTGAGAGCGGGTGAGGTAATAATATCTGGATCTGGAACAGTCATGAGGGTGGGAAGAATGCTGTGACTGGGAACTGATAGTTAGGAAGGTAAAACTTGTTCCTCAATGAGACTGGGGGAAGAGAAAAACAAGCATTAGGAAAACAAAGCCTTCTCTTAGCATATTCCTTTACAAAACTGTTGCTCACTGAGAATCCAGCAGCCCAGTGGGTGGGATTGTGCTCATGCATATTTCACACCCAAAATCTTGACATATGAAGAAGATGCTACCACGTACCACTGACAGACCACAGGTGCTGAGTGTTAGCTTCAGATGTTTTAAGGAACCCTGGTCATCCAGCTACACTCTCGATCTCAGTTCTTTTTGATTCCGTGTCCTTTTTTTTTTTAAAACAAATATCTGGTTGGCATAAATGCTTATGAAATAGGTTGAAACAAACTGGTTAAATATTTATATTGAAACTCTTCCTTTGAAGTATTTAACATATTCTAGCTAACTAAACTTATTAACCAAGTACATTTATAAATGTTTGTGTGTTTATAACATTTTTAACACCAAATGGCTAGGATCTGCTCTGATTTAATATGGTATACTGAAGTTTAGCCTTCCTTTACCAAGGAGAGTTGTTCATTATTTCAAGGCAATTGTTTATGCACTGGAAAGTGGGTTTGCTGAGCCTGGGTCCTCAGTGTTATGTGTTAAGATTTGAAAAAGGCAAATTCACTTACATAAATGCAAATTAATTATTTAGGGAGGAAAGGCTTAATCAAGACAGTGGGCCACTTCAATCATCAGACCAGAAAAGAAAGCTAACAGCAGCATAATCCATAGTTACCTTTTGTTCTTCCTTCTCTTCAAATATCAGAATTAGGTCTCTAACCCTGAAAAATACATGCAGAAATGCACAGAGGACCCACATATTCTTCAGAGGACCTGCTACTCACCCCTTTATCCCATCCCCTTCCATTATTCCAGCCGAAAGACTCAGAGAAGATCACTTACAGCATTTTAGAACCAACAATCCACTTGGTCATTCCTCAAGGCTCCAAAAAATAGACCTTTGAACAATGACAGCTGGAAGATCCTGAGGCATCAGACACGGCTAATAGAGGATTCTCCTCCTGTTTTCAGAAGTCTTTGAAAACCAAAAGGCATAGTTCGCAGCACCACATGTGACAAGACATTTATTTTCATCTATTTGCTGTAAGCTGCTGAAAACTAGAAATATCAAATTAGATCAAATGTTTTAAAATAGGTTAAAATCGATCCTTCCCTTGCATTTTGGGTTCTGCCCAAGCCGTCCTCAGTTTGGGGCCACCAGAGCATAAATATATATTTCATCATAAGAGGGAAAGAAAAGCTCCTAATGGTGATAATTACTGCCACCAAGCTAGAAGGCTAATTGTCAGAGGGGTTCACTCCTCTCTGCGGTGAAATGCATTTCACTCTGATGAAGGGCTGGGCAGGAGTGCCCAGTGTCTTTGGGCAGAACCGGTTTTTCCTTTCTGTGCTTTCAGAATGTTTAAAATCTTGTCATCTACAGACACAGACTAATCAGATAAAAGCCCAGTGAGGATATTGTCAAACAAAGGCATTATAAGGTATTTTTGTTTTGTTTGGTCCCTGCCAACCCTCTTTGAGGAAAGGAAAACGTGGAAACCCGCAGGACACAGAGCCCTCCTGATGGCCTTGACCTGGTTGCTGCTGTGTATTTATTGCTTTTATTTTTATGACTCTGATCGAAGGGTAAGTAGCACCTTTCTTAAAGAAACTCCAAGCCCTTGACGGCCTTTCTCTCATCATTAATCCTCACAACTTCCCTGAGAAGCAGGGAAAAGACAGCACTTGGCACCCTCCTTTTATAGCAGAAGAAGCTGAGGTTTGGGAAGGTTAAGTGACTTGCCCAAGGTTATTTAGCAAATTAGGAGAGGCCACTGGGGAATAGAGCTCTGGGTTCTTAGGTTCTGGGGCTGCAGCCAGGAAACACCAGCCACAAAGAGGCTTTTTTGTGCTTGATTTTGTTGACATACCTATTTGTGCAGAGAATAAGTCAATGTTTCAGTACTTTCTCTGTCTTCCCCCTTTGTGAGACACACACACACACACACACACACACACACATCAACCATCTGGGATGTATATAGCCCTGGATTAGAACTTGCAAATAAGCTCACAGATCTGTTGCAATGGTTTCAATGTCTTCTATTGTTTTAGACCTTATTGCTTGGAGGTGTCACTCCTATTTCCTGTCCTCACTCTGAGAACTGGGCTCATAAACCTCATTATGGCCATATTTAAAGGGTTGGTAAAAGAACAACTACTCCATTGATATGGACCTTCTTTAAAAAAAAAAAAAAGCTTTAAAGAAGATTTATTGCTGTCATCAGCAGGGGAGAATAAAGGTGGAGTGTCATTCGTGGAAAAGAATGGATGTCCTCCAAATCCAGGTGCCTGTGCAGGCGGCATCTGGTTGGCATGTAGGAATGGGACTTGAGGAAGCGGTGCCCTAAGCTCAGGAGTGAGTAGTGTCGAGGTAGGGGGAAGAAAGAAACCACATATTAAAGAACAAATTTTTCTACTCAGTCATAGAGCTAGGAATAGAATAATGACAGGCTAAAAGTTTAAAAAGGTGAACTCAGGGAGAGAAACTGCCTGTGGGGAGAAGTGACCTGTCCTGAGGAAAGAGGGACAGGCATATCAAAGTCTGGGAAGAAAGAAAAGAATACCATCTTTAGGGCAAGTAGTGCCTCCTTGCTTGTATACACGCAGGGTTTATAAGTACCATAGATCCTTTGGTAAAATGCTTGTACCTCCAGGGTTGAGGTGTTTGGTTTTTTTTAATTTTTTGAATTGCAAGTGCTCCATCTAGTGGTCTGTTTCTGAAACAAAAAGCTCACGGTGTGACTGATGTCATCCTTTGGATGCAAATGATTTAGTTCAAGACTTTGCTTTTAATGACTAATGCATGCATCAATCATAACAAGCTATTGAGCGTTTAACTTCCGGCAGGCACAGTTGGCACTGGCTTCCAAGAACTAAAAGTATTTGTATATTGGTAATTTAAATCAGCATTTTTTCCACTGCTCAGATCAACTTCCCTGACTCATTATTATCCAAAATTTAATTACCTAGACATTGTTTCTGGGGTGAATAAGATAGTCCCTCAGAAAATTTACCAAAATTAATGCTTACATTCAACATGTATTCTGCTGTGAAAATGAAGGAGGGTCCGGCATTCATTTGGCATCTGGTGAGCAAACAGGATGAAGCTCTTTGAGTGTAGTTTCCTTGAGAGGCCTTGCTGTGCAGGAGAGGGGAGGAGTCAGACCACCTCTGAGGAGGTGCGGGCACCTGGTGAGGCAGCACTTCAGACTACAACAGTGTTCTCAAAGCGTGAGGATATCCTGCTGATTGTATCTCAGAAAAGCTCTTCTCGATGATAGAACGATGACACAAGGTGTAATAATGGAATTAGGTCCAGAATCCATTTTCATTTAGTCCCACTAGGTCTTGAACATCTCTGAAGCTTGCCAATCGTCCTTTATAATCAAAGAGGACAGGTGTCGGCTGGTTTTCTTTGCCCAGGCAGCAATATCTAGCTAGAATTCCATGTAATTATATTTCACATTGTCTTTAACTAATTTTCTGTCAGTGGTAAATGATACTGCTTTTTCATTAGGTGATGATCAAAAATCTCTCTTTAAAAATGAATATCTTTACACGTATATTATCATATGTGAAATAGATCGGCAGTCCAGGTTCGATGCATGAGACAGGCTGCTCAGGGCTGGTGCACCGGGATGACCCTGAGGGATGGGATGGGGAGGGATGTGGGAGGGGGGTTCAGAATGGGGGACACATGTACACCCATGGCTGATTCATGTCAATGTATGGCAAAAACCACCACGATATTATAAAGTAATTAGCCTCCAATTAAAATTTTTAAAATTAAAAAAAAATAGTTTCTTTAAAGAAAAGTGCTATATTACTTAAAGAAAAAAAGTGTTAGATAATAATATAGGGAATATATGAATATAGGAGAGAAATTATAAATGGACATGAATGCGGGATCATTGCAACCACAAAGTGAGAGTAGGCTATGCCCTGAAAATACCCAAAACTGGTCTCTCATCTGGATCTGCCATCTGACCTCTGTAATTATCTGGGCATGTTACTTAATCTCTCAGTACCTCCATTTTTCTCACATAGAGTGAGGGTTTGGTTTTAGGTGAGCTCAAAGACACTGATCAAAGTAGTGTTGACTGTTAGGGCAGTTTTCAAAGTGAAATTTTTCTTTGCCTAAATTCAGGAATTCGGAATGGAGATAAGAAAGGAAATAGAACATCCTTAAAAAGTCTTCATGGAAGAATGGAAGGGGACACGTGGAAGACCCAAGAGGACAGACTGGCAGTGAATTATGTCTGGCATCTGAGTTGTACTTAACCACAAGCTCCAAATTATAGTCGTGTTCTCCAAAATTCTAGCTCATGTGTACTAAGAACCCATCAAATCAAAGAACTATTGAAGTGTATCATTTCTTATTACAGGGTGTCAGGGAACGAGTGCTATCCTGCCCCTTAAAGCCTTGTAAGGGACAATCCAGTGGGAATAGAATGTACCTTCCAGGGTCCACCTCCTTTTGCACAGGGAGAGCTTGCTGGCAAGTGCTAGGTGGTAGGGGACCAGCTAGGTCTGGGCTCCTGGGGTTTGAAATGTGGCCCCATCCTCTCCCTTCCCTGAGCTGCCAGTGGCCTGGACTAACCAAGCAGTGGAGGAAGGAAATGGCAACCCACTCCAGTATTCTTGCCTGGAGAATCCCAGGGACAGAGGAGCCTGGTGGGCTGCCATCTATGGGGTCACACAGAGTCAGACACGACTGAAGCGACTTAGCAGCAGCTTAGCAGGAAGCCAAGCTCTGTGCTCATGGTTTATCACAGTCCCTTCCAATCCTGACACCAGCCCTACAATGTAGGATGTTACCCCATGTTCACAGATGTGGCAACTGGGGCTCAGAACTAGTAAGTTACTTGCCAGAGGTCACCTGGATACTAAGTAGCAATGCCAAGCTTGAGTCTAGGTCTCTGTGTGATCCTGGGCATACTTATTTCACTGCCATGGAGGACAGGAGGTTAATCAGTTTTATTCTGCCTGATGGCCTCTTTATCCCCAAGTCTCTAGTATTCATGCTGTGATGTCAGAGTCATAAACTCCGATCTCTGGCTTTCTTTTCTCCTTTGTGTTTTTCAGTTGCTCAGTCTTGTCCGACTCTTTGCAACCCCATGGACTGCAGTGTACCAGACTTCCCTGTCCTTCACCATCTCCCGGAGTTTGCTCAAATTCATGTCCATTGAATCAGGGATGCCATCCAACCATCTCATCCTCTGTCGCCCCCTTCTCCTTCCTGCCCTCAATCTTTCCCAGCATCAGAGTCTTTCCCAATGAGTCAGCTCTTCATATCATGTGGCCAAAGTATTAGAGCTTCAGTTTCAGCATCAGTCCTTCCAATGAATATTCAGAGTTGATTTCCTTTAAAATTGACTGGTTTGATCTCCTTGCTGGCCAAGGGACTCTCGAGAGTCTTCTCCAGCACCACAGTTTGAAATCATCAATTCTTTGGCACTCAGCCTTCTTTACATCTCCAACTCTCACATCCATACACGTTGCTGTTCGTTGTTGTTCGGTCACTCAGTTGTGTCCAACTCTTTGCAACCTCATGGAAAGAAGCACACCAGGCTTCCTTGTCCTTCGCCACCTCCCAGAGTTTGCTCAAACTCATGTCCATTGAGTCAGTGATGCCATCTAACCATCTTCTCTTCTGTCGTCCCCTTCTCCTCCTGCCCTCAATCTTTCCCAGCATCAGGGAAAAAGCATAGCTTTGACTATACAGACCTTTGTCAGCAAAGCGATGGCTCTGCTTTTTAATATGCTGTCAGGTTTGCCATAGCTTTTCTGAGGACACCATCCACAGTGATTTTGGAAACCAAGAAAATAAAGTCTGTCACTGTTTCCATTGTTTCCCCATCTATTTGCCATGAAGTGATGGAACCAGATGCCATGATCTTATTTTTTTTTTAATGTTGAGTTTTAAGCCAGCTTCTTCACTCTCCTCTTTCACCTTCATCAAGAGGCTCTCTAGTTCCTCTTCATTTTCCGCCATAAGGGCGGTGTCATCTGCATATCAACCTCTAAGCATTCACTGCCATCAAATTGGTGGCCAGTCCTGCCTAGGCTGGAGGAACTGAAGCCACTCAGTGATGTGCTGTCCTGGGTCACAGATGACCACATGGAGGGAACCCCCCATCCCGTAAGAACAGATTCCCTCCCCTTCCTTCTTGTCTCCCTCAGGAAGCTACGTGAGCTTACTTCTGCAAGAGTAGATGGGCCTCCTCTGTTCACCTCATATCTGAGCTGTGGAATATAAAAAACAGCCACCACTTGAGAATAGCCAATTTAAAAAACCAACAAAATCAGAACAGCTGAATTCCAGCACCGTCTGAAATGGCATCCAATGTACCGAGTAGGTACCATGCATCAGGCAGTGCACTAGACAAGATGGGGCAAAAGAAGATGAATAGTGCCCTCCTCCTGCTCCAACCTATGATGCAAGATGCAAATGAATGCTCTTACTGCAGTACAGGGTGGAGTAGAGTATCAGGTCACTTCATTGCATCATAGTGTTTTTCTTTGTAAAACAGGGATAGTACCACCACCTGCCCTGTAGGGTAGGTTTTGAGGGTTCAACAGAAAAACCAGTACACTTAATATACAACCTTGTAGATAATAATAAATGTTACACACCAAAATCCTTCTTATACAAGCATTTGGAAAATGAAAATGGTGGACTTTTGAGTGACATTTGGGGTGAGTTTTGATGGCTGGATTTTGGCAGGTAGAGATTTGCAGAGAGGCATTCTAGGTGAGGGAGCAAATCTTTAAAAAAAAAAATGGGGGGAGGTTTGAGAAAGCTCAAGAGAGAGAAAGCATAAGTTTAGCATGAGGACAGACCTATGAAGGGAGTAATGCATCTGTGGAATGGAGACCCTGCAATTCAGAGGGGAGAGTTTGTTTGAATTTATCAGCAGCGGAGCTCCACCTCTGAAGCCTTTGAAAGTGAAAGCATTAGTCGCTCAGTCATGTGCAACTCTGTGTGACCCCATGGACTGTAGCCCTCCAGGCTCCTCTGTCCATGAGATTCTCCAGGCAAGAATACTGGAGTGGGTTGCCATTCCTTTCTCCAGGGGCTCTTCCCCACCCAGGGATCAAACCCGGCTCTCCTGAAATGCAGACAGATTCTTTACCATATGATCCACCGGTGAAGCCCCTGAAGCCTTTGGATGGGGTTAAGAGTCAAACCAGTCAATCCTAAAGGAAATCAATCCTTAATATTCATTGGAAGGACTGATGCTGAAGCTGAAACTCCAATACTTTGGCCACCTGATGTGAAGAGCTGATTCATTGGAAAAGACCCTGATGCTGGGAAAGATTGAAGGCAGGAGAAGGGGACGACAGAGGATGAGATGGTTGAATGGCATCATCGACTCAATGGACACGAGTTTGAGCAAGCTCCAGGAGTTGGTGATGGACAGGGAAGCCTAGCGTGCTGCAGTCCATGGGGTCACAAAGGGTTGGACACAACTGAGCAACTCAACTAAACTGAAGATAGAATTGGCCCTGTGTAAAGAAGGAAAGAGAGAGGAAAATGAGGGGATGGCAGATCAGTCAGGGAGCAGTGATGGTGTCCAAGTGACAGGTAAGCAGACCAATCTGGTGTGGAATCAACAAGGTGACTCAGGCATATAGACACCATTACCCTCTGCTCTTTCTCCTGTGATATGTGGGAACAGTGGGAGTCCCTAGCATCAGAATATGAACTCACATGCCCATTACCTAGTATACCACATAAGAATTTTAATGAAAGTCCAAATTCATTCCCTCTAAGATTGTGGTTCATAGTCTTTCCCAGAGGGCAAGTTTGGGTGAAGGTTTGTAGAGAACCACCATTGACCTTCCTGAATGCAATGAAGATTACTGTATTGGGACTTCCATGGTGGTCCAGTGGCTAAGACTCCATGCTCCCAGTGTACGGGGTCCAGGTTCAATCCCTGGTCAGGGAACTAGATCCCACATGCTGCAACTAAGACCATGTGCATTCAAATAAATTAAAAAAAATTTTTTTTAAGGGATTACAGTATAAAACCAGCTCCTTGTCTGAGGATAGCCTATTTCAGGAAACCCCTTTTCTCCTTTCCCCAGGTTAGTGGTTGCTGGGCGCAACTGAAACATGCCTGGTTGGACACAGCACATCATGAGGGGATGGAGAGGACCTTCAGGAGAGGCCAAACCATCCTCTCTTCTCTCTTGGTCTCTTCCAGCTCCAATATGACTATGAGATAGGGAAATGAGTCATCCGAGAGGATCTCAGAATACCTGTGATGCTTGGGTAGATGTTCAGTGATTCTAATCTGGCTCATGGATGGGACTGAGGTAGAAATCACCTAAAGCCAAATGTCTGTCTTCACATTTATGTATTGGTTGATTTTCACCTGGAAAGAGTGTCATTTCCCCCTTAGAATGTTGGGTTTCTAGGTCTAAAAAATGAGGACAGTCAGGGATTACTTAAGTCTCCCCTCCTCCTGTTTCTGTCCAATAGAATCAAATATAAGAAAAATGACACCACCTGGGGTAGCTGTGAGGAGGCCACTGGATGCAGAGCTGGGACCCCCAGTCTCTGGGGGCGTGTGTATTTGGACCCTAGACTCTGCAATCCCTGCAATTCTCCTGGGTGAGACTGCACCTCCCCAGTTCTCACTTCCTCATCTGCATGATGGAAGGGTCTGGGGATCCTCACAATCTAAAATTCAATTCCAGTCTTAGAAAAAGCAAGTGCCAGACATAGTTCTTTGCTGTTTTAATTTTATTCCCCATCCTTTTCCCTCAGTGATTACTCTGGAGGACAGATTCCGGACTGTGGGAAAGAAAAAAAATACAAGTAAGACAACGGGCTCCGGGAACCTGGAGCTGCCCCTTCCACCCCATCCAGCCCCTCTGGGGCCCACGCTCACAGACAGAGTGGGCAAGGCCAACTCCCTCAGGGGACGGCTATTACTCAGATGTCTTTTCTCTCTGTTTGATCCCAAACCACAGAAAAAATAAACCTATGACTCTTTGGAAGATTGTGTTCAAAGACAATTATCATCATCATCAACATCTTTATCAAATAAAGAAATCTCTTTTTGAAATCTCTGTCTCAGACTTAGAATAATATGTGGACGATGGTACTGGGAGCTTTGATAGTAGCTGAAAACACACCCTTAGCTGGCCCCCTCCGATATGGTGGGAGCTGGGTCTTGGTCTTAGAATCTGTAAGGAGTGTTGGAGGAGACGCTTGGCCTGAGGGACACTCTCCCAGAACATGGCATATTCCTGGATGTGCATTTACCTAGGGCCTGTCCTGCAACCTCAGCAGGGAAAACAAACCACTGAGAAGGGATCCTGGGCAGCCAGCCAGGCCCACTAACCAGCGAAAGAGCTCATTCCTGCCTCAGTGAGAGGGATTCAAGTCCACCCCTCATCAAAACAGCCATGGTGCTTCCACAACCTACCCTGTGTCCACCGAAGACCTGCCACCCTGCCTTCCTCCACAGGCAGCTGGCCCTCAAACATCCCAGGGTCCTTCTCACTGACTTTGCAGCAGCCCTTGGCTTCCTGGCCCAGGCTGCACAGGAAACGTGGTCCATGCTCTTAACCCTCAACAGAAGAGGGGACGGACTCCTTGGTGCATCGTGGGTCCTTACAGCCTTAGAGAAGAAGAAGCTTGGATCCCTGGCCTGTAAGAGACAGAAGGAAGCCACGTCACCCTGTTTGGGAGCAGCGGGGGACTGGACACAACTCTAGGCGCCTGTGACTCATGCTCCTTCACGGGTATTGATCTGTGTCTGCAATAAGCCTGTTTTCTGAGTATCAGCTCTGAGAGGGTGCCAGGAAGATTAGCAGAGAGCCCTTTCATTTTCTCTCCTCCCTCAAGGACAGGGTACGCAACAAGAAGCTGTCACCAGCCTTACACTGGATTACCCCCAAAAAGAAAGACATCTGGTGCTACACCTTCCTTCAGGGTAAATATTTTACCTGACTAGTCAAAGCCAAAACCTTTGGCTCCTTAGTCCCATGATTTCTAGCCAGTGTCTGTCCTACCTGCAAATCTGATATTGGATTTAAAATTCACCACAGCTTCCTTTGTGGTGAGTCCATGGGGGTCTCAGGTAAGAGAGGCCCAGGGGCGGTTCACTTCAACTCCTCTAGAAGGAAGCTCCATATCCACTCTCTAGAGAGCAATCACTATTGTTTTTATGTTTGGGGCCTTAATCAGATGCTCCGGTATCTTTCTTTTATTGCCCATCCCCTTGTCATCCTTCATTGAGGCTGCCATTGCATTAGATAATTGCATTCTCCCTCCCTGGGCTCGCTCTTCACAAACCTTCTTGGAAGGCTGAGCTCATGACTCATCCTTCTCTGATATAAAGTGACTCTCTGAATTCATCAATACCTGACACAGGGCTGCCCCTGTCCCCATTAGGCACCCCATCATTGACTAGTTGGTTAATTTCAGAATTTGGTTTAGAGTCCTAGGAATGATTGTAGAATTTTTTTTGACATCAGGCTCCTTGAGCCTATCAGTTTATTCAGGATCCAGGAACAACTCTTAATATTAAGTACAGGCAGTCCCTGCAAATTCCTAGGTGAATAGCATTCACGTGGGAATGAGCTGTAAAGGCTGCTTTTCCTAACCAGCCTGCCTAATCCCTCTTCACAGGGTCAGGTACTGTATGTGTAGGGGCTCCTCAAGACTGTGTCCCCTCCTTCTTTGCTGCAAATGTTTGTCCCTTTTCTCCAAACGAGAACGAACCACTGCTAGAGGGGCCCTCATTGGTCCCAGCCCCCTTCCCTTTCTCTTCTCTTGGGAAGCCACAGAGTTCAGAAGGTTACAGGTAGGACCCAAGGCCCCAGTGATGGCCACCTCCTCATTACTGGCAGAGCGTATACCTCAGGTCTGCACATTGCCCAGCCCTTTGTATTTCACAGGGGCTCTGTGTCTGGAATCTCCAATACTCCTATCATGCTACTACCTCCGGACCCTTCCCCCACTCCCGCACGGGGCCCTCCACCCCACACCCTCAGCGCTACCTGAAGAAGCCTTTACACCAGGTGCAGCCCACCTTCCTGGGCCCTTCCAAGAAAGAATCCCTGGATGAGTTTGCCTTGTGGGATGAGAAAGCCTTATTTTTACAGCACCAATATAAGCAGCGAATTGGCCCTGCACTCCCAGTTCAAATTCAGTGTGTCTCTCACAGAGGCAATGTTTCCAAAGAAGTGCGGGTTGTTCTTTAACGGGAGGAATGCAATTCACCCATATTATGGTGTCTGTGGAATAGTCTCGATGGCAACCCCTCAGGGGGCTAAAAACTGACTGTAATACAGTTTTGCACAGGAGCCCATAGTCCTACTGACTAAGCCAAGACTTCCTAGGCTTGAGATAAGCTGCCGACAGTGTAGGATGTGGAGTCAGACAAACCCTGTGTTCTTGAAAACCGGATGGAGTTTCACTTCCTGTGCTGTCCTCCTGGGAAGGTAAACCTGCAACCCAATCACAGGGTCTCACTGCGGACAAGTCAGCAGTGACCTCCCTGCCCTGCCTTTCCAGCTCTCTGGGAGCTGACCTGTGAAGAGATGGAGGTTGGAGTGTGGAGGTTTCTACTGGTCCAAGATACTGGGAGGGGCAAGGGCTTTGAAGCCAGAGCATCCTGGGCTTAAATCTTGCTCTGCCTCTGCCTTCCTGTGTGATTCTAGATAAACTGAGATTCGGTTTCCTCACCTGGAGAATGAGGGTGATGGTGTCTCATGGAACTGTTGAGTGAATTACCTGAAATTAGGATCTAGCAGAGTGTAACCACTAGTAGAGGGCTTCACAAATGCTAATTTCCTTTCCTGATTGTACTTTGCCAGTAAAACCAAGGGGACAAAAACACACACCCTGGTAAGATGCTTGTCTGTGTACTCGTAGCTTTCATAACCCTTGTTTGTCACTCAGGCTGTAAGTCAGGCAGAGATCTTGCTAATTGATTTGGTAACCTTGACCTGCAAGCTCTTCCTCCTACCTTGCCTTTGTCTCCATTCTCAAGAAGGCTCTGCAAAGATTGCCATCAGCAAGGCCGTCCAGCCTTGTTCTCGAGAGGATCCCACCAGTAATTTGCTGTGATGGATAGCGTGCCTCAAATGGCCTGTGTAATTGTGGTGAGCAGGCGGGGCCATGGAGCCACTGTGTTGAGGAAATTCAGACTTGCAAGGAACACGGCGCTGCCTAAGCCACAGTCATTCCAAAATTAGACCTTTCCTTCACTCCATCATTACAGGGGTAAGCAGTCAGAACACTTCCTGAATTCGAACCACATATCAGAAGTGATTTATAGAAGCATCCACATGTGTGTGGACTGGTGGCAGAGGGAGGGAGGGAGCCTTGGGTTAGGTCCCAGACCTCCCTGCCACTCTGCACCTCTCTGCTCAGACTAGCCACTGGCAGCCTCAGCTGCAGCTCTAGCAAAATGACTGGACAGGGAAGGGCCACAGTGTGCTGGGAGAAGAAATGTGAGGTTCTTTCCATTCACAGACTCACCAGGTCATGAGTCTCCCTCGTCCATCATGCATGTTAACAATTCAAATGTGCTGGGTTCTGCCCTAAAGGCATTGATTCAGTGAGTTGAGCTTGGGTCCTGTAGCAGTCTCCCCTGCTCAATGGCTCTCAAACTATGCTGTGCATTAGGGTCATGGGAACTTTAAAGTAACCCAATGCCCAGGGTCCAGCCCAGACCAACCAAATTAGAGCCACTGGGTGTGGCTCCCAGGTATGGGGGCTTTTTAAAGAGCTCCAGGTATTGGCAATGTGCAGTCAAGTTTGAGACCAATGCCTAGATAATTTGTGAATCAAGTGAGTCTGGGAAACAGAGGTTTAGGAATTTAAAAACCTCATTAGGAGAACCAAGTGCCTCATTTATTTGTCATCAGCAAACTGGAATTCAGAGCCCCAGATGGTTTAGGTGGACAAAATTGTGTTATGGGGACTGTTCCCAGGTGTTCTGAAAATCATTAGAATCACCTAGTTTGCCACTTTTTCTAATATAGCTTCTCAGACCTCAACTCAAATTCACTGAGCCATTTCTATATATTTTTTAAGGTCTTAGGTCATTAGTATGCTCCTCAGAGAATTTATAAAAATTTGAATCTTTGGATATAAATGTATGCAAGGAGGCATGAGAGTTTGAGCTCCGCTACAAGGAAATTTAAACGTAACTGAGCATTTTTATACATATTTTCATTAAAAAAATTTAAACAAACAAAAAAATGTGTTTGATGAGCAGAAATTATAAAATAAGTATCTCACTCTAAATTTCCAACCTGGTGTTCCCTTAACTTCTGAGCCCTCAAACAGAAGATGTGGTAAGACTACTCAACTGCTCAAGTTGATTTCCTCTTCTTGGTACCACTTCTAGCCAAAGCAAGAAAAGGTTAAAATCTCCCTTCCCCTCACAATCATCACAACAGGAAAGAAAAAAAAAAAAAAAAGATAGATAGAAATAACTGAATCCGAAGTTCTGTGAAGTCCCTGGAACCATATTCTGGATGCGGTTGCAGGCTAGCTGTGTCCTGTGGGGGGCTCCCCCTAGTGACAGTTTGCGGTATAATTTCTGATTCGAAAAAGCCGAGGTCCAGGAGGGCTTCTGTGCAGCTTCCTGCAGTGCTCCTGATGTGCTAGGCCTGAGTTCATCTTGGTCAGGGCTTTTCTGAGCCATGCATTTCTCAACGAGTCCACTGAATTTTATTTTCAATCCTGCCAAGAGCAGATTAAATGGCTACATGAATGGGAAAATGCAGGAGGTTTTGAAACAGATGGTTGGCTGGGCAGCCTGGGTGACTTGCCAGACACTGGATTGTGTTGCCATATGAATGAAAATCCCACCGCAGCTGGGTTTTTATTTCTCCAACCTATAGATGACAGCGGCTCCCGGGTCCCCCTGGTAGTGGGATCTGGAGCAGTTACGTGCTATTATTCACCTCCCATCAAGGCTCAGCTTATTGCCTCTCTGGATTTTCCTGGTTCCTTTCTCTGAAAAGGAGTGTCATTCTAGACTAATTTCCTGATAGTGTAAATGATTTAGCAGGGCTGATGAATATCAATAGAGCTGCAGATGGGTTTAAGGCTCCTGATGAATGTGACAGCCACCAGTGCCAAATATTTTTGCAACTTGAATTTCAGATGAAAACAAGCTTGAATAGTACCCACAAAGGTTACTTCTTTAATTATGCATTATAAATTTTAAAGTCAGTAGTCAGGTATTAGCAAACCATGGCACAGATGAGAAGCTGTTTTCTATGTCTGTGAGTCTGTTGCTGTTTTGTAAATAAGTTCATTTGTATAATTTTTAAATTTCACATGTAAGTGATAATCATATGATATTTGTCTTTCCCTGACATACTATACTTAGTATGATAATCTCTAGGTCCATCCATGTTGCTGCATATGACATTCTTTCACTTTTTTTAAAACTGAGTAGTATTATATGACTAAATAATATATATCTGAAAGTGAAAGTTGCTGTCATGTCTGACTCTTTGTGACCCAATGGACTATAAAGTCCATGAAATTCTCCAGGCCAGAATACTGGAGTGGGTAGGGTAGCCTTTCCCTTCTCCAGGGGATCTTCCCAACCCAGGGTTTGAACCCAGGTCTCCCAGATTGCAGGTGGATTCTTTACCAGATGAGCCACAAGGAAATATATATACACACACATACACACACACACACACACACACATACCATATCTTCTGAGTAGTATTTTACAACTGAGTAGTGTATATATATATATACACACACACACACACATACATACCATATCCACATACATATATATACACACACACACACACACACACACACACATACTATATCTCCTGTACTCATTCATTTGTCTCTGGACATTTAGGTTGCTTCCATGTCTTAGCTATTGTAAATAGTGCTGCTGTGGTCATTGGGATGCATGTATCTTTTTGAATTACAGTTTTCATCTTGGGATATATGCCCAAGAATGGGATTACTGGTAACTCTATTTTTAGTTCTTTTTAAGAAATTTTCATACTGTTCTCCATAGTGGCTGCACCAACTTACATTCCCACCAACAGTGTAGGCAGCTTCCCTTTTCTCTCTACACCTTCTCCAACACTTATTTTTCACAGACTTTATGATGATAGCTATTCTAACCGATATGAGGTGATTCCTCATTGTAGTTTTGATTTGCATTTCTCTGATAATTAGCAATGGTGAGCATCTTTTTACATGCTTATTGGCTATCCATATGTCTTCTTTAGAGAAATACCTATTTAAGTCTTCTGTTCATTTTTTGATTGGGTTGTTCATTTTTTTGATATTGAGGTATATGAACTGTTCATACATTTTAGAAATTAAGCCCTTGTCAGTTTCATCATTTGCAAATATTTTCTCCTAGTCTGTAGGTTGTCTGTTAATTCAGTTCAGTTTAGTCACTCAGTCATGTCTGACTTTTTGCAACCCCATGGACTGCAGCATGCCAGGCTTCTCTGTCTATCACCAACTCCTGGAGCTTGCTCCAACTCATGTCCATCGAGTCAGGGATGCCATCCAACCATCTCTTCCTCTATTGTCCCCTTCTCCTCCTGCCCTCAATCTTTCACATCATCAAGATCTTTTCCAATGAGTCAGTTCTTCACATCAGGTGGCCAAAGTATCAGAGTTTCAGCTTCAACATCAGTCCTTCCAAAGAATATTCAGGGTTGATTTCCTTTAGGATTGACTGGTTTGATCTCCTTGCAGTCCAAGGGACTCTCAAGGGTCTTCTGCAACACCACAGTTAAAAAGCATCAATTCTTTGGTGCTCTGTTAATTATCTGTGTTTAAACCAGAAAATAATTATTATTACTGATAAGTATGTGATAATTGCTGAAAATGCTTTTATAATAGAAGAGGAAACATTAAATAATTATCCACCTTCCAGAGGTCAAATATTTGAAATAAGTCACTGTAATAGATTATAAAGTAGGTTTTTTTTAATTGTAATTGACATAGATGGTGATCCCTCTTCCTCTTTGAACATGGCTCTCCTATAATTAAGATAGAAGTTCATTTAGAAGATCTATAGAACCTTCTAGGCCCAAGATGGAGCCACTCCTGCTGGGGGTGCCACATCAGCAAGTTGAAACTTAGTGTTCCTATAAATGCTCTATTTGACCAGGAACCCAATACATCCAGTCAGCCATTCCCCAAACACCAACCCAGCCCTGGGCTCTTTTGTTCATTTCTTCATCCTTCATACTCCAAACAAAGGTGACTTTGTGGTGCCAGCCAATCCGATATTTCCTACTTTTCTCTTCCTTGTTCTTTTTTTTTCTCCCCCCTTTAAGTATAGTTGACCTACAACATTATGTGAATTCCAGGTACACAGCACAGTGATTCAATATTTCTATACATGACAAAATGATTTCCACTCTTCCTTATTTTTCATTCTTTATCCTATAAGTTTCCCTTCTTCTGTTCCATTTTTCAGTTCTTGGAATGGAGCCTCTCCGCTTCATAAAGGGTTAAAGTTTGTATCACCTAAATTGTCTTCTTTAATCATTTTTTAACAGTATATAACAGACAAAGAGCTGGCATCTTACAAACAGTATTTAGTAGTCTCAACAGTACAATGAGATGGGCACTATTCTCCTGACAGTTCCAGGTCACCCAGCTGGTGAGTGACAGAGCTGGAGCTGACACTGGATTCCCCGGTTCTAAAGCTTGGTCTCTTAACCATGGTGCCATCCAGAGGGGATGCTGATGCTGACATTTCAGTTTCTCACTAGATTACAGGAAAGGCCTAAGGCCAGTGAAATTCTGGACTTGCTTGTCTAAACAGCCAGGCAATTAGATAAGACACTGATGCTCACAAATCAAATCAGTCTCAGAGTTAAAATGCAGCAGAGAGATTGTGGAGAACTTCATTCACAAGGAATGAGGTCCTGAGAAATGATTGGACCAACAATCACAGAGCTACTGCTGGCTTAAGAAACTGGATCTCTATCTCCCTGCATCATGCTACCTCCAGGTCTAAATTATACACAATGTGCCTTTCCCTTTCCAATTCTTCCATTCTCTTATTTCCATTCATTTTGGCTTGGAAAGGGGAGATTCTGGTCAGATGAAGCTTTAGTCTGACAATGTCACCGATAGAAAAGAGAACTGTGAAAAAAAAAAAAAAAGAAAGAAAAGAGAACTGTGGAGTGGAGTTAGTGCAGATACCCTGGCTGGGATGATTTTGGAAATCTACTATCCTCCATGGGCTACAGTACTCAACGTCCCAGATGCAGCTTCATATTGACCTTGACAACCTGCTTACACCTGGATAAAGCCTCATCTTTTAATGTCCCCCAAGGGGGGCTTATGTAGAACAATGCTTTCTTCCCTTCTTGAGTTGTTCTATAATAAAATATTTTGTAAGTTTTCTATAACTCAGTTCATTTGCATTATTTGCCCACAAGTCTGCTTTCCCTTTAGAAAATGTGAGCCTTTGGCTTAGTCATTCTAAAATTGTAATTCATATGACTATTGCTAAATTCAAGTTTCTGGGTTTCACCCGAGATGTTCTGAATCAATAGGTCTGGGTGCCTTGGATCTGCATTTTGAAAGAAGGTTTGTTGCAAATGGTCTGTTGACCCCACTTTGAGATGCTCAGAAACGGTATTCTCAATGACATGTGTTCTTTAAGTCTTCCTGTTCCTTGTGAGTGCCAAGCCCTTGGTAAATGTCTGCTGAGAAAATTAAGGCCATTTCTATCCTTCTACTGCAAATATAGACTATTTGGAAAATTTTGTACCTACTTTGGACTAAGCTTATTTTAATGATCACTGGTATTGATTTTCAATGCCATCTTTCTCAGACATTGTTCATAGTTCTGTTTGTTTGTTGTTGTTGTTTTTAGGATCCAGAAGTTATGTGTTAATGAAGTTACTTAAGCAGCAATTTACATTAACTATTAGGAGATAGATTGAAAGGTAGACGAAGAAATAGTAATCCATTTGCACGTGCTTATAACAAGAAAAAAAGAGACAGTTAAAAAGAAACATTGAATTTCCCTTTCCTGGTAATACAGAGGAATTTTTACTATTTGCAATGTCAAATAAGATTTGATTAGAAAGATTCATAGAACCCAAATTCACAGGAAACCCAACAGTCATTTTTGCAATAATGAGACCTCCCAAGCATAATATAGATGCATAAATTGGAATTTGATAGAGTTAGAAAATCTAGGATCTCCTCTTAAATTATAAAATAAAATCTTAGAGTTCTCCTGCCAGTTTTTGTGACAGTCATTACTTTTATATTTGCACCAAAAATTCTAAAAGATGAAGAAAACAATAAGAAGTATATGTTTGCCTAACATCTGTTGACAGTTTGTGAGACTAAAAAAAATTAACAAAGGATTTAGTGATTTGCTGTAAAAATCATTACAGGGCATCACCAATTATTATAGCATCTCCTGGCATTAGTGAACTGCTGGAGGTTTTTATCCATTATTTTCAAGAAATTTCTCCTGGAAATCCATTTGTCATAGTGACTTCATAATCATATTATTGAATGGCACAAAACTGAACCACTTGGAACTTTGGTGAACAAAAGCGAATTTATTTCCCTTTTTTCAAAAATTTCATCTAACAGTCAAGGCAAATTATTCTAAACCAACCACCTGTGTGGTTCTCATTTCAAAATAAGAATAAAAATTCAAAACACTCAAGAGCCTGCCTCACTGTGATCTTCCAGCCATGCCCTGTCTAAAGTTCTCTGAACTTGGCATCTGCTCTTTGGAGGTTCTGCTGTTCCCTGAAATGTTAGAGACAAGTCCATCTGCTAGCTTTGTCCCCAGGAGGAATCAGGTTAGGAGTAGTCATGTATCTTGAAAAGAAAAACTCTAAATCAAACTCTGAATCCCAAGGTAAAAGACCAAAGACAATATAACATTTTAATTTCCCTTGATGTCAAAGAATATTCTGAAAAGACACTGGTTTAAAAATAGAATTTGACTAGTGTGCTTCCCTGGTGGCTCAGTGGTAAAGAATCTGCCTGCAATGCAGGAGACCCAGGTTTGATACCTGGGTTGGAAAGATTCCCTGGAGAAGGAAATGGCAACCCACTCCAGTATTCTTGCCTGGAGAATCCCATGGACAGAGGAGTTTGGTGGGCTACAGTCCATGGGGTCACAAAAGAGTCAGCCATGACTCAGTGACTAACAGATCACTTAGAGTGTGCTTCCCTGGTAGTTCAGTTGGGAAAGAATCCACCTACAATGCAGAAGACCCAGGTTTGATCCCTGGGTGGGGAAGACCCCTGGAGAAGGAAATGGCAACCTTCTCCAGTATCCTTGTCTAGAAAATGTCATGGACAGAGAAGCCTGGCAGGCTTGGCCATGGGGTCGCCAAGAGTTGGACATGACTTAGCGACTAAACAACTACCAGTGAGTATCCAAAACTTAAACAGAATCACATTTTTCAGAGTGAAACCATGGTGGAAGCAGTGGAAGAAAAATCAACTTCAAGACACACTCTCCATGGCCTTCAATTTCTCTGGATCAGGTCTACAGAAGTGGGAGGAAATAGCTTTCTTTGTAAGAAGTGCTGGCTAGCTTAAGTTTTCCCCAGAAGTAATGCTGGATGTGAAGAAAATACCCATGTTTTCAGGAAAAAAAGAAATGGAACAGAGGAACTTTATCTTGTGCTTCATTGCATGATGACTTGTTATTCAGTTTACTTGAATTTAGAGACAAAACAGACCTTAGGCGATTCATTCATCTAAATCAATGAACTGTTCCTCTCCTGAGTGTGTGCTCAGTTGCTTCTGTCCAACTCTTTGAGACCCTGTAGACTGTAGCCCACCAGGCTCCTCTGTCCATGGTATTCTCCAGGCAAGAATACTGGGAGTGCATTGAGTGGCCATGTCCTCCTCCAGGGGATCGTCCTCCTCCAGGGGATCTTCCTCCTCCAGGGGATCTTCCTGACCCAGGGATTGAACCCGTGTCGCCTGTATCTTCTGCATTGCAGGAGGATTCTTTATGCTGCAAGGCACCTGGGAAGCCCTGTTCCTATCTTACGTGACCAAAATTAAGTGATTCCTAAAGATTATACTTTTATTCAGTCTTTAAAATATAACACCAAGCAGATATGGAAAGGTTTGGAGAGGTTTTCCCTGCATCTCACGGACATTATTCTCTTCCTTTAAGATATTTAACCCACAATTGCTCTTCTCTGGGGTCTGCAGATGATAAGAGCAGCGCCAGAGTGCTTGCTCAGAAACACCTGTAGGCTCTATTTGTCTGGAAATTTCTGGAGCTGGGCTGGTGGAAATCACAGTAGGCTCAGGGTCAGGGGCTCAGACCTTGTGGTTTACTTGTATAATGTGGTCTAAGACATTTAAATTCCTGGGGCCCCAGTGTCCTCATCCGAAGCTCTAGCTTTCTATGTTGGGTGACATATCACTTGCAAACATCCACTAGTCAAGAGAAAGAGACAAATTTCCAAGTAACAGGAGCCTCCATGTTTTGTGTTGATAACAACTAACTTTCATTGAGGACCTACAATGTGCCAAGCAAAAGTCCTTCACATTGACCACAAAATTGGGAAATAGGGTTTTTTTTTTTTTTGGTTTGCTTATTTTATTTTTATGAAACTCTGCACATTTTAGCATAGAATACCCTAGAAACTGTAACTGCTTTGTATATACTGCTGGACTCCTTGCAGTTACACTACAAGGGAGTGAAAGTGAATAGGGTTTTTTTTTTTTTTTTCTTTTTTCCTCCAGACTCACACCTATGTAACTCATTGATCATCCATCCACACAACAAAACTACATCAACTACTCATAGGAAAATACCCACTCACAAATATTCAAATATACCAAGCAGAGAGAAGGAGCCCACCTAATCAAAAATGGGCACAGAGCAAGTTTTCCATAGTATTCTTGTATCACATCAGTAGGGTGTGTTAGCTGGGGCATCTAAGGAAGGGCTCTTGCCCTAAGAGCAGCCATGGCTAATGAACTCTTTAACACTTATGTACTAAAACTTGACATTTTTCTGACAGAACTTTCAAAAATATAGGGTGAAAGTCTATCCAGAACTGTGGGAGAATCCATGCATTCATTTTTTTAAAAAAAATTTCAACAAATATTTATTGACTTCCTAGTAGGACGTCCTGGGATACAACAAATAGGGAAAGTCTCCCCCATAATGAAAGACAAATGGGGAGACAAAGGAAGTATACATAACCAATACATTCATGTGAATGAATTGTACCAACTTAATCTCTTCAACAGTAGTAGCACATTGGGTATCAAGATGGACTGGGCATTTGACGTGGGAAACTGAATATATCTCTCTCTTAATTTCTTTACTTTTCTCTGACCTATGTACCCTTGGATGATGTCACTCTGAGATTGTGTATTTGCCACTAAGACATATTAGAAAGACGTCTAAACTTCTGTGGCAGAATAATAGTGTTAAGCATTTATCAGTAGGTTTTTCCTTGGTATTCCCTTTTTTCACCAGTGGAGAAAAATTCATATGGCTCTTTAAAACTAATTCTGTTAGGGTCTTGGGGTTCTTCAGACACATTATAGGAAGAAAGCTAAGTAAAGGGCTTGATGCGTTTTAACTAAATGAAGTCAAGTCCCTTGTATAAGAATAAAGTAACAGAATGAAGTTAGAGAGGCTGCAGAGCTGATGTGTACATTGCAACTTCAGGTGAGTGAACTTGATTTCTAGCAATAAACACTCTATCAAATTTAATTTCCTTTCACAAACTTAGGGTGAGTAAATGCAATTTCCCATTTCAAGCAAACATGTCTCTGAGATTAAGGAAGTATGTAGTGTGTAGTCCATAGAATATAACAATAAGGTTTAGAGTCAGTATTTCTCCAAGGAAATTCTTGCAAAAAAGTCAGAGAATGATTTAATGATAACAAGATACAGAATAAATATAAACATGGGGGAAAAAGACTTTCACCCCAAACTTGCCATTTATATTCTTAGTCTGCTAAAGTAAAAATCGTCCACTTTCCAGCTATTATATATTAAGATGTTCTGGCTAACTTAGTGCTTTGTATTCACTAAGTCATATGCCAACATTCTTTAAAGTTCTTTGTTAAACTCATTACTGAAGCTTATGATCCTCCGGCTTTGGTCATAATTTAGCCAATGCCGAATCAATTGAATTTCAGAGAAAGGCTAACTTTCTATTTTGGTTACTCCCTAGCGTCACCCTGGTACTTACGGCTGGTGCTTAATGCCTTGGGTAAAAGTGATGGTGTCTAAAGAGGAAAATAAGTCATTTTCTCTGATTTGTTCAAAAGTCCAACCCTCAAAGAAAAATTAAAAGATGCTAGTGCAGAAACAGTGCAACGGGTTCATGGGAACGCTTGACTATGTAAATGAAACACTGCTGCCCCAGGGATTAGAAGAGATTCCTAGAGAAGAGAGAGGGGCAATGAGAAGTAGATGGGCAGGGAGACTTGAGGAAGGAGGGCCTGTGAATGAAAACACAGTGGAATAGAAGAAAACCAACCCTCTTTCCTGGGAAGAGTGTCTGGAGAGGCAAGATCCCAGGGTAGAAATGGCTACCTCTTGTATCAACATAAATTTGTCAGAAGCAAACACATAGTTTACCCTGCCCATGGTGGGGTGGAAGCAGCATACTCATCTTGTGCCCAGATATATGAAAACTAGTAGGTTCCTAACACCTTGCAGAGGGTATGAGGGTGATAAAGCAGCAAGGACCAAACAGGGCATTTCTGTGTTCCTGTGATGCCAGCAGGAACAGATGATGACTCAGGCTGGATGGACGACCTTCCTGCTGACCATCCACCCCTGTGCCCTGCCTTGTTGTTGTTGCTCAGTAGCTCAGTCGTGTCCAACTCTTTGCGACCCCATAGACTGCAGTACACCAGGCTTCCCTGTCCTTCACCAACTCCCGGAGTTTGCTCAAACTCTTGTCAGAGATGCCATCTGACCATCTCATCTTCTGTCATTCCCCTTTTCCTCCTGCCTTCAGTCTTTCCCAGCATCAGGATCTTTTCCAATGAATTGGCTCTTCGCATCAAGTGGCCAAAGTATTGGAGCTTCAGCTTCAGCATTAGTCCTTCCGATGAATATTTAGGGTTAATTTCCTTTAGGATTGACTGGTTTGATCTTCTTGCTGTCCAAGGGGACTCTCAAGAGTCTTCTCTAGCACCACCATTCGAAAGCATCAATTCTTAAGAGCTCAGCCTTCCTTATGGGCCTACTCTCACATCTGTACATGACTACTGGAAAAACCATAGCTTTGACTATATGGACCTTTGTTGGCAAAGTGATGTCTCTGCTTTTTACCATTTAAATTTCTAGGAACTTAGTGTAGTCCCTAGAAAGGAGATGAAAATACTTTTATTGATTTTAAAAAAAGATTTGCCTTTTATGAAATGAGAACTTGAAATAGAAACTAAGTTGAGTTAAAGAAAAAGTTCCACTTAAGTTTATGAACAATGTTCCTGCTATGTTTTTATCAAGAGTTTGGTATTTCAGCTTAACTGAAGTTAGTTGGGAGTGGTTCTTGTCAGAGACTTGTTTACATAAACAGAGTTTCTGTCTTTTGTTCAGGTGGTTTGATTTTGTTTGTTTGGTTTGAGGGAGTCCAGAGGAAGAAAGAGGGAATCTTTTTAGAGTGGAAAGCAGAAGTGGTTGTTTTGAAGTCCCTAGTTTGGATCCTGGATTGGCAAAGACTTTTTCTAGATAAGCTAATAAGGTTTGATAAAATTACAGTTCAGTCCAATCACTCAGTTGTGTCCACCTCTTTGTGACCCCTTAGACTGCAATATACCAGGCTTCCCTGTCCATTACCAACTCCCGGAGCTTGTCCATAGAGTCAGTGATGCCATCCAACCATCTCATCCTCTGTCATCCCCTTCTCCTCCTGCCTTCAATCTTTCCCAGCATCAGGGTCTTTTCCAATGAGTCAGTTCTTCACATCAGGTAGCCAAAGTCCTGGAGTTTCAGCTTCAGCATCAGTCCTTCTAATGAATATTCAGGACTGATTTACCTTAGGATTGACTGGCTTGATCTCCTTGCAGTCCAAGGGACTCTCAAGAGTCTTCTCCAACACCACAGTTCAAAAGCATCAATTCTTTGATGTTCAGGTTCCTTTATTGGCGAAGGAAATGGCAACCCACTCTAGTATTCTTGCCTGGAGAACCCTGTGAATGGAGGAACCTGGGTGGGCTGCTGTCCATGGGGTTGCACAGAGTCGGACACAATTGAAATGACTTAGCATGCATGTATGCATTGGAGAAGGAAATAGCAACCCACCCAAGTATTCTTGCCTGGAGAATCCCAGGGACAGAGGAGCCTGGTGGGCTGCCGTCTATAGGGTCGCACAGAGTTGGACACTACTGAGGCGATTTAGCAGCAGCAGCAGGTTTCTTTATAGTCCAACTCTCACATCCATACATGACTACTAGAAAAACCATAGCTTTGACTAGATGGACTTTTGTTGGTAAAGTAATGTCTGTACTTTTTAATATGCTGCCTAGGTTGTTCATAGTTTTTCTTCCAAGGAGCAAGCATCTTTTAATTTCATGGCTGCAGTCACTATCTGCAGTGATTTTGGAGCCCAAGAAAATAAAGTCAGTCACTGTTTCCATTGTTTCCCCATCTATTTGCCATGAAGTGATGGGACCAGATGCCATGATCTTAGTTTTCTGAATGTTGAGTTTTAAGCCAACTTTTTCACTCTCTTCTTTCATTATCATCAAGAGGCTCTTTAGTTCTTCACTTTCTGCCGTAAGGGTCGTGTCATCTGTGTATCTGAGGTTATTGATATTTTTCCCAGCAATCTTGATTCCAGCTTGTGCTTCATTCAGCCCACAAGCATAAGGATTAAAATTCTTTGGTATCAAGTTTAACCTTGCTCTTAAAGCTGTTTCAAAGTTTGAAAAGTTGAATGTAATCAGTGATTTTTCAACCCTAGCTCTATGTCACAGTCATCTTCAGAATTTTTTATAAATAACCACACCCCAGACTTATCCCAGACCTACAGAATCAGAACCATTCCTGCTGGGGTCTGGTACTTCACAGCCTTTCTGGGTAATCACTTATTAAATAGTCACAAGGCCCTCGAATGGCTAATGTGGATGGAAACCTGAGAAACCTGTTTTACTGCAGCAGACTACAAGTACTTTCAAAAGTCATGGGCATGGTAATTACTGCCTTTATTCACAAACAGTAACCACCAATGGTTTGCTAGGCTCTCCAGGGGTTACTATATACAGGTAAATAGGCTTTTAAGACTCATAAACAATATAAAATGCTGTTTCAGCTTCAACACTTCAATGTGAGAAGCATCACATAAACCCAAAGATGAACTCAAGTCTATGCATTGGGCAGTATGTGAGCGGTATTGCCAGCCATGCCTAGGAACTGGTCATGCTCACACAGCTGACAGTCAGGGGGCTTCAGTGGGTACCAAGCAGCCTGCTCTGACAATTCCATATTAGATAATGTCTCCAAGATACTATTGGACCATGGCATTGCTCCAAAGCCTTCAGAGGTTCCCTACTGCCCACGGATGACCCTAAAGACCCTGAAGCTCTGACCCACCTTTCCTAGCCTATTCTACTATTGCCCTACAGTAACCCTCCTCAGTCAAACTGTTTTCTAACTAAATCTAAAATACTTAGCCACCTCTAAGCCTTGCTTTTCCATTTGCCTGGAAGTTCCTTCCTCTAAACTTGATCTACTGCCAACTTACTCACTCTTTCAAGTCCACATCATTTATTCCCTTCTCAATAGACCTTTCTGTATTCCTTTGCTAGGGCTACCATACAAAGTTCCACAGACTGGGCAGCTCAAATAATGGATATTTATTTTCTCAGAACTCTGGAGTTTAGAAATCTGAGAACAAGGTGTCAACAGAGTTGGCTCCTTTTGGAGGCTGTGAGGGAAGCATCCACACCAGGCTTTGCTCCTTGGCTTGTAGATGCCATTTTCTCCCCATCTTCACATTGTCCTCTCTCTGTCCATGTCTGTGTCCAAATTTCCTCTTCTTAAAAAGAGGCCAGTCATACTGGATTAGAGCCCACTCATTTTAATTTAATTACCTATCTCCAAATACAGTTGCAGTCTGAGGCACTAGGGGTTAGGACTTCAATATATGAACTTTGGGGGGACACAATTCATCCCAAAACAACTGCCTTCTGGTTGCTCATTTCAGCCAGAAGTGATCTTTATTCCTCTGCTGACTGTCTCCACTGCACGTAACGCTTAGAAACAACAGGACTTCTACCTTCTTTTCCCAACTGGGGACTGTCACTCTGCACGATAAAGATGTATTACTTAACGACCCCACCTGCAAATTCTGCAGGTGAGCGGTCATTCTCGTCCTCCGCAAGTCTCTCTGCTCCCTGCCACCAGCACCAAAGGCCAACAGGGAGCAGGCCTCCTTCTGTTCTGACTGGCTGAGTTTTAAGTTCACCAAGAATCAGTTTTGGTTTTTTTTATGGTGGTGTAGCTGATTTACAATATTGTGTTAGTTTCATATATACAGCATAGTGATTCAGAATTTTGTATTCCATTATAGATTATTACAAGATAATGAGTATAATTCCCTGTATATCCCTTGGCTTATCTATTTTATATATAGTAGTTTGTATCTCTTAATCCCATAATCCTGATTTATCCCTCCCTCTTACCTCTCCCATTTGAATAACTATAAGTTTGTCTTCTATGTCTTTATTTCTGTTTTGCATACACATTCATTTGTATCATTTTTTAGATTCCACATATAAGTGATATCTTACAGTATTTGTCTTTCCCTATCTGACTTATTTCATTAGGTGTAATATTCTCTAGGTCCACCCACACTGCTGCAAATGGTGTTATTTCATTATCTTTTATGGTTGAGTAGTACTCCATCGTGTATCTATAGCCATATGTCTTTCTCTATATATATAGCTATATATACCACATCTTTTTAATCCAATCATCTATTAATGGGCAATTGTGTTCCTTCTGTTAGGTAGTTAGAATAGGGAAAAGGAGTCCAGAATGGCGGTGGCTAAAAGATAAGGAAGGGAAAAGCCCGCGAAAGTAGAACAAAGGAAGGTCCGAGGACCAGAGTGAGGACCTCAGGTAGAACAAACAACACTCCTGGGTAGCCCAATTTACATAGGGCAGGCCCGGAGGGAGAAAAAAAAAACATATAAAAAGAGGACCCAAAGGGCCGGGGCTCTCTCTCTCTCCAACCCCCCACCCTTTCCCCTCCCTGCACTGGGCCTCGAGGATGGATTTTCCTGCTATTTTCTAAATAAAATAGAGCTGTCACATGGAGCTGTAACACTGATTTGTCTAAGAGCTATAACACAGTCTGTTTGAGACCTGAGAGCTATAACACGGTCTGTCCAAGAACCGAGAGCTGTGACATGCGGAGGGCTTTAATGTCCGTCACTCCAAATCTTTGTTGTGACGAGACAGAACCGAGGCGTATACACTCGGCTGACATTTCCATATCTAGTCTATTATAAATAGTGCTGCTATGAATATTGGAGTGCATGGGTCTTTTAAGAATCAGTTGTTTTTGATTCAACACCTGTGTATGCATTGTTGGACTTAATATATTAACACAGTTTAGCTAACTATTGTGAATCCATGAAAGGTGAGGGCAAAAGGAAGGGATGTTTTTATGAAAAAAAAGATGACTGCTTTGGAAAAGCTTATCGAAAGGGAGCTTCTAAAATATTGTTATATTGGGACTTCCCTGGTGGCACAGTGGATAAGAATCCACCTGCCAATGCAGGGGACATGGGTTTGGTCCCTGGTCTGGGAAGATTCCATATGCTGTGGAGCAACTAAGCCCATGCACCATTGCTAAGGAGCCTGTGATCGAGAGCCTGTGAGCCACAAGTACTGAGCCTGTGTGCTGCAGCTACTGAAGCCCAAAAGCCTAGATTCCATGCTCCAAAAGAGAAGCCACTGCAGTGAGAAACCCTGCATAACACAACTAAGAGTAGCCCCTGCTCACTGCAACTAGAGAAATCCCACACACAAAAAAGAAAAAAATTAAGACCCAGTATAGCCAAAAAAATTTTTTTAATTGTTATATTATGCATTAGTGGGACAATTATAAGACTTAAAGGAAAAAATGACAGTTACAGCCTGGAGGCCTCTGCTCTCAGAGTATTCTACGAGCGTCTTTAAGTTCTTACACTAATGTAGCTGTAAGTTTCAAGGAACCCCAACCTGGGAATTGTATAAATATGGTTTGTGAAAGACAACTCCAATCTCAAACCCAGATATTAAGAAGACTTTTCTTCTCCTGCATCAAATGCTTCCTGAATAAATACACAGCTTTAATTTCAAAGAAAATGTTTATAGTAGGTATATAAGTATTATTTTTTTAATGACTTCATTTTTTTTTTAAATGACTCTTCATTTTCTTTACCATTTCCAGTCAATGATCCAGTCCCCCAACCCTCTTGCAGAAACTAAGAGGGACCTCCCTGAATGAACTCCCATTCAGTACAGTGAAGGATTGTACCGAGATGTGTTTTTCATAAACAAAGAAGATACCAGAGCTGCCTGCAGGATTTGCTAAGCTCTGAGCAGCAGCTGACAGACCTAAGGTTTGAGGAATAATAAAGTTTCTTTCCAAACAAAGAACTCCAGGCAATTGCTGCTGCCAATATTTCTGAGCAGAGACCCACTGGAGAGTGGCTGCCTTTGTTATCACAACCTATCACCTCTCTGGCCAGAAGAGGAAGGCCTCTACTGGGGTCCCTCCCAAGCATACCCACACCCACAAGTCAGTCTACTTCTCAATGTTTGAGCCAGTATTTATGGAATGCCTGCTCATACCAGCCAATTCTACCCTGAGAACCATTGGAGTCTTTTCCAGAACCAGTTCCCTCTACAGTTGTATCAATATGTTACCACAGCCCCTTCTCTCAGGAAACAAAACATTTTACAGTTACCTACAACAGAAAGGATGCCTAATCTTCACTTAACTCCTGTCTGCTTTAAGAGAACAAGGAGCACACAGAACCCATCGGTATTTTTTGTTATTCTGAACATAAGAAAATAAGAATTACTGCTGACCACTGAAAAAAATTAAAACTAGAGACAGTAATTCCTGCAGATTTTTAGATCAACTAAAATGTAGCCAGCTGCAGAAAACCTTGATGGGAAACCCACTCTTTATTTTGTGATTTATGGACCTCATTGGGGCAGAAGGTTCTAGAATGAACACACAACAGGGAGGAAGAGGCATGGAAGCATCCCAGCACCCAAAGATCATCAACAAAATGAAGTTCCTCAACCCAGCATGGAGGAGGCTGCAGTTTGCCCTTGGGGATTCCTCATTAAACAGTAAGGGCTCTGCTTCAGCACCACTCAGCTGGGCCACTTTCATCTGTGCCTGCAGTACAGAATGAACTGCTCTGTCACCTGGTATGTTTTTCTTAAGGAAAAAGTTAAACAGATTATTAACTCTGTCACTACATACAGAATTACACTGCAAATCACCAGCTATTTCCCCCTCATATTAAATCCGAGATACAGGAAATTAATCTGCCTCCCACAGTTCTCTCACTCCATTATTTATCTATCAGCCTATTTCCTTTCATTCTTCTCCAAGTTCATTCTCACTCTCCTTTCCCTTCCCTGATCTTTACCTTCCGTGTCCCCTCCCCAGCTTTATTGCTAGCCTTTATGTCCTATACCCAAATGAATGAAAACAAACAAATAGAATTCTGGGGTTGAACACAGAGAATAGCCCAAGAATCCCAAAGCTGGAAAGACTGTTAAAGATGTAATTCAGTTCCATCCACTATTGACAAGCAAATTAAAGTGCTAGGAGGTAGAAGTTTGTTATGACAGAATTTTTTGGCTCTAGCAGTTACCGTTTGCAGCTATCCAGGTGGTACAACTACAGAGACTGACTAAAACAAAGACCATGTTGCACTCTTGTGATTCACTGAGGACCTTTCCTCTGAGAAGAGCAAATGTGAGATGGCTCTGTCACCTGGAAAATGTTTTATAACCATCAGTTGACTGCAATGACATTCGTGTCTCCTCAATTCTGTAATCACATGTAAGCATAGTGAGAATTTATGTGAAAGCTGCATCTAATAAGATGTATGTTGTATATCCATGTTAAGAGTTAAATAAACACCTCCATGGGATGCACACTTTTTACATTTTCACATTTAAAACAGCCCCAGAACTCTCAGTTCAGTTCAGTTCAGTCACTCAGTTGTGTCCGACTCTTTGGGACCCCATGAATTGCAGCACGCCAGGCCTCCCTGTCCATCACCAACTCCCGGAGTTCACTCAGACTCACGTCCATCGAGTCAGTGATGCCATCCAGCCATCTCATCCTCTGTCGTCCCCTTCTCCTCCTGCCCCCAATCCCTCCCAGTATCAGAGTCTTTTCCAATGAGTCAACTCTTCGCATGAGGTGGCCAAAGTACTGGAGTTTCAGCTTTAGCATCAGTCCTTCTAAAGAAATCCCAGGGCTGATCTCCTTCAGAATGGACTGGTTGGATCTCCTTGCTGTCCAAGGGACTCTCCAGAGTCTTCTCCAACACCACAGTTCAAAAGCATCAATTCTTCGGCACTCAGCCTTCTTCACAGTCCAACTCTCACATCCATACATGGCCACTGGAAAAACCATAGCCTTGATTAGATGGACCCTTGTTGGCAAAGTAATGTCTCTGCTTTTGAATATGCTATCTAGGTTGGTCATAACTTTCCTTCCAAGGAGTAAGCATCTTTTAATTTCATGGCTACAGTCACCATCTTCAGTGATTTTGGAGCCCCAAAAAATAAAGTCTGACACTGTTTCCCCATCTATTTCCCATGAAGTGATGGGACCAGATGCCATGATCTTCATTTTCTGAATGTTGAACTTTAAGCCAACTTTTTCACTCTCAGGAGAGTACTAATTAAAGATTAAGAGTACCACACGCTAAGACTATGTGTTATTCTTGTCAGCACCCTGAGTCATGAGCAAATGCATTCTCTTTGGGGAATGGACATTTTTCTCAGTTTAAACAAGAATAAAATTCATCTTTTGAATACTCTGGTATTCCCATCTCTTTCAGAATTTTCCACAGTTTATTGTGATCCACACAGTCAAAGGCTTTGGCATAGTCAATAAAGCAGAAATAGATGCTTTTCTGGAACTCTCTTGCTTTTTCTATGATCCAGCGGATGTTGGCAATTTGATCTCTGGTTCCTCTGCCTTTTCTAAAACCAGCTTGAACATCTGGAAGTTCATGGTTCACATATTGCTGAAGCCTGGCTTGGAGAATTTTGAGCATTACTTTACTAGCGTGTGAGATGAGTGCAATTGTGCGGTAGTTTGAGCATTCTTTGGCATTGCCTTTCTTTGAGATTGGAATGAAAACTGACCTTTTCCAGTCCTGGGGCCACTGCTGAGTTTTCCAAATTTGCTGTAATATTGAGTGCAGCACTTTCACAGCATCATCTTTCAGGATTTGGAATAGCTCACCTGGAATTCCATCACCTCCACTAGCTTTGTTTGTAGTGATGCTTTCTGAGCATCACTTTTTATTTTTCACAATAAACTGTGGAAAATTCTGAAAGAGATGGGAATAACAGACCACCTGATCTGCCTCTTGAGAAATTTGTATGCAGGTCAGGAAGAACAGTTAGAACTGGGCATGGAACAACAGACTGGTTCCAAATAGGAAAAGGAGTTCGTCAAGGCTGTATATTGTCACCCTGTTTATTTAACTTCTATGCAGAGTACATCATGAGAAACGCTGGGCTGGAAGAAACACAAGCTGGAATCAAGATTGCCGGGAGAAATATCAATAACCTCAGATATGCAGATGACACCACCCTTACGGCAGAAAGTGAAGAGGAACTCAAAAGCCTCTTGATGAAAGTGAAAGTGGAGAGTGAAAAAGTTGGCTTAAAGCTCAACATTCAGAAAACTAAGATTATGGCATCCGGTCCCACCACTTCATGGGAAATAGATGGGGAAACAGTGTCAGACTTTATTTTTTTGGGCTCCAAAATCACTGCAGATGGTGACTGCAGCCATGAAATTAAAGGACGCTTACTCCTTGGAAGGAAAGTTATGACCAACCTAGATAGCATATTCAAAAGCAAAGACATTACTTTGCCAACAAAGGTCCATCTAATCAAGGCTATGGTTTTTCCAGTGGCCATGTATGGATGTGAGAGTTGGACTGTGAAGAAGGCTGAGTGCCGAAGAATTGATGCTTTTGAACTGTGGTGTTGGAGAAGACTCTGGAGAGTCCCTTGGACAGCAAGGAGATCCAACCAGTCCATTCTGAAGGAGATCAGCCCTGGAATTTCTTTGGAAAGAATGATGTTAAAGCTGAAACTCTAGTACTTTGGCCACCTCATGCGAAGAGTTGACTCATTGGAAAAGACTCTGATGCTGGGAGGAATTGGGGGGCAAGAGGAGAAGGGGACGACAGAGGATGAGATTGCTGAATGGCATCACTGACTCGATGGACATGAGTCTGAGTGAACTCCGGGAGTTGGTGATGGACAGGGAGGCCTGGCGTGCTGCGATTCATGGGGTCACAAAGAGTTGGACAGGACTCAGTGACTGATCTGATCTGATCTTTGAAGACTCTGAAAATTCCCCCTCCTCTATGTATCTTATTTATTTGTTCATTTGTTTGTTTGTTTTTGCTGCATATTTAGACATAGCCCTTCTTACCTTTGTCCTTGAACTTCTTATCTACGAGATACTCTACCTTTGGCCCAGGAATTTTTAGAATTAAGTCATAGAGAAAAGTGTTTTCCAAATACAAATTTCTATATTATGGTACAAGTAATGAAAATTACTAGAGAGAGCTCCTCATTCTTTTTCATCTCGTAGTCATCCCCAGGAGATAACATATTCATTGATTTTATTTCTTTTGAAAAAGGGGTAAGTTTTTCAATTAAGAAGTGAAATGAGATTGTACTAACTTCTCTCTCTCTCTCATCTAGGGTCAAATAGACATGGAGGTGTTCTGCCACTGGCATCCAACATTAGTTCAGGTCAAGATGACTCATCGAGAGGAAGAAGTGAGAGGAGAGACAAGGCTAGTCACTGTTTCAAGCCAGCTGAGCTCAACTTGGCACCTCCAGGGCCTGAACTCACCCTGCCATTCCTCAGCAGAGGGACAACATCCAGGTATGACATGGATGTAACATGGGCTGAGATTCCATCCAACACTAGGGTTTGCTGCCAACAGAAGGCTAGGGAGGCACTAAATGCAGAGATATGACCTAAGATGAGGGAGGAATAGAGCAAACACCCTTAATCTCAGTCACAGAATCAGAAATCAAAGCAGAAAGCTGGGGGGTGAGGGGGGAGATGAATCCAGATCTCATTCCCTCTCAATGTAAAAGAATTTTAAAAGAGTTTTCTAAGAGCAGAAACTGCCACCAAGGGTGTAGGAGTCAGGCTAACTATGGTCTGTGACTGGTCTGACAAAGGCTAACTCTTACCCAGATGTCCAATAAAAACACTTAGCAAGTATCATTTCCATAAGGCTTTGTCTACTCGAAACACAAGCCAATTGTTTGGGTCCAATTTATGAAGCAAGGTCTTACGAAGGTTATGGGGTGAGGAGGCCTGATGACAACTAAATTGCCTTAAATGGAGCTCAAAATACCACCTTAAACATTCTCCTCTCCCAAGAACGCTTAATCATAAATCAAGTGACTCAAAATGTATTAAAAATGACAAATAGAGCAAGCACTTACATCTCATTTTTTTCTTTTAATTCACCAATGCATCAAAGATTTTTGAAGGATATTATTCCACACACAAAAAGATGAAGTGTACCAGGAATGCAAGATTCCAGGGATAAAAGAAGAGATTAAAAATCAAATGGTGGACCAGGCTTCATGCTGAAAATTATTCTGAAAATAGACATACTCATTTTAAGACAAGGAGATGAGGATTGTCTGCTCTGAACTTGTAAGGAGTGGTGAATCTCACAGTAATTGGACACATGTTTTTCATCTTAGAAGAACTTATGAATCCATTTTAATGCATTAAAGTTCATGGGTACTATTTGTCCACAAGTAAGCTTTCTCCCCTTTTCCCCACTATGCATACTTTAATGGGGTTTTGATTCACCGGGGGAAAAAACCTTCCAAAACTCACTAATGTTTCCTGAATTGCCATTAGGCTAGCTTTAGAAGGAATTTTAAAGTATGTGCTAAATGAAACTTTCTGTCTAAGAATCTTTAATATTCTAGTACTTTTGAGTAACAAGTTATTTTTATGTGTCCCTACTTTTATTGGTAGAAATTCATTCTCAGCAATAAGAATTATGAAGTGTCTAACTCACAATGCAAATTTTTCTTGACCTGGAATAGATTAGAAAGTGGATCAGGCAGGAAAGCTCAGCCTGGCAAATCATAACACACCTCTTCAAAAGGTACTGATGCCGAGCCTTTGGAGGGCTCATTGTGGAAGGAAAGGAGAGTGAACTCTGTGGAAGCAACTCATTTCTCCTCCCTTCATATTGATTACAAATACCTAGAATAGTCAACTGATTCTAAAGGCAGTGAACCTGATTTTTTTTCTTTTTCACAGCCTTTTTCAGTCTGCTTGGAAACATCTGTTTTTAATTGCATTTGGATTTGAAAACTAATTTCGGGTGAGATTGGGTTCAGGCTCCAATCAAGTTGGAACTGAGAGATTATTGCTTATCCACGCATCCTTAAACTCACGCAGGGTTGAGGCCAAGGATACCACACTTTCCGAATGTGTGCATGAGGCACATGCGTTTAGAAATGAAAAAGGAATGGCCTAATTCTCTCAGGGAAACTTCTTTAAGGCCAATGATTTTGGGTTTTAGGTTACAGCTTTTAGACTTGGGATTCGATTTTGGAAAAGGTCAGCTGGAGGACAACACCCTCCCATGCATTCCAATACATGGAGCAGGAGATGAAGCAGTCATATGATCAAATCAAAATAAAAATAGTATTTTGGGTTGTTCGTTGACAATATCATAAATCCAGCCTATGCTCCAAATTTGAAAGAAATGGAAACAAATACGCTGTCTCCTAACACAATGGCATGGAGTTCTCTGCCCTTCATCTTACTAGAAGGTGAAGAAAGGAGAATGACTCAAGAATTCCCCTTTGTGCAGGTTCCGGGATTGCCTTTCTCACTCCAGGACCTGCTGAGGACACAGGTTCTGGAGTCAGTCCCAAGCTTGTTGCTCACTCACAATATATTTCTAGTATCCACTCTCTGCCTCAAGGCATCCAATTTTAAATGAGGCTTTTATTTTTCTGCTTCACAAGAAAATATTTTGGGAGTATTTGTTCGTGATCTATAGCAAAGTACTAAAAATCATAAAGGGTGGCTAAAGTGCAAAGAGCTATTTTGATTTTCTTTAATGGCCAAGTCCAAAAAATAACTGTGAAACTCATGCCAAGAATTCTTAAGTGATTATTTGATATTTTAACAGCCCAGAATATGAGCCCTAGGTCTTTAACTTTGCAATTCTGAGCTACAACCAGTGCCAATTTTATCAGACTGATCAACTTCCCTGGTGGCTCAGTAGGTAAATAATCCACCTGCAATGCAGGAGACCTGGGTTTGATCCCTGGGTTGGGAAGATCCCCTGGAGGGGTGCATGACAACCCACTCCAGCATTCTTGTATGGAGAATCCCATGGACAGAGGAGCCTGGTGGGCTGCAGTCCATGGGGTAGCAAAGAGTCAGACATGACTGAGAACCTAAGTATGCACATGCATGTTTTGTGAAACCCAAACAACAACGAGTAAAAGAACATAAATATGATATGCCAGTTTGATTACATAGCTATTATACATTTTAATAAACCAAGATATTGAAAATGAAGAATACCCTCATATTTGTTCCCTACCTTCAAAGGATGTAGGTTTAAACACTATGGTTAATTTTAATTAAATTCACTACCCAATTAATCCAAAAGTTTTACTACCATAAACTATTCATTCCTAAGAATCACTTTCATTGACACAAGGAAGAGCACTGGTTACCACTTACGAATTCTAAATGTTCTCTGGAGGGGTTTTCAGAGCTGAAAAGACTCTTTTTCTTGATACCTGCCATTAAATTCTAACAAAAAATTTGTATCTAAAATATATCACTTTCAATGCTTAATCATGGCTCAACTTCTTTATCTGATGAACTGAAGAAAACCAAGGAACTTGCATTTGAATTTGATCCCCTACTAAAATGCTAATAACCTAGAACATGTTGGGGGAAAAGAGAGTTGTCTTTATAAATGAATATCCCAAATATAATAACGAAATGCCTATGCCATTAGCTATTTACATTTCTTAAAAGAGACCATATAAAGTACATGTTTATGCCCAAATGGCACTCTGATGGCAAAGGGTCCAAGAGAGGCAGGAAATGAGACTCTGAATCTCCCAAAAAGCCAAGGACACTAATGCACAATGCAGATGCTCCTGTGACCCTGGGCAGTGGGTGCCTTTCAACCCACATTAAGTCCCTATGTGCAGTTCCCAATCACAGCCCATGCAAACAGCAAAATGAGTCCCTTCAACAGACCTTCTTTGGGATTAATAGGAGTGAAGATGTTATTGGTTGTTTTTTCTTTTCACTTCACAATCCATCATGTAACAAAAGTTTTAAATTGTATTTCTTTAGAATTTATGGCATCTTTAAAAACTTAAATTTATTTATTATTGAAGCATAGTTGATTTACAATGTTGTGTTAATTCTGGTGTACAGCAAAGTGATTCAGTTATACACACACAATACACACATATATATGTATATATGTATTCTTTTTCATTATGGTTTATTACAGGATATTGAATATAGTTCCTTGTGCTATACTGTAGGTCCTTGTTGTTTACTTATTTTATGTATAATAGTTTGTACCTGCTAGTCCCAAACTCCTAATTTATCCCTCTCCTCCCTTTTCCCTTTGGTAACCATAAGTTTGTCTTCTATGTCTGTGATTCTGTTCCTGGTTTGTAAAGTTAATTTGGATCATATTTTAGATTCCACATATAAGTGATATCATATGGTATTTGTCTTTTTCTGATTTACTTCACTTAGTATGAAAATCTCTAGGCCCATCCATGTTGCTGCAGATGGTATTATTTCATTCTTTTTTATGGCTGAGTACTATTTCATTATGTATACATAGGTATACACAATGGAACACACACACACACATTCACACACTCACATATACCACGTCTTCTTTATCCATTCATGTCAGTGGACATTTAGGTTGCTTCCAAGTCTTGGCTGTTGTAAATAGTGCTGCTATGAACACTGAGATACATGCACCTTTTCAACTTAGAGTTTTTATCTTTTCTGGATATATGCCTAGAAGTGGGATTGCTGGATCATATGTAACCCTATTTTTACTTTTTAAAGAAATCTCCATACAAACTGCTCTTGATATAAATTGCTAAAATGTCTTCCAGAAAGGCTATAACAGTTTATAAATTTACTCAGCAGAGTATGAGTGTGCCAACAAGTCCTGCCCTTATCAACTTTGATCCCTAAAGTTTCTTTATATTTGCTAATTTGATAGATTAAAAAGGTGTATTACTTTGACATTTTGCATGTATTCAATTCCTAGAGAGATTAAAGTGTTTTTCACGCATGTTCTAATTATTTCTATTTCTTCTTATTTAATTATATCTGTTTTAAAATCCTTTGTAAATTTTATTTGACTTTTTTTCTTCTCAACTATGGAAATTCTTATTAACATTCTGTTATTCACCATGTGTATTTCCTAATGTGTCCTTTATGTTTTGGTTTTATATCTATATTTGATGTTCAGACATGTCAAATATTTATAGTTAACTCTATAAATCTTTTCTTTTCTCATCCATTTCCTTCAAGATTAGAAAGTACTAAGTTTTAATATTTAAAATGTCTTCTATGTGTGATATTGGTGTCAGTTAATGCCCTTTTAAGTGTCATTTAGCACCTATCTCATTGCTCCAATACTGGATCAGGAGTTAGCAAATGCTTACCTACTGTGAAACTGCTTCTTGGGCTCCTTTTCAAGACAATTTTGAGGTAGAGACTATAGTAATCTCTTCTTTTTTTTCATTTTAGTTTTTAACTTTACAATATTGTATTGGTTTTGCCATATATCAACATGAATCCGCCACAGGCATACATGTGTTCCCCATCCTGAACCCTCCTCCCTTCTCCCTCCCCGTACCATCCCTCTGGGTCGTCCCAGTACACCAGCCCCAAGCATTCAGTATCGTGCATCGAACCTGGACTGGCGACTCATTTCATATATGATATTATACATGTTTCAATACCATTCTCCCAAATCACCCCACCCTCTCCCTCTCCCACAGAGTCCAAAAGACTATTCTATACATTGGAGAGGTTATAGTAATCTCTTCTGAAGAAAGTGTTGTTTCACAAAGCTTCTTTATTCAGAGTCTGCACTGTGCTTCCCTGTTGCTAATTATTGGGTTATTTATTCCTCTTGATAGATAGATATCATATATATTGCCTTTGCAATACTTCATTTCAAAATATTGACAAATATATAGGAATATTTGGACTGTGTGGAAATTCAAATATATTACTTAGAGGAAAAATATTTTATTTCCACCAAGCATTCAAAAATTTAAAGTGCTCAATTTCTAGGACCTGACCGAATGACAGAATATATTTAAATGGAAATTCAAATAATCCTTGAATGGCTAAAAAATCAGGAAGATAAAGTGTGTATCCCCAAATTGAGTCCTTTCTAGGTTGCCACAATGAAGTATATTAGCTGCAAAACCGGAGAAGGCAATGGCAACCCATTCCAGGACTCTTGCCTGGAAAATCCCATGGGTGGAGGAGCCTAGTAGGCTGCAGTCCATGGGGTCGCAAAGAGTCGGACACGACTGAGCAACTTCACTTTCACTTTTTACTTTCATGCATTGGAGAAGGAAATGGCAACCCACTTCAGTGTTCTTGCCTGGAGAATCCCAGGGACGGGGGAGCCTGGTGGGCTGCAGTCCATGGGGTCGCAAAGAGTCGGACACGACTGAGCAACTTCACTTTCACTTTTCACTTTCATGCATTGGAGAAGGAAATGGCAACCCACTCCAGTGTTCTTGCCTGGAGAATCCCAGGGACGGGGGAGCCTGGTGGGCTGCCGTCTATGGGGTCGCACAGAGTCGGACACAACTGAAGTGACTTAGCAGCAGCAGCAGCAGCTGCAAAACACAAGGGAATAGTGAGTTTTTCACAAGTTGAAACAACCACCATATCCATTCCAAATGCTTTGTATAATTTATTGTGACTTCATTATATTGGTGTTAATATGCAAGCCCAGCAAAACAGATTTAGACTAAAATTCTGGCTGATCTCTGTTCTCTGCTGCCTAAGCCAGAAGGAACTTAACAAGCAAAACAATCTGAGCAAGAATCAATTCAACACTGTGACTTCCATATTGTTGGTCACAAATGCACACCTCAGAATTCCAAGTCATCTTCCAAATGTAGAGAAAGAGATAAGAAGCACTTTTGATTAGCAAATAATGTACTTACTTTTCTATACTGTTAGGAAAATTGAGATCATAAGTAGAAAGTATAAGATACATAGCCACAAATAAAGCCTGCCGTTTCTATTATGCCAAGCGTATCCTAATGCACAAAGAATGATAACATTAAGGGGCAGTCAAAACATACATTAGGATCTATGTATTTTAAAGGAAATTGGGAGCTATTAAACAGAACTGGTATGAATTTTTTTTTTCTGTGTCTTTGTTATTTTGGAGACCAATAAATATTAAATATGTTTTTCTAGAGTAGGTAGTATTCCCTAGACAGGTAGCAAAATCACTTACCTATCCACTTGGATATACTGAGTGGTTTTGAATAATGGCAACAAAATTTTTTTTCTTAAATAACTTCAATATAGGTTTATTTACCTGGTTTCCATGTGAATTCCTGGGTCAGCCCCATGGAACCTCTTCTTTGACCACTATAAAATCATCTGCCTGGAAGAGGGTCTATGTGGGCAGGTTTACAGGCAGGATGCATGGGTCTTCTCACTTTGGGTCAGGCCTTTTTGCCCACCAGGCTATGTTCCATGAAGAGAGAAGGTGCCCTCTGTGTTTTCCTTTATTGAGATTTCACCAAGCCCTGATCAATTCTGGCATACCAAAGTTCACTAGTTGCGAAATCCCGAAGGCCTGAAGTTTCTTAGCTGTAATACAAAAAGTTAATAAAAATTCTTTCATGAAATTTTATTGGGAGAACATGGAGGGGATGGGTATTGAGTCCCAGCACACTCTCATTTCTTCTTTGAAATAAAATATTTCCGAGACTAACTTTAGCACATCCACAATATCTTTGCAGAATTTATAAGATTAACAAGGAAAACTCTTCAGGGACCTTCCCTGGTGGTCCAGGGGTTAAGACTCCGCACTCCCAATGCACAGGGCCCACGCTTGTTCCCTGGTCAGGGAATTACATTTCACATGCCACAACTAAGTGTTCGCATGGCACAACTAAAGATCTGGCACGTCGCAACTGAGACCCAGCACAGACAAATAAATAAATAATTTTTTTAATAAAAAGAAAAACTCAGAGCTTCCCTATTGACTCAGTGATAAAGAATCCATCTGCCAATGCAGAAGACATGGGTTCGATCCCTGATCTGAGAAGAGCCCACATGCCACGGAGCAACTAAACCAGTGAGCCACAGCTACTGGGTCCACGCTCTACAGCTCAGGAACTGGAACTACTGAGCCAACATGCCTAGAGCCCATACTCAGCAGTGAGAAGCCTCTGCAGTGAGAAACCTGAACAGCACAATTAGAGAGTAGCCCCCCATTACCGCAACTAGAGAAAAGCCCACGCAGCAACAAAGACCCAGAGCAACCAAAAATAAATAAATAAAATTAAGTTTTAAAAATGAAAAACTCTGCAGAAATATTTCCAAAGTGACTCAAAACCTGGGTCTAAAAGAAAGAGCTTATGGTTCTCAGATGAAGACTCCCTTTTTCACTCCTATTGAAGTCCCATGTCAATTCTTCATCAATAACACCGAGTATGGCAACTGACAGCACAATGAGCGCCAGCGCCCTGATCACACTTAATTCTGTGGGCGTCTACTCCCTGGTGCTTAGAAACAAATAAACAAGTCAATGGTGAACACACACCACAAGCTGATATGCAGTAGTACCCAAAAGGAATTACTGCTCCTGAATAGCACTTATTCAGTATTTAATCTCCCGAATACTTGCATTTTTGGAATGGCTCCACAATAAAGGGTACCCAGGGGAAAAAAGAAAAGTATGTCCTTTTCTTAGAACTCAGTGTCACCAAGTACATCTGAGACGACAGAAGCCACAGGTAGCACCTGACGAACTGTGGTAATTGGCTGGATCAATTATAGGAAAGGAAAGTGCTGTTTAATTGCCCAGCTGCGCATTTAGAAGTTCAGTGCCCCCATACTCGTGCTGGCAGACCTTGTAAGGGGACAGCAGACAGGAAGGAGAATGCTGCAGAGACGGAGTGGGAAGACTGCAGGATAGGAGAGAGGAGATGAAAGTGGTGTGAGTGGCAGCAACAGTCAATGGAAACTACAAGCAGTAACAGAGAGTGTGATCCAGGCCACTGAGAAAGAGAGAGGTAGCCAAAAGTCTTGCCCTTGAGATGGAGAAAAAGCAGTGGCCAAGAGAGACCCAGGCACCACTGGAACATGCCAAGCAAGGGTCCTGTGATGGAGAAAGAGGGGTCATTTAATCCATGAATTCTTAATAAACACCTGCATTTCTAGGGACCTGGAATACAAAACTGAATGCTTCATGCTGGTGCTCCAAAATGCTATAAAACAAGCCACTGCCTCCTGAAGACCACATGTCTTATGTGTATGTGCGTGCTAAGTCACTTCAGTCATGTCTGACTCACTATGACCCTGTGGACTGTAACCTGTCAGGCTCCTCTGTCCATGGGATTTTCCAGGTAAGAATTCTAGAGTGGGTTGCCATTGCCTCTTCCAGAGGATCTTCCTGACCCAGGGATCAAACCCACTTCTTTTATGTCTCCTGCCTTGGCAGGCAGGTTCTTTACCACTAGCTCCACCTGGGAAACCCAGCCACCTATATATCTGCATCTAGATCATTCAACTTTGCTGACAAAGGTGTGTCTAGTCAAAGCTATGGTTTTTCCAGTAGTCATGAAAGGATGTGAGAGTTGGACCATAAAGAAAGGTGAGCGCTGAAGAATTGATGCTTTTGAACTGTGGTGTAGGAGAAGACTCTTGAGTGTCCCTTGGACTACAAGGAGATCAAACCATTTAATCCTAAAGGAAATCAATTCTGAATATTCATTGGAAGGACTGATGCTGAAGCTCCAATACTTTGGCCACCTGATGCGAAGAGCTGACTCATTTGAAAGGACCCTGATGCTGGGAAAGATTGGAGGCAGGAGGAGAAGGGGATGACAGAGGATGAGATGGCTGGATGGCATCACCGACTCAATGAACATGAGTTTGAGCAAGCTCCAGGAGCTGGTGAAGAACAGGGAAGCCTGGCATGCTGCAGTCCAAGGGGTCTCAAAGAGTTGGACACAACTGAGCGACAGAACTGAACTGAGATCATTCAACATCCAAACAGCAGTGCCAGCCAAGGTATGGTTTGGGAATCTCTCCAAGAAAAAACAAAAAGTCCATAAACCATATGGAACAGAACAGCTCCTTCCCTTTTGGTGCTGGCTGGCTCTGGTCTTTCTCCACCAGGTAATAATAAAAGCATGATAATTTCCAGGAACGAGAATCAAATGGGATATTATTCTTTAGGAAACTAGGAAATACTGTAATGTAGAGCCTTAGTAAATGTGAAAGGCAAAACCAAAAATAAAAACAAGCATACAAAAATCTTTGTTGAAGTAGAAAAGCCTGGTGCCTTACAAATTAGACTGTCCACCAGGGTTAGGGGCAGAGTTAAGTCCATACGGTATTACCTTTTGGATGTGATTTTTAATTTTGTAGTTATGTTACATCTGTATTAGGGTTGTTAGTGTCATGAGACACCAGATACACAGATGTCTGATTGCCAGATTCTGTGTAAACCATTCCCAATTTTACATCAAGCTGATGAAGCATTTATTTAAAAACATTTGTGGAGCTATAACTGCAAAGGTAGAACTCACAGCTTTTTTTTTTTTTACATATTACAACCACATGTTAAGACAAGAGACTTCAATAAAAAATTACCTTCAAACGCATTTTGTATTGGGGGGATTTGCTTTATCCCTTAACACTCCAGGTTAGAGGAGCAATCGAGCCCATGTTCCTTTGCAAAACTTCATTTTCTTTTGAACCCTGCACTGACCCTAAATTTAACATCATTCAAAATTCAGTCTATTTTGCTCACACAAGATATTGCAGCCAAGCAAAACTCTGTCCTGGAAGCCTCATAAATTGTATGAGCTGCTCAATTTAGGCCTGAGGGAGTAAATTGAAGAGAGCTTAGTCTGTCATACTGTTTTAGAATGTTTGCTGCAGAAATTCAGGATTAGTTCTAGATTGATTGAACTAGTTATGGTTCACCAAACTAGTTATGGTGGTGACTATGTGTGTGTGTATGTCCATACATATGGGCATACACACACACACACACACACACACACACATATTTATATATAATTGTTGTTGTTTAGTCCCTAAGTAGCATCCAACTCTTGGGATCCCATGGACTGGAGCCCATCAGGCTCCTCTGTCTGTGGGACTTTCCAGACAAGACTGCTGGAGTGGGTTGACTTTTCCTTATCCAGGGGATCTTACTAACCCAGGGATCAAACCTGAGTCTCCTGCATTGGCAGGTAGATTCTTTACCACTGAGCCATCAGGGAATATATATGTATGTGTGCATGCATGCTAAGTTGCTTCAGTTGTGTCTGTCTCTTTGTGACCCTATGGACTGTAGGTAACCTGCCAGGCTCCCCTGTCCATGGGATTCTCCAGGCAAGAATACTGGAGTGAGTTCCCATGCCCTCCTCCAGGGGATCTTCCCAACCCAGGAATGGAACCCATGTCTCTTAGGTCTCTTGCCTTGGCAGGCAGGTTCCTTACCACTAGCACCACCTATACACACACCTATATCCCATTATTTTAGTTGTTTTTTTTTTTTTAACCAAGAAGTCCTTTATTTTAGCTATTGATGTTCTGCTTATTTAATATACTTAAAGTGGGCTTGGTACTGGGGGAAGGGGGACCAGTGAGGAACCCGAGTGAGCACCCTCTGAATACTGACTTTACTGGAAACATCCACGTATTTTATAATTCATTTCATTCCACCACTATTCACCAAATGCCTGCTATATACTATGTCCCAGGAACTCAATACTGAACAGAGGTAGACCTTCTTCTTATGAAGGTATGATTCATGTAACACCATTTAAACTGTGAATCAGTCAGATAAATTCCTAATGTCACTTTATTTTGAAATCCAATGCCTCTACTCACCAGCTGTGTGACCTTCATCCAGTTTACTCATGCCTCAGTTTCCTCATGTCTATAACAGAGGTTGCTGTGAAGAGTAAGTGAGAGCAGAGAGTAGAGCCTGGTTCACCCCTGGATGATGTCCTTTGCCTTTCTCACAATATTACCCAGTGGACTTTGAAACTGATTTTGTAGATATCAGTTATGAGTAACTGCTCATAGTTATGGGTAACTGCTCCTGCCTTGTAATAGTTGCAGCCACCAGGGGGCAGTAGAAGATGGGTCCCCAAGCACTAAGGAGAGAATAGTGCTATTTTGATTGATAGATAGCTAAAAACTAATTTCATGTTTGTGCTGGCTCATAAATGAACAAATGAAAAAAGAAATACATTAAACAGTCATTAAAAGAAACAGTGATCAAAGCAAAAGTAAATGATGATACTCAGTTGTTTGAGGGTCTATTCTGTGCCAGTCTCTGAAGATAAAAATGGCACCTGTTCTACCAAGGGGTGGGAAGGTTACCTGAATTACAGCAGTACAGACAAGCAGTAAGCACTTAGGAGACTTTTGCAGTTATGATTTTGGGGAGGATATGTTTTCAGAGTAGTCAAGAGAGAAAATGTACTGCTTACCACCTACAGAAATCTTTCTAACAGTGTTTGACTTTTCCTACCAATCTCTCTCCTACCTAGAGGAACCATTTCAATCACACCAACCAATTGATATAAAAGATAAAATAGCATGGAATCTAAATGTGTCATATCCCCAAATTCTCAAAGAGAATTATCACTGGGATAATTAAGAGGAATGTTCAGTTCAGTTCAGTTCAGTCGCTCAGTCGTGTCCGACTCTTTGTGACTCCATGAATTGCAGCACTCCAGGCCTCCCTGTCCATCACCAACTCCCGGAGTTCACTCAGACTCACGTCCATTGAGTCGGTGATGCCATCCAGCCATCTCATCCTCTGTCGTCCCTTTTCCTCCTGCCCCCAATCCCTCCCAGCATCAGAGTCTTAGGTCATATCAAATTCTGCCTCATCGCATTGAAAATAACTCTAAAATGTTCTATTGATTTTTAAATGAGAAAAATGTCAATTACAAATAGAAATATTAGAATGAATTGTTACTGATCTTATATTTTTCCTTTATTCTTTACATATGCAATATGTGTAAATTTATATATGCAAATTTTGCTTGCTGCTACTGCTGCTAAGTCACTTCAGTCATGTCCGACTCTGTGCGACCCCATAGACGGCAACCCACCAGGCTCCCCCGTCCCTGGGATTCTCCAGGCAAGAACACTGGAGTGGGTTGCCATTTCCTTCTCCAATGCATGAAAGTGAAAAGTGAAAGTGAAGTCGCTCAGTCATGTCCGACCCTCAGCGACCCCATGGATTGCAGCCTACCAGGCTCCTCCATCCATGGGATTTTCCAGGCAAGAGTACTGGAGTGGGTTGTCATTGCCTTCTCTGGCAAATTGTGCTTATAATATGCAAATTGTGAAGGCATGATTATATCCATGTTCATGTAGTAGAGAGCTATAAAAATCTAGAGTGGTAAATAAGGGGGGAAAAGAAAGAAGAAAGTATTAGTTGTTCATTCATGTCTGACTCAGTGATTCCATAGACTATAAGCCGCCAGGCTCCTCTGTCCATGGAATTCTCCAGGTAAGAATACTGGGGTAGGTAGCCATTCTCTTCTCCAGGGGATCTTCCTGACCCAGGGATTGAACCCAGGTCTCCTGCATTGCAGACAGAATGTCAAATCCAAAGCCATCATTGTCCAACATTTATAATATGGTGTATGAAGGTGACAAAGTTACTTACATGATTAAATACATTGACAAGACATTTTAAAAACTCACAAATCTTTCACTTTATTTTTTTATGTTTGAATACTACCACAGTGGGGTTCCCAGGCGGCTCAGTGGTAAAGAATCCACCTGCTAATGCAGGAGATGATGCAGGCAACATGGATTTGATCCTTGGGTTGGGAAGATCCCCTGGAGGAGGGACTGGCAACCCACTCCAGTGTTCTTGCTGGGAAAATCCCATGGACAGAGGAGCCTGGAGGGCTACAGTCCGTGGGGTTGCAAAGAGTCAGACATGGCTGAGCACTGTTACAAAGATGTTTGTCTGTCGTCTCGAACTATTTTTAATGATTACTCTTATTGTGGACCATCTGTCAGCATCTGTGGATCATTCTTAGACTTAGTATAGAAAAGAATAAGATATCCCTTAATGGCAGCATATCACATTCAGCTACTTTGAGGCAAGAAAATATTAAAACTGGATGAAGACAAGAAATTAAAACTGTATATAGATTTTAGAAAAAAGAATGTCTGAAAACAGACTGACCTCTATTTTAGCCTAAACAAGTGCAACATTAGGAATATTGTGAGGTAAAATACATGATTTTTATATAATATTTAAGGCATGCTTGAAAGAAGGTTAATCATTGTTTTTCTGAGAGTCACATGTAACTGTATCCTGTATTTTTATTTGCTAAAGCTGGTAAGCCTACTCACGAAGACGTCTTTGCATATATAACACAAAACTTTCACTCTCTGAAGGTTAACCCTGAGAAAGGTTTACCTGAACAGGCTGGTGGTTAGTCAGGTAGCAGCCTATGAAAATTTGTCAGATCACCACATTTTCAGCATAGCAGAAGGCTCAGAGAGCTTCACCCACTTTTCCATTTCTGTAGACTATGCAGAGCTGGCTGCAAGGTAATAATTGGCAAATAAATACTCTTACTCAGAGCATAGAGCTTAATGAGACAACTCAGTTCCAAGTACAAACAAAACTGATGAAGTACAGCATAAAACATCCTATTCACTCCCAGTCAAGGTATTCTTATCAAGAAATCAATTGGTTGTAAATGTATGGCTTTGCTTATGGATTTTCAGTCCTATTTCATTAGTCTATATATCTATCCTTATGCCAGTACCAAACTGTTTCAATTACTGTAGCTTTGTCATAAGTTTTAAAATCAGAAAGTGAATCCTTCAGCTTTGTTCTTCTTTTTTTGACATTGTCTTGGTTATCCAGAGTCTCTTGCAAGTCCGTATGAATTTGAGGATCATCTTTTCCACTTATGAAAAAAGGCTGTTGGAATTTTCATAGAGACTCCATGCACTCCATAGAGCACTTTGGGTCATATTATCATCTTAACACTATTAGGTCTTCCAATCCATGAACAGCTATGTATTATCATTTATTTAAGTCTAATTTCTCTTACAAATATTTTATAATGTTTAGTGTACAAGTCTTTTATCTCCTTGGTTAAATTTACTAACTAGGTATATTATTCTTTGGATGTTGTTGTAAATGTAATCATTTTAAAATTTTTCTTTTTGATAGTACAGTGCTAGAGATGAGAAACACTATATTGATTTTTGTTACTCTTGTACCATTCAACTTTGATGAATTCATTTATTAGCTCAAGTACTTTGTGTTATGTGTGTATGTGTATTTTTTGGAATTTTATACATATAGGACCATGTAACCTATAAATAGAGATAGTTTTTCTTCTTCCTTTCCATTTGGATGTCTTCTATTTCTTCTTCTTGCCTAACTGAGCTGGCTACAACTTCCAGCACAATGTTGAACTAACTGCACTGCTGGACGTAGGCACCATTACATTGTTCCTCATCTTGGGGAGAGTGCTTAGTCTTTCAACATTGAGTACAGTGTTAGCTATGAGTTTTTCATGAATGCCCTTTACCACGTTGAGGAAGTTTCCTTCAGTTTATACTTTGCTATGTTTTTTTAATCAGGCAAGGGTGCTGGATTTTATCAAACATGTTTTCTGTGTCAGTAGAGAGGATCGTGTGGTTTTTTCTTCTCTTCACTCAATTAATGTGGTGCATTACAATGATTGTTTTACAGTTTTAGTTTAAATCCCACTTTGCTGTGTATAATCCTTTTGAATCTGCTAGTTAGATTCAGTTTGCTAATTTCGTTGGTGATTTTTGCATCTATATTCATAACAGCTATTATCTATAATTTTTTTCCTGGTAAAATGTCTATCTGACCTTGATTTTAAAGTGACATTGGCCTCATAGAATGAATTTGGAAGTGTTCTGTCCTATTCAATTTTTTGGAAGAGTTTAAGTAGGATTGATATTAATTCTTTTTTAAATATTTGAAAGAATTTACCAGTGAAGCTGTTGTCCTTAGACTTTTCTTTGTTGGAAGCTTTGATTACTGGTTCAGTCTCTTATTCTCGATCTATTCAAATTTTTATTTCTTCTGCATCAGTTTTGGTTATTTGTGTCTTTCTAGGGACTTATCTATTTCATCTGGATGATTTAATTTGTTGGCCTACAATTAATTGTTCATGGTGTTATTTTAATCCACTTTGTTTTCTGAAAGGTGGGTAGTAATGACCTACTTTCATTTTTTATTTTAGTTGTGTCTTCTCTTTTTTCTTGGTTAGTCTAACTAAAGTCTTGTCAGTCTCATTGATCTTTTTAAGGACATAACTTTTGGTTTATTAAATCCCTCTTTTTTTTCTGTCCTCTAAAAGATTTTTTAATAGCATGAAGGACACAGAGAACAGAGAAATCAATTCTAATTAAGGACTCTTGGGAGTGTTTCTTTGAAGGATTAGAATATAACCTAATTTAGGGTCATTAAATTCCTAAAAAGCAAAGTTTTATTTCACAACTCCTTCCCAAATTAAGAAAAACGTCTAAAACAACTTGCCACTTTTGAAGAACTGCTGGTTTAGGAAAATTAATGCATTTTGAGCATCCTGGGTATTTGTTTTACTTCTTAGTGGCTTTTTGACAATAGTAAACTTCTAAAATGCAATACTGGAAAACAAAGTCATACAAGTAAATCAGCTTACTTTTCTTTTCACCGCTTTCAACTTCCTGATTTTTGACAACATGGAACATAATTGTTGGTTTGGAATCTGAAATGATACAATAGCCTATCAGGTCCTAAAGAATGTGTTTTGAAAATGTGCGATCAAAAGTGTGTGCTTGCTGTCTATTCAGTCACGTCTGACTCTTTGCAACCCTATGGACTGTAGCCCACTAGGCTCCTCTATCCATGTAATCCTCTAGGCAAGAATACTGGAGAGGGTTGCCATTTCCTCCTCAAGAGGATCTTCCCAGGGATTGAACCCCGTCTGTTATGTCTCCTGCATTGGCAGGTGAGTTCTTTACCACTAGCACCACCTGGGATGGCCAAAGAAATGTATTCAAAACAGAGCTTACTCATAGAGCCTCCCCACATTTCAGACTAAGGGAGGAAAAACAATTCATTCAAAAGAGTCTTAGAAGTTTGTCTTAGAATTTGAATATTGAAACTTCTTCTTTTTGACCATTACTTTAACTTCTTTTAACACATATGTTAAAGAATAGAGTAGAGCAAGGAGGAAAAAAGTTTTAGGTCACATTTCATCATTGTATTCTTCACAAAATTCACTCTCACACACACAAAGTGCAGCAGTAAGTTATTAATCACACTAAAAGATGGTATCAATTTTATTAGTAAGAAAATTCTGATCCTATCCATAAAACCACATAGGATTTTGTTTAAAACTAATAAACAAGATTTATACTTTTTTTTTTGAAATCGCATTTAGCTTTGAAATACATACAAATACATACACGTAGCACACATATGTCACTCTCAATTTTCAAATTCTCAGTAATCTTTTATTGCAAAACCAAAACTATTTGAAAATGGAGTCATCACTGATCTCTTGTAAACTCTTATGATTGTTCTCTAAATAGGGTAAAATGAGAAAGCTCACACATATCACACAACCCGCAATCAATGTCCGTCCATCACAGCCAGTGAATGCCAGTCAAGTAGGACAAATAGCATCCAGTATGTCATTAGTAAAACATTAGAAGTAAATGTTTACTTCTAAAAAATAAGAAGTAAAACAAATACTCTTACAAATATTTCAAATGTGTGGACCTAACACCAGTCTGTTGTGCTTAGAAATAAATCCAAGATATAAAATATGCGTCAAACATTATACTTGTCTTTGACTCAGTTCAGCTCTCTGACTAACCAGCACCCACCTACAAACTACACAGCTGCCAGGTGAGGTGGCCCAACAGGTCTTTACTGTTGTTGATACTTCATATAATCTTTAAGAAAATGGCTGGCAGTTAAAGTATAAACATATTTCTGTAGAGATCCCCACAGCACTTCTTCCACAGTGATGTGAAGCCATGACAGCAGGATTTTTCCAGAGATTCTAAGCACAACTTATTCTCAACAGATTACAATCATACACATGATCAAGCTATTTTGTTGTTCAATCATTATGTCTGACTCTTTGTGACCCTGTGGACTGCAGCACGCCAGGCTCCTCTGTCTTCCACTACCTCCAAGAGTTTGCTCAATTTCATATCTGTTGAGTCCATTGGCCATCCAACCATGTCATCCTCTGTCATCCCCTTCTCCTGCCCTCAATCTTTCCAAGCATCAGGATCTTTTCCAGTGAGTCGGCTCTTTGCATTATGTGGTCAAGTATTGGAGCTTCAATTTCAGCAACAGTCCTTTCAATGAATATTCAGGGTTGATTTCCCTTAGGATTAACTGGTTTGATCTGGCAATCCAAGAGACTCTCAAGAGTCTTCTCCAGTACCACAATTCTAAAGCATCAATTCTTTGGCACTCAGCCTTCTTTATGGTCCAACTCTCACATCCGTACACGACTACTGGAAAAATTATAGCTTTGACTATACAGACCTTTGTTGGCAGTGATGTCTCGGCTTTTTAACATGCTGCCTAGGTTTGTCATAGCTTTCCTTCCAAGGAGCAAGCATCTTTTAATTTTGTGGCTGCAGTCACATCAAAAAGGGAAATATTACTCACTGGAAATCCTGTACTGATCTCACTTGCTTGAAGAACACACTTTTGCAGCTTCCTCAGACCACATAAAAAGAGTGAACTACAGTCGACTGAATGCAAGACATCAATTAAGACAAACTTAGAAGTACCTATCAGGAAAAGAATTTCCATAGCAAAAAATATTTCATACCTTGTTCTTCATCTGAGCTGTGCTGGTCAAATACTTTGCAGCCCACTATGTCCCCTTTTCTCTCAGAGAGCCTGAAATTCATAATAGGGTACAAGTTTGAGACCTGGTGTCTCAAGTGTCTGGTCACCACATACAAATTGCTAAATGCAGTTCTCAATACCAAACAATGTAGGACAGGCATAGTAAACATTTCTACCTCAGCAGTCAGTGATGCCAGGTCTTGGGTCACAGTCTAGTATAAGGGACTCATCCAGGCAGATTTCTGCTTTTCCTTATTTCAAGGCACTGCTTTATCAGACTCATCACCACTACACAAGGTTTTGGGCTAAAGATTCCAATTCTTAAAAGAGATGTAAAGATACAACATGTGCCTGGGAGGGTTGTCAGGTAGCTTTATCTACAGGGCTTTATCTAAAGTCATACAAGTGGGTTGGCTTCCCCAGGACTCATCTTGGGGATAAGAGGTACTCAGGGACCAGGATCTGGGGCAGAATGCCCTTGGCATCCCAGAAATAGGCACTGATGGGACCAGGAATCCCAGGCCACATCACCAAGCCAGGACTTCAGCTCATACCCTCCTCCTTGAACCTCTGCTGCTCCCAGCTTCAGTGTTTTATCCTGCTTTCCTAAGGTCTGTTTTGAAGGCATAGTACCAGAGTGCTGTGGTCAAATGTAGCCTGTAGCTGGATGATGTTGTGATCTCTAGTTGTAAAAATCTTAAATTTGTTGCCAACATTTAAAACCAAAAATATTTCATATAAAAGTAGAGAATTTGAGCTTCTCTAAGAAATGGGAAAATCTGGCATCTGGAGCAGCTTTTTGCTTGACAGTGGGCTGGAACTGAGGAACAGCTTCACCTTCCAAGACAGGACAAGCACCCTCTGGACCTGTTGGCATTAGAGCTAGCAGCTCTGGCTCAATAGTTAACCACAGCTTTTAAAACACAATCACAGATTCTAGACTGGGAATAAGATCAGATGTTAAAAATGTATTACTTTCTGAATGGGAGGCATGGTTTTGTGTGAGTCTTGGTAGAACTGGTCCATTATGAATCTCTGGTCTCCTGTTCATCTTGTTTGCTCACTAAAAAAAAAAAAAGAAGCAAAACTTTGCTACTTCTGGAGAAGCCTTAAAACAAAACAAAACAAAAAAAAAACAAAACCTTTTTGCTCCTCAGTTCATTAAAGTCATTTGTTAAAAGGCTGAAGACGCCTTTCTTGCACTGCTAATTTCTCTCTTCCCTAGAAGCTTTAGAAATCTCACTTTCCTCGAACACTAATCCCCACCAATGGGCAGGTTGTCCTGAGGACTCATACAAGCATTCATGCTTTCAACCCCGATTAGTGTATCTCCTGCCTTGTTCCAGGCACCGTGCCAGGGGCTGGGTTAAATGAGACACCTGTATGCAGGCACAAAACATAAGAAAAACTTTTAGAACCAGGCTGCAATCATCACTGGAGTCTAGACACTGAACTTCACTTTAGCGGGAATTGACACCAGCACTTTATGGAAAGAGAATCTAAAAGGAACAGTAAAGCAAAAAGTTGAAAGGGGCTTCTTTCCCCCTTCCTGGAAAACAGCAATGTTCGATGTGTGTAGCTTTCTGTTAATGTAGTTTGGAAACAGGTACTCCTTCTGCACCTTTTCCCTCATTTGCCAGCTAGATGTCAGTGTCCAGAACATCCTAGGAAGTCATACACTGGAAATGACAGAGCAACAATGTGGAAAGAGCCTGGACTCTCTGGATCTCCATTTGGAGAACTGCCTGCCAATCAGGCAGTTGTCCAGGAATATTAATCCTGGACTTGGATGAATAAGGAAGCTTCTATGGTGTTTAAGCCACTATACATTTTGGAGTTTGTTTAAGCAGGTAGCATTGCTTTACCTAACACAGATACTTCCTTCTCATGATAGATTAAATAATGTAGAGTGCTAAGGAAAGCCTCTGGTATGTAGTAAACATTCAATAAATGCTAGAAATAGTTATCATAATAATTGTTATCATCTCTCTATATTATTTAGTGGGGCCAAATGCACTGAAGTCTTTTGTTTGGGGGAAATTAGGTGTGTAGGATGCTTTTAGGTGCAACAGATAAATCAATCCAAGAATGGCTTAAATGATAACAGTCACAATATCTCACTTGGTAAGTTCAGGGCCAGTGTTTTCAGGATTGGCTAGACCATGCTGTCACAGACCCTAGGGCTATCCATCTTTTTTGCCCCATTATTCTGGTGTGTGATGATGTCTCTCCTCATGGGTGTATGACGGCTGCCATAGCTTCAGAGACCACTTGCAAACAGGACAATGCCCAGTGATAGGCTTTCTCTCTAATAGGTAAAGAAGCCCTCTTTTTCCAGAAGACCCCAAACTCCTTCTGCAGGACTGGTTTACATGCCCATGACAAAACTAGTCAGTCATTGGTAAGGAGAATGAAGCTATCCTTGTTGGCCACCTTTCCTGAGTATAGGGGAGGGTAAGCAACAAGATAAATAGATGCTCTGTAACAGGTACTATGGATGCTGTTATTTCCCTGAAGGAATGCTTTATACTTCCAGTGCAAGGCTGTTCTACTAATCTTACAAGCATCCTTTATTCACATCTGCCTCTGTATTTTTTACTTTATTCGTGTCCCCTGGAGTGCCATCTGTTCTTCTCTTGCAACCAGTATTCAAATGACTTCTCAAGTTCTATATTTTCTATGAAGGATTCTCAGTGTGTCCTGTGTCCTTCTTCTTCTTGGCTTTTATTATCAGTATTATATTTTGGTAGATATTATAACATATTATTTTATGTATTGTTAGTTTATGGTATATTACTCATTGCTTATTTGTTTGATATATATAGATTTATTCTTCAAAAATTGTTTTGGAGCAACCACTATATTCCAGCATTGGGGGAACAAAAGGTAAATAAGGCATGGCCCTTGTCCTCATGTTCTTTATAGCAGAAGAAAACGCCATACCTAAAATGCCCCCTGTTTTCCATGTTGACCAACCCAGAGCCAAGCATAAGGTTAACACTTCTTTACCTACAATAATATACTCAGGAAGAGCTATATTTGGAAAACAAAGGGTCATCACCATACAAACCCAATTTGTAAAGTGATCACCCATTATTGTACCTCAATCCTCACTTTTAATCACCAGAACCACCCAGGTGGAAACCTCATCACCACAGTTACACCATGAACTTAAAAGCGGCAGCTTCCCAGCAGGTCCAGAACTCCCAGACATTGTGGATATCATGTGTAATTATGTTTCCTTCCCCAGAAGACCGTGTCCCCGTTTGCAAAGAGATTCAGGGCAGTAAATCACAAGGAGAGAAAAGACAGGAAGAAGAGTGGATTTAGGAAATCATTTACTAGTTGCCTTAGGACTGGCGCATAGAATATACAAGATGAAAGAAAGTGAAGACACAATCGCTTTTAATAGTTCTTTGGAAAACCTCCATCCCCAAATGTCCTTCATTCTTGTTGCTATTTGTTGAAGGTTTGCAAAGCTGACTAAGAGTGTTTTATGCTAATTGGCTTTATCTGACATCCCTTTATCATTTGAAATTAATAGACAGCCTCGTAGATACAAGGTTAATGGAATATCTTCTCCTCCTCAGATTTGCAACTTGGCGTTTTCCCCAAAACACCACTTTCATCTTTATATAAGTGATCGTGTCTATAAAGTCTTCTAAAAAAGGCATGCTGTCTAATCCCATCAACCCATTTGTGAAACGTTCCAGAGGGAAATTGTAACACTGTCATTGTAGAAGCTGCTCTGCTCTTGGCATGCTCCTAAATGCCCTGCAGATTTGACATCCTCTTAGCATGGTAGGGAGATAGCAGCCTGATTTGCTAAGCACTAAGCAACAGCTGGCCCCATAGCAAAGCCCCTTCTTTGGCTCTTTGGGATGATGCCATGTGAGAAAAGGAACACTTCATGTGCAATAGGACCAAACTCCATCCCAAAGTTCAGAGATGATAGAGGCCCTCCCTCCTTTCTTCCTGCTTCTCCCTTTCTAGGAATGCAGGCTTAGGTGCCACTTGGAAAGAAAGTATGAAAATGTTTCAATATTGGAAAGACTTTTGGCTGAGGGAAGGTTTCTCTGTGTATCTGTGAGGGACAGTGGAGAGGGGAGGAGAGGAAGTAGAGAGGGTAACTCAGTGGGGCTCTGGAGGAAAAGTTAAGGGAATCAGCAAGCTTATTTCTATCTGTCCAACTCAGGTCACTAAAGGGAAAGGAGAATTGAGGGAGGCAGACTGCATGCAGAGCTCATAAGGATATTTATATGCTTTATACTCCCAGAGCTCCAAGGGTTCCAGAGTCTTAAATAGCATTATGCCAGCATTTAAGACATGCAGAAAGGTATAAAAAATAAAATGAAAACCAGTACGTATTGTGTATACATGTCCCATCTCCTCCCCCTGCATCCTACCCCAAAAGTAATCACTATCCTAAATTTATTGTTTACCATTGCATGCTTTCCAGGGTTTTGCTACATACTAATCACTTTGCATCTTCTGAAACCTTATTTACATCTGTAGAAATAAACAGAAGTAACAGAAAAACAAAATGAAAGCAGCTTAAACAGGATACATATTTATTCTTCTATCACATACAAGAAAGTTGGAAGTAAGCCAGCACCATTGATATATTAGTACCTAGGAATCTGTTTCCGGAGAAGGAAATAGCAACCCACTGCAGTATTCTTGCGTAGAGAATCCCCTGGACAGAGGAGCTTGGTGGGCTGCTGTCCATGGGGTCAAGCGACTTAGCATGCATGCATGCATTAGAGAAGGAAATGGCAACCCACTCCAGTATTCTTGCCTGGAGAATCCCAGGGACAGAGGAGCCTGGTAGGCTGCCCTCTAGGGGGTCGCACAGAGTCAGACATGATTGAAGCTACTCAACAGCAGTAGCAACAGCAGCAGCAGGAATCCATTTCATCTAGCTCATGGCTTCCATTTTCTGCATCATCTTATAGTCTAAAGTTAGCTGCTAGAGTGTTTCAGCCATTATGGTCACCTTGCTGGCTAGAAGAAGGGGAAAAGGAAGAAGGACCAAAAAAAAAAAAAAAAAGACGGAGTGGGTGATTAGCAGCTGAGCATAACTCCTTTAAGAGGTCCTGGAAATTCTAGTCATCATTTACACTTACAGCTCATTGGTCAGAACTAAATCACATGACCTTATCAAGTTGCAAGGTCCCCTTTATTCTGGGAAGCAGTTTGCCAAGTAATGTTGGTGTTCTATTACTAAGAGGGAAGCAAGAGTGGCTTAAGCAATTGTATTCTCTGCAAAGATTCATGATCTATGCTAGTTTTTATTTAATTGCATTTGTGAGATTCATCTTGTTATAGCTCCAGTTCATTAATTTTCACTGTAATATACTATTTCATTTGTGAATATTCTCCAACTTATTTACCCAGTCTCCTGTTTATGTTTTTTTTTTTTAATTCCCTTTTGAGATTGGTGAAAACAAAGGTTTACAGAAATGATGCTATGAGCATCCTCATATGTCTTCTGGTTCATACACATGAATGTTTCTTTAGGGCTCCTAATGGGGAGTGGAATTGCAAGGTCATAGGTGTGTACTTCTCCAACTCTCCAAGATATTACTGAATTTTCTCAAAGGTGATAGCACCATTTTATTGACCCCAGTCAACAGTGTCCCTCAAACTCTACTTTCTCAACAACTCTTGGTATTCCAAGACCTTTTAGATCTTTGCCTTTGATGTATGTAAAATAGCTTCCCACTGTGGCTGCCTTTTGCATTTCCTTGGATATTAATGTAAATGAATATCATTCATGGGTTTTTGTTTGGTTTTTTTGACCACCCACGTTTCATCTTTTGTAAACTGTCCATCTTTTTTGTTAATTTTTCAAACATCAGGTTGTTTGCTTTCTTCTTTTTGGATCTTTATGTCTCCTGGTTACCAATCCTTTGCCAATTATGTGTGTTGAAGATATTTTTCTCCCAGATGGGATTTGCCCTCTAACTTATTCTATAGTAACTTTTGATTAATAGAAGTTTTAAATTGTAGTGTAGATGAATTCACCCTATTTATAGTTTTTATCTTAAATATTTTCTACCCCAAATTCAAAATGTTTTTCTTTCACATTTTAATCTTCAGTTTGCTTATACATAAAATTTATTTTCTGAGATAAAGCTCCAATTTCCCTTTTTACTATTTAACTAATTAATTATTAATCCTAATACCACTTATTAAGTTGTCCTTATTTTCCTCATATAGTCTGCAATGCCAGGAATGAAATATATTCTTTTCAGATATTGATAGATGGACTTATTTTTGGCCTTTCATATTTTTCACTAGTTCACTTGTCCATCATTCTGTCAATAAGGCACTGTCCTGAAGCTAGTGTGCGATTAAAAGCATGAAGGACAAGTAAACTCATGAAACAATGAAAGAGCCAGTGTTTTCTTGTGTTCTGTGTCCTTTTATGTGATGGTCAGTCAGGTGCAGTCACAAAGGAGACACAGAAGACCCAGGAAAACAAAGTCTATTATGCTCACAGGTTCTACAGAGGAGGTCACAAGAGCTCTCTCCTCTCTGGTATTTAAGGTGCACAGTCTAGCCACCTTGGTCCCTCTGGACTATAACTAACTCTGTCTTCTGAAGTCAGAGAGTCTACCTAACTCTCCTTGGGTGTGCATCTCTGTAACCTGGTGTGGAAACTCTCTCAAGGAATAGTCTGGGGCAAGCACAGGGCTCATCTCATTTGTTTCTCATAATTCAGGAATCACTGTCCTTCATTGCCTGATGTCCAATGTCACATAAAAAAACCATTTTTTTCATATATATTGTCCTTTTTCTTTGTTTTTTCAGGCATAGGATAAATCTGGTCCTTGTTACTCCAAACTGCCTGAAAAAAATAATCTAGTCAATTCCCTTTTATTTTTCAATATCCATACAAACTCCAGTAAAGACAATGATTGAAATAACAACTAATTCATACAAATGGGAATATTATGATATCAGGTCTTCCTATTAGTGACATGCATGTGTGGTGTGCATGTTTTTGTGTTTAGTTGTGTCTGACTCTTTCTGAAGCCGTGGACTCCAGCCTGCCAGACTCCTCTGTCCATGGGATTTTCCTTGCAAAAATACTGGAGTGGGTTAACATTTTCTTCTCATGGGAATCTACCTGACTTAGGGATTGAACCTGTATCTCCTGTGGCTCCTGCATTGACAGGCAGATTCTTTACCACTGAGCCACCAGTGAAGCCCATTAGTGATATGAAACACATGCAAATAACTTCAATACAAACATGGTATATCTCTCAATTTTTAAAGATTTATAAACAAAGTTTTATAATTTTATCCATTAAAAGTGAAGTTGCTCAGTTGTGTCCAACTCTTTGCGACCCCATGGGCTGTAGCCTAGCAGCCTCCTCCATCCATGGAATTTTCCAGGCAAGCATACTGGAGAGGGTTGCCATTTCCTTCTCCAGGAGCTCTTCCCTACCCAGGGATTGAACCCAGGTCTCCCACATTGTAGGCAGAAGCTTTACCCTCTGAGCCACCAGGGAAGATCTAAAGGGAAGATCACCAGGGAAGATATTTTATCCATTAAAGTATTGTATATTTTTGTTAGATTTATTCTTAATACTGTTATCTATCCCTACAGTTATAAAAGCTATCTTTTAAAAATTAATTTAAAAAATATATTTCTATATTTTTTAGTTAGTGTTTTGGAATGTAGTTGACATATATGTCGATTTTAAATCTAGGAACCTTCCTAAACTCTCTTATGAATTAGAATATCTTAATTCTTTTGGATTTTGTATATAGACAATTGTCAGATCTGTGTACAATATACTTTTTTCCTTCTTTCTAATATTCATACTTTTTCTTTCCTTTTCTCTTCTCTCTTCTTTCCTTTCTTCTTTGTTTCTCCCTCTCTTTCTTTCCATATCATTGCACCAACCTGAATCTCCAGCTCAGTGATCAATACTGAATACAAGTGGTGGTAACAGGGCTTCCTGTCTCATTCCTAATTTCAAAGAGAATTTTCTGACATTTTGAGGTTTGCTATAGGTTTTCATAAGGTCCTATGTTGGTCCTTATTTCCCTCTCAGCTTAAATATTCATTGAACATTTGCAACATGAAAGGAACTGTGCTAGGTCAATGAAGTAGACAAGGATACACAAGACATGATTCCTACCTCAAGAAACTGACAGGATCATCAGTGATATAAAATATATACAAATGTAACTTTAATACAGAGCAGACTGGAAAGTAAAAAGTGAAAGATAAAAACCAAGAGTTTAGATGTTTCAACAATTCCTTGCAAGATTCAACTGAATAAATAAATTTTGAATATCTACTCTGTGCAAGGATTAAGGAAGGCTCTATAAAGAGGCTACTTAAATCTTAAATATTTCTAAAAACTAAATGACTGAACTCTTCGGTTAGTAGTAAGGTTAATTTTATGTTCAGTGTTTTAATTATTTAAATATTTAGATCTCAAAACCCCAAGATTTTAAGAAAAGGAAAAGGCCAACTTTATCAGCAGGATAGTGCTAAAGTCTGAAGTGTACTGTAGCCAAAAAAGAGATATATATTTTATGTGATTGTTACGGGAAGTATTTTTTTAGGAATGAAAGATCAGCTAAAAAGATACATTTTAGACATAAATTTTTAAAATAGAGATGTGAAAGTGCAAAGCTATCTTCAGAGAAATAAGGACAAAAATTACTGCCCATGGATAATTGCTTTTAGTGCCTTTAGAATTTGAGTCTTTGTAATTTTGTACTTAAATTCAATCCAGTAATTTGCAAGGGGAAAAAAGTCATCTTCAAGGGCTTTGGATAAAGCCACTTGGTATGTTATTTTCATTGTTATGAAATTAGATATAAAACATGATTGTACCCACTTCTTACTATTATAAAAAGAAGTGAATATTCATATTCCTAAATCATTTATCCTTGGTAATATTACATATGGAGAAGGAAATGGCAACTCACTCCAGTACTCTTGCCTGGAAAATTCCATGGATGGAGGACCCTGGTGGGCTATAGTCCATGGGGCTGCAAAGAGTCGGACACGAGTGAGGGACTTCACTTTCTTTCTTTCAATGTTACATATATCCTACGACAAAATAAATAAATAAAAGACTTCTTCCAACATTTTCCTGTGTAAAACATGCATTTACCTTATTATTGTTAGTATTTTATAGCAAAAATCTTGCCTGGCTTAGTTACATGAAAAGTCAGAAAAAGTGGAACTTAAATCTCTGGGGTTCAAGTGTAAGAATGCTAGAGAAAAATTAAAGAAAGATGAAAATGATCAAGAATTTTCCATACCAGTGAGATGAAGAATTATGCCTGAGAAGTACCAATCCAATTGAGTCAGTAGGAAGTCACTGGTGACCTTATGGAGACCATTTCTGATGAAATGACAGGAAAGCCCTTAGGTGTGAAAGATGAAGAGAAAATGAGGGAGAGGAGACAGGAATATAGGCAATTCTTCCCAGACATGAGTCAATTGCTGTGTCTCAAATTCCCTCGGGAGAGTTGACCCCATACAGATGCATAACAAAATTTTCACTGGTTCAAATCAAAGTGAAAAGGTACAGATTATGTAGGAAGTTGTTTATAAAACTACATTAATTCATATATGACTATTAAAAAGCAGAGACGTCTAGTCAAAGCTATCATTTTTCCAGTAGTCATGTATGGATGTGAGAGTTTGACTATTAAGAAAGCCGAGCACAGAAGAATTGACGCTGTAGAACTGTGGTGTTGGAGAAGACTTTTGAGAGTCCCTTGGACTACAAGGATACCAGTCAATTCTAAAGGAAATCAGTCCTGAATATTCATTGGAAGGACTGATGCTGAACTGAAGCTCCAGTACTTTGGCCAACTGATGTGAAGAACTGACTCATTGGAAAAGACCCTGATGCTGGGAAAGATTGAAGGCAGGAGGAGAAGGGGACAACAGAGGACCAGATGGTTTGATGGCATCACCAACTGGATGGACATGAGTCTGAGCAAGCTCCAGGAGTTGGTGATGTAGAGGGAAGCCTGGCATGCTACAGTCCATGGGGTCGCAAAGAGTTGTACACAACTGAGTGACTGAACTCAACTGAACTGAATATTCATTTAGTTTAAAAAATCACCTCTTGCTCTGAGATATTGACCTTCCAAAGTATCTGTCTTCTCTTGGTGGAGGTGGGGAGAGTGAGGAAAAACATTCTTTCTACTCGGAAATCAGTTCAGTTCAGTTCAGTTCAGTCGCTGTCGTGTCCAACTCTTTGTGACCCCATGAATCACAGCGCGCCAGGCCTCCCTATCCATCACCAACTCCCGGAGTTCACCCAAACTCATGTCCATCGAGTCAGTGATGCCATTCAGCAATCTCATCCTCTGTCATCCCCTTCTCCTGCCCCCAATCCCTCCCAGCATCAGGGTCTTTTCCAATGAGTCAACTCTTTGCATGAGGTGGCCAAGTACTGGTGTTTCAGCCTTAGCATCAGTCCTTCCAATGAACACCCAGGACTGATCTCCTTTAGGATGGACTGGTTGGATCTCCTTGCAGTCCAAGGGACTCTCAAGAGTCTTCTCCAACACCACAGTTCAAAACCATCAATTCTTTGGTGCTCAGCTTTCTTCACAGTCCAACTCTCACATCCATACATGACCACTGGAAAAACCATAGCCTTGACTAGATGGACCTTTGTTGGCAAAGTAATGTCTCTGCTTTTGAATATGCTATCTAGGTTGGTCATAACTTTCCTTCCAAGGAGTAAATATCTTTTAATTTCATGGCTGCAGTCACCATCTGCAGTGATTTTGGAGCCCAGAAAAATAAAGTCTGACACTGTTTCCACTGTTTCCCCATCTATTTCCCATGAAGCCATGGGACCAGATGCCATGATCTTTGTTTTCTCAATGTTGAGCTTTAAGCCAACTTTTTCACTCTCCTCTTTCACTTTCATCAAGAGGCTTTTTTGTTCCTCTTCACTTTCTACCATAAAGGTGGTGTCATCTGCATATCTGAGGTTATTGATATTTCTCCCAGCAATCTTGATTCCAGGTTGTGCTTCTTCCAGCCCAGCGTTTCTCATGATGTACTCTGCATATAATTTAAATAAGCAGTGTGACAATATACAGCCTTGATATACTTCTTTTCCTCTTTGGAACCATTCTGTTGTTCCATGTCCAGTTCTAACTGTTGCTTCCTGACCTGCATACAGGTTTCTCAAGAGGCAGGTCAGGTGGTCTGGTATTCCCATCTCTTTCAGAGTTTTTCACAGTTTATTGTGATCCACACAGTCAAAGGTTTTGGCATAGTCAGTAAAGCAGAAATAGATGTTTTTCTGGAACTTTCTTGCTTTTTCCATGATCCAGCGAATGTTGGCAATTTGATCTCTGGTTCCTCTGCCTTTTCTAAAACCAGTTTGAACATCTGGAAGTTCACGGCTCAAGTATTGCTGAAGCCTGGCTTGGAGAATTTTGAGCATTACTTTACTAGCATGTGAGATGAGTGCAATTGTGCGGTAGTTTGAGCATTCTTTGGCATTGCCTTTCTTTGGGATTGGAATGAAAACTGACCTTTTCCAGTCCTGTGACCACTGCTGAGTTTTCCAAATTTGCTGACATATTGAGGGCAGCATTTTCACAGCATCATCTTTCAGGATTTGAAATAGCTCCACTGGAATTCCATCACCTCCACTAGTTTTGTTTGTAGTGATGCTTTCTAAGGCCCATTTGACTTCACATTCCAGGATGTCTGGCTCTAGGTGAGTGATCACACCATTGTGATTATCTGGGTTGTGAAGATCTTTTTGTACAGTTAGTAGTTATAAATGTTTTATTTATGACTTTTAAAAAAAATGGACTTAATACAATTTTTTAAGTTGATAGCTGTACATTTTTCTTTCATTTTTGTTTTTGCTTTGTTTGGAGGTGGGGCAAGGGGGAGGCGCCCAGGATTCCAAGTCTTGGAATCAGATTTCTTTATGTGGAAGAGAAACTCCCCTAGATAGATAATCTATTGCCACAGCCAATCTACCTTGGATACTCAGGCTTCCTCTCAGGTACCTGTCTTCTTTCTCCTGGAATATGATTCCTCAGCTGCCCTGCCCTATGGAACATACAGGGTCCACATGGAGGCCCACTTCATTTTCTTCTCAGCCCAACAGCGGGCAGAAATGAGACAAAAGAGAGCATAAATGAACCTCTTTAGTTGTAGGATAGCTGACCATCAGCTTTGGGCAGCTCAGAGCCCTGCACACTCTTGATTAGAGCATCTGTCCATTTGGCTATGCCAGGTGTCGTAGTTCTCTTACAGTTCTACGTTATGGCAGTGAGCTCATATAGAGTTCATGCTACCATCAGTTTGCAAGAGCTTGTAGATTCTTTTACTCTTGCTGTCCTGACAGAAAAAGATGATGATATGGTTGGAGTTTCATTGACAGAAAGTCCTTTTAACCCTATAAATCAGCCCTATTAAATTACTCCTCATTTACCAAAACATGATTTGTTCACAAATGACAAATAGCAAGAATAATGTGAACGTGTCCCAGGATATGTCTGTTTGGAAGTTGTGACAGAATGTATTTTCCAAGGGGGCCACACAAGATCTACTTTTTTACGTGATTTTCTTATGATGTGATGTTGATACTTTTCCAATTAAGAGGGGATGTCTATGTTATTATCCCTTGAATCTTGGTGTCCTGGGACTGTGGCTGAATGATATTATGTGACTTCCAAGGCTAGATCATAAAAGATACAGCTTCCGTTTGCTTCTCTTGAGATGCTTTCTCCTAGAATCCAGCCATTGTACCATAAGGAAGTGAAAGGGCTGCATGTGGGAGATCTGGCCCATAGCTTCAGCTGAGACCCCAGCAGACTACCAGTTTTGACTGCCTGACATTTGGGTGAACAAGCATTCAGATAATTGTAGCCCCCAGCTGTTATCACAGTCTTCCCAGGTGAAGCTTCAGGCATTATGGGGCAGAAACAAGCTGTGACCAGTGTGCCTTGTCTGTGTTCCTGACACACAAAATCTCTGAGCATAGTATAACTTTTGTTGTTTTAAGCCACCAAGATCAGATGGCTTCTTATGCAGTGATAGATAAATGACAAAGATGCTTGTTTCTTGGTTATGAGATAATAATAAAACCTAATGTTTATTGGTTCTGGCAACAGATGAGAAACTTACAGTACTTTCTCATTTAACCCTTAAAATGAGCCCTTAAAGTAGGTATTACTTATGAATCTCATTTTGTTGATGAACAAACCAATGAATAAATGCATGGGGACAACTTCATGGAATACAGATATGTTTTATATTTTCATAATTAGTGCCATGTTATCTCTCTTAAATATTTCTCTCCTCTTTTTTTCTATACACCAATGATATGGGATGATTCAATGCAGAATAACTTTATTTAGTTTGAACTACTTTTGGAAAATTCAGAGTAAATGAAGTAAACCTATGAATGCAAACTCATAGTTTGCATTTCTTATTAGAGACATTACAAAACAAGTTAATGGGCAAATCCTGGCAAATACTTGGCTCATGGAGAAGAGTATAATAAAATGATTTCTATAAAGAATATAAACCACAACATTCTATTCTAAATGATGCATAGCTGACCTCCACCATTGTATTAGTATCAGGTTCCTAGTACAGTGATTCCGTGTTTCTTTACATTACAAAATGATCACCACAAGTCTAGTTACCGTGTTTCACCACACAAAGATTTACCGATATTATAGACTATATCCCTGTGCTGGACATTTCATTCCTGTGACTCACTTATTCTGTAACTGGAGGTTTCTATCTCTTAATCTCCTTCACTTATTCTCTTATCTCCCCACCTCCTCTCCTCTGGCAACATTTGTTTTCTGTAACTCTGAGTCTATTTCTGTTTTGATTGTTCACTTTTTCTTTTTCAGACCTCACACGTGCGTGAAATCATACGGTGTCTGTCTTTCTCTATCTGACTTATTTTACTTAGTGTAACACTCTCTGAATCTATCCATGTTGTTGAAAATGGCAAAATTTCATTCTTTTTTATGCCTGAGTAATATCTCACAGTCTAAATATGTCATATCTTCTTTATCCATTCCTCTACTGATACACATTTGAGTGTCTTATAACTTAACTATTGTAAATAATGTTGCAATGAATATCAGTTCAGTTCAGTTCCGATCAGTGGCTCAGTCATGTCCTAATTTTTGCAACCCCATGGACTGCAGCATGCCCAGCCTCCCTGTCCGTCACCAACTCCTGCAGTTACTCAAACTCATGTCCATTGAGTCGGTGATGCCATACAACCATCTCATCCTCTGTCATCCCCTTCTCCCGCCTTCAATCTTTCCCAATATCAGGGTCTTTTCAGTGAATATAGGGGTGCATATATCTTTTCAATTTAGTATTTTTGTATTTTTTGGAAAAATACCCAGAAGCAGAATTGATATATCATGGTAGTTCTATTTGTAATATTTTCAGAAACCTCCATGGTGCCTTCTGTAATGGGCATACCCAAAAAAGATGTCCTTTTCATCATAGGGGACTAGAATGCAAAAACAGGAGTCAAAAGATACCTGGAGTAACAGGCAAATTTGGCCTTGGAGTACAAAATGAAGCAGGGCAAAGGCTAACAGAGTTTTCCTGAGACAATGCACTGGTCATAGGAAACATCCTCTTCCAACACACAAGAGAAGATTCTACACACGGACATCACCAGATGGTCAACACCGAAATCAGACTGATTATATTCTGTGCAGCCAAAGATGGAGAAGCTCTACACAATCAGCAAAAACAAGACTGGGAGCTGACTGTGGCTCAGATCATGAACTCTTTATTGCAAAATTCAAACTTAAATTGAATAAAGTAGGGAAAATCATCAGACCATTCAGGTATGACATAAATTAAATCCCTTATGATTCTACCATGGAAATGACAAATAGTTTCAAAAGATTAGATCAGATAGATAGAGTGTCTGAAGAACTATAAATGGAGGTTCATGACATTGTACAGGAGGCAGGGATCAAGACCATCTCCAAGAAAAAAATGCAAAAAGGCAAAATGGTTGTCTGAGGAGGCCTTACAAACAGCTGAGAAAAGAAGAGAAGCTAAAGGCAATGGGGCAAAGGAAAGATATACCCTTTTGAATGCAAAGTTCCAAAGATTAGCAAGGAGAGATAAAAAAGCCTTCCTCAGTGATCAGTGCAAAGAAATAGAGGAAAACAATAGAATGGGAAAGACTAGAGATCTCAAGAAAATTAGAGATACCAAGGGAACATTTCAGGCAAAGATGGGCACAATAAAGGACGGAAATGGTATAGACCTAACAGAAGCAGAAGATATTAAGAAGAGGTGGCAAGAATCCACAGAGGAACTATACAAAAAAGACCTTCATGACCCAGATAACCAGGATGGTGTGATCACTCACCTAGAGCCAGACATCCTGGAATGTGAAGTCAAGTGGGCCTTAGAAAGCATCACTACAAACAAAGCTAGTGGAGGTGATGGAATTCCAGGTGAGCTATTTCAAATCCTGAAAGATGATGCTGTGAAAGTGCTTCCCTCGATATGCCAGCAGTTTGAAAACTCAGCAGTGGTCACAGGACTGGAAAAGGTCAGTTTTCATTCCAATCCCAAAGAAAGGCAATGCCAAAGAATGCTCAGACTACCACACAATTGCACTCATCTCACACGCTAGTAAAGTAATGCTCAAAATTCTCCAAGCCAGGCTTCAACAGTACATGAACTGTGAACTTCCAGATGTTCAAGCTGGATTTAGAAAGGCAGAGGAACCAGAGACCAAAAGGCAGAGGAACCAGCCAACATCTGCTGGATCATTGAAAAAGCAAGAGAGTTCCAGAAAAACATCTATTTCTGCTTTATTGACTATGCCAAAGCTTTGACTGTGTGGATTATGACAAACTGTGGAAAATTCTTCAAGAGATGGGGATATCAGACCACCTGACCTGCTTCCTGAGAAATCTGTATGCAGGTCAAGAAGCAATAGTTAGAACTGGACATGGAACAACAGACTGGTTCCAAATTGGGAAAGCAGTATGTCAAGGCTGTATATTGTCACCCTGCTTATTTAACTTGTATGCAGAGTACACCATGTGAAATACTGGGCTGGATGAACCACAAGCTGGAGTTAAGATTGCCAAGAGAAATATCAATAACCATCAATAATCGTCAGATATGCAGATGATACCACATACCACCCTATGATAGAAAGTCGAGAAGAGCTAAAGAACCTCTTGATGAAAGTGAAAGAAGAGAGTGTAAAAGTTGGCTTAAAACTCAACATTCAGAAAACTAAGATCATGGCATCTGGTCCCATCACCTCATGGCAAATAGATGGGGAAACATTGGAAACAGTGACTGACTTTATTTTTTGAGGTTCCAAAATCACTGCAGATGGTGACTGTAGCCATAAAATTAAAAGATGCTTGCTCCTTGGAAGAAAAGCTATGACCAACCTAGATAGCATATTAAAAAGCAGAGACATTACTGTGCCAACAAAGGTCCATCTAGTCTAAGCTATGGTTTTTCCAGTAGTCGTGTATGGATGTGAGAGCTGAACTATAAAGAAAGCTGAACACTGAAAAATTGATGCTTTTGAAATGTGGTGTTGGAGCAGACTCTTGAGAGTCCTTTGTACTGCAAGGAGATCAAATTAATCAATCCTGAAGGAAATCAGTCCTGAATACTCATTAGAAGGACTGATGCTGAAGCTGAAACTCCAGTACTTTGACCACTTGATATGAGGAATTTACTCATTGGAAGAGACCCTGATGCTGGGAAAGATTGAAGGCAGGAGGAGAAGGGGACGACAGAGGATGAAATGGTTGGATGACATCACCCACTGGATGGACATGAGTTTGAGCAAGCTCTGGGAGTTGGTGATGGACAGGGAAGCCTGGCATGCTGCAGTCCATGGGGTCGCAAATAGTTGGACGTGACTGAACAACTGAACTGATACCAATTTACATTCCTATCAACTGTGTAGGAGGGTTCCCTTTTCTTTACATCCTCACCAACACTTCTTATTTGTTGTCTTTTTATAATAGGCATTTTGACAGGGAAGGAGGTGATATTTCATTGTGATTTAGATTTACCTTGCTTTGACAATGAGTGATATTTGGCCTCTTTCCATATGTCTATTGGCCATATGCATGACTTGATTTTGAAAAAATGACATCTATTCAGGTCCTCTGCCCACATTTAATCAGATTGTTGTTAAGTTCTTTGTATAGTTTGGATGTTAATCTCTTATCAGGTATATCATTTTCAAATATCTTCTCCCATTCAGTAAGCTTCCTGTTGGTTTTGTTGATAGTTTTCTTAGCTGTACAAAAGTTATTTTAGTTTAATGTAGTCCTATTTTGTTGTTTGCTTTTTTGTCTAAGATGACATATAAAAAAATATTGCTAAGACATGTCAAAGTGCATACCACTTGTGTTTTTTTACTAGGAGTTTTATGGTCAGGCCTTACATTTGTCTTTTATTCACATTGAGTCTATTTTTGTGTATGGTGTGAGAAAGTACTCCAATCTGATTCTTGTGCATGTAGCTGTTCAGTTTTTCCAACACCATCTATTGATGAAGCTGTCTTTTCCACATTGTATATTCTTGCCTCCTTTGCCGTAGATGAATTAACCATATAACCATGCATTTACTGGGCTCTTTTCTCTGCCCCATTGATCTATATGTCTGTTTTTGTGCCAGTACCATGTTGTTTTGATTACTGTAGCTTTGTAGTATGGTTTGAAATCAGGGAGCATGATCCTCCAAGCTTGTCCTACTTTTTTCACAATTGTTTTCTTTGTTTAGGGTCTTTTGTGTTTCCATACAAATTTTAAAATTATTTGTTCTAGTTCTATTAAAAATGTCACTGGTATTTTGATAGGGATTTAATTGAATCTGTAAATTGCCTCAAGTAGTATGGACATCTTTCCAATATTAATTCTTCTAATCCATGAGCATTGGTGTATCTCTCCATTTCTTTGCATTGTCTTCAGTTTCTTTCATATTCAGTGTCTTATTGTTTTCCCAGTACAGGTCTTTTACCTCCTTGGTTAGATTTATTCTTAGATATTTTATTCTTTTTGATGCAGTTATAAATGGGATTTTTTTTCTAAATTTTATCTTTCTGTTAGTTATTGTTACTGTATAGAAACAACAGATTTCTGTATATTAATTCCATATTCTTCAAATTTACTGTATTCATTTATTAATTCTAATAGTTTTTGGTGACATCTTTCAGATTTTCTACATATGTCATCTGGAAAAAAGTGACAATTTTACTTCTTCCTTTCTACTTTGGGTTCCTTTTTTTTTCCTTATACATTTTCTGTGGCTAGGACTTGCCATACTATGTTGTGTAAAAGTAGAGTAGGCATCCTTGTCTTGTTCCTGATCATAGAGGAAATGCTTTCAGCTTTTCACCATTGAGTGTGATGCTAGGTGTGGTGGGCTTATTATATATGAACTTTATTATGTTGAGGTATACTCCAATATTATTGCCTGGAGAATCCCAGGGACAGAGGGGCCTAGTGGGCTGCCGTCTATGGGGTCACACAGAGTCAGACACGACTGAAGCTACTTAGCAGCAGCAGCAGCATATTCCCTTTATACCCACTTTGTTGAGTTTTTATCATGGATATTGAATTCCTCTGTATCAACTACTCTTGATCCCTTATAGTGTATTCTTCATTTCAATTATTGCATTATTCAGCTTTGTTTGGTTCTTCTTTATATTTTCTAACTTTTGTTAACCTTCTCACTGCATTCATCCATTCTTTTCACAGGTTCATTACTTTTTAATCATTACTTTTATCTCTTTTTTGGGGTAGATCACTTATGTCCACTTTAATTCCTCTTCTGAAGTTTTAGCTTGTTCCTTCTTTCAGAATTTATTCCTTTGTTGCCTCATTTTGCCTAATTCTCTGTTTTTATTTCTATGTATTAGATAGGTTAGTTACATTTCCCAATCTTGGAGAAGAGGTCTTATATAGGTCCAGTGTGGCCCAGCAACACACTCTCCTCTGGTCCCCAGACCTATATGCTCTAGGGGACCCCCTATCGGCCCTTCTGTTGTAGCAAAGCCAACTACAGTGGGCATGCTGGTAGTCAGGGCTGGCCCCTCGCCTGGTTGGATGGGGTGAGGAGCACTGGCCCACTGGTGGGCAGGGCTGTGTCTCAGTTCTGCTGGCTGCAGTGCCTGGCATCACACTCTTCTGTTTTGTTATAACGAGTTCACAGAGCTCTTCTAAGTAACTATCATCACTTGTTAACCATAATTCTGTCTCTATTTTGAAGGTTTAGAGTGGTGTATTTGAGTTGTATAGAATCAGACACTCAACAGGAGGGTAAGGAATAGTACTACTTGTACTTCCTAATCCGTGTTCTGGCCTCTCTATTTATCTAACTGCAGTTATTTAACTCATTTATTATTAATTTTCTAAGCTAAAAATACCTATTATACACCAACACTGTGTCAGGCACAAATCCCAAAATGATGAAGAAGTATTTTTGAAGGATTAGTTTATTTATTTATAAATTTTGCTGTCTCTTTTTTTTAGCTCTTTCTTCCAGTTCAGGTAGTTAAGTTTTTCTAGATTCATAGATGAATGGAAATTGTATGAAACACAAAATAGAGAAAATAGTGTCCATTTGCTTTTGAGTTTCAGAAGATTAGGCCCTCAGGGGAAGAGAGAGAGAAACTCAAAAATAAGAGTGAGGCTTCTATTTATCTCTTCTCCTACTCCTTCTAAGAAAAGGTTCTCTGAACTGAGAGAAGAGTTGGAGGAAGGTAACAGGAGTGCAGACGCCTGTGGGTCCTGCCTGGAACAGGGCCCAGTGCCTGTCCCCAGGGACACTCATGTAATGGCCCTACAACTTGGATGCAACCCCAGGGAAGTGCATCAGGGACTGCCTTGAATTAGATTCTGTTTGCCTGCCTTGGGAGAGTGGGAATTTGTGAACAAAAATGAATTTTTAAAATAGCCATATTTTGCACACTAGTGTTAAGGACAGTAATTTTTCTTAACCAAACTAGGTTTGGAGATTACATCTTTGGAGAGAAACATAATAAATAAGCAAGCAAGTAAATAAATAAAATAACTATAGGCTGTGAAAAGCATTAGGAAGGAAGTGAATATGATGATACAGAATAATCAGGAGCTCTACCTATCTAGGATGATCAGGAAAAGCCCGAAAGAACAGCCAGCACAAGGCCCTGAGATGTAAAAAAAGTTTGGCTTGTTCTGTACTCCAAAGAAATCCAGCTGTGTGGAGTGAGGATTGGGATAAAATTGGACAGGTGGGCAAGGATCAGAATAGAGGGCCTTGTGGGCCATGATATGGAGTTGGGGTTCAATTTTATGTGCAATAAGATGCCGTTGAAGGGTTTTAAGCAGGAAAAATCAGAGTCAAATCTATAATTGAGATTTAGGAATATGAATCAGGCTGTTGTGTGGGGACTGGACTGTTGGGGAGAGGGACAAGAATGGGAATGCGGCACCAATGAGAGGCTCCTACAGTGGTCCAGATCAGAGATGATGAAATCTTGAACTAAAGGGGAACATGAAATGGAAGGAAAACAGTAAGAAAAATATAATATACATTTTAGATATGGGATCAGGAGATCTGGCTGGGGCATCTGACTTTGGGAAGAAGCATGAGTGGGTATCAGGATGACTTCTAGGTATCTGGCTTTAATAACCAGGGATATGTTAGGGGCATTTCCTAAAATGGGGAGTAGGTGATGCTGGAGGATGGGGATACCTTTTCTGGGTTATGGTGCAAAATCCGTTGTTCCATTTAAATTTGTTCACTTAATAGAACAGGAAATCACCCACATGGAGTTGTCAGGAAGGTATTTAGGTATGCGATTCAGAGGAGAGGTCTGAGGAGATGAAATTTTGAGAATCATCACTGTATAGAAAGTGAAATTGTTAGTCACTCAGTCGTGTCTGACTCTCTGCGATCCCATAGACTGTAGCCCACCAGGCTCCATCCATGGAATTCTCCAGGCAAGAATACTGAAGTAGTAGCTGTTTCCTTCTCCAGGGGTCTTCCTGACCCAGGCATCAAACGCGGGTCTCCCGCATTTCAGGCAGATTCTTTCCTGTTTGAGCCAGCAGGGAAGCCCTCATCCACTCTGTAAATGCTCTTCAAAATCATTGACATGTAGAGATTGATTAGGGATTAAGTGTGATAGAGAAGAAAAGAGGGCGTAGAACTGAGCTGAATTCCCACATTTAGAGGTCTGGCAGGTAAGGAGGAGGAAGTAAGCTGGCCTTTAAACTAAAACATGTATTCACAGTTCTTTACTCTTCGCGATAGCTCTGCTTGATGAATAGCGCAGCTGACAGGGAACCAGCGCAAAGCAGCCTGTTCCTCACATATGACTCCCTCCTCCTAAGGCTCTGACAAGTCTCCTCCACTATTAGTTTCCTCAGCTGCACAAAAAGACCCCTGTGGTAGCAGCCACCACCTTCCTTACAAGGTTTGGCGAGAAGTGTCAAGATGGAATTAAGCTCAGGCACAAAGATTTACATCCAAATGCCAGCCATTTTCTCAGCCCTTATGAATAGCCCAGACTTTGTATTTTAGGCCTCTAGAAATACTAATAATGCACACGAAATCAAAATCATCATTCATATTATTAACAAGCATTTTTGAGTAATGTTTTGAGTAAGTGCCTAATAAAGTTTAAGAAATAAAAGTAACTCATGTTTATTAAAGAGGAATTACTAGGTCTCCATTCATAAGCTTCAATATCCTGCTTAATGGATTCCATACAACATAACATAGAAACTCAGTGAATGAATTATGGAGAAACAGTCCACAAAAATTATACGGTTTCCTTTTTTTTTTTTTTACTGTTGTCCCCCCTCCATGAAATAACAATGAGGAGTGTAGCTTGAATAAAGCCATTTCTTACAACAGAATGAAAGCATTAAGGTGACTCTGGTTGTATTTTATAGCCGCTTGGCAAAAACTTCAAAAGCTTTATGGTCAGAATGTGCCCCCTAGTGGAAGATGTAAGTAATAAAAAGCAGAGAGGAACCAGAACTGCGCTCAAGATCTTGTGAGACTTGAGGGTAAGAAGAGGCCTGAGGTCCCAGTGAATAAAATGCTTGTTGACCACCATTGGTAAAGAGTTGTGTAAGGAAGAAGGCACTTCATCAAATACAGAAATGAATGTAGCCAAGTGGAAAGGAGAGCCTGGGGCAATTAAGCCTGCAGCCTTAGGTTCTAGAACATTTGAATCATTTATGATGAATTATAAACAAAGAAGCCACTAAATGAGGCCCTGAAAAGTGGTGGAGAAGTGTGTTGTCCCAGAGCTCAGCCTGCCCCAGTGCAGATCTTGGCTCTGTGCATAGCCTTGTGACTCTAGGGAGTCACTTGCTGTCCTCTAAGCTTCAATTAGCACATCTTTAAAGCAGAGTAATCACTGTGCCATCGTAGGTGATGGCTGTTGTGTAGGTGAGGGTTGCTTTAAGGAGCAAATGAGACGATGTTTAGAAAGTGCTTTAGTGTAGGGACTGCTGAACTGCAATAGCTGTGGCTGTTACCTACCAGGGGTGCATTTAAAATCAGGGACAGACATTTGCATTTCTATTTTTAAAAATGCCTTCCAGATACAGACATTCATCAACTACAGAGGGAAGCTCTGGGGCTCTGTGAAAGCTGTCAGACCTGAGACCTTTGAATCATTCTGTAAGATACCTGGATTCAGTAAACCAGGTTGCACTTGCTCCTCTGCCATGTGTCTCAGAACATTATCCAGACACATTTGGATTTGTATGAGCAATTTGATTTTACAGTTCTACAGTTGAGGTGCAGTCAGTCAGGGCTGGATAGTTGATTGAGCAGGGCTGCTGGGATGGGTGAGGTGGGACAGAGGTCAGCTGGCAGGGAGTGACAGCTGAAGGGGGAAATGGAACACCAGCCAGGGCCATGGGAAGGGCACAGGTTTACCCAAACCCAGCTGTACTCCAGGGGAACACACGAGAACATTCTCAGGGCAGTAACCATTTCCACTCAAGTGGTGACATGGGGCCAGCGGGCAAATAAAAGAATAGCAGGTTATTACAGGAAGTTTTCTGGGTTTTTGGAAACTTGCTTTAAACAAACATAAAAAGTGTTTGTTTTTTAATTCCCTCAAATGTGCTGCCAAAAATCCAGGTATTTGAAAAGGTCAAGAAACACTGGTGCAACTAAGAATCCCTCCCTTCGAAGCAGGCTTCAAGGAGCCATGCTCATGGACGGATATGCCCACCTTGCTTATCCAGTTAAGGGGTCCACAAGCTGGGTTTTAAATACGAATTGGTTCAGTAGTCATCAGATGGGAAAGTCCATTTGAATTAACTAACATTCGGAAATTACCAGCCCTTTTCCTCACTTTAAATCAGTATAAAGGGTAAGTTTCTCTTGTTTTCTCAAATTACAAAATGACGACTCAATAAGCTTTGGAAATTAATTCACTCTAGTGAATGTTATGAAATGAAACAAAACCATCTTAATGTTTCCAATCATTGATATTGGACTTCCGAGACTTTCCCTGCATCTGTGCCATCCTTTGACTTCACTTGGCTGGCCCTCTTCTTGGCTGGCTTCACTCACAGGCCTCTCTGTTGCACCTATAATCCCTGTCCTCATTGGCTATCTTCAGTGCCCACCTAACCAATTCATTCCTCTGGGTTGCTCACACTTTTTATCCTGTCTTTTTTTTTATTTTTTTAAAAAATTGAACTATAGTTGATTTACAATACTTCAGGTGTACAGCAAAGTGATTTGGTTATATGTATTATATACATATATTCTTTTTCAGACTCTTTTCTATTATAGGTTATTACAAGATATTGATAGTCCTGGAGAAGGAAATGGCAGCCCACTCCAGTATCTTGCCTGGAGAATTCCATGGACAGAGGAGCCTGGTGGGCTACAGTCTATAGGGTCGCAAAGAGTCAGACACGACTGAACGACTAACACACACACACACACACACACGATATTGACTATAGTTCCCTGTCCTGTATAGTAGGTCCTTGTTTTTTATCTACTTTATATATAGTAGTGTATATATATTAATCCCCAATCCCTAATCTATCCCTCCCCCTTTCCCCTTTGATAACCATAAATTTGTTCTCTATGCCTGTGAGTCTATTTCTGTTTTATAAATTAGTTCTTTTGTATTTTTTTCAGATTCTGCATATAAATGATATCATATGATATTTGTCTCTGTCTATCTTACTTCACTTAGTATGATAATCTCCAGGTCCATCCATGTTGCTGCAAATAGCATTATTTCATTTTTTATGGCTCATATCCCATTGTATACAGGCACCACATCTTCTTTATCCATTCTTCTGTTGATGGATATTTAGTTTGCTTCTGTGTCTTGGCTATTGTAAATACTGCTCCTATGAACATTGGGAGCATGTATCTTTTTGAATTAGAGTTTTCATCTTTTCCAGATATATTCCAAAGAGTAGGATTGCCGGATCATATGGGAACTGCTTGTTTTTAAAGGAACCTCTATGTGTGTGTTAGTCACTTAGTCATGTCCGACTCTTTGTGACCCCATGGAGTGTAGCCCACCAGGCCCCTCTGTCCATGGGATTCTCCAGGCAGGAATACTGGAGTGGATTGCCATTTCCTTATCCAGGGGATCTTCCCGACCCAGAGATGGAACCCAGATCTCTCCTGCATTGCAGGCAGATTCTTTACCATATGAGCTATGGGGAAGTCCACAAAGGAACCTCCATGCTCTTGCCTATTCTTGATCTGGGCTGACAAGCATTATTGGGAGGGGTGGAGGGAACTCACCAATTGTACTATTTGAGTCCATCATGTATTTATGCTCTCAGAATCTGATCTGGGACCTCAAGGCTTCTTTCAAGTATTACATTAATCTCTCATTGTTTCCTCATGTTCCCCGTGATGTCTGAGTCAGACCTGCTCCTCAGCCCTCGGATCCCCAGCCCCAATGCCCCTGCTTCTCACTTGTAGTAAATCATATTCCATATTTTACTTTTGAAGAAGATCTAGGGTAATTTTTCTTGGTTCATCTTTGACTAAAACTAATTTTTACTGTCATGGTAGACATTTTCTGTGTGTCTCAGTGGGGTGTGGCCCTACCCTTCTGCCAAGGCTGGTCTTGAGCTCGGCTCCCGGTTCTGCCCCCAGAGACATCTATGGTGCTCTGTTCTATCACTTCCCCCCTTTGCTGTTCCTTCATCAACTGCTTCCTTTATGCTCTTTCCTCCTCTATTTACAACTATACTTCCCCACCACTCACTTTCTACTCTCTTTCAAACTTCTTGAAATAGGTCTCTATGCCCATTCCTGGTGACTGTGGTCCTTACTATCTAGGCTAACCCTTATCACTATCCTGGTGCTCTCTCGAGGGCCATTGATGATCTATTTTCAGAACTTGTCTTTCTTAACCTCTCTAGAAAGTACCAAATGGCTGACCATCCTCTTTTTTGTTATTCTCTCCTACCTCTGTTCACATGATTCTGCCTTCTCTGAGTGTTTTATTTCAGTATTTCTCAGTGCTAATTTTACATCTCCAATCCATTTTCTATAAGCTGCCTGAGTACTCTATCCCAAGTACAGATGTGATCATGTCATCCTTCTGTTTAAACCACTCAAGTCTCCAGTTTTAGGATAAACTCCAAATCTTAAACTGGCTCCTGAGGCTCTGTGTACCTCTTTAGCCTCACTCCTCACCACTTCCCATCCACTCCCTATTCCACTTGTCCAAAACTCAGGCTGCTGCTCATGATGGAGTACTCAAACTCTGCCTTTCCCACTTTGCCTGCCCACATCTCGTATTACCCTCTTTGACTGTCTTTGCTGATTTTTCATATTTAAGTTTACTGTCACTTCCTCCTAGAAGGCTTGTCTGATGTCCCATGTCTTGGTTGGCTTTCTCTATTATGTTCTCCTGAGCTTGCCTTTCTATAAAGTTATCATGATACATAAGCATCTCTGACCCCTATTATCTGGGAGCTCCATAACAAAAAGCCCTGGTTGGTTAGGTCACTAATGAATTTCCAGACCTAGCACAGGAAGTGACAAATACTAGAGGCTTAATAAATATTAATTGAATGATCAAGATAATGAATTAAATGAGTTATGCAATCCAAATAATAACTAATAGTAACAAAAGTAGCTAACATTTTCATAGTGCTTACTATGTGTGAGCCATAGTTCCAAGTATTTGAGTACCAAGTACTATTTCAGTCACTTAATTGTTCTAACATTTTCATAATTAGGTAATAACATGTTTTGTTTTCATTTTACAAAAGAATAAGCCAAAATGTGACGAAATAGTGATTTAAACCAGTGGTTAACAATCTACTGCCTTTGAGCGAAATCTGGCCAACTGCCTGGTTTTGTAAATAAAGTTTTATTGGTACACAGCCATGCCTATTTGTTTATGCATCGTCTATGGCTGCTTTTCCTCTGCGATCAAAGAGTTATGTAATTATGACCAAAACTTGGAGACTACATGGCCTGAAAAGATAAAACTACTTACTATCTGGTCTTGCATGGGTTCATATAAACCATCTACCCATCTATGCCATGTGAGGTATGCTGAAAATTATGTTTATTTATGGTATCTTATTGTTTATGTACTGAGAACACAACCTCGCTATTCCCAAACATCGTTTTAATTTTTTATTATAGTTATATTTTGGAAGTATTTTACAGCAAAATCTGTCATTAACATAAAATACTTTCCTTTGGTGCAGATGCTTTTCAAAACCTGTAACCTGTCTCTTTCTACTTCATAGAATTTAGAAGTTAAAGGTGCCCATGGCTTCTCTCATCTCTAAAAAATGGATTGACAAATGATATCTAGAGACCCTGATTTATTTCTGAAGAGTCACCTGAGCATTCAAGTATACCATCTAGGCTAAAACTCAGATCCCCGACCTCTGACAAATGCCCTAGTGGTCCTGATCTCAGCCTCCCCATTGGCAGGGCACCTTGAGCAACTACTCTGCCTGAAGGAATCGTTTGGAGTCAGTGATGTACAGTCGGAGATAGCAAGGTCACATTACTTATTTTCCAAATGTATAGAGCCAATTCTAAGCCTTCAACATCAATAGGATCCAGAGTGGTAGCTAGGACTACTGTTATCTTTCTGCCTGAGCTTGTCTAGAATTACTCCCTGGTTTCTGACTACTTTGTTTATCTCATTTATGTGTGTGTGTGTGTGTGTGTGTGTGTGTGTTTAGTCCCCAGTTTTCATGACCAAACCTTAAGCAAACGAGGAAAGTACCTTAAGGTCTTAACTAGGACAAATGATACTGTACTAAATATTGGTTTTGATAATATCTGTGCCCTGGGGTCTGTAATATGAAAATTCCAAGTGGTTATTATTCAGATCAATCAGTAGAGAGCACACCAGTGCCTCAGTGGAGCTGCACAGTTCAATTAGCACACAGGGCATCTACTCCATGCAGCTCACATCACCCAGAACCCTGTGCAGGCAGCACTGTGGGTAAGAATATGTCACAGCAAATCAACAAAATATGCAGTTTGATCAGCACATTCTGAGACATCATTAAAATATGAAACCAGATCCCCCAAGTGCATGAAATATTAACTAACAAGTTTTGTATCTTGATCAGTTTAATGAGTGAGAAGTCACTGAACAACAGTGTCAAGTTGTACAGTCTGGCAAGGGGGCAGATGACTGTCTGAGAGGATCTGGGAGGGCCAGAGCCAATACTGTTGATTTTCAAAATACCAATCCTTAGAATTCAATGTCAGAGATAGTTGATTTGTAGGAAAATGTTATCCACCTTGTGTCCAGCAGGATGCGATGACAGTGAGAGCCTTCTGATGTAAATGAAGCATTGATTCTCCCTTTCAGGCTTCACTAAGTTTTAATGGACTCAGCCATGTGCCGGGAAGATCCTGCCCATGACATCATATACACATGTGTACAACTAACAGGCAACCCCAGCCTCTTGAAATATATAAACTACTTGACCTTGAAGAGCAACTAAATAGAAGGGGATAAAAAAAACTCTGTAATCAAACTGTATCAGAGATACCCTATGCCATCAAGAAAGAAGCAGGGCTTAATAAACTAGGAATGCCCTGGCTAGAAAGTTAGTGGAGAATCTGAGTAAATTAACCCAAGTGGTTGATGATCACTGAGGAGACATGTGAATTGGATTGTCAATGAAGACTATGAGGTTGGCTGTCATGCTGATATTGGTAGGATGCTAATGAGGAGGTTCACAATCCATTTTCAACACAGCCACACATGCCTCCAGTGACTTGGCCCATGTATAAACAGGGACTTGGGCACCAGTCTATTAATTCTGCTCTGCTACTTTACCTCGGCTAACCGGCTGGCATTGCATCTGCAAGAGTGTTGGTTTCCCAGGGCATGAATTTACCTTCTTCTAAAGAAATGGGAATACCAGACGACCTGACCTGCCTCTTGAGAAACCTATATACAGGTGAGGAAGTAATAGTTAGAACTGGACATGGAACAACAGACTGGTTCCAAATAGGAAAAGAAGTACATCAAGGCTGTATATTGTCACCCTGCTTATTTAACTTATATGCAGAGTACATTATGAGAAACGCTGGGCTGGAAGAAGTACAAGCTGGAATCAAGATTACCAGGAGAAATATCAATAACCTCAGATATGCAGATGACACCACCCTTATGGCAGAAAGTGAAGATGAACTCAAAAGCCTCTTGATGAAGGTAAAAGAGGAGAGTGAAAAGTTGGCTTAAAGCTCAACATTCAGAAAACGAAGATCATGACATCTGGTCCCATCACTTCATGGGAAATAGATGGGGAAACAGTGGAAACGGTGTCAGACTTTATTTTTGGGGGCTCCAAAATCACTGAAGATGGTGACTGCAACCATGAAATTAAAAGACACTTACTCCTTGGAAGGAAAGTTATGACCAACCTAGATAGCATATTCAAAAGCAGAGACATTACTTTGCCAACAAAGGTCAGTCTAGTCAAGGCTATGGTTTTTCCAGTGGTCATGTGTGGATGCAAGAGTTGGACTGTGAAGAAAGCTGAGTGCTAAAGAATTGATGCTTTAGAAGTGTGGTGTTGGAGAAGACTCTTGAGAGTCCCTTGGACTGCAAGGAGATCCAAACAGTCCATTCTAAAGGAGATCAGCCCTGGGTGTTCTGTGGAAGGAATGTTGCTAAGGCTGAAACTCCAGTACTTTGGCCACCTCATGCGAAGAGTTGACTCATTGGAAAAGACTCTGATGCTGGGAGTGATTGGGGGCAGGAGGAAAAGGGGATGATGGAGGATGAGATGGCTGGATGGCATCACTGACTTGATGGACGTGAGTTTGAGTGAACTCCGGGAGTTGGTGATGGACAGGGAGGTCTGGCGTGCTGCGATTCATGGGGTCGCAAAGAGTCGGACACAACTGAGCGACTGAACTGAACTGAACTGAACTGATAATGAGTTAGGCAACAGGGAGGTTACAATCCCAAATAAAAGACATAAAGCACACCCAAATGGGGAACATTCTGCAGACAAAGGAGAAAATTGGCAGTTTGGCAAATGCTGACTTTACGGCTGACTGCTGGTTGGGACAGAGGAGGTCGGAGAGATACATTTTTTTTTTTTTTTTGTCTTCCTAAATTTGATTAGATTTTCTCAAAGAACAGCATGTGGACATACCCAGAATGATTTGAGGTCAAATGTAGTATATGGACAAACAATTTAAAATGGCAATAGTTATGATTTTATCTTCATGAATATTAGATAAAATAGATATAGCGTATCAAACTCATGATTTGCCTAGTATTATTTCTTACAGTGAGGTAAAGATACCAAAAGTGAGTCAAATTAAAGCAAATTTTAAGTATCCTACATATACAACAAGACGTGAAAATACCACATATACAACAAGACGTGATAAATGGATATGTCAAAAATCATAAACGGCTTTTCAAATGGTTGAAATTTAGGAAAATTGGGCCTAGCATTTTTTTTTTTGGTAAGACAGTTTCATGTAATTCAGCTTAAAAAACAGTTCTATGTATTTTTTGAAAAGATGTATATTTCTGTTTAAAATGGTTTTAAGTAGAAAAGGATGACCAGAGGGCAGGAATAAACAAATCACAGAAATTAAAAAAGGATTTCAAAATGTGTCACTTATCCCATTTTCATTTTTTCATTTGTTAAATGGGCCAATGGAAGTTCTCCAGCCATAAGCCAGGAAAAGAAAAAGATTAAGGGTTAACAGGTATTTTTTCTACAATGTGTTTCAGTGGCACACAGTATACATGGCTCAGTGCTGACATAGGAGCCAGACCCAGGTCTGCACAAGGGCCCTGGGAACCTCTATGAATCTCTCTTAGATCAATCAGAAAATGTAACTTTAAAAAATTTATAATACACAAATGAAAGTGAAGTCACTCAGTCGTGTCCGATTTTTTGCGACCCCATGGACTGTAGCCTACCAGGCTCCTTTGTCTGTGGGATTTTCCAGGCAAGAATACTGGAGTGGGTTGCCATTTACTTCTCCAGGAGATCTTCCTGACACAGGGATTAAACCTGGGCTTCCCTCATTGTAGGCAGATGCTTTACCATCTGAGGCACCAGGGAAGTTCAACACAATCCATGGAGTCACAAAGAGGCAGACATGACTAAGCAGCTGACATTTCACTTTCATAGCATGTATCAAAAGTATGTTTCTTATGTATACATGTATGACAAGGATACACATGCAAACATATGTATATTTTTAAAATAATGGTACACCTGTACCCTCCAGCCAATTTCAGTTCAGTTCACTTTAGTCGCTCAGTCGTGTGCAACTCTTTGTGACCCCATGAACCGCAGCACTCCAGGCCTCCCTGTCCATCACCAGCTCCCGGAGTTTACCCAAACTCATGTCCATCGAGTCGGTGATGCCATCTAACCATCTAATCCTCTGTCGCCCCCTTCTCCTCCTGTCCTCAATCTTTCCCAGCATCAGGTCTTTACCAATGAGTCAGCTCTTCGCATCAGGTAGCCAAAGTATTGGAGTTTCAGCTTCAACATCAGTCCTTCCGATGAACACCCAGGACTGATTTCCTTTAGGATGGACTGGTTGGATCTCCTTGCAGTCCAAGGGACTCTCAAGAGTCTTCTCCAACACCCCAGTTAAAAAACATCAATTCTTCAGTGCTCAGCTCTCTTTATAGTCCAACTTTCACATCCATATATGACTACTGGAAAAACCATAGCCTTGACTAGATGGACCTTTGTTGACAAAGTAATGTCTCTGCTTTTTAATATGCTGTCTAGGTTGATCATAATTTTCCTTCCAAGGAGTAAGTGTCTTTTAATTTTGTGGCTGCAATCACCATCTGCAGTGATTTTGGAGCCTAAAAAAATAAAGTCTGACACTGTTTCCACTGTTTCCCCATCTATTTGCCATGAAGTGACAGGACCAGATGCCATGATCTTAGTTTTCTGAATGTTGAGCTTTAAGCCAACTTTTTCACTCTCCTCTTTCACTTTCATTAAGAGGCTCTTTAGTTCTTCTTCACTTTCTGCCATAAGGGTGGTGTCATCTGAGGTTATTGATATTTCTCCCAGCAATCTTGATTCCAGCTTGTGCTTCTTCCAGCCCAGGGTTTCTCATCGTGTACTCTGCATAGAAGTTAAATAAGCAGGGTGACAATATATAACCAGTTTAAGAAGTAGAAAATGACTAGTATTTCAGTGTTTCCAGTGTGCCCTGCCAACAGCAACCCCTTCTCCTCCTATCCCCAGGTACCAACTTGACTGTTTCACATTGATCATTCCCTTGCCTTTCTTTATAATCTTACTATGTAAGCATGTACCCCAAGCCGTATTTTATCTAACATTTCCTGTCCTTCATTTTATGTTAAAGAAATCACACTGTATGGATTACTCACAACTTGCTTTTCTTATTCAATATTATGATTCTAATATTGACACGTGTTAATATGCATTCAATCCAGTTCAGTCCTCAGTTGTGTCTGACTCTTGCAACCCCATGGACTGCAGCACACCAGGCTTTCCTATCCATCACCAACTCCTGGAGCTTTCTCAAACTCATGTCCATAGATTTGATTTATTCACTTTCACTTCTGTGTACTTTTCCAGTGAATATACCACAATAATCTATTCATAATACTGTACATGGATATTTCAATTGATTTCATTTTTTGTTATTATGAACAATGCAGTTTTTACAGGTCCCCTGGTATTCATGGCCAAGAACTTCCCTTGGATGTACCTTTAGGACTGAAATTGCTAGATCCTGAATATATGTTTTCTTACTTCATAAGACAGTCTCACATTGTTTTCCCAAAAATAGTTTTGATCCTTGTTGGTTGCACCATTTGCAAAAAATTTCTCCCACTCTATGGGTTTTCTTTTCATTTCGTTTATGGTTTCCTTTGTTGTGCAAAAGCTTTTGAGTTTAATTAGGCTCCATTTGTTTGTTTTTGTTTTTATTTTCACTATTCTAGAAGACATTGAAAAAGATATTGCTGCGATTTACGTTAAAGAGTGTTCTGCCTATGTTTTCCTCTAAGAGTTTTATAGTATCCAGTCTTATATTTAGGTCTTTAATCCACTTTGAGTTCATTTTTGTGTATGGTGTTAAGGTGTCTTCTAATTTCATTATTTTACATATGGCTGTCCAGTTTTCTTAGGACAATTTGTTGTAGATTAATTGACCAGGTGCAAGGGTTTATTTATGGTATTTCTATACTGTCCCATTGATCTATATCTCTGTTTTTGTACAAATACGATACTATTTTGATGACTATTTCTTTATAGTATAGCCTGAGATCAGGGAGCCTGATTCCTCCAGTGTCTATTTTTCTTTCTCAGGATTGCTTTGGTTATTCAGGGTCTTTTCTGTCTCTAAACAAGATTTTTTTTTGTTCTAGTTCTGTGAAAAATGCCATTGTAATTTGAAAGGGATTGCAGCATATACGTACTATCTTGGGTAGTAGAATAGTCATTTTACATTATTGATTCTTCCAATCCAAGGACATGGTATATCTTTCCATCTGTTTGTGTCATCTTTGGTTTCTCTCATCAAGTAAATGTTTTTCTGGAACTCTCTGCTTTTTCAATTTTATCTCTGGTTCCTCTGCCTTTTCCAAATCCAGCTTGAATTTCTGGAAGTTCATGGTTCACATACTGTTGAAGCCTGGCTTGGAGAATTTTGAGCATTACTTTCCTAGTGTGTGAGATGAGTGCAATTGTGCCATAGTGCAAGATGTAAGATGAGTGCAATTGTGTGAATGCCATTGACAGGAGAATGTTGGATCCCACCAAGAAAAAGAATACCTATAGATGGCCAAAAAGCAAATGACAAGATGCTCAACATTGCTTATTATTAGAGAAATGCAAATCAAAACTATGAGATAGCACCTTACTCCAGTCAGAATGGCCATCATTAAAAAGTCTACAAGCAACAAATGCTGGAGAGGGTGTGGAGAAAAGGGAACCCCCTACATTGTTGCTGGAAATATAAATTCGTACAGTCACTATGGAGAACAGTATGGAGGTTCCTTAAGAAACTAAAAATAGAGCTACCATATGATCCGGTAATCCCACTTCTGGGCATATATCTGGAGAAAAAGATAGTTCAAAAGGGTCCTTGCACCCCGTTGTTCACTGCAGCACTGTTTATAATAGCCAAGACATGGAAACAACCCAAACGCCCATTGACAGATGAATAGATAAAGAACATGTGGTGCATATATACAATGGAATATTCCTCCACCATTAAAAATGAAATAATGCCATTTGCTGTAACATGGATGACCCTAGAGATTATCATACTAAGTAAGTCAGACAGAGGAAAGACAAATATATGATATTATATGTGCCTCTAAAAAAATGATACAAATGAACTTATTCATAAAAGCAGACTCACTGACTTAGAGAACAAACTTATGGCTACCAGGGGAAGGAAGGAGAGGGACGGATAGATTTGGAGTTTGGGATTGACATGTACATACATCTATATTTAAAATAGATAGTCAACAAGAACCTACGGTATAGCACAGGGAATTCTGCTCAATACTCTGTAATAACCTAAATGGGAAAAAATATTGAAAAAGAATAGATACATATATACATATATGTATAAGTGAATCACTTTGCTATATACCTAAAATTAATACAACATTGTTAATCAACTATACTCCAATATAAAATAATTTTTTTAAAAAAACAGTTTTATCCACTTAAACTTCCACTATTTACAGTAGCAACAAAAATAAAATGACTGGATCTTTATATTATACTGTATACAAAAACCAACTCAAAATAGATTAAAGAATGAAATGTAAGACCTGAAACTATAAAACTTCTAGAAGAAAACACAGGGGAGACTCTTCCTGACATTTGTCTCGGCAAAGACTTCTTGGGTATAATACCAAAAGCACAGGCAATAAAAGCAAAAATTAATAAATGAGACTATATCAAACTAAAACATTTTGCACAGCAAAGGAGACAATCAGTGGAAATAAGAGGCAACATATGAAATGAGAGAAATATTTGCAAACCATATATTTGATAAGGAGTTAGTATCCAAAATACACAAGTAATTCCAACAACTCAGTAGCAAACCCCACCCCCAAAGGAAAAAGCAGGGAACTTGAATAGACATTTCTTCAAAAAAGAAATACAAAGGGCCACCAGGAATATGTAAAGATGCTCAGCATCACTAACCTTCAGGAAAATGCAAATCAAAACTACCATGAAAATTTTCGCTACCTGTAAGGATTGCTACTTGATTACCTGTGGGGATCTAAATTGGTGCAGCCACTATGGAAAACAACATGGAGTTTCCTCCAGAAATTAAAAATAGAACATATGACCCAACAATTCCATTGAAATCAGAATCACAAAGAGATATCTGCACTTCCATTCTCACTGCAGCATTATTCACAATAGCCAAGATATGGAAACAATCTAAATGTCATTGAAAAATAAAGAAAATGCAGTGTATACATAGAATGAAATAACATTTAGCCTTAAAAAAAATAAGAAAATTCTGCCATACATGACACCATAAATGACCTGAAGGACACTATACTAAGTGAAATAAGCCAGTCACAGAAGGACCAATATTACATAATTCCTTTTTTGTGTGGTATCTATAATAGTCAAACTCATAGAAGCAGAGAATAGAATGGTGGTTACCAGGGCCAGGGGCAGGAGGAGTGGGGTTGTTCAATGGATGGAAAATCTATTCGAGAGATGTGCTGTACAATACAGTTCCTATAGTTAACAATACTGTGTTGTGCACTTAAAATTTTTTATTAAGAGAGGAAATCTCATGATAAGTATTCTTACCCAAAAGAGCAAAACCAAAGTGAAACAAGGAACCTTTGGAGGGTGATGGATGTGTCTATTACCTTGACCTTGACTATGCTGATAGTTTCAAAACTTAGGTGGAATTTTACATGTAAGTTACCATCTAATTCTGAAATTTACATGGAAATTCAAAGGACTGAGAATAGCTAAAATAATTTTGCAAAAGAAGAAGATGGGGCAACTTACTCTACCAAATGTGGTAATTAAGACAATGTGTTATTAGTGCAAACATAGGCTATATATTAAAAGAAGAAAACACAGAATTCAGAAACAGAGCATTCCCTAGAAGGATATGGTACAGGTGGAGATGGCAGTGCTGGTCACTGAAGAGGGGATAAACCCCTAAGTAAATGGCACCAGGTTATTGGTTGACTATATGAGGAAAAATAAAACAGATCCCTATATACCACCACACACAACTATCAATTCCTTGTGGATTAAAAACTTAAATGTGAAATTGAAATTTTAAAACCTTTCAGGAAACAGTAAAAGAGAATGTATTTAGATCTCAGTGTACATAAGAATTTCTTTAATAAGATACAAAAAGCATAATGCATAAAGAAAAAGATTTGTAACTTTTTCTTTAATTTATTTTGGCTGCACCGGATCTTCTTTGCTTCCCGAGAGCTTTCTCTAGTTGTGGTGAGTGGGAATTACTCTATGTTGTGGTGCGTGGGCTTCTCGATACCGTGACTTCTCCTGTTGTGGAGCATGGGCTCTAGGCACGTGGGCTTTAGTAGTTGTGGCTCATGAGCTTAGTTGCTCCATAGCATATGGTATCTTTTCTGATCAGGGATCAAATCCATGTCCCCTGCGTTGGCAGGTAGATTCTTAATCACTGCACTGCCACAGAAGTCCAAGATGTATAATTTTGACCACATGAAAATCAAGATATCAAAACCCATTTTAAAATGCCATGAAAGAGTGATTCAAACCACCAACTGGGAGGACATATTTGTACTACATATATCAGGAAAAGAACTCATCAATAAAGCATAAAAAAATTTCCTATGAATCATTAAGAGAAAAAGAACCAAACAGAAAAAAAGACATGAACAGCATTTCACAAAAGAAAACTATAAATGGCAAATAAATATTAAGAGATGCTCAAACTCGTTGGTGACCAAGGAATTGTAATTTCAAGCTCGAGTGAGGCATAATTTCACACTCACCTGATTGGCAACAATTAAAAAGTCAAGCAATATTATCTGTTGGTGATGATGTGGTGCTAAGAACTTGCATCCACTGCAGATGAGAATGTAAATCAAGACAACTATTTGTAAAAATAAGTAAGCATTTTTCTCAAGAGGCAGGTCAGGTGGTCTGGTATTCTCATCTCTTTCAAAATTTTCCACAGTTTATTGTGATCCACACAGCCAAAGGCTTTGGCATAGTCAATAAAGTAGAAATAGATGTTTTTCTGGAACTTTCTTGCTTTTTCAGTGATCCAGCAGATGTTGGCAACTTGATCTCTGGTTCCTCTGCCTTTTCTAAAACCAGCTTGAACATCTGGAAGTTCACGGTTCATGTATTACTGAAGCCTGGCTTGGAGAATTTTGAGCATTACTTTACTAGCATGTGAGATGAGTGCAATTGTGCAGTAGTTTGAGCATTCTTTGGCATTGCCTTTATTGGGGGGCTGGAATGAAAACTGACTTTTTCCAGTCCTGTGGCCACTGCTGAGTTTTCCAAATGTGCTGGCATATTGATGGCAGCATTTTCACAGCATTATCTTTCAGGATCTGAAATAGCTCAACTGGAATTCCATCACCTCGACTAGCTTTGTTCGTAGTGATGCTTTCTAAGGTTCACTTGACTTCACATTCCAGGATGTCTGGCTCTATGTGAGTGATCACACCATCATGATTATCTGGGTCATGAAGATCTTTTTTGTACAGTTCTTCTGTGTATTCCTGCCACCTCTTCTTAATATCTTCTGCTTCTGTTAGGTCCATACCATTTCTGACCTTTATCAAGCCCATCTTTGCATGAAATGTCCCCTTGGTATCTCTAATTTTCTTGAAGAGATCTCTAGTCTTTCCCATTCTGTTGTTTTCTTCTATTTCTTTGCATTGATTGCTGAAGAAGTCTTTCTTATCTCTTCTTGCTATTCTTTGGAACTCTGAATTCAGATGCTCTTGAGAAACCTATATGCAGGTCAGGAAGAAACAGTTAGAACTGGAAATGGAACAACAGACTGGTTCCAAATAGGAAAAGGAGTTCATCAAGGCTGTATATTGTCACCTTGCTTATTTAACTTACATGCAGAATACATCATGAGAAACGCTGGGCTGGAAGAAACACAAGCTGGAATCAAGATTGCCAGGAGAAATATCAATAACCTCAGATATGCAGATGACACCACCTTTATGGAAGAAAGTGAGGAGGAACTAAAAAGCCTCTTGATGAAAGTGAAAGAGGAGAGTGAAAAAGTTGGCTTAAAGCTCAACATTCAGAAAACAAAGATCATGACATCTGGTCCCATCACTTGATGGGAATTAGATGGGGAAACAGTGGAAACAGTGTCAGACTTTATTTTTTTAGGCTCCCAAATCACTGCAGATGGTGATTACAGCCATGAAATTAAAAGACGCTTACTCCTTGGAAGGAAAGTTATGACCAACCTAGATAGCATATTCAAAAGCAGAGACATTACTTTGCCAACAAAGGTCAGTCTAGCCAAGGCTATGGTTTTTCCAGTGGTCATGTATGGATGTGAGAGTTGGCCTGTGAAGAAAGCCGGGTGCCGAAGAATTGATGCTTTTGAACTTTGTTGATGGAGAAGACTCTTGATCAGCCCTGGGATTTCTTTGGAAGAAATAACGCTAAAGTTGAAACTCCAGTACTTTGGCCACCTCATGCGAAGAGTTGACTCATTGGAAAAGACTCTGATGCTGGGAGGGGTTGGGGGCAGGAGGAGAAGGGGACGACAGAGGATGAGATTGCTGAATGGCATCACTGACTCGATGGACGTGAGTCTGAGTGAACTCTTGGAGTTGGTGATGGACAGGGAGGTCTGGTGTGCTGCTATTCATGGGGTAGCAAAGAGTCAGACACAACTGAGCGACTGAACGGAACTGAAGCATTTTTCAGTACAGTGGGAAGTTCACATGGTCCTACAACCTAAAAATTCCAAGCTAAGTGTACACCCAAGAGAAATGCTTGCACTTTTGTACCAAGAGATATCTATAAGAATGTCCAGAGCAGACTCTCCATAACAGCAATAATGAAATATGCCAGAAGCCCATGGGAAAATTAAAAATAAAGTGAGACAAAGGCATAGAGTTTTGGAATAACATGCAACTGTTAATAGTAAATCAGCCATGTTTCCATGGAAGAATCACAAGAACAGAATGTTAAGTGAAAAACATTGTCATACCAAAATATAAACTTCATTATTCAATTATTATTCAAAAATGTGAAATATTTAGATAAAACATGAGTTTTAAAACTATTTCTAAAAAGCAAGAGGATGATGATATTCAATTCAAATAGTGCATTATTTCTGGATGGAGAAAAGGAGGGAAAATTGAGGAGGGGGCACTCATTCTAATTGCAGTTTATTTTTTAAACTCGGTGGTGAGTACATGAATGTTTAGTTTATTATCATTCCTTACATTGTATATATAAACATAATACATTTATTTGCATATATTACAGAGTTTATAAAAGGAATTACATAACATAACAAAAGACAAAAGGAATTACATAACTAACAAATATGGCAAAAATTGTGAAAGTATCACTGGATTATCAAAGTAGGTGTCAGTCTGTGCCAGAGAGAAAAAGAAGGTGTGACTTCAGTATGTGCACTGCCAAAGGTCCTGTTAATTCCTTGGGGACACTAGTGTATACATGAATATTTGGCACCTTGCACATGATACTTTATACAGTTGGTGAAAGAAAGGAAAGAAAGGAAGGAAGAAAAGGAGGAAAAAAAGTAAAGAAAGGAGTGGGGAAGGAAGGAGGCGGGCTGGTCTGGGCTTGTGAATAATTGATTCTACATAATAAAGAGATTCCCTGTTGTCTGGAAAGAATTCACTCTTGTCTTGATGAGGGAAAGCTCTATTCTCTAGCAGAATTTAGCCCATTGTGTCTTCCTGTTACTAACGGCTATACTGACAGCTAAAGTACACCACAGAGACTTGCTGTCAAATGTTAACTGTTACGCTATGTTATTATAGATTTTTTTTCCTGATAGAGTAATCATTACTACTTATGCAGAATGACAGAAGCTGCCTGATAGTATTTAATCTAATCCTAAAATATAAGAAATAACCCAGCTATGTAAGACTTAGAATGAACCCAAAGGGATTTTTCTTGAAAAGTTAGGACAGGAAGGGAAGCATTAAGCACATAACTAAACTCTGACAAACCGTACCTTTTGCTTTAGTTTTGTGAAAACTGGAGTAGTAGGCAAATAACCCAGTATGTTGATTGCATGCTTAAATCTTTATTTTTTAAATTAATTTTTAAAAGTTGAATACATGCAAAATAATATTCACAAGATATTTGAAGTATAAAAATAATAATAAAAACTTGTATACACATACCATGCAGCTTAAAAAAACACTAAAAAAAAATACTTAGAAGCTTTTCCTGTATCTAATCCCCTCAACTTTCCATCACCCCATGCTTAGTAATGACTATCCTGAATTTTTATACCATTCCATGATTTTTGTTTACAGTCTTACATATTTGTATATATTCCTAAACACTAAATTCTTTGTTTGTACACATTCAAACTTTATATAAATACAATACCACTCCATTTTTTCTGTCTTTTTTCCCATTCAGCACCCTGCTTTTGAGATTCACACATGTTAACAATATATATGCCTAGAATTCATTCATTTCCAATTGCTCATTGTATGAAAAGCACAACTGAACATATCCATTTTGTCTACTGATCAATACTTTAGTTGTTTCCAGTTTTTTGTTATTATGACACTGTGATCGTTCTTGTTCACATCTCCTGGTTCACATGTGCAAGTTTCTCTGAGACTACACACAGGAGTGGAATTGTTGGGTTAAGGACATGAACATGCAACTTTGCTAGAGAACAACTGTTTTCTACAGCAGTTTACAAGCTTGCACACTCACCAGCATTGACTGAAAGTTCCCATTGCCTCATATCTTCACCAGTCATTTTTGCCACTCTTCAGAGTTAGTATTCATCAAATTCTCTGATGTGCCCACTTATATCATACTATTAAGTAACCACAGATGTGATTCAGTCAGTATCCTAACCATACACTTAGATCTGTGCCCACAATTTGAAGTTAGTGCCCCATGTTGAAATGAGACACAGCCTCATTTAGGCATTTATCAAAGAATCAGGGCTTAAAATGGAGAATAACTCTGTTGTTTTCTCAATAAAGTGCCAATTAACAAATATGAGGAAAAAATCATGATGCTAGCAGTAGAAATGAAATATTATATTTGGCACTGTTAGGAAATCACCCAAGTTTTGTGGGTTCCTGACTCCACACTACAAGATATTTGGATCAAAGTATACTTACTTTAGGTGACATATGAATTCATAATCCAAGGGAAAGGCCTCATAAAAATAACTTAACATTAAATATATCTTGCAAAAGAACCATTTAGCTTGGCAAAATATTAATGAAATAAAACACATGGGTTAGATTTCCCTTATAATACACATAGGAATAAAATGTGCTCAACAAAATATGCTTTGGCTTTTTCCAAACTAGAAACATCTGAAAATAACCTAAGAGATTTCCCTAAACCATAGCATGATTCTGGCTTCATCCACCACTTAATTAAGTGTTGTTTTAATGAAGCACATTACAATGGGGGTTGTATCCAGCCTACAAACCATTCTTTATGAGGTAGTAAAGATAAAGACAGTGGTACCAACATAAAAAATACTTAATTTCATGGTCTTACCTTCTTAGCATATGTTTCATATCAGCTGTACTAGTTCTTTTCTGAAATCCCCTTTAGTTAAGAAAGTTAACCATTGTTTTGTCCTTGAAATTTTAGGTAGATATTTATTATGAAGGTTAGCTTCCCTGGTGGCTCAGATGGTAAAAAATCTGTATGCAATGCGGGAGACCTGAGTTTGATCCCTGGGTTGGGAAGATCTCCTGGTGGAGGACATCGCTACCCACTCCAGTATCCTTGCCTGGAGAATCCCCATGGACAGAGGACCCTGGCAGGCTACTGTCCACGGGGTTGCAAAGAGTTGGACACGATTGAGCAACTAAGCACACAAAGAACAGATAAAGGAGCTAGGTAATATGTTTCCCTTGCAATTGTAATTCCATTGTTTATAAAGAACCAAGTTATCTATGTTGATAAAGCATAACTGGAGTTCAGACATTTTTCAAAGCAAGTTGCTGCTTTATTCAGCATCCACACAATGTAATTTCTAAAACCATTAAAACTAAGGTTGTGAAAATAATAAAAGTACCCATAAGTGCAATTTTAGAATAATCTCAGTGAATGTGTAGGATATATGAAAATATAACACATTTTAGTGATAAAAACTTAACTATTTTAGACTTCCACTTTCAATACAGACTAGACAAATTTGACCAATTCATCTGATGAGAGCAATAAAATCTGGGCAGAATAATTTTTTTAGGTTTTTGGAAAAAAATATGTTTCAAGGCACTGAAAAGACAAAAAAATAATGAAGCATCAATGAGCCAAGATGTGGAGGAGGATTGATGATCAGGGAAGTGAGCCTGGCTTTGGGGGCCGCTTTTCCCTGGAGGGCTTTGCTGACTCACAAAAGGAACCTGGAAGTCTAAGAGGCAGAGAAACTGAGCATTATTTTTCACAGTTTTGAAGAAAAAGAAGAATAAACATTAAAGTCTAGGATCTAACAAGAAGGGAAGAAGATTTGTAGAAACTCCTGTAGAAATTCCAAAGGGCTGGACCTTGGGGCCAAGGTAAACCAGAAATAGATGAAATAAAATTTCTACTTATCTCAATATGTAAAATTGAATTGAAGCAATACCAGTGCTAATTCATGAGCAAATGTGAATCCTCTTCTCATGCAAAAGACATCTTTAGTTTTAAATTACCTTTGCAATCAATTTTGCAAATACATGTCCATTCATTCACACACACACATACACATAAATATTGAAGTATACAGTGAGACTGCATATATGAATAAAAAACAAGAGGGAAAAAAGAGGCAGCAGAAATGAATGCACTGGGTCTCTAGATATTGGATTTATTAGGCACAGATTTTCAGATAATTTTGCTTACTATATTCAAGGAGGCAAAAACAGCATAACTAAAAAATCATCAGGGAATTGGAATCTACGTGTGAAAACAGGCAAATTAAAATGCTAGAAACAAAAAAAATGATTAAAATGAAAGATTCAGTAGATGGGATAGTATATTAGATACTGGTGGAGAGAGAATTAATAAGCTGAAAGATCAGAAAAAAATATCCAGAATGTAGAGCAGCAAATCAAAAGATGGAAATAAGTGAAATTAAGAAAAAATGTACTATGAAGAGTCTATCATATATGTAATTAAAGACCCAGAAGAAAAAGGAGAAAAAAAATGAGACAGAGACAATGGCTGAAAAATTCCAAAATGATCTCTAACTACAAATTCAAGAAACCCTATGAATCCCAAATGCAGGATAAATTTAAAGAAATCCACACCTAAGCACATCGTAATGTCATTACTAAAATTATAAAGTCATGTGGAGATACATACATTATATAGACACATATTACATACTGTACACCTGTACATATCATATTCTCTAAAAAAGTACTAAAAAATAGTAAATGAGTATGTAATTTCAAAGCTTATTGAGAAGTAAAAAGGAATAAACAATGCTCAATCAAAACAAAAGTAAGAAAGAAGAGAAAAAGAATCACTAAAAAAATAGATCAAATAGAAAACAAATACTACAATGATAAACTTAAACCCGAATATATAAGTATTAGGTTACATGAAAACAATTTAAATATTCTAATTAAAACATAAAAGTAATCAGATTGAGGGGGGAACATATGATGTAAAAAAAAAAAAGATATATCTAAAGCATAAGAGGTTTAAATTAGAATCTAGAGCATGCAAATATTAACCAAAAGGTATACTGCTTAACTATATTATTGTCAAACAATGCTGACTTTAGAAGAAAAATCACTATCATTTGTAAGGAACACTTCATAATAATGAAAGTTTTCATTCACCAGAGATGATAATAATTCTAATTTTATATCTAAGTATAAAAGAGTCTCATGCATGCGTGCCAAGTCCTTTCAGTCTTGTCTGACTCTTTGTGACCCTATTGACTGTAGCACACCAGGCTCCTCCATCCATGGGATTTTCCAGGCAAGAATACTGGAGTGGTTTGCCATGCCCTCCTCTAGGGAATCTTCCCAAACCAGGGATCAAACTCATGTCTCTTACGTCTACCTGCATTGACAGGCAGATTCTTTACCACAAGCACCACTTGGGAAGCCTAATGGAGCCTCACAATAGTATAATTACAAAATAGAACTTCAAAAGAGGCAAAATGAGAAATGGAAAATTCCAAAATATACCAGAAAGCTGTAGCACATCTAACATTATAACATTTGGAAAACTAATTTGTAAATTTGATCTAATGTACATAAATAGAAAACTGAATCCAACATGCAGGCATTTTTTTTAAAGGACTATATGCTTAGACATAAAGCAAGATTCAAAACATTTTAAAGGGTTGAATAGAGTGGATTATCTGCTTAAAGTGAGGAAATAAAAAGGCACCTATGAAAAATCAGAAAGAGAAATTCCCATTCACCATTGCAACAAAAAGAATTAAATATCTAGGAATAAGCTTACCTAAGGAGACAAAAGAACTGTACACAGAAAATTATAAGACACGTATGAAAGAAATCAAAGATGACATAAACAGATGGAGAGATATTCCATGTTCCTGGGTAGGAAGAATCAATATTGTGAAAATGACTACTACCAAATGCAATCTGCAAATTCAGTGTGATCCCTATCAAATTACCAATGGCATTTTTCACAGAACTAGAACAAAAAAATTCACAATTCATATGGAAACACAAAAGACCCTGAATAACCAAAGCAGTCTTGAGAAAGAATAGAGGTGGAGGATTCAAGCTTCCTGACTTTAGATTATGCTACCAAGCTACCGTCATCAAGACAGTATGGTATTGGCACAAAAACAGAAATATAGACCAATAGAGCAAGATAGAAAACCCAGAAATAAACCCATGCACATATGGGTACCTTATTTTTGACAAAGGAGGCAAAAATATACAATGGGGCAAAGACAGCCTCTTCAATTAATGGTGCTGGGAAAACTGGACAGCTACATGTAAAAGAATGAAATTAGAACACTTCCTAACACCATACACAAAGATAAACTCAAAATGGATTAAAGACCTAAATGTAAGACCAGAAACTATAAAACTCTTAGAGGAAAACATAGGCAGAATACTTGATGACATAAATCAAAGCAAGATCCTCTATGACCCACCTTCTAGAGTAACAGAAATAAGTGGAAATAATAAAAGTAAACAAGTGGGACCTGATTAAACTTAAAAGTTTTTGCACAGCAAAGGAAACTATAAGCAAGGTGAAAAGACAACCCTCTAATGGTAGAAAATAATAGCAAATGAAACAGTTGACAAAGGATTAATTTCCAAAATATACAAACAGCTCATACAACTCAATACCAGAAAAACAAACAACCCAATCAAAAAGTGGGGAAAAGACCTAAACAGACCTTTCTCCAAAGACATACAGATGGCTAACAAACACATGAAAAGATGCTCAACATTGCTCATTATTAGAGAAATGCAAATCAAAACTACAATGAGATATCACCTCACACCATCAGAATGGTCATCATCAAAAAGTCTACAAATAACAAATGCTGGAGAGAGGGTGGAGAAAAGGGAACAGTCTTGCACTTTTGTTGGGAATATAAATTGAAACAGCCACTACAGAAGACAGTATGGAGATTTCTTTAAAAACTAGGAATAAAACCATATGAACCAGCAATCCCACTCCCAGGCATATACCCTGAGGAAACCAAAATTGAAAGAGACACATGTATCCCATTGTTCTTTGCAGCATTATTTACAATAGCTAGACATGGAAGCAACCTAGATGTCCACCGACAGATGAATGGATAAAGAAGTTGTAGTACATATACATAGTAAAGGAATATTACTCAGTCCTAAAATGGCACACATTTGAGTCAGTTCTAATGAGGTAGATGAACCTAGAACCTATTTTACAGAGTGAAGTAAGGCAGAAAGAAAGAGAAAGGTAAATACCGTATTCTAACGCATAAATACAGAATCTAGAAAAATGGTACTGAAGAATTCATTTACAGGGCAACAGTGTAGAAACAGACATAGAGAATAGACTTATGGACATGGGGAGAAGGGAGGAGAGGGTGAGATGTATGGAAAGGGTAACATGTAAACTTACATTACCATATGTAAAGTAGACAACCAATGGGAATTTGCTGTATGGCCCAGGAAACTCAAACAGGGGCTCTATATCAACCTAGAGGGGTCCTTTTCCTATTTAGAACCAGTCTGTTGTTCCATGTCCAGTTCTAATTGTTGCTTCCTGACCTGCATACGGGTTTCTCAAGAGGCAGGTCAGGTGGTCTGGTATTCCCACCTCTTTCAGAATTTCCCACAGTTTATAGTGACCCACACAGTCAAAGGCTTTGGCATGAAAAAATATTAACTGAGTCTAAAATTTATGTGGTCAAAGAATTTTAAAGGTCAAAAAATTGCTAAGACAATTTCAAAAAAAGAACAAAGAAGGGGTATTCTCTCTGTACAATATTAAAGACATATGCAAGACATATTAAAGGCATATGGAAGACATACTGAAAAGCTAAGATCATCAAAACCGTGTAGTATTGGTACAGAGGAAAACAAATAGGCCAATGGAACATAATAGGTACTCCTGAAATAGACCCAAACATATATGTAAATATGGACTATAACAGAGCTGGTATCATGAATCAATGGGTAAAAAGCAGACTATTTACAAAAATGCGTGCTAGAAGATTATATATCTGTGTGTGTGTGTGTGTGTATACATATACATACTAATAAAACCAGGTTCCTACCTCACATAAACAAAAAATTTTGCACTAGATCCTATATATAGATAATCTCTACATAATTTAGAAAAGATATATAGAAAAACTATATTTCTTTATGAACTCAGGTAGGGGAGGATTTCTTAAATAAGACATAGAAAGTATGAACCATAAAAGGAAAAACGAATTTTTAAAAAGCTAAATACTTCTATTCTAATTTACTACCTTATTTTTAGAAATAAAGATTGAAATTACCTACATTCCTATTTTAAATAAATTATGGCATATCCATACAGTAGAATGCAGCTTTGAAAAGAATGAATAAGTTCTCTACATGCTGCTATGAAAATAGCACCAAGATTTATCCTGTTAAGTGATTGAAGTAATAGCAGAATTAAGTGTATATAGCAAACCACTATTTATGTAAAATTGGGGAAATAAAATATAAATTTATATTTATATTTGAATTAAATTTTGGAAGGATGTATGTTTCTGGTAGCAGAAAGTTGAGCAAGAACTAAAAAGGTGGAGGACAGGAGTGTGAAGGTATCTCTTCAATATGTACCTTTTAATACATATTTAAATTTTTTGAACTATGAGAATGTATTGCATTTTTGAATTTTAAAATAAAACAAAAATTTTTTGTAGCAGACTCCCACCTCAAAACAAAGGTAAATCAAAAAATTAAATATAATTGCAACATATATAGCAAAGCCTTAGTATCTACAAAATGTAAAATATTTATCCAAGTCAATAAGAAAAAGACACTCCATACAAATCCGTGAAAAACATACATACCTGAACAAGCATTTAAGGAAGAGGAATTATAAATACATTCAGAATTTAAAGTTTGTTTAGTATTACTGATCAAGAGAAAGCAGATTAATACCAAAAAAAAATACCATTTTCATCCAACACATCAAATTGAAAAGTCTTTGTGGAGAATGTGATAAAAACTATATAACAAAGAGCCTCCATGTTTATGGAAGTATCGGTTGGTACCTGCCATTTCAGAAGTGTAATTTGGAAATATTTAGTAAAGTTAAAAATATGCATTCCCAACAACCTAGAAATTTCACTCCTGTGTGTAGACTAGTCAAATTTCTGCACCAGGACACACTTACAAGGATATTTCTTTCAAACACCTGTGCATGTGTGCTAAGTCGCTTTTGTCAGGTTTGACTCTTTGCCACCCTATGGACCATAGCCCGCCAGGCTCCTCTGTCCAGGCAAGAATACTGGAGTGAGTTGCCATGCCCTTCTCCAGGGGATCTTCCTGACCCAGGGATTGCACCCTTGTCTCTTGCGTCTACTTTCATTGGCAGGTGGGTTCTTTACCACCAGCACCCGGGAAACACTTTAAGCAGTCATGTAGCACTTACTACATTCCATATATGGTTCAAAGAACTTTAACCTCAGGTAGTCCACATAACAACTCTAGCAGATAGGTACATTAATATTCTTGCCTCCTGTTCTGTGCTGTGCTATGTCGCTTCAATCGTGTTTGACTCTGTGCAACCCTATGGACTGTAGCCTGCCAAGCTCCTTTGTCCATGGAATTCTCCAGGCAAGAGTACTGTGGTGGGATGCCATCCCCTCCTCCAGGAGATCTTCCTAATCCAGGGATTTAACCCATGTCTCCTAAGTCTCTGGCATTGGCAGATGGGTTCTTTACCACTAGCGCCACCTGGGAAGCCCTCCTTGCCTCAAATAAGTTCAGTTCGGTTCAGTCGCTCAGTCGTGTCCGACTCTTTGCGACCCCATGAATAGCAGCACACCAGGCCTCCCTGTCCATCACCAACTCCCAGAGTTCAATGAGGCCTGACATTCAAAAAAAAAAAAAAAGGTTAAGATTGTTGTCCAGAGTAGTGAGGCTAGTAAATGAGACCTCTGGCAGCCTGGCCCAACTTTATTCTTTCAATCCCAACTCCACATTGTCTTTCAGAAAAATCCTGCCCACCACTTACAACTTCACCAATAGAGGAATGGGTAAATAGAATGTGCTATGTTTGTAGAATGGGATAGTATCAGCCACTAAAAAGTATAGTTATATATTTACATATTTATGAAAGTGACAGTGTTAGTTTCCTAGTTGTGTCAGACTCTGTAACCCCATGGACTGTAGCCCGCCAGGCTCCTCTGTCCATGGAATTCTCCAGGCAAGAATACCGGAGAGCGTAGCCATTCCCTTTTCCAGGGGAGCTTCCTGACCCCTCTTCAGCACTGCAGACAGATTCTTTACCCTCTGAGCCACCATTTACAGTTTATATGTGAATAGCTCTCAAGGCATCTTATTGTGAAAGAATTTGTATATAGTTGATATTATTTATTTCTTAAGTTGTATTGTAGAATGTACCGAGGATATTATCACTGTCTCAAGTTTTCCTCACATAAATGCTTTTAACTATAACTCCAGTTTTTAAACAAATAAATATAGGGCTTTATGGTTATCGTTATCTTTTTTTTTTGAATGAGCTTTGACAGTTTTGTTCTTCAAGGCATTTGTCCTTTTCATCTAAGTTGGCAAATTTGTTGACATAAAACTTCCCTATATCCTTATTTCCCTTTTAATAGGATTTATAGTGATGTCAACTCTTGTATTCCTGATACTGGTAAATTTGTATCTTCTCTCTGTTTTTCCAGTAGGCCTGGTCAGAATTTTTTCAGTAAAAGTATGTGCCTCTTTACCAGTATTCGGAAAATTAAAACAATTTTTTTTCAACCATTTTAACAAGAAAATTATATCTTAGCCAAATGGATATAGTGGACTTCCCTAGTAACTCAGTTGGTAAAGAATCTGCCTGCAGTGCAGAAGACCCCAGTTCAATTCCTGGATCAGGAAGGCACACTGGAGAAGGGATAGGCTACCCACTCCACTATTCTTGGGCCTCTCTTGTGGCTTAGCTGGTAAAGAATCTGCCTACAGTGTGGGAGGCCTGGGTTTGATCCCTGGGTTGGAAAGATCCCCTGGAGAAGGTAAAGGTTACCCACTCCAGTATTCTGGCCAGGAGAATTCCATGGACTATCAGGTCGCAAAGAGTTGGACACGACTGAGCAACTTTAAGAAGAAACGGATATATTTGCTATCTACCTTTTTGTTTCTGCATCAGAATTCTTTTCAGTTATAGAATTATTGTTTTATTGGTGCCTTTTATAAAGTAAGAAATTATTCATGAAATTTTTATTGAATTCCTCCTCTGTGCTAGATACTAGGCTAGAGCTAGAGTTCCTCAGATGAATTAAAACATGGTGAGGGTTTGTCGGCTAGTGGGAGATAATAAGAATAATATTGTAGCCTCTGTATAAGTGCCCTGTGGAAACAAAAGAAGGTGAGGTCAGCTCTACTTGGCACGGGTATCTTTACAAAGAGGAAGAGGTAAGAATCGTGCTGAAAGGATGAGCTTTATAAGCAGACCAGGCGTTCCAGGTAGAGGGGCTGCCAGGTGCAAGGCACAGAAGCAAAAGGAAGAATGATGGCTGTTATTATGGTTCGTTTTTTCAGCTGCAAGCAACAGAAGCAGTAGTGGGTTGATTAAATGGAAATGAATTTTTTATTAAAAAATCCATTTTAGGAGTTCCCAGAATGCTGGGAGGAGTAAAGGGTCAAAACTACACTGGGGAACAGGTGAGGAAGCCCCTGGAGCTCCTGCACTGGGAGCTGTGGGAACCACCACCATCCTGGCCCCACAGTGCCTGTGTTGAGCGAGGACCATGACCTTACCACTACTCCTGCCCCTGAAGATGGATGTTTCTGCTCCCAAACTCAGTGACAGAGTAGGTTCTATACAATTATCCTTCATCAGGTTATTCACTTCTAAATTACCGTTTTGCATGGAGAATCTGATTGAGTTTAAATTGCCTTCCTTTATTTTTTCAATGTTTATTCAACAACTCAAGCCCATACTATATGCCAGATACCGTGCTGAACTCAACAAACTGAATCAACTGAACAAACCAATTCCTACCTTCTTGAGGTTTATAGTTTGGGAGGGGTACTGAGGAAGATGGTTAATTTTTTTAAAGTATATGTTGGAGACAAACATGTATAACATGTCAGGTGACAGTAAGTGCTATGGAAAAAATTTTAAAATGAAGCAGGGACTGAGACATGCAGGGGAGGCTGGGAGTGTTACTGTTTTATAGAAGGTGGTCAGGGAAAGCATGCTAAGGTGAGGTGTGGGTAGACATGAAGGAAGTGGGGAGCCAGCCATATGGACCTCTGGAATAAGGACCTTCCAGGCAGAGGAAACACAAATCCACATGCCCTCTGGTGGAAATATATCTACTGTGTCTAAGGGACAGCAAGAAAATTATGTGTAGCCCCAGTGTAGCTGGAGTGATTGGAGATGAAGTTGAAGACAAGGAGGAAGAAGGGGGAAGCTATTTCATATGAGGCTTTGCTGATCATTGGAAGGACTTTGGTTCTAATTCAGGGTTAGAAGGAGAGCTATTCCATTTCAGAGTATTGAACAGAAGGGAGACAGTGTGGACTTGCATTTTCATAGTATTATCTAGGTGTTCTGTTACGACTATATTTTAACAAGGCAAGAACAGAAGCCCAGGAGCTATTGCAATAATCCAAGTGAGAAACAGAATAATGGTGTTTTAATCAGAGTAGCAGTGGTAGTAAAGATAGTGAAAGGCGATAGGCATCTGGATATATTCTGAAGGTACTGACCTCACTACACAGGCTTGTATGTGCATGAGTGGTAATAACAAGCCTGAGAGGTGGTGGGGCCAGATTACAAAGTCCTTTTTATGGCAAGTAAAGGAGTTTGAATTTCATCCTCAGGCTATGAGTTGTCACTTATTCAGTTTAACTAGAAGAGTCACATATCACATTTTCTTTGAGAAAGCTGATCTGGTGGCAGGGTTGAGAATGGAATTGAAGGGGCCGTGTTGGAGGCAGTGAAATCTAGTAGGAGACTCCTATCACCATCCAGATAAGAGAGGATGAAGAATTTAGCAGAAACAAAGTTATCTAGCTATTGCAGTGGAGAGTGGGGAATAGTCATATAATAGTTTTCTATCTCTGTATAACAAATTATCATGAACCTAATTGTTTAAAATTATACATGTCTGTTGTTTCTCCTTTTCTATGGGTGAAGAATCCAAGCATGGTTTAGGTACGTTCTCTGCTCAGGGCTTCAGAAGGCTGCAATCCAGGTGATGACTGGGCTGTGTTCTATGGAAATTTGACTGGCGAAATCTTCCTCCAAGTCCACTCAGGTTGTTGGAAGGATTCATTTCTTTGTGTCTGTAGGATTGAAGGCCCTGGCTTCTTATTGGCCCTTGGCTGGAGATTGCTCTCAGGCCCTAGAGGCCTCCCATAGTTCTCATCATGGAAGACTGATTACTTCTTCAAGCCAGCATGGAGAATCTGAGTGTGAGTCTGTCAGCAAGAAGGAGTCCTATATGACATCAGGTAATCGTGGGAGTAACATTCCACCATCTTTGCCATATTCTATCTCTTAGAAGCAAGTCACACTCAAGGAGAAAAAATTACACAGGGCATGAACATCAGAAAATGGATCATTGAAGGTCACCTTTTGATCTATCTCTCCACCATATATTACAAAGAATGTTAAGAACACAGAATGGATAGGACCTAAGATGCAGCAGCATCATTGTATGTGAGCTGGAAAAGGACAGATAGAAATATAGAATGATACCCAGCTTTACAGTTTATGTGCTTTGTGGGTGATGAGGGTCCTTCATTAAGATAAGAAGCAGAGGAAGAACAGCTAGTTTGGGAGCATACTGAGTCTTCTTTAATTTGGAAGTAAGAGATATTACAAAAGTATTATATTTACAAAATTACAAAAATATTACTACCATATTTTACAAATAACAGTGTTTTTTATAATGAAACAGACAATAGTTCTTCTGAACAACCTAGTTCTTATTTCTTATTTCTATAAGAAACCCAAGTTCTTATTCTCCTATTCCTAAAACAAGCAAACAAAACCCAACTCTTGCAGTTCAAGCCATGTGTTATTTTGCTGAACTAAAAGGAAGTTTCCAGATCTGTGTGAATTTCTGTGTCTCTAATGGACTCTTGCAAGCAGGGAGGCTGAACACAGAAATGGCCTACCTAAAGCAGTGTCAGTGGTTTCAGGTAAGAAAAATTATTTCTAGAAAGTTAATCATCCAGGAATTCTCAGTGTTTATATGTAACTTACACATTTAAAGTTATTTTAGAAATTATCTATCATCTATAAAGGAAGCATCTTAGTTTGACTTTGTGGTTAGAGAGAATATTCTTTATTTCAAGTTTGCTAAGGGGAAACAGTGGAAACAGGGTCAGACTTTATTTTTGGGGGGCTCCAAAATCACTGCAGATGGTGATTGCAGCCATGAAATTAAAAGACGCTTACTCCTTGGAAGGAAAGTTATGACCAACCTAGATAGCATTAGAGACATTCCTTTGCCAACAAAGGTCCGTCTAGTCAAGGCTATGGTTTTTCCAGTAGTCATGTACAGATGTGAGAGTTGGACTGCGAAGAAAGCTGAGCAACAGAGAATTGATGCTTTTGAACTGTGGTGTTGGACAAGACTCTTGAGAGCCCCTTGGACTGCAAGGAGATCCAACCAGTCCATCCTAAAGAAGATCAGTCCTGGGTGTTCATTGGAAAGATTGATGCTGAAGCTGAAACTCCAATGCTTTGGCCAACTCATGCGAAGGGTTGGCTCACTGGAAAAGACCCTGATACTGGGAGGGATTGGGGACAAGAGCAGAAGGGAACGACAGAAGATGAGATGGCTGGATGGCATCACTGACTCAATGGACATGAGTTTGAGTAAACTCCAGGAGTTGGTGACGGACAGAGAAGCCTGGTGTGCTGTGATTCATGGGGTCGAAAAGAGTCAGACATGACTGAGCGACTGAACTGAATTGAACTGAAGGAGGGAGGGGATGGAAGTTGTGCAAGAATAGAAAGAGGAGCGAAATACAGAGCAACACTCTGTGAAACTAATTATCCAAAGGAATTTATGAAAACTGCATGGATGGATGGATTCCATGATTAGGTTTATTGAGGTCAAACAGTACTGACTAGGAACCACCAAACAAGCCTAGGTAGTTAAAGTGGAAATATTTAGGGGAGTGAACATATAACTGCTTTAAAAGAATTAATGTGGAATGTTGCAGTTTCAAGTACACTGAATGACTACATTCCTTGTAGGCCTTTCCCATCTCTGCCTGTTGTCCTGTGGTTGTCATTAAAGGGGTGGTTTGTTAGAGGTGGTTCCTGATGGGTCTTCTAGACTACTTCTTTGCACGGAGCTGCCCTGTGAGAGGGCTTCCTAGGTGGTACTAGTGTTGAAGAACCTGCCTGCCAGTGAAGGAGACATAAGAGATACAGGTTTGATCCCTGGGTCTGGAAGATCCTTTGGAGGAGGACAGGGCAACCCCCTCCAGTATTCTTGCCTGGAGAATCCCATGGACAGAGCAGCCTGGCGGGCTACAGTCCATGGGGTCTCAAAGAGTCGGACACAACTGAAGCGGCTTCACACACACACCCTGTGAGAGCCCAGAAGAGTCATCCACAAATCTGGTTTCAGGTGATTCTGTCCAGTAAAACTTTTTCAGAGGCAAGGGCAGAAAACCCAACGTAAAATCACTTGCACTGTAAAGGAATTGGCTTACAGTAAAGGATGGATCTTGCCAATATCAGAAGCAGCTGGTTTAAGTGGCTTGAACAAAGTCACTAAGATTCAGTTTCCCAGTGACAAGATGGCAGAACCAACCAGACCTTGTATCTCATCATCAAGTACAGCAGTAAAGACTCTGTCCCCCAGAGCCAAACATTCATCCTTATCCTGACTCTCACTGGGCTGGAAGGGATCCATACCTCTGCTAAATTAATCACTATGGTCATGGGAATGCAATTTTTCTGATTGGCTAAGATACAACCTATTTATGTAAGCCAACTCTATCCAAAGGACATCATTTCCAGGGGAAATATGCATACAATTTTTACCAGAAGTAGGATAAGTGGATGTTGGGCAATCAACACAAGAGAAAGTCCTCTTCACCCTATGAGAATGACTTTTAACTGAGCCGGCAATTTATTTACATGATACTGTGATTGCCAGTGACATGAAAATATTGATATTTCCAATTGTACACCTTACATCTCATTCTTCCCACCGCACTACTCCACCACACTTACATACTTCACTTAACTGAAAGCTCTAGTTAGAAGAGACTCAGAAATATTCTATTGCTTTGTATGTAGGCAAAACCTCAGATCAATAAAGGTGGAAAGCCCATGTTATGCACACAAGGGGAGAGAAGTGCCTCTAGATATGACAATCCACTGGGTACCATCAATTAATTTCTGCAGTGTTGGCTTGGAAAAACCCCTAGTGCTGCTGGATCCTTCATTCAGTTGTTCAGGATTTCACTAGCAATATTAATAGCACAGCCAGATTGTGTGTTCACTCAGGCTAGTTATTTTCCTTCTCTTATGGTATTTTTCTTTTATCATATTTGGCTTAAATACTATCTTATTCTGCTACATTCCTTCCTCCATCCCTCCCCAAACCTTTTCACTGATGCCTGCCTGATAAAAGGCCCCACATCTGATATTGACCTAAAACTTCCTTGATTCCTTAAAGTGAGTTATTCATTAACTGAACCTAAATTACTGGTTGTTGGGCAAATCTTCTAGTTCTTTCAAACTATGAATCTGCTCAGAGAGGCTTCTGTAAATCTACTGTAGAAATAAGTGAAACTTTGTGCCAGTTGTTAGCAGTAAGCAGAAGTCTGAGAGAGGGAGGAGAAGTTACTCATTTGCTCAATTCAGCATGGTGAGTCCAGGGGAGGGAATCAAGTGTACCTTGGGCTTGACAAGCAGAGCAGGCAAGCGCCGCTGCTACCGACATACAGAGCCGGGCAGGGGCGACTGGCTGCTTCTGAGCATGACTGTGGGTTCCCCGAGAATTGCTCTTGGGATCAAGCATTTTGCCCTCTATTTCCTATGATGGCCAGAATTTCCTGTGCTAAGAGGTATGGCTGTCTTTTTTCCTGTCCTTTTGTTCAGCAAAAACAAAAGCTAATTAAAGTAAATGTCAGAAGCTGCAGTGAGGCAAAGGGTGGGCTGCGGGATTGGGGCAGAGAAACTTCCAGGGGCTGGCTGATTATGCAGATAAAGCGCATTTGGGAGTTGTGTGTCTAGCCATGTATGCATACTTTTTAGTTATTATGGGGGGAAAAAAAGCCACCTCTCTGTGGATTATTAAAACGTGTCTCTAGGCCTCTAGAGCAGAAAACTGTGCTTCTAGACTCACAGAAGGTGCATTTTGTTTTACTCCATAAGAGTTTGGGCTTATTTCTATTTCATATTTTTATTTACCTCAAGAAACATTTTGCAACCAGCAAAGAAACAGATCCTGCCTATGCTTTGCAAAGAAAAGTCGGTAGTATCATTACAGTCACTGGTTTGGACAGTCACCATTATTGTTTGCTGTTGCTGTAATTTTTTTCCCTTGATAATTCAGGCACCTTACAAATCATAACTAAATCTGGCCACTTTTTTCTTTTTCAAATACATACTTAAATTGCTGTAGTACTCAACAGCTGAATTCCATAATATTTATGTATGTTTTCAATTTAAAAACTAGAAAAAAACATACTTAGGGCATTATTTGAATTGGTCATGCAGTTGTTTAATGTATGACATTTAAATGTAAATAGAGATACATTTAACATTGAATTTTCCTTGTAATTTGCAACTCTGGGTATGTTTTCTTGTAAAACAAACCCAGAAAATTGGAATTAAAATTTTTTGGTGAGATTTGTATCAATTCCAGAGCACATATGTCTTACGAAGTCAGAATTTATAAATGAAAATTGATACCCCATGAAACCATTATGACAGATTACAAATTCTTGGTCTAGAAAGTTCATTAGATCTTTCCCTCACTCCTGATGAAGAGAAATCTTTCCTATCTATTAATATGTGTGTTCTCATAAGTTGCAATACATGTTCAAAATTAAGTAAATTTTTTTGAGCTCTTGCCTAAACAGGCCATCAAACCTATTTGTTGTGTATGCGTATGATAACAAGCCTGCTACACACTTAGACTGTATGAGTTCTAGCAAAAACACCAAGGGCTGAGTCTTTTAGTATCATGTAGAATAACCCAGCCGCAGAGGCTTTCAGTAGAAGTGAAGTATAGCAACATGTCGCAGCATTGGGAGCCCAGAGACGTCCAGGGAACAATAGACATCTTGTGGGAAGGGCTGAAATGTATGCGGCCCATTCCCATGGGAACGCCTGCAGCGCTTTCACACTGTGTGAAAAAGATGCTCCTTGAAAAGAATCTCTAATCCTTTCTTTCAAGGGCAAATCTGAGAACTTTATTGAAAGTTTCTAGAACCCAAATGGGTCTAGGTTAGTCAGTGGGCATTTTAAACACAAGTAAATAAAATGATAATTTTTTGATCCCCGAAGCATAATGTAAATAAATATTGCTATTATAGAATTTTCTGAGGTGACAAAACCGGAGAACATCCTAACCTGGAGTTGGAAGCTAGAAACTAATTTCTTCAGAATAAACGGGCTTCCTGAGATAGTTATGTTTATTGAAATCCTCCCAAAGTGGTATTCCAATAGTCAGGCCATTGTCTTCTGGTTCAGGTGTGTCATTAGTAGATTCTGCTAAATGAAATCACACTTGAACCAGAAGACTTAATAGCCCAACTATTGGGATACCACTCCATGGAGTCAGAAAGAGTGTCCACAACTGAGCAACTGAGTGTGCCTGCATGCACACGTGTGCACGCACACACACACATGCATAATAGAGTAAACCAGCAATGTCTTATTAATGCCCATTCGGTGTAGGTCACCTTGAAAAGTCATAAAGAACTTTTCCCTATAGTGCCCTGGAGGGAATAATACACTCCCTCCTCCCTAATAAACATGGGAGTGAGCACTGTGCTTAAGTAGAAAGTGCAGGTATTTGGATTACCTGGCCAAAGAAATGTCTGAGAGACATTGTATTTCAGTCCCTTTTCACCCTGTGAAAAAATTTACTCTCACTGTTTGGCCGTGGTGGGGGTAGGGTCACAGTAAGGCTGTTTATCCAGAGAGAAATTGTTTCTGAAGAAATCAACAAGGACATTTGTAAGACAGTGCATGAACTACCCCGATTTAATACTATGAGAGACTACAACTAGGATATAAATAAAACACAAATGGAAAAGACCTAGGCATCTCTAATGCTGTGAATTTAATCTTAGGTAGCAGCAGAGTCATTGTTAGTATTCAAAAGGTATGACATGGGGATGCATTAACAGGAGAATGACCTACAAGAATAATTATATTATTAAAGATATGATTGCTGTCACTATTTGTATGGTTGCTATATGCCAGGTCTGTGTTAAATGCTTTATATAATCTCTTTAAACTCTCAACAACCCACGTCACCATCCTCAGGTGTAAATAAGGAACCTGAGGCTCAGGGAGAGTGAGTAGCGTGACCAGGTTTATACTGCAGGTAACGGCATAGCTGAACCCAGGTGTGTCCAGGTTCCCCCAACACTCCTCTCTGCTCTTCTTACTGGATTCTCACACTGTGTCCAACTCTGTACCCTAAGCTCATTTAAAACTAAAAGAAAATTGAATAAAAACTAGTGATAAGTACCATGAATAATGAATAGAGGATAAAGAAGAGGATAAAGAAATATAATCTATTCCATTAAAAGAGAATAGAATAGAGATACTTCATCAGTATCTATAAGCCAGAAAGCCATCAATGAGAAAATACATCTATTCATGGATGTTTGGGTTCTCTATTTTTATAAACTCTTCAAGGGGACAGTCCTCCATGTATGGATGGTATAAAAATATGATTGATCACCAAGTGTTTAGGAAGATTTTTGAGGCCACCCTCCTGAAGCATAGGATCTGGGTCAGTGGCAGGTGTGTGGCCACCCTGAGTGCACACCTTTGTGGGGTAGTTCTCCTGGGGAGATACCCACAGTGTCCACATCTTGGTGATCATGCAGGTCACAACTTTTTGTGTACTTTGCCAGCAGATAGATGACTTGATGGGATGAACAGACCTACTATAGGAAGCTAGAGGAAGAGAATAATATAGCTTGAAACATGTTTTTTAAGTAAATCATTAACTTTTGAAAAAGTAAGAAAGGGTTTCAGTACCTTTTTCTCTTCTGGAGTATCAATAGATGAAGCAGGATAAGCATGTTCTGAGAGTTGGACTATAAAGAAAGCACCAAAGAATTGATGCTTTTGAATTGTGTTGTTGGAGAAGACTCTTGAGAGTCCCTTGGATGCAAGATCAAACCAGTCAATCCTAAAGGAAATCAATCCTGAATATTCATTGGAAGGACTGATGCTGAAGCTGAAGCTCCAATAATTTGGCCACCTGATTGGAAGAACTGACTCATTGGAAAAGACCCGGATGCTGGGAAAGATAGAAGGCAGGAGAAGGGGACGACAGAGGATGAGATGGTTGGATGGCATCACTGACTGGATGGACATGAGTTTCAGCAAGCTGCGGGAGTCAGTGATGGACAGGGAAGCCTGGCGTGCTGCAGTCCATGGGGTCGCAAAGTCTGACACTACTGAGTGACTGAACTGAACTGAACTGGAGTATTGCCGTAGTGTTTAAAGTATTAATACCAGTCTAATATGTCTGGTCCAAGAACCTTCCAGCAAATAAAATGGGAGAAAAGGGAGTGAGGGTATAGTATACATCTTTGTTGAGTAAGTCTATTCTGTTTATTAGCAACTTCCTGCATTCTGAAAGTTTCAACAAAGTTAATCTAGAGCCAGAACAAGAGATGACTTCTTTACGAGCTGTGGCTTATCCTGGACAAACACTCAGCTTTTCAAACTCTGTATGGGACATCTCAAGGGGAAGGGAAGTGTTAATTAAACTGCCAATTCTTCCCCCTTCCGGAGGTTGAGAAAGGGCCCCCCAGTGGGCACACCATTCACCTGAGTTCCTACTGAAGCCATGTTCTCTGCATAGCTTTTCTTTCCCTCCATTCTTCTCAGGCAAAGTATAGATTTCCATGAACACAGGCAGTTTTGTTTTCGCTGTTAAAAACAACTCCGCTTTACTGGAGCGGGCTGTTTCACCCCAGGAAACAGAGCCTTTCACTCAGAGGTAACTCTCCACTGGGTGAGGCGCAGCCTGTCACCTGACCACTCCGGAGCTGCCGGTGGCATATCGGGCTGCATTCCTAGAATTCTTCCGCCCGGGCGCCACAATGAACAACTTCAGGTTCACCGAGCTGAGTGGATTCCACTCGCGGTGTCCTCGGACTCCGATGCCCACCCAGCCTCAAAATAGATCGCTGAGTACCCGCAAGCGCCCCTTTGAGGAGTAGAACGCAGGTAAAGCGCGTGGCGGGGGACAGCTGGGATTCCCGGAAATGTGTCCCCCATGGTGCAGAAACATTTCTCTTTGGGGAGTTCTATTTCTCCATACAGAAACCCGATTTGTCAACCAACACCTGCTTAAGAAATGTAGACCGAATAATGAGAACTCGGGTTTCAGATTAGGGTCTCTTATTAAAGATTAGGGAAAGAATTTAGGAGAGCCAAAGCCGGGGATAAAAAGGAATTTTGTAAGCCAGTTTTTGTAATACAGAAAGTACCAGATTTGGAGCCTGACCTACTTGGATGTGAATCTTGGCTCTGTCACCTGGGGCATGATATTTAACCTCACCAGTCCTGTTTCCTCTTTGGTAATAATATCTACCTGCAGGGTTGATAGGAGATCTGAGAAGAAAGTGTCCAGCAAAGAACTTGGTACAGAGGAAGTGTCCTAGTGTGTGTATATACACATGCTTCTGTGTGTGTATGGCAGGTGCATACATCCACATACAGAGAGGTCACAGGACTATGACATTCATAAGAGTAGGAAGTTTCCCAAAAGATGAGGTAAATTTTGATTTGGCTCTAACCCTCTGGGGTGTTGCAAAGAGAGCAGTTAGAAAAGCTACACACCTGAGCAAAACATTGACCAGAGCTGCTGAAAGATAAATAACATGCCTTGTTGATTCTTGTCCAGAAAAGGGCAGACTAGATGCAGGCCACTCTTTAGATGAGGATGGATGGGAAGGGAGGCAGCTCAGTAATTATCATATACAGTCATGTATGCACCTGTACTCAGTCCTGAGAGGGCTTTGTCCTGGGAGATCAACTGCTTTCAATCCTGGCTCTGCAACTTACTCAGCAGATCCCCCTGGACTGCTTGTTTTCATCTCTGAACATCAGTTTCTCGTCACATGGAATTGTCCTGAGAATTCAGTGACTCATTATTTGGGAAGCTCTTAGAGTAGTGCCTGACTCATGGTAAACACCCGCTGAACACCAGCTGGTGGTGTCATTATTTTACAAGGTGCTTTTTTGTGTGTTGTCTGTTTTGATCTTTAAAAAGATAAGATAGATTCGGTGTGCCTTGGACCCATTTTGCAAATGAGAAAACTGAGGCTTGGGAAAGGAAGAGCATGAAGCCAAGGCCCAACAACTACTGAGTAGCTGAGCTAGAACTTCAGTCTGGGTCCCCAGACAAGTAGGTGACCCAGTGTGCACTGGGCACACATGCATTGAAGGAAGCCTCTCCTAAAAGTTTTGGCTGAACACCACTTCCTGCACATAGCCATTTCCTTATTATTTTCCCCTAGGAGATATCGTTCTCCCTCATACTTCCCCAAACTTCCTTTGTAGTCTTAGGGGACTTTTTTCTCGGTCATCCTTATAATGTAGAATGTTTGGTACAAGTCTCCTCTCTTACTCCCTCACCCCTGGATGTGTGAATGTCTTCATGTACAGCTGTGTGTTGAACAATGATGTTGGACATGGCAGACACACAATTGGAAGCATGAGTGTGGGGCTCCACACCAGGTGTCACTGCAGGTGTGAAAAAAAAAGAAGGAACCCAGATGAACCCTGTGGTTCTCCAGCACGTATTTCTGCTGCTTCTCAGAGCTTCAGCTCTGCTATGTCTGGGGCAGCTGAATCTGCTGCTGGAAGTGCCTGATATTGACCAATGAGCTGACTGGTCAAGATGAAGTAATTTCCATCCAGTGTCTTACTTTCCTGAATATTATTTCACGGAGACACTGTCATTGCACATGTCTGAGGCTGGGGGATAGGGAGAGCAGGGGCAAATCCAGGAAAACATCACCTTAACTTTTCTTGTAGATACTGTAATTCACCCTTTCACATTTACCAGGGTGCAAACTACTTTGTGGGCTTCCCAGGTGGTGTTAGAGGTAAAGAACCCACCCACCAACGTAGGTGATGTGAGAGACACTGGTTTGATCCCTGGGTCGGGAAGAGCCCCTGGAGGAGAGCATGGCAACCCACTCCAGTACCGTTGCCTGGAGAATCCTGTGAACAGAAGAGCATGGTGGGCTATGGGCCATAGAATCGCAAAGAGTGAGACATGACCAAAGCGACTTAGCACAGCCCAGCACAAAATACTTTGTAGGAGCCTCATTCTCTGCTCACCCCAGCCCCTGAAATCTTCCCACTGCTCTTGTTCTTTTCTCATCCTCGAAGCCCCTCTTCCTTGTCACATTTCTGCTCTTTGATTGCCCTAAATCCCAGGGTATATATGGACAAGGATGCAGGGTCAGTGTAGGAGGGAAGAGGAATTCATTTTCTTGCTTTATGACTCTACCCATATCTTTATCCTTAAATGTTAACAATGCTCTCTATTCCTAAGAGTTGCCTCACATGGAGCCTTACATGTCATCATCAGTTCAGGGTGGTTATAAACTGGAAGCCTAGCTCTGGAGTCTGGGTCCAAATCCCAACTCTCCAGTCTCCTAGCTCTGTATCTTGGACAAGTTATTTAATGCCTTGGGTTCCTCATCTATGGGCTTCCCTTGTGGCTCAGCTGGTAAAGAATCTGCCTACAATGCTGGAGACCTGGGTTTGATCCCTGGATTGGGAAGATTCCTTAGAGAAGGGAAAGGCTACCCACTCCAGTATTCTGGTCTGGAGAATTCAGACCATGGGGTCACAAAGAGTCAGACACGACTGAGCGACTTTCATATACATTCATACATACCTCATCTATAAAATAGGAATGACATATCCTCGTAGCATTGTTATGAGGATTAAATGAGTTAGTGTTTACAAAGTATCCAGGGCCTGGCATATAGACAAACATATCTAAATATTGGGCCTCATTTTAGAAAAGTGACACTCTATACTTTCTATGGAGAAGGGAAGAGCAACCCACTCCAGTATTCTTGCCTGGTAAATCCCATGGACAGCGAAGCCTGGTGGCTTACAGTCCATGGGGTTGCAAAAGAGTCAGACACAACTTAGCAGCTAAACAACAACAATACTTTCTAAATTTTTCTGAAGCTGGTAGATAGTGCACAATTTGCATGTACACAATAGTATCCTTGAAATCTCTTCAGTGGCCTATGAATTGCACCATTTGGAATACTACTGATAGTTTCTTTGTTAAGTGCCCAAAGGATTTGGCTTGCATTTAGAGATATGGAAATTATGTATCTTTAAACTTGAAAACTGCATTCAGCACCAAGAAATGCTGTCTCAGTGATAGCTCAGGGGAAGGTCTGAGACACCCAAGGGAGCAGCAGACTCTCCTTTTCACGCTTGTTCTGGGGACCACATTCAGCCTGAAATGCTGGGCAGAACTGCCTGCAGCATATGTTACATAAATCACTCTCAGCTCTCACTCTCTGAACACGTGGTGGCATTTTTAAGTTACCTGTATGTATGAGGTGGCTCCATTCTCATCTAAACTGCAGGAGAGCCCACTGACCTGAGATCAGAACAGGACTGCCACAGCTACCAGGGGTCTTGAAGAAGTCTTAAACCTCCCCGGCTCTGAAATGATTGCTCAGGTCTCTGCTAGTGCAAATGATCTGAGGTTTTATGAAGCCCAGAAGGAAGCTGATGAGAATAATCAGTTTTTTAATTGGTACCATTACCTTAACCTCTGTGGGCTGTTAACTGAGTAGAGACTACAGTGGGACTTTATTATTTCAACTGTGGGGACAGAGGGAGGGTTGGCAGAGCCCCAGACCCTTCCTTTTCAGCCTTCATTGCAATATTCTCACCTTCAAGCTCTGTGTTCAAGTTCATGCTCATGTTCTGTAGGGATTTATCTCGTGTCACACTCCCAGGCAGAATTCTTTATTTCACTGCCATTCGTTTAGAGAGTACATAAGAACTGAGGATTGAGATCACCTTCTGGGTTGAGGTTCAGGAAGTTTCTGTTGTCAGTATAGCACAGAAGCCCAGCCAATAAAGGTAAGTTAGGCATCAGTTTCCACATCCAGGAAACAGGTATTGGGTCTAAAAGGTGTTTCCTGTGTTCTCTTTTCCTTTCATTGCCCTTTTCTGTTTGGTTTCCATCAGAATCTATTTGAGGAAATCTGGCAAGTATTGGGCATATTTGTTGCTGGTCCACCTGTTTCCTTGTGGCAGGAAGAGAAGGAAAAGGATATAGAAAGGAGAAAAGTGGGTTCTTAAAAAGCTGCTTTTAAAGGATCAAATTAAATTCTGGAAAAATAGAATCATCTTTGACACAGCTTTTTGAGACAAAATAAGAAGAGTTCTTTTGAAGGTCATCAAGCCAAAATCTGTTGTTCCGTGCACATTTCCAAATGTTTTTTTCTTTTCCTCTCTCTCTTCTGGGCACCAAGCTCACATTCTGAGCTCATGACATTCAACTAATGGCTGTCTTGTGTCATTTGTTTCTCTTGCAGAGAGTGTCAAAAAAAACCCTCAAGTCTGGAGAAGAATGACCTTTCGAGGTATATGAAGTCTATGGCCTGCCACATGTTTTGGTCTCACTAACCTCTGCTGACTGAGATGCATGGCCCTGGGCCTGCAGGCAGTCCACTGATCATCAAACCTCTCAGCATGCATCAACTCTTCAGACTGGTCTTGGGACAAAAAGACCTTTCGCGAGCCGGAGACCTCTTCTCCTTAGAGGACTCTGAGATTGAAGACAGCCTGACAGAAGCTTTGGAGCAAATCAAAATCATTAGCTCATCTTTAGTAAGTAAACTAGCTTGTAGACTAGATCCCTGAAACAATCTATTCTGGAGCTAAATGATTGTACATATTCTTGGGGAAAAGATCTTTGCAGAGGAAAGAGGAAGGACCACTCAGGTTGGTCTCTCTTAACTCTGCCCTGTGGTTTAGTTGGCATATAAGAAATAACACCAGGGAAGTCTTTGACTTGAGTGAGGCGGGGGTGGGCAGTCAGACTACCTTTTTTCCATCCATGGAGACCAGAACTCTGGAAATTGCAGGCCAGAGTGGAATTTTCAAAAGAAAAAAAAAAGGATTGTCTAAAGCTTGTTTCTGTATCCTTGAGATGACACGGAGATGAGAGAGAGCAAATCTGAGGAAAAGCAGACCCACAAAGCTGCACAAGAGCATCAGTAAACAAAGCAGGGTGTTGGGTGGGAGCTGAATAATGAAAGAAGGCAAGATGACACCTCCTGCCATGCAGGCAACACGAGACAAGGATAACCATCACTCTACTGCCAGAAGTGACAGTTGCCCAGGGCTTAATAATGCTGATTCTGTTTGCTTTCATATAATCTCCACTTTTTTAAACCTTCTCCTTTCTCTTTTTTCTCTACTCCCCCCATTTAATTCAACCATTATTAGACCCCAGTTGTGATCAGACAAATTTAAAATCTCCATCAACCCTCCCATTCTTTCACTTCTCCTCAATTTCAGGATTATGTATCCTGAAAGCATGTTTCAAAGAGACTGGAATGCAGAGTGCCCAAGGTGGCTTGATGTTGACCTTCTTGGCTGTGCTTAGAGATTGGTCCCATTTCAAAGGCCAGACCACCTAGTGTCCCCTCCCATCCTCTCAGCTTAACAGCTTTTCCCAACACTTGGCACAAACATGTGCCAGGCAAAGGAAAGAGACTGGACTTGAGCCATAAAATACTGAATAGCAAATATGTACATATTTCAGAGATAACAGCTTTCTTCCATGTCATAATGAAAAGATGTTTAAAAAGGCATAACAGCAACCAGTGCAGCTTCCTCCTCAAATCTGTCAGCGTGTTCTCTTTAACATGCCAAGTCCCCCCAGGGACCAGTGAAGTCATTGCCTGAACAGTCTTCTTTTCTCAGGTAACGTCTTTGACAGCAATTATGTGTCCAGAAAATAATCAACTTGGTCTGACTCAAAAAATAACAAAGCATTTCTCTGGTACATTTCCACTTTCTGAGTAGGATGTGCATGCTATTTCCAGCAACCCCTTCCCTCACATTCCTCTGGAAATAAATTGGCTGAATATACTACTGATCTCATCTAATAGAAAATATGTATATGCATGTGTATACACATACCTATCTGTATCTGTATTTCCCTGAAGCCTATTTCCACTAGAGGTCACTAGTGTCAGCGATTTCTTTTGTTTCTTCATGAGTTGCTTTGTCTCACAGATGACAAATTCAGAATTTTAGGACTGGTGAGTTCTATTATGTGTCCCCACTTTTAACCATTAAGGCTGGTACCTCCTTTGTCTTCAAGAGCATTGTTCATCCTTTAAGCCCTCCATTCAGCATCCCAACCAGACTAGTAGGTCTGGAGAGCTAGCAGTTCTCCTGCGATCCTCATTTACTAACTTCTGTCACACCCTGTTTCTTCCATTCTCTGTCTGTACCAGGTGGCACTGTTGGTAAAGAATCCACCTGCCAATGCAGGAGACACAGGTTTGATCCTGAATTGGATCTCCTAGAGTAGGAAATGGCAACCCAGTCCAGTGTTATTGCCTGAAAAATCCCATGGACAGAGAAGTCTCGTGGGCTATAGTCCGTGTAGTTGCAAAGAGTCAGACACAAACTGAGCACACACAGACACACACACAATTGTAGCAAAGAGTAGATAAGTGGCAGGAAGAAAAGAATCAATTTTTTTAAGAGAGTTTTGATCATTCAGATCAATCCAGTTTTTAAATGCAGGGATCATGTTGATCAATCCAGTTTTTAAGTTGCTCATCGATTCTACTTATAAATATGTCACTGTTAGCATTCCTTCCCTCCTCCCTTCCTTTAAAAGCCAGTTCAAGTTTCATTGTTCCTGAAACAATTTCTAGTGTGTCTAGTTCTTCGTGATTGCTTCTTTCCAAAAAGACTTAATTACCCTTTTGCATTATAGTCTGTTCTTATAGAAAGTCATCCATTCATACATCCTGAAGTGTGATCTCTACATGGGGGAATCCCAGATCTATGTTTTCAGCCTTCAGATCTCTTGCTAAACTTCAAGCTCATACTAATTGATATCCATCATGTCAAATTCAATATATCTAAATTAGAAGTTATCACCTTTCTTGCATTTATACTACCTTTTTACTAGATCTCCAGGTTTGAAACGTGGAGTCATTCTTGACTTCTTTCTCTCACTCTCTCCTTTCCCTGCCTTTGGCCTTGCCTTTCTCTAGTTCAATCTACTAACAATTACCAGTTTAAATTTCCCAAGCCAGATTTTGTTACATGTCTTTCCTTGTTCATGCCCTTTCCATGATGTCTCAGTGACTGTGACATTCAATGACTAATACCAGCAATTAGAGCCTTGAACCACAGTGCTTACTCTGTGGTTTCTTCCCTGTAGCTGCATCGCATCCTTCCCTTATAACCAAGATCCACTAAATATTCCTTCTTAGACCTTTCCTAATTACCTTGCATCTCAGTAATTAATTCCACCTCTCAGTTCAGTTGCTCTGCTGTGTCTGACTCTTTGTGACCACATGGACTGCAGCACGCCAAGCCTCCCTGTCCATCATCAACTCCCAGAGTTTACTCAAACTCATGTCCATTGAATCAGTGATGCCATCCAACCATCTCATCCTCTGTCATCCCCTTCTCCTCCCACCTTCACTCTTTCCCAGCAATAGGGTCTTTTCAAATGAATCAATTCTTCGTATCAGTTCCTCTTTATAAACATGAAACTGAAAGGGACCTTCTAAACTGTCTTTTCCAACTTCCTTCCAGCACAGAAATCCCTTCTTTAGGATTCTTGACAACCAGGTGGCCTCTCCTTCTATTTTTGCAACGATGAGAACATGCTAGGTTTCTGACTTTTTTTTCCTGCTCCTCCATTTTCCTTCAGTAAATTGTCCCTTTCCATTGCATGAACCCTTCCTTGATGGGGTCTTGAATCAAAGTTCTCTACCTTGCCCTTTGCCAGGGAAGGGGGAAAGCAGGAGTGAGGGACACCTGACCCAAAATATGCCAATCAGATTTTCTTTCCCAGTGATTCTAGGAAAGAAATTAGCAAAGGGTGACTTATCATGATGATGGTATTCCAAAGAGACAGTCCTCACTTTCTACCCTTCTGTGACTATAGCTGCCTCAGTCATTGCCTTTATAAGGCTAAGTACTACAAATTCCCTTGAAATCTGTCAGCCACTTCTTATCTTTTAATTATTTTATTTATTTTGCTTCAATTATCCAGATTTTTTCTGCAGTTTATGATCTAAGAATCCTAACAAAGAGATAGCTTGTTCTACTGTTGGAAGGTGAAATTGTTAGTGTGTTCTTCCTTTTAGTCTAATAAAATCTCTCTCTTTATAAATATTTTCTGTCCATTATCCTTTAGTCTGGTCTCTGCCCTTAACAATCAAGAGAATTAAACCTCTGTTGCTACAAGAAGAACTTTAAACATATGCAGGTAGGTATCAAGTCTCACCTTTGGCTTCTATATTCCCAGTTGACTATCCTTACTGTCCTTATATTTTCCCCTGACAAAGGAAGGCTCTGTAGCAGAGAAAAGTTACACCAGTCTCTGGTCTGAAAACACAATTTTGTCAGTACATGAGAAATGTTATTTAAATCATGCTGTCAGAAATATAAAATAGAATGCTGACTTAGTGATTTATAATGAAAAGTATAACTCACGTCCATCAGAATTCTTGTGTGTTCCATGCTGTTCTCGCTAAGCCTGTTTACTCAGTCTGTCTCTGTTACTGACTAGGCTTCTTCCTCCTGTATTTTAACCTATATTTTAGCCCTACATCCCTGAGATTGTATTTAACTCAACTGTAAAGTCACCCATGTACAGGTTGTGCCTTGGGTTAGCCTTCAGGGTTGTTTGTCTAATCCTCACAGGGCAACCTCTTTTCCAGATTCTTGGAGACTGCCTCATTGTAGCTCACAAAGATTGTCTACATTCTCAGCATTCTGAGTACCGTCCCCTGGAATCTTTTATATTTATTATTGTAATTTATCATTGCCTACTACTTGAACCAATTGTTTGAAATAGTTGCTCATACCAGTCAGATACTTCGTTTCTAAAGCTTCTTTTCAATAGTAACATGGTGCAGTTGGCCACATTTATCCTGCGATATGCCAAGAACCTCAGGTTGAATCAAGACTTGAAATTAGATAACTTGAAAAAATGTTAAGTATATTATGTCACATTTTAAACCATTGAAATAATATTCTTATCTCATTTTAGAATAGCTATACCTTTGAAAAAAACTATGATTCTGGGAGTTTCCTGGTTGTCCAGTGGTTAGGACTCTACTTTCACTGTCAAGGGTCTAGGTTTGATCCCTACTCAGGGAACTAGGATCCAACATGGAGAGTAATGTGGCCAAATTAAAGGAAAAAAAACAAACGTGATTCTGTCCAGTACATTAGTTATCATCCCCAGCTTTGTATAATCTAGACATTTAGCAAGCAAGCAAGCCTTTAGTCCTTCCCCCAAAGTCATTCACAAAAGAATTGAAATCACTAGATTCTGATCTGCAGTCCATGCATCAGTTACTCCAAAACAGAGCTGGAAAATATTTTATCTTTAGGCTTGCTTTGAGAAAATGACTTATTCAGAATTCTAAGTTCCCAAATATGCCTTTAAGTTTTATCTTTTCATTTCAAGTCCTTTCTGGAATCAGTTCAGTTCTGTCGCTCAGTCGTGTCTGACTCTTTGCCACCCCATGAATCGCAGCACAAAAGGCCTCCCTGGCCATCACCAACTCCCAGAGTTCACTCAGACTCACGTCCATCGAGTCAGCGATGCCATCCAGCCATCTCATCCTCTGTCGTCCCCTTGTGCTCCTGCCCCCAATCCCTCCCAGCATCAGAGTCTTTTCCAGTCAGTCAGCTCTTCGCATGAGGTGGCCAAAGTACTGGAGTTTCAGCTTTAGCATCAGTCCTTCCAATGAACACCCAGGACTGGTCTCCTTTAGAATGGACTGGTTGGATCTCCTTGCAGTCCAAGGGACTCTCAAGAGTCTTCTCCAACACCACAGTTCAAAAGCATCAATTCTTCAGCACTCAGCTTTCTTCACAGTCCAACTCTCACATCCATACATGACCACTGGAAAAACCATAGCCTTGACTAGATGGACCTTTGTTGGCAAAGTAATATCTCTAGTTTTGAATATACTATCTAGGTTGGTCATAACTTTCCTTCCAAGGAGTAAGTGTCTTTTAATTTCATGGCTGCAGTCACCATCTGCAGTGATTTGGGAGCCCAAGAAAATAAAGCCTGACACTGTTTCCACTATTTCACCGTCTATTTCCCATGAAGTGATGGGACCAGATGCCATGATCTTCGTTTTCTGAATGTTGAGCTTTAAGCCAACTTTTTCACTCTCCTCTTTCACTTTTATCAAGAGGCTTTTGAGTTCCTCTTCACTTTCTGCCATAAGGGTGGTGTCATCTGCATAACTGAGGTTATTGAGATTTCTCCTGGCAATCTTGATTTCAGCTTGTGCTTCTTCCAGTCCAGCATTTCTCATGATGTACTCTGCATATAAGTTAAATAAGCAGGGTGACAATATAAAGCCTTGACGTACTCCTTTTCCTATTTGGAATCAGTCTGTTTTTCCATGTTAAGTTCTAACTGTTTCTTCCTGACTTTCATATAGGTTTCTCAAGAAGCTCGTCAGGTGGTCTGGTATTCCCATCTCTTTCATAATTTTCCACAGTTTACTGTGATCTACACAGTCAAAGGCTTTGACATAGTCAATAAAGCAGAAATAGATGTTTTTCTGGAACTCTCTTGCTTTTTCTATGATGCAGCGGATGTTGGCAATTTGATCTCTGGTTCCTCTGCCTTTCCTAAAACCAGCTTGAACATCTGGAAGTTCACGGTTCACGTATTGCTGAAGCCTGGCTTGGAGAATTTTGAGCATTACTTTACTAGCGTGTGAGATGAGTGCAATTGTGTGGTAGTTTGAGCATTCTCTGGCATTGCCTTTCTTTGGGATTGGAATGAAAACTGACTTTTTCCAGTCCTGTGGCCACTGCTGAGTTTTCCAAATGTGCTGGCATATTGAGTGCAGCGCTTTCACAGCATCATCTTTCAAGATTTGAAATAGCTCAACTGGAATTTCATCACCTCCACTAGCTTTGTTCGTAGTGATGCTTTCTAAGGCCCACTTGACTTCACATTCCAGGATGTCTGGCTCTATGTGAGTGATCACACCATCATGATTATCTGGGTCATGAAGATCTTTTTTGTACAGTTCTTCCGTGTATTCTTGCCACCTCTTCTTAATATCTTCTGCTTCTGTTAGATCCACACCATTTCTGTCCCTTATCGAGCCCATCTTTGCATGAAATGTTCCCTTGGTATCTCTAATTTTCTTGAAGAGATTTCTAGTATTTCCCATTCTGTTGTTTTCCTCTGTTTCTTTGCATTGATCGCTGAGGAAGGCTTTCTTATGTCTCCTTGCTATTCTTTGGAACTCTGCATTCAAATGGGAATATATTTCCTTTTCTCCTTTGCTTTTCATGTCTCTTCTTTTCACAGCTATTTGTAAGGCCTCCTCAGACAGCCATTTTGCTTTTTTGCATTTCTTTTTCATGGGGATGGTCTTGATCGCTGTCTCCTGTACAATGTCACAAACCTCTGTCCATAGTTCATCAGGCACTCTGTCTATCAGGTCTAGTCCCTTAAATCTATTTCTCACGTCCACTGTATAATCATAAGGGATTTGATTTAGGTCCTACCTGAATGGTCTAGTGGTTTTCCCTACTTTCTTCAAGTTAAGTCTGAATTTGGCAATAAGGAGTGCATGATCTGAGCCACAGTTAGCTCCCAGTCTTGTTTTTGCTAACTGTATAGAGCTTCTCCATCTTTGGCTGCAAAGAATATAATCAATCTGATTTCAGTGTTGACCATCTGGTGATGTTCATGTGTAGAGTCTTGTCTTGTGTTGTTGGAAGAGGGTGTTTGCTATGACCAGTGTGTTTTCTTGGCAAAACTCTATTAGCCTTTGCCCTGCTTCATTCCATACTCCAAGGCCAAATTTGCCTGTTACTCCAGGTGTTTCTTGACTTCCTACTTTTGCATTCCAGTCCCCTATAATGAAAAGGACATCTTTTTTGGGTGTTAGTTCTAAAAGATCTTGTAGGTCTTCATAGAACTATTCAACATCGTCTTCTTCAGTGTTACTGGTTGGGGCATAAGCTTGGATCACGGTGATATTGAATGGTTTGCCTTGGAAACAAACAGAGATCATTCTGTCGTTTTGGAGATTGCATCCAAGTACTGCATTTCAGATTCTTTTGTTGACCATGATGGCTACTCCATTTCTTCTAAGGGATTCCTGCCCACAGTAGTAGATATAATGGTCATCTGAGTTAAATTCACCCATTCCGGTCCATTTTAGTTCGCTGATTCCTAGAATGTCGACATTCACTCTTGCCATCTCCTGTTTGACCACTTCCAATTTCTCTTGATTCATGGACCTAACATTCCAGGTTCCTATGCAATATTGCTCTTTGCAGCATCAGACCTTACTTCTATCACCAGTCACATCCACAGATGTGTATTGTTTTTGCTTTGGCTCCATCCCTTCATTCTTTCTGGAGTGATTTTCTCCACTGATCTCCTGTAGCATATTGGGCACCTACTGACCTGGGGAGTTCCTCTTTCAGTATCCTATCATTTTGCCTTTTCATACTGTTCATGGGGTTCTCAAGGCAAGAATGCTGAAGTGGTTTGCCATTCCCTTCTCCAGTGGACCACATTCTTTCAGACCTCTCCACCATGACCCGTCTGTCTTGAGTGGCCCCACACAGCATGGCTTAGTTTCATTGAGTTAGACAAGGCTGTGGTCCCTGTGATCAGACTGGCTAGTTTTCTGTGATTATGGTTTCAGTGTGTCTGCCCTCTGATGCCCTCTCGCAACACCTACCATCCTACTTGGGTTTCTCTTATCTTGGACCTGGGGTATCTCTTCACAGCTGCTCCAGCAAAGCGCAGCCGCTGCTCTTTACCTTGGACGAGGTCGCCCCTCCTGACCTTGAATGTGGAGTAGCTCCTCCCAGCCCTCCTGCACCTGTGCAGCCTCTGCTTCTGGAATACCCTTACCTAATAATTCATTTCTTCTACTACTAGGCTCTTCTTCTACTACTAGACTCCTCAGGTCAGACTGTCTCACTGTCCATTTAGCCTCTTCTCACACTCTCAACACCACCTTTCCTTTGATGCTCACTCATACCTAATCGATCTACCTACCTTCCAATTCTCTTCCATTTTTTTAACAATAAAAAATGTTAAGTACACAAAAATCACCCAATTTAAGAAATTAAACAAAACTGTTGTCACCTGCATGTTTCTCTCTTCCCCTTCAATACTCCTCCCTTTCCTCTCTTAAGGTAACAAATATCCTGTTGTGGTATTTATCCATATGTGTTTTTATTTCTTTGTTACATATGCATGGCTCAAAAATGACTTATAGCATTGTAGTTCATGTTTTTAAACTTTATATAAATGATGTAATAAGGCTCAATATTATGTCCTTGGGGTTTATCTATGTCAGTATGTGTAGTCCCAATTCATTCGTTTTCAGTGCAATAGAGTGTTGCATCACATGACCATGCCACAGTTTACTTACCCAGGCTTCTTTTGATGGATATTCACTATTCTAACAGTGTCACAGTGAACATTCTTATAATTAACACTTTTGGCAGCTGTGCTTAATAGCTATTGTACACAATCAGTAGTGAAACAACTAAATTTAGGGTTTCATATACTTTCAATTTTCTGATAAACCACCAAATTGCTCTCCAATATGGTTTCACCAATTTATACTCTGATCAGTCAATTAAGAGTCTCAGTGGCTTTATTTCCTGGTCAATACTTGCTTTTATCAGATTTAAAAAATTTCTGTCCATTTAAGTGAAGCAGTGTCTGATTGATATTTAAACCTGCAGTACTTTCATTATTGATGAGTCTGACCACTTTTTCGTGTATTTATTTGCTATTTGCATTTAAATTTCCTTTTCAGTAAAGTACTTCCTTAAGGTTTGGGCTTTTTTTTTTTCCTTTTTTTTTTTTTTTTCATTTTTCTCTTGAGGTTTAAGAAGAATCTGTTCTTATTAATTTAAAGGGGGGTGTTCTGTATATCTTTCTATGAATCTTTGTCACTGTGTGCATGTCGCACACCTCTTACTCAGGTACAGCTTGCCTTTTACTGTAACCTCTTGATATCCAATAGGACAAGTACCCTCAAACTCTTTCTCTAAAACTTCTTTGATTCATTTCTGTTCTTTAATAATTTTGCATAAGCTTCTCAAGTTTCGTGAATAATTCTATCAGTATCTTGATTGGAATTTCATTATATCTATAGGTTAATTTGAAGTAAATTAACAACTTTATGGTACTATCTTTTTATCTGTAGATACTGTGTATCTGTCCATTTATTTAGATCTTCTACAATATCTTTTAATAAGGTTTTATGATTTTTTACTCAAGGATCTTGAGTCTTATATATCTTTTAAAAAATTTATAAACATTTTATATTTTTAGCTGAAGTTATAAATGATACCCTTTTAATAATTATATTTTCCAACTATTTTTGAGAAGATTATAGCATAAATGACACTGTATAGTAATATTATGTCCAATAAACTCCCTCAACTCTCTTTTTTTTTGGCTCATATTTTCTAAAATAATTTGAGTAACTATTTACACTGTTGCATATTTTTAATTGAAATTAGAATGTTTTCATCACAAGTTTAATGACTGACTTCTGAATGTTGTAATTCCCAGCATACTGTGAGTACAGATATTTTGTTGATGCCCATTATATATTCATTATTTTTTTTCTTTTTTTAAATGTATTTTATTTTATTTTTAACTTTACAATATTGTATTGGTTTTGCCATATATCAACATGAATCCACCACAGGTATACACGTGTTCCCCAACTAGAACCCTTCTCCCTCCTCCCTCCCCATACCATCCCTCTGGGTCGTCCCAGTGCACCAGCCCCAGGCATCCAGTATCGTGCATTGAACCTGGACTGGCGACTCGTTTCATATATGATATTATACATGTTTCAATGCCATTCTCCCAAATCATCCCCCCTCTCCCTCTCCCGCAGAGTCCAAAAGACTGTTGTATACATCAGTGTCTCTTTTGCTGTCTCATATACAGGGTTATTGTTACCATCTTTCTAAATCCATATATATGCATTAGTATACTGTATTGGTGTTTTTCTTTCTGGCTTACTTCACTCTGTATAATAGGCTCCAGTTTCATCCACCTCATTAGAACTGATTCAAATGTATTCTTTTTAATGGCTGAGTAATACTCCATTGTGTATATGTACCACAGCTTTCTGATTTATTTGTCTGCTGATGGACATCTAGGTTGCTTCCATGTCCTGGCTATTATAAACAGTGCTGCGATGAACATTGGGGTACATGTGTCTCTTTCAATTCTGGTTTCCTCAGTGTGTATGCCCAGCAGTGGGATTGCTGGATCATAAGGCAGTTCTATTTCCAGTTTTTTAAGGAATCTCCACACTGTTCTCCATAGTAGCTGTACTAGTTTGCATTCCAACCAACAGTGTAAGAGGGTTCCCTTTTCTCCACACCCTCTCCAGCATTTATTGCTTGTAGACTTTCGGATTGCAGCCACTCTGACTGGCATGAAATGGTACCTCATAGTGGTTTTGATTTGCATTTCTCTAATAATGAGTGATGTTGAGCATCTTTTCATGTGTTTGTTAGCCATCTGTATGTCTTCTTTGGAGAAATGTCTATTTAGTTCTTTGGCCCATTTTTTGATTGGGTTGTTTATTTTTCTGGAATTGAGCTGTAGGAGTTGCTTGTATATTTTTGAGATTAGTTGTTTGTCAGTTGCTTCATTTGCTATTATTTTCTCCCATTCTGAAGGCTGTCTTTTCACCTTGCTAATAGTTTCCTTTGATGTGCAGAAGCTTTTAAGTTTAATTAGGTCCCATTTGTTTATTTTTGCTTTTATTTCCAATATTCTGGGAGGTGGGTCATAGAGGATCCTGCTGTGATATATATTGGAGAGTGTTTTTCCTATGTTCTCCTCTAGGAGTTTTATAGTTTCTGGTCTTACGTTTAGATCTTTAATCCATTTTGAGTTTATTTTTGTGTATGGTGTTAGAAAGTGTTCTAGTTTCATTCTTTTACAAGTGGTTGACCAGTTTTCCCAGCACCACTTGTTAAAGAGATTGTCTTTAATCCATTGTATATTCTTACCTCCTTTGTCAAAGATAAGGTGTCCATATGTGCGTGGATTTATCTCTGGGCTTTATATTTTGTTCCATTGATCTATATTTCTGTTTTTGTGCCAGTACCATACTGTCTTGATGACTGTGGCTTTGTAGTAGAGCCTGAAGTCAGGCAGGTTGATTCCTCCAGTTCAATTTTTCTTTCTCAAGATTGCTTTGGCTATTCGAGGTTTTTTTTGTACTTCCATACAAATTGTGAAATTATTTGTTCTAGCTCTGTGAAGAATACCGTTGGTAGCTTGATAGGGATTGCATTGAATCTATAAATTGCTTTGGGTAGTATACTCATTTTCACTATATTGATTCTTCCAATCCATGAACATGGTATATTTCTCCATCTATTAGTGTCCTCTTTGATTTCTTTCACCAGTGTTTTATAGTTTTCTATATATAGGTTTTTAGTTTCTTTAGGTAGATATATTCCTAAGTATTTTATTCTTTTCGTTGCAATGGTGAATGCAATTGTTTCCTTAATTTCTCTATTTTCTCATTATTAGTGTATAGGAATGCAAGGGATTTCTGTGTGTTGATTTTATATCCTGCAACTTTACTATATTCATTGATTAGTTCTAGTAATTTTCTGGTGGAGTCTTTAGGGTTTTCTATGTAGAGGATCATGTCATCTGCAAACAGTGAGAGTTTTACTTCTTCTTTTCCAATTTGGATTCCTTTTATTTCTTTTTCTGCTCTGATTGCTGTGGCCAATACTTCCAAAACTATGTTGAATAGTAGTGGTGAAAGTGGGCACCCTTGTCTTGTTCCTGACTTTAGGGGAAATGCTTTCAATTTTTCACCATTGAGGATAATGTTTGCTGTGGGTTTGTCATATATAGCTTTTATTATGTTGAGGTATGGTCCTTCTATTCCTGCTTTCTGGAGAGTTTTTATCATAAATGGATGTTGAATTTTGTCAAAGGCTTTCTCTGCATCTATTGAGATAATCATATGGTTTTTATTTTTCAATTTGTTAATGTGGTGTATTACATTGATTGATTTGCAGATATTGAAGAATCCTTGCATCCCTGGGATAAAGCCCACTTGGTCATGGTGTATGATCTTTTTAATGTGTTGTTGGATTCTGATTGCTAGAATTTTGTTAAGGATTTTTGCATCTATGTTCATCAGTGATATTGGCCTGTAGTTTTCTTTTTTTGTGGCATCTTTGTCAGGTTTTGGTATTAGGGTGATGGTGGCCTCGTAGAATGAGTTTGGAAGTTTACCATCCTCTGCAATTTTCTGGAAGAGTTTGAGTAGGATAGGTGTTAGCTCTTCTCTAAATTTTTTGTAGAATTCAGCTGTGAAGCCGTCTGGACCTGGGCTTTTGTTTGCTGGAAGATTTTTGATTACAGTTTCAATTTCCGTGCTTGTGATGGGTCTGTTAAGATTTTCTATTTCTTCCTGGTCCAGTTTTGAAAAGTTGTACTTTTCTAAGAATTTGTCCATTTCTTCCACATTGTCCAATTTATTGGCATATGATTGCTGATAGTAGTCTCTTATGATCCTTTGTATTTCTGTGTTGTCTGTTGTGATCTCTCCATTTTCATTTCTAATTTTATTGATTTGGTTTTTCTCCCCTTGTTTCTTGATGAGTCTGGCTAATGGTTTGTCAATTTTGTTTATGCTTTCAAAGAACCAGCTTTTGGCTTTGTTGATTTTTGCTATGGTCTCTTTTGTTTCTTTTGCATTTATTTCTGCCTTAATTTTTAAGATTTCTTTCCTTCTACTAACCCTGGGGTTCTTCATTTCTTCCTTTTCTAGTTGCTTTAGGTGTAGAGTTAGGTTATTTATTTGACTTTTTTCTTGTTTCTTGAGGTATGCCTGTATTGCTATGAACTTTCCCCTTAGGACTGCTTTTAAAGTGTCCCATAGGTTTTGGGTTGTTGTGTTTTCATTTTCATTCGTTTCTATGCAAATTTTGATTTCTTTTTTGATTTCTTCTGTGATTTGTTGGTTATTCAGCAGCGTGTTGTTCAGCCTCCATATGTTGGAATTTTTAATAGTTTTTCTCCTGTAATTGAGATCTAATCTTACTGCATTGTGGTCAGAAAAGATGCTTGGGATGACTTCAATTTTTTTGAATTTACCAAGGCTAGATTTATGGCCCAGGATGTGATCTATCCTGGAGAAGTTTCCGTGTGTGCTTGAGAAAAAGGTGAAATTCATTGTTTTGGGAGGAAATTTCCTATAGATATCAGTTAGTTCTAACTGGTCTATTGCATCGTTTAAAGTTTGTGTTTCCTTGTTAATTTTCTGTTTAGTTGATCTATCCATAGGTGTGAGTGGGGTATTAAAGTCTCCCACTATTATTGTGTTATGTTAATTTCTCCTTTCATACTTGTTAGCATTTGTCTTACATATTGTGTTGGTCCTATGTTGAGTGCATATATATTTATAATTGTTATATCTTCTTCTTGGATCGATCCTTTGACCATTATGTAGTGTCCTTCTTTGTCTCTTTTCACAGCCTTTGTTTTAAAGTCTATTTTATCTGCTATGAGTATTGCTACTCCTGCTTTCTTTTGGTCTCTATTTGCATGGAAAATCTTTTTCCAGCCCTTCACTTTCAGTCTGTAGGTGTCCTCTGTTTTGAGGTGGGTCTCTTGTAGACAACATATGTAGGGGTCTTGTTTTTGTATCCATTCAGCCAGTCTTTATCTTTTGGTTGGGGCATTTAACCCATTTACATTTAAGATAATTATTTATAAGTATGATCCCGTTGCCATTTACTTTATTGTTTTAGGTTTGAATTTATACACCCTTTTTGTGTTTTCTGTCTAGAGAATATCCTTTAGCACTTGTTGGAGAGCTGGTTTGGTGGTGCTGAATTCTCTCAGCTTTTGCTTGTCTGTAAAGCTTTTGATTTCTCCTTCATATTTGAATGAGATCCTTGCTGGGTACAGTAATCTGGGCTGTAGGTTATTTTCTTTCATCACTTTAAGTATGTCCTGGCTTGAAGAGTTTCTATTGAAAGATCAGCTGTTATCCTTATGGGAATTCCCTTGTGTGATATTTGTTGTTTTTCCCTTGCTGCTTTTAATATTTGTTCTTTGTGTTTGATCTTTGTTAAGTTGATTAATATGTGTCTTGGGGTGTTTCGCCTTGGGTTTATCCTGTTTGGGACTCTCTGGGTTTCTTGCACTTGGGTGATTATTTCCTTCCCCATTTTAGGGAAGTTTTCAACTATTATCTCCTCAAGTATTTTCTCATGGTCTTTCTTTTTGTCTTCTTCTGGGACCCCTATGATTCGAATGTTGTAGCGTTTAATATTGTCCTGAAGGTCTCTGAGATTGTCCTCATTTCTTTTAATTCGTTTTTCTTTTATCCTCTCTGATTCATTTATTTTTACCATTCTATCTTCTAATTCACTAATCCTATCTTCTGCCTCTGTTATTCTACTGTTTGTTGCCTCCAGAGTGTTTTTGATCTCATTTATTGCATTATCCATTATATATTGACTCTTTTTTATTTCTTCTAGGTCCTTGTTAAACCTTTCTTGCATCTTCTCAATCCTTGTCTCCAGGCTATTTATCTGTGATTCCATTTTGATTTCAAGATTTTGGATCAATTTCACTATCATTATTTGGAATTCTTTATCAGGTAGATTCCCTATCTCTTCCTCTTTTGTTTGGTTTGGTGGGCATTTATCCTGTTCCTTTACCTGCTGGGTATTCCTCTGTCTCTTCATCTTGTTTATATTGCTGAGTTTGGGGTGTCCTTTGTGTATTCTGGCAGTTTGTGGAGTTCTCTTTATTGTGGAGTTTCCTTGCTGTGTGTGGGTTTGTACAGGTGGCTTGTCAAGTTTTCTTGGTTAGGGAAGCTTGTGTCAGAGTTCTGGTGAGTGGAGCTGGATTTCTTCTCTCTGGAGTGCAATGAAGTGTCCAGTAATGAGTTATGAGATGTCTGTGGTTTTGTAGTAACTTTGGGCAGCCTATATATTGGAGCTCAGGGTTGTGTTCCTGTGTTACTAGAGAATTTGCTTGGTATGCCTTGCCCTTGACGTTGTTGGCCCTTGTGTGGTGCTTGGTTTCAGTGTAGGTATGGAGGTGTTTGATGAGCTCCTGTCAATTAATGTTCTCTGGAGTCAGGAGTTCCCTGGAGTCAGGGTTTGGACTTAAGCCTTCTGCTTCCAGTTTTCGGTCTTACTTTTACAGTAGTCTCAAAACTTCTCCTTCTATACAGCACCATTGATAAAACATCTAGGTTAAAGATGAAAAGTTTCTCCACCGTTAGGGACACCCAGAGAGGTTCACAGAGTTACATGGAGAAGAGAAGAGGGAGGAGGGAGCTAGAGGTGACCCGAATGAGATGAGGTGGAATCAATAGAGGAGAGAGTGGGCTAGCCAGTAATCACTTCCTTATGTGCACTCCACAACTGGACAGCTCAGAGATGTTCATGGAGTTATACAGAGAAGAGAAGAGGGAGGAAGGAGACAGAGGTGGCGAGGAGGATAAAAGGGGGGAATGAAAAGGAGTGAGACAGATCCAGCCAGTAATCAGTTCCCTAAGTGTTCTCCACCATCTGGAACACACAGAAATTCACAGAGTTGGGTAGAGTAGAGAGGGGTTGGGGAGGAGACACAGGCGACCTGGTGGAGAAAAAGGAGAGTCCAAAGGGGGAGAGAGCAGTCAAGCCAGTAATCTCACTTCCAAGTAAAAAATGGGTACTGAAGATTGGGTTCTTAAAGGTACAAAATTGATACCAAATACTAAAAAGCAAAAATTAAAAATCTAGAGTAGAGTTTGGAATTTCAAAAAAACAATGTTAAAGAAAAGAAGAGAAAGAAAGAGAGGGAAAAAAAATCACAAGAATTATAAAAAAAAAAATAAGTACAAAATTGATTAAAAAAATACCAAAAAGCTAAAATTAAAAATATATAGTAGAGTTTGGAATTTCAAAAATACAACGTTAAAGAAAAGAAGGAAAAAAGAAAGGGAAAAAAAAACAAGGTCACAAAAATTATAAAATATACATGAAGTTTGCTTTTAAAAAAATAGGGTCTTTTTTTTTTTTGCAAAGTAATAGTAGGTTATAAAAGTGAAAATTAAAGGAGTAATAGAGGACTTAAATTTTTTTTTTAATTAAAAAAAAAGAAAGAATGATTGTAAAAATAGTAAAAATATATCTAGGACTTACTCTGGTGTTGTTGTGGGTATTGTGGGGTCAGTTCATTTTCGGCTAGTTCCTTGGTCCGGCTTATACTTCTCAAGATCTATAGGCCCCTTCCTATGTAGTCGGTACTAACGACAGGGTTTTAATCTATTGCCTGTTGCTTCCAAGGCGGTTCCCTCTGTTATAGCTTCTTCTGTTTGCTGGTCTCTTCAGTGTCTGATTTCCGCCCTGACACAAAGAGGGCAGTGGTGGACACTTTTTTTTTTTTTAAGCTCACTTGTTCAGTCGCGCTGTGGGGAGAGAGGGATGCTGCAAACAGATAACACTGGCGTGTGCTCGCAGTGCCTCAGCCACACTGGGCCTGCCCCCGCTCACGGCACGTGTAGCCTCCCTGCCCACACTGCTCAGGCTCTAGGTTGCTCCGCAGGGAACCATCTGAGGCCGGCCCTGGGCTGCCTGCACCTCCCAGGTCTAAGCTGCTCAGGTTCAGGCACTCGGGTAGTCCTCAGAGGCACAGTTTTGTGCCCTGCGTTTTGTGCCCTTCCCAGGTCCGAGCAGCTCAGGTGATGAGGTGTTTGGCGAGTGCGGTTGCTGCGACTTATCGCCTCCCTGCCACTCGGTTTTCTGGGTATACAACCGGCGCACCTTCTCAGGCGGATGTTGACTGTCCAGAACCCCAAGAAGTTTTAGTTAGCAAAGAAGCCTGCTTACAGTTTTGTAAATAATGTCTCTCTGGGGCTGCGATTGCCCCCTTCCGGCTCTGGCTGCCTGTCACCGGAGGGGGATGGTCTGCAGCCGGTTATCTCTGTTCAGTCCTTTGTTCTGTGCGCAGGCCTGGCGGTGTCTTAAGTTAGGGCTGGCTTTTTGCGTGGTAGTTATCCCACAGTCTGGCTTGCTAGCCCAAATTAGTTCACTCAGATAGCATTCGGGACATTCAGGCCAGATCCTTACTCTAAGTGATCCAGCCCGCGCCTCCCTGCCCCGCCCCCGCTTGCTAGTGGCGGGTGCAGGCGTCTGCGCTGCTTCTCCGCTGGGGGAGTTACCATTGGGCTGGTAATCTGTGGGTTTTAATTGTTTATTTATTTTTCCTCCCTGTTATGTTGCCCTCTGTGCTCCCAAGGCTCGGCACAGACTCGGCAGTGAGAGTGTTTCCTGGTGTTTGGAAACTTCTCTCTTTTTAAGACTCCCTTCCCGGGACGGAGCTCTGTCCCTCCCTCTTTTGTCTCTTTTTTTGTCTTTTATATTTTTTCCTACCTCTTTTCGAAGACAATGGGCTGCTTTTCTGGGTGCCTGATGTCCTCTGCCAGCATTCAGAAGTTGTTTTGTGGAATTTACTCGGTTTTTAAATGTTCTTTTGATGAATTTGTGGGGGAGAAAGTAGTCTCCCCATCCTATTCCTCTGCCATCTTAACTCCTCCCTCCCTCAACTCTCATTGCCTGTAATTTTTTCCATTTATTCAACAAGTGTTTATTAAGCACCTACTATGTACTAGAGACTTCTATGCTGGGGACATAGGAGTAAACAAAACAGACAAAAATAAACCTGCCATCATGATATATTTAATTGGGTGAGACAGAAATAAAATAAATAAGGAAAATATAGAGTATATAAGAAGAGGATAAGAAAATTATGCAGAAAAATAAAACAAAGAATGGGAACATAAGATTAGAGTTTTGCAAATTATTAAGTTCAGCAGACAAGACAGGCCATACTAAGAAGCTAACATTTAAGCAAAACTTGAAGGAGATGAAGGAGCATTACCTGTGGATACCTTCAGGAAATCATTTTGGGTAAAGGAACCATCAAGTCAAAGGTCCTTAAGTTGAGAGCAGCCTAGAGTTTTTGAGGAACAGAAAAGAGGTCAGTGTGCTATTAGCAGAGGGAGCGAGGTGGGAAAATCATAGATGAGGTCAGAAGGGAAAGGCAGCTAATCATTTAGAAACTTGGGCAGAGAGCTGGAGAATTCTGACGCCAGAGAAGTAATACAACCTACCTTCACTTGTCCTGTTTTGAGAAGAGTCTTCAAAAAAGGCAAAAGTGGATCAGGGAGGCCAATTAACATGCTTCACAATAATCTGGATGTAAGAAACAACAGAGACTCTTGGAGTCGTAGAGGTGATAAGAAGTGTTCTGATTCTGGATATGTTTTGAAAGTAGAGCAAACAAGATTCACTGATATGGGTATGACATGTAAAAAGAGAGAGAAAGAGACAGGTGGGGAGGGTTCCAAGATTTGGGGCCTGAAAAACTACAATGACACAATTGTTGTTAAGCAAAATAGAGAGGACTGGGAAGAGCAGATTTGGGGGAGGGGTAGAAAGGATCAAGGGTTCTTCAGACACATAAAGTCTGAGCTGTCAGACATCCAAGTAGTAGTAAAGTGTAGACAGTTGGATGTATGCATCTGGAGGTAAGGAGAGAAGTCTGGGCTGGACATTTTAATTTTGGAATTCATCAGCCTTGAGACTAGATAGGATCACCAAGGGAGTCAGTGTAAACAGAAAAGAAGCAAGTCCAAAGACTTGAAAAGAAGTCCTGGTGCTCAAACATCAAGAAGATGATGAAGCAGGACAAATAAAGTTGACTGGGAGAAAGGCTCAGAGAAGGAGGAAGAAAGTCAGGAGAGCTTGATGTCCTGAGAGCCAAGTGGAGACACTTTCAAGGACAGAGTGATGCCAAACCCTGCCGATAGGTCTCATGAGGTGGGGACTGAAAACTGACCATTAATGCAGCACATGAAGGTCACTGCGACTTGATAAACGCATTATCATTGGATAGAGAGGAGTGAAAGCTGGGTTGGAGTTAAAGACAGAATGGGAGGGGATTTGAAGAAAACGAACTGTGGACACTGCATTTTCCTCCTGACAGGAGTAGGGAAATGGAGTGGTAATTAAAAAGAATAGGGAGTACAATAAAGGATTTTTTAAAGAAGAGAGAAACACATTCTTTGGAACTTTTTATATATACAATCATTATCTTAAAATGATGACGGCTTTATTTCTTCCTTTTCAATTCTTATGTCTTTTATTTGACTTCTCTGTCTCAACCTGACTAGCTCTCGAGAACAATGCTGAATAGAATGAGGATAGTGGATATGCTTTTTTCCTTCTTTAAAAGGAGCTTTCTAAATTTTCAGTGTAAGTATAATGTTTGCTCCAGGCTTTTGGTTAATGCCTTTTGTCAGATTAAAAAGGTTTCCTTTTATTCTTATTTTTCTAAGAATTGTTAAAGTTTATCTTCTGCTCTTTTAAGATAATCCTATTTTCCCTTTTAATTTCTTAATGTGGTGAACTGCAGTAATAGATTTTTAAATATAAAACCATTGTTGCACTCCTAGGATAAACTCCTAGGAGTTTTGTCCCTGGTGGCTCAGATGGTTAAGAATCTGCCTGCATTGCAGGAGACCTGGGTTCGATTCCTAGGTTGGGAAGATTCCCTGGAGAAAAGAATGGCAACCCACTCCAGTATTCTTGCCTGGGAAATCCCATGGACAGAGGAGCCTGCAGATTCCTACAGTCCATGGGTTCACAAAGTTAGACATGACTGAGGGACTAAAACTTTTTTGGAACAGTAAGGTTGGCCTATAATTACCCTCTCTTCTACTAATTTTACTTGGCTTTGATATCAAGGTATAAATACTAGTCTCATCAAATGAGTTGGGAAATGTCTCACATTTCTATGATTTACAACAATTTTATCAGATGGTAATGATCTATTTCTTGATCCCATCAGTTTAGTTCAGTCACTCAGTCATGTCCAACACTTTCCAACCCCATGGACTGCAGCATGCCAGGCTTCCCTGTCCATCACCAATTCCTGGAGCTTGCTCAAACTCATGTCCATCAAGTTGGTGATGCCATTCAACCATCTCATCCTCCGTCATCCCCTTCTCCTGCCTTCAATCTTTTCCAGGATCAGGGTCTTTTCCAATGTCAGTTCTTCGGATCAGGTGGCCAAAATATTGGAGTTTCAGCTTCAGTATCAGTCCTTCCAATGAGTATTCAGGACTAAGTTCCTTTAGAAAGCGATAAAATCTTCTGGGTATCATGAAGCTTTTTGTTTGGTTGGTTGGTTTTTATTTTTTTGGTAGATTTTTAAGGTACTTATTCAATTTCTTTGAAGAAAATTAAAGAATTTGTGCTTCAGTCACTTTTGGTAAAATATAATTTCTAGAAAATAGTACATCTTCTCTGAGTTTTCAGATTTATTGGCATAAAATTTTTTGTGTTATTCTTATTTTTTGTATTTGCATCTGTATTTGCTCTTTTTCATTATTGTCTTTCATCAAAATTTTCAGGTTTTTTTTAATAGATTTTAGTTTATTAATCATCTGTAGGATCTTTTTTCTGACTAAATTCTTTTTTAGTGCTTATGATTTTCCTTTTTGTTCTTTCTCGGATTGTATTCTGCTTTTTTCTCCCAACCCCTTCAGGATTTTTTTTTTTTTTACTGTCTTATTTTTTTAATATAAGCATTTAAGACCACAAATTTCTTGTTAAGTACTACTTAGCTTCATCCTACAAGTTTTTGAGACATAATATTTTCATTATGAATTCTAAATTTTTATTTTGATTGTGATTTCCTCTTTGTCACATAAATTAGAAGTTTGTGCTTTAATTCCTCAGAGAATATTCATAATCTTCTATTGTTGAGTTAAAATTTAACTGCACTGTAGTCAAAGAATGTGAACTGCATGATACCAATTGTTTGGAAATGGTTGACTTGCTTTGTAGCATAGTTTATGGCTTATTTGTGTACATAATAATAGCTAATGCTTAAGTAGCACTTGCTTTGTTCCAGGAACCCTTCTAATAACTTGTTGTTTTAGTCGCTGCTCAGTCATGTCTGACTCTGTAACCCGCCAGGCTCCTCTGTCCATGGGATTTCCCAGGCAAGAATACTGCAATGGGTCGTCATTTCCTCCTCCAGGGCATCTCCCTGAGCCAGTCTCCTGTGTCTCCTGCATCGCAGGTGGATTCTTTACCCACTGAGCCATGGGGGAAGCCCAAAAGTGTGAAAATGCTAGTCTGAAAGAAACTGCAAAGAAATGAATTCATGTCATGCATAAGATTTTCTTTAAGGCATGATATAATTCAAAACTAAATGGCAAATTTTTCTCTTTCTTCATAATGGTAGGTCTTATAATTGACACTTTTTTTACATTTGATAAATTACAATGAATTTCTCTAAAGTTATGCAATAGCTCTATTTTCCTATTATCACAAGGAACTTGGAACACTTTCATGTCCATCTTACATATTCTTAAGCAGCACTTTTATGCTACCTTGTTTAATGCCCTCAAAACTATTCTTTAAAATTACTGATTTTTTAAAAATTCAGCCAAAGCTTATTTTGAGTACCTAATGTTCTTTGGAAGGAATGATGCTAAAGCTGAAACTCCAGTACTTTGGCCACCTCATGCGAAGAGTTGACTCATTGGAAATGACTCTGATGCTGGAGGGAATTGGGGGCAGGAGGAGAAGGGGATGACAGAGGATGAGATGGCTGGATGGCATCACTGACTCGATGGACGTGAGTCTGAGTGAACTCCGGGAGTTGGTGATGGCCAGGGAGGCCTTTTGTGCTGCGATTCATGGGGTCGCAAAGAGTCGGGCATGACTGAGCGACTGAACTGAACTGATTCCAGAAAGGACTTGAAATGAAAAGACTATGATGCTGGGAGGGATTGGGGGCAGGAGGAGAAGGGGGCGACAGAGGATGAGATGACTGGATGGCATCACCGACTCGATGGATGTGAGTTTGAGTGAACTCCGGGAGCTGGTGATGGACAGGGAGGCCTGGTGTGCTGCAATTCATGGGGTCGCAAAGAGTCAGATACGACTGAGTGACTGAACTGAACTGAACTGAATGTTTCCTTGTTTCTTTTCTCACCATTCTTTTTTAAAAAATTATTTTCTTCTTTTTGACTTCTGAATCCAAATTCCTACTTTCTGAAGTATACATTTTGAAATCCCCTCAGTGAAGGTCTGTTAGAAACAAATTTTCTCAATGTTTTTCTGTTTTCTAGACTTTTTGTCTTCATTTTGCCTTTAATTTTGAATAATTTTCTGTATATACATTTCTAGATGGGCAGCCTTTTATTCCTTGGTAATCCCTACTATTGCTGTTGGGAAATCTGCTGTCAATTTAATTGTCATTCCTTTATGCATAGTCTACTTTTTTCTATTTTAATATTTTCCTTGTGTTTTTGATGTTATAGGTTTTTACTATTATGAGTCTAAATGTGGTTTTATTTGTATATTTCTACTTTAATCATTTCGTGACTTTGAGTTTTATGCCTTTTATCAAATTTTGAAAGTTCTTAAATATTATATCAACGATTACCTTTTCCATTTAATCTCTCCTTCTGGAAATCCCATTTAATTACCTATTTATGCATCCCACAAATATATTTTGAGTACCTATTATCTTCCAGCAATATTTTAGATGTTGGGAATCTAATGGCAAATAAAGCAGACAACAAGCATTGCCCTCATAGCCTTCATACACTATTCTATCCTCCATCTCTGTCTTGCTTTTTAATTGTGGTATAGTTGACAAGTGGTGGTGGTAGTGGTTTAGTCGCTAAGTCGTGTTCGACTCTTGTGATCCCATGGACTGTAGTCTGCCAGGCTCCTCTGTCCATGGGATTCTCCAGGCAAGAATGCTGGAGTGGGTTGCCATGAACATTATGTTATTTTCAGGTGTAGAACACGATGATTTGATATTTGTATATATTTCAAAATGGTCACCACAATAGGTCAACATCCATCACCATCAAAGTTACAAATTTTTTCCCTTATGATGATAGTTAATAATACTATGTTGCATATTTGAAAGTTGCCAAGAGAGTGGGTCTTAAAGGTTCTCATCACAGGAAAAAAAATTTTTGTTTTGTAATTCTATGTCTCTTGATCTTTTGTATTTTCCATTTCTACAGAATATACATTGTTTGTTTGTTTGGTTTGTTTCCTTGGTACTAAATTCCAATCCATTCAGTCTCTTTGAGTTGGAATTTAGCTTACATCCAAGTTTCATTTGGTTTCAAGTCTAAGTTTTGTTTGGTTCTTTTTTGCCATCTTTCAGGCCTTTTTTAAAGTGACTTGGTCTTCTTCCATAAAAATAATTTTTCTTTATACATTGAATCATTCTGAACATATAATTGCATAACGAGATCAATAATTTTATTACCTGAAATTTTTGAATTTTTGCTCTGAATTTCATCTGTTGATATGCTTATAATGGCTTATTTCCTTGAGTGTTTTATTATTTGGGGTTTTTCACTTGTGTTTAAATAAAGATTTTACTTGTGTGAATACTCAGTGGCTTGAGGGTTGAGTGTTTCATCCCTCAAAGTAATTTTATGTTTGCTTCTGCTGGGAGCCCCAGTGGTATTATATCTGGGGCAGCATTTGGTTTTGTTATTGTTGTTATTGTTAGTGTATTGACTTTGGAGATTCTTGGAATGATAAAACAAATAAGGTTGTGTATAGGTGTGGTTTTTTAAAGTGGAAGGAGTGATGCAAATATAAAGGATTATTAGTATGGATGCCTATGTAGATTGTGACTATGACAGGGGAGTAACTATGTGGTCTTTTTTTGTTTGTTTGTTTGCTATTATTTAGTGGTTGTAGAAACATGTATAAATATTGTAACCATAGAAGGAAACATTTATAACTCTCTGTAAGTTATAAACCCAAGACTGTCTGTTATATATATAAACCCAAAGTTCTGGTATCCTTAAGAGAAGTAATAAAAATAGTAATAGCTAACCTTTATCTACTCTTAGTATGTGCCAGGTATTATTGTAAATCCTTTTCTTGTATGTTACCTAATTTAATCCCCACAATAGTCATAGGAGGTAAATATTAATAATATTCCAATTTTAAGGATTAGGCAACTGAGTTACACAGAGATAAGTGATTGCCCAAGACTGAGCATGCACATATGCAGAGCTGATAAAAGCAGAACATAGCTTTGAACTGGGCAGTCTGACCCAAGAGCCCATGCTCTTACCCACTATTTATACTTCTCTAAAGGAGGGCCCATCTTCTGCCATAAGATGATTTCCTTCTTCTCACTCAAACCTCTCCTTCCACGCCAAATCCACTCTTCCCATCACTGACCATTTTATTTCCAAGGTTCCACCTTCCCTTTTGCCAGTGGGCCATTCCTTGAAGACTGCTTACAGCACAGAGAAGGGTGACTAGAAGGTTAACGCATGCTGATGCGGGGGTGTAGTGTCTGTGCCGAATTGGAGTGATCCATTCTGATAAGCAAACCTGGAGCAGTGCACTGCGTGGCTTTTTCATTGTCTTTCTCCTCCATTTGACATACCTACCACTTTAGGATAAATTACTTTAAAATTGACAATGACCAGGTCACTGGGAGAATGAATCTCTAAACTCAGCTTGATGAGTTTGTTATTAAATAGATATGGCCCTTGAAAGATATTCATTTTAATATGCATGGGTACTCACTGAATGTTGAACTCAAACATAAACACATACATATGTACACATATATATTTCGTAGGAAAAGGGTGTTTCCTGGAATGTGAATCAGGAAAACCTAATTTCAAAGCCAATTCATCACCAAAAAATTTAAACTATTCAGTTACATCATTAAAAGAATTAAAAAGGGTTTCTCTTAAAAAATTTTTTTTTGTCTTTTTTAGTATCTGCTGAAGGAAGCAGTTAACCACTAATTCAGGGGGAATAAATTTTTCTTCATGTCAGACATAGGAATTTGAATATATAAAGTTTCCAGCTGAAAAATCTCTTTACTTTTTTAGTTAAGGGTATGGAATAAGAAATTATTAGTTTTAAGATGTTCACAACAATAAGAAGTTTCCTAACTGGTTCACCTATGCATAATATATTAACATATTAGCTGAATTTACAACCACTGTGAAGCAATTTATCCTTATAATGGCTGCTTAACTTTGCTTGTTAGAAATGTTAGAATATATGCCTTCGGCTCAACAATCTCACTGACACTATTCTGCACATCCCAGCCTCATTCCAAGGCACCTTTTTCAGAATTCCTTAATAATCCAGCACTCTCTTAGCATGGAAATGATTAGATCTTTGTGTTCATGAACCCAGACACATACATATGCCATATACTTTCAGTAAATTGCACCTTTAACTTTTACTGAGGCTTGTTTCTTCCAAGTGAAATTCTCTTTGCTATTTATTGTTAAGTGATTGTTTCGGCATGGTTTGCTGTGTTTCTCAATGTCATCTATATAAATTCTGTTGTAACTGAGTCCCAGGGACCTGATTTAAAATGACTATTCCAAGGGAGAAACAAAATCTTGGGTGAGCCCATTTCCTTTGTCCAAGGACAGTTTTGGCAGACAGACTTGGCTATGAGCCAGCAGCTGGGAAAATGAGCGTCTTTGTCCTAGCAGGAGATTTGGATAATGTAGCATAATCTTCAGTACAGTCTACCCTGGCACCATCTGAATTCATTTGCTTTATGTAATAGTTTCATCCCATGTGGATACTGCTTTTCGGAGATGCTGACTGATCTCTACCACTCCAGTGTGTATCAAGGCTGCAGTTGGTACTCATCATCTCAGTACTGGCTGAATAATGGTTTTTCTGGGCTTTCCAGATGGTGCCTATGGTAAAGAATCCACCTGCCAATGCAGAAGACTCGGGTTCGATCCCTGAGTCAGGAAGATCTCCTAGAGGAGGAAATGGCAACCCACTCCAGTATTCTTGCCTGGAGAATTTCACTGGACAGAGGAGTCCGGCAGGCTACAGTCCAAGGGGCCATAAAGAGGCAGACATGACTGAGCACAGCAGAGCACAAAGATGTCCACGTTCTAAACCCCAGAACCTGTGAATTTTATCTTATATGGCAAAAGGGATTTTTCAGATGTAATACATTTTAGGGAAGATACATTCTGGGATGTAACACATTCTAGGATGTAATACATATAGGGAAGCAAAAAAGAGACAGAAGAAGGAAATAGAATCATGCAAGCAGAGTTTGGAGTGACGTACTTTGAAGACAGAGGCTCATGAAGGCCATGAGTCAAGGAATTCAGATAACCTGTAGAAGAAAGAAAAGGGGATTTTCTCCTCAGAGCCTCCAAGGGAACTATCACTGCTTTAGCCCAGTGAGACTCATTTGCAACTTTTTTACCTCCAGAACTGTAAGAAAATTAATTTGTCAACACAAATTCTTGAGCTTCTAAGTATGTGATAATTTATTACAGCAGCAACGGGAAAATTAATATGGTCTTCCTCCTCTATCGCCTAGTCTAGATTTTCCTCATCTTCAGCTAGCACCTCTGCTGATTTAAGCTGCTTCTTAGTTGGGTGGCTCAGATGCTTTTTCCTGAGGGATCTGAGACCCTGGTGTCCATGCCCTTCTCAGGTTGTGACTGCTCCATTGTCCATTTACATCAAAATTGGTCAAGGCAGTGCCTATAGATGCCCTCATCGTGTAGCAGCCACCCAACTTCCTCCTAATGCAGTAGTCAGTTACCTTTGCCAGGATGGTGACTCCTTTTGTTTTCTGCTGGTCTCTTGTCATGGAAGCCTGGAGTGACTGGGTTCCCAGGCTTGTGTATTCTGCACGTGTGTGTGCATGCTATGTCACTCTAGTTGTGTCCAACTCTGCGACCCCAGGGGCTGGGGCTGGTGAGGCGCCTCTGTCCATGGGGTTCTCTAGCCAAGAATACTTGAGTGGGTTGCCATCTTCTCCTCCAGGGGATCTTCTCAACCAAGGAATTGGATCCACACCTCTTATGTATCCTACATTGGCAGATGGGTTCTTTACCACTAGTGCCACCTGGGAAGCCCTGTGTCTTCTGCCTATAGTGAATTCATCACCATGCCACACAGTCATCATTTTAGTATGTATATATATATATATTACTTGTTGGGGAATTGTGGCCCATCCTTATAGAGTATTTGGCCGAGTTGCTCCTTCAAAAGCTTGTTCTATAGATCTATCAATCCAGCAGTTTCAGAGTAGAGGAGGAGAGGTTATGATATGCAAAAGAACAAGTGAATTCCATGATCATGTGCCTACTGCTGGAGCTCCTTGCTGTAAAGTGATTCTTTGGTCAGACATAATGTTCATGGGCTCCTGTGTCAGCAGATCACATACTCTGTGATCCCTTAAACAGTGACTGAAGCTTAAGATCTGTGGGCAGGAAAGACGAACTCAAACCCTGATTACATGTAAATTCTACATGATACAAATTGACATCTTCTAAAATTTATTTTTAGTTGGAGGATAATTGCTTTATTGTGTTGGCTTCTACTATACATCAGCATGAATCAGTCATAGGTATATGTATGTCTGATCCCCCTTGAACCTCCCTCTTCCCTCCCACTGCATCCTACCCCAAATTGATGTCTTTTTCAGAGTGGAAAGATCTGAGGTAAAAAAAAAATTGCCACCAAATCACTGATTGGCTTCCTCGAGGGATAGTGCCATTTTGGGCACTAAGCATTGACCTATGTTGCTAGCAGATTGCACACTTAGGCAATGACAATAATAACAAGACCAACCTTAGGGAAGACCAACCTTGGGGAATAGGATCTTATGCTTTTGGGTGGTGGTAGCTTATATCCCTCACAGCAAAGCAACTCCATTCATGCAGCCATTGAAGCACACTGTGCTGCTGCTAAGTCTCTTCAGTCATGTCCAACTCTGTGCGACCCCCGAGACGGCAGCCCACCAGGCTCCCCCGTCCCTGGGATTCTCCAGGCAAGAACACTGGAGTGGGTTGCCATTTCCTTCTCCAATGCGTGAAAGTGAAGTAGCTCAGTCGTGTCCGACTCCTAGCGACCTCATGGACTGCAGCCTACCAAGCTCCTCCGTCCATGGGATTTGCCAGGCAAGAGTACTAGAGTGGGTTGCCATTGCCTTCTCCGGGAGCACACTGTAGTGGCTATGATAAAACTGATATCGTCTGGTTAAACCATTCTATATGCTTGTTTTTAGTGCCTCTTTGGTGGTTAATGCTCTCATGGGCATTAACATGGGATAAAAAAGATATCTATACTTTGTGCCAAAGCCTATGTATCAAACTACATGTTTCTAACTCAGTGTTCCTTATCTCTGATCTCCCAATCTTCCTTCTTCCAGGTCCTCGGCCATTCAGCCAAGACATCTCCCACCACTTATGATTCTTAGCTCTTACATATACATTCCTTTTCCCATATAAAGTTAATGACCAAGTATACAGCCTGAAACTGTGTCCATTGGGAGAATTTTCTCTTACTGTTTTCTTTCAAGAGCCACCTCTAAGTAGGTCTATACTCTTAACAGCAGTCAAATTTTGACTTTATAAAATGTACCTATCTTACCCCCCAAAAAAATATCCAATAAAATGCTTACTAGAGAAATTCTAGGAGCATTTTCATTAAAGTCAGGAATTATACAAGACATTCTAGTGTAATATAATTATTTTAAATTTTTATAGAGATTATAGACAAAGCAATTAATAAAAAGGTAAAATTAGCAACAAAGTTTAAAAAGAAGGAAGTAAGATTACCATATTGTGCAAATAACACAATAACAAAGCTGGAAATCCAAGAGAATCAACTAAAACACTCTTAACAATTAAAAGAATTCAGTGTATTGGTAGGGTATCAAATTCGTGTTCAGAAATTGGTAGATTTTATATAATAATAATCAGTGGAAATACTGGTCAAGAGAAACCAATTTAGAGTGCCAAAAAATAGATAAAGTATCTACATATATAAACAATCTGCATTAAGAAATTTGCATGCCCTTGACTAAGAAATCTTCAAAATCTTATTGAGGAACACAAAAATGGACTTGAAAAGTAGAGAGGCATGCTTTGTTCTTTTTTCTTTAACTTTTTATTTTGTATTGGGGTATAGTCAATTACCAATGTTGTGATAGTTTCAGGTGAGAGGCATGCTATGTTGTTACATAGGAAACTCAGTATCATAAATACGTGTTATCCTTTAGTCAAAATATTTTAATAAAAACACCATCAGAAGTTTTCTTTCAGAACTATACAAACTGATTATATATCTCCTGTGTAGTAGTAGCAGCAGCAACAGCAGCAGAAGTAATAGTAATGGTAATGATATAGCAACCAGAGAAAAAAATAAAACAGAAGTGTAATGAAAAGACACAAATCTACTTCCACTTAAAGGAATTTGTCCTATACAATTGCTCCTGTAAGTGGGAAGTAACTTGCATATGAGGTTAGTCAATGCAACATTTTTCGTAATTCCAAAGACTGGAAACTGCCTAAATGGTCATCAATAGGAGACAAATTAAATACACTATGGTACAACCTTGGGCTTCCCTGATGGCTCAGTAATAAAGAATCTGCCTGCCAATGCAGAAGACTCAGATGTGGGTTCGATCCCTGGGACGGGAAGATCCCTTAGAGAAAGAAATGGCAACCTACTCCAGTATTCTTGCCTGGGAAGTTCCATGGACAGAAGAGCCTGGCAGGCTACAGTCCATGGGGTCGCAAAGAGTTGGACATGACTTAGCAACTGAACAATAAAAACAAATGGTACAACCTTACATTGGAATACTGTCTTACCATAAAACTGAATGGGGAAACTATATGACAGTTTGAAAAGATTTCCAAGATTCAGTATGAGGTGAAAGAGCAAGAGGCAGATGTGTATGTCCATTATGCTGCCATTTGTCTATAAAATAAGGAGTGGGGGAGTGTATATGTGTATGAATATATGTGTATCATGTATTTCTACACATACATACCTACATTTACTCAAATATATGCATATAAAATCTTTGGAAGGATATACAAGAAAGTAATAACTCAGCACTTTGTTGAAGAATAATGAGCAGGGGAAATGGGAGACTTTTTTCTTATTTCCTATTTTTTTAAATTAAATTTTAAATTAAGATCCAAAAATTTGTTCAAACAATTAAATTTTGAAAATTAGTGCCAACAAAATCTTCTTTCCTATTCAATTAAAACCAATGAGAATATTATGCTTAGTGAAACAAGTCACACAGAGAAATACAAATAATACGTATGCTTAGTTGCCCAGTCATGTCCAACTCTTTTGTGACCCCAGAAGCATGCCAGCCTTCTCTGTCCATGGGGATTCTCCAGGCAAGAATACTGGAGTGGGTTGCCACGCCCTTCTCCAGGGGATCTTAGGGACTGAACCCGTGTTTCTTATATATCCTGCAGACGGATTCTTTACCCAGGTCTCCCACATTTCAGACAGATTCTTTACCATCTGAGCCACCAGGGAAGCCCTACAAATGCTATATAATATCACTTATATGTGGAATATAAAAAAAAATACAAATGAACATATATGTAAGACAGAGGGCTTCCCTGATAGCAATAAAGAATTCACCTGCAATGAAGGAGACGCAGGAGATACATGTTTGATCCCTAGGTCGAGAAGATCCCCTGGAGGAGGAAATGAGAACCCACTCCAGTATTCTTACCTGAAAAATCCCATGGACAGAGGAGCCTGGAGGGTACAGTCCAAAGAGTTGCAAAGAGTTGGACATAACTGAGAGACTGAACACACACACAAGACAGAAACAAACTCACAGACATAGAAAATAAACTTGGGGTTACCAAAGTGGAGAGGGAAGAGGGGAGGGACAAATCAAGGGTATGGGATTAATAGATATAAATTACTGGCCTCAGCAGTGCCTTCTCAGACCTCCTGGAGCCCCTGGGTGCCAGGAAGATGAAGCGGGCTGCAGCCGAGCAGGGGCCACACCAGCACCCATTCCCTCTGGAACTCACCCTCTTGGCCTGTACGCCACCATCTGCCAGAGCCTACATCCAGTACAAGCTGCCAGCTGTGCAGTGCCCTGCTCTGGAAGCAGTGAGCTAAGGCTGCACTTGACCTCCGGGACAAGGCCCAGCACCAGCTGCAGGCCTGCAAGCAGCGGGAGCCACAGGCCTGCGAGCGGCGGGAGCCGCAGACCGAGCTGCAGCTAGAGCGGCGCTGGAGAAACAGACACAGGAAGACACCTGCTGGACTCTGAAGGACAGTGTGCAAGACTTCGCAGTGCACTGAGCAGCAGCATGGCCTGAGTGAGGGGCCACCCGTCAGGGGTCCAGCATCTTCCAACCTCAAAATCCAGCTGGAGAGGACTTGACCTGAGCTGTGTCCGCCAGACCTTCCAGATGCCATAAGGAAGTGGATTCTGGAAGGAAACCCTGCTCTCTGGCTCAGCCCCACACCAGGCCTGTCACTTCTGAAAAACAGACAAGAATGATGGTTACTGATCTGAGCCGGATGCTTGGCAGGCAGGTAGTGAGGGTTCCACAGTGACCTTTCTGGGTCCTGGTGGTCTGGGATGAGGTGGTGGGGAACAGAGGGGCAGGCAGTGGACAGCAGTGCTGGCCTGAGCCTGTGTACCCATTTTCCTTCAGTTCAACTGGAATGTGGAAGGCCTCCCAGCATCTGTGGTCTTCAGGTAAGTGTGCAAGACAACTTACTGCTCACGGGACTTCCCCTTACCTAAACTCAGCCACCGTGGTCCCAGGATCAGAGCCTCATTCTTTCTAGTCCTGGAAATAGCCACGCGGTGTTGTAATATTTGCTTTTGAGGATCCTTGGAGTGTAACTTCATTTATTCAAATTATGCCTGGGAGAGCAGATATTCATTACAGGAGGTGAACACAGAGCAGTGTTTTCAGGTGGTTCTGGAGCCCGCGGGCCAAGGCACATCTTGCACGGTTTCCTAGCTTGCTGGTGGCTACACGTGAACTCACTCTCCTCAGGGTGTCCACCTGTATGTGGCACCCGGGCTCTTCAGCAAGACCTGAGGTGTGGCAGGTGCTACATTTACACGGGCCACTGCCAGAGGCAGGAAATGAGCTTTTAGGCCCAGAAGAGAGACCATTTTCCCCCAAAATGGCTTCCTGGCAGCTGGAGCAGGATTCTTATTCCTAGAAGGGAGGCAGAATGGTGCCTTCTGCATTAGGGTGGACTCACAGTGCCTTCTGTCGGGACAGAGGAGGACTTGGTGGCCTGCCTCAGTTTCCCAGCTCAGACAGGAGCCTACAGTGTAGCCCAGCAGCAGGGCAGCCACAGAAGAGCCAGGACAGTGTGGAGAGAGGCCAGAGCCTGACCTGCTTTCCTCCTTCCAGTCCTTCCCCTTCCCTTCCCCACTGGCGCAATCCAAGTGGGGTGGGGAGCTGCTGGCAGGATTAGAGAACCAGGCCAGACTGACGGATCCTGAGCCATCCAGCAGCATGGCCAGGCCTCAGCTCCCCAAGGACCCAGGGCTGGAGCCCCTCAGTGGGGGCTGTACAGCAAGGTTTGTGTGTAGGTAACACTGCTGTGGCTTTAATGGAGGCAAGCCTATGAACAATAAGTACTTAGTGAGGAGCAAAAGCAACAAAAAATAAATACAAAAATGATGTAGGCTGACATAATGAGCAATAATTCATTAAAAGTTCTAATGAGGAAAACAAAGATTTTGTTTACAGCAACAATAGAGACATAAAATATACTAGGAAGCACCTTTTAAAAATATGTGGAACTTACATGAAGAAAATAACAAAATTAGTATTGTAGAATTGAAAAATTGAACAAACAGAAAAGACAGCCCTGAAATAGAACCTGATATGTACATAAGACAGTTACTAGGAAATGAATTATTCAGTAAATAATGATGGAAAAATTAGATTAACTACTTTGTAGAAAATGTACATCTTACTTCCATTAATGCCAGATAGACTCAAGGGCTAAGTGAATGGTTAAAAGATTAATTTCTGAAATATTAAACATTAAGTGTTTTGTTAAATTTTCTTTTAGTGTAGAAAAAGTTCAGGTAAATTTTTATTAAATATATGAATAAAGAAAATGTGAAATTTAAAAAGCTATTAAAGGAATCACAAAGAAAGAAAGGAGTGAGTGTAGATGGATATTTATTATGAACTTGGACTTTTCTTGTCAAATATGAGAAATGGTGAGCATGGTTTCCCCAGGAAAGGGAACTGAGATGGAGACAGAGTTTTCACTGAAAATCTTTTCTTTGTATCTCTTTTATTTTTGTATCATGTTCATGTATTATCTTTTAAAAACATAATTTAATGAACTTAAATTTCCAGTTAAAAAATAAAAAAAAAGTCCCAAAGATTGACAGATTTGGCTATTTAAAACCTTAGCATGGAAAAGGGAACCCTCTTACACTGTTGGTGGGAATGCAAACTAGTACAGCCACTATGGAGAACAGTGTGGAGATTCCTTAAAAAACTGGAAATAGAACTGCCTTATGATCCAGCAATCCCACTGCTGGGCATACACACTGAGGAAACCAGAAGGGAAAGAGACACGTGTACCCCAATGTTCATCACAGCACTGTTTATAATAGCCAGGACATGGAAGCAACCTAGATGTCCATCAGCAGATGAATGGATAAGAAAGCTATGGTACATATACACAATGGAGTATTATTCAGCCATTAAAAAGAATACATTTGAATCAGTTCTAATGAGGTGGATGAAACTGGAGCCTATTATACAGTGAAGTAAGCCAGAAAGAAAAACACCAATACAGTATACTAACGCATATATATGGAATTTAGAAAGATGGTAACAATAACCCTGTGTATGAGACAGCAAAAGAGACATTGATGTATAGAACAGTCTTATGGACTCTGTGAGAGAGGGAGAGGGTGGGAAGATTTGGGAGAATGGCATTGAAACATGTAAAATATCATGTATGGAACAAGTTGCCAGTCCAGGTTCGATGCACGATACTGGATGCTTGGGGCTGGTGCACTGGGACGACCCAGAGGGATGGAATGGGGAGGGAGGAGGGAGGGGGGTTCAGGATGGGGAACACATGTATACCTGTGGCGGATTCATTTTGATATTTGGCAAAACTAATACAGTTATGTAAAGTTTAAAAATAAAATAAAATTAAAAAAAAATAAAACCTTAGCATGTCAATAAATAATAGAAAAAAAGTCTAAAAATAATGTAACATGGAAACATATTCACAACCAGTATGTCAAAAGCTGACTTAATATCCTTGATAGAAAAAATATTATTTCACCAAAGAAAAGCCAAAAAAAAAAAAAAAAATGAAGTCATCTAAGGAAAAATAGACATGGGGTACAGTGGGCAATTCCCAAAGAAGGAAATACAAATGTCAAATAAAGATGTTGAAAACATTCTACCTTACTTCTGATCAAGAAATTCCAAGGAAAATAGTGATGAGATACTGTTTTTCAGGTATAAAATTACCAAAAATTAAAAATACTCTGTTCTTGCAAAGGCACAATGGGCTAAGCTTGCTTTCACCCAGCTGATGGAAGTATAAATTAGTAAGACCTTTCTGGAAAATAGTTTGGCTGTGTGTATCACAAGCCTTAAAATGTTCCTGAGTTTTGTCTCAGAAATTTCCGCTTCTGAAGAATCTAGCCTATACATAATCTACATCATGGAGACGGTTTCATGCCTAAGATGTTTACTGCAACATTAGTTGTAATAGAAAAAAGATCAAGCTGGAACTTACAGTTGGACAGAAGAGCCCCATCAGTGTCTGGCTCTAATGGTACATGACAGTGTAAGAGTTAATCCACCACACAGAGTTCACAGTCAGGCCAATTTTCCAAATTAAAGTGATGGGACGACCCAGAGGGATGGTATGGGGAGGGAGGAGGGAGGAGGGTTCAGGATGGGGAACACATGTATACCTGTGGCGGATTCATTTCGATATATGGCAAAACCAATACAATATTGTAAAGTTAAAAAATAAAATAAAATATTTTCATTCCAAAAAAATAAATAAATAAAGTGATGGGCCTCGTTTTCATATTTAGGTGTTTTATAAGATCATATTTTTGCTCAGTAAAGATGATTAGGTATTTAAGGAAGAATTAAAACAGGGGAACAGAGGGAAATTTGGTTGGGGAATACTTTAAAGGATTTGGTGGTTATTTTAATTGAAAAGGGAGAGCTGAAAAGATTTCTGTTGTGTACAGAAAGAGAAAGCTTGTGAGGAGAAATTGTAGGGTAAGTGAAACATTTCACAAAAGTTGCTGAAGTATCAGAGCCAAAAGTAAACCCTCACCTCTAATGAACTTTAAAATAGCATGAAATTTGAACCTGCTTGCAAGTGAATAATTAAGCTCCCTGTCTGTGTATCTGTGATAGTACAAACCTGCTCCATTTTAGCAGGTTTGCAAATCTACCTCGTCCACAAGGTTCTTATCTCCAAGGAAGAAGGTCTTTTATTGGGTTTTACAACCTTATGCCTTAGCCACAATGTGGCAAACCCATTTGCTATATGATTGAACTCATATTTTGTAGGTTCTTTGAAGGGTAATTTTCCAGAGTGGTATTTAACATGAAGCTGTTCTTTCAAACAGGATTACCAAACCAATAACAATGACCAAGCAGTGGTTGAAATCTGTATCACACGAATTACAACAGCCATCAGAGAGACAGAGTCGATTGAAAAGCATGCAAAGGCCCTTGTGGGGCTCTGGGACTCCTGCTTGGAACACAACCTGAGGCCCTCTGGGAAAGATGAAGACACTCCCCATGCAAAAATCGCATCTGATATCATGAGTTGCATTTTACAGGTATGTCTGTGTTCAGCATCATGCTATTTGATACTGGCTTGGCAGCTTAGTTGAACACGTGGTGTCTCTGAACCAAGAGCCAGTGTTTCTGTAGTGTTCAGATACTGTAAAAAGACACCACAAACCATCAATAGCTAAGCCGAGCAGACTGGTAATTAATAATCTAAGAAGGTTCTACTGAGCCCCCACTCAGCAAGACACGCTGTGGGGAATTCGAAGTAAGCAAGCTCTAGTCTATTTGGAGAGACAAGACATGTACGTATAAAAAGCTAACAATAAAGCACTGTGTGTCCAGATCTGAATGAGGAATATTGGAAAATTAAGAAAAGGAGAGCTCTTTTTCATCCAAGGAGACCCAAAGAGGGGGTAACCTCTGAATTGAGGGATAATGAGCTTGGAATATGTGGGGAGCAGTGGCTAAGTCATTGTAAAGTGCATTTCTATATATACTGTGAATTTTCCATGATGATATCTGCCTCTTCCAACTGTATTCAAATTCTTCCTGCTGGCATAAACATGACTTTGGAATTTTGGCTCAATCACAAACTAATTATGTAAAATTGAAATGTTGGCCAAGTCACGTGATTTCTAAGCCACAGTTTCCTCCTTATAAAATTTTACAAATTTTACCAACCAGTAATATTGATGGGCATTTCTTTTTTTTTTTTTTTTTCTGGCCACATTTCAGTTTACTTTCCATGATTAATGTTTTAAAGTGAGCTTCTCTGGTAGCTCAGCTGGTAAAGAATCCAGCTGCAATGCAGAAGAGCCTGGTTCAATTCCTGAGTCGGGAAGATCCTCTGGAGATGGTATAGGCTACCCATTCCAGTATTCTTGTGCTTCCCTGGTGGCTCAGATGGTAAAGAATCTGCCTGCAATGCTGGAGACCTGGGTTTGACCCCTGGGTTGGGAAGATTCCTGGAGGAGGACTTGGCAACCACTCCAGTATTCTTGCCTGGAGAATCCTCATGGACAGAGAGGAGCCTGGAGAGCTACAGTCCATGAGGTTGCAAAGAGTTGGACACAACTGAGTGACTGAACACAATGTTTTAAAGTAGAGATTATCCCTTCTTTTTACGCAGAATTAATTAGCATGCTGGAGTAGTGGTTCCACTGATTCTATTTTACTGAAAGGCTATATTAATAATAAACAATTAATTAGCACTGTCTGTCTACTAGGTTCAACAAAGACATGGTCTTAGAATGTAACGGTTTATTTAAAATTTGTTTATTTTTGGTTGAAGGATAATTGCTTTACACTGTTGGTTTCATTTCTGCCATACATCAACATGAATCAGATATACATATGTCCCCTCCATCTTGAACCTCCCTCCCACTTCCCAGCCTTTCCCACCCTTCTAGGTTATTACAGAGCCCTGGTTTGAGTTCCCTGAGTCATATAGCAAATTTGGGTATCTGTTTTACATATGGTAGTATTTATGCTTCAATGCTACTCTCTCCATTCATCTCACCCTCTCCTTCCTCCCAGCAATCCCGCCTGGGTTCATAAGTCTGTTCTTTATGTCTGCATCTCCATTGCTGCCTTGCAAATAGGTTCATCAGTACCATCTTTCTAGATTCCATGTATGTGTGTTAATATATATTTGTTTTTCTCTTTCTGACTTACTTCACTCTGTATAATAGTCTCTAGGTTCATCCACCTCATTAGAACTAACTCAAATGTGTTCCTTTTTTATGGCGGAATAGTATTCCATAGTATATATATACCACAGCTTGTTTACCCATTTGTCTGTCGATGGACCTCTAGTTTGCCTCTATGTCCTCGCTACTGTAAATAGTTCTGCAGTGAACGTTGGGGTGCATGTGTCTTTTTCAGTTTTGGTTTCCTCAGGGTCTATGCCTAGAAGTGGTATTTCTGGGTCATATGGTAGTTTTGGGCTTCACTGGTGGCTCAGATGGTAGAGAATCTGCCTGCAATGCAGAAGATCTGGGTTTGATCCCTGGGTCAAGAAGATTCCCTAAAAAAGAGAATGGCTTCCCACTCCAGTATTCTTGCCTGGAGACTTCCATGGGCAGAAGAGCCTGGTGAGCTACAGTCCAAAGGGTTACAAAGGGTCGGACATGACTGAGTGATTAACACACACATGGTAGTTTTATTCCTAGTTTTTTAAGGAATCTCCATACTGTCTTCATAGTGGCTTTATCAATTTATGTTCCCACCTGCTGTGCCAGAAGGTTCCCTTTTCTCCACACCTTTTCCAGCCTTGTGGTTTGTGGTTTTTTGATGATGGCCAGTGTGAGGTGATATCCCTTTTAGTTTTGATTTGCATTTCTCTAATAATAAACAATGTTGAACATCTTTTCATGTGTTTATTAAGTATATGTATGTATTCTTTGGAGAAATGTCTGTTTATGTCTTTTGCCTGCTTTTTGATTAGGTTGTTTGTTTTTCTGGTATTGAGTTATATGAGCTACTTATATATTTTGGAAATTAATCCTTTGTCAGTTGTTTCATTTGCTATTATTTTCTCTCATTCTGAGGGCTTTCTTTTCACTTTATAGTTTCCTTTGCTGTGAAAAAGCTTTTAAATGTAATTAGATCCCACTTGTTTATTTTTGTTTTTATTTTGATTATTCTAGGAGGTGGGTCTAGAGGAGCTTGCTATGATTTATGTCATAGAGGGTTCTGTCTATATTTTCTTCTAAGAGTTTTTATAGTTTCTGGTCTTATATTTAGGTCTTTAATCCGTTTTGAGTTTATTTTTGTGTATGGTGTTAGGAAGTGTTCTAATTTCATTCTTTTACATGTAGTTGGATACGTGTAAAGGTTCACGTATCCAGTTCTCCAACACCACTTTTTGAAGAGACTATCATTGCCCCACTGTATATTCTTGTCTCCATTGTCAAAGATAAGGTGTCCATAGGTGCATGGTTTATCTCTGGGCTTTCTATCTTGTTCCATTGATCTATGTTTCTGTTTTTATTGGCATGTAATGGTTTTAAAACCCAAATAGTCTTCTCTGATTTGGTGTGGCATTGTGGATTGCAAAGAGACTTTCACCTTCCACTTTCACTGAGGCTTATGTTGCTGGAGGAGTCAGGCTAGCAGCCTAACAACCATCTCAGTGCACTTTCCCAGTACATCTTGGTATATTATTATCTATGGTCCTCCTGGCCACAGAGAGAAGGTTGTTTCATATAGGAACATTACTTTTATTTATTTATTATTGGGATATAGTTGCTTTACAATGCTGTGTCCGTTTTGGTTGTACAGCAAAGTGAATCAGCCATATATTCCCTCTTTTTTGGATTTCCTTCCCATTTAGGTCACCATAGAGCACTGAGTTCCCTGAGCTATATAGTAGGTTCTCATTCATTGTCTGTTTTATACATAGTAATATATATATATGTTAATCACAATCTCCAAATTCATCCCATTCACCATTTTCCCCACTTAGTGTCCATACATTTGTTCCCTACGTCTGTGTCTCTATTTCTCTTTTGCAAATAAGATCGTTTATGCCATTTTCCAGATTTCACATACATGCATTAATATACAATATGTGTTTTTCTGACTTCACTCTGTATGACAGTCTCTTGGTCCAGCCACATCTTCAAATTATATAATTTTGTTCATTTTTATGGCTGAGTAATTGTCCATTGTGTATATGTACCACATCTTCTTTATCCATTCTCTAGTAATGGGCATTTAGGTTGATTCTATGTTCTGGCTATTATATATAAGCCAGAATTATATATATAAGTGCTGCAATGAACACTGAGGTGCATATATCCTTTTGAATCATGATTTTCTTTGCTCAGTGGTGGGATTGCTGGGTCATATGGAAGTTCTATTTTTAGTTTCTTAAGGTACCTCCATACTGTTTCCATAGTGACTGTAGCAATTTACATTCCCACCTTCAGTGCAAGAGGGTTCCTTTTTCTCCACATCCTCTCCAGCATTTATTGTTTATAGATTCTTTGATAAAAGCCATTCTGACTTGTGTGAGGTGATACTTCATTGTAGTTTTTATTTGCATTTCTCTAATAAGTAGTGATGTTGAACATCTTTTCATGTGTTTGTTGGCCATCTATTTGTTTTCTTTGGAGAAAATTGGGATTTTTTTTTTTTTTTTTTTTGAGCTAAATGAGCTGTTCATATATTTTGGAGCTTAATTCCTTGTCAGTTGCTTCATTTGCAAACATTTTTTCCCATTCTGAGAGTTGTTTTTTGGCCTTGTTCCTGGTTTCTTTTGCTATGCAAAAGCTTTTAAGTTTAATTAGGTGCCATTTATTTACTTTCATTTTTATTTTCATTACTGTAGGAGGTAGGTCAAAAGAGATCTTGCTGTGATGTATGTTAAAGAATGTTCTGCCTGTGTTTTCATTCTAAGAGTTTTATAGTGTCTGCCCTTACATTTAGGTCTTTAATCCATTTTGAGTTTATTTTTGTGTATTGTATTATAGAGTATTCTAATTTCATTCTTTTACATATAGCTGAACAATTTTCCCAGTACCACTTATTGAAGAGACTGTTTTTTTTTCCATTGTATATTCCAGCCTCCTTTGTCGTAGATTAGATGACCTTAGGAGTATGTTTTTTTTCCTCTGGACTTTCTATCCTATTCCATTGATCTATATTTCTGTTTTTGTGCCAACACCATACTGTCTTAATCAATGTAGCTTTGTAGTACTGTCTGAAGTAAAGAGCCTTATTCCTCTAGCTCCATTTTTCTTTCTCAAAATTGCTTTGGCTATACATGGTCTTCTGTGTTTCCATACAAATTATAAAATTTTTTGTTTTAATTCTGTGAAAAATGCCATTGGAAATTTGATACGGATTACATTGAACCTATAGATTGCTTTGGGTAGTACAGACACTTTCACAATATTGATTGTTCCAGTCCAAGAACATGGTTTCTCTCTCTATCTGTTTGTGTTGTCTTTGATTTCTTTTATCAGTATCTTACAGATTTCTGAGTACAGGTCTTTTGCCTCCTTAGGTAAATTTATTCCTAGGTATTTTATTCTTTTTGTTGTAATGATAAAAGAGGTTGTTTACTTAATTTCTCTTTCTTATCTTTCATTGTAAGTATATAGGAATGCAAGAGATTTCTGTGCATTAATTTTGTATCCTACAATTTTACTAAATTCATTGATTAAATCTTGTAGTTTTCTGATGATGTCTTTAGGGTTTTTCTATGCATAATATCATGTAATCTGCAAACAGTGACAGTTCTACTTCTTCTTTTCCAGTTTGGATTTGTTTATTTCTTTATTTCTCTGATTGCCCTAGCTAGGACTTTCAAAACTGTGTTGACTAATAGTGGCAGGAGTGGACAGCCTTGAAGTGTTCCTGATCTTAAAGGAAATGCTTTCAGTTTTTCACCATTGAGAATGTTAGCTGTGCATTTGTCATATAAGGCCTTTATTATGTTAGTTTTTTTTTAATCACAATGGGTGTTGAATTTTGTCAAAAGCTTTTTATGCATCTATTGAGATGATCAAATGGTTTTTATTCTTCAGTTTATTAGTGTGTTCTAGCCTACTGATTGATTCACATATATTAAAGAACTCATACATGCCTGGGATAAATTCCACTTGATCATAGTGTATGATTCTTTTAGTATGTTGTTGGATTTGGATTCCTAGTATTTTGTTGAGGATTTTTACATCTATGGTCATCATATATATTGGCCTGTTATTTTCTTTTCTTTGTGAAATCTCTTGTCAAAGAGATAAAGACATCAGGGTGATGGTGACCTCATAGAATGTGCTTGGAAGTATTCCTCCCTTTGCAGTTTTTAAAAAGAGTTTGAGAAGGATAGGTGTTAGCTCTTCTCTAAATGTTTGCTAGAATTTGCCTGTGAAACCACCTGGTCCTGGACTTTTATTTGTTGGAAGATTTTGAATCACAGTTTCAATTTCATTACTTGTAAACAGTCTTTTCATATTTTCTGTTTCTTCCTGGTTTAGTCCTCAAAGGCTGTGTTTTTCTAAGAATTTGTCCATTTCTTCCAGGTTGTCCATTTTGTTGGCATATAGTTGCTTGTAGTAGTCCCTTATGATCCTTTGTATTTCTTCAGTGTCAGTTGTGACTTCTTTTTCATTTCTAATTTTGACTTGAGTCCTCTCCTTACTTTTTGATGAGTCTGGCCAAAGGTTTATTGATTTTGTTTATCTTCTCAAAGAACCAGCATTTAGTTTCATTGATTTTTGCTCTTGTTTTCTTCATTTTTATTTCATTTATTTCTGCTCTCATCTTTATGATTTCTTTCCTTCTACTAACTTTGGGTTTTGTATGTTCTTTTTCTAGTTGGTTTAGGTGTAAGGTTAGTTTATGTGAGATTTTCTTTGTTTCTTGAAGTAGGATTGTATTGCTATATACGTCCCTCTTAGAACTTCTTTTGCTACATCCCATAGTTGTGGGGTCATCATATGTTCATTGTCTTTTGTTTCTAGGAATTTTTTTATTTCCTCTTTGATTTCTTCAGTGATCTCTTGGTTGTTTAGTAACATATCATTTAGCCTACATGTGTTTGTGTTTTTTACAGTTTTTTTCACTGCAATTGATTTCTGATCTCAGAGCAGTCAGAAAAGATGCTTGACATGATTTCCGTTTTCTTAAACTTACCAAGGCTGATTTGTGACCCAAGGTATGATCTATCCTGGAGAGTGTTCTGTGTGCACTTGAGAAGAAAGTGTATTTTGCTGCTTTCAAATGGAATGTCCTATAAATATCAGCTAACTCTATCTGGTCTAATGTGTCATTTAAGGCTTATGTTTCCTCATTAATTTTTTGGTTTGAATGATCTATCCATTGGTGTAAGTGGAGTGTTAAAATCGCCTACTATTATTTTATTGCTGTCAATGTCCACTTTTATGGCTGTTAGCATTTGCCTTGTATTAAGGTGCTCCTTTGTTGAGTGCATAAATATATACGTTTGTTATGTCTTCTTTGATTGATCCCTTGATCATTATGTAGTGTCCTTTCATATCTTGTATAATAGTCTTTATTTTAAAGTCTATTTTGTCTGATATGAGTATTACTTCTACAGCTTTCTTTTGATTTTCATTTGGGTGGAATTTCTTATTCTACCCACCTCACTTTCAGTCTGCTTATGTCTCTGGATCTGAAGTGGGTCTTTTGTAGATAGTGTATATGCTGTGCTGTGCTTAGTTGCTCATGCATGAAGTCGCTCAGTCATGTCCAACTCTTTGCAACCCCATGGACTGTAGCCTACCAGGCTCCTCCATCCATGGAATTTTCCAGGCAAGAGAATTGGAGTGGGTTGCCATTTCCTTCTCCAGGGGATCTTCCTGACCCAGGGATTGAACTCAAGTCTCCCATATTGCAGGCAGACGCTTTACCATCTGAGCCACCAGGGAAGCTTAGTTGCTCAGTCCTGTCCAAATCTTTGTGACCCCATGGACTGTACCCACCAGGCTCCTCTGTCCATGCAGTTCTCCAGGCAAGGATACTGGAGTGGTTGCCATGCCCTCTTCCAGGGTATCTTCCCAACCCAGGGATTGAACCCAGGTCTCCTGCATTGCAAGCAGATTCTTTACATTTGAGCCACCAGGGAAGCCCAAGAATACTGGAGTGGGTAGCCTATCCCTTCTCTAGGGTATCTTCCCAACTCAAGAATTGAACTACAGACTTTGGCATTGCAGGCAGATTCTTTACCAGCTGAGCTACCAGGGAAGCCCCAGACAGCATATATACAGGTCTTATTTTTGTGTCTATTCAGTCTGTGTCTTTTGGCTAGAGCATTTAATCCATTTACTTTAATTATCTATATGTCTGTTCCTATTACCATTTTCTTAACTGTTTTGGGTTTTTCTTGTAGGTCTTTTTCTTCTGTTTTGTTTCCTGCCTAGAGAAGTTTCTTTTGCATTTGTTGTAAAGCTGGTTTGGTGATGCTGAATTCTCTTAGCTTGCTTGTCTGTAAAGCTTTTGATTTCTGTATTCAATCTGAATGAGACCTTTGCTGGGTAGACCTTTGTTATGTTTTTCCCTTCCATCACTTTAAATATATCCTGCTACTCCCTTGTGGCCTGCAAAAATCTGAATAAAAATCAGCTGATAACCTTACGGGGATTCCCTTGTGTGTTATTTGTTGCTTTTCCCTTGATGATTTTTAATATTTTTCTTTGTATTTAATTTTTGTTAGTTTAATTAATACATGTTTTCATGTTTTGGGTTTATCATGTGTGGGACTCTTTGTGCTTCCTTGATGTGGGTAGCTATTTCCTTTCCCATGGTAGGGAAGTTTTCAACTATAATCCTTCAAATATCTTCCCAGACTCTTTCTCTTTCTCTTCTTTTTCTGGGCCCCTATAATTCAAATATTGTCCCAGAGGTCTCAGAGACTGTCCTCATTTCTTTTCAATGTTTTTTCTTTATTCTGCTCTGAGCATATTACATTTTGTTTGCTCAGTCCAGGGGCTAGTCAACTGAAAAAATAAGACTCTACACATACTGTCCTCAGGTGACTCTTAATGATAAAGAACCCACCTGCAAATGCAGGAGACATATGTGGGTTCAATTGCTGGGTTGGGAAGATCCCCTGGAGAAGGGCCTGGCAACCCACTCCAGTATTCTTGCTTGAAGAATCCCAGGGACAGAAGAGCCTGGGGGGCTGCAGTCCGTAGGGTCACACAGAGTCAGACACGACTGAGGTGACTTAGCACACGTGCATACACACTGTCACACTGTTTTCCTTTGTCCCCAGGGTTAGAGATGGAAAGGGAAGAAATGGATATTTCAGCAAAATTAATGGAAGATTAATGCTGTTGTATGTAACAACAAAGACCTAATACATTCATTCTTCATTGATTATTCTTTTATTTTTATCTTGCTTATTTATTACTTTTTTATTTTATTTTTCATACAGTTTTAAAGGTTGCACTCAATTTATATTACTACAAAATATTGGCTATATTCTGCATGTTGCACAGTACATCATTGAGCCTATCTTACACCTGATAGTTTTTACGTCCCACTCCCCTATATTGCCCCTCCACCCCTCTACTGGTGACTGCTAGTAACCACTTGTTTGTTGATTATTCTTGACTATGTTATTAACACATCAGAAACCTAAATTACTTCACTTCAAATTACCATTCACAAATTTTCAGACAGAAACTCACAGATTAGTGGCATTCTCCAGCTCCCCCTGTGATTTCAAAACCAGTGGTCTAGACTCTGGCAGCACTATCCAATAGAAATAAAATGTAAGCTGCAAACATGAGCCATATACGGGACTTAACATTTTTTAATAGCCACATCAAAAAGAAGTGAAAAGAAACAAATGAAATTAATTCAATACTATGTTTTCCTTCATCCAGTATATCCAAAATGTAAACATGTAATTGGTGTGAAAATCAATGAACCATTTTACTTGTTTTTTGTATACTAAGTCACATAAATCTACTGTGTGCGTTAGCACAGATTACCTTGCACTAGTCACTTTCCAGAGGCTCAGGGTCTTCACATGACTGTGTGTTAACACAGTTCTAGAGTCTGGAAGGCTTTCTGGATGGAGATCAAATTTGAAAGAGTTATGAGCAACTACTGGTAGTTTTGCCAGGTAGGAAAAGTTCAGTGAGAAAGCATTCCAGGCAGAAAAAACAGATTGTCTCATAGTCCAGATTTGTGAAATGAGACCAAGATCAGAGAACTGAGCAGCCTGTCATTCCAAAATACCCCACATTCTAACATAAAGAGATGTTCCATTCTGGGAAGGCATTATGTCTCCTACTTAAAAAGGAGGTGGTGGGGAACAAATAAAAACATGAAACTCTTCCGAGCTGCCATTTCATTTAGTTTATGTTTTCCAATTTCTCCATCTTCTCTAGCAAGCCTTTATCAAACATAGTAGAAAAGCTCTTGTATACATATATATAAATAATATGTATAATATATATATTTTAGAAACCTTACAAATTTTTGCCTAACTAAAAATAATTACATTTTGATTCTACTTGTTTGACTTAGTATGAAAAGAATGCTAGATTTCTAATTTTATACAATAGATATGCGGCAAGCAACAAAGGTTTACTGTATAGCACAGGGTTTACTGTATAGCACTATTCAATATCTTGTAATAACCTATAATAGAAAATAATTTCAAAAATAGTGTATGTATAACTAATCACAAAGAATTCTACTTTTTGAAATTAAAAAAAGTCACAACAAAACAAATTAATAATTAAATTTAATTTACTTGCTGCCTTTGTAAGAACAATGTATGGGAATCATCAGTTAATTCAATAGAGACTCCAGAATGGGCTAAGGACTATAAAAAGAAAAAAACCCAGACACGAAACTCACTGCTGATCAATGATTCAGTGTCAGAGAGTTTGTAAGATTGTTGAGAGCAGGCCCCTGAGGACAAGCACTGCTATTTTGGAAAGGGACAGAGAACAGGGCTAAAAGTTAGCTATATTGGTTCAGAGAGACAAGTGAGTCACAGAGTGGATGATCCCAGCCTGTAGGGCCAGTGTGGGCACAGGGTGTCTATTGTGCACGCTCTGAGCAGCAGAAGGTGTAATAATGCAAGGCGGAAAGCCCTGAAGCAAACTCGCTTTTCTCAGAGCATAGTGCAGCAATTTGTCGAGGCTACCCCTGGGGATGTGATCCCAGAAAGTCAGCTACCCCCCACTCCCTGCCATGAACCAAAGGCAAGGCTGTGGTCTTAGCCTTGGCATTTGGCTTTCATCAGACTTCAAGGAGAACTTTTTGTTGTGCAATAAACATTGAAAAGAAGATTTTGTCCTACTTGTAAAATAGGTTCTTGTGGGAAACATGGGCAAATCCAGATGACTCATTCTCTTGTGTGTGTGTGTGTGTGTGTGTTAGTAAAATAAAACAGTAGATCAACTTTAAAGTCAACCACTAAGCATTTTTAGCTATACAAGCACAGATTCCCTCCACCCAACTCCCAAGATAAGCAATCCCAATATCATGCTATCTAAATCAAGCAAGGGCCCACCAATTCTTCTCCCTATGTCCTTTGCCATTTTTTCCCCTGGGCATTTCACTGTCACTTCAAGCTAAATATGTTCCCTCACACACACAAACTTTCTGCCTTTTTTTCCCCCTAAATTTTCTTTTTCAACCTACGTTCAAACCTACATCAAGTGTCCATTTCTATTCTACTCTTAGTAGAATTATTTTAAATTGTTTCTTTTCTTGGTCCTTAACTATATGAACTTACCTCATTTCAGTTCAGTTCAATCACTCAGTCATGTCCGACTCTTTGTAACCCCATGAATCGCAGCACGCCAGGCCACCCTGTCCATCACCAACTCCTGGAGTTCACTCAAACTCACGTCCATCAAGTCGGTGATGCCATCTAGCCATCTCATCCTCTGTCATCCCCTTCTCCTCCTGCCCCCAATCCCTCCCAGCATCAGAGTCTTTTCCAGTGAGTCAACTCATCACATGAGGTGGCCAAAGTACTGAAGTTTCAGCTTCAGCATCATTCCTTCCAAAGAACACCTACAGCTGATCTCCTCGAGAATGGACCAGTTGGATCTCCTTGCACTCCAAGGGACTCTCAAGAGTCTTCTCCCACACCACAGTTCAAAAGCATCAATCCTTTGGCACTCAGCCTTCTTCACAGTCCAACTCTCATTTACCTTAAAATAATTTTTAAAATTCTAGAATTCAACTTCTATACCTTCCTTAATACAGAATCTATACATGTGTGAAGCATGTTTTCTGAGTTCTGGTTTCTTTTGCCTTGGGTGATACTCTCTTGGCAATCCACTCCATGCCTTTAGACATCTGTAAGGTGATCTCTCAGATCATCTCCTAGTGTGAAATTCTGACTTCCTTAGGAGATGCCGAGAGCTAAGAACAAAGAGTTTGGAACTTGAAGGCCTTAGGGTCAGGTGTTCTTTATGTCATATCAATGAGTGATTGACAAGCTATTTTATCTCTCTAAGCCTCTGTTTCATCATCTATAAAATGGGCTTAACAATACAAGCAACCTCCATTTGTAGTCCTGCCTCTATTGGGAAGTACCTATTTCAAACCACAGCTTCCTCTGACCAGGGTTCTATATGGAGTTGGCCAATGCTTATTTCTTTGTCTCTGGAAAAATCATGAAAGAGAATATACTTCCTACACCCACCCAACAAGGCACATTATATTCTAGGATAAATGCACATATGAAGATGATTGAAGAAAATAAAAATGCACCTAGTTCAGTTCAGTTCAGCCGCTCAGTCGTGTCCGACTCTTTGAGACCTGATGAATCACAGCACACCAGGCCTCTCTGTCCATCACCAACTCCTGGAGTTTACTCAAACTCATGTCCATCAAGACGGTGACACCATCCAGCCATCTCATGCTCTGTCATCCCCTTCTCCTCCTGCCCCCAATCCCTCCCAGCATCAGAGTCTTTTCCAATGAGTCTACTCTTCACATGAGGTGGCCAAAGTACTGGAGTGTCAGCTTTAGCATCAGTCCTTCCAATGAACACCCAGGTCTGATCTCCTTTAGAACCAACTGGTTGGATCTCCTTGCAGTCCAAGGGAGTCTCAAGAGTCTTCTCCAGCACCACAGTTCAAAAGCATCAATTCTTCGGTGCTCAGCTTTCTTCACAGGCCAACTCTCACATCCATACATGACCACTGGAAAAACCATAGCCTTGACTAGTCGGACCTTTGTTGGCAAAGTAATGTCTCTGCTTTTGAATAGGCTATCTAGGTTGGCCATAACTTTTCTTCCAAGGAGTTAAGTGTCATTTAATTTCATGGCTGCAATCACCATCTGCAGTGAATTTGGAGGCCCAAAAAATAAAGTCTGACCCTGTTTCCACTGTTTCCCCATCTATTTCCCATGAAGTGATGGGACCAGATGCCATGATCTTAGTTTTCTGAATGTTGAGCTTTAAGCCAACTTTTTCACACTCCTCTTTCACTTTCATCAAGAAGCTTTTTAGTTCCTCTTCACTTTCTGCCATAAGGGTGGTGTCATCTGCATATCTGAGGTTATTGAGATTTCTCCTGGCAATCTTGATTCCAGCTTGTGTTTCTTCCAGCCCAGCATTTCTCATGATGTACTCTGCATATAAGCTAAATAAGCAGGGTGACAATATACAGCCTTGACGTGCTCCTTTTCCTATTTGGAACCAGTCTGTTGTTCCATGTCCAGTTCTAACTGTTGCTTCCTTACCTGCATACAGATTTCTCAAGAGGCAGGTCAGGTGGTCTGGTATTCCCATCTCTTTCAGAATTTTCCACAGTTTATTGTGATCCACACAGTCAAAGGCTTTGGCATAGTCAATAAAGCAGAAATAGATGTTTTCTGGAACTCTCTTGCTTTCTTCATGATCCAGCAGATGTTGGCAATTTGATCTCTGGTTCCTCTGCCTTTACTAAAACCAGCTTGAACATCAGGAAGTTCACGGTTCACGTATTGCTGAAGCCTGGCTTGGAGAATTTTGAGCATTACTAGTGTGTGAGATGAGGGCAACTGTGAGGTAGTTTGCGCATTCTTTGGCATTGCCTTTCTTTGGGATTGGAATGAAAACTGACCTTTTCCAGTCCTGTGGCCACTGCTGAGTTTTCTAAATTTGCTGGCATATTGAGTGCAGCACTTTTATAGCATCATCTTTCAGGATTTGAAGTAGCTCAACTGGAATTCCATCACCTCCTCTAGCTTTGTTCGTAGTGATGCTTTTTAAGGCCCACTTGACTTCACATTCCAGGATGTCTGGCTCTAGGTGAGTGAGCACTCCATCATGATTATCTGGGTCATGAAGATCTTTTTTGTACAGTTCTTCTGTGTATTCTTGCCACCTCTTCTTAACATCTGCTTCTGTTAGGTCCATACCATTTCTGTCCTTTATCGAGCCCATCTTTGCATGAAATGTCCCCTTGGTATCCCTAATTTTCTTGAAGAGATCTCTAGTCTTTCCCATTCTGTTGTTTTCCTCTGTTTCTTTGCATTGGTCGCTGAGGAAGGCTCTCTTATCTCTTCTTGCTATTCTTTGTAACTCTGCATTCAGATGCTTATCTCTTTCCTTTTCTCCTTTGTTTTTCACTTTTCTTCTTTTCACAGCTATTTGTAAGGCATCCCCAGACAGCCATTTTGCTTTCTTGCATTTCTTTTCCATGGGGATGGTCTTGATCCCTGTCTCCTGTACAATGTCACGAACCTCATTCCATAGTTCATCAGGCACTCTATCTATCAGATCTAGGCCCTTAAATCTATTTCTCACTTCCACTGTATAATCATAAGGGATTTGACTTAGGTCATACCTGAATGATCTAGTGGTTTTCCCTACTTTTTTCAATTTCAGTCTGAATTTGGCAATAAGGAGTGCATGATCTGAGCCACAGTCAGCTCCTGGTCTTGTTTTTGCTGACTGTATAGAGCTGCTCCATCTTTGGCTGCAAAGAATATAATCAGTCTGATTTTGGTGTTGACCATCTGGTGATGTCCATGTGTAGAGTCTTCTCTTGTGTTGTTGGAAGAGGGTGTTTGCTATGTCCAGTGTGTTCTCTTGGCAAAACTCTATTAGCCTTTGCCCTGCTTCATTCCATACTCCAAGGCCAAATTTGCCTGTTACTCCAGGTGTTTCTTGACTTCCTACTTTTGCATTCCAGTCCTCTATAATGAAAAGGACTTCTTTTTTGGGTGTTAGTTCTAAAAGATCTTGTAGGTCTTCATAGAACCGTTCAACTTCAGCTTCTTCAGTGTTACTGGTTGGGGCATAGACTTGGATTACTGTGATATTGAATGGTCTGCCTTGGAAGCGAACAGAGATCATTCTGTCATTTTTGAGGTTGCATCCAAGTACTGCATTTCAGACTCTCTTGTTGACCATGATGGCTACTCCATTTCTTCTAAGGGATTCCTGCCCACAGTAGTAGATATAATGGTCATCTGAGTTAAATTCACCCATTCCAGTCCATTTCAGTTCACTGATTCCTAGAATGTTGACGTTCACTCTTGCCATCTCCTGTTTGACCACTTCCAATTTCCCTTGATTCATGGACCTAATAATCCAGGTTCCTATACAATATTTCTCTTTACAGCATCGGACCTTGCTTCTATCACCAGTCACATCCACAGCTGGATATTGTTTTTGCTTTGGCTCCATCCCTTCATTCTTTCTGGAGTGATTTCTCTACTGATCTCCTGTAGCATATTGGGCACCTACCGGCCTGGGGAGTTCCTCTTTCAGTATCCTATCATTTTGCCTTTTCATACTGTTCATGGGGTTCTCAAGGCAAGAATACTGAAGTGGTTTGCCATTCCCTTCTCCAGTGGACCACATTCTTTCAGACCTCTCCACCATGACCCGTCCATCTTGGGCGGCCCTACAGGGCATGGATTAGGTTCATTGAGTTAGACAAGGCTGTGGTCCGTGTGATTAGATTGACTAGTTTTCTGTGATTATGGTTTCAGTGTGTCTGCCCTCTGATGCCCTCTTGCAACGCCTACCATCTTAGTTGGGTTTCTCTTACCTTGGACGTGGGGTATCTCTTCCTGTCTTACTTGGGTTTCTCTTACCTTGGACGTGGGATATCTCTTTACAGCTGCTCCAGCAAAGCACAACCACTGCTCCTTACCTTGGACGAGGGGTATCTCCTCACCACCGCCCCTCCTGACCTTGAACATGGAGTAGCTCCTCTCAGCCCTCCTCAGCCCTCTCAGCCTTTCCACACAGCCACCGCTCACTGGACGTGGGGTTGCTCCTCTCGGCGGCTGCCCCTGACCTCGGGCGTGGGGTAGCTACTCTCGGCCTATTTTTCCTTCTTTATAGAAGGACCTCCACTGTCCATTCACTTTGATTCCATACTTCAATTTTCGTATTTCCTCCTGTCCAGTTAACACTGCATGAATATTCAAAATCTATCCCTGGCTGACATTCCATGCAAAATGCCTTGGGTAGTTTTGAGAGCATTTCATTTTCATCTCTTAGAGGCAGGACTGCTCATGTTCATCTAGGAATATATTCAATAGGCAATCCCAACTCTACCATTTACAGGCAGTTTGATCTTGGGCATTTCATCTTTTGGGGCCCTAATTTCCTCAGGTATAAAATACAGATGATATGAGTAGCTGCCTCATGAGTTTGTTGTGAGGATTAGATGGATAGACATAAAAAATTTAAGACACAGGAAGTGCTCCATGAGTATTAGCTTTGGCTGGTATTGTCATCATTATCATTAGCTGCATGCTAATGTTGATGCTAAAACAGCATTGACTCTGTCATTTAATTATTTCTTTTACCATTGTTTATTGCCTGTCTCCCCCTGCCCAAAATAGAAACTTAGTTGTATTCACTGATGTGGGCCCAGCACCTGGAACTTGGAATGGCACATAGTAGGTGCTCAAAATACTTACTGAATGAATGAATAGACAGATGAACACATAAGTAGCTCAGGAGACTTGACTGCCCTCTTGCTTTTGCACCAGATGTGCTTCTCCTCGGAGTGGCCCTAGTACCAGGTCATCATTTAATGCCGCACACGACAGCAGCATGAAATGAGAGGAGACTGGGACCCCTGGCCTCAGGTTCCTGAGACCCACTTCCTTATTGCTTGTCAGAAAATACACTAGGAAAACTTAGGTGGATGCAATTTAGATTTTATATATAGCCATACTGCTCAGAACCAAGCATATTATATGTAAATCCAAATTTTGATTATCTAATCCACAATGGTGGATGAAAAACCATAAAATAGCCATTTTAACATATGGTATATAATATTTCTTGAGATTAATATTTTATGGTTCTTAGTTGAATTCAAAGCCTAAGAGCCAAAGAGACTTTTAGTGGCTATCACCTCAGATATATATATATATATATATATATATATATCTTTTACTTAGCTTTATTCTTTTCAATTTTAAAACACTGGGAAACCTTCCCAAAGTGCATTTTCCAAAGGAAAATCTCCACCAAGAGCTCAAATTGGTGCTAATCTAGTTAAGAAATACAACTCTTGGCAATTGTAGAATGAAGTCCTCTTGTTTAGCTTCTATTGCTGGATATAACTGTTCCCATGAGTAAGTCTTTATTTCTACCCTGTACTTAACTGAATTGTTCCCTGAGTACTGAGTACTGAACTGTCTGTAAGATGATACAGATGCCATTTGTGCTTACATCTGCATAGAAAGGCAAGATCTAGCATAAGCTCTGCCATTAACAGTTGGTGTTAAAGTAGTTTGATTGTATGAGCAATCAGGGGGGCTTTCTTTGAATGCATACCGTTAGCATTCCTGGAATCCAGATAATCCTGGAGATAAAGTTATTTCAGGGACCTGAGATCTACTGCGTTAGCAAATCCTTTTGCTTAACTTGAGAGCAAAGCTCAAGCATTGGAAGGAGGGTGTGTGTACTTGCCCAGCCTCATCTTGGCCTCCTAGCCCTTTACTCATACCCTGTTGCTGTCAGTAGTGCCCATGACCTCTTGAAACACTAGGAACTATCTAGATGCTGTTCAGAGATTGAGAGCCATTGGTGGCAATTCTTTGGTGTATATATGAACTACTTGCTCTTTGCTTAATGTTTCACTTCTCTTGTCATTTGAGAGATTTCCAGATGACATATGGGGGAGGAAAACAGAAAAATTGAGTGTGTTAGAGTTTTATTTTTTTAATAATGACATTATACATTTTAAAATTTTTTAACAATTTTCACTTGGAACCACACTTCAAAGACTTTAATAGCTGCCCACTATTTTTCTCTAGGACATCTAGAATTGTTGTAAAAAAAAAAAAATATGATCAAAATGGTTAAGACAGACTTTTCTTTCATTGTTGCTGGAAAGTGTTAGCTCATTCCCAAGGTTTAAAAGCATTAGTTATTAGTTATGAATATAATTTTACAGTGATCTTTTAGTATGCTTATCTCTGTTCACAATTAGTAGGAAACACTTGAGTTCTACTTCCAATACCTCCATCATGGATTCTCAGAAAGTTACAGGTAAATATGCTTGGAGATATTTTCCTCTCATGGAAGGCATACACTTCTCTAGCTGCAAGTTGTTCTTGGCTAAAGACTCAGAGAAGATAAAATAACCTTGAGCAAGATATTCTTTGTTGGAAAACTTTGCGAATTGTGTGATTGTGTTCCACTCTCAAAACTGGGGCTTTGGTAGCCTTGACAGGGACAAAGATATGTCAGAGGTCAATTTTCAAAAACTTACACACCATGGAGAGATTGGGGCAACCCAAGAAATTGATAGGTGAAACAGAGAGGTTTGGGACATACTCAAGGTTCCAACTTATTGAATAAATGTAACCTCTGGGGAGCAGGTCAGTGGTAAAGAATCCACCGCCAATGCAGGAGACACAGGTTTGATCCTTGAGTTGGGAAGGTCCCCTGGAGGAGAAAATAGCAACCCACTCCATTATTCTTGCTTGGAGAATTCCGTGGGCAAAGGAGCCGGAGCCTGGCGGGCGACAGTCCATAGGGTTGCAAAGAGTCAAACATGACTGAACATACTTGCACACAAGGGAGCAGGCATAGAATATGATTATAATGGAGGAAATAGACAAATTAATTGACTCTCCTAACACCACATGTCTGAAGAGTGTGTCAACAAAAAGAGGACGCTCAGTATAGGGTTGTTATTTTGGCACATTTACCTAGCACTGTCAAAGGGGTGGCGCTAGTAGAAACTGAATCTGATAGACAAGAAAGTTCCAGTCACCAGAGATGGGGATTTGGCTATAGAGTAGGACCTGGCCTAGATGAAATGGCCCGTAAGGTATTCCTTTGTTCTGATCGGCTCTTCTGCCCATGAGTGAACATTCTGGTTAGTAATCTGGCTCCTGAGGTCTTGGTGATGTGAAAGGGCCTGACCTGGAAAGATTCACTGTAAGAGAGTAAATTGGCATACCTGATCACGCACCAGCCTTTTGGAAATCCCTCAGTGTGAGTCTCCCTCAGTGGATGCAAACAGTTCTGTAAGACCTAGCCAAGCACACATGCAGACTTGTAATGCTGAAGGGCATGGAGCAGCCAGCCTCCCAGGGATCCCTCACAGCTCATCACACCAGGAATGGCCCAGTCTAATCAGGCCTAATCAAATTACCAGGAGGGGAGACACTCTTGATAAAGCCTGGTCCGAGAGAAGTCTGACTGCAGTCCCTGGTTCTGATAGTTAGATGATGTTAGGAACCCTCAGAAGAATAGGACAGAGACCTATGGAGTGGATCTGCTACATAAACACGTGATTTGTCACCAAGGAATTGGGTCAGAGATTCCATCATGGCTCATTTCACAGTGGGACATCAGCTTAGGTTGTTGAATACCTGTTTTTTCTGCTCAAGAGTCAGACTGATTCTTGAATCTAAAAAATGGGTAGAACTACAAGAATGGATTAAGGATTTATCAAGTCTATTATATTTTTGTTTCCAGGAACTGGGAAGAAAAAAAAACTTATGCACAAGAGACTTATTAGCTCATTTAGAAACATTTAGGGCTAGAACTGGCCTCAGGCACAGACTGACACTTGGGCTTAAATGGTGTCACCAGATTTCTCTTGTCTCAGATCCGTGTTGCCTCATATCTCATACAGATTCTCTCCTACTGAGGTCAATCTCTTTCACAGGGCTCCTCCATTATAGTTGGGTAACTTGTCCATCCCTGAACTTACCACTTGGAAATATGATTCTCTGGTTGGTCAGTGCCTGAGTCATTTGACCACCCATAGAACTAAGGGTGTAATTGCCTTCATTAGACAAGTACCTGGGAGGTGTCTGAGGAAGTCCTGTCCGCTAAGGAGTATGTAACAGCTCACCTGCCCAATCAGCTAGCCCTGAAGATGGACGTCACTGGGAGGCCATCACTGGCCTTGGTGACCCAAGCGAGAGGATGGGGGCCAGCAGGCCCTTTCCCACCCCTTCACCTTCCTTCCTCCCACCACATTGCGTTCCCCATCACAACGATCACTATAGTTTTGCATTTTCTTCATTAGTTATTCAACTTCACAAATGTTGATTGAACACCTATCACAAACCTAGAATTGTAGGAGGTATTAGAAGGGGATAATCGATGGGTAGAAAGGTAGAAGCACTTTCCACATCAACAGTTAGAGAAAAACTACGTTTTTATTTCTAATATAATAATGTAAAGTCGAACACATTGTGCACTTGTGCAACTTTTGCTTTAGACTTAGCCTAAGGAGTGGGGTTGATTGTCAGAATAATTAATGGTAAGGAAGGCATACCACTCATTCGCAAGAAAACAATTTGTATTTTCCAAATATTATTCCCTGATTAGGTAATTGAGTGCTGATAGCACTATTTTATATGTAAGGATATCAATATTCTGTTACAAAGTACATAAAAAAGAGAATTATTTCAGGATCCAGAATACCTTTAGTTTTTAGTCTTATGTTCAGTTTAGTCTTATGTTCATTCATCTTTTTTCTTTTTAATTTCATTAGCTGAAACTTTAGATTTTAAGATGCAGTCAGGTAGCAACTTACTCAACATTCCTTGGACTTTTCTCAAGTATAAATCTGAGTTTGTCCTCTCATCAGTGATTTCTGATTATCCTAAGGATCAGTTCCAAACTCCTTAGCATGGTGCCAGACCTTTCATAATCATACCCCCGTTTACCTTTCCAGTCCCCTCTTTCATCTTCTATCCCAGTTTTCTCAGCTGTACCCCATATCATCCATTCTGAACTATTTACAGTTCCCCAGATGCACAGGAGAAGGCAATGGTACCCCACTCCAGTACTCTTGCTTGGCAAATCCCATGGACAGAAGAGCTTGGAAGGCTGCAGTCCATGGGGTCGCTGAGGGTCGGACATGACTGAGCGACTTTACTTTCACTTTTAATTTTCATGCATTGGAGAAGGAAATGGCAACCCACTCCAGTGTTCTTGCCTGGAGAATCCCAGGGACGGGGGTGCCTGGTGGGCTGCCGTCTATGGGGTTGCACAGAGTCGGACACGACTGAAGCAACTTAGCAGCAGCAGCAGATGCACAAGTTCTCCCATCTCTCTGCCTTCTCACACGCTTTTCCTATTGTCTACTCTTTTCTTTTGTCTACTTTTTTCTACTCTTTTGTCTTGCTATTCCCCAGGCATCTGTTACTCATCCAGCAGGTCTCAGTGAAGATATCACCTCCTGCAAGAAGTCTTCCTTGACAATCTCTTGAGACTGGGCTAAGCTCCTTTTTTGCTTCCTTATCTCCCTCCACTTTCCTTATCATGACCTTCATCAGCCTATGCTATTAAGTGCCTATTTGCCTCTAAGTCTCTCTAACTAGAGCAAGAACAATTATGTAAAGTTTAAAAATAAAATAAAATTTAAAAAATAAATAAATAAAATACCCACAAAAAAAAAAAAAAGAACAAGAGTTGCATGAATTCCCAAATACAAGGAAGATAAAGTGGGCCCTGTGTTTTCACAGCTGTTCTCTGGGCGCTTAGTTCAATAAATATTTTTTGAATGAATGAATAAATGAATGAAGAATGAGCCACTTATTATTTGTTGATTTCTTGTATTTCCTCAGAATTACAACCGACCCCCTGTGATGGCATTAGCCATCCCCATAGCAGTGAAATTCCTCCACAGAGGCAACAAGGAACTGTGCCGGAATATGTCCAACTACCTGTCCCTGGCTGCAATTACCAAGGCGGACCTCCTGGCTGATCACACAGAGGTTATAGTAAAGAGCATACTCCAAGGTATGGTGTAACGGCTGAGCCTGGGAATGTGTTTTAGGAGTCGTTTTAAAGTATTTTCATAAAGCAGCTATGGTTTGTGGGAAGTGAGACTTAAGTATTGAGAGGTACATTGCATTCTCTGCTTTGCTGCTAGGTGTCTGGAGGTAAGGTTACTTGAATTGGGTGAGTCTGGGTCTCTTCACCAGGCAGGTGAATTCTTTAAACTCCTTAGATGAGTTATATGCCATTCCATTCTCCAGGGGATCTTCCTGACACAGGGATTGAACCTGGGTCTCCTGCATTGCAGGCAGATTCTTTACCAGCTGAGCAACCAGGGAGGCCCTTCTTTGTGCTTCTTTCCAACTCTATGGGTCTCATTTGGAGATTGTGTTTTCTGTGCCTCTGGTCATCTTGTCCAACTACCAACTGTGCAGAACCTGTCTGTACTGAGTGGACTGTGTTCCACTGCTCTCAGTGGAAGATGGAAAAGCTCATCATCTGAAGTTTTCCAAAAGTATGAAATGCCAAATGAAATATACCAGAGAATGTGTCAAGACTTCTTAAATGTGAACATGATTTGGAACTGATTTGTAATTGTATTAAATACTATCATGGAGCATCAGATCAGGACATCTCTGTTAATGCTTTCATATTTGAATGAAAGAGATCAAGTTAGTCCAGTCAGAATATTATCTTCTCTTGTGGTTTTTTCCTTTGGTTTTAGATCTCTCAGAAACTTCTTTCTTTTGTGTGGTTTGGGATCAAAGAACAATATTTGGTATTATTTGATATGGACTCAAATATCCCCAGCCTCAAATGTCTGAAGTCCATGAGTATCTTGGCCCAGCTTTGATTGCCACATGCCCCACATGCTCAAGTGGAGCATCAACTTTTTGGAAAGTGCTCTCACAGCAAGTATTTCTGAAAGTCCCCAATATTCTCTTCTTGGTACAGCAGAGTGTGGTGATGTCCATGTGTACCACCCTGAGCCCATCAAACTCTGTGGCTATTACCATGAAGATCCCAGGAATGGACATGACCCCATTCTGCACTGCCTGGGATGGAAACCTCTGTCTCTTTGTGCTGCTACTACCCCTGAAATTTCAGAAGCCACTAGTCCTCAGTCCACTGTAGTAGCATGGGCCAGGATACAGGATGGGAAGAACACCTGTCTTTCTCCTTGGTGTTACATTTTGGTAGAGAGCCAGAGACAGGTTGCTTGGCTCCCAGCGTCAAAGTATGATACTGAGTTTTCAGTAAAATATGTTGTTCCATTTTATCTAAAATTCTTTCTCTCTCCCCTAGGCTCAACTATTCGCCCAAGAGTCAGGCTCAGTTCAGTTCAGTCGCTCAGTCGTGTCCGACTCTTTGCGACCCCATGAATCACAGCACACCATGCCTCTCTATTCATCACCAACTCTCGGACTTTACCCAACTCATGTCCATTGAGTTGGTGAAGCCATCCAGCCATCATATCCTCTCTCATCCCCTTCTCCTCCTGCCCCCAATGCCTTCAGGCATCAGAGTCTTTTTCAGTGAGTCAACTCTTCACATGAGGTGGCCAAAGTATTGAAGTTTCAGCCTCAGCATCAGTCCTTCCAATGAACACCCAGGACTGGTGTCCTTTAGAATAGACTGGTTGGATCTCCTTGCAGTCCAAGGGATTCTCAAGTCTTCTCTAACACCACAGTTCAAAAGCATCAATTCTTCGGTGCTTAGCTTTCTTCACAGTCCAACTCTCATATCCATATATGACCACTGGAAAAACCATAGCCTTGACTAGTCGGACCTTTGTTGGCCAAGTAATGTCTCTGCTTTTCAATAGGCTATCTAGGTTGGTCATACCTTTCCTTCCAAGGAGTAAGCGTCTTTTAATTTCATGGCTGCAGTCACCATCTGCAGTGATTTGGGAGCTCCCAAAAATAAAGTCTGATACTGTTTCCCCATCTATTTCCCATGAAGTGATGGGACCAGATGCCATGATCTTAGTTGTCTGAATGTTGAGCTTTAAGCCAACTTTTTCACTCTCCACTTTCACTTTCATCAAGAGGCTTTTTAGTTCCTCTTCACTTTCTGCCATAAGGGTGGTGTCATCTGCATATCTGAGTTTATTGAGATTTCTCCTGGCAATCTTGATTCCAGCTTGTGCTTCTTCCAGCCCAGCATTTCTCATGATGTACTCTGCATATAAGCTAAATAAGCAGGGTGACAATATACAGCCTTGACGTACTCCTTTTCCTATTTGGAACCAGTCTGTTGTTCCATGTCCAGTTCCAACTGTTGCTTCCTGACCTGCATATAGGTTTCTCAAGAGGCAGGTCAGGTGGTCTGGTATTCCCATCTCTTTCAGAATTTTCCACAGTTGATTGTGATCCACACAGTCAAAGGCTTTGGCATAGTAAATAAAGCAGAAATAGATGTTTTTCTGGAACTCTCTTGCTTTTTCCATGATCCAGCAGATGTTAGCAATTTGATCTCTGGTTCCTCTACCTTTTCTAAAACCAGCTTGAACATCTGGAAGTTCACGGTTCACATATTGCTGAAGCCTGGCTTGGAGAATTTTGAGCATCACTTTACTAGCGTGTGAGATGAGTGCAATTGTGTGGTAGTTTGAGCATTCTCTGGCATTGCCTTTCTTTGGGATTGGAATGAAAACTGACCTTTTCCAGTCCTGTGGCCACTGCTGAGTTTTAAAATTTGCTGGCATGTTGAGTGCAGCAGTTTCACAGCATCATCTTTCAAGATTTGAAATAGCTCAACTGGAATTCCATCACCTCCACTAGCTTTGTTCGTAGTGATGCTTTCTAAGGCCCACTTGACTTCACATTCCAGGATGTCTGGCTCTAGGTGATTGATCACACCATTGTGCTTATCTGGGTCACAAAGATCTTTTTTGTACAGTCAGGCTAGTAACACATTAATCCTCCAGTTCTCAAAATACCTATGGCCCACCATGGACTAATATACCAGACATTCCCAAGAAGAATTCTTAGTATCCACCCCTAGCCCCAGACATCTGACCAGCCAGCCTAGTGGTCTGCCAGATGCGTCTGTCTAAACCCCAGCCATGACAGTGGAAATTTATCACTCTACCTGTACTCCCTTCTGAAGACTTATTGATATCACTAGTACATATTATTCACTTCTCATTTTCTTCAGCTACAAGAATGAATTGCTAATTTCTCTTTATACATGATCTTAAATTTGCTAGAAGTTCAGGAAGGCAATTATGCTTTTTTAATCACCTTGGCTACATATTTGGTACAGATTTTATAGGAATTACAAACACTTACACATGCCACACATTTTAAAATCATGGTAGTTAGACTTGCAAGTAACTGATTTATGAGGGAAAAACATTAAATTGTCTCTCGTAGCAGCCAAGAACTTAGCTCATGTATTTGTTTTTTTTTTAACTTTTTTGAAATGCACTTTCAATGACAAAGAAATCTTTTGAAACACAAAATACACTTTCTGAGTTCACTGCAAGTATTTGAAATAAATGATTTAGTTGATTTGATCCGGCACTATGCAAACCATCATAAAATAAATGATAATTTAACCTATGAAAGGTTGGGACTGAATATTTCAGGGTTAGTTTTTTAGGACTGATGTGTCTGTAAGATACTGCAGTCACTCACACAAGCCTATCAGACTTTGAGTTGCAAAACAGAAGGGATCTTGGTGTCTCTGAATAGTAAGTTTCCTGCTTTGCAAATCTGTGTATGTATACCCTGCTAAACATTGGCATTTCTTAGTTTTCTCCCCTTTAGATCTTCCTCCTTGATTTATATTATCCTAATCCTTATTCTCCCATTTTTATACTTATGCAGAAAATGCTAAAGTGTTAGTTGTTTGATTTGATCTGAGTTTTCATAAGACTGGAATTATAAAATTCAGTTACCCAGGAAGTGCCTGAATTCCTACCAATTGTCATCCATTCAGTGATAACAATAATAATTGTAATAGCAGTAATAACTACAGTGGCTAGAATTTATTTCATGCTCCCTTTATGCCAAATGCTGAACTAAGCATTTTATACCAATTAAATCATTTAATTCCCACAAGAATTCTTTAACCAAAGTCCTATTATTATCCCACTTACCAATTAGTTATATTTTAAGTAACAGAAGCCCAAGTATAAATAGTTTGATGATGAAAAAGAGGAAGAGAAGGAGGAGGAGGAATCCCTTTTTGGCATGCATGACTAAAAAAATGCATCAGTATATCAGACTTCCCATATGGCTTGATTCAGGACTCAAATGTGATTCCCAAAGTCATTACTCAGTTCTGCTTCCTGTGGATTGGTTTCACTTTCATGTTTCATGTAATGGACCTCTCTATCTTCCACTCACATTATCATGAATACCAGTTAAGAAAAAAAATTCCATATCTCTGTTTGACCTGACATGGGCCACATGCCCGTTTCTGAACCAATCCATCTTTGTTGCAGGGGCATATCATACTTCAACTGGCCGGACTTGGGTCATGAGCCACCCTCAGAGCAGGAGTTCATAATAAACTGCAGCAGAACCACATGGATGGGGAGTAGATAACCCCCAAGTCCATACCTGTTGCTAACAGTGTTGTAAATTAATGCTGGGCAAGCGACTGAACTAAACTTAACTGAAACCTTATATTCCTGGATTGGGAGGATCCCTGGAGAGGGGCATGGCAACCCACTCCAATATTCTTGCCTAGAGAATCCCATGACAGAGGAGCCTGGTGGGCTACAGTCCATAGTATCACAAAGCATCAGACACAACTGAAGTGACTTAGCAGCAGCAAGCCTTATATAAATGTTTATTTTTATTCCTTTATACATTTTAAGAGATTCAGTTCATTGCTTTGGCATGCCAAGATCTAACTGATAATGATCCTTCCATTTCAATATATCTGCAATTCTTCCAAAGTTCTTGCTGTCTGTAAATTTTATGAACAGAACCATTCTACCTTCTTTTTAAAACACTATTGAAAAGGTACATCCAATGCAGCCAGTATTCTTGCCTGGAGAATTCCATGGACAGAAGAGCCTGGAGGTCCATGAGGTCTCAAAGAGTTGGACATGACTGTTAGTTGCCTAGTTGTGTCAAACTCTTTGTGACCCCATGGACTGTAGCCCACCAGGCTCCTCTGTCCATGGAATTCTCCAGGCAAGAATACTGGAGTGGGTAGGCATTCCCTTCTCCAGGGCATCTTTCCAACCCAGGGATCGAACCAGGGTCTCCTGCTTTGCAGGCAATTCTTTACCATCTGAGCCACAAGGGAAGCCCAAATCAATCATAAGAGACTGTCAGATGGGCTTAAATATTTATCCCTGAAGGCTAGTTCCAAGCTAGTTTTTTGCTATTTCCCATTATTAATGATTGTATATAAGTTATACTGTTTACTTTTACATTAAATATAACTACAAATTCCTTTATTTAGATTTCTTAGATCTGTTTGTCTGTTTTGTGTTCTTTGAATTCTCCCAGTGAAAAAGAAATTGTAAAAGTCCTTCTTGGAGACAGGATTAAAAGCATGACCAGAATGTTGTCTTTATTTGTGCTTGAGAGCTAAGGAGATAGAAAACCTGAATGTCCCTGTATCAAATCATTCTATCAGCATTTTTAAGTCAGCCCATCAAAAAAAAAAGAAGAAGAAGAAGGCTACTACATTTAGTACTATATGCAAATTAGAACAAATTTGAAAGGAGTGATTACAGTCTTATCTAAATTTTTTCATATAATTGAAAAAGAAGTACATGCTCCAACTAATTTTATAAGGCAGGCATGAAAGTGAAAGTCGCTCAGTTGGGTTCGACTTTTTTCGACCCAATGGACTGTACAGTCTATGGAATTCTCCAGGCCAGGATACTGGAGTGGGTAGCCTTTCCCTTCTTCAGGGGATTTTCCCAACCCAGAGATCATACCCAGGTCTCCCGTATTGCAAGTAGATTATTTACAAGCCACAAGGAAATAAGGCAGGTTTAGCAGTGATATAAATACCAAAAGACAATATAGGAAAGAAAAATATAGACTCATCTTAATTATGAACATAGATGCACATATCATAAATAAAAATTTTAGGAAAATAGTTCCAGCAATGCATAAAGAATTCTTAACATTCGTTGAGTTCTTGCTCTGTACGTGGTTCGGTTCAGTTCAGTCACTCAGTCGTGTCCGACTCTGCAACCCCGTGGACTGCAGCACATCAGCCCTCCCTGTCCACCACCAACTCCCGGAGTTTACTCAAACTCATGTCCATTGAGTCGGTGATGCCATCCAACTGTCTCATCTTCTTTCGCCCCCTTCTCCTCCTGCCTTCAATCTTTCCCAGCATCAGGGTCTTTCAAATGAGTCAGTTCTTTGCATCAGGTGGCCAAAGAATTGGAGCTTCAGCTTCAGCATCAGTCCTTCCAATGAATATTCAGGACTTATTTCCTTATTTCCTCTCACATCCATACATGACTACTGGAAAAACCATAGCCTTGACTAGATGGACCTTTGTTGGCAAAGTAATGTCTCTGGTTTTTAATATGCTGTCTAGATTGGTCATAGCATTACTTCCAAGGAGTAAGCGTCTTTTAATTTCGTGGCTGCAGTCACCATCTGCAGTGATTTTTAAATAAAAAAAAAATAAAGTCTGTCATTGTTTCCACTGTTTCCCTACTTATTTGCCATGGAGTGATAGGACCGGATGCCGTGATCTTAGTTCTCTGAATGTTGAGTTTTAAGCCATCTTTTTCACTCTCTTCTTTTTCTTTCATCAAGAGGCTCTTCAGTTCTTCTTTGCTTTCTGCCATAAGAGTGATGTCATCTGTGTATCTGAGGTTATTGATATTTTTCCCAGCAATCTTGGTTGCAGCTTGTGCTTCATCTAGTCCAGCATTTCTCATGATGTACTCTGCATATAAGTTAAATAAGCAGGGTGACAATATACAGCCTTGATGTACTCCTTTCCCGATTTGAAACCAGTCTGTTGTCCATTGTTCCATGTCCAGTTCTAACTGTTGCTTCTTGACCTGCATACAGATTTCTCAGGAGGCAGATCAGGTGGTCTGGTATTCCCATCTCTTGAATTTTCCACAGTTTGTTGTGATCCATACAGGCAAAGGCTGTAGAATAGTCAATAAAGCAGAAGTAGATGTTTTTCTGGAACTCTCTTGCTTTTTCATGATCCAACGGATGTTGGCAATTTGGTCTCTGGTTTCTCTGCCTTTTCTAAATCCAGCTTGAACATATGGAATTTCATGGTTTACATATTGTTGAAGCCTGGCTTGGAGAATTTTGAACATTACTTTGCTAGTGTGTGAGATGAGTGCAATTATGCGGTAGTTTGTGCATTCTTTGGTATTGCCTTTCTTTGGGATTGGAATGAAAACTGACCTTTTCCAGTCCTGTGACCACTGCTGAGTTTTCCAAATTTGCTGGCATGTTGAGTGCAGCACTTTCACAGCATCATCTTTTAGAATTTGAAATAGCTCAACTGGAATTCCATCACCTCCACTAGCTTTGTTCGTAGTGGTGCTTTCTAAGGCCCACTTGACTTCACATTCCAGGATGTCTGGCTCTAGGTGAGTGATCACACCATCGTGATTATCTGGGTTGTGAAGATCTTTTTTGTACAGTTCTTCTGTGTAAACTTGCCACCTCTTCTTAATATCTTCTGCTTCTGTTAGGTCCATACCATTTCTCTCCTTTATTGTGCCCATCTTTGCATGAAGTGTTCCCTTGGTAGCTCTAATTCTCTTGAAGAGGTCTCTAGCCTTTCCCATTCAATTGTTTTCCTCTGTTTCTTTGCATTGATCACTGAGGAAGGCTTTCTTATCTCTCCTTGCTATTCTTTGGAACTCTGCATTCAAATGGGTATATCTTTCCTTTTCTCCTTTGCTTTTTGCTTCTCTTCTTTTCACAGCTATTTGTAAGGCCTCCTCAGACAACTGTTTTGCCTTTTTGCACTTCTTTTTCTTGGGAATGGTCTTGATCCCTGCCTCCTGTACAATGTCACGAACCTCCATCTATAGTTCTGTACATGGTATTAGTCTTTTAACATAATTCTCCTAACAGCTTATGAGGGAGGAACTATTGTGATCTTCACTTTATAAAAATTAAGTTATCCCAGGAAGAATGCAACCTAAGCATTTTGGAGAGCTTTCTGACACTGATTAAGAGGATATAATATGGATATAATTATTATTATATATAATAAAGGTTATAGTTAAGAAATATATATATATATATATATATATATATAGGCTTCCCAGGTGGTGCTAAGGTGAAGAACCCACCTGCCAATGCAGGAGACAGAAGGGACTCGGGTTCCATTCCTGGATTGGAAAGATCCCCTGGAGGAGAGCATGACAACCCACTCCAATATTCTTGACTGGAGAATCCCATGGTCAGAGGAACCTGATGGGCTATAGTCCATAGGGTCACAAAGAGTCAGAGATGACTGAAGTGACTTAACACACACACATATACACACACTCTCCTTTTGTAAAATTCCAAGTCTGTTTATGATTAAAAAAAAAATACCTTTCAGCAAACTAGCAATAGAAGGAAATATCCTTAATCTAATAAAGGATAGCTACAAAAACCTACAACCGAAATCATACTTAATGGGGAAATGTTGAATGCTTCCCCCATTGAATTAATAATAAGATAAGGATATCCCTTGGGTGATTATTAAAAACATGTTTTCTGCTTAAATCATATAAGGTAATTTAATATTTTATAACATTAGAACCTTTTCAGAGTGGAAGATTTGTTTTTCAGAAGTCATGAATAATTCTTAAAACTTGTTCTTTGCCATGTGAAGATGCTTTGTTAAACCTGTCCAGTATTGGAATATAAAAGCACAATGAATGCTTAGTGCAGCATGAATTAGCATATCTTTCACCTAGGAAGCTGACAATATAATTGGTGATCCCTGAAATAAGGGTATCTCAACTGTAACAGATTATTTGAGAGCCTAGAGGGAAACCCTTCCCAAATTTTGATTTGGAACTCTGTAAGGCAATGCATACCACTACTATCAAAACTAAAAGTGGGCAGTGGCATCCTTACCTCTGCATTTCTGAATCAGAGGTTGGAATAAGGAAATATGGCTCTCTGTCCATATGTGTTTTACATAGTCCTCTGGCACTAATCACAAGATGACCTCAAATGATTTGAAACTTAAGTCGAAAATCTTTGGAAAGAAATATACTCTTGTCTCAGCAAGAGTCCAAATTCCTTTCCAACTTCTTGGCAATAGCTTGGAAAAGACTGTCCAGTTAATTATGATAAATTCACCTTATTTCTTTCTCAATGTGAGACCAGATTCAAACCACTGATTGGTAAGCTGTCTCAGAAAAATGGAGATAGAAAATTGACCTCCCATTTACTGTAGCAGTAATAATATGTACCAGATAGGGTGGGTATGAGCCTTACATAGATAGAGCCATTATGCTTTGCCCAGTGCCTGGCACACAGTTCATCAGTGGTTACCAAGATTCTTCTTTTTATTCCTATCATCATAATCATCATCATTGTTATTGTCATCACTGTCTGTCATATACCAGGCCCATATTAAAAAATTAAAGGCAAATCCATAATCATTTGTGGAGTTCTGTAATCTCTGGGGAGACACTTAGCCATTAAAAATTCATGATAGTTATTTTTCAAGGAAAAGGTTTTAAGTTCACTGCATTACAGCTTGTTGAGGAAAAAACTGTATTAATCAAATATTGTAGAAAACAGGCTACTAAAGTAATTCTCATTAAGAATATTCAACCTGAACATTAATACATATAAAGAAATACTAATTTTATGCTATAAACATCAGTACAAATGAAGATCAAGAAGTAGAGAAACATCTTGAATCAGAAAAGAATGTTTTCTGAATTGTTAACCAGGTCTTGGACCTGATGCTTGTCAGAGTTTGCACCTTCCTGACTTCACCAGCAGATGTTGCTGTAAAGTAGAATAAAGCCTACACAGTTATGAACATCCATGGGCCAAGCTCTGAGAGTAACTTACCCACAGTGGAAAGGAATCTTTGTATTTGTTTGCTTGTATTTTTGTTCACTTATTTTCTGTTAAATCCACTGGGAACAACTCGGAAAAACATTTTTATGGTAACTATTTCATTCCAAAAATTATTTCAGGGTTTATAAAACATTTTTAGATACATTATCTCTCATTATTTTATTTTTATTATACCCCTTCAGCAAGTTAGGCAAGTGCTGTTATCCCCAATTTCTTGGCTGACTTGAGACTCATAAAGATCAATTGGCAGGCCTAAGTCATCTAGTTAGTGAATAATAATGCTAGGATCTGAATGCTGTGTTCTTGACCCCAAGCCCAGGAAGCTTTCTTCTGTACTCTGGATTTATAAAACAGAATACAAGGATCATCAATCTGAGTTTTCAAGTTCACTGAATCAAGGAATATATAAGTGAACACACACAATTACTTTGACCAAGATTTTTAACTTTTTGAGTGCTATTTCTTATGGCTACAATACAGCTCTAGAAACATTTGGCCTTAGTTAGCTTCTCAAAGAGCTCTCTAATATAAAATTTAACAAGAGATGAAATAAAAATCAATTATAATTTCTTCTTTGTTTGATAATCTGTTTATTTAGGTGAAGTTAATTGAGTATAATAAATACCTAGCTCTAAGATTCTGTAATGTATACTTAATAGTCAACTGTTCTGGATATATTTTAAGGAATTAATACTTGATTAAAAGCCAACTCATGCATATCAAAGGAAACTGTAAACAAGGTAAAAAGACAACCCTCAGAATGGAAGAAAATAATTTCAAATGAAGCAACTGACAAAGGAGTAATCTCCAAAATATACAAGCAGCTCATGCAACTCAATATCAGAAAACAAGCCAGTCAAAAAATGGGCAGAGGACCTGAACAGACATTGCTTCAGAGAAGACATACAGATGGCCAACAAACACATGAAAAGATGCTCACCATCACTACTTATTAGAGAAATGCAAATCAAAACCACAATGAGGTATCACCACACACCGGTCAGAATGGCCATCATCAAAAAATCTACAAACGATAAATGCTAAAGAGGATATGGAGAAAAGGGAACCCTCTTGTACTGTTGGTGGGAATATAAACTGATACAGTCACTATGGAGAACAGTATGAAGATTCCTTTAAAAACTATGAATAAAACTATCATATGACCAGGCAGTTCCACTACTGGGCATCTACCTGAGAAAACCGTAATTCAAAAAGACACATGTACCCTAATGCTCATTGCAGCACAATTTACAATAACCAGGACTTGGAAGCAACCTAGATGTCCACTGAGAGATGAATGGATAAAGAAGTTGTGGTACAAATTGTCCACAATACACAATATATGCAGTATATGTTGTATAAAATGTTACCAAGCCATAAAAAGGAATGAATTTGAGTCAGTTCAAATGAGGTGGATGAACCTAGGGCATGTTATACAAAGTGAAGTAAGTCAGAGAAAAACAAAAATAGTATATTAATGCATATACTACTACTACTAAGTCACTTCAGTTGTGTCCAGACTCTGTGCGACCCCATAGATGGCAGCCCACCAGGGTCCCCCGTCCCTGGAACTCTCCAGGCAAGAACACTGGAGTGGGTTGCCATTTCCTTCTCCAATGCATGAAAGTGAAAAGTGAAAGTGAAGTCACTCAGTCGTGTCCAACCCTCAACAACCCCATGGACTGCAGCCTTCCAGGCTCCTCCATCCATGGGATTTTCCAGGCAATAGTACTGGAGTGGGGTGCCTTCTCCTATTAATGTATGTGTGTGTGTATATATATATATATATATATATGAAATCTAAAAGAATGGCATGGATCATCTTATTTGCAGAGCAGGAATAGAGATGCAGATGTGGAGGACCGTCTTGTGGTCACAGAGGGGAAGGAGAGGGTGGGACAAACCTAGAGAGTAGCACTGATGTTCATACACTACTGTGTGTAAAATAAACAGCTAATGGGAGGCTGCTGGACAACACAGGGAGCCCAGTCTGCTGCTCTGTGATGACCTAGAGGGACAGGATGGGGGCTGGGATGGGAGGGAAGAGGTATATATACACTTATACCTGATTCTTATTGTTGTACAGCAGAAACCAATGCAACATTGTAAAGCAATTATCCTCCAGTTAAAAAAAATGTTTAAGCCGACTCATATTGCAACAGACAAGGAAAATATATCAACTCTATCTTGTAAGTTACCATCTTTGCAAAAATGTTGCTCTACTGCTGTACATATATATGTACTAGAGTGGCAGAATAGCAAACTGTGACAGTTTGCCTGGAACTGAAAGATTTCCTGGGACTCTCAGTACTAAAACTGGGTTGCTCCTAGGCAAACCAGGACAGTTGGTCACTCTAGCATACATACACAATGTTTTATATTTTGTAAGTGTAATGTTCAGTTCAGTTCAGTCGCTCAGTCATGTCCGGCTCTTTTAATATATTATGTATTAATTATACACATATTTTTCTTTGAATGACGTGCATGATTCTTTTACTGTGCTATAATAAGATGCCCTCAGTAACCATCCTGGTGAGTGACTCTTTGCCAATGTGCTAGACTAAGCCAGCATGCTGATATTTCTTTTTAGATATTTTATCTCAGTTTCATGCATTTCTTACTTCCTCCTTTTCTTGACACTGTGTATTCTAAAATTCATTAAATACTATTAGTGTAAAGAAAAAGTTAGCCAGCTTCCTGAAATTTGTAAAATGTATTTTGTACAGGTAGTCTATCAGTATTTTGAAGGAATAAAGTGCTTGGTCTTCTTTATTAAAAAGAAAAATTGCTCCACTGGATCAGGATTAGATTAAGTGGTCAACCAATAGTGGACTGAAGAAGATAAAAGTATATGTGTATTTTTTTTTTTTTTTTGTAAAAGAAGTACAGGGACAGGCAGCCTAGGGCTGTCAAGACAGGATCATAATATTAAAGACCTAAGCTTATTCTATATTGTTGTGCTAAATCTAAGATGTTTACTGAAATTCTAGCCATTTCTACCATATTCCAATCAATCAATTCCCTTTGATAGAGGAAGAGATAGGGAATCACATTCAGTATTTCACCATCAGCCAGAATTTAGTCATTTGACCACATCTAGTTTTGCACTTGATACTGGAAAATAGAAACTTTACTCCAAGTGGCCATACATACCATTACAAAATCAGAATTCTGTTTCTTAGGTAAAAGAGGGAAAATAGATAGAGGGAACAATTGGAAGTCTTTAAAATACTTATTCAGATTGAGTGTAGATGAAATTTCTACTTTTGTAACCCAGTGGTTGCTTTTTTTCCAGTTTGTTTCTTCTCTGCCTTCAACATGTTATTCCTGTTAAAAATTTAAAAGTTCCCTTACTTTTAACTTTATCAGCATATGAGTTTGCATACCTCTTGGCCGGCATAATTTAGGGTCTCTTTCCAATATGGAAAGGAATTGAAAGCATGCTTAACTCTCTGCTGAAGGCTTGGTCAAGTATTTCCTCCTCTAGCATTTGGAATCATATAGACAGTGGCTAATCAGGGACTTCCATATGACATTGAGCCTGAAATCTTGAAATATGTAATCTCCAAGGGTCTAAGACTGACTTGTGACCACAAACTTGGGAATGATTTTCTTTGAAACATTTCAGCCTGGTTTTGAGAGTCTCACAAGAAGGGTGAAGCTATGCAAATACCTTGAATATCTTCAAAGATTCCTAGATTTATAGAATTTCACTGCTGAAAGATACTACATGTTCAACCCCCTCCTTTTACTGAGAAACTCCAGAGTTAAGTAACCTAAGGTCTAGGCTGTTGTTTACTTTCTAAGTCATGTCCAACTCTTTTGCGACCCCATAGACTATATAGCCCACCACACTGTTCTGTCCATGGGATTTCCCAGGCATGAATACTGGAGTGGGTTGCCATTCTGCAGGGGATCGTCTTCTGCATTGACAGGCAGATTCCTTACCACTGAGCCCCCAGAGAAGCCCAAGGACCAGGCTAGTTCATTACAAAATGTGGTTTGCTAATTACTATTGGTTCTCTTATCCAAACCTCATGAACAGGAGATGACTTGTGGCTGTTCAGGCCCTATCTTTAGGCAGACACATCATCACCATGGTTCTACTACGTTTCCTACTGATATTCAGAAGTGGCTTTGAGATGTTGCACTATCAGCCCTTGCATGGCCTCCACAGGAGGAGAACATTAGTGTGGTAGGGAGTTACATCCCCAGCTACAGGATGACGGCCTTGACTGTCCCCTCCTTTATGCATAAGTAAGAGAATGGGATATGTGTTAAGGGCAGAAGTCATTGTTTCTTTTCCACATTTTTAGATCTCCCTTATAATAGTCCTGTGCATCCCAGGTGGCTCAGTGGTAAAGAATCCACCTGCCAATGCAGGAAACTCGGGTTCAGTCCCTGAGTGGGGAAGATCCCTTGGAGAAGGAAGTAGCAGTCTACTCCAGTATTCTTGCCTGGGAAATCTCATGGACAGAGGAGCCTGGTGGGCTACAGTCACTGGGGTCACAAAAGAGTCAGTCAAGCTTAGTGACTAAATAACAACCACAATAAGAATCCTCAGTCATCTCTTGCAGGCATCATGTGAATCTGAGAACTTTGATAATTCATACTTTCTTTCCATGTATACATGGGACAGAAAGTTGTGTATGTTCACAGCATTATCAAGTTGGAAGGGATCATTTCTTCAATTCCTTGATTTCTCAGTTGAGAAAACTAAAACCCAGAGAGATGAATTGACTTAGCTAAGATCATCTGTTTTGCTTATGACTTATAGAAAGCCAATGCTTAAAACAATTCTATAGTTTGTTTCTAACAATATTGTTGTTGTTTAGTCACTAAGTTGTGTCCAACTCTTTTGTGACCCCATGAACTGTAGCCCGCCAGGCTCCTCAGTCTATGGGATTTCCCAGGCAAGAGTATTGGAGTGGGCTGCCATTTCCTTCCCCAGGGGATCTTCCAACCCAGGAATCAAACCCAAGTCTCCTGCACTGCAAGCATATTCTTTACCACTGAGCCGCCGGGGAAGCACCTCTAACAATACTAACCATTACTATTTACATAGTAGGTTAGCATCTGAAAACTAGTGTTTGCTTTAGATAAAAAAATGAGAAGTGTGGATTTGCTTCCAGACATTTTAAATATATACTTAGATGACATGGACTAGTTTTATAAAATATTTTATTTACAGTAGAGCTTTACAAAAATAGTCTTAATAAAATTAATACAAAACCATTTTACAATATAACTTATATAACTATCTCCTCAGAAAAATGACATTTGATTATAACACATAAACTACATTTGTATTTGTTAAGTCACATTGTAGTATAAATATGTTTTATCATCATTTTTTCATAATAAGGCCTATACCAATGAACAATGGACAACAAATTTTATTATTCTTCCAATGTAAAATTCATCTCTGGCCAAAATGAAATTAACCAAAGAAAAGTAAAACAACTGTCCTTCTGTTCATTCATACAGTCCTTTTTAATTATTGGAGAGTTTATCTGACAAAGACATAGCATTAATCTGAAAGCACCATGGCATAAAATCTAGTAACAATATCCCCAAAAGCCTTCTCCAGTCTCCCTTTCAACTGTTTACTCAGTATTTTGCCAAGATAAATAAAGATTGATCTCAACTCTCTCCTTCATTAATCTCAAGTGTTCTTAATATGCATTCAGGTTTTTAGACCTTCCCAACTGGCGTATGTTTAAGATGCAAGTTTATTTCTTTGGCTTCAAGTAGAGTTTCACAGCCCTTAAGAAACATACTGTGCTCCTCCATGGGGCTGAATCTCTGTGACTCCCCACCCAACCACATTGCCCCGGATGTGACAGGACTCTGCTCCTCCGGCCTCTCTTATCTCTTCCTTACTGAGAACACCATCCCAGATATTGAAGCCTGTGAGTCTGCCAGAGAAGGCTAATGTTTCATCAAAGCCACCACCCACGCAGCAGCCGTTCTTTTCTTGCCCAATCTGCAGGATTCCCCCCTCAGGAACAACGTGACCTGTGGCCATATCAACAGCAGAGCCCACCAAGTCACCATTTACCCACAAGGCCATGTGCCCTTTCTTTGAATTCCAGGTGCTGCACAGATGGGTCCACGTTCCTAGGGAAATCACAGCATCAGCGACCAGTCTGTTTTCCTCTCCACCCACCACAAGCATTATGGACCGATAGCTGAGGTACAGCTGGATCTCATATGGATTCCTCTTTGTGCCATAAGAAAACAGGACTGTTTTGTTTAATACTTCTGTGGCTTTGACCCAAATGCAGGCGCTGAAAGTCTCGAGTTTCATTGGTGTCGCCGGATGCACGCTTGCAAAAATCTTCTTGGAACGCATGGGGAATAAAATGGCTGTTTCACAACCTAGAGTGGCAAGAAAGTAATAATATGAGAGAAAATACAAATTCATTTTGAAATGATTCTGGCAGTTAGGTATTTTAGGATGGGCCTTTTAATGACTACAACTGAAAACTACATGCAGCAATATGTTATGACTTGAGGGGCCCAAGTGTAATCTCCATAGTGCAAAGAAAACAGGAATAAGGAAATCCAACTGTCTCATTAAGGGAAGCATTTAAATGGAAAAGAAGGCACACAGAGAAATAGTGAAACTGGGTTCGAACTTGGGTACTTGGCCACCTGATGTTAAGCCCTGACTCACTGGAAAAGACCCTGATGCTGGGAAAGGTTGAGGACAGAGGGTGAAGGGAGTGACAGTGGATGAGATGGTTGGATGGCATCATTGACTCAATGGACATGAGTTTGAGCAACCTCTGGGAGATAATGAAGGACAGGGAAGTCCAGTGTGCTGCAGTCCATGGGGTCGCAAAGAGATGGACATGACTTAGCAGCTGAACAACAACAACAATTCTGGCTGCAGGAGCCATAACCCTAACCAGCACACTGCACTGCCTCTTAGTGGTAGAAGAACCTCTGGATTTGGCTAAAAGAACTGGAATTCAGTTTGTTTTACTACCAGCAAGCTGTATAGCTTTTGATGAGCCCCACAATCTCTCCAGGCTTAACAGTTATCTGTCAAAGGCTCTTCCCTTCTCCTTCTAAATTCTGCAAGTCGGTAAGCAGCAAGTATGTAACATTTGAGAAGAACTTTGAAGACCAAGAGTGAGAGAGTGAAGTTGGTCAGTCACGTCCACTCTCTGTGATCCCATGGACTGTAGCCTACCAGGCTCCTCCGTCCATGGAATTTTCCAGGCAAGAGTAGTGGAGTGGGTTGTCATTTCCTTCTCCAGGAGATCTTCCCGACCCAGGGATCGAACCCAGGTCTCCCACATTGCAAGCAAACACTTTACCCTCTGAGCCACCAGGGAATACTTTGTAGACCAAAGATATGCTTAAAAATTCTCTTTGTCCAAATGCTTACAAGTACTATGTAAGCCCTAACAGAAAATCTTTAAGGAAGAGTGAATTCTTCCAAGGGGCCGGATGGAGGATGTATTTCCACTAATACACACTTAGAAGGAGACTTTCAAACTTGAGGGGTGGGAGCTCCCACCTCTGTCCATCTCCAGGTCACATGGCCAGTAAGGGAGCTGAAGATGCTGAAGTGAAGACCTTTCAAGTGTCTCTGGGAAATAATATGCTAAAAGCTTTAATAAGTGAGCTCTGCCTTGTGCTGAACTCAAATATATACATATAAAAGACCAATTAAAGATTTTTTAAAAAATCTAAGTTAGGGCTTGGAGAAGGAAATGGCAACCCAGTCCAGTATATTCTTGCCCGGAAAATCTCATGGACGGAGAAGCCTGGTGGTCTACATCCATGGGGTCACAAAAGAGTTGGACATGACTTAGCGACTAAACAACAACAAAAATTAGGGCTAAGTATTCACTTTATAACAACCTTTTAAGGAAGATTTACCATAAGATAGCTTTAAAAAGCAAATTCCCAGAGCATTTGAAGACTAAGGGGTAAATAAGACTTGCAGGAACCAAATGTCCATTTGAAGTGTGGTAAACTAAGTTAACTGTCTACAAGTGGCTGAAGAAAGGTGGGCTCCAACCCAGAAAAATTAAGCAGATGGACCTTATCCTTTTGAAATAGTCAAAGAAGATATTGAGGTTCAGAAAATCCTATAAAAGTAATCATCACACTAAAGCACAAAATTGGTCCTGCCATACTTTGGTATTAGCTTTTTCCCTGAATAATTTGAATTTCTAAAGATTTTTTAAAATCAATTTTTAATGAGGCATTGATTCTTTTTGAAAATGAGATTGGTAGATGCATACTTTTCTAGCTGTTATTTAAATCCAGCAAAAATCATGGAACAAAAGATCACCATATGCTTGGGCATTTTAGATATTGTCTAATGTTTCAGTAAAACAGTGTTCAGAGAGAGCGCCTACTGCAATCTAATTAACTGATTTCCTGTTTAAATAAGACCAGTCAGTCAGGATTGCATTCCAAAGCCTTCCTTGATTGCCTCTCAGAGACCCAGCTTCCCCTCTAGGCTGCACTGGTTATGTAAGTTCAATGAGTAGAACTGCATGTTGGCAAGTTTTTTCTGTGGCTTCTTTTGGGGGTCGGTGATTGAGACCCTTGATATGTCTTTAAAATGTCAGAAACTCTCTCATGAAATGGCTTTTAACTAATAGGTTTTTTCTGATTATATTATCAAAGACCAAACAAAATTAAAACCAGGTTCTTAAGAGGCTGACAACTGAATGATTAGGAATCCCTTAGGAGCCAAGCTGGCAGGAAACCAAGAGAGGAAAAATCAAAGCATGTGGGTAGATGTATGAATGGATGTAATAAGAATTAACACTTTTGAATTCAGAAATGCATCCTTCTTCTGCTCTAACTGGTATGCAGAGGTGGAGGTGAAAGTTAGCATAACTCTTCAGTTTTCCCAGTACATGATATGTACAGTGATTTTACATGGTTTGCAAAAGACAAGAAATTTCATCCATTAAAACTGCCAGAGAATTATAGTTTGTCCTGTCACTTATACTAAGGATCTATTGTATTTTATATTTTATGATTTTTTTATTTTTATGATTTCCCTATTATTTTATGATTTCCCCCCCTCTAAAGCCCTACTTTAAAAAACATGCTCTGTACTGATAAACAGTCCTCAATTATTTAGGAAAGACTGGTATTTTGGTATAATATCTGCAATTTTAAATGAAAAATGCTCTCACATATGCTTGATTCTGCCTCCTACCCCATATAGTAAGAGTTGCTTTATTGGACATAAAAGGTGTAATTGTTTTCTGTTCATAAGTTGCTTATGAACAGGGAAAAGTGTATATTTTCTTACCTAGAACATGGGTTTTCTAATATAACCCACAAATGATTGTTATAGCACCATTTCTTAGAAATTCTGACTTTTTATAAAGGAGTGTTATTCGCTCCAAATCTTCTCTATATTTCCTTGAGGCATCTTTAAAATGTATTATTTCGGGCCCACATATGTTTGGAAGTTCACTAGTATCACATGGGACTTTGATAGGTTGCATCTGGTTTGAACTGCCTCTCTTCTGTTTCACCCTGATCCTCCACATCCCCGGAGGTACTGCCTGGATGCCAACTAGTTCCTACATCTGACTGTTCCACTGTGGATCCCTCAGCTGCTGGTTTATTCCAAACTTCACACCCTTGGAGCTCACTCTGGAGCTCATTTCACAGACCCTGGGGGCTCGGGGCAGGGGGCCTTGGGAGACCAGATTCAACCTCGAGTCTCTTGTTTGGAACTGGTAGGGAGAAGGGGCCAACCCAGGGACTGGAAAACGTTCCTTAAAATTAGGCTGGGTCCTGAAATAGCGCAGGGAACCAGAGCTCCCTTAAAGACAGAGGCAGGCTAAAATTAGAAGAAGTGGAAATCCCTAACGGAGGGAAGCTGGACATTGAGAGCAGTCACTCATAACTGGCCAATAGAGTTTCTCTAACGCCTGCTCCGATCAAGTGTCAATCTGGAGGCCCTTGAGGTCTATTTTCAAGACTGTGATGGTTACCTACACAGCTATCTTCTGGGTTCCTCAGAACTGAAGACTGACTACTTTTGAAAGCAATATTCCCGCCTTTTATGATGTATCTGAGCTATGTGACCCGCGCACGCTGAAACAGAAGGGTGTGAGCCTGCGTGTTCCTCACACTAAAGCCTCCCCTTAGAGGCTTGGTTGGCTTACTCGGTTTCCCGCAACTCGCGCTTTGAGAACGAAGCAGCGCAGGGATCCCCACCAGTCCCCGCGTCCTTACCTGCCGGCAGCCAGCGGCTGGCTGCCCAGCCCTGCACAGCTCGGAGATCGGCCCTCGTCCGCCGCAGCTCCTCCAGCACCGCGCCCAGGGCCCGCCCCGCCTCCTCCTGCGGTCGCAGCGCCGCAGCCTCTTCCAGGCGCGCCAACCGGCGGCCAGCATTGCGGCTCGCCTGCAGCAGCTCGTCCAGCGCCTGGGTCAGCCTGGCCTCGGCGGGGGCCTCCGGCGCGCACAGCTTCTGCAGGCTTCCCGCCAGCCGGCCCAGCTCGGCCCGCAGCTTCTGCAGCTCGTCCCGGAGCATGGCGTCGGTGGCCTGCAGCATCATGCCCTCCCGCATCTGCGAGTTCTCCAGCATGATGAAGAGCTTGTCCCACTCGGAGTTCTCACGACTGCAGTCGCACGGCGTGGCTAGAGCGGGGAACATACACGCATTACAGACCTGAACCTCCCTCGGGTGTTCTTTGTAAAATGCCGACCTCCCTCGATGGTCGCCAAGTGACAGCCCGTCCCCAGTACCCCCTTCCCTTTAAGGAAACCTGCAAAAACCTTGCAAGTTTATAAGCTGAACTCGATGAAATTGCCGTTCATGGAGCTCAAAACAGGCGAATACCGGTGATTTCATAGAATTCGACCCATAACGTATCTGAGAGAAGTAACTTTATGAAACCTCCTTTCCTGACATGCTTTTCTCTTTTGCAAAACTCTTTTTTAGTTGTTGTTGTTTATTGCATTGGCAACAAAATATATGTATAATACTTAGACCTAAGGAGGTAGATATGTAGTTAAGGATTAGCAGAGAAACAGTTAAAATGAACTTACGGTCCTCAGTGGGATGGAGTCCATTGTCTATTTCGTTGTCCAAATTCACATACATGAGCTCATAATCATCCGAGTTCTCCGCCGACACTGCAGACCAGAGCGCACAAAACAGAATCACAGAGATATGCATTGCTGGAGAGACGAGGTTCTTCCCACCGCTGTCGGGAGGGAACGAGGCAAGAGGCTCTCAGAGTGCAGAAGGAGCGGAGGAGAGTGCGAGTGAGAGGCAGGAGCTGAGAGCCCTTAATAAATGCTGGGGAAAGTCTGAATGGGGATGAATGAGTAATGCCAGTGGCACTGCCTTAACGGGAGTTCCCCAGATTTGGGGGGGAGGGCTGGGGGAAAGGAGGGTGACGGAGATGTGGGGGACGTTGCACAATAGTAAACCACAAAGGTTTACAGTACAGTCAGATTAACTGGAGGAGGGTCAGAGGGGAAAGAAGGGGGAAGACAGGGCTAGGACTGTCTCCCCCTGGGGATTAGCTGTTGTAACTTGAATTGGTAGTACTGAAGGATGAGAGGGAGAGGAGAGGGATTAGGGGAATAGAGATTTAGGGGAATAGATTCAGCAGACATAGAGGTGTGAAAGCAAGAGCATCATCCCAGCATTTTGTGTGCGCTCTCATTATTTCACAACCCTTTACGCATAGAAAACATTTTTTCACTTTTTCTTTGTGCAGTTTTACAGGTCTAAGATGTGAAAGTTACTTTCTGATTTCAAGATAAACCAACACAGTAAGAATTTGTATGCTTCTAGAAGCCACATCCATTCCAAGTCATTCCATCTTTAATCCTTCTGGAGTTACAACTATACTTTTATAAACATACTTTTTAATGAGAAGCACAACAAAACTAGTAAACCTAAAATAAGGAGGAGTTGGGGGAAAGGAATAAACTGATTTTTTACGTGTGTTTCTTTTCATAATCTATTATGTGGGTATCTTATTTCACTAGGCTCAGAGTCAAAGATCATGTTTTTAAAGTAAATTTAGGGATTCCTGCTTCTGCCAGTATATGGAGATCTATATAAGCTGAAAACTCTGCTGAAAAAAAAACCTAGAAATGTGTTTACATTCGAATAATAATTAAAAACTTTAAATGTACAAATAAGTTCCCCATAAAGTCAGGACAATATCCAGAGGCCAAGTGTGCTAAGTTGCTTCAGTCATGTCCAACTCTTTGTGACCTTATGGACTGCAGCCCCGCTAGTCTCCTCTGTCCATGGAATTTCCCAGGCAAGAATACTGGAGTAAGTTGCCATGCCCTTCTCCAGGAGATCTTCCTGACCCAGGGATTGAACCTACATCTCTTATGTCTCTTTCATTGGCAGGCAGGTTCTTTACCACCAATGCCACCTACCCAAAGAGAGGGAACCAAAAACTGGGCAGTGAGCCCATGAGCTGAATCTAGAGCCCCCCTACACACACACACACACACACATCAGGGGAGGTGAACGGGGAAGAGATGTTTCAGTTCTTTATTAACCAAGTGTTAAGGGCCACAAGGCTTAGGTCAGGGTGGGGAGTTAACCGACTAGATTTCAATAGATATAGCTCCAGTCCTTACCCTAGCACAGAAGTGAGAAGTAAGCCTGTCTCTCTTTGACTGAACTCTACAAGGTCCCTAAGAGTCTGTGGCTTTGGGCCTGCCCTTATACATGTTCAACAAGCAAATGTGTACTATTTGCCACAGTAAAAATAAAGTCATAATAAAAAATATTTAAACATAGGAGGAAACAATCTACCATAAATGAGAACCAGCAGAAACCAAAAGGGATTGGACACCCCTCCCTCAAGAATTTCATTTATTTAAAATATCAGTGAGAAACTGGAAAATAAGTGTGTTTAAAATGATTTAAGATCTGCAAGAAATAACTGGAAACCTGAAAAATGAAAAAGACACTGTCAGAAGAAGAAGAATAGGCCTATTATTTAAAGAAATATAACCTTGAGTTAAAAAATTAATTGAAATTTTTAAGAAATTAAAGGAATGGCAAAGCTGAAGAGAATATTAAGGAACTGCAAGAAAGATCTAAGAAAAAAAATTCTAAAGTCCTTTCATTGTTCAGGATAGCAAAATTAATTTTTGTTTGTTGGTTCAAGTATGTTTATCTTTCAAATGACAGCCACCAAAACCAAGAGGAAATAAAATGACCAAATAGAAGGAATAGAGTGAATTAAAAAAAAAAAAAAAAAACTTTAGCTGTTCAATAGGAAGTAGTAAAGAAGGGAAGAAAAGCATAGACAAAGCAAGATAAATAAAAAGCACATACGGCAGTGGTTTAGTTGCTAAGTCACGTCAGACTCTTGCAACCCCACAGACGAGCGCACCAGGCTTCTCTGCCCATGGGATTCTCCAGGCAGGAATACTGGAGTAGGTTGCTATTTCTTTCTCCAAAAAGCACCTGTAATGTAAAAATAAATCCAAATATACCTAATACTATAAATACTAATCACTAAATATTAATGAAACAAACATTCCAGTTAAGAGACAAAAGTTGTCAGGAATATTTTTTAAGTCCAATTCTACGTCACTTATAAGATCACACATAAAACACAAGAATCTAGAAACCTTGAAAGCAAAAAATTTAAAGGTGGTGAGAGAATATACCAAACAAGGGCTATTCAGAAAAGCTAGCATCGCTGTATTAATATTAGTCAAAAATAGACTTTAAGGCAAAGAGAGTAATGGAATTATGATGAAATAAATAATTTGCCAGGAAGATACCTCAGAACTATCTAGTAACATCGTTCCCACCTGTGGTGGATTCATTTTGATATTTGGCAAAACTAATACAATTATGTAAAGTTTCAAAATAAAATAAAATAAAAACAAAAAAATATGCCAATATTGACAGACTTATAAGGAAAAATTGGTAAATCCATAGTCACAGAGGCAGATTTTCACATACTTCTTGTAACTGATAAGTCCATTTCTGTCAAAACTGATGATTAAAATGCTAAAAACTTCAAAAGGATATAGAAATGTATATAATTTAAAATTTGATACAATAAAATGTATAGAACATTGCCCAGAAAGTTCGATAAGCAAGTTCTACCATGCAAGGAACACATAATTCCCATTTTATATTAACTGCCTCTGAGAATGTAGTGTGCAGGAGTGCACTAAATTCTTTTTATATGTCTAGGAAGGATGATACTAAAAAAAAAGACAAGGTCAATACAAGAAAGGAAAACTGCAAGTCAGTCTCATTTAAGAATATAGATGCAGAAGCTCTAAATGAAGTATTAGCCAAAGAAATCCAGTAATACATGCTTTCAGTACATCATACCAAGTTGAGTGTATTCCAAGAGTGCAAGATTGATTAAACATTAGAATACTCATTCATTTACTACAGTAACAATTTAAAAGAGAAATCATATGGTCATATGGACAGATGTAGAAAAGTCAATTAATAAAATTTAACATTCATTCATGTTCAAACTAGGAAAAAGACAGGAACTTAAACTGATAAAATATAAATACCAAGAATATGTAGAAACATATACAAACATTATGATGAATCCTTAGAAGCATACTCTTTAAAAACAGGAATTAGAAAGTGATGTCAGGACCTGGTTCTACTCATCAAAGTGTTGGAGGTCCCAGCTGGTAAAGTAGAGCAATAAAAGAAACTTAAGGAATATTACAAAGTTGTTACTTATTATCATTTGATTGTTTTTCTACAGAAAATCTTGAGACTCCATTAATAAAAAAAAGAACTAAACAAGTTTTGCTGGATGAAAGATCAGTGTACAAAAATTTATTGATTTCTTAATATAGCAGATAAATAGAAAACATCTTTAAAAAACCAAAAATTTCCATTTCAATAGCAACAACAACTATGGAATACCTAGGAATCAATTTAATAAAAGATAGACAAGGCACAGCTAATATCACAAAACTTTAGAGATATAAAAAAAGTTACATAGAAGAATATATCATGTTCTTGAATGAGAAGACTTAGTTTCACAGAGATGTCAGTTATCCCAAATTAGTCTATATATTCAATGTGAAAAATAATCCTAACCTAGCTTTACAAGGAAGTTGACAAAGTAATGGTAAAATTTATATAAAGTAGCCAAGAGGAATTTGAAGCAGAAAATGAAGAATTAAGAGGAATCGGAAGCAGAAGATAAAGGAACTTGCCTTGTGAGGTAAAATGACTTATTATAAATTGCAATTAAGAAAATGTATAAAGGGCTTCCTAGGTGACTCTAGTGGTAAAGAATCTACCTGCCAATGCAGGAGACATAAGAGACGTGGGTTTGATCCCTGGGTCAGGAAGATTCCCTAGAGGAGGAAATGGCAATCCATTCTGGTATTCTTGCCTGGAGAATCCCATGGACCAGAGGAGCCTGGCGGGCTGCAGTCTATACGGTCAAAATGAGTCAGACACGACTGAAGTGACTTAGCAGACATAATTGGTGAAGGTATGATAAATAACCAGACCCACATACACGGGAAACTTTATATATGAAAGAAGTATCGCAAATCAGAAGGGAAACAGTTGGTCACTGAATAAATTGATCTGAGATGATTGTTTATATACACACACATATATAAATTTATAATTAGATCCCTTCCTTATATACACAAAAATAAAATCCAGATGATTAAGACATAAAACAAAATCATAATACTTTTAGGAGAAAATATAGTAGAATATTTTTATGAACATGGATAGGGAAAGAATTCTCAATTAAAAAATTTATAAACCATAAAATAAATTTAAAAACCAACTCCATTAGGATTACAACTTTAAAACTGACAGACCAAAAATTAGTGTCCAGAATAAATAAGGAACTTCTACAAATCAGTGCTTCCCTGATAGCTCAGTTGGTAAAGAATCCACCTGCAATGCGGGAAACCCCAGTTCAATTCCTGGGCTGGGAAGATCCACTGGAAAAGGGATAGGCTACTCACACCAGTATTCTTGCATGGAGAGTTCCATAGACTGTACAGCCCATGGGGTTACAAAGAGTCGGACACAACTGAGTGACTTTCACAAATCAGTGAGAAAACACAGACATCTTGATTGAAAATAAGCAAAGGATATGAAAGGCTAAATCATGGAAGAGCAACATAAAAAGGTTGCTCAGCCTCAGAAGTAAAGACATGAAAATTAGAACAAAAAATAAGGTAACATTTTTATACCCCATCAGATTGGCGAAAACTGGTGTCTGCCAAGACTAAATGTTGGCAACAGAAACATTCATGCTTCTGTTGATAGGTATGTAAGTTGTTATAATCATGGTGGTAGGCAGAATAATGACCTCCCCCCCAAAGTTGTTCACATCTTAATTCCCACAACCTGTGAACACAATGTGTTTCATTGCACTGAAGATAAAATTAGGTTACCATATAAGGAGAAATTCTAGATTATCCAAATGGACCTAATGTTATCACAAGGGTGCTTAAGTCAGAGAAAGGCAGAAGAGATAATCAGAGGAAGAGGTGTAGTGATGGAAGCAGGGTCAGAGAATGCTGTGTAGCTAACTTTGAAGATGAAGGAAGGAGACCCCAAAGCAAAGAATGCTGGTGGTCTCTAGAAGCCAGAAAAGCCAAGAAACAGATTCCTTCCTACAACCTCCAAGAAGGAACCCAGCCTTTCCAAGACTTGGATTTTTACCCAGTAAGGCTCATGCTATACTTCTGTATTACAGAAATATAAGATAATAAATTTCTATTATTTTGGGCCACACGTTTATGTCAGTTTCTTATGGCAGCTATAGAAAACTACTACAACCATTTTGAGAAGAAATTTTGGAACATCTAGAAATTTAACTCCCAGGGACAAACCCACTGCTTTACTACTTAATTATGTGGTCCAGTGACCATCAACATCACCTGAGAACTTGTTACAAATTCAAATTCTCAAACTCTACTGTGGTATTGGAGAAGACTCTTGAGAGTCCCTTGGACTGCAAGGAGATCGAACCAGTCCATCCTAAAGGAGACCAGTCCTGGGTGTTCATTGAAAGGTCTGATGCTGAGGCTGAAACTCCAATACTTTGGGCACCTCATGTGAAGAGTTGACTCATTGGAAAAGACCCTTATTTAATTTTGTATTATTTGAACAAGTTCAAGTCCACTAAAAATGACTAATCTAGGTTTTCCCCTCCAGGAGTCTGAGGACCTTTAATGAATATTGTATCCTGTCTTCAATTCCAGTGACAGTCCCATTTACTGTAACTTTTTCCAGCAGTTAATCAGTATGTCTACATAGCTAAGTTCTATGAGTAATGTACCTTGTATAGATTGGACATAACATTGGCAATTCCTGATATCTTAAGAAAAAGTTCTTAGTAAAATAAACAGAAAACAAAATAAAACAATGTTTTTCACATTTAAAAAAATCTGAATATTTCCAATATTTTGGGCTCTGTGGTTATATGATTGAAATCTGTTTGAGACCATTCTATAAGCCATATGTGGAAAAAGCAATTCTCATTATTTACCATCACCCTGATACATTCACTTTGATCCAGAATCACCCTTTCATTAAATTTTGCCATAGATATTCAGAAAATTCTGGCCTTCTTTTCTTAATCCTCATATCCAAATGTCCCCACCATTTAATAAGGGTTTACAAATGTGTAATCACTGCTTACTTGATTCTTTCTGTGTATAACTTCTATAGAGAGAGCCACATTTAAAATAAATAGAGGCAAGAAAATTCTTGTTCAAGAAATCCCTAGAAATAAATTCTGAGACATTTAAGTACTTGAGGAGATTTTTCGAAAAACTCCATACCATAAGCAATAGGCAGATGTTTCCCATATGTTGTTTGCAAACGAGTCCCATAGCTTAAGTCATTTTCTTCTTCTTTAGGTTCTGCCATTTTAAACCCAGTTGTCTATACAAGTCTTTGAGGCAAATCACGTGACAAACAAGCTCAGTCTAAACTTCCCTTGATATAGTGCAGAAATTGAGGATCTAAATTTGCATTGCTACTTTCCTAACTATTCATAAAAATAAGGCATAGCCTCCATATGTCAGTTGTCTAAATCAGGCCTCCATATCTCTCAGGAACATGAATACATTCCTCTGCACTATTTTTATTTTTATTTTTTTGGTTCAGTTTCATTTAGATCCATGCTTACAGCACTGCTTAGTTTTTATTTAAACAGCATCCAAATGCTGTTTCTCAACAGGAATTCTTTATCAGAACTGTTTCTTCCACAAGGGTTCGGTCTGGTTACTGTCAAATTCTCTTTTCCCCAGGGCGCATTACTCAGGAAAATTTTTCATTAGATAATAATGCTGATCATATCATAAAATATTCCCTTTTACAGAAACTGTTTAATGCTTTAGTGATTTTTCAGAATAAAAATAAATACCATGTTATTTTAAGCAGAGGATTTGGTCATCAGCCTGTGCTGTTTAATATGTGAGGAAGTGGAAAATTTATTACATTAATAATATTATTTCTATGGCTCATGGACTGATAAAGTCATCATTCTCGTTATTGTTCCTTCAACAGGTAATGCCATGTTGTTGAGGGTTTTACCTGCTGTGTATGAAAAGCAGCCTCAACCAATTAACAGACACCTCACAGAACTCCTAGGCTTGATGTCTCAACTGGAACAACCAGAACAGTACCATCTTCTACGGCTTTTGCATGTAGCTGCAAAGAGGAAGCAACTGGAGGTAAAAAATATATTATATGCAACATGATCCACACAGAAAGGTTGCTGCTGCAAGCCATGTGTTATACCAGGATTCATGACCTCCAGAGGAGGGGATTTTGATCTGGGGTCAGAGATGAGACTTGACTACTTGGAGCTTTTTCTGCAGCAAAGTTTTATTCAAGTGTAACAGAGATAGGGAAAGCTTCTGACACAGACATCAGAAGGGGACAGAAAGAGTGACCCCTTGCTAGTTTTTAGCAAGGTGTTTTATGTCTGTTAGAAAGCTATTAATCAGATAAGAGAGACACCTCAAGGCTGAGAGAGTTTCACCAGGCCCCTCTCCCACAGTATGCGTTTTTGAGATAGGATGGCAGGAGGTGCATCATAAAACAATTGACATGAATACTGGTTTGTTGAGCCCATTCTCAGCCCAAGGTTTGAGAAAAGAAAAAAAGTTAGTCTTAGGGGGAACCATTTTAAAGAAAGGCAGATTCCAAAGCAAATACATAGTTTCATTAACATAGCTTAAGAAAAACATTTCTAGAAGAGAAATGTATTGGTTAGCTCAAGGCAGAACCAGGTGTCCTCAACACAGAATTAAAAGAAGCCTCTTTTAATTTTGTGTGGAGAAGGAAAAAAACATCTGCCACTTGAAGTTTATTTCCTCCTGCCTGTTACCCTCTCATCACAGCTGAGCCTGTTTAGAGGCCAGTGTCATCTGGAAACACCCTCACAGAGACGCTGAGAATAATGTTTAATCAAATATCCGGGTGCCCTCTGACCCAGTGAAGCTGGCACACAAAATTAACCACTACAGGTACAGTAATACAGACACATCAAGTGTGCAAATCTGTAGTCACTGCAGAACATCTTTGATGAAAGTTCAGTGTGGTTGTGCAGTCCTTGGGATCTACAGTTTCTCAGATGGGGCCCTGGGGAAGACCTGCACATGTCTTCACTTATGGGGAAATCAGCCTGTAATGAGAGCAAAGGCTCACCTTCTAGATGGCAAATTAGTTATTCTTTGAGTGTGTGCCAAGCTTCTTCTGACTCTTTGTGACCCTATGGACTGCAGCCTGCCAGGCTCCTCTGTCCATGGGATTCTCCAGGCAAAAATACAAAAAGAATACTTTGCCATTGGGAAGGTAGTGGGCTGCTGTTCCCTTCTTCAGGAGATCTTCCTGCCCCAGGGATCAAACCCAGATCTTCTGCACTGCAGGCAAATTCTTTACCATCTGAGCCACCTGGGAAGCCCACTAGCACCATAATAATTAGGTTGCATGTGACTATCAGCAACCAAAGACCCAACCCATACTGGTTTAAACAATAAAAGGAATGCATTAGTGCATACAATGGGGAAAAACCTTCAGATAAGACTTGATTAGGGGCTCAAGTATGTGAGCAGAACAGCTTCTCCATCTCCATTTCTCAGATTTTTGATTTCTCAATGTTGGCTTCCATTTTCTGTAGGCTTTCTCCTTGTGGGATCTGGATGGGAGTTGGGGTTCTATAAGCAGTATGCTTCTCCCCCATGACTCCTGAAACATCCAAATCAAAGTCCTGAGAGTCTTTGTTTCAGACCCTTGCTCTATCCCTGGAGCTTCTCCTGAACCCTGAAGACACTCAGAAACAAGAGGCTGCTAGGAAGGGGGACAGAGAAGGCAATGGCAACCCACTGCAGTACTCTTGCAAGGCAAATCCCATGGACAGAGGAGCCTGGTAGGCTGCAGTCCATGGGGTCCCTAGGAGTCGGACCCGACTGAGCGACTTCACTTTCACTTTTCACTTTCATACATTGGAGAAGGAAACGACAACCCACTCCAGTGTTCTTGCCTGAAGAATCCCAGGGACAGGAGAGCCTGGTGGGCTGCTCTCTCTGGGGCCACACAGAGTCAGGCACGACTGACATGACTTAGCAGCAGCAGCAGCAGCAGGAAGGGGGAAGTAGAAGTGGATTCTAGAGGGCACGAGCACATGTGCATATACAGATTAATGCTAAGACCAAGGTTATATCAGTTATGGCTGCATCTTTGCTCCATTTTCATGTTAATATCAATATCCACCACTTGAAAAACAACACCAAGGTGAAAACTGGAACATTTGAATTCAATGTCAAAATTCAAAGAAAGGCAGACAAGGTTGATTATATGTATAATTAACCACAATAGACTGTAAGCTCCTCGTGGCAAGGCATGATTTCTTCTTTTCCTCTGTATCCCACATCTTGTTACAGTATCTGATAGTACTCAATAAATATTCATAAAACTAAGCTTAATTAAAGAGGCTGATAAGTGCTCTACAAAAGATAGAAACAGATTTTTAAGAAAAGGAGGGTGGGAGAAAAAAAAAAAGAGGTTGGGAGGACTTCCCTAGCAGTCCAGTGGTTAAGACTTGGCACTCCTAATAAGGTGGCGTGAGTTTGATCCCTAGTCTAGGAACTAAGATCCCACATGCCTCAGGCCCAGCCTCTCAAAGAAAGGTATAAACAGAGATGGGATGGCAGTGAGTTCTGCCTTAGGGGAAAACAGGTGCCATGAAGATGCACAGAGGGAGTGGCATCAGGCCAGACCTTGAGGTTTTGTGTCAGGTTGAGAAGAGAGGCAGATGGCCTTTAAGAAGTGGGGACCGGGCTGGGAGACCTGGACATGAGAGAGCAGGCTTGAGCCCCACCCCCGGAGGTTTCAGGTCAGTAGTTCTAGGATGGGGTCCCCAATTCTACTCTTTTTCAAGTTCCCTGGCGTTGCTGCCCCTGCTGCTTCAGTGACCACACTTAGAGCAGCAAGGCTAGAGGTCAGACAGAGGACTGGGCGCCTCTCTGTTACCCGGTATACAGTTTTGCTTTTGCCCTTAGAAAAATATATTGCAGTTATTTTTTCCATGTCTTTCTCTCCCAGTGTGCCTTAAACTCCTTGAGGAGCATAGCACCTGTGTCTGCATATTTGTATGAATGCCCTACCACAGTGCTGGGCACATAGTAGGGCTTCAATAAAGTGTTGTTGAATTTGGAAATGAAAAAATGAACAAAAGAGGTCAAAGAAAGTAAAGACCATGAAAATAAGTAAAACAATGCGTGTGGTCTTCAAAGAGGGAAAGTGACTCAACAGGGTCAAGATATAGGGACTTAAAGGAGATTGGAGATAGGAATCAACCTTGGCTTTGGTAGCTGGAGACCCACTAGTGACTCATGAGAGGCAGTGGTCTGTAGGGGTGAAGTGGGGAGTGGAAGACATCTATTATGGATTGTGTGTGGAAGGGAAGTGTAGGAAATGCCTGCATGGCTGTTGGAGTTTAGAGGAAATAAGGAGGGTTTAAAAATATCCAGTAAGAATAAAGTGATTGAAGATGTGGCAGAAAATATTAGATAGAACAAGCTAGAGGTAGTCTGGGAGTGAATTCCAAGCACAGATTGAGAAATGAATTTCAGAAAGGATTAAGGACATAAAGGATGGGCAAAGCTACAGCAGAGTTTGGGCAGGGAGTGGCGTTAAGGGATCACTAGACCAGGTAAAAGAAAGCTCAGAGTGAGGGGGACACAGACAGGGTGGTGTATTATTTTCCTGTGCTGCTCTAACATTACCACAAATGTAGTGATTTAAAACAACACAAATTTATTACTTTACAGTTTTGTAAGTCAGAAGTCTAAAATGGGTCAGCAGGCTTGCATTCCTTCAGGAGAATCTAGAGAAGAATGTTTCCTTGCCCTTTCCAGCTGCAATAGCCTGGCTCACGGCCTGCATCACTCTCACCTCTGCTTTTCCATCATGTTTTCCCTGACTCCAACTCTTCTTCTTCCCTTTGCCAAGGCCCTGTGATTACACTGGGACCACCCAGATGATCCAAGAGTATCTTGCCATCGCAAGACCCTTAACTTAATCGCATTTACAAAGTCCCTTTTTCACAGGTTCCATGGATTCGAATGTGGACATCTTGGGGAAGTTGTTATTCTGCCTACCACAGATAGAGACTGGGGACCAGGTGATGTGGGGAATAGAGAGAGGTGACTAATAGGCAGGACCTGGTTTCAGAAAAGAGACAGCTGGGCATGCCATTTTATCTGCAGCCTGAGAGCGAAAGCTAAACACAATGTTTGGAAGGGCAGGTTCAATACAAGTTCAAGGAGGATCTGGAGAGAATAAGCAAATTCAACTTATTTCCCATGGAATAAAGACAGTAAATGAAACCAGGAGGACGCTCACTTATAGGAAGGGGCTTGGTGTGACCTGACCCAAAAAGGTAAGGTCCAAGAGTGATAGATAGTGGCACCTTGTGTGGCATTCAGAGAGGTCCCAGCAGACCGCTGGTTACAGTCTTTCTGTGGCTGTCCAGAGACTTGGGAAAGGACTTATGAAGCTATTTAAAACCAGGCCCCTGTCTGTTGCTTGGCCTCCTTTGTTGCTGTTGTTCAGTCACTCTTGTTGTTGTTGCTGTTGTTCAGTCACTCTTGTTGTTGTGTCCGACTCTTTGCTACCTCACAGACTGCAGCACGCCAGGCTTCCCTGTCCTTCACCATCTCCCTGAGTTTGCTCAGACTCATGTCTGTTGAGTCAGTGATGCCATCCAACCATCTCATCCTCTGTCACCCCCTTCTCCTCTTGCCCTCAATCTTTGCCAGCATCCGGGTCTCTTTAACCCTTAGACCTCGAACAAGTATCTGGTCTCAGGGATCACAAGCGGGCATTCTCTATCAGGCACTGAGTTTTTATGTACATGTCATGTTCTCCACCTAGAATGATCTTCCCTCACCAGCACCACCCTTTGTGAGCTGACAATTGCTTAGATGTGGCTTTCTTGCCTGCAAAACTTTCTGACTCTTTTCTTACCCCTAATCCCTGACACAGCACATTTCACACTGCCATGAATTTGTCTCTGCTGTTCTCTTTCCCTCCGGACCACCTTGAAAGTGAAAGTGAAAGTCGCTCATTTGTGTCCAGCTCTTTGCCATGGAATTCTGCAGGCCAGAATACTAGAATACTGGAGCAGGTAGCCATTCCCTTCTCCAGGGGATCTTCCCAACCCAGGGATCTAACCCAGGTCTCCTGCATTGCAGGTGGATTCTTTACCAGATGAGCCACCAGGGAAGCCCAAGAATACTGGAGTGGGTCGCCTATCACTTCTCCAGCAGGTCTTCCCAACCCAGGAATTGAACCAGAGTCTCCTGCACTGCAGGTGGATTCTTTACCAGCTGAACTACCAGGGAACCACCTTGGCTGTGATACAAATGCTTGAGACACGAGGACTCCCTTGTCCATTACTGTGTCCCCAATGCCTGGCATAGTATCTGGCACAGAGAAGTCACTCTGTGAATATTTCTTAACACAGATGAAATAGTATTAGTGCCTAAATTTGCAGAGGATTTATCATTCACAAAGGATTTTTGTTTTAACATCTAATATCTCACTTAATGCTACCAATAACTCTATAATGTGTAATTTTTTTCCATTTTACACTAGTCAGAATGGATGCTTTGATGTCAATGGAGTATACCCTTTAAAATTATATACACATTAAAATGAATTAATCCGTTAAAGGTAGGGGGAAAAACTGGATGCTTTGAGAGGTTATCCTGCCCCCATCACCCAGTAGTGAGCAGTAAGGGACACTGCTGGACAGGTCCAGCACTCTGACTCCCAGCCCCCTCCTCTCTTCTTCTGGGGGAGTCACTGAGCAGCCTCCACTTCCGAAGGCCCCAGGGGAGTGTTCCCAGGTTACAGGAGGCAGGGGAGGGTGGACAAGGGGGCACCAGTAGTGGTCGAGCTCATGTTAAGTACCAGGCACTTACATAGGTGTTTTACAGGAATCATCTCACTTGTTCCCCACAACAGCCTTTTCATTTTGTAAACGGAGAAGCTGAAGTTTGGAGAGGTTAAGAACAGGGTGGGTACCAGGGAGTGGCTTGGTGAGGTGGCTTGTCATGTGCCTCCCTCATCTTTATCCGGCCTCCCATTTTCAGACGGTCAATGTCCGTGTCTTCCACAGGCCATTACAGTCACACTGCCCTGCCCCGAAGGCTGCCATTTACAGAATATCTGGGGCTGACACTGGTTAGGGAGCTTTCACAAAGGCATACAGGTCAGGATGAACTACATCATCAATCCAGTCTAATTCCAGCCAATGAGATCTATCATGGGTGCTGAGTGTGGATCCTGGAATGAAGAAGCAAAGGGTTAGGAAGCACTCATAGTGAAGTGAAGGGACAACCCCAGGACCAGGATCCTAACTGGTGGGAGGGAGGGTTGACAGGGCACTGACCAACCCTTTGCTTTCCATCAGCACTTCTCTTCATGTTAAAGTGGTCCTGCCCCTCCCCACCCCACCCCCTTGCCTCCTTCAGCTCTTTGTCAGCTAGCACTTGATTACTGAGATACACAGGTAGTGAGCTAGAGAAATCCCAGGTAAACCCTCCTCTCTCTCATGTTCATTAATTAGACAGCAGGCAAAGGGAACAGGAGGGATACAGAAAAAGGTCGACTGAGAGGAAAACGAAATCAGGGCAACAGTCACATCTACAGACTGAGGCTTTCCATGTACATCTAGTTCATCCAATCTCAAGTGAAATGAGAGGCTAAACGAGGATTTTCACCTTGTGAAATGAGGATTAAAAGAGGGCTTTTCTCTCTGCATGAACACTGTGCCAGCGTTCTGTAACTTGGAGATCCCTGAGCAGGTTCTCCAATGAAGGCAGCGTGCAGGAATGTTTCATGTTTTCTTGAATGCGCTCTTCACTACCTACCTTCTGTGACTAGTGATAACCTGGTTTTTCAGGATTGGAGGGTCAACAGTTGGCCCTTAAAACAAAAAATCTCTTTGTGTAGCTGAGATTGTCTGTGACTTTCTGATGTTGCTTCCCAAGCAGGTGGGGTCCCTTCCTCCATCACTGTCTACAGAGTATCCCTCTCTTACGAAAATGTCCTTCCTAGGTGGAGGGAGGCAATTCCTGGCTAGTGACTCATGGCTGGAAGCTCCAGAGAATTCTCCGAGTCCATTTACAGGAAAAGGCTGGGTGGTCAATTTTCCAAGTGGCCTTCTGGGCCTAAGACTGTATTCTTGGCTGCCAAAAACCATGCTGTAGTCTAGCCAACAAAAGGAGCAGAATTTAGTAACACACATGAGCATGTCTGTAATTATCCTTAGGACATAGACTTCTAACCCTAACTATACAGAGATAAGTGGCAGGAATTGGCAAGTTCAGCCCTCTATTGATTAATGTCCAGACCCAGAGGAACTGCTTTTGTGGTCTGGTCCCTAGAAAAGAGTCATTTTCTAGGATTTTCTCTCAGCAGTGTAGAACATTCCAGTTCACATACCTAATCCTCCTCACCTAACACAGCATCTTCTGGCTGACAAGACTCAAAGGTCACTTAGTATTTGTTTAAAATGAGAATAGTTGCAAAACATTAAGAAGATGGAGTGATGGACTGTATTCAGTTCAGTTCAGTTCAGTTCAGTCGCTCATTCGTGTCCAACTCTTTGTGACCCCATGAATCGCAGCATGCCAGGCTTCCCTCTCCATCACCAACTCCCAGAGTTCACTCAGACTCACGTCCATCGAGTCAGTGATGCCATCCAGCCATCTCATCCTCTGTCGTCCCCTTCTCCTCTTGCCCCCAATCCTTCCCAGCATCAGAGTCTTTTCCAATGAGTCAACTCTTCGCATGAAGTGGCCAAAGTACTGGAGCTTCAGCCTCAGCATCATTCCTTCCAAAGAAATCCCAGGGCTGATCTCCTTCAGAATGGACTGGTTGCATCTCCTTGCAGTCCAAGGGACTCTCAAGAGTCTTCTCCAACACGATAGTTCAAAAGCATCAATTCTTCGGTGCTCAGCCTTCTTCACAGTCCAACTCTCACATCCATACATGACCACAGGAAAAACCATAGCCTTGACTAGATGAACCTTTGTTGGCAAAGTATGTCTCTGCTTTTGAATATGCTATCTAGGTTGGTCATAACTTTCCTTCCAAGGAGTAAGCGTCTTTTAATTTTATGGCTGCAGTCACCATCTGCAGTGATTTTGGAGCCCAGAAAAATAAAGTCTGACACTGTTTCCACTGTTTCCCCATCTATTTCCCATGAAGTGATGGGACTGGATGCCATGATCTTCGTTTTCTGAATGTTGAGCTTTAAGCCAACTTTTTCACTCTCCACTTTCACCTTCATCAAGAGGCTTTTGAGTTCCTCTTCACTTTCTGCCATAAGGGTGGTGTCATCTGCATATCTGAGGTTATTGAGATTTCTCCTGGCAATCTCGATTCCAGCTTGTGCTTCTTCCATCCAGTCCAGCGTTTCTCATGATGTACTCTGCATAGAAGTTAAATAAGCAGGGTGACAATATACAGCCTTGATGTACTCCTTTTCCTATTTGGAACCAGTCTGTTGTTCCATGTCCAGTTCTAACTGTTGCTTCCTGACCTGCATACAGATTTCTCAAGAGGCAGGTCAGGTGGTCTGGTATTGCCATCTCTTTCAGAATTTTCCACAGTTGATTGTGATCCACACAGTCAAAGGCTTTGGCATAGTCAATAAAGCAGAAATAGATGCTTTTCTGAAACTCTCTTGCTTTTTCCATGATCCAGCGGATGTTGGCAATTTGAGCTCTGGTTCCTCTGCCTTTTCTAAAACCAGCTTGAACATCAGGAAGTTCATGGACTGTATGCTGTTGCTGCTGCTGCTAAGTCGCTTCAGTCATGTCCACTCTGTGCGACCCCACAGACGGCAGCCCACCAGGCTCCCCGTCCCTGGGATTCTCCAGGCAATAACACTGGAGTGGGTTGCCATTTCCTTCTCCAATGCATGCAAGTGAAAAGTGAAAGTGAAGTCGCTCAGTCATGTCCGACTGTGGCGACCCCAGGGACTGCAGCCCACCAGGCTCCTCTGTCCATGGGATTTTCTAGGCAAGACTACTGGAGTGGGGTGCCATTGCCTTCTCTGCATGGACTGTATAATCGGTTTTAAAACAGTCTTTGGAGCAGAACCATGGTTTTCAGAATATATATTTTGTTAGTATGGTAGCTGTAAGTAGTAAATGAAAAGAGTGGCAGTTATTTTTAGAGATTTCTGGAGATTAATAGACATTGTTGCTGCTGCTGCTGCTGCTGCTAAGTCACGTCAGTCGTGTCCGACTCTGTGTGACCCCATAGACGGCAGCCCACCAGGCTTCCCCATCTGGGATTCTCCACGCAAGAACACTGGAGTTCCTTCTCCAATGCATGAAAGTGAAAAGTGAAAGTGAAGTCCCTCAGTCGTGTCTGACTCTAGCGACCCCATGGACTGCAGCCTACCAGGCTCCTCCATCCATGGGATTTTCTAGGCAAAATTACTGGAGTGGGGTGCCATTGCCTTCTCCGAATAGACATTGTTAGTGCTAATCAAATTAACTGAAAGAGAACATTGAATCTAGGTGTAATTTGAGAGGGAGTGTGGAAACATACATGTATACACACACAGTAGCTCGACTTTTTATTCTTTAACAAGAATTTACATGTCCTTGCTGCCAGTTAAGTTATTTTTGATGGCCCTCTGTTCAAGGTGACCACAGCCTAGAGTAATGAGATGTGTCCACAGAATTTCAGTTCAGTGACAAGATGCTAAACTCGTAGGCAGACTTTCCTAGGAGACAGTAAAGGCAGTGATTGATTCTGCTCAAGAAGGAACAGGAAAGCCAGGGACGGGCCCTCACCTGGGCTACTGGATTTGTACAGTTCTGACTGGCGCTCCTCTGCCTGTGCCCCCAGCTCCCGTCCACCGCCCTGCCTACTAAACACAGTCCAGATAACCGGGACCTTGGAATCCCTTTCCAGTAAACCTCCATCCTGCTTCCAGGGCTGTGGAAGTCCTGGCCTCAGTCTGTTTCCCCGAGGACAGGCCATGCCAACAGTGTCACCCCCATAGGTCTGAGGCCAGCCTATATGAGCTTGCATATGTGGGCTGGAGTATCCACAAACATGCATAGGAAACTCCTTGAGGGCAAAGGGAGGGGTAGGAAGAGAAGGGAGGGGCAAGGGATGGAGGCTAGGGGTCATTTCTTCCTGTTTCCTTGACAGGGACCAAAAATTCTAAATTCATAGCAAGCCTCCCAGATTGTTATAAAGGTGTATGTGTCGGGTCAGAAGACAGAACGCTGTATAAGGCTGCAGAATATTTCCGTGTGTGGTTCAGTGGCCTCCCTGTGCTCTGGCTCCAGGTTGTGTGTATGTGAGAGTGGGCTGGAGGGAAGGCTTCCCAGAAGTAGAACTATTTGAGATCAGCTTTGAAAGTATGAGTTTTCTCATACTTTCATGTGTGTTCAAGCCACTGTGGGTGGTCAGTGGCATGTTGCTGGGTCGGGAGGTTCGTGGAGGAAGAGGCAGCAGATAAACCCGTCAGTGAATGCCAGTAAATGACCCTGGAATGCCATGGCACTGGGATTCTGACCATGCATTGTGGGAAATCTTTGGCATGAGCAGATGGGGTTTTAGGCAGTGAGGAGGCTGAAGAGAGGGCAAAAGGCTTGAGATGAGGAGGCCAGTTTGGAAGCTCTTTCAGAGTCCATGGTGTGGGACTTATGGCCTGAACAAAGGCCATGTCAGCTTCCTCTCTGCAAGCTATATATGTTATCTTAGGGGCTTCTCTGCCCTCAGCAAAAGAAGGCTTTCTCTGAGATGTGAAACAGCTCCAATGAGGCAGCATAAAGAGACCAACCTAAGGAAATACTGACTGTCAGGAAAATATAATTTCTCCTTATCCAAAAATATCTGAAGGCCAAAGCACCACTTCCCTTAAATGTGAGTGATAAGCTTCAAGAACGGAGAAGGCAATGGCACCCCACTCTAGTACTCTTGCCTGGAAAATCCCATGGATGGAGGAGCCGGTAGGCTGCAGTCCATGGGGTCGCTAAGAGTTGGACATGATTGAGCAACTTCACTTTCACGCATTGGAGAAGGAAATGGCAACCCACTCCAGTGTTCTTGCCTGGAGAATCCCAGGGACGGGGGAGCCTGGTGGGCTGCTGTCTATGGGGTCGCACAGAGTCGGACACGACTGAAACGACTTAGCAGCAGTAGCAGCAACCTTCAAGAAATATCTGTCTTTATTCATTCACATTATTCACATTTTATTGCTAGTCACATTATTTAGTACTTCTTCTCATTTTGCTCCTTCTATGGATTCAGCTTTGCCTAGTACTCTGTATTTGCCTGAGCCTGCCTGCCTGTCTTGTTTTTCCTTTCTTCCTTTACCCTTTTCTCTCTTCTCCATTTTAAAATTTTCTTTATAGTCTTGGGATGTATGACTGGAGTTTAAATAAAATTGTCACGACTAGAAACATGCATCATAGAGACCCTGGTGTTCCAGGACTAGGACATAAAGAATAAGGACTGGGAAATGGAATTTTGTAGAATGGGGCAGGAAATGTGTAAGCATTTTCCATTTCTAAAAGCCTCAGGTTAAGGGTGCTGTCCTGACCCAGAGCAGCTGGCTGACACTTCTGCCATAGGTGCCAAGGACCTCACATAGTTTCTCCTGAAGGACATACAATCACCCCCAATGCACTGGCAGCCTTTATTGAACTGTTCATTCATACGTGCCATTTATCAGAGAGTAGCTCTAACCTTTCTTCCATGATTACTGGATATGAATATCAAGTTTAAATTTACATATAGGGTAATTTATATTTATAAATTTATGTATATATTTATATATAAGATAATATATATGGGCTTCCCAGGTGGCTCAGTGGTAAAGAATCTGCCTGCCAATGCAGGAGCCACAGGAGACGAATGTTCAATCCCTGGGTTGGGAAGATCCCCTGGAGGAGGAAATGACAACCTGTTAGACTTGTTAACAACATTAACTGTAGCACCTAGAATAGCACCTTGCAAATGGAAAGGACTCCATAAATAATTTGTGAATGAGTGAATGGATGGATGAATGGACATGAAGAGAAGTGGACTCATATGTGGGATACTTGAGGGGTGGGAATCAATAGGACTTGGTGACTGCTCAGATAAAGCTGCTGATAAGGGGAAAATAGTAGTCAAGAATGATTCCTCCCTCCCCAAAACCCCCCACCCCCAAGCCCCCCCACCCTCACCTTGTTAAAAAAGAATGATTCTAAGACTTCTGGCTTGAGCAGGTAGATGGTGGTGTCATTTATACGAAGGGAGACACTTGAGGCTAGAGAGGTGGGAAAAGCAGGTTTTTGGCAGGGGGTCAGTTTATGAGTTCAGCAGGTTGAGCTGTTTATCAGATTTTTTAATCCTAATACTGGAAGTCACATTTCGAGTCTCCCTTACCAAAACAGCAAACGAACAACAAACAAAAGAAATAACCATGGGAGAAGTATGAATGGACTAATACTTTGTACTTTTATTGTTCAGTTTTCCCCAGGTTGTTCTTTGTAATCCTTTTATTTTAGCAGACAAACAATTCATTAAATTGTCAGTATGCAATGTATCTGTGTGTTAACATAGAGACATCATTCCACAAAGAAGTCACATTCTCCTTAATGCAAATTATTGCATCCTTATATTGATAAAGACTTTAAAAACTAAGAAAGGTTAGGATATTGAGAATATGGTAGATATTATTTTACTTTAGTAGTTTTTTATCTTATAACGTTTTTGTGGTCCAAATGGAAAACTGAGAAAAAGGATGAACTCTTTCCTGCTTTATTTTTATTTTAAATATTTCCACACCATATTTCTCTAATTTGAAGGCTCTAATCAAAGTCATTGTCAAGGATCTCTTACATACTTATATTTTCTTTTAAATTGAAACCCTCTGATATTCTATGGATAACTAGGAATTAACTGGTGAAATGAGGTAGTAAAGAAGACCTTATTACAGAGAAGGAATGATATGTGCAAAGGTCTTATGGTGAGAGGAATTTGAGAGAGAGACAAATGACATTGTTACTAAAATTGAGAGAACAAGGTGTGCATGTCTAAGATGATGTCTAAGGAGTATGTAAGCAGGGACTGAGCATGTTTTAGACCATGTTTTAAAATTCTGGCCTTTATCCTACCTTCTAGGAATCTCTAGACACTCTGGGTACATAGTAGGTATTCAATAAATAGTTGCCCTACTCTTTTTTTTAATGCCATCTATGCTTTTCAATTCAATGTAATTACTGATCAAATTCATTCTTCTGAATATTTGCAGCACAGTTGATAATGGACAGCACAACCAATTTCTGAGAATGCTACTTGATAATGTTCTCCTTGAGTCTTTCAGTTCAGTTCAGTTCAGTTGCTCAGTCGTATCTGACTCTTTGCGACCTCATGAACCACAGGACGCCAGGCCTCCCTGTCCATCACCAACTCCCAGAGTTCACTCAGACTCACGTCCATCGAGTCAGTGATGCCATCCAGCCATCTCATCCTCTGTCGTCCCCTTCTCCTCCTGCCCCCAATCCCTCCCAGCATCAGAGTCTTCTCCAGTGAGTCAACTCTTCACATGAGGTGGCCAAAGTACTGGAGTTTCAGCTTTAGCATCATTCCTTCCAAAGAACACCCAGGGATGATCTCTTTCAGAATGGACTGGTTGGCTCTCCTTGCAGTCCAAGGGACTCTCAAGAGTCTTCTCCAACACCATAGTTCAAAAGCATCAATTTTTCGGCGCTCAGCCTTCTTCACAGTCCAACTCTCACATCCATACATGACCACAGGAAAAACCATAGCCTTGACTAGACGGACATTTGTTGGCAAAGTAATGTCTCTGCTTTTGAATATGCTATCTAGGTTGGTCATAACTTTCTTTCCAAGGAGTAAGCGTCTTTTATTTTCATGGCTGCAGTCACCATCTGCAGTGATTTTGGAGGAAAATGCTATCATATAAGGGCACCCCCTCCAAAAAAAGCTGAAGCTCTCAGGGTGGTTTGGAGGAAATGTAACACTACTGATAAGGACATAACACAGGAGACCTTGATTTATGAGTGAGTAGCAGCGTTTAAGCATTTTGTAGCCTTAACTCTTCAATTGCAGAGCACAGATTTAAAGAAAAAGCAAAGGAAACAGAAGGCTCTGAAATTTTACTGTAAATTTTAAATTTCAGACTTGGGAGATTTGCTTGCGTTCCAACAAGAGTAATAATCTCAGAATGTGTTGAGTTCAGATTGAATACAAAAAATATTAGATTGATTCTGACTTAATTAACTTTCTTCTGTTTCTTTTTCTCCCTTCTTCTTCTCTTTTCTTCCTGTAGGTGGTTCAGAAGTGTATTCCTTTCCTAATTGGGCAATTGAAGGATTCCACCCATAACGACATCATCCTAAGCATTCTCATAGAGATTGCAGGCTACAAGCCAATGGCTTTGAACAGTTTTCTTCCAATGCTGAAAGAGATTGCTGAGAGATCCCCCTACCTCATTGGACAAATGGCGAGAATCTACGGGGCTGTTGGACACGTGGATGAAGTAAGTATGGCTTTTTTCTCTTCATTTCCCTAATTTCCATTGGCACTTAATCCATTGGAGTTCTATGATATACAGATATGTCCTGAGACTTCTGAAAGTTCCCCTTTCTCTCTCTCTCTCTCTTTTTTTTTTTTTTTTTTGGCATGGACAGTGGCCTCTGGATCAAGGGCATGTTGTAGCAGGGTTATATGGATTGCTCAGGAAGTGAGGATTTTATTGCTGACATGTCACTGAGGAAGGGGAAGGGTTACAATGGAGAAAGCCCAATGATAGATGGAGACCACTTTGTAATAACAATAACCAGCAAGATTTTCATCTCATTTCTGGTTGCCATTCTGCTTAACCCAAGAGACTGTCAGTAAACATGGAGTTAGATCTCAGAGACTGCCTATTAATGAGGACCCATAGCTATCCTGTCAATAAGTACCTGGATTCAGTATGTTTTGAACCCTCTCCATGATGTTCCATGAGAGAGTGCAATAAACGTTCATGGGTGTTTGAAAGTCCTAGTCTAAATATTTGCATAATAAAATCTTTCAGCAGCAGCAACAGGATGCCATCAGAGCTTGTAGGGATTAGGCAACTAAGAAAGAATTTCCAGAAATTAAAGTTCTGAAGGGTGTGTGCATGCATGTGTATACACATATGCATGTCTGTCTGGTGATTTTATGTTGAAATTAAGGATTTTTATCTTTTAAAAATAGAAGCAAATGTGTAATTGATAGAGGAAGGCTTTTACTTCATGCACTTACCTATACTATATATTTCCTATTAGATAAATATAAAATTGTTTAACTCTTAAAAAGGATTTCATAGTTCACCAAGTGTAACCTCTTGAGTCCACAGAGAAGAAAGTTAAAAACTGGAAAGGTTAAGTGACTCATCCAGACTCAGCTTGGGTTAGTTGGTGACCCAGTTGGAATTAGATCTTTGGTATCATTGGCACTGTTTTCAAATTTTGTCTCAAAATGGTTCTTTGGTTCTGTTTTGTTTGATTTCTGCTGAGATTTGTGGAGAGCTTGTGAGTGCCAGGCTTCTTCCTGATGGAGAGTCTGTCTCCTTTAATTTCTCCGAAGAAGGTAGGAGAACTGGGCCCCAAGCAGCCTGTGCTTGTGAGTGTGACGTGGCTCTTGTAAAAGGATTACTCAGTCCTGACGCTGCTGAGCACAATCCCTTTCTGCTCACTGCTGTTTGGAATGTCTCATGCTTGCCACGATCTGCCTTCTGGTAACACGTTCTGTGCCCCGTCACCTTTGCTGCCCGGAGAACCTGTGGTATGCCTGAGTGCTTTTAGGCCAACTGTGACCGACAGCTGTTTGACTGGGTCTGCTGACCTTGCAGGTTTTTGCATGGACCAAAAAATTCAACCTCTGATGGGCAAGGCCTTGGAATCTTTAAGTTATCATTCTTTTTGTCACAAATACATTTATGAATCATTAATGTGTAGTAAGAGCTTCCCTGGTGGCTCAGTGGTAAAGAATCTACCTGCCAACGTGGGAGATGAGGGTTTGGTCCTTAGATGGGGAAGATATCCTGGAGTAGGAAATGGCGAAAAAATAAATAAATAAATAAATAAAATTCAATTAAAAAAAAAAAAAAGAATATTAGGTGATATTTGTGTGGCTCCAGGTGAGTATAGAGAGAAAGGGGGGCCAAAGAGCCTGAGGAATCACTGATTTCAAAATTAAGACTACCAGAATATTTTCTCTTCTGTCTCTGTCTCTCTCTGTCTCTTTCTCTCTCTCTCTCTCTCTCTTGCTCTTGCTCTATCTCTATATCTCATTCTCACATACCCATGGAGGCATCTGTGTTTGAGAGAGAAAAAAATTTTTTCTGATGCTTCTGATTCAGTTCATCAGCAGAGAACAATTCTAAATCAAACACTTTCCAAACGTATTGGGATATCAGGATTATTTTAGGAGCTCTTTCCACAATATAAGTTCTTGGGCCCTAGAGAATACTTATTGAATCAAAGTTTCCAGGAAAGGGGCCTCCCCGACCTCTTCCAGTGTAATTCTTATTTCGGTTGTGCAGCACGTGGGATCTTAGTTCCAATCCTATATACCTGTATCTATATATCTATATTTTTGGCCTGCCAAGGTAATTCTGATACACCTTTTCTTGGATCAGTATTTGAGATCCCTTGGCATAATATATTTAAAGCAAGAGTCAATCAGGCTTTGTCCATCACCCATCCTGCCTTCCTCCATAAAGTCATGATAATTAATTAAAACTTTTCCAGACTATTGACACAGCAGTTTAGATTAGATATGGTCAAGGGTAACACAAAAATTTGAAACAAAAATTGTTGAAACAAAGATACACATCTATTTCTCTTGCACATAAAGAAGTCTAGAAGGCAGTCAGTATAGAATCCCATGTTTCAGAAACTTAGGCCCCCCTTCTCCTTTGTTGCTGTCCCATCCTGGAGCATACCAAAGAGCACAGGGCTTCCATCTCCTGGTCCAAGATGGTTATTCATCTCCACCCATCAAGTGAGCATTTCAGCCAATAGGGGAAAGGGGAGAAGGACTCTTCCAGACAAATACAGCCTACAGTTTATATCCTATTGGCTAAATAAAACAAAGCTGCAGATGACCATAGCTGCAAGGGAGGCTGGAATGTGTAGTCTGGATTTGGTGGCCACATGCCCAGTTAATCAAAAGAGAAGGACATAAAGAATGACTGAGGACAAGGAATGTCTTTTTGCAACTCATCAAGTGATTCTTTTCTCTGGGTCTCTTTTCTGTCCTCCAAAACAAACAATATCCATATGCTAAGGAAACAATGTTCAAGAAAATCCCACAGATTTAAGCATAAATACATTCACTGCCAACAGCAAGAAGCTAGAAACTTATTGTTAAACTATTATGCAGACATGAAACATGTTTATGAAGTCTCATGAAGGACTGATACAAGGAGACTTTGTTGCTGTTTGTGGTTTAGTTGCTCAGTCATGTTCAACTCTTTGCAACCATGGTCTGTAGGCTCACCAGGCTCCTTTGTCCATGGGATTTCCCAGGCAGGAATACTGGAGTGGGTTGCCATTTCCTTTTCCAACAAGGAGTCTTAAATAACTATTAAATTCACACACACACACACACACATATAAAATATATATAATATCTTTGTATTGGATTATCTCCCTTCCGGCACTGATATTCTTGAATTCCATTATTCCATTTCATTCAAGATCAGCCTGACAAAACTACCTTAAATGTTAGTCAGAATCCTTTATTCAGAAATAATGCCTAAAATATCACCCTTTAGTTTTAAAGAATGATAAAACTCAGTTGTCCCAAGAATTAGCAACCTAAGCAGCTATTAACTGCTTAATCAGAGTAGACCTGTTCAATATTCTAAAACTTTTGTGGCACCATATTCTAAAGACCAAAACCAATAGGCAAGATATATGTGTATGGTTATTTCTACCCAGCCTCTTTTTAGAAGGAAACCGAAAGTTACTGAAGTGCATTGCCAGGTGGGTTTGAGGACAGAAGTCAAGTACAGGCTCCTGACGATCCATGGAGGAGGAAATTGCAATTAAAAGAGAACAGCAGGAACTTTGCCCTGAAAAGACCCCACTGTTTTTTGCATGGAGAGCTTGGTATACGTGAGGTAAAGGGACATGGGGATATATGAGACATGGAGATGTTTAGGTGTTTATGACGGAATAGCTGCAATAACCTAGTGACCTCAGGCCCTAGGATCCTCTCTCTCAATCATACTCTGGTCTTATCTAAAAATTGACTTAATTAAATTTTTTTTCTCTTTGATACCATGTAAAATTTTCAGATGTACTCAGGGGTGCCAAGTATTAGATGATATTTGTTGCTAGGATTTAAAAGATTTTAGAAATGCAGAAAAGCCAATGCAACTTGGAATATCTTGCTATGACTTTTGAGATGCACAGTTGGTGATTGATTGGAGCCTACTGTTGATCCCTCTCTTGTTGCCTGCCTTCCATCAAACTACAGTGTTTGATCCTTAAGGGGAACCGGAGTGGGCGGCGGGGCTCTCCAGGGGTGTGTGACCCTCAGGACTGGCATAACCTCAAGGGTGGAGTCGGCCTGGAATCAGTCTCACACATTATTAATTGACTTCTGCTTTATGTTCTGTGCCTGCATGAAGACAGGTGTAGGAACTGCAGGGCTGGCTATGGGGAAGCATACCAGATGCACCTGTCTTTCATATCAGCACCCATCTGGGTAGGCAAACTGTTTAAAACAGCTGATAGCAGTCACAATCTTCCCATCTGCTGGTGTAAACCCAGCAGAGGGAAGCTGTTCTATAAAACAAAAATTAATATCCTATAGTTTCTTATTTTTTTCTCTCTTCCAAATTACCTCAGGGATATTTTTGCCCAAATTTAAAATGAAACCATGCTTAATAGCCGTATAGTGTTTGTGTCCCTATAGGAAACTGTATAGTGACTCAGGCAATTTTCAGGTGTGTTCTGGCACCTAACGTGCATCTGTTGGATGGAGGGTAACACTAGGAGGACCAAAGGGCAGAGAAATCCATCCTCTTCTGGGATAATTGATGAGTGGTTGCCTCTGAGGTGCACCTTCCTTGGCCTGTCCAGTAAAGGACACAGCTGGCTTCTCATCGTGCCAGGATTCACCCCACTTTTGTGGTATGCTCAGATGAAGCAGATGCATAAATAAGAAATACTATTTTATTAATATCAGATACATCCTCAGCATGGCAAAAACACACAGGTCCTTCTGTCTTTCTCAAATGAGGAAACTGTAGTGGAGAGTGCCAGACAATAGAAGGATGACATAGTAGCTTCTGAGGGTCCATCCCCAGACTTACATCCAGAGAATTCATACAAAACCCTTAGCACAGTGCCTGGCATACAGCCAGTGCTTGATACAGTTCATCTAACAGCAGTAATAATAACAACAACAGCAACAGAAATATAATAAAATTCTACCCAGCTGGAGAGGGTTAATGAGACAGATGTCTTCTTCCCACTCCAATGTATCTTTTGTTAAATTACCAGTTTTCTTCCTAAAAGTGCAAGTGTGGTCTTTCTCCCTTGCACAAAGTCTTCCGTTGGCTCCTTCACTGCCTATCAGATGCCATCATCTTGGCTTGGCCCTACCCTCCCTCTAGTTTTAGCTCTTACCTGTCCAGGCTATTCCATGCCCCCTGTGTTCTGTTACCATTTTACATCCTTCCCTGAGCGTACCTTGCCCTGACATATGTCATCATCTTCACAGCCTATTCTTCTGGCTGGATAGTTTCCATCCCCTGCTCTTGTTTATCTTTCCTGACCCAGATCAAATGTTACCTCCCCCTGTGTAAGCTCTTCTCGGTTCTCTTAGGCAGTTACCCCTTCTACGTTCCCATGGCACTTTGGCTGTATCTCAAAGGTCATACGGAAAAGGCAATGGCAACCCACTCCAGTAATTTTGCCTGGAAAATCCCATGGACGGAGGAGCCTGGTAGACTGCAGTCCATGGGGTCGCTAAGAGTCAGGCATGACTGAGCGACTTCACTTTCACTTTTCACTTTCATGCATTGGAGAAGGAAATGGCAACCCACTCCAGTATTCTTGCCTGGAGAATCCCAGGGACAGAGGAGCCTAGTGGGCTGCCGTCTATGGGGTCCAACAGAGTTGGACATGACTGAGGTGACTTAGCAGCAGCAGCAAAGGTCATACTGACTGTGTCACTTCATAATTTGCCTGTCCATGTCTATTTATTCTCCATGAGTCTCTGAGCCCTCATAGGAAGGAATCTTACCTTATCCATCTGAATTCACTTGTGGCCAAAAGAATTCGTGATTATTTGGGAGCACTCTTATTAATCGTTAAGAATTTGAAGGTTGAATTCTCACTAGCCACTTTGATTCAATCAAGCATCTAGTTCTTCTAGGTGACATAACTATAAGTTAAGAGGAAAGAGATGAAACTATTAAGATGGAAAATGTTGTTGATACTTCAGAGCCTGTACAATTTATCTAGTAAGTGAAATATGAAGATGAGTTTGACAGGGGACCTGGTGTTATTAACTAGAAAGCATATGATGAGGCAAGTCTGTCTATGATTCCAAAAGATCCTGGCTCCTTGGTAGGTGACATCAGAAAAAAATGATGTTGAATGGATCATGAAAAGAGGTTTTCATATGCAAGGACTTCACAGGCAGCAAGCTGGTTGAAGTGTAGTGCCCAGGAGGAACATTCACCTCTGTAGACTAAGCAGTGTTCACCACCTGGGATCTGTCTGTGTAAGAATCCATTGCCCGAATGTGGGGACATCCATACGCTGTAACATGGTGGCTAAGAGAGTGTCTCAAGAGTCAGACTGCCTTCGTTTGAATCCTGACTCAGCTGTGTGGCCTTTAGCAAGTTACATCACCTCTCTTGATTCATTTTCCTCATCTGTTAAATAGGAATAGCAATATTATTTACCTCCTAATTTTGTTGTGAGAATTAATCAGCTGAAGCATGGAAAACAGTGTCTGGCAATTGCTAAACATTCAATAAATATCAGCAATGTATTACCTCCTAAGTGGTGCCCAGGGCTTTCTCATTGCATTTATTTGGATACAGATTGGAACTTAAGTCCAACAGACTGAAATCAGGGAAGACAGCAATAAGTAAATGATGTGCCTCTTCCCTGCTCCCCCCGGGAAAGAGGCTGAATGGATGGGTATGTGGGGTCAAAATAAGGACAGATATACAAGGAATGGGTACTATATGTTCCATTAAAGATATAAAGTAGGACTGGCTGTATCTTCTTTCTTTGTTAAGAAATAACTAGTATATATAATTTTTTTTCTCAGTGTGGAACATATATCTGCTTTAAATTTATATTATAGACCACCATTCCTGAGGGGAATAAAAATAACAAAAACAATAATAAAGCCACATTTTATAAAAAATTTTTATAATTTAAAATAGGCCTTGTTTTCTTGGGGGCACTGGAAGTGCATTGCTTTCCATAAAGGGCAGGTGGTCCCCAGCTCCCCACCTATAAAAACAACTCAAATAAGTTTGCATCAATTTTTTTTAAAAAACCTGTCATTAACTAAATCTGAAGTGGTCTAAATCAAATCCAGACTAGGTTGACTTTTCTTGCCCAGGAAGAACTGAAGTAGAATGCTTCAGTTTCAGAGGCTTTATTCTTTTTCATTGTTTTCTTTACCCATTAGACTCTCTGAGCCATACAAGTGGTCCCAGCCCCCTTGGTTAGATATTGCAGTTATTACAACCCTCTCTTCTAATGTGGGTCCACGTGAAAAAGAGACCCCTTTAGGAATGGCTTTCATTTCTTGAGAGGACAAATTGAATTCATGTGTTCTGTCCATCTACTTAAGTCTCAGATAAATGAACTGAAGCAATTTTAGTTTAATAGCCCCATCCTCACCAGGACTTCATCTCATTAGAAGGCACACACTGGTACCCTCCATAGCTGTGTTTTGCCCATCCCATGCCAGACCCACAAGGCAACCAACCCATGTGGCGGAAACAGAGATGCCCTAAGCTGCTCTTTACACATGATCTCATAGCACGTGGAAGGATGCTACAGCCAGTTGTTTTCCTTAGCTGGAAACCAGCAGTCTGCACCTGTGAAGAATCGGATGGCTTGCCCTCCCAGCCTGGCCTCTGCCAGGGTGGGCGTGAAATCCTGTGCCCTCTGCCTTGTTTTCCTAACTGGCTGGAATATGCTGGCCAAGCACCAGAGCGTGTTTATTACATCCTCTCTGGGCTCAGAGTCATGGACACTTTTCAAGTAGAGAAGTGACACACATCTTGCCCAGGTCGAGTTTCTGTGACATCCGGCAGGCCTTCCACAAAAACACTTTCAGGAGGAAAAGGAAAAGAATGACAAAGGCAACAAGAACCACGTTACTGTCCTCATCCTGGCTGTGGAAAAACATCCTGCGACACAGGACCTGGATGGATGCTGTGCACCTTTAACTTCAGGTCAAGACTAAAGACTCTGGGTGCCATTCCACAAAAGGAAGGACCTGTGACTTAAGTACCCCAGTTTCCCCTAGGGTGGGGAATCTAGTTAAAACTCGGTCTGCTCAGAGTCTTTAGGAAGCCTTGGTCAGCGCCAGCTGGTAGCTATTTACTACTACAGAATTGTCATCGATTGGGGAGGTTCTATTTCTTTTTTCCAAAATGCAAATAGCTTTATTGTTTTTTATATTATAAAAAGGTTACATGCTAATTGTAAATGATATTAATAATATCTTACAAAGTGTAAAGAAAAAAAAACTTCAAGTATGTACAGAATATTCTTTCACATAATAGAACTGATTTTCCTTAACCTGTCTCTGTGATGCAGGAATGAGTCACTGATTCTTTCTAGATGCAAGCCCGAGTACTGGTAGTGATAGACACAGAGAGAAGAAAGACAGGGTCTCTGCTCTAGGGAGGCTCACAGTGAATGCGGGCTGGTGGGGGAGAGAGATATACTAATAGATGATTAAAGTTTAATTTGGTGCCCGTTACTACCAATTTCTGATCTGTATCAAGAAGGAAACAAGTCACCCTGTGTAGCAGAGTTTGGGAGCATGTTCTAAGTGAGGCCTGTTGGATGGTAGCATGATGTCGGGAGAGGAGGAGGAGAGTATCCATGGGGGACACAGCAGGTACAATGGCCTGCCGTAGCGGGGGTAAGGCCCTCAGCCTTCTGGAAACTGTGCCTGGGGCGTGGACTGGATAATGGAAGAGGGGAGAGGGCTGAAGCTGGTGCAGACTCATTCCAGATTACAATATTCCTCATCAATCCGCAGACAGGTCCTGTTTTCTACCCTCTCTCTCCACACATATTTATCACTGGTGTCCAGGTCACCAGTGTTTTGTTTCCCTTTATTGTGTGGACAAGCAAATGAATACTATGTACCTCAGCATTCCCAAGAAACTAAAGAGCCTGGTAAAAGGACAAACAGTCCCCACAAATAGTTGCAAATGTAGGATAGTAAATAATGGTTACAAAAGTTACATGTTGCGGCAATTTTCAACAATGTCTTGTAATTATCAACTGTAATTTAGGCCAACTGACCAAACCACCGAGAGTTCTCAGTGCCTCTTTGAGGGGAGAGCTTGGCAAGTCCTTGAGGGGGCCTCTGCCTGACCAATCTCTCCTCAGGATTGAACCCCAAGGACAGTCAGCCTAATCCCCACAGATCTCATCTCCTCTTTTCAGAGGGGACTTCTGACTTTCTTATGCCAGTATCTGTGAGGAAGTAGACCTGTGATTTAGAGAAGGCAATGGCACCCCACTCCCGTACTCTTGCCTGGAAAATCCCATGGATGGAGGAGCCTGGTAAGCTGCAGTCCATGGGATTGCGAAGAGTCAGACACGACTAAGCTACTTCACTTTCACTTTTCACTTTCATGCATTGGAGAAGGAAATGGCAAGCCACTCCAGTGTTCTTGCCTGGAGAATTCCAGGGAGGGGGGTGCCTGGTGGGCTGCCCGTCTATGGGATCACACAGAGTCGGACACGATTGAAGTGACTTAGCAGCAGCAGCAGCAGGCCTGTGATTGCTGCAGCAAAAGCAGGAAGTTTCTACTTAGTAATTTACCCTTCTAGGCTTGAGCTTAAGATGTAAATGAATATCAGATTCATCAGAAACAACAGCTGGGCATTGACAGCAGGTGAGTTGAGAGGATAGCGTAGTTGCTAATTCCAGCTCAAATCCTGCTGCTCTTCAAAGTCTATAGCACAGACCTGGCTCTGCCCATAGCCCTCAGACAAATCTCTTCAGCATAAGCCAGCTTCTTCATCTGCCAGCACCTGCATTTCTGAGCCTGTGGGTTTCCTCAACTTCACAAAGCCACCCTGCTAACATGCATGGCAGGATAGATATATGAGGAATATCCCCCCAGCCTCCTCAGCAGCTTTCAACCAATGATGGGGGTATTTACACCTCAACTCTGTCAACTCTCTAATGAGATAACCCTTTCCCAGAATTCCCAGGCACCCTTTCCCAGCTATTTCCCTTTTCTCTCATTCTTCAACTCCCATCCTCATCTCCTGAATTTCCAAATAGATGCTTTGCACATAAATCATCTCAGGGTCTGTTTCTGGGGAGCCCAATACCAGAAAAGTTCATTTCCATACCTTCCCCAGCCATCATCATCTCCCCTGCTCTAAGCATGGGAGAGTGCACATCTGTAACATCGAGTCTACACCTGACTTCTCCTTGCATTTGCCTTCCGTTCACTTGGTATATGAATCCACACACCAATCCTAACCTGCTTTAAGCACTGCAAAAGAGGGCACTGTACCTTATACTTCTTTGTCCCCCTGCACTGCCCACCCCTGAAATGGGTTCCTAGCATATGAACCACAAATATTTGCTGACCAGCTGTTAGATCGAGATTGGAACTTGACACTAGTATAGGTCTTATGCTAGTAGACAGCTGCCGATGACATGGCAGGTCATAAGGAAGACCAGGAACACTACAGACATTGGGTTCCAGTCATGGGTTGTAGCTATTGGTTTTCAGGTTCCATTGGTCTTCTTTCTATGTGGTGGCCAAAGTGTAGTCTCTGGCACTGGGCATCACTGGGAACTACATTCAGAATCTACAAGTTAACAAGATCCCCAGGAGATCTGTGTGCACATGAACGTGTAAGATGCACGGGTCTCAAGGATCCAGCTCCCACAGGGTTTATCTACTAGAGGATTCCCCCGAGGTCTGGACATACCCACATGTGTACTTGCATGCATGATTCATGTATGGTTTATAAACACACACAGCCATGTCCCCACAGGTTTCTTTGTAAGACTCATTTTGTTACAAAGTAATAAGTATGCAGAGTACATCATGAGAAATGTTGGACTGGAAGAAACACAAACTGGAATCAAGATTGCCGGGAGAAATATAAATAACCTCAGATATGCAGATGACACCACCCTGATGGCAGAAAGTGAAGAGGAACTCAAAAGCCTCTTGATGAAAGTGAAAGTGGAGAGTGAAAAAGTTGGCTTAAAGCTCAACATTCAGAAAACGAAGATCATGGCATCCGGTCCCATCACTTCATGGGAAATAGATGGGAAAACGGTGGAAACAGTGTCAGACTTTATTTTTGGGGGCTCCAAAATCACTGCAGATGGTGACTGCAGCCATGAAATTAAAAGACACTTACTCCTTGGAAGGAAAGTTATGACCAACCTAGATAGCATATTCAAAAGCAAAGACATTACTTTGCCAACAAAGGTTCGTCTAGTCAAGGCTATGGTTTTTCCTGTGGTCACGTATGGATGTGAGAGTTGGACTGTGAAGAAGGCTGAGCACCGAAGAATTGATGCTTTTGAACTGTGGTGTTGGAGAAGACTCTTGAGAGTCCCTTGGACTGCAAGGAGATCCAACCAGTCCATTCTGAAGGAGATCAGCCCTGGGATTTCTTTGGAAGGAATGATGCTAAAGCTGAAACTCCAGTACTTTGGCCACCTCATGCGAAGAGTTGACTCATTGGAAAAGACTCTGATGCTGGGAGGGATTGGGGGCAAGAGGAGAAGGGGACGACAGAGGATGAGATGGCTGGATGGCATCACTGACTTGATGGACGTGAGTCTCAGTAAACTCCGGGAGTTGGTGATGGACAGGGAGGCCTGGCGTGCTGCAGTTCATGGGGTCGCAAGGAGTCAGACACAACTGAGTGACTGATCTGATCTGATCTGAATAAGTCAATAGCCTTTAAAAATTATCATCTTGGGCAATGTTAGAGTAAACAGAAACCAAGGGAACGTCGAGCATTGTTTGTTATACAGTTTCTGAGCATTTGTCACACATCTGATGAGGGCAAGGCACTGGAGAGAGTGCAAAGTTAAATATTTAATAAAAATCAACCCTTTTGTTGTTGGAAGGGGCTCTGGTTTTTCTTCTCTTAGAAAGGATCCTTCACTGGGCTTTGATACTTCCTATGTAACATTCCTAGAATTCCTCACCCATCCCCACTCCTGTGGAAAAGGGGGTGGTGATGGGGGAAGGATGAGGAGAGTGTTCCTAATTAGCACTTTTATACATAATAACATAGGGGGTGTTATACAAGATTTTCCTTTGCTTAAATTTCCAATTTTTTTCTTGTTACTTGACTCATCATATTTCAACCAGGATCTGGATACATCCCCAAAACTCCCAGCACAATTTGACACAGAGATAGTGTCATTATGATGTTAAGGGTTTTGTTTTTGTTTTTGATTTTTTTTTTAATAATTTTACTCTCAAAAATTATAAGAACACTTGAAAGTAGATGAGTTTTACTGCATAGCCATAACTGTACTATTTGAGCTGATATTTACATTTCAGCTCTCTTCCTTATTTATCAAAAACAGTAAGTCTGGTTTTATTTAGTAGTGAATAGGAGTGGGGAGCTTAGTGCTAGTTCACAGCCTCTGAGAAAAGATGTATCTGACAGTCAGCAGTCAGCAATGGACTGTCACACTGAAATGTTCGTGCTAGAGTTCTTAGCATTAATCAGAATGAGTCTTGTTATTTACATGTAGATAACAGAAAAGAAATTACACTGAGAAGGGTATCTTGGCATCAGTTTATTCCTTGTTAAGTAATAAATAAATCTAGAGTGGGTAAAGAAATAGTTGCTATTTACAATTAATAAATGTAAGATGCCTGGAAAGTGAATGTTTTCAGAACTGTAGATTTCCCAACTTCAGTGCTGTGTCAATTCCACAGAGTTTCAAATATCTGGCAATTCACCCAGAAAAGTGGAAAACAAACCCTTTCCTATCTCCTGTTACTGAAGTCTTTATTTACTTAGTATGGTTGGTTTTAGAGATCCCTGGATTGTACTAAACTCCTATTGCTGTCTGTTTTCTCTGGTTCTTCCTTCTACTATGTTCTTCTTAGGAAACAATCTTCCTTCAGCTGTGACAATGGCCCCTGTCTCAGTCAAATGTTTCTTCCTCCTTTGAAACACTTCCCAGAGCCCACCTTCTCTGTGATAGCTCTGCATTCCCGAAACATGATTTGGTGATCAACTCTTTCTCTTCAAGACTGGTAGGCACAGATTAAATTGGCAGAGAAGGTGGGCAATGGGAAGAAATGGGAAGTTACAGAGATTTCCTGAAGGAAATATTCTACCATCCTCCACTTTAGAAAGTGAGAATTACCTTGAAGGCTAAATGCATGGGTTTTAGTATCCCACACAGTAGATAAAATGAAAACAATGAATACAATGAGGTGACGCTTCTATTATTCTGCTGAGAAATGGCAAAATTAAATCATGCTCTAGTCTAAATGTGCACAGCCATCCCCACAATTCCTGTGTTGAAGACTAATCATAAAGTGATGGTATTAAAAGGTGGAGTTTTGGGAGGTGATTAGGTCTTGAGGGTGGAGACCTCATGTATGGGATTAGGGCCCTTATCAAAGAGTTTTCAGGGAGCTCTGTTGTCCCCTTCCTCTATGGAACCAAAAACCAAATCTACCAACACTATGATCTTGGACTTAGCAGTCTTCAAAACTGTGAGAAGCCCAAATAGACTAAGACAAAAATGGACTATGAGTCCATTCAAGATCTCAACACAGCCTTATCTAAAAATCCTAAACAGGCTGTTCTGCTTTATTTCCACTGTTTACATAAAGGTGAGCTCACAAGTGAGTAGAAAGCACTTTGGAAAGTAATTTTTTCCTCCAAGCTAGTACATTTCAGACCTTCTCTTTCAAGCACACCCTGGCCAGCCTTACCTTCAAACCCCATCCTATTAGCTGCAATTTGTTTGCATATTTTGATTTACTTATTTATTTATGTCCTGCTTACCTCCATCAAGTAGTTCAGGAGGTTCACAGTGAAAACATTGCTATGAGAAAACACTGCTATGAGACCAGAAATAATTAACCCAAGGCAAAATGCAGGAACAGAAAAGGGGACCATTGGCAGGATAAAGGGCACACATGTAGCAGAAAAACTTAATCTATCCTAGCTAAGGAAATTGCCAATCTCAAGCAAGGTCACATTTGCAAACTGCATTTTTCCACTTCATTCTCCTCTGTACATAATGAGGTAATACTTATCCAAGTACTTCTGTCTAACTTGTATTTTGGGAGTTATATGTCAGCTACCATGAATAAAACATCCTGGCTTTCTTTTTTTTTTAATAAGTAGGTGCCAAGAAAGATAGGCATCTTGTTTTTAATTGTATAATGAGTAAATTATGTAATGTAATGAGTAAAGTATGGAAAGTTCAATTGTAGCTGATGTATAGTTCAATTGAGTTAAATCATACCATATTGTGTTCCTTTTCTAATGACCACAAAGCACTTTTTCTTTTTTTCCTGGCAAAAAGTTCAAACGCAATTTCTTTTTCTTTCTCCCTATTTCTTTCCTTTCTTTTTGGGCCCATAATAAGCAACTTTCTTCAAAGTGGTTTCCATGATTAGGCCAGAAGATCTGTGGTTACTTTTTCTATCATTCTGTGATTACACCACATTTGCTAAATAGATATTGTGTAGTTAAAGATGGGCTGCTTCTTTGAGTTCTGCAAAAATGTTTCAATGCTAAAATCCTCAATGCTCTTTCAAAAAGTTTGCTTAATTGAAGCAAAAGAAATAGTGGAACCATTGTTGGGGATAATCAATGAGAGGTAATTTACATGAGGGGACCATGGTGTGGTGGGAGAAGAAATTCTGGCTCTGTATAATTCATTCTGAGTGGCTTGAGCCCACACAAAAGATTTACCTTTAAAAGGCTAAGTTCCCAAGCCCCCAGTTTTTAACGAGTAAATCCGACCTCTAAATCCTTTATCAACCCACAAAACAACATTATGCTTGAAGCTCAAATTAGATAGATTTCTACAAGCTTTAAAATCTATAAATATTTGGGGGTCAATGCAAAGAAAAGATGCTGAAAGATAAACTCTCAGTACAAACGAAGAGAGACTCAGTTCAATTCCATGCACTTGGCACAGAATGCTAAAGTAAACCATGCCCTTGTTAAAAGAAAAATACAAACAAAAACCACAAGGTATAATTTTTGCGTTTTCAGACATAAATATGGCCACACCAAATGCTATTTAGGGGAAAATACTCTTAAATTAGAAACACTTACTGACAGGAGACCATGTTCAGTTTTCTACCCTTTAAAAAAAGCAATCATATTAAAACCAGAATTTATTTGGTTACATTATTGTCTCAAATAGCAAGACATAAAAATAAGCTACATTTACATTCTATGATTTCTACTTTAAATCCTAAGTCAACTTCATTAAAACACCTCTTTGAGGAAGACATAGTAAGTTCCACATTTAAATATTAAATAAAAGCCATAATTGCTTTATAAGTGCAAAAATTGTACCTTGTGGTTTTTGTTTGTATTTTTCTTTTAACAAGGGCATGGTTTACTTTAGCATTCTGTGCCAAGTGCATGGAATTGAACTGAGTCCAGCTGATCTCTAATTTTTGCCATGTTAGAAAATTTGAGGTTCATTCAAAACAAAGGATACATCTGTTTTCATCAGCTGTTTCTTGAAATTTATTACTAGGACTTATTTTTTTAATTGTTTTGCCTAGACAGTATTGTTTTACTAGGCATGATTTATTACTCTATGTGTGCCCATGGAAACTGTGTTCCTAAAATCATAGAAACTGAATCAAAAATAATAAGGAAAGGATAGGAACTCATTCCCTTTACATTGGATTAAATGATTATTTAGAATATATAAATCTGTTTAAATTATAATATAGCTGTGTTTATCAATGGGAAGAAAAATATGTTCAATTAACTCAAGTTTATATACAGAAACTTGAGGCATGACCAGAGGATAAAAGAAAGAATTGAGGAATGTGACATTTCGGAATGCTATTTTAAAAATCAGCTCAAAATTGGAGGATTATCTGCCTAAGAGAGACATCAACAATGTTTTTATTTATTCTCTACTTTGTTCCACAAAAACGGATTTCAAGCAGCTTGCTCTCTTAATGTTCTATATTTAAAATTGTTGAATCTTAGCTTTTGAATATGATAAACTGACAGCACTTGATGCCTACTTACTTTGCAAGCATTTTACATATATTTTTGTGCTAGTATTTTCAGGCTAGAAGAGTGTATCCTTGTCTGGGCACCATTTTAAAAAATAATCTTATTTATTTATTTATTTATTTATTGACTGTGCTGGGTCTTCATAGCTGTACAGGCTTTCCTCCAGTTGCTATGAGTGGGGGCTCCTATATAGTTGGGGTGCTTGGGCTTCTCGTTGCAGTAGCTTCTCTTGTTGCAGAGCACGGGCTCTAGGGTGCTTGAGCTTAAGAGGCTGTGCCTCCCGGAGCTCTAGAGCACAGGCTCAATAGTTGTGGTGCAGGGCTTAGTGGCCCTGAGTATGTGGGATCTTCCTAGATCTGGGATGGAATCCATGTCTCCTGAATTGCCAGGTGGATTCTTTACCATTGAGCCACCAGGAAAGCCCTCATGTAACATTTTTAAAAAGAGAAATAGGCTATCTTGGTAAAATGTTGAACAAATTTCATCTCTAGGTAAGTTTTTCACAGGTTACCAAAACAGTGGCCTATATTTGCTTACTGAGCTGGTATTGAGGTTTTGGACATTTTTAGAACGTCCAAACCTTTATTAAATCACAAAATAAGTTATCTGGAAAAATTAAGGGGATATATGGCTTTTGAGACAGCTTGTTTTAGTTTTGGTGATAATTTACATACATCTGCATTTACATTTAAGATTTTCAACACTGAAACAATAATCACTAACATTTTATTTAGCACTTTTCTGTGCCAAGCATTGTTGTGAATGCTTTGTTTTTAACTCACTGAATCCTCACAACCTCTCTATGAGGTGGGTACATTAATCTGTTTCATAAACTGAGCCATGCAGAGTTAAGTGACTTGCTCAAATCATGACTGGCTGGTGGTAGTGCCAGGATTCAAACACAGGAAAGAGCTTCTGATCCCCTCTATGACCACCACACCACCCCTGTGCCTGCTCTGTTGGGAGGGCTTTCCATGGAATGCCACCTTTCCTGTTCTCCCAGGGTGGGACTTCCTCTGGAAATACAAAGAGCTCAGGCTGTTCTAACTGTCGATACACACGTGTGTATCTCTCTCGTGTGTATCGACAGTTAGAACAGCCTGAGCTCTTTGTTTGTCTGACTAGTGTCTAACCAATTCTACTTTCCAGGCAGTAAAGGAAGCCTCTAGAAAGCTAAACACTTAACTGCTGCTTGTTTCAAGGGGAAATTTTGAGGCAGTGGAACAGTTTGGGCTGCTGCTAGAAAGTGTCTCAGAAAGAGCTATAAATCTTCAGGTGGGTGTGATTCAGGGAGGCCCTGAGCAGGCGCTGGCATGGAGAAGCTTCGCACATCGCACAGATAGACCAGCTGACTCCAGCAGAAACAGGTCTGTAATGACCTGGACTCAGTCATCTGGAATTTCTAAAAAGAGGGACTATAAACTCATCTGTCAATAGGATCTTTAAAATTTTATTTTAAAGGTTAGTATCCCAAACTTTGAACACACCACAGAATAGGAGAGCCTAAAAGCCTTCCAGTAAAACAGGACCAGGATTCATGCACTACCAGTAAGTAAAATTTTTATGTTCCAAGGTGGACTCTCACTGATTAAAAATGACTTTTAAAACCTGATATTGGTTTCTCTGCAAAGGAGTGTTCAGAGAGAGGAAGAAGGAAGCACAAGGGAGGGGCACATTGGTGCCTTCAATGGTATTGCCAATGTTCTGTTTCATTACTTAAATATGTTTATATCTGTTCTTTCATATACAGCATGTATTCCATAATGTCAAAAAGCTATTAATATTAAACATTTACTGTGTGCTAATAGTATGCCTGGCATTGAAAACAATAATATTTATAATAAAACACTAGGCCTCTACTGAATGGCTTATTTTTAAATTCATTGATATTTCCAGTATTATCACATTAAAATTAAAAAGTTTACTTAAAATTTTTACTTACTAAAAATTTTACTTACACACATTAAAAATACTACTTATAATAATAATTAATTGCTGCCATTGAAAAAAAATCATTTGCTCTATGCCAGGTCCTTCTTAGGTATTATTTCATTATTCCTTCTACCAAAGTCTTGAAGAGTTTGTGTCAGCTAAGATGAGTTTGGTAATAGCACATCAAACTAAAGCCAGTTTCAATAATAAGAATATTTATTATCTCATTTAAGAAGTCTGCAAGACTTGATGGGTCCAGGATCCCTCCAAAAGTTCCACAAGGTCATCAGGAACCCTTGATGATAAGGCTCTTTCTCTCCACCTCCTTGGGATATTAACATGGCCCTGTAATCATGTCCCCTTTTGCTTGCCAAATGGCTGCCACAGATCTGGGCAGCATATGTTGTAGACCCAGCAACATCTGGTTAAAGAAAAGGCATGTGTCCCTCCATGTGTCTATTCTTATTTGGGGAAGAAAACCTTTTCCATCAATCTCCCATCTTAGAAAATTTCATCTCAAGTCCAAATGCCCAGGATAAAGTCATATACCCGCCCCCTAGTTACAAAGGAGGATGATGTATTTAGTGCCACGTTTTTCTCATCTTTGTTCTCTTTGTTGGTAATTTCATGTCTAAAATGTCCCAAGTTTGGTGCTGAAGTGCTCTCTGGTGCTCCCAAATATGAGATGGCTGTGAGGCACCTCATGGATAAAATTACATAGATTGCATTTGGCCATGAATTATAGCGCTCTTCAGTTCAGTTCAGTTCAGTTCAGTCACTCAGTCGTGTCCGACTCTTTGCAACCCCATGAATCGCAGCACGCCAGGCCTCCCTGTCCATCACCAACTCCTGGAATTCACTCAGACTCATGTCCATCGAGTCAGTGATGCCATCCAGCCATCTCATCCTCTGTCGTCCCCTTCTCCTCCTGCCCCCAATCCCTCCCAGCATCAGAGTCTTTTCCAATGAGTCAACTCTTCGCATGAGGTGGCCAAAGTACTGGAGTTTCAGCTTTAGCATCATTCCTTCCAAAGAACTCCCAGGGCTGATCTCCTTCAGAATGGACTGGTTGGATCTCCTTGCAGTCCAAGGGAGTCTCAAGAGTCTTCTCCAACACCACAGTTCAAAAGCATCAATTCTTCAGCGCTCAGCCTTCTTCACAGTCCAACTCTCACATCCATACATGACCATAGGAAAAACCATAGCCTTGACTAGACAGGCCTTTGTTGGCAAAGTAATGTCTCTGCTTTTGAAAATGCTATCTAGGTTGGTCATAACTGTTCTTCCAAGGAGTAAGCGTCTTTTAATTTCATGGCTGCAGTCACCATCTGCAGTGATTTGGGAGCTCCCAAAAATAAAGTCTGATACTGTTTCCCCATCTATTTCCCATGAAGTAATGGGACCGGATGCCATGATCTGCGTTTTCTGAATGTTGAACTTTAAGCCAACTTTTTCACTCTCCACTTTCACTTTCATCAAGAGGCTTTTTAGTTCCTCTTCACTTTCTGCCATAAGGGTGGTGTCATCTGCATATCTGAGGTTATTGATATTTCTCCCAGCAATCTTGATTCCAGCTTGTGCTTCTTCCAGCCCAGCATTTCTCATGATGTACTCTGCATATAAGTTAAATAAGCAGGGTGACAATATAAAGCCTTGACGTACTCCTTTTCCTATTTGGAACTAGTCTGTTGTTCCATGTTCAGTTCTAACTGTTGCTTCCTGACCTGCATACAGATTTCTCAAGAGGCAGGTCAGGTGGTCTGGTATTGCCATCTCTTTCAGAATTTTCCACAGTTTATTGTGATCCACACAGTCAAAGGCTTTGGCATAGTCAACAAAGCAGAAATAGATGTTTTTCTGGAACTCTCTTGCTTTTTCCATGATCCAGCGGATGTTGGCAATTTGATCTCTGGTTCCTCTGCCTTTTCTAAAACCAGCTTGAACTTCAGGAAGTTCATGGTTCATGTATTGCTGAAGCCTGGCTTGGAGAATTTTGAGCATTACTTTACTAGCATGTGAGATGAGTGCTTGGCTGAGCTCAATTTTAATAAATTAATGATCTCTATCACTTATGACATCTTTAAATAGAAACACACATTAAAAAAAAGGTTATGTATTGATTAGTTGATGAAAATATGTGGCTGGAGGCTTTTGGGAACCTACTCCTGTATTTCCTTTAGAAGCAGTGCTTCCATGTTTGCTAATCCAGTGTCTGACGTGACTTCGTAGAACACAGCTACTATGAATAGTAATAGTTGACTCTGTGTGCACAAACACACACATTCACGCAACACACACACACACACACACATACACACACCCAGACAGTGATATAGCATCACATTCACCAGCAGCATGACGCTGTCTAGCAGAGTTCTCCGAACTGAAATAATTTCACACTTTCTCACTCCAGAGTGGGGTGCCCAAATGTCCCAGTTTGCCCTTGATTGAAGGGTTTCCCAGGATGAGGGACCTTCAGTGTTGAAACAAGGAAAATCCCAGGACCAATCAGAAAGAGTTGACTCCCCTACTCCAGAGTTTCTTGAAGCCAGGGAACTGAGGTTGAGGGGGAGTGTCCATCCTCACCCTTCAACTCTTGCTCTGAAGCTAGTAGCTGCACCATCTTTAAGAAGGAGACTCATGGAATGAATGTAAACGCAAGCAGTTAAACACTGCTGTCCCCACTCAGGCTTCTGAGGGTTCCTAAGCAAAAGCTGGATTTTCCCTGGCAAAGCTTCACTGAGAAAGCATTAACAGTAAGCTCATTTGATTTACATTCCAAATGCACCTTGCAAGTGTCTCTTTGGTGTGTGGAAACGTCTAAAAGATGAATTATGAAGAAATACAATATATGGCACAGTAAAAAAAAAAGAATAACAGGTGTCCAGGAATTAAAATATTTTCATTCAGGCTGCAAAATATATTATTTTCTTTAATTCGCTTGTAAATTGATAAAGGATAGAGAGAAAAATGTAGATTTCGGGACCAAATCCATATTTCCTATATCAGCAAATTCTCAAATTTTCACAGATTTGGAACTATGTCGACTAGTGATTCTCAACCCTGGTATTATATTAGAATTATCTGGGAGGATTTAAAAATTCCTATGCCTGGATGCCACACATTACAATGAAATTAAATAGAAATGGAGTGGGGGAGAGGAATTATTGGGCACTTAAATTGTTCTAACAGCTTCCCAGGTGATTCTAATAACATACAGCCAGGGTTGAGACCCTCTCACAGGGAGGGTGATGCTGAGAAAGGGTCTTGGAAAGTTTCGGCAACGAATGCTATAATCAGCTGGTGATGCCTGCTGTGGGTGGGAGAGGGAGAAAGGTGGTAGCTCACAAGGCTGCACTAAGCCATCTTTTTCAGCCTAGCCAAAGCGGGAATATTCAAGCTCTGAATCTTGATCAAATGATTAGCACTCTTACCAGTATCTTCATCCTGTTACCATTTTGCAATGTTGTCATGAGGGTTAGGTGAGGAAGCAGATGCCAAGTGGCATCTGGCACATAGTGGATGCTTAATAGAGGGAAGCTATCATCAACATAACCAGGCTCCCATGTTTTCATTTTTGGCCACATTCTGACTTACATTCTATTATCCTAACAAAAGGACTTCCCAGGTGGCTCAGTGTAAAGAATCTGCCTGCCAATCCAGGAGAGGCAGGAGATACAAGTTCGAACCCTGGGTCCAGAAGATCCCCTGGAGGAGGAAATGGCAACCCACTCCAGTATTCTTGCCTTGAGAATCTCATGGACAGAGGAGCCTGGCGGGCTACAGTCCATAGGGTTGTTAAGAGTCAGACATAACTGAGTGACTGAGCACATATGCATGCAGCCTAACAAAGAGTAACAGAAGAGTTTTTATGAGATAGCAGTAACAGTATTTTACAAACAAAATGAATAATACAAAAAATGAATGGTATGGCCAAGGCAATTTTGCAAGCATATAATCTAGTTCAGGGGTCAGCAAATCACTGCCTGTGAGCCAGATCCAGCCACACCTACTCGTTTACTTATTGTCTGTAGCTGTTTTCCCATAACGGATACCACATGGCCCATAAAGCCAAAAATATTTGCTATCTGGTTCTTTACAGAAAGTTTGCTGACCCTTGATTCTAGTTCATCAATTCTCAGTCCAGTCCATGGACCTCTGAAACCCCTTCTGGGGATCTTAGAGGTCAAAGCTATTTTCACACTAACACACATCATTGACCTTTTCACCGGGTTGACATTTGTACTGAAAGGATAGAAGCAACGTTGGGTAAAGCTGCCGGTGCTCTCTTCATTGTTTTCTTTACCACTACATGTTGTAGGGAAGAAACCAAACAAACAAAAAGCCAGTTTCACTTAGCTCAGGTTGACTACTGGTATTTTGAGCCAGATTAACTGTTGGTTTCGAGGGGGCTGTGGGTTGTTTAGCAGCATCTCCAGCCTTTGCCCAGTAGACACTACCAACTCATCCCCTCCCATCCCCCATTGTAACAGTCAAAAACCTCTCCAGACATTTTTTGAAATTTCTTTTATTTAACTAAATGATGGTAAATGTCAATAGATACAACTCAGATAAACAAAAAATCTTTGGTATCTTCTGTAATTTTTAAAACAGTAAAAAGTTCCCAAGACCAAAAAGTTTAAGACTTGCTGTTCCATTCTGTATTTATAGGGTATTTATGATATTTATACTGCTAAATCAATATAAAGTGAAAAGGATCACATGTATAAGATATAGGAAAAAGAAGAGGGGAGTTTAGGGTTTGGGGTGGGAGGGGTGGAGGCGTAGCCAGTGAAGACACAGCTTTAGAGACCCAGGCGGCAGTGTGACCTGAACTGATTAGTCCTTCATCTGTGCCTCAGTTTCCCTCTTATAAAATGGAAGTGATTGCAGTACTTACCTCACAGTGTTGTTGGGAGGATTACATGAATAAATACCTAAGAAGCATATAGAATAGGTTTGGTGCTTAGATTAAGTGCTCTCTGTGGGTCAGCTATTATTGTTTTAATATTAAATGATCAGTTTATGTCAGAAGGGATGAGGTCAGGCCTGCCATTAAAGCACACAGGTGCTGTCGACCCTGTCCCTATGGCAGGATGACTGAAAGCATAAAAAATGCAGTCACTGGCCCCCGGAGACGAAATATCGTGGTGCCAAGAAAGAAATCAGAATCCCCTAGCCCACTTCTTACCCTAACCTCACACTTTCTAATCCAAAGTCACATCTGTTACCCCTGTGAGGTACGTGGACATGCTCCAAGGTTTCAGAACAAACGACGTGAGGTTGGCTTGGTTTCATGTGTGAGTTCCAGAGCAGTTATAACTTTTCTTGTTCCCGCACTGTGATTAATTTTCCCTTCAGCTCAGTTTGGCTGCCAGAAAGTCATCCAGAATTGTGTTGATTTCGGCCATCCTCACCTTTAGGAAGACATGTGCTTTCAAAAAAGGTCTCTTAATGAAACCGTAAGGACACCTCTTAGATAAGCAAGTGAAATGTTTGTAGACTGACTTTTAAAACGTTGCTGAAGAAGAATCTGAAGCTGAAGCAGAGGACGTTACCTGAAATTTGAAATTGCACTCTCTGTTGTAAAGCGTCACATCTCCTATGCCCCAGTTCTTATCTCTCCTGACCTCCCTGGGTCAATCAAGATATGTTTTACTGTAATTGTTTTCTGTGGCTATTGAGAATGTTGCATTAAGATCCTAAAGCCTGTTGAATTCACACGTCATATTCTCTGTGAGATCTGACCTGACTCTACTGTTTGACATTAACTCCCCTCCCTGGGTCTCCCCGTTCTGTTCTTTTTCCCTTTGAGGCACATTTCTGCATCCAACACACGCTGTATTTTACACATGTATTTTGTTTATTATCTGCCTCATTATTGTGGCAAAATTTTTACTGTTTTTTCTTCAGTGCTGTATTCCTAGTTTCTAAAACAGTGTCTGGTACATGGTATGGACCCTGACATCCAGCTTTTGCCTTTAAATGAGGAAGGGAAAACATCCCTGTGATGAATCACACACTGTGAATTCACATACAGAATCCTTGCGTGAATGAAAGCATCTATTTCATGCTTTCATTGAAAAAAATATTAGACTCAAAAAGAGTACTTAAGTTTCCCTTCTGTTACCTAGCAATTTCATGAGCCAAAGTATAAAATAGGCTATCAGGAACTTGTCCCAATGGTATTTATTTTTCATTCATCTAATATTGTTATCCTTCAGTGAATAAATCTCTCTTCAGTTAGCTATCCAGCTCACAGAAGTGTGTCTCAGTCCCACAGAGCACTGTGCCCTAGGGCTTCCCTGGTGGCTCAAACACTAAAGAATCTGCCTGCAGGACTTCCTGGTGGTCCAGTGAATAAGGCTGTGCACTCCCAATGCAGGGTTTGATCCCTGATCAGGGAACTAGATCACACATGCCGCAACTAAGACCCAGAGCAGCAAAATAAATAAATATTAAAAAAAAAAAAAAAAAAGAATCTGCCTTCAGTGCAGGAGAACTGGGTTCAATCCCTGGGTTGGGAAGATCCCCTGGAGAAGGGAATGGCAACCCACTCCAGTATTCTTGCCTGTGAAATCCATAGACAGAGCAGCCTGGTGAGCCACAGTCTGTGGGGTTACAGAGTCAGACATGACTGATCGACCAACAGAGGTTCTTAACAAACAGTTATTAAGGAGTTGATTGGCAAGTACCTCTACCCCAAGAGATGTGTTCCAATGCAATTATACATGGAATCTTTGAAAACCAAGTTAAGTACTAAAAATTAGGGATATTCACTACTGAAATCTGTTCTGTACTAAGTATTTCTTGTAAAGCACAGAATGCCTTTGCAAATACATACTTTATTTGTAAAGTCATATCTTGGCATTTAGAGCTTCCCTGGTGGCCCAGACAGTAAAGAATCTGCCTGAAATGCAGGAGACCTGGGTTCAATCCCTGGATCAGGAAGATCCCCTGGAGAAGGGAATGTCTATCCACTCCAGTATTCTTGACTGGAGAATTCCACGGACAGAGGAGCCTGGTTGGCTACAGTCCATGGGGTCGCAAAGAGTCAAACACAACTGAGTGACTAACACGCACACATACATGTCTTGGAATACAAGGTTTACTTAAATCAGTGAATTGAGACATACACAGAGTATAGATGCTACAGGCTCAGTTCTGTGCCAGGTTGATTGATGTATGAGAAGTAGCACCTTTAGGAGACTTGAGTGGTACACTTAACCGTTAGGAAATTATACATGGAAGGGGGGATTGCGGGTCTCCTTAAAGGCAGAGACTGCTTCTCATTCACCTTTGCCGCCTAGTGTCTGCATGCATGCTCAGTTGCTTCAGTCATGTCCGGCTGTTTGCGACCACAGGGACTGTAGCCTGCTAGGCTCCTCTGTCCATGGAATTCTCCAGGCAAGAATACTGGAGTGGGTTGTTGCCATGCCTTCCTCCAGGCAATCTTCCTGACCCAGGAATTGAACCTGCATCTCTTAGATCTCGTGCATTGGCAGGTGAGTTCTTTACCACTCGCATGACCTAGGGTAATGCTGCTGCTGCTGCTGCTGCTGCTAAGTCACTTCAGTCATGTCTGACTCTGTGTGACCCCATAGACAGCAGTCCACCAGGCTCCCCTGTCCCTGGGATTCTCCAGAACACTGGAGTGGGCTGCCATTTCCTTCTCCAATGCATGCATGCATGCAAAGTCGCTTCAGTCATGTCCTAGGGTAATGGTAAAAATTAAATCTGTGCCTGTTAACAGAGCACAAGGCTTGGACAGACTCAAGTCTAGCACAGGCATATTATAGACTTGCAGTACTGATCTGGTGATGAAAAAAAAATCATGAGTAAACAAAAATATCAAATGAAACCAAGTATTACAGTGAAAGTGAAAGTCGCTCAGTCATGTCCAACTCTTTGCAACCTCATGTACTATACAGCCCATGGCATTCTCTAGGCCAGAATACTGAAGTGGGTAGCCTTTCCCTTCTCCAGGGGGTCTCCCCAACCCAGGGATTGAACCCAAATCTCCCGAATTGCAGGCGGATTCTTTACCAACTGAGCTATCAGGGAAGCCCATCAAGATTTTTAAAAAAGAATTTGTAATACAAAGAAAATTCACACAGAAGAGGTCACTAGGGATGGCTTCATGAAGGAGACAGGAGTTACATCTTGAAAGAAATGAAGGCTCAAAATGCTGTAACAAAGGAGACAGGGAAACTCCTACCTGGAAGAGTTAATTTAGACTTGTACACCTATCACTTAAAAGGATTTTGAGCATCAATCTCTGCCATATATTTGTTTATAATTATACATATATTCTATTATACTACCATTATAAAAATTTTTAAATATATAAGAGATGGGATGGGGAGAGAGATGGGAGGGAGGTTCAAGAGGGAGGGGACATATGTATACCTATGGCTGATTCATGTTGCTGTTTGACAGAAAACAGCAAAATTCTATAAAGCAATTATCCTTCAATTAAAAAATAAATTAATTTTTTTAAGTAAAAAATAAAGATTTTAAAAGAGCAGTTAAAGATGAAATAAGCATATTTTAAATTATTAATGGTATATCATTATTTATGTTGGCCACAAATCTACATTTCAAATAACCTTCTAGATAATTTTGAATTTTTATGGCTCTCTTCCAGTCATGTTGGATTCAAACTTGTCAGCCCATAATATGCCTGATGAGTTCTCCTAGGTATAGGAGACCTGTCAGCTAAGCCATTTTCTTATTCATTCATACCTAAGTTATTCATATTATCTTTCATTATCAGTTTCTTTGAAGGAATCTATTTAAGTCAATTGTGAGAGTTAACTTGACTAAAGCTAACTAATAGAATCTACTCGTTCAACCAGGCACATAAATCTGTAACATGCTGCCAGATGCTTAAAGTGAATAGATGAGTGAAGATACCCTGTGGAGAAGAGGTAGTATGGTGCCTGCCATCATCCGACAGGTGGATGGCTGGAGGGTGCCGCTGATCAGGCCTCCCGTGTCCGTGTGGAGTTAGTGAGTCACTGGCATGGAACCTTGGCCCCAGGAAGAACTATAGTCTAGAAGGGTAGATGTGTGAGGTCAGATCATTAGCGGTGGTTGAGAGCTTTGGACATGGCAAGATAGGCTCATGAGACTACATATTCTTAAGAAGGGAGTAACAGGAAAATTTTAAAAAATTGTCCTGGGAATCAGGAAAGAAATTAAAACCTCAAAGAAGCCAATTCAGAGGCATCATGAATGAAACATTGTTAGCTTCAGCTAGCTCTGTAAGTATACTCCCCATAAAGCTGTCATCTGCAGGTCATGGGACTCTGACTTTCTTTTAAAATACAGGCCTTAGTTCTTCATTATTCTCCACTCCCTTCTACCCCCTGCCAGCTTTATTAAGGTATGATTAACAAGTAAAGTTATAAGATATTTAAGGTGTACAGCATGATGATTTGATATACATATATGTATATCAAAGGATTCCTCTCATCAATTTAACTAACCCATCCATTATCCAATGTATTTTAGCAAATTTCAGTTCCATGATACTGTGTTAGCAACTGTGGTCACCATGTTATGCATTAGCCTCTCAAACCCCTGTTCATCTTATAACTGAAAGTTTGTACCCCTTACTAACTTTTACTTATTTCCCCCACCCTCTAGCCATTGGCAACCACTTTTCTGGTCTCTGTTTCTATGAGTTGACTTTTTTTTTTTAAGATTCTATATATATGAGATATCAGTAAGTAATTGTGTTTTCTCTGACTTGTTTCACTTGGCATAATGCCCTCCAGATTTATCTATGTTGTCACAGATGGTGGGAGTTCCTTCTTTTTTGTGGCTGAATAACTTTTCATTCCATGCATGTATGCCATATTGTCTTTACCCATTCATCTGTCAGTGGACACTTAGGTTGCTTCTATGTCTTGGCTGTTGCAAGTGATGCTTCTGCAAACATGGCTGTGCAGGTATCTCTTTGAGATAATGATTTTGTTTCCTTTGAATAGATTCCCAGAAATGGGATTAATGGATCATAGGGTAGTTCTGTTTTTGGAGAAACAGCCATATTGTTTTCATTAGTGGCCGCACCCGTTTTCATCCCTACCAGCAATTGTATGCATTCTCCATTGTTCTTGCAGGAGAGAGCCAGGAGCTGCCTGCCATTCCTGGTGAGTCAGCTGGCCAGCATGGAGCACTCATTTCATCATATTCTCCTGCTGGAGATCAAGAGCATCACGGACACCTTCTCCTCCATCCTGGGCCCACAGAGCAGAGACATCTTCCGCATGAGCAACAGCTTCACTGCCATTTCCAAGCTCCTTACCCGACAACTGGAAATCACCAAGGCCAGAAATGACAGGTGAGTAGGAATTCCTCGGGACCTCAGGATCTGCTGCAAACCCATGAAGGCATAGCACCAAAGGCTATGCTTTCTTTTGTAGGCATCAAAGTTTCCAAAGAAAGCCAAACTCACTATCTCAACATAGAGTAACTTCTGAATAAATTATGACATTTGCCAGAATTTTTCTAAATCTGTAAAAACCAGAATGTAACCAAAACAATTTTTTAAGTGCAGAAAATACAGTAAAGAAATAAGAATGTAGTACAAATAATAATGTTTATAGAATTTGTTTATTTATTCAACAAACATTTAAATCATTACTTACTCTATGCCAGAAATCCTGCCAACAGCTAGACATACAGAGAGATAAAACATATTCCTTTATCCAAAGAGCTCATTGTCCAGAGAGTAGGTAAATAATAAGTGGATAATTATAGAATAGTGGGAAGATTATGCCAATTATGATTGTGTCAGGGAGTTTGGGGAACACAGATTGGGGTACCTACTTCTGCATGGAATGGAGAGGAATGGGAAGCTGAAATCAGGAAATGCTTCCCAGAAGAGGTGACATTTGGAACCAAGTCTTGAAAGATTACCAGATTATACCAGGCTGGCTTTGGGGCAGTATGTGGAAGAGCACAGCACTTTCTGGAAACAGAAGTCATTCTGTCTGGCTAGCATCAATATTAGGTAATACTGATGAAATAATAGGCAAGGACCAGATGGTGCAGGATATGACAGACCTTCTTCAATTCAGTTCAGTTCAGTCACTCAGTCATGTCCTACTCTTTGTGACCCCATGAATCGCAGCATGCCAGGCCTCCCTGTCCATCACCAGCTCCCGGAGTTCACTCAGACTCACGTCCATCAAGTCAGTGATGCCATCCAGCCATCTCATCCTCTGTCGTCCCCTTCTCCTCTTGCCCCCAGTCCCTCCCAGCATCAGAGTCTTTTCCAATGAGTCAACTCTTCGCATGAGGTGGCCAAAGTACTGGAGTTTTAGCTTTAGCATCATTCCTTCCAAAGAAATCCCAGGGCTGATCTCCTTCAGAATGGACTGGTTGGATCTTCTTGCAGTCCAAGGGACTCTCAAGAGTCTTCTCCAACACCACAGTTCAAAAGCATCCATTCTTCGGTGCTCAGCTTTCTTCACAGGCCAACTCTCACATCCATACGTGACCACAGGAGAAACCATAGCCTTGACTAGACGAACCTTTGTTGGCAAAGTAATGTCTCTGCTTTTGAATATGCTATCTAGGTTGGTCATAACTTTCCTTCCAAGGAGTAAGCGTCTTTTAATTTCATGGCTGCAGTCACCATCTGCAGTGATTTTGGAGCCCCCAAAAATAAAGTCTGACACTGTTTCCACCGTTTCCCCATCTATTTCCCATGAAGTGATGGGACCGGATGCCATGATCTTCGTTTTCTGAATGTTGAGCTTTAAGCCAACTTTTTCACTTTCCACTTTCACTTTCATCAAGACCTTCTTAAGGAGTTTAAATTTTATCCTGGAGGCTGTGAGAAGTCATGGTAAGATTTTTATGTATTAGGATATGATCAGAATCCATGTTTCAGGAGGCTTACTCTGGCCCCAGTGCAGAGAACATCTCAGGCAGAGGCAGACTGGGGTCAGGTCAAATGAAGGAAGAATAGATAAATGTCCACAGGTATTGGCAATTTAAAAATTACTGATGATTGTAGTGAGTGATCTGCCAGTGGTATGGATGGGCATAAAATAGGATGCCTGGGGTTGAAGGGAGAGAGTGGATATGATAAATCTGGTCCTTTCAAGAAGTCTAGACCATGCAAGATTGAGGGGGGTGTTTTATTGTATTTGTCACATTTTGAATAGAGAGACACTTGGAAAGTTTTATGACCATAGAAGTCACAAAATACTTTCGAATTCATCATCTCATTTGATCCTCATGATCACTCTATAAGTTGAGAAGGGCAATTATCATTATTCCTATTTTATAGAGGAAGAAACAAAGGCTCAGAGACTGGTTAAATCTCTTCCCAAAGTTACACAGTAACTAAATGATAAAAGATGGACTAAAATTTCAGAAGGGGCAGGACACATTTAAGACTAGCATCAGATTTTGTGAGTTGGGGGGGTTAACAAATGATGCATATCATTTTCAGTCTGAAAGAGCATTCCAGAAACACAGAAGCCAACCTCACAAAATAGCGAAGATTTTGTCACAAGGATCCACTTTATGTCTAGCATGGCACAGAGCCTGAAGGTCCCAAGAGACACAGAACAAGACATAAGACATTCCTCAAAGCGTTCACAGTCAGTGCATGTGAGGCGTTAGTGGAAGTGGGTATAGCAGGCTGTGGCTCAAGAGAGACATACAGCCAGGGAAATGAAGAATGTTTACAAAGAAGATGAAATTTAAATTCATTCCATATTTGTTGAGTAGCTTCCATGAGCTAGGCATCTGCGTAGGTACCAGATCATGTTGCACAGGATGAATGAAAGTTCCCAAATAAGGGTTTAAAGGGCACTCCAAATACAAAGGACACTCCTCACGTGCAAAGATAAAAGAGCTTAAGAATGTGTGACCCAGACTGAGGAAAAGCAATTGGTTCAATGTGACCGGAGTGAATACATCAGTGGAGCGCAGGAGAGTAAACTGAAAAGTTAGGTCAGAGGCACATTCACAGAGAAGCAAGGAGTTTGTTCTGTAAGCAACCTGGTGACTTGGAAAGATTTTTACCCAGAGAATGAACACTGCTTCTAACACAGTAATTAGCAGATAGTGGGCATTCAATATTTCTTCACTAAAGGACTAGATGTGTGAGGAAGTGGCTGACATGGTGGAGCCCTGAATGGATTTAGCTGGCAAGAGAGAGGGTGACCAGGATGCTATTGTTGGAGCCTTAGCAGTCGGCTCCCTCCATGGTGAGACAGCTTGGAATTAGAATCAGTTACTGGTGAGAGGTGGGCTGAGGAGAAGGGGAGAAGAGTGAATGAAAATCCAGAGGTGTCTAGCTCGAGTGACCACATGCACATGGAAAAGCATGCTGGTAACCAAGAAGGGGGAGCCCATATGAAGCACCTCTTTGCTCATTCCACACAGAGAATATTTTCTGGCCAAGATGGTCATCTCAACAATAGCTGTTCATTCAAGGAAGACAGGTAGCAAGTGCCCTTTTCTCTCAACACCATACTTTTGATTTAGCATATTAAAATCTATTGTTCCCTGGTTTAACATCTAGTACAGATTTCTACAATACCGGGATTTCTAATTTTGCTGTTATTGACATTTGGTTAAGTCTTGGTTGTGGAGCTATCCCGTGCACTCTAGAAATACTTACCATTTCCCCGGCCTGTATGCACCAGGTGCTAGGGGCAACGCTCCCCCTCAGCTGTACTAAGAATGTCTCCAGACATTGCTAAACGTCCCCTTAGAGACAGAAATATCCCCCAATTGAAAACCACTGCTATCTACATATTCCACTTTAAAAACAGCATTTACACCTAGCAACAGCCTACACATGGCAACATCCAAGAAACCCAAAGCCAGCATCGTGAAGGGAGGATTTGTCATCTGTGTGCAAGCAGAGTCACTGTTAGCTCATTTTCATGGTGTGCTTTCAGAATTCAGTTTAGAGCTTCTACAGCTGGGGGTTGGGGGAGCCACTTTATATTCTCTGCACAGCTAGCCTGCTCGTTTCTTCCAATGGTGACTGGCGTGTGCATCAGATGTAAAAGCTCAGACATGTATTCTGGCCAACAGTCTGTCCATTCTTTCTTGCCTCTACACATGCAAAGTTACAAGAGGCCAATTGACTCTCTGTGAGATTATATGTGTGAAAAGGGTTTGTATAAAGGAAAAACTTGTTATACAGGGTGTTACATTAAGGCATTCCAACAGGAAAAATGGTTCTTAATAAAGTAGGCCCAATCCAATTAGCAATAGACAACTTCCTCATGAAAAGAAGAATTTAAGAGATATGTAGATAGGAGGGAAAAAAAGGGGGTCTCACTATCCAAATATGGGTCTGCATTAGAAAAATTCATTTCTCCTCCCTTTATTATTTTTCTAGGGACAAAAAGAGAAAAAAATGTTAAAAGATAAAAGGTCACCATGCTCTTCAAATACTGCCACCACCATCACCACCTCAGCCTCTCCCTCAATTCAGAATACTTCATCCATTTCAACCCTCTCCATCAGTCTCCTTCTAATCGATTATAAGTATTCAGTGGGAACCTCAAAAAGACTGGTGTGGACTGCCCCCTTTTTGTATTAGCTGCTCATCCTCTCTGGGATGGTTGCTAAGGCTTCTCTCCCAACATCTCTTCTCTGAATAGCCTTCATTGTGACCATTTAGCTTCAGTAATTTTAATCTGTGCCCCACAAAGCAGAGAGATCCACACTTTTGTCTGAAGCATCTAGCAAAGTCTGACCCTTACAACTGAAGGGGAAATGACTAAGGGAAGAGAGAGCTTGAAAGAAAATTAAAGATGGTTAAAATTCAAAACAGATGTCATCTAATTTACAAATCTGACACATAGCCCAGCAGGCCAGATTTTAGACTTCAGGCCAAGATTATAAGACTATCAAAAGAAAAACAATTAGCATCCTAGAGAGACTAAAAAACTGGAGGAGACAGGAGCCTCCTTTGTGCCAAATGACTGAATTAACTGGGTGAGTTTTATTTGATACACCAGGTAAGCACACTTGCACTTTTCTTATTCCTATATTTCAGGATGAATGTTTTTATCTAAATAATAAACCAACAGGGCTAAATAACAGGATAGCCAAGCAAAACATTTAGATTTTGAAGTTAATTCTGGAGAAGTAAAAGAAAAATAACAGCAATTGTGGATTAAAAAAGACAGGGTGGTGCTCGCTTCAGCAGCACATATACTAAAGTTGGAACCATACAGAGAAGATTAGTATGGCCCCTGCTCAAGGATGATATGCAAATTTGTGAAGCACTCCATATTTTTCTCATGGTTACTAAAGGGGAAGCAGGGAGGGATAAATTGGGAGTTTGAGATTTACATATACATACTGCTACATATAAAAATAGGGCTTCCCAGGTGGCGCTAGTGGGAAAGAACTTGCCTGCCAATCCAGGAGACGTAAGAGACATGGGTTCGATCTCTTGGCTGGAAAGATACCCTGGAAACAGGCATGGCAACCCACTCTAGTGTTCTTGCCTGGAGAATCCCATGGACAGAGGAGCCTGGCAGGCTACAGTCCATGGGGTTGCAAAGAGTCAGACATAAATGAAGTGACTTAGCACATAGTAAGAACCTGCTGTGTAGCACAGAGAACTCTACTCAATACTCTATATTGACCTATATGGGAAAAGAAACTATAAGAGTGGAGTTATATATATATATATAAAACTGATTCACTTTACCGTATACCTGAAACTAACACAACATTGTAAATCAACCGTACTCCAAGAAGAATTAATTTTAAAGATTTTAAAAAATAAAAAAGAGAGGGTGTCAAGATAGGAAAAAAGGTCTGTACCTTTCAAAACTGTATGAGCCCTAAGTAGCCTGCTGGGTAGCCACTAACCATTGAACTGTTTGCTTGCTAAGACCCAGGAGAAGCTGGAGAAAGAGAGGGTGGCTCCTGGCAACTGTGTGCTGGCTGAGCAGTCAGCGATCCTTGGACTAGAAGATGCCTTTGCTAAGTGCATGTGGTGCCAGGGAGGCTGCTCTGATCAGACACCATCAGAACCAGGGACAGTTTGTCACAGGTGGTCTTAGTAGGAGGTTAGACTCAGGCCCCAACCAGGGATAGAAGCTTTGAGGGCTAGAAATTGTGTGGGGAGGTAAATAGGAGAAATGAGAAAAGGTAGGGAAAAAGGAGGGTCAGGAGGAAGGCACAAGGGGGAAGCAGAGGGAAAGGACAAAGGACATCTGACTCAGCCCTAAGCCCCGGGCATGGGCTCACTATTCCCTCACACCCACCTTTCCAACAGGCCAAAGTCATGGGGGAGAAAGTTACGTTTAAGAAGTTTTAACTCAAAGCATTAACCTCTGGCTTGGTTGAATGGGTGGTATGTTCTTTGGTTGTTTTGATGGTGATGGTGAGAGTAGTGGTGAAACTGTGTTTATTTTTTGTTTTTAAGAATCAGGTGGCAGGTGAAGTGAAAGGCAAAGTATAGCAAAGGTGCCTGCCAGGCTCCTCTGTCCATGGATTTCTCCAGATAAGAATACTAGAGTGGATACCCATTTCCTTCTCCAGGGGATCTTCCCAACCCAGAGATTGAATGCAGGTGTCCTAAATTGTAGGCAGATTGCTTACTCTCTGAGCCACTGCAGAAGCCCAAAGGTAAAATCAGGTAGGTGTAAAAACGTGGTCCAATGGAGAAAGGAATGGCAAACCTCTTCAGTATTCTTGCCTTGAGAACCCCATGAACAGTATGAAAAGGCAAAAGATAGGACACTGAAAGATGAACTTCCCAGGTCAATAGGTGCTCAATATTCTATTGGAGAAGAGTGGAGAATAGCTTCAGAAAGAATGAAGAGGCTGAACCAAAGCAAAAACAATGCCCAGTTGTGGATGTGACTATGATGGAAATAAAGTCTGATCCTATAAAGAACAATATTGCGTAAGAACCTGAAATGTTAGGTCCATGAATCAAGGTAAATTGAAAGTGGTCAAACAGGAGATGGCAAGTGTGAACATTGACATTTTAGTAATCAGTGAACTAAAATAGATCTGAATGGACAGATTTAATTCAGATGACCACTATATCTATGACTGTGGGCAAGAATCCCTTAGAAGAAATGGAATAGGCCTCATAGTCAACAAGAGTCCAAAATGCAGTATTTGGGTGCAGTCTGAAAAAACAGAATGACCTCTGTTCATTTCCAAGGCAAACCATTCAATATCACAGTAACACAAGTCTATGCCCCAACCACCTATGCCAAAGAAGCTGAGGTGGAATGGTTCTATGAAGAACTACAAGACCTTCTAGAACTAGCAACACACAAAGATGTCCTTTCCATCACAGGGGACTGGAATGCAAAAGTAGGAAGTCAAGAGATACCTGGAGTAACAGGCAAGTTTGGCCTTGGAGCACAAAATGAAGCAAGTCAAAGGCTAACAGAATTTTGCCAAAAGAAGACACTGGTCATAGCAAACACCTTCTTCCAATAACACAAGAGATGACTCTACACATGGAAATCACCAGATGATCAATACCAAAATCAGGTTGATTATATTATTTACAGCTGAAGATGGAGACGCTCTACACAGTCAGCAAAATCAGGACCAGGAGCTGACTGTGGTTCAGATAGTGAACTTCTTATTGTAAAATTCAGACATAAATTGAAGAAAGTAGGGAAAGCAACCAGACCATTCAGGTATGACCTAAATCAAATCCCTTGTGATTATACAGTGAATGTGATAAATAGATTCAAGGGATTAGACCTAATAGACAACCAATACAGTATACTAACACATATATATGGAATTTAGAAAGATGGTAATGATAACCCTGTATGCGAGACAGCAAAAGAGACACAGATGTATAGAACAGTCTTTTGGACTCTGTGGGAGAGGGCAAGGGTGGGATGATTTGGGAGAATGGTATTGAAACATGTAAATTATCATATGTGAAACGAATCACCAGTCCAGGTTCAGTACATGATACAGGGTGCTCGGGGCTGGTGCACTGGGATGACCCAGAGGGATGGGATAGGGAGAGAGGTGGGAGGGGGGTTCAGGATGGGGAACACAGGTACACCCATGGCGGATTTATGTCAATGCATGGCAAAGCCAATACAATATTGTAAAGTGAAAAATAAATAAATAAAATAATAATAATAATAAAAGACCTGATAGAGTGCCTGAAGAACTATGGACAGAGGTTCGTAACATTGTACAGGAGGCGGTGATCAAAACTATCCCCAAGAAGAAGAAATGCAAAAAAGGCAAAATGGTTGTCTGAGGAGGCCTTACAAATAGCTGAGAAAAGAAGAGAAGTGAAAGGTAAAAGAGAAAATAAAAGATATACCCATCTGAATGCAGAGTTCCGAAGAACAGCAAGAAGAGATAAGAAAGCCTTCCTCAGCGACCAATGCAAAGAAATAGAGGAAAACAATAGAATGGGAAAAACTAGAGATCTCTTCACAGAGAAGGCAATTGGCACCCCACTCCAGTACTCTTGCCTGGAAAATCCCATGGATGGAGGAGCCTGGTAGGCTGCAGTCCATGGGATCGCTAAGAGTTGGACATGACTTAGCGACTTCACTTTCACTTTTCACTTTCATGCATTGGAGAAGGAAATGGCAACCCACTCCAGTGTTCTTGCCTGGAGAATCCCAGGGATGGCGGAGCCTGGTGGGCTGCCGTCTACGGGATCACACAGAGTCGGACACGACTGAAGTGACTTAGCAGCAGTAGCAGCAGAGATCTCTTCAAGAAAATTAGAGATACCAAGGGAGTATTTTATGCAAAGATGGGCACAATAAAGGGCAGAAATGGTATGGACCTAACAGAAGCAGAAGGTATTAAAAAGAGGTGGCAAGAATACACAGAAGAACTATCCAAAAAACATATTAATGACCCAGACAACCACAACAGTGTGATCACTCACCTAGAGCCAGACATATGGGAGTCCAAAGTCAAGTGGGCCTTAGGAAGCATCACTACGAACAAAGCTAGTAGAGGTGATGGAATTCCAGCTGAGCTATTTCAAATCCTGAAAGATGATGCTGTGAAAGTGTTGCACTCAATATGCCAGCAAATTTGGAAAACTCAGCAGTGACCACAGGACTGGAAAAGGTCAGTTTTCATTCCAATTCCAAAGAAAGGCAATGCCAAAGAATGTTCAAACTACCACACATTTGTACTCATCTCACACACTAGCAGAGTGATGCTCAAAATTCTCCAAGCTAGGCTTCAATAGTACGTGAACTGAGAACTTCCAGATGTTCAAGCTGGATTTCGTAAAGGCAGAGGAACCAGAGATTAAGTTACCAACATCTGTTGGATCATAGAAAAAGAGAATTCCAGAAAAACATCTACTTTTGTTTCATTGACTACGCTAAAGCCTTTGACCGTGTACTGCTACTGCTAAGTCGCTTCAGTCATGTCCGACTCTGTGCGACCCCATAGACGGCAGCCCACCAGGCTCCCCTGTCCCTGGGATTCTCCAGGCAAGGACACTGGAGTGGGTTGCTATTTCCTTCACCAATGCATGAAAGTGAAAAGTGAAAGTGAAGTCGCTCAGTCGTGTCCAACTCCTAGTGACTGCATGGACTGCAGCCTATCAGGCTCCTCCATCCATGGGATTTTCCAGGCAAGAGTACTGGAGTGGGGTGCCAATGTGGATCACAACCAACTGTGGAAAATTCTTCAAGAGATGGGAATACCAGACCACCTGACCTGCCTCCTGAGAAATCTATGTACAGTTCAAGAAGCAACATTTAGAACCGGACATACAACAATGGACTGGTTCCAAATTGGGAAAGGAGTACATTAAGGCTGTATATCATCACCCTGCTTATTTAACTTACATGCAGAGTACATCATGCGAAATGCAGGGCTGGATGAAACACAAGCTGGAATCAAGATTTCCAGGAGAATTATCAATAACCTCAGATATGCAGATGACACCACCCTTATGGCAGAAAGCAAAGAACTAAAGAACCTCTTGATGAAAGTGAAAAAGGAGAGTGACAAAGTTGGCTTAAAATTCAACATTCAAAAAACGAAGACCATGGCATCTGGTCCCATCACTTCATAGCAAATAGGTGAGAAAACAATGGAAACAGTGACAGACTTTATATTCTTGGGCTCCAAAATCACTGCAGATGGTGACTGCAGCCATGAAATTAAACAACACTTACTCCTTGGAAGAAAAACTATGACAAACCTCAGTTCAGTTCAGTTCAGTCGCTCAGTCGTGTCCGACTCTTTGCAACCCCATGAATCGCAGCATGCCAGGCCTCCCTGTCCATCACCATCTCCTGGAGTTCACTCAAACCCATGACAAACCTAGACAACATATTAAAAAGCAGAGACATAACCTTGCTGACAAAGATCTATATAGTCAAAGCTATGGTTTTTCCAGTTGTCATATATGGATGTGAGAGTTGGACCATAAAGAAAGTTAAGTGCTGAAGAACTTACGCTTTTGAACTGTGGTGTTGGAGAAGACTCTTGAGAATCCCTTGGACAGCAAGGAAACCAAACCAGTCGATCCTAAAGGAAATCAATCCTGAATATTCTTTGGAAGGACAACCTAGACAGCATATTAAAAAGCAGAGACATTACTTTGCCAACGAAGTTCCGTCTAGTCAAGGCTATGGTTTTTCCAATGGTCATGTATGGATGTGAGAGTTGGACTATAAAGAAAGCTGAGTGACAAAGAATTGATGCTTTTGAACTGTGGTGTTGGAGAAGACTCTTGAGAGTCCCTTGGACTGCAAGGAGATCCAACCAGTCCATCCTAAAGGAGATCAGTCCTGGGTGTTCATTGGAAGGACTGATGCTGAAGCTGAAACTCCAATACTTTGGCCACCTGATGCAAAGAGCTGACTCATTTGAAAAGACCCTGATGCTGGGAAAGATTGAGGGCAGGAGGAGAAGGGGACAACCGAGGATGAGATGGTTGGATGGCATCACTGACTCAATGGACATGGGTTTGGGTGGACTCCAGGGGTTGGTGATGGACAGGGAAGCCTGGCGTGCTGTGGTTCATGGGGTCGCAAAGAGTTGGACACAACTGAGCGACTGAACTGAACTGAACTGATGATGAAGCTCCAATATTTTGGCTGCCTGATGCGAAGAGCTAACTCATTAGAAAAGACCCTGATGCTGGGAAAGATTTCAGGCAGAAGGAGAAAGGGTGGAAGAGGATGAGACGATTAGATGGCGTCACTGACTCAATGGACATGAGTGTGAGCAAAGTCCAGGAGTTGGTGATAAATGAGAAAGCCTGGCGTGCTTCAGCCCATGGGGTCACAAAGAATCAGACATGACTGAGCATCTGAACTGAACTGAAATTTGATTTCAGGATAGAGGTATCCCTCACTTTACAAACGTTGACTTTACACTTCTTTACTTTGAGGAAAGATCTACGTTATTACAGTCATCTTGATTCTAGGATCCAGGACACCAAAAGCCCTCAAGTCCCTCTTATAAAATGGGGTAGTTCTGTTGGCCCCTTATAGACTAGTTGCAGATTGTTAATTTCAATTAATTGCAGATGGAAATTCAAACTTCATTCTATATTGGTTGAACCTGAGAATGTGGAAAGGGGGTTATGGAACTCCAATTTGATTTGTTTTCACTAACAAAAAGAAACCTGAAGAGAATTTTTGCTTTTATTTTAAAAAAGTAATTGCTTCTTTGCCCTATACCCATTTCAATTTAGACAAGTTTTCATAAGAACACTCTTCTTTCAGGTAGCAGGGGAAACCTGAAAATGGAAAGCAGTGACACAGTGCGGGGAAAGACATGAAGCAGCAGTATGTGGGGGAGGACGGAGGGAAGAGAGAATTAAGGAGATTATGTTCACAAGAGAATGACTCCAGGATATCTGCCCTCCTTGGAGTCACCCCAGAGTTTTGGTTTATCCTAAATTTCATGCACGGAACATCAAAGAAATGGATGACAGAGGAGAACAGGGAATTTGAGTCAATGTATGTCTGGAATGTATAGCAAAGCAATATGGCCTGCAGAGACACTTTTCCAACTGTGAGACCCTTTGCAACCTGTTATTCCAGAGTTTCCATCTTAACATCTGTGAGTCTCATCAGAACCCAACTCTAGTGTGATCCACTATCCCTGAAAGCCCAGCTCAGGGGTAGTTCAGGAGCGGTGGCTCTTTACCAAGTCCACAGCTGAAACTGCAGAGAGCAGGACGCCAGGTTCTTCTCTCCAAGTTTGCAGAGAAGCCTGCATTTCCAAGTCTGATCAAGCTTTTACCAGCTCCTCCCATGTGATAGGTTCAGTGCTGGGAGATTTCACTGTTATATTGTTATATCCTCACAAGAACAAAGTTTTTAAATATGTATTAGGGTTACAAAGGCTTCATACTAAAGGGTATTGGAGGAAACCTTGTGGATGGGCAACAAAGAAAAATTCTCTACCCAATCCCTACTCATCTCTAGATTTCGTGGTAGTTCTTGGAGGGGCAGTTGTGTAAATGCCCAGCCATTATCTCATAGAGTTTTCTTTCATTTCTTCCTTTGTCTAACTCACTGTATGTCAAATTTTAGTTTGGACAAGGTTTACAGTGTTCACAGTACTTCATTAATAAAGGAATTGTAAAGGAATATCAACGGTGACTTGCCTGCTGCTACTGCTGCTGCTAAGTCGCTTCAGTTGTGTCCAACTCTGTGTGACCCCATAGACGGCAGCCCACCAGGCTCCCCTGTCCCTGGGATTCTCCAGGCAAGAACACTGGAGTGGGTTGCCATTTCCTTCTCCAATGCATGAAAGTGGAAAGTGAAAGGGAAGTTGCTCAGTCATGTCTGACTCTTAGCGACCCCATGGACTGCAGCCCACCAGGCTCCTCCGTCCATTGGATTTTCTAGGCAAGAGTACTGGAGTGGGGTGCCATTGCCTTCTCCGGGTGACCTGCCTGTTCCTCTCCAAAATGATACCCTACTAACCATCTAGAATGCCTTCTTTGTGCCTCTCTTCCACCAAAGGCTGCTTTTCTCCAGGACTCCAGTTTAATACCCATTACCCAGAAAGTCTTCCCTGCCTACCCATGCCCATAGTTACCTTCTCTCTTTTGGCTTATGACAACTCGCGTTGCCTCTCAATTCCTTCACATGTGCAGTCCTGCCCTGAAGTGCTTGGTGTCTTTCCGTGTGCACTTCCAGTCTCCCTCAAACTTAAGAAAGCTAATAATCAGAGCCTATGCCCTATGTAAGGAGAACAGTCTTTTTTTTAAAAAAATTATTCTTCACAAGCATTAGTTTAATGATTTCATAGTGTCCCATTGTATAAATGTATAAGTAATTTACAGAACTAGTCACATTTTGTTGTAAATTTAACCAATGTCCTTTTTTTTTCTTTTTTAAATTATCAAAGTATGATGGCAAATTTACGGTAGACTTGGAAAATATAGAACAAAGTTACATATAGTTCCCCTATATATTACAATTATGTTTTCAAGTAGATAAATTAAGATTTTTGGAAAATAGAATCTTAAAAGTGCCTATAAAAACTCCCACTTTTTTAGGCAAGCCATGTTTATACAAAGAGAAATTGATTTTTTCAGAGTGACTGTTGGCTTGAAAAATGTACATAAGGAGGTTCAGGACCATAATTAAAAACATGTGATGTTCTGGTCAGTGTTGCCCCCTGCTTAGGAAAAGCTGAATGCAATTTCACCCCACCAAGGGGACTAGAGTTTTCATAAAAAACATGTAGATGTTTTCAGTCTCAGGAGGTCTATGGTGGTCACTTGTATAAAAAGAAAATTGGAACAACCTTTGTGGCAGTAGCTGTGGTTCTTGTTATTCCTCCATGCATAGGGAAGGAAGGACCTTGGTTTTTTGCCTCTCTTCTTACTGAAGAAGTTAAATTTGACATGTGGGACCATTTATGTTCCATCTGCTGTTCATTTACTTCCACCATTTGTCCTTCCTTAAAGCAGCATTTATGATGATGTGAAGGTCTGTAAAGGTATTTCAGGAATTCGTTTATCAGCAAGAGAGGTAGGTGGGAGACAGCATTATCAGTTCTGGAGCCAATGAAGCAGGCCCAGGGAGCGTGAGGCCCCAGGGGGCCGGCTCTGCCAGTATGGACAAAGATGGAGGTGGGGGTGGGGTGGGGAGAGGGGAGAGACCCAGGTGGAGACCCTGCCAGGAGTGTGAGCAATGCAATTACACTTTCACCAGGGGGGCCAGGCCCCTTTCCTGTAACAAAGAAGTGTTCAAAACACAAGACACACAAAAGAGAAGATTGCTTTTCATCAAGCTCCTTCGGCTTGGCTTCCTCTTTCAAACAAGACAGGGAATAGCAAAGATTTAGCCTGTATTGTGGAAGGAGTGGTACGAGGAGCTATACCCTGCACAGCTCTTGTGGGAAGGGTAACAGCTAAGGGTAAAAGTTCTACTTGACCCTGATGACCCAACTATTTGCTATTTTTGTTCCCCCCAAACTCCCCATTCCTTTGTTCCTTTTTGGTATCTATCATGATTGAACTCTGCAGTCACTACCACGCGTGTGTGCTAAGCCTCTTCAGTCGTGTCCAACTCTTTGTGACCCTATGGACAACAGCCCACGAGGCTCCTCTGTGTATATGATTCTCCAGGCAGGAACTCTGGAGTGGGTAGACAGCAAATATATCCATTTCTTCTTAAAGTTGCTCAGTCATGTCCGACTCTTTGCAACCCCATTGACTATACAGTCCATGGAATTCTCCTGGCCAGAATACTGGAGTGGGTAGCCTTTGTCTTCTCCAGGGGATCTTCCCAACCCAGGGATCAAACCCAGGTTTCCCGCATTGCAAGCAGATTCTTTACCAGCTGAGCCACAAGGGAAGCCCAAGAATACTGGAGTGGGTAGCCTATCCCTTCTCCAGCGAATCTTCCCAACCCAGGAATCAAACCAGGGTCTCCTGCACTGCAAGCGGATTCTTTGGCAACCCACTCCAGTATTCTTGCCTGGAGAATCCCATGGACAGAGGAGCCTGGTAGGCTATAGTACTTGGAGTCGAGTTAGACATGACTGAGTGACTAACAGTCTTTACCAACTGAACCATCAGGGAAGCCCATTTTGTTAAAGGGAACACCAACATTTACTTTTCAGTTACCTGTAAAGGGTTGCTCAGCAATTATATGTCAGCTCTGTCTGGTGTGTTCCCACAGGATGTTACTCAGAGATATTAGCATACAATAATTCTTATTGATTACAATGTTATCACCAATCCCCAAACGTGTTACTTCTTTCTAGGGCAGAGTCAGAGGCAACCTGTAGGAAACTTCTACTGAGAGGCAATGGGAGAGGGTGTGAAGTGGGTGAGCTCTGGAGGTAGACACTTGTGTTTAATGCTGGGCTTACTAGTTGTTCAGTAAACTACTTGACATTTCTGTTCCTTAGCTCCTCTATCTGTGAAATGGAGATGGCAGAGGGTCTGCTTAATAGTAAAATGGGCAGACAGGATAAGGGGATGTACCAAAAGGATAATTAACCATGGCCCTGCTCTTCCAGTATCAAATGATGGTGAATGACAATGTCTTACCTTTTCCCTCTGCAGGCCCAGTGCTTGCAGACATCCTCTCTTTAATCCTCACCACCAGCCCCCATTACCTGCTCAAGTTCCCAGAAAATCAAGTTGGCCCAGAAAAGGAGGAGCGTGTGTCTCTCCAGTTCTCACACTTGATTCAGAGTGTTCTAATGACATTACTATTTTACATTTTTGGACTCTTTTGTAATTTACCGAGTGCTTTTGTAACTTGTGCCACATTCAGCTGATGATTTGGTAGGATCTGGTAGCCTTCTACTAAGGCTGCTGCTTGCCTGGTCTGCCCATTCTAGGCTTGGGAGTCTTGACTACAAATCTGGGGTCCATCTGAAGCAGTATCTATCAAGGGCAAAAAGTGAAAAGGTACATTTACCTGGGAATTGATAAAGACCCTGGAAAGCTTGAGGAGAATAAAGCTATGGAATGCGAGGGAGCTGCATACAGCTTACCACACTCCAACTCCAAATAATACACAGCTTATTGTTTTAAGTTTTATGTCACTGCAGACTTGGCAAAACCCTCGGCAGCTTTGCTTAAGAGAAAATGCCTCTACCCTGGTCTAATTCCAATTCTGTTCTTTCAGTGCCTGGGCCAGTGCTTCTCAACCTTGAATGTGCACTGGAACACCTAGGGATTGGGTTAAGGGCACTCTGATTCAGCAGGTCTGAGATGGAGCCTGAGATACTGCCTCTCCAGCAACCTCTAAGGAGATGCTGATTCTGCTGGTCCAGAAACATCGCTCTGAACAGCAAAGGCAGGGGTCTGCACTGTTTGTTGATCTTTTTCTGTGTTCCATTCCTTCTCGTGTTGGTTACATGAAAAGTGAGCAAATGACCGAGCATCTGTATGAGTGGTCACTTCCTCGTATCAGGACTTTTAAACTTTTGTTCTTTTAGCAGAATATTCTTTCTGTCTGCAATTGCTCAGAATTCATACTTGAAGTTCAGGGAATTTTTAAAATCAGCCATTTCGATATTCCAGCACTTGTATGCTCACACAGTAGGGAGCATTGCTGTCCTGTAGTCCACAGCCTTTAGGATGCTGCAGGGGTAGTCCTTCCTGGTCTAGAAAAGGAGAAGCTCATCTTCCAGGCTTGGCATTACCTGTACAAGCTGCCTTCTTGTGGTATCAAAGGTCTGCGTTGGGCAATAGCCTCCTAGGCTTTTACTGCTTTACATGTTCATGCCCATTCTATATGGGTACACTGTCAAACTCATCTCCTATAATGCTTTCAGCAATCTAGTGATGCAGTAACATTGATCCCATTTTTAGATGACAGAAAAGACATAAAGAGATTTGCCTGTCACTAATAAACAGGAGATTGGAGTCATAAACCTTGGTCTTTTCCCTGGAAGGCCATATTCAGTCTATTTCCCCACCATCCCTTCTGTGAAGCCCCTAAAGAACCTTGTTGTGAATGAAATAAACCATGGAGTCACTTTGTTTCAGCAAAGTTCTTCATTCTGGTTCCCATATAACTGGGCACCTTCTAATCTCTGCTCTTGCCCACCAAGGTAGTCTGAGGCAGAAGAGAGTACCAAGAATTTAGATTCAACATTGTCCTTTCCCTTAGTATTCAAGTATAGCTTTTCCAGAGGCTTTGCTCATTTCAGTCCCCAAACATATGACCGTGCTGTGGAACTGAGAGATCATCTCTGTCATTCTTATGATGATTGATGACCCAAGAAATTGCTGAAGAGTAGGAAACATAACATCCTAAGAATTTAGGACTCCTATGTGGATTTGATCCATTATGTTCTCCCACTTCTCTAACAAGCTCAACTCTGCAAAATACATATCCTGGATATGGAATCATAAGCCAAGCTCATCAAACATTAACTAATATATTTTTCTTTGATTTAAGACACCAGGAAAAGAGGCTGCCAATTTCTCCATCACTGCCAGCTTTACAGTCTCATCTCCTAGCTTAGTGAGAGCAGTGAGCTGCTCATGGACCAATTCATTCCTAAGGGGGAGTCTTGTTCACATAAGAGGGAGATAATTAGGCTTTCCCTGCCCCTCCTGGGTATCCCTAGAGCTGCTTTTAAAAACTTTAACTTGGCAACAGACACCAAAAACCGCTCAGACTGGAAATCATCTGAGCCTCTTGTAATGTGGTGTGTTGAGTTAAAGCCAAGTTAATATTTAGGGGATTATAGAACTCTGACAAAGATTTCTGTAAAATTACCTCTGGAGTTAAAAGTGACAAATGGAAAAGAAATAACAATCCCCCTACATGAGCCCAACTCCCTGCCCCCTCCTCCAGCCCCCACAAATAAATGCGCACAGAACCAGTGGCTCTGTTCTCCACCCATTCTCTCACATTCGTAATGCATTTCTTTGCTCTAAGAGGAATGCAGAGTTTCTGTCTCTAAAAGATCTCTGTTTTTGAACAATTCTCTCCTATCTATTTATAATAAATATAAAAACCAAGAGGGGAAGTAAAGGACAGTGAATGTTTACTATAAACTCAAACTTCTATCTACCATTTTCCAACCTTTCAAACTGTTGGAACCAAATCTTGTCCTAATTCCCTGCTGGCAAAACTCTGTGACAAACCTAGGTGGATTGATAGCTAGAAATGGAACGTCCTCTCTGGTCCATCTTGTGGCTTTGGCTGCCTTGGAGACTCTTCATCACCAGCCCATCTCATGACTCCTGTGTTATGTTGTTATTCTTCAGTCGTTAAGTCATGGTGGACCCTTTGTGACCCCATGGACTGCAGCATGCCAGGCTTCCCTGTCCTTCACCATCTCCCGGAGCTTGCTCAAACTCATGTCCATTGAATCAGTGGTGCCATCCAACCGCCTCATCCTCTGTTGCCCCCTTTTCCTCCTGCCTTCAATCTTTCCTACCATCAGGGTCTTTTCTAATGAGTCAGCTCTTTGTATCAGGTGACCCAAGTATTGGAGCTTCAGCTTTAGCATCAGTTCTTCTAATGAATATTCAGGGTTGATTTCCTTTAAGGTTGCCTGGTTTGATCTCCTTGCGGCCAAGGAATTCTCAAGAGTCTTCTCCAATACCACAGTTTGAAAGTATCAATTCTTCAGCACTCAGCTTTCTTTATGGTCCAACTCTCACATCCATACGTGACTATGGAAAAACCATAGCTTTCACTAGGTGAACCTTGGTCAGCAAAGTAATGTCTTTGCTTTTTAATATGCTGTCTAATTTTGTCATAGTTTTGCTTCCAAGGAGCAAGTATCTTTTAATTTCATGGCTGCAGTTGCCATCTGCAGTGATTTTGGAGCCCAAGAAAATAAAATCTGCCACTGTTCCCATTTTTCCCCCATCTATTCGCCTTGAAGTGATGGGACAGAATGCCATGATCTTAGCGTTTTTAATGTTGAATTTTAGGCCAGTTTTTCCACTCTACTCTTTTACTTTCATCAAGAGGCTCTTTAGTTCCTCTTCGCTCTCTGCCATAAGGGTGGTATCATCTGCCCATCTGAGGTTATTGATATTTCTCCCAGAAATCATGATTCCAGCTTGTGATTCATCCAGCCCAGCATTTTGCATGATGTACTCTGCATAGAAGTTGAATAATCAGGGTGACAATGTACAGCCTTGACGTACTCCTTTCCCAATTTTGAACCAGTCCATTGTTCCATGTCTGGTTCTAACTGTTGCTTCTTGACCTGCATATAGGTTTCTCAGGAGGCAGATAAGGTAGTCTGGTATTCACATCTCTTTAATCTCCAAATCTTAAAAACAAGGAAGATTGTGTATAAGAGAGAGTCCTTGTGGTAAGAAGCCTACTCATCAGCAACATTCATCAGCCTCATATCTAGAGAATACTTTTCTGGCCCAAATATTTTATTGTTGCTTCTTTACTTATTTGGCCCTTTGCAAATCCCTTTTTTTCACTCCTACTCTTGCTCCTGGCTTCTCTCCATATCTGATATTTACCAAATGACATTGCCCCGTCCCCTACTCCTCATAGACCAGAGTCATGGGGAGAAGCAGCCAGGGCTTCATAGACATCTGGTAGACCTCCAGAGGGTTTTTTGTGGCTGCAAGGAGCAGGCTGGCTGCAAAGATGTAGGTGGTTTCAGTTCATCTATTCTGCAAATACTTTAGGTACCTGTGAGTGAGTGTTAAGCACTGTCCCAGCCATAGGGGAACAAGGATGAGCATTATAGTTCCCAGCCCACAGGGCAGCAGAGATTTACCCAGGAATGGGATCACCAGATGAAACAAATAGAAATACAGGATATCCAGTTAAATTTCAGGTAAAGTACAAATGATTTTTTAGTGTAAGTATAATCATTTTAATATAGGACAATACATTTTTTACTATGTCCCATTAGAGACATAACTCTAATTACGGGAAATTGTTGTTTATCTGAAATTCAAGTTTGGCTGAATGCTCTATATTTTACCTGGCAACCCTGCAACCAGAGGCACTTGACCTAACCTTGGGTCAGTGGATGTCTGAGGATAGCCCATAACTTCTTTCATGTCTGGAGGCCCCTCAGAGGGATGCTGTAAGGCAGCCTGAAGGTGCAAGAAGACATGCTGTCAGGTACAAGAGCTCTGACTCACACAATTCATGGTGCTTAACAGCCAACACCTGGTGATTGGAGACAGGGGCTAGGAAGGGGGCTGAGTGACTGTCCTCTCCTAAAATCTGATGCCATAGCATTCTCCAGGGGACATCAATGCCTCCCGTGATATGGGATATTGATCTATCTGTGTCTAGGTCACTGGTATTTTCTTACTACCTTAACACAATGCCTAGACAAGGAAAGATAAAACTACCATAATAATAATAACAGCAATTGATGGTAATAATAAAATTTAACATCTCCTGACTTCCTCTTTCGTGCTAGGAGCAGTGCTTCATACTGATTCCATCATTTCAGCTTCCCAACAACCCTATGAGTTAAGTATAGTTATTATCTCCATTTTATAGATGAGGAACTTGATATGAAGAGGACAAGAAATAAAAGATCTCCATAAGTAAGAAAATTTTATTTTAAAAAAATCAGAAACTGATCCAATAAATTATTGAGGGAGATTTACTATAATCATGAAATTTGAAAAAATTTTGGATGAGAATGCTAGTAACTACTGTTATAACCCAGAGCTTTATGTAGAAAGAAAAAACTAGCAAATCCTTGAGAAACTATACCTCTAACAACTTGTATGTTTCAAGATTTAAAAATTTGTTTAATGCTCAATATCTGATGTTTGTATATTGGGGTATACTTTGTGCCTTAAAATGTTTTAAGTTTTAATAATCCCAGCTATATAAATTTCTAAAGCAAAGTGCAAAAATGAAAGTGTCTTTCACTTTTTAACTGTGATTATGAACCAAGAACCAGAGAAATACTTTAGTTTGATAACTATACAGGGACTAACTAACACAGAAAATAAATATTGCCCCCAAATTTCTCATCTTGAGAAGGTTCATTGGATCTGTTAAAATTAACCTTCATAGTCATCACAGTTTTAAAAATACCATCCAATAATAGCACCTTCTTGGTTTTATTTGTAATAGGAGTAAAAATTCGGTTTTTAGAACTTTCTGGCTGGAAGATGTCAGTACCTCCCATCTACTTGTAGGCAGGCCGCCGCCGCCAAGTCGCTTCAGTCGTGTCCGACTCTGTGCGACCCCACGGACTGCAGCCTACCAGGCTTCTCCGTCCATGGGATTCTCCAGGCAAGAACACTGGAGTGGGTTGCCATTTCCTTCTCCAATGCATTAAAGTGGAAAGTGAAACTGAAGTCACTCAGTCATGCCTGACTCTTAGAGACCCCATGGACTGCAGCCTACCAGGCTCCTCTGTCCATGGGATTTGCCAAGCAAGAGTACTGGAGTGGGGTGCCATTGCCTTCTCCTATAGGCAGGCAGTATCTTGTATATGTCAGAAAGAGAAACATGGTCAAGGTGAGCATTTATTCCCATGAACTGGTTCTTAAAATCAACTCATGTATATTTCAGTCAAGCATGGGATTGAAAGTAAGTTTTTTATTATATATGCAAAACCATAGGAACCCTATAAAAGTTATATTAAAAATGATTTAATTTTCTGAGCAGTAGCTTATTACACAATAAGTGAAGTGAAGTGAAAGTTGCTCAGTCATGTTGACTCTTTGTGACCCTGGCTAGAATACTGGAGTGGGTAGCCTTTCCCTTCTCCAGGGTATCTTCCCAACCCAGGGATCTAACCCAGCCCTCCCACATTGCGGGAGGATTCTTTACCAGCTGAGCCACAAGGGAAACCCAAGAATACTGGAATGGGTAGCCAATCCCTTCTCCAGCAGATCTTCCCAACCTAGGAATCAAACCAGGCTCTCCTGCATTACAGGAAGATTCTTTACCAACCGGCTATCAGGGAAGCCCTATTACACAATGAACAGTGTCTTGTTAATGGATGATCTACTCCCCTTCCCAGTTTTCACCATCAGCATCTCTCACTAGGCTGGACTAACAGGGGGATTCCAACCTCTGAGGACCCAAAACTGTGAATCCTTCCTTGAGGCCAAGCCCCTTCTCTGGGCCAACAAGAAAAGTTGCTGGATCAAACCCTTTGCCCACTGCAGACATGGCTCTAGAATGAGTGGAATGTAACTGGAAAAAAAAAAAAAACACCAGCCCCTCTGTGTTGGTTTTCCCTAGAAAAGCAGTGCCTTAAGAAAACCAAACCTGTGTTTTCTCACCCTAACTTAAGAAATAATGCCAGGTTTACTTTGGAAAAATAGCCATACATTTGAAAAACATCAGGATTTTTCTGTAAATTTGAGGTCCCTTTCCTCAACCTCTAGAAAAAATACTTATGAAAACCAAGTAAATACACACAGATAACCAACAGAATTATTAAGCCATCTTGGCAAATGGATTTCTAGAGTTTATTAACCCTTGTGTTTATAAGGAAAGAATTAATCCTAACCCCATATTGTATGGTTGATAGTCCTTGTTAAATTGAAATTAAATTAGCTCTAGACTGGCTCAATATTATAAAGCAAGTAAGGGAAAATAGGGCTTCCCTGGGAGCTCAGTAAGTAAAGAGTCTGCTGCAGTGCAGGAGACCTGAGTTCAATCCCTGGGTTGGGAAGATCCCCCGGAGAAGGGAATGGCAACCCATTCAAGTATTCTTGCCTGAAAATTCCCATGGACAGAGTAGCCTGGCAGGCTACAGTCCATGGGGTCGCAAGAGTTGGAGAACACTTAGTGGCTAAACCTAGCTTCCTGAGGGGAGACAAATGCATACTACTTTAATCATTCAGCATCTCGGTGAGCGTCAGTGAGCTATTTCTGCAGCTTGTCTGTGGGGTCATACTCTAAGGCACTGTGTTAACCCTCAGAGGGATAACAAAGATAGCTTATTCCTTAAAGCAGGTAATTTTAATGACCTACAGAGTGTTTTATAAATTCTACTGAAAAAGATATTTGGCACTATTAATGTCATTTGTAGAAAAACCTCTTTCCTCCAACATAATAAAATTCAGATAGATTTTTCTTGCTTCATAGAATGGAAGAGTCCCACTGATTTCCGTAAAATTAACAAAACCATGAGTTTATACAGTCCATCTGAAACGTTCTTATTCTGATAATTTCGATACAAACAGACCAGCATATATAAGTTTTCTAGAAAATTCCTGGCATGAATTTCATATGAAAGGCATGCTTTGGAGAGCTAGATAAGAATATGGTTGCTGCTAAGTCACTTCAGTCGTGTCCGACTCTGTGCGACCCCATAGACGGCAGCTCACCAGGCTCCCCCATCCCTGGGATTCTCCAGGCAAGAACACTGGAGTGGGTTGCCATTTCCTTCTCCAATGCATGAAAGTGAAAAGTGAAAGTGAAGTCACTCAGTCATGTCCGACTCTTCACAACCCAATAGACTGTAGCCCGCCAGGCTCCTCCGTCCATGGGATTTTCCAGGGAAGAGTACTGGAGTGGGGTGCCATTGCCTTCTCCAAGAATATGGTAGATGACCATAAAAGCTGCTTTTGGGGACTTCCTTGGCGGTTCAGTGGTTAAGATTCCTTGCTTCCACAGCAGGGGGCATGGGTTTGATCCCTGGTGGAGGAACTCAGATCCCACATGCTGCATGGTGCACCAAAAATGCTTTTTAAAAACCCTGCTTCTCATCCTCTGAATCCTTCAAAAACTATTTCTAACATAAACACTAGAAACACCAGTGTTTCTAAACTTATGGTAGAATATGCTGTGGAAGCAATTTCAAAGACCTATGTCCATAATAGTTACTCAATTCATATCTATTAAGTGATAAATTAAAAAATGGAGCAGATAGAGTTTTCAATTTTGAGCAGTTAAATAGAGAGAAGCACTGTTCCAAAGTATATGTGACAAGCATCTAATGCAATGGTTTTCATTCTTTTAGGAGAAAACCCAGCACTGAAATTGAATTTCTTGAGAAGCTGGAAGAAACCAAGCTCACTGTAGATGAAAATGAGGACCATGAAGAGCTCCAAGTTAAAATACAAGCTTTTGAAGACAAAATAAATGCTGAGGGCAACACCCCTGGCTCTCTCAGAAGATATAGTTTGGATCAAGTTTCTAAGGAAGAAAGAAAAGGCATTAGATTTAATAGGTATAAATTTTTTTGGCTGATTTTTAGGATATATACTTCATGTTTGCTATTAGTTTTGCTGTCACACTTTTATGAAGTAGTTTTTAAATACCTTTTACCTACAGCAAAATTCATCCACAGTGCTTTCATTATCCAAAGTAGTTTGCTATATTAAAAGGAGAGTGCAAATAAAAATCACAAGTTGTGTGGCTTATTAAAAAAAAAACCTCTTCTTAAATATAAATATGCTAACATCAAGAATGACTGGCAAAAGCTTTCCTTGATTTCTGATGAAAAAGCATGAGCAAAAGTAGAAAAAAAAAAGAATATAAATATATAACTCCACCATTTCCCAGCCAGTTTGCTGTGAAACTGATTTTTACATCTTTGTTTTGGGAAGTAGCCTAGATCTACAAAGATTTGGCTTATTTTACAATGTGTATGTTTTATCAAATCTATTAATAGCACCAATTTTCAGTTTCACACTCTGGAGGAACTTTTGCCTCAGTGTTATTGTTCTTTCTTTTCCTTGTCAGTGAACAGTAGCTCAGCTTCTTTACCTGCCTCAACCTTCCCTTTGTTTGTATTGCAGGTCAAAGAGTTTGGCTTTGCACACTGTGCTAACAAACTCCTTGAGTGCAGAGGATGGGGAAGCTATAGAGAGCAAAGATACGCCAGCCAGCATCTCTCTTTCAGAAATAGATCCACTTGGCCAAGGACATGAGAGGTCACCCTTTAAGGTAGACACTGATGGATCACAGCTAGCAAATTCTTCAGTTTCACACCAAAGTATTATACATGTAGCATCTGAGAATTTGCCAGAAGCCATTAAAAAGAACTATCAGGAAGAAACTCCAGAGACAACCACGAGTCCTGTAGAATACCGTGATAAACTCTACTTGCACTTAAAGGAGAACTTCAGTAAAGTGAAAGCATATGCTGTAGAAATGGTAAAGAAGATTCCAGTCCCTGACCAGTGTACCATTGAAGGTAAGTGACCTGAACTCCCCAAACTTAAGAAATTTCAGGCATCACTAGAAAAAAAAAACAAATAAAACTCAAGTAGAATAAATTGCCATACCCTTCTGAATCTTTTGTAAAATAGATAATTTGAAAACACCCTTATATTATTTTGATTGCTCTTTTCTCCCAATAAATTCAGTCATCTTTTTTTATTCCATTTCAATCTACCTAAGTCCACCAACTCTGATTTTTTCAACCCTCAGAATAAATTGTTTCTGGTTTCCCATTACTAGTGTTTAAGAAAATTCTGGAAAGGGATCCATGGCCCCAAAACAGGCTCTGGGATAGGCATCCAACCAAAGGCATTTTCCATCCTCGTGCAAGAAATCTATGGGGCTCCAGGAGATTCTTCTTCTGTTTATTCAACAAGCACTTATAAAGCAGCTACTGTATGCCAGGTACTGTGCTAAAGGTTCAGTTATGAGTCAAACAAATGTACTCCGTCACCTCTTGGAGGTTAAACTGTAGAAAGAAAAGATGGAAACCATGGTCAGGAGGTAATATAGGTCAGGAGCCAGTAAGAGTGTGAACTAGTCAGAAAAAATCAAACAAAGTAAGAAAAGAACATCAGGGCCAGAACTTCCCTGAGGTGCACAATTTAAGGAGATACCAAAAAAGCTCAGTAAAATTTTAAGTAAAGTCAGAATTAGTAACAATGTCTTGCCAAGCCATATTTGAGCTGAAACAAAAGGAGTTTAGTAGTATTGATCATGTCTTTATTTGCACTTTTGATATTATTTATTCTTTTTGTGGGGCTTCCCCAGTAGCTCAGCTGGTAAAGAATCCTCCTGCAATGCAGGAGACCTGGGTTTGATCCCTGGATTGGGAAGATCCCCTAGAGGAAGGCATGGCAAGCCACTCCAGTATTCTTGCCTGGAGAATCTCCATGTACAAAGGTGTCTGATGGGCTGCAGTCCATGGGGTCACAAAGAGTTGGACATGACCAAGCACAGCACAACATCCTTTTTGTATTAATTTTGATTTTTAAAAATATTATTGACCTTCACTGCTAAATTTTCTGATGCTCTGTTAAGTTCTGTGCCCTAGTCCTGGCCCCAGGAAAGATGACAGGTTGGAAACACAAGTACTAAAATGGCAGCGTGCCCAAGGCAGGCTTACCCTTCTGGTAGTGGGTTGAGCAGGTGTGGGTAGCTGAAGGCACTTGGCAGCTAATTAGATCTTTCCTACAATCACTCTTATGCAGCATCCACGTTCTTCCCTTAAGATTTAGATGACAGTCCTTGCCCACTTGTAGGTCATGATATCTTTTCACAGGTTACAGCTCTCGTAGAAAAAAGCCAGGCAGCACCTCATCTAAAAAGTAGCACAGCTGTGGGATAATGAATTTAACTCATATTTACCCACCTACTGACTATCATCCCCTTTCATGTTTAGGGACTAGAAGGGTTTTTCAATTCTCTACTTCCTACTCCCATCTCCCACTCCAGATCAGATCAAAGAGTGGATTCTCATGCTAACAAAACAAAAGGGGGATTCAAGCATTTGATAATGACAATTATTACTATTTAGCACATTTGTATAGAATCTTGACATTTTCTTTTTTTAATTGAAGTATAGTAGATTTACAGTGTTGTATTAGTTTCAGATGTACAGCAAACCGATTCAGTTATATATACATATGTATATTCTTTTTCAGATTCTTCTCTCTTATCAATTATTACAAAATGATCTTACTGAGTTTATCTCCCTTTGCTATATAGTAGGTCCTGTTGGTTATCTATTTTATATATAGTAGTGTACATATGTTAACCCTTCCCACCTTTCCCCTTGGGTAACCATAAGTTTGTTATCTATTGTTTATGGATCTACTTTTGTCTTGTATATAAGTTCATTTTGTATCATTTTTTTCTAGATTCCACATATAAGCAATATCATATGATATTTGTCTTTCTCTGTCCAGCTTACTTCACTTAGTGTGGTGATCTCTAGGGAATCTGACATATTCAAAAGCGTTTACATTAATTTATTGATTAGCTTTCTTAAACTTCTTTTATAAAATGGTAACAATAAAAGTGACATTGCTCATATTCAATGTAAGTTTCAGATAATTAAGTATACCAGGACTTGAAAGTAGCTGAAATCAGTAAGATTGAATTAACACAAACTCTTTAAATGGCATGTTTGGCTAATAAGTTAACACAAATGTTGGAGAATTTAATATAAGAAAGGTTAAGTGAATTTTCCAGTTTGACAGAGGATGTCAGTAGCAAAAATATTAGATACATTTTCATCTACTAGAATAGTTGGGGGTTTTTTTAAGTTTAATTTAAATCATTTAAGATGTGCTGTACAGTGAGGTTTAATCTTGTGAAAATGTGAAAGAAAACTGGCAGAGTTACTTCAAGTATCTGGTTGTCAAAAAGGTATTTCTCATGGCCTTGAATTATTTTGGGAGTTTTACAGTTAACGAGGTGACTTTGGGTTTTCTCATAAAATATTGAAAGAATCCATCATTTTTATTAAAATTTTTTTTTCTTTTCATATTTTCTACCAGAAATGACTGGGAACTGAGAATGTACTTTTTAAGTTGGCATTTTGGATTCATTCATGCTTTTGTAATTTCCTAGAAGTTGCTGATAAATTCCTCCCACTGGAATGTGTGTGAGGGATTGGGGATTTATATGACTCACGGTAAACACACCCACCAAGAAAGGACTTGTGCTAACTGCAGGGGACACATTGTTATTATTTCAGGGATTGCGAAAACCACTCAGCAGAACGCCAGCAGTCATCTGGCCAACACGGTTTTGCTTATGTCATGAGATCGCTCAGCTCAACAATACTGTGTTTCTTTTCTTAAAAATTTACTGAAGAAAGATTTAGGCTTAGAATCTGTGTTCTGTTTTATGTGTCGTCGGTATAGAAGAGGCATATTTGGTCTTTCTTTATAAATTATGCAAAGTAATCAAGAAACAAAGAGGAAAACCATAAACACCACTTTCACAACATTAAAAGTTAAAAAGACAAATAAGCCAGCAGGAAATAAGAACAAGAACAACAACAAAGTATCAGGATTAATTTTAGACTGATTTTACCAAGTCCATGCTAAAAGGACATGACAAAACAATCTCTTAAAAAAGTTCTTTTGGTATTGGTTTGACTCATATGAAAGCAAAAAAACAAGAAACTGTTCAGCTTCCTTATTTTGCCAACAAAAACATCACTTTCATATGGTTCAGCCTAATACTTCAGTAATAAAACATACTGAAAGAATAGGAGCCTCACTAGTCGCTGTACAGCAGAATTCAATATGTGGTGAATCAAGTCACAAATAGAATTTTTATCCTCAGTCAGCCATCTTATTACTGCATGATATTGATCACAGTGGGGACAGGCAATGGTGCAAATAGGTCAGCACGAATCCATCATCGTGTCTAGAAACCCCTGGGTCTTATTTAAGAATTTGGGTCAGCAGTTCACTTTGAGTATGCAAGAGCCTGTTATTCCTAAGTCAGTTATTCTCTCCTGGGCACCACTGGCCTCTGGCATAGGGGCAGATTTGCCAGCCACTGAAAGTGGTGTATTCATATGAGAGTGCTAGTCTAATATCTGCCCAATTATATTTACATAAAAGACCAAAGGAATTTAGTTCAAGGATGTATTTTAAAAATCTGAATCACTGGTATTCATTTACGTGAACAAAAATGATTTAGAGTTTAAAAAAAAAGCACGTGATATGGAAATAAATCCTTGAAAGTCTGGCCCATCACTGGAGTTCTATAAAGGAAGATATAAAATCTTACAAGAACCCATCAATGCTGCTTTGGTTCACTTTGAAGTATTTCCTGATTGAGTGAAAATACATCCCATCTGTAGAGCACGTCAGCACAGCTGACTTGCAGAAAGCTAATTTTAAAGCTTGTAATGTAGTCCTTTCTTGAAAGACCCACATGAGTTGATTTTTCCTGATAAACAGATATAAGAATATACAAAAATTTTTTTAAAGTTCATTGTAAATATCAAAAAGCAGGTGCTATTTTCATAATTAATTACAAGTAAGACTTCCTTATTGAAATTTTGTATGCAGTCAAGTTCAACCTCATATTGGGATGACTGAGGAGGCAAAGCCCACACCAGTCCTTACCTCTTTCTCCTCAGTTGGTCCAAAAAGGATAATGGTAACACTGATCCACTTAATGGTTCTGGAGATGCCTTTCTTTTTTAGAGCAGATTGGTTTAATCCTAGGATTAGAATCGTTTACCCACGGACAAAGTTGTAATATTTGTAGGAAGAGAAAAATCCTAAAGTTTTTCCATACAATTTAAGAGGGGAAAACAACAAATAGGAAGATGTTACAAATTCCCTGGAGCCTCATTTCATTGAAGTGGTCCACTGAACCCTTGTTTGGAGGGCACATGTTAGGGGAAAAAAAATTTCTAGAGAATTTTTCTTGGTGCTTTGGAATTTATCTTGGATTACCTACTCACCAGTTGCCATTTCTCCAGAGTGAGTTTTCATCAAAAGAAGACAGGTAGGGACCTCCCTGGTGATCCAGTGGCTAAGACTCCACACTCCCAATGCAGGGAGCCCAGTTTCAATCCCTGGTCAGGGAACTAGCTCCCACATGTTACAACTAAGAGCTCGCATGCCATAACTAACGAGCCTGCAAACTGTACTAAAACCTGGTGCAGCCAAATAAAAGAAAAAAAAGAGAAGACAGGTAAAATGGTGGCTGAGTTCTCCCTTTCACTTTCTCCTGCCACACATATCCTGGTTTCTGTCATCTACATTGGCCCATGAGAAACATCCAGATAATACGGCTAAAGGAAGATCTACAAGTCCTTTTGAAAAGATCCCTTCTGAACCCCTCCTTTGAGTTAATATCAAATCACTGCCCTTGTTTGTCCCAAGCCAAGAACAACTGCAAGACTTAGACAATTACAATGTCACTGGTAAGGATATTCCACACTTAAATCTACAACCTAACTTGTCCTAGAGTTCCACTAGAGGACATCAGATAACTTTCTTATTATTTATATTTTCAAAAGCTCCTTCTTGGTACAAAAAATAAAAAGTTTGATTTTCTTTACACATTCAAATAAATGACTAAATAAAATTCCCTAACTGTGCTGTTGGACAAAGAGGTGTGCTGCTTAATTGCACCTTATTTTACCTGCTATTATCTGTGGATGAAGAGGTTTATTCATCCAACTAGAAAACAGTGCAAAGTGAAATTGGTGTGTACATTGGATAAATTATCTGCCTGTAAATTAAATGAGTCAAAACTAAACCCTTGAAATTGTCAGTTCCTCTAATATAGTGTCTACCTTGTGTATGTGTCTAGCAGATTTAAAGGGATCTCGCTAATAAATAAACAGAAGCAAAAGTAAATATGTAAATTGAGCAAAAAATGCATAGGGGAGTATCTTTCAGTATATCTTGTCCTGAAAGTAGCCATGTTAAAAGAAGAAAGAGGAGGAAAAAAGGAGGAGATAGCTAGGAGCAGAAGTAGTCTGCTGTGAAATATTTCGTATTCCTAAATATATTCTTCTAAATGTGTTATTTATAAAATAGAAGGCTATGTGGCATTCTACTTTTATGTCTGTAATGAGGATTTTAATCTTTTTTTAAGGGATGTTCATACTCAGGGGTTATTATCAGTCTTTTATTATTGCTGTTCGGGGACTGTCTTTACTCCCAAGCATACAGTGGTGGACCAAATGGTCCTGAGCCACTGATGGTCCCCAGCAGAAAAGTACATTTTGATCCAATTTGCCACAAACCAAATTTCAGAAAAGTGAATGTTATTTTTTTTTATTTACTTTCATTATTAAACTGGCAGTCTATGCCCTGTAGGGAAACAAAATGGTCCCTTGATATCATCAAATCTCATTTAAAAACTGAGCAAATCTATATTTCTAAGCTCTGCTGGTGATGAAGAGCTGGTAGCCAGGAAACTGGAAAGAGATTATATGGCTGAGTAAAGGGTTTTGATCTGACAGAGGAAAGGGGAGGGGCCAAGGAGATGGTTTCCTCTTGTTTGCTCCACATGAACTGCCAAACTTCAGATAATGGAGGATTTTTAAATGTTTTTCCAAAAACATAGGCAATCACACAGTCGGCAGTCAGGAGTTCAGGTGTTTGACAATTTGGCAGCCATTTATTTCTGTTATAGTCCATTTCCATAGAGGTGCACGTTTACAAGGAGCAGATGAGTCTGTCTAAAGCAGACAGAGCTTCATGTCATGGATTAGCAGGCCCACTCAGGGTCAGGCAAAAAGAGCTAATTAAAGGACACCAAGTCCCTGGGTTTCCTCTGTCAACATGTATGCCCTGTCCATATTAGAGACCAGAAAGAAATTATAAAAGGCTAATTTTTTCTTTTCATAATAAAATATTCAGTGGACTTTTAAAAAATAAATTATTTTATGGAGAACAATCATTTTTCCGATGAAATATGCACACCAATTATCCAACAGTCATTAAAATATTATGCCATCATTAAAATAGGCCACAAATTCAAAAGATGTCATTGCAGGAGCTCTGATTCTGCTTCTCATATCAAACCCTCTGATTTCCAAGTAGCCTTTTCAGACTGGCTTTTTTCACTTAGGTATATGAATTTAAGCTTCCTTATGCCTTTTAAAAAAATTAATAAATTCATGGCTGCTGTGAGTCTTCACTGCTGGGCAGGGGATTTTTCTAATTGTGGCAAGCAGGGGCTACATTCTAGTTGCGGTATATGGGCTTCTCATTGTGGTGACTTCTCTCGTTGCAGTGTAGGCTTCGGTAGCTGTGGTGCACAGGCTTAGTTGCCCCGAAGCATGTTGAATTTTCCTAGACTAGGGATCAAGCCCATGTGCCCTGTGTTGGCAGGCAGATTCTCAACCACTGGACCACCAGGAAAGTTCCCTTTATGACTTTTTGTGGCTTGATAGCTCATTTCTTTTTAGCAGTAAATAATATTCCATTGTCTGGAATATCTACCTTTGCAGTATCATGCAGAATTATTGTACTGCCCTAAAAATCTTCTATGCTCTGCACATTAATCCCGACTATTCATTCTTCATTCATTCATTAATTCTACAAATATTTCTGGGTGCCTACCACAAGCCAGCATCATTCTAAGAACTGGGAGCACATCAGTGAACAAAACAAGCAGATACCCTTGCCTTCACAGAGACTGTCCTAGTGGGAAAAGACATACAATAAATAATAGAAATGATAAATAAATGAAGTACCTAGAGTGTTGAGAAGTGTTAAGTGCTGTGATAAAAGTAGAAATAGAGCTTGCAAAGCACAGGACAAAGAAAAGGATTTGCATTATATGTATATTATATATACATACAAAGTGGGCTAGTTCTAGAAAGATACCCATCATCTCTCACCACTGGTTTTCTTTGAAGAACCAGATTGGCTATGGGAGTGTAGGAAAATAGGAGAAAGTAGGAGGAACTTGCACATTTTAAAGTATACATTTCTGCAAGGTTTAAACTTTTTTAACAGTTTTAGAAGAACTATTTTGTAACTCCTTTCAGTAACAGAGAGGCTGAGAACTTGGCCCCAGGTGAGAAGTCCAGACTCCTCAGAATTCTGTCTAACCAGAGTCTGTAGAATTGAACTGAGGTCCCAGCTCTGACATTGGGCAGCTCCAATTCCTGCAACAGATTGCTTGGTCTCCTGTGACACCAGTTCCTCACACATAACCCAAGAGTATATCACAAGGTCATGAGTTTTCAGCCTGTGCTCCCAAAAGACCATCAGGGGCCCCTTCAGAAGGCCCCAGACACTCCATCCTTCTTTATTTTCCTGCTGTACGAATCGAGCAGCTCTCAGGTAGCTGGTGTTACATATTGGTCTTCCTGAGATGTGTTTAAACCAAGAATTCCACAACCTAAAGAAATTTGAAAAGCACTCAGCTTCATCATTTTTAAGATCTTGTTATAAGATGCCTTATTCTCTAAATTAATTCTAAATGTCTTATGTCAGAGCTGGCAAAATGTAAAATGTTCATTATTTGGCAACTTCTTTTCATTGATATATAGTTGATTGACAGTGTTGTGTTAGTTTCAGGTATACAGCAAAGTGATTCTGTTATATAGTTCTGAAAAGGATATATTATTTTCCATGTAGGTTATTCTTTTCCATATAGCTCCTAGTGCTATACAGTCAGATCAGATCAGATCAGTCGCTCAGTCGTGTCTGACTCTTTGCCACCCCATGAATCGCAGCACGCCAGGCCTCCCTCTCCATCACCAACTCCCGGAGTTCACTCAGACTCACGTCCATCGAGTCAGTGATGCCATCCAGCCATCTCATCCTCTAGGTCCTTGTTATTTATCTATTTTATATCCAGTAGTATATATCTGTTAATCTAAAACTCCTAATTTGTCCTTCTCCCCCACTTTCCCCTTGGTAACCATAAGTTTGTTTTCTGTCTCTGAGTCTATTACTGTTTTGTAAATAAGTCATTTGTATAATTTTTTAGAGTCTACATATAAGTGATATCATATGATATTTGTATTTTGGCCACATTTTTAATCAGCCTCAACTTTATTGATGATTTTATATTTCTAAAGTAAGGTTTAAAATGTTAATTTTCTGCACTTGTCCAAAATAACTGTATCCATCAATTTATAATAGTTTATTGGGAGAAAATAGGCCAGATTGTTCAATAATTTTTTTACCTTTTTTAAAATTGAAGTATAGTTGATTGTTCAATACTTTTGACAATTGCCTCACTATCTGCTGAGATTTATCAATATCTATCAAATAGTAAATGACCAATCATGATCAATAAATTAATGTACTATATCTGTCCTAGCTGATCTATTTCTATTTAAATTGTTTGGCTTACCTTACTTAAAGGAAACTCATCTCATTTCAAATTATTGTTATAAAGGAGCCTACAAAAATATATAATAAAAAAGACATAATTTGCTTGATTTGAGGAGAACAAAACAAACATATAAAAATAAAATAAATCTGGTAGTTGAGTTATTTTCCAGAATTGTATCCCTGGAAATTTTCAGTTTTTAAATGTGGTTTGCAAATTTAATTTTGAGCATTCTAGTGATCATAGTAAGGAGGGAAATAAGATTAGCTTAAGAAAACCTAGAGTGTCCATAAATAAATAAGATAATTGCTTGGGGGCAGGGGAGAAGACAACTGTTTATTTGGTTGATAAGGCTGTATTCAGTGAATCTAGTTCATCAAAAAAGTATTTACATTATGCAGCAAGCGTATAACCCCTAAACATTACAATAGAGTAGTGGTTCTCCACTGGAGGCAATCTTATGGCCAGACTGGGGACTCCTAGTAATGTCTGGGGACGTTTTCGCTTGTCTGGGGGAGAGGCAGGTGCTACTGTCATCTGGTGGGTAGAGGCCAGGGATGCTGCTAAACTTCTTACAGTGAATGGACTGTGCCCTCCCCCGACCCCCTTCTACTAAAACAAAGAATTATCCAACCCAAAATATCAGGAGTGACTCAGAAACAGCAACAGAGCTTTGCTTCTCAAAGTGTAGTCCATGGACCAGCAACATTGACCTCACCTGGGGACTTGTTATATACTCAGATTCTCAGGCCTATCTTAGACCCACTGTATCAAGCATCTACAATTTAACAAGATCCCCCATGTGATTTATATGTACCTACTACTGCAACAATGAGAAATTCCAATGTGTCCTATTAGTAGAGAAAATAATTTTCTTCCTTACAGTGATTCACTCACTCTTCATTTAATTGTTGTTGTTGTTGTTTTTTAGTTGGTAAGTCATGTCTGACTTTTTGCAACCCCATGGACTATAGCCTGCCAGGCTCCTCTGTCTATGGGATTTCCCAGGCAAGGCTACTGGAGTGGGTTACCATTTCTTTCTCCAGGGGATCTTCCTATCCCAGAGATCAAACCCAAGTGCCCTGGTTGGCAGGCAGATTCTTTACCACTGAGCCACCTGGGAAGCCCCTTTCATTTAATGTTTACCTCTTAATTGAGAAGATTAGTTTTCTTCTCAAGGACTTGGGGCTCAGTTATTTGGACTGTTCATGGCACTGAATTTGTGGTTGCAGTCGTTCCTTAATTCTTCTCACAGGATATGAGTTTTCAAAAGGAAGGATTGGCTTGGAAGCCAGAAAGTTCTACTCCTTGGTATATGTGAATTTGTACTGTGACCTTCTGACTTTTTAGGAACATGGCATTTAGTTCCTCATGGAGGGTAGTTTCAATAACCTCAGAATACCTTGGATATCAAATACATCTTCAATGATGCTTAGTCAAGTTGTGTAAATGAGTTAGAAATATTTGGATTACATTTCCCTTAAAATATGCATAGAATTAAAATTAAGCAAAAATATGCTGGAGGCAATGCATGTTTTCCTAATCCCAAAACCTTGAAAAATGGGTTGAGACAAGTATCTATATGTGAATACACATATCATTGGTATTTACAGGTTAATCCAATTGTACTTCATTTGTTTTACTAAGAACTGATGTCATTGTACTTTGGACCATCTTTTCTCTACTAAATCTACATCAGATTTTCTAAGTTCTTCTAAAAATAACCTTGAAAATATTTAAATAAAAGTTATCTTTTCCAGTAAATGTAGACAGTTACAACTATTCCTATATCCCCTATCATATCCTTCTACTGAATTTTTATTTTACAGTCGTACTAGTTCATAAATACAACTATACCCTGGGGTTTTATGTTTGTTTGATTTTTTAACAAAACCTTTGAATTCTTAAAAATAATGTAATCTATATTAAGAGAATCAAGACAAGCATAGACATTTATTCTTATACAGCACTAACACTGTACAGCTTCTCCATAATTCCAATATCAAATGTACATTGAATACTTGAGATGTTTTTTAATGTTTCCAGAAATTTTGTCATGGTTAGCTTTGAATTCTCTGGACTATTGTGGATTTTTAATTTATGTGTGATAGCAAAAAGAATTATTCTGTCTTCCTGAAGTAATTCATTAGGTATATAAATTAAAGGATTTATTTGAGAATTTAAAGCACTAAAACAAGAAGCAGTTTCCAAAGCAAAGAATAAAATATAACATATTGCCATCCTTGGTATGTTCAACTGTTACCTGTGAATACCTTTCACGTAAATTATAGCCCCCTAATGGATAAGGGTACCTATTTAAGTTCAGCTTGGAAACTAGTTTTTTAAACTCTTCGGGCTTAAGAAATTCCCAAATGTTTTTTAGTCAAGCATTATTATTGTTATTAATAACTTTTAAGCCCATGCACATATTAAGGAAATGTAATCCATGTGTTTCAAATTCATCCTCACTTTATCCATCAAGATATGGTTTGGTAAACTGGCAAACTCCTCTGATACATATGAAATATTTTACTGATAATAGAAATTTTATCAAGTAATGATTTTTGCTGATAGTAAGAGATGTGCCCAGATTGCTGAAATTTTAACCCTATTGACTTTTGAAGACAAAAATCTTTTTCTAGTTTTGGTCATACTCCGTTTCTTCCATCTCAGTTACCATTAAAAAACAATGCCAACAACAAAAAGAACAAAACATAATGCATAACGTGACATGGAATCATAGAATCAGACAGGGAGATATGGATTGGTTATTCTACTCAAGATAAGCTTGGAACCACCCCTATGATAAAGTAATGATTCAGATCAGATCAGATCAGTCGCTCAGTCGTGTCCGACTCTTTGCGACCCCATGAATCGCAGCACGCCAGGCCTCCCTGTCCATCACCAGCTCCCGGAGTTCACCCAGACTCACGTCCATCGAGTCAGTGATGCCATCCAGCCATCTCATCCTCTGCCGTCCCCTTCTCCTCCTGCCCCCAATCCCTCCCAGCATCACAGTCTTCTCCAGTGAGTCAACTCTTCACATGAGGTGGCCAAAGTACTGGAGTTTCAGCTTTAGCATCATTCCTTCCAAAGAAATCCCAGGGCTGATCTCCTTCAGAATGGACTGGTTGGATCTCCTTGCAGTCCAAGGGATTCTCAAGAATCTTCTCCAACACTACAGTTCAAAAGCATCAATTCTTCAGTGCTCAGCCTTCTTCACAGTCCAACTCTCACATCCATACATGACCACAGGAAAAACCATAGCCTTGACTAGACAAACCTTTGTTGGCAAAGTAATGTCTCTGCTTTTGAATATGCTATCTAGGTTGGTCATAACTTTCCTTCCAAGGAGTAAGTGTCTTTTAATTTCATGGCTGCAGTCACCATCTGTAGTGATGACTAGGTACTATAAGTCAGTTAAAGAATCTAAGAAAAATTTCCCTTATTTTTTCTGTTCCAAAGCCTATACCCCCTTCAACACCACCTTTTGGGGAGGAGCCTCAGATAATTTCTATTAGCAAGTCATTCATTTGTGTTCTCATTGTTTGTCCCTTTCCACCCGAACCGAAGGGTCTAGCATTGTCCAGAAAGATGAGGATCTGGACTGCGGGGGTGGAGTGTCCCCAGTGAACATCCCCAGTGTCCCCAGAGCAAGTGAAGCCCTCAGTGCCTTCATTCCTGCTCAGCCAGTGCAGGGCCCTGTGTGACAGCACCAGCCCAGTGGACAGGTAAGCTTGACATCTCTCATGGGCAGCTGATCAGGGAAAGAAATCCATTGCAGCAGGGAGTCCAGCTGGAGTCAGCCAGCTTAGGCCTTCTCAGGTCACTGTCTTCGTCAGATGAATGACCTTCCAAAAAATACTTCTGTGGGCCCCAAAAAGGGGATTCCTGGAGCCGTTCCCTATCCTTGCATGAAGTTCCCACATGGGCAAGCAGCTATGGTCTTTTCAGCATGGGGAGCTTCAACCCGGTCCAAGGAGAGACAGAGTAGCACTTGGAGCCTGAAGAGATTTCCCTGGATCCTAGAGCAGGACTCAGGATACCTTTCTTTACATTTCCAATACCTTGGCTTTTAGGGCTCTAGCTTCAATAACTGTTATCTAACATCCCCCACTCGCACACACTCTGTGAGATATGTGCTGAGAGTATCGCAGTTTGGAGTCCCAGACACAAAGCTGGAGCCGGGCGTCCGTCACTCCAGCCCCTGCAACTGAGATGAGAAGCAGGCCACACGGGGCTCTGAATCAGTATTGGTTACATCCCAGCAGGCTCTGGACCCTCTCTATTCCCAATGCCCAACACAGTGCCAGACACAGAGCAGGTGCTCAACGCACACAGCGGAATGAATGAACGCATGAACAGGCAAATGAACCAACAAAGAGCAGGAGCAGGCCTGCCCAGAACCTGACCTTCGATGTGCGACTGAATTTCACCTTTTTGTCAAGTGGGCTTTCACATTGCATGTAACATTTCACTTACAGTTAAGTTGGCGGCCTTTATTTCAATAGGAAAAGAAAAGTTTAGGATGTTACTATGCAACACAAAAGATTGAGAATACGCAGAGATGGCCATAAAGAAAGAAATTAGATCTCAAACTCAGCATTAAAAAAGAGGCAAAATGGTTAATCATTTGCTTGCAATACGTGCATGCTATTTTTCAAAACATTTGCTAGATTGAAGAAAATACTGAATCAGTGAAAACTGATAATTGTTAGTTCTATTTAGATAAACAAGCTTCTTTATAGTTATTCATACAATAGAGGAGAAAGTGCAGGAGTAAGGCTGTGGGATAAAGTGGTTAGACGCATGGGTTCAGGCAGCCAGAGTGGGGGCCAAGAGTCACTATTCTATAGTAATGGCCACTGTGTATTGAGAATTAAGTGAGCTATGTACCAAAAAAAAAAAAAATTATTCCTGAAAGTTTTGGTATTCTAAACTCAAAATTCAATCAATATTCATGTTGTAGGCTCCAGCTATCATTGACATTAATTACATGTGGATTTTCGTCTGTAGGAAAAAATGGGGTGGGAAAGGCAAGGGACAGTGTAACTCCCCACAGCCTCCACTGCCTCTGCTTGTATATAGGAAAGGCGTGAGCTGAGCAATGGATGGATAGCTCTGTCTCCTGTGGGGAGAATGATCTTATTCTTCAAACTAAAAATGGCACATGTGAGCTGGAAGAAACTGTCAAATTATTTATATCCAGTGGATGTTTTTCAGACACAGTTCTTAGTTGCTGAGTATTTTGCATCTCTGAGACTGTGATTGCCTGAAATTTTTTGTGTACACAACAAAAAACTCATCACTTATCCTTCAGAAGGCTAGTCCACTGTGATAATTTTGTGACAGCTGATTAATTGAATTTATCAACCAATAGCACAACCCAACTAATCCATTTACTAGTGGAAAAAATTCCAACTGAAGTTAATTTTTTATCATTATCAAAGTATAATGTTTACTGTAAAAATTTGGAAAATAGAGAAAGGATTAAAGAAAATTATCCTTAATCTTACCAGTTTACCACTGTTAGAAGTTTTATGTTTTTCCTTCCAAGACTGCATTGGAAAGCATTTTGGCCTTTTCAGGAAGGGCTATTTTTCAAAGATGATGAAAAATACTTTTTAATAAGATGGTGAAAATGTGGATTTCAAAAACATAGACTAATTTAAAAGTTCAATTGAAAAATCTAAGCCAGCAATGTATAATTATAATTACCTTTTACTACAAAATTTAAGCAGGATAATCTTTTAAATGAAATACTTTTCTTAAAGCACCAGGGACAACATACCTGCTAGTAAGTTAGCGTTAATTAGTATGTGAAGAATTCTCAGATTTCAGATAAAAATTATCAGATTTTTTATGAATAACATCTCACAGCTATATTGAATCTAAATCAGTATCTTTCTTTCAAAGGATATTCTTTTGCCATACCTTAGTAAAATGTGTTTCTTTCCTAGCTGTGGCATCCTCTTTGATACTAAGATTAAATGTAATAATTCAAAAATTTTTAACATCTTTCAAACGTTTGAAACGTAGAGAAATATTTACATCAAGCCTTGCAATATTAATCATTGTTACCAGCTTGCATTCTAGACTGGAGATTGGCAAATTTTTTATGCAAAAGGTCAAGTAGTAAATATTTTGGGCAGAGACATTCCAGAGGTTTCTGTTGCAGCTACCCAACTCTGTCACTGTAGTGTAAATGCATGGGTGGGCTTGACTGAGTTCCAATAAAACTTTATTTATACAAATAAGCAGTGAATCAGACTTGACCAACAGCTGTAGCTTATCAAGCCTTATTCTAGACAGTCAGTTTTTACTGGGTGTCACATTCATCTAGTACACACAAGACTTCCAGTAAACATGGCTGGTTGAACCCATGTTTATCTCCACTATCACTAAAATGCCACATAAATAATAATGAGGAATTAAAAAGTATAAACTTAAGAGAATAGAGAAAACAGCAGACAAAGGATGTCAACAGAAGGTTTGGCAGAGTAAATAGGAGATGCAACCTTGAGAGTAAACAGTGCCTAGGTAATATCGTTTGTGGTCCTTGGGAGGTACACAGGAGAGGGCTTTTGTAAGTTCTGCTGAGCTCTAGTGATCCAGTTAGGGTTGGAGGCAGCAAACTGCTTCTCAGGAAAATTGGGCCTAACCTGATGCAGTCACTGCCAGGGCTGCCATACTTAGCTTATTTGCAAAACTCAAAGTAATTGAATGAGGGTAGGGGTGGTCTTGACTCCAGCTGTAAATGTGTTAATATTCAGTGGGCTTTTTAAATGAGAAGAGTAGTGCCAACAAGTACTAGCAGTTTAACTGTTCGTGCTTTTTTTAGAGCTATTAAGCTACTTTGAAATTCCCTGCAACCTCCTTTCTGAGACCCAAGGTAACAATTTGCTCCTATTTGTACAGTCACTTCTAGTCCTCAGTGATGAATTTCCTCACCTGAGGAAGGAAGGAGCAGGAAGTTGGAAGACAAGAAATGGCAGAAAGCATGTTTCTGGGTACTGATTTGCATGTCTGGGTCTCTGTCCACAGAAGAAAGCTCAGACCAAGGAAGGCTGGTAGCTACGGTGCCAGATGGGCTATTCGGGTGTCTAACTTCACAGCTCTCTGTTGGCCAAGCAAACAAAGCCATGTGCTCTGTTGTGACCGATATAAACTTCAAGGGTCACTGGGGTCATATATAACAAACTTCCCTAACTCTGAGCCAGTAACTCCCATCTCCTTTTCCCAGCAGAATGTTTAGAGAATTGAAAAGAAAAAAGATATGCAAACTTGATTTAGTTTGTTTTTTTTTTTTGAGATAGACCCTTTTTGTGCTCCTTTCTGCCTTTTGTCTCAAAACAGAAACTAGTTATATTCAGGTTCTGCTTGCTCTATTCAGAGGGAAAAACATTGGACTTCTTGAGTTATTGCGAACACTATCCCATTATTGTGTTTCCTTTGATTTGACTTGAATGAATCTTCCTATCTTCTCCCTCTCTGTGATGTTCTCATCTCCTGTCTCAGTTCATTGTATTTGCATTTCTTTCTCCCATGCACATTCCTTTCATTCTTTAGTATTTGTCTACTTTGTTTGAGAATGTCAAAGTAAAAACACCCCCAAGACCCCATACACACAAACTTTGGACTTTTCCTGAGCAGCTTCTCAGAGAGCATTTCACTGAGTCTAAGGCATCCTAATATTGATGGAGGTGATTAGGGGAAGGGGCTGTTCACTGATCTTCCATTTTGGCAAAAAGTAAAATTAAAATCAAATTCAGCAGTCTTTTCTTCCCTCTGGGTATAGGAAAGGCGTGGAATACAAGGAACCATGAACCCTTCCTGGTGGTAGAGCTTTAGCTCTGCCTACTCTGCCCATCTGATGCTGCCTGCTCCTGGTGCCTCTGGTTCTCCACCTACTGGACTTTACATTAATGTGGGTACTGAAGGCACCCTCTGTAAGCACATGTGCAGACAGCCTGCAGCTTTTACCCTTGGATTTAAGTGATAATTAATTGTATTGGGGGAAAGCATGACCCAGTAAGATGAGGGAGCTGTGAGAGTGGGCATTTGCCACATTGGACCTGCAGGAAGAACTCTGGCCACCTCACTCAGAGCCAAGTGCAAGTGATTCAAACAGAGAGGAGTTATAAACTTAATAAGGAAATAAATTAACTCTACTACCTTTTATTATGCTCTTTATTACCATTTTATTCTTGGAGCACAGTATAGTCAACATGGTTTCCTATAAATTCACTGGGTCTGATTTGAGTTGCTTTTTGTGAATATGGTCTTTCTTTATATAGAATTTTATTTATTTATTTATTTTTGGCTGTGCTGGGTCTTTGCTGCTGCTCGGGGTTTTCTCTAGTTGCGGTTCTTGGCCTTCTCACTGCGTTGGTTTCTTTTGTGGTAGAGCACAGACTCTAGGGCTTGGCCTTCAGTAGTTCAAGCACGTGAGCTCAGTAGTTGTGGCTCCAGGGCTCTAGAGCACAGGCTCAACAGATGTGGTGCACGATCTTAGCTGCTCTGCAGCAGCATGTGGAATTTTCCCGAGTCAGGGATCTAACCCCTGTATTCTCTGCCAATGAATCCCCACCAGGAATTCAAGCCTGAATGTGGTCTCTTGAAGCTGGAAGGTCTTTTGTAAGCCATCCTTCTATATAGGCTTAGGAATTAGACTCCTCTTGGCAGCCAAAAATACGGAATTTTCAAAGTTGTATTCCAAGAGTTGCCAGAGGATCTTAGATGTAATCCAGGCCAAGTTAGCTTTGAAGTCACCTATCGTGGATGAGATTTATACACATTTAAAAAGAAAAAAAAACTAGGCTACCAGATCTACCACAGCCTTTGATGGCAGTGTACATCAGCCCCACAGCCCAGGTTCTTTCCCATCATGGAGCCCAAAGCTGGGCCTGTCTGCCTTCATCCTTCACTTTGCTCACCCTTGCCAGTCCTAGAAGTCTTGACACAAATGTTGCTTCCTCAGAGCAGACCTCTCTGACCACCACCCCAGTGTAAATTAGCTGTTCTCATACCATTCTTTGGGAGTCTTTTTTCCTTCTTCTTTTTCCTTCATAGTACTTATCACAGTTGTATTTTTGTGCATTATTCTTTTTTGCTTGCATCCTACTAGATAAAATGAGCAACACATCTTTTATTTACTGTATATTCTATGTCTGTACTGTAGGATCTCAGTAAACACATGTTGAATGAATGACCTTTTAAAAATTCCTATGAGTCTATATCTATACTGTATTAAATGCCTTTTGATATGTTTCTTTACTGCTTAGGAAAACCAAAATTCAAGGTGCTTTTTTAAAAAAAAAATTACTTATTTATTTGGCTGCATTGAGTTTTAGTTGTGGCATGCGGGATCTTTTTATTTTTTAAGTTGCCTATGCCAAAGCCTTTGACTGTGTGGATCACAACAAACTGTGGAAAATTCTGAAAGAGATGGGAATACCAGACCACTGGATCTGCCTCTTGAGAAACCTGTATGCAGGTCAGGAAGCAACAGTTAGAACTGGACATGGAACAACAAACTAGTTCTAAATAGGGAAAGGAGTACGTCAAGGCTGTATATTGTCACCCTGCTTATTTAGCTTCTATGCAGAGTACATCATGAGAAATGCTGGGCTGGATGAAGCACAAGCTGGAATCAAGATTGCTGGGAGAAATCTCAATAACCTCAGATATGCAGATGACACCACCCTTATGGCAGAAAGTGAAGAGGAACTAAAGAGCCTCTTGATGAGAGTGAAAGAGGAAAGTGAAAAAATTGACTTAAAGCTCAACATTCAGAAAACTAAGATCATGGCATCTGGTCCCATCACTTCATGGCAGATAGCTGGGGAAACAGTGGAAACAGTTTCAGACTTTATTTTTTGGGGCTCCAAAATCACTGCAGATGGCAATTTCAGCAATGAAATTAAAAGATGCTTACTCCTTGGAAGGAAAGTTATTACTAACCTAGACAGCATATTCAAAAGCAGAGACATTACTTTCCCAACAAAGGTCTTTCTAGTCAAGGCTATGGTTTTTCCAGTGGTCATGTATGGATGTGAGAGTTGGACTATAAAGAAAGCTGAGCGCCGAAGAATTGATGCTTTTGAACTGTGGTGTTAGAGAAGACTCTTGAGAGTCCCTTGGACTGCGAGGAAATCCAACCAGTCCATCCTAAAGGAGATCAGTCCTGGGTGTTCATCGGAAGGACTGATGTTGAGGCTGAAACTCCAATACTTTGACCACCTGATGCAAAGAGCTGACTCATTGGAAAAGACCCTGATGCTGGGAAAGATTGAGGGCAGGAGGAGAAGGAGACGACAGAGGATGAGATGGTTGGATGGCATCATCAACTCAATGGACATGGGTTTGGGTGGACTCTGGGAGTTGGTGATGGACAGGGAGGCCTGGCGTGCTGCAGTTCATGGGGTCACAAAGAGTCGGACACGACTGAGTGACTGAACTGAACTGAACTGATGCAGGATCTTTAGTTACAGCATACAAACTCTTAGTTGTAGCATGCAGGATCTAGATCTAGTTCCCTGACTAGGGATCAAACCTGGGCTCCAAGCATTGGGAGCATGGAGTCTTGGCCGCCAGACCACCAGAACAGTCCCCCAAAACCAATCTTTTAGAAGGAGCTCTATTAGTGCAATCTAATCTTTGTATGTCTGGATATTTTAGATTCTATTTTTTAAAACTTCTATTTTGACTACTTTCTTTCTAGCTAGCTATTCCCTTTCCCCCTTAAACAAGAAAAGAGAGAATTACTACAAACTATTGAACAAAGAAATATATGTATATCATAAATATTAGAAATAGACCACCATTTGTTTTCTGTAATTGTTTGTATCCGTGTTAGTATCAAGGGGCTATATATTCATCACCACGAATTTCAGTTTCAGTTTTAATTTAGTCTCTCAGTCATGTCCAACTCTTTGAGACCCCATGGATTGTAACATGCCAGGCTTTCCTGTCCATAGTCAACTCCCGGAGCTCGCTCAGACTCATGTCCATAGAGTCGGTGCTGCCATCCAACCATCTCGTCCTCCCATGTCCCCTTCTCCTCCCACCTTCAATCTTTTCCAGCATCAGGGTCTTTTCTAATGAGTCAGTTCTTCACATCAGGTGGCCAAAGTATTGGAGCTTCAGCCTCAGTCCTTCCAATGAATATTCAGAACTGATTTCCTTTGGGATTGACTGACTGGTCTGATCTCCTTGTTGTCCAAGGGACTCTCAAGAGTCTTCTCCAATACCACCGAGTTCAAAAGCATCAGTTCTTCGGCTCTCAGTTTTCTTTATGGGATTATTCCTCTAGTTTCTAGCTCCAGTAGTTTCCCACATGGACTTGCTCTTTCCACATGGGTTGTCTCATCATGAGTAAGAATAGCTAACTTTACTGAGCATCTTTCTCAGTAAATGAATATTTATTGAATAAAAGGATAACTGAATAATTGTTTTTAATTAATCTTGATGAAAAGCATGTACCATCTAGTGATCATTATCCTCATTTTATAGATGAAAAAAGAGAAAGTCAAATAGCCAAAGTAATATGGCCAGTAGATGGCAAAATCAGGACTCAACCCTAAATATATGACCTTGTTGCTGTCTGTCCATCCCACGCTGCCTTTTTGGAAGTTCTGTTTTCATCCACATCCATACATTTGCCCACATCATTGCTCCTCTGGGTTCCCTCTATTCCACTTCTCTAGGCCCACCAATCCATCACCTCTAGATCAGTCTTACATTCTCTGTCCTCAGTGACAGCAGGTACTGTTCATCTTGTACTTTGCCTTGGATTGCTTTTTAAAATATGTATGTATATGTATTCATATACTACTAATAGCTCTTATATTGTGAGACTCTTCAATGAGTCTTTTTCTAGTTTCAATATCCAGCCCAATGCACCACACTTGATAAATCTCCAAAGTGTCTGTTGATAATAATGATATTAGATATTTCCCTGGTGCCAGATGTCAAATGAAATCAACCTTCTTCAAGCTTACTAGCTGTTCATATTGTTATGGCAACTGCATCAATGGCAGGTTATCTCTAACATCTTTCAGAATTTATGCTCTAAGATTACAGCTCATATACATTCTTCAGAAGCTTTCAGTTATACTGTGGCCTGCAGTATTGAGTTTCCCTTAAGTCTAGAATTATGTTCTAAAATTAGCTTCCATATTCATAGTGTAACTCAGAACTGGCTGCACAAAATTAGTTGCTTTCTATTCAGTGAAACTTCTTTGAGCAGTAGCAAATGAAACAAGATGCTCCCTAGTTTTCCCATGTCAGACACATGATTGTGAAATCAACTTCCTAGTGGACATCTTAGGAAAGCCAGGCTCAGTTAGGAGTTGCTAAAAGCCACTTCAAAGGACTTGAGACAATAGACATGTATGTTTGGGGTGCAACTTGCAACAACCTATCTGACATCATCGAACCTCTTGGTCAATACATATCACTGTCTTAGGAGTGTTTTGTTGAGGTTGTCAAGGGGCAGTGAGGCCAGAATGCCTTAGTTCAGAACCACCAACCAGAGAGAAGAATGAAGTGGATGACTCACATGTAGACAATCTTAGGATCATCTTCTTTTCCTCAGGGGGGAGAAATGTAAACAGACCCATTTTAGTAGAGTTTAGTACTAAAATTTCCTGTGCCCTAAATCTGGTGTCTGTTACACATTTTGCAGAATCATGAAGTAATTGGTAGCATGTGGCGTGGTACCTGCAGGGGATCAGGGTTTGCCTGACTAACCTCCCTACAACTATTTATATATCTCTGCTTGGTGGAGCCAAATGTTTATTTATAACACATGGGCTTCCACTGACTCCATATGACCACAGAGTGACTCTGTATCATTGCCAGAAATCAACCATATTTGCATCATGCAAAAAATACAGATATAAACTTATTTATATACAGACACATCCATATATATGTGTATTTAATTTAAAACTCGTATAAGTTCCAAAATTACTTTCATGTCTGCAAATTGTGCTAGCTTCTGTGAAAATATCCCAGATTTGTTTCCAATCATATCACTATTGACTACTTTGTATCCTTACTATTTGGACATCTAACTTGTATTTGGTGACCATCAAGAATACATGGTAGTTTTGATTTGTGTGTCTCTTATAATGAGTAGTGTTGAGCATCTTTTCATGTGTTTGTTGGCCATATGTATATCTTCTTTGGAGAAATGTCTGTTTAGGTCTTCTGCTCATTTTTTGATTGAACTGTTTATTTGACTGATATTGAGCAGTATGAGCTGCTTATGTATTCTGGAGATTAATCCTTTTTCAGTTGTTTCATTTGCAATTATTTTCTGTCATTCTGAGGGCTGTCTTTTAATCTAATTTATTGTTTCATTTGCTGTGCAAAAGCTGTTAAGTTTAATTAGGTTCCATTTATTACCACTTCACATCAGTTATAATGGCTATCATCAAAAAATGTACAAATAATAAATGCTGGAGAGGAGATGGAGAAAAGGGAACTCTCTTACATTGTTGGTGGGAATGTAAACTGATGCAGCCACTATGGAGAACAGCATGGAGATTCCTTAAACATCTAGGAATAAATCTACTATATGACCCAGCAAGCCCACTACCAGGCATATACTCTGAGAAAACCATAATTCTAAAAAACACATGTATCCCAGTGTTCATTGCAGCACTATTTACATAACCAGGTTGCAACATGGAAGCAACCTAGATGTTCATCAACAGAAGAATGGATACAGAAGATGTACATGTATGCAATGAAATATTACTCAGCCATTAAAAAAAAAAAGCAAATTTGAGTCAGTTCTAGTGAGGTGGATGAACCTCGAGCCTGTTAGACAGGTGAAGTAAGTCAGAAAGAGAAAAACAAGTATGGTATATTAATACATATATATGAAATCTAGAAAAATAGTATTGACAAATCTATTTGCAGGGAAAGAATGGAGATGCAGATGCAGAGAATGGGAGGGAGTGTGGGAGGGAGAAAGTGGGACGATGGAGAGAATAGCATCAACATATACATGCTATCGTGTGTAAGGTGGATAGTTGGTGAGGAGTTTCTGTGCAGCACAGGGAGCCCAGTCTGGCACTCTGTGAAGACTTGGAGGGATGGCATGAGGGAAGGGAGGGAGGCTCTGGAGGGAGGGGATACATGTATAATTATGGCTATTTCTGCTTTATTGACTATGCCAAAGCCTTTGACTGTGTGGATCACAACAAACTGTGGAAAATCCTGAAAGAGATGGGAATAACAGACCAACTGACCTGCCTCTTGAGAAACCTATATGCAGGTCAGAAAGCAACAGTTAGAACTGGACATATAACAACAGACTGGTTCCAAATAGGAAAAGGAGTATGTCAAGGCTGTATATTGTCACCCTGCTTATTTAACTTCTATGCAGAGTACATCATGAGAAACACTGGGCTGGAAGAAGCACAAGCTGGAATCAAGATTGCCAGGAGAAATATCAATAACCTCAGATATGCAGATGACACCACCCTTATGGAAGAAAGTGAAGAGGAACTCAAAAGCCTCTTGATGAAAGTGAAAGAGGAGAGTGAAAAAGTTGGCTTAAAACTCAACATTCAGAAAACTAAGATCATGGCATCTGGTCCCATCACTTCATGGGAAATAGATGGGGAAACAGTGGAAACAGTGTGAGAGTTTATTTTTTTGGGCTCCAAAATCACTGCAGATGACGATTGCAGCAATGAAATTAAAAGATGCTTACTCCTTGGAAGGAAAGTTATGACCAACTTAGATAGCATATTCAAAAGCAGAGACATTACTTTGCCAACAAAGGTCAGTCTAGTCAAGGCTATGGTTTTTCCAGTGGTCATGTATGGATGTGAGAGTTGGACTGTGAAGAAAGCTGAGCGCCCCGAAGAATAGATGCTTTTGAACTGTGGTGTTGGAGAAGACTCTTGAGAGTCCCTTGGACTGCAAGGAGATCCAATCAGTCTATTCTGAAGGCGATCAGCCCTGGGATTTCTTTGGAAGGACTGATGCTAAAGCTGAAACTCCAGTACTTTGGCCACCTCATGCGAAGAGTTGACTCATTGGAGAAGACTCTGATGCTGGGAGGGATTGGGGGCAGGAGGAGAAGGGGACGACAGAGGATGAGATGGCTGGATGGCATCACTGACTCGATGGACGTGAGTCTGAGTGAACTCCGGGAGTTGGTGATGTACAGGGAGGCCTGGCATGCTGCCATTCATGGGGTCGCAAAGAGTCGGACACGACTAAGCGACTGAACGGAACTGAACTGAACTGAACTGAATGGCTATTACATGCTATATGAAGCCAACACAGAAGCCAACACAACACTGTAAAAATTAAAAATAATTACAATTTGAAAAAAAAATTTAAAGTACATGGTAGCAGAACTTCCCTGGTGGCTCAGAGGTTAAGACTTCACCTTTCCACTGCAGAAGGCATAGGTTTGATCCCTGGCCCAGGAACTAAGATCCCTCATGCCACAGAGTGTGGCCATAAATAAACAAACAGGTTTATATTTCATGTATTAAAAAAAATCAAGAGTACATGGTAGGAAACAGTTGAATTCTTCCAAATGAACTTCCACTGGGGATTTTATAATTGGATAGGTAAGTGCTCAAGTTCCTCTTCCTAGAGCTGAGTCAGACTCATTATTGTGGTTGGAAGGTGCACTCTTTCTAATGCTTACCAGAAATTGACTAAAGTAATAATCAGTGCAGTCACTTAAAGATAAGTTAATTTTTCAGTTTCCTTTCATAAGTTATATTTCATTATTCTTATCTTGGGAGAAGTATTGTCTGGAAATATTAGAAATTATATTAAAACTAAGCCACAAATGTGAATGATGTTGCCACAATAACCTTTTTCTATAATTATGAGAAGTCAGTCCTTCAATTAGAAATGACTCCTATTTGATTACAGTTTCTAAGGGCAGGTATTCATCTGTCTGCACAATTAGGGAATAAGGAAAGTGATTGCAGAAGTCACTGTTTAGGTACATCTCTTTCACAGTTAATATGACAGTTTGTTTTTATATTTGGACCTTATAAGAACAAAAAAATAATTGTTTAAAAATATATGACCATTCCTCAAGAAATTAAATGTAGAATTACCTTATGACTCAGCAGTTCCATTCCAAGGTATATACCCAAAAGAATTGAAAACTGGTATTCAAACATATACATCCACTGCATAAATGTTCATTGCAGTTCTAGTCACAGAAACCAAAAGCTCGAAACAACCAGAGTGTCCATCAATGATTGACATTGAATAGGTAACAAAGTGTAGCATATCCAGCAGAGGGTAGGTAGCCATTAAAAGAATGAATTCTGGTACATGTTATCTCTTGGATTAACATGCTAAATGAAAGAAGTCAGACACAAAAGGCCACATATATATGACTCCATTTATATGAAATATCCAGAATAGGCAAATCCATAGGAACAAAATGTAAATTTGTTGTTGCCAAGGGCTAAGGGGAAGGGAAATGACTGCTTAATGGGTACAGGGTTTCCATTTGGAGTAATGAAAAGTGCTGGAACTAGACAGAGGTGATGTGCCTACTTTTTGATAAAGACCCTGATGCTGGGAAAGATTGAAGGCAGGAGGAAAAGTGGGCATCAGAGGATGAGGTGGTTGAATGGCATCATCAACTCAATGGACATGAGTTTGAGCAAACTCTGGGAGATGGTGAAGGACAGGGAAGCCTGGTGTGCTGCAGTCCATGGGGTGAGTGGACATGACTGAGTGACTGGACAACACCAACTGATAGAGGAAATGTTTTCACATCATAAATGTACTTAATGCTGCTGAATTATATACTTTAAAATGGTAAATTTTACATTGTATGTTTTACAGTTAAAATTAAAAAAAATATATATATATATATATATGACTGCGCATTCTGTGATGAACTCCATACTTAATAAGCAGCAGGTATGCCCTAATTAAAGCATGCTGCTGCTGCTGCTAAGTCGCTTCAGTCGTGTCCGACTCTGTGTGACCCCATAGACGGCAGCCCACCAGGCTCCTCTGCCCCTGGGATAGTTCTGAGTTAATCTCTCTGTGCTACCAGTAGCAGCAAGCACGATGTGCTAGGCACCATTTTAAATGCTTTACCCCAAGCAAGTATCATTCCTAAATTACAAAGGCAGAAGCTAAAATATGGAAGTGAAAACACAAATTGCCCCAAACCACATAACTTGCAGGTGATAAACCTGAGCTTTGATCCCAACTTGTCTAGCCTATGCCGTTAGCTGCTGTGCTGTAGGGTGCGCTCATGTTGTCCTCTGACAATAAAGATGTGCTTAAGGCAGCATATTCTCAGACTCCCAGAAGAATGTTAAAGAATGATAAAGTTTCAGTTTTTAAGAACAGACTATTTTTACTCAAATCTGCAAAGTACAGGCATATTTCTATTGCCCTTGTTATTTATTCAATTACCATGTAATCAATTAAATCAGTGGTTTAATTACCACTGAACATATGCATACCATGCAACAACTACAAGAAGTACAGTTCTCTTTTGGTGCAAATTCACTGTGCTATGCAAGGCTGTTGTCTGTGGTCAGAGGTATCCTGTGGCCCTTTGCAGTCTTCTGTTGCAACAAGAGTTACATGCAGTTTCTCAAATAGCTCTCTCTCTCTCTCCCCATCTTTCATTCCAGGGGCTGGACTAAATCAGGTTTCGTTGAGTCACAAAGCAGGGACTTGGCCATGAGGCATGCAGGGGGCTGAGAGAAGTAAAGAAATATTATAAGCACAGAGAAGGGGGTAAGAAGTGATGGGTGAGAAGAAACTGATTTAGAATAAAATGTCAGCCTCTGCCAGGGATCTCCATACAATCCCAGATCACATTGAGGAGTATAGCTCCTTTGTGTTGCACTGCAGGGCCTCTGGAAGGGCACCGTTCACACTGTGGCCTTTGAGAATGACACCCTCTGGACTGGTGCAGAGAAGAACTTGTGTGGCTATAAGCAGGGGCCCTGCATTTGAGGCCTGAAGTCATTTCTAAAAGGGCAAAATCTGCACAGCAACCAGAGTTCTTGGACAGATGCAGTGGTTAGCAGCGACGGATGCCAAGGGCATGTTTCCAGCTTGGTCCATCCAAGTGGACACAGGGAAATCCACAACTTGGGCTCGTCTCCAGATGGGAGGGTGTTGACAGCAGTTAGGTAGGATTCAGAAGCAGCTCCTGTTCCAATAAAGAGACAGGGTGGGTCCCATCAGTGGGGAGGAAGTAAGGACGCATGGCTTACTGTTCACCTATCTCCACCTCTGTTCATTCCAACCCAGACTGCATCTAGCCCAGTAATGCTAGCATTGACAGAACCCCAGTTAACCACAAGATTTGCCTCCCTTGGTTCTGTAAGTGGCTCAGGTAAAGCCCACCATGGGAAATAGTTGCTCTTGATAGGCAGCTAAGGCAGAGGCGTACTCCATGATATTCATACCTAGAGCACTACGTGGTCATTTTGGGATCCTCATCAGTCAGTGCTTGTGGAAACGTGGCTCTATACCTACTTCATGCCTTTTTGCCAACCAAATCCTAGAAATTTATCCCTTGTCATTTATCCACTCTCTCCTTTTCCTGACACTTCTCTCAATTCAGGAGTCCAGCCCAGGACTCAGTAATAGTCAAGTATTTCCTTACACAGTTTTTTCATACAGAATATTACCAGATGCTGTGTGTTTGCTCAATGATTTGGTATGCATGAATGTAGAAAGTCCTCTCCTGGGGGCACCAGCCCATTGGTTTTCTGTTAAATTTCCTTTCAACAAGACACTATCACACAATATCAGTTTGGTTCAGTCACTCAGTCGTGTCCAACTCTTTGCGACCCCATGGACCACAGCACGCCAGACCTCCCTGACCATCACCAACACCCAGAGTTTACTCAAACTCATGTCCATTGAGTCGGTGATGCCATCCAACCATCTCATCCTCTGTCATCCCCTTCTCCTCCTGCCTTCAATCTTTCCCAGCATCAGGGTCTTTTCAAATGAGTCAGTTCTTCGCATCAGGTGGCCAGAGTATTAGAATTTCAGCTTCAACATCAGTCCTTCCAATGAACACTCAGAACTGATCTCCTTTAGGATGGACTGGTTGGATCTCCTTGCAGTCCAAGGGACTCTCAACAGTCTTCTCCAATACCACAGTTCAAAAGCATCAATTCTTGGGCACAGAATAGATGGGTTTTAAATATCTCAGCCATTTTCAAGCTGACTTTGGGTCATTAATACCTCCCATCTTGACTTTCTGATTCTCAGATTCCCCTTCAGAAGAGGGGGCCCTCAGTGAAATAGAAAAATTGACGGTAAGGTCTTACCAGTGTAGAAATGCTTCATTTAATTTCAAAAGGAAGCCTCCATAATCTAGATACAGGGGAGAAAATTGAACTGTGTACTTTGCCATGCTGCTAAGTGTTTTGAATCTCAAGATATTAAGGAAAACAATAGTTTTCTGAGCTAGTTCCTTTGCAGTTCTGTCTTATAAGAAACAAACTACCATTCAAAGATCCTTCTAGCTCTGGGACTTCAGGATTTTTTAACTGGCACCTAGCATCAGCTTTCCCACATAAGGCAAATTTTTGAGATGACTGAGTTTTGAGGGCAGGCCAAGAGGCCACTCCTGTAGCCTTTGTTGAATGAATGTTGACTATCTTCTCATGCCAAAGTTTATGCTACCTTCTGTACCATTAGGAAATAACCAAATTGAGGCAGGAAAAATTCAACTATTAACCCTCACTTTGGTTCTACAATAGATCTTTCTGTCTTCCTCTATAGGACAAAATATATCACCAGCTGTTTCAAATTTAAAACTAGAAAGTTGAGTTTCTGGAAGCTAAATGACATTGCTACTCTTTTTTATGATATAGCTTCTTTGGGCAGCAATAAGAAAAAGAAAGAAATAATTAACCAGAAACAATAAAAATGTTGACTTTATTTAATGTTAACTATGTTGACTATGATGATTAATGTCATCATCATGCATTTTAGATCACATAAAAATGAAACAAATTATACTTAAATACAACTTAAAAGAAGCAATGGATGAAACTAAGGCTTTCAAAGATATAGTGAACTTGTTATATGTAACATTGATTTATAGAAAAATAATTTTATGATTATGACATTTGCTTCTATTATAGACTTTCTGGTTTCCAAGGCTAATTTGACAGAGGCAATTTATTTCCTTAACTTATTTCCTTGACTGCTGTGCTTTCAGTTCGGGTGGTTCCCATTGGGGAAAACCAGTAGTACCCTGAACCTGGATTTGATGGGTCAATCACATGGACTTCCCCCAAGAGAGGTTTGGGCAGGAACAAGAATGTACTACATAACTCATCTAATTATACTATACAGATAAAAACTGCAGTCAAAGCAAACAAACAAACAAACAAACAAACAAAATTACAAGTATAAATACTGTGTAAATGAAAGTGATAACACAATTTATAATAGGATTTATGTAACTTAAAATACCTAAGCATAAATTAAATCCTCTTTGACTTCAGCTATTATTAATTGCTGCTTAAATCAAACGTAGTAAATCATTAAACATCTTCAAGACTCAGGTTCTTCTTCTAAACTGGAAGAATCTACATCAAAAGATTGTTGTGATCATAAAGGAGCAATACACACATAAAGTTCTTAAAACAGTACCCAATGTGTAATAACCAATCAATCAATGTTACCTATTTCTTTCTTTTTTTTGCTGCAAGAATGTTGTCTTCTTAGGACGCCTTAAATGCAGCAAAGTCAGACTTTTCCATAGAGGTTCCTGGTGCTGTTCTTGCTAAATGTTTGTGCTTCTGAGCCTCAGAATAGTGTCAACTTCAAAAGGATTTCAGAGAAACCAAGGGGATGGCTCCAAGCACTGTTATGGGATCTTCTTTCTTGCTAGATCTTCTTTTGTCATGTCCTCAGAGAAATTTACTTCAGCTGTCTAGAATTTTAGTTCAGCCTGCAAGTCAGAATTCACTCTGTATTAAGTTCTTCTTAAAATAAGTAATTAGGTGAAAAGTTCAGGACACAAAGAGATCCACAGATTCTAAGGGTCATTAAGATCCCCTTTTTTCTAATCAAGACAGCATTACAGCAGCCCACCTGACTGAGGACCAGAGTTCTTTCTCCATATGCAATAGTCATGGTTGCAATAGCTATTGCAATGGTATTGCAATAGCTATTGCAATACCATTGCAATACCATTGCAATAGCTATTGCAATACCATTGCAATAGCATGGTAATGATAAGAAACATCACTAAGCATTTTCTCTGTGCCGAGAGCACCCTTCTGTCTAAAACCTTATGTGAATCAATCCATTTAATGTTCACATTAACCAGAGTGACCAACTCCTTTTGGTTTGTCCAGGTCTTTCCCAGTTTTAGCACCCAAAATTTTAAGTCTCAGGAGCCATTTCAGTTCTAGGCATTTAGAGATGGTTGATCACCCTAAACATCTCTTAAAACAGGTGCTTTTATTATTGTTTCCAATTAAGTCACAGAGGGACTTCCCAGATGGCACAGTGGTAAAGAATCTGCCTACCAATGCAGGAGACACAGAGATGCAGGTTCAATCCTTGGGTTGGGAAAATCCTCTGGAGTAGGAAATAACAACCCATTCCAGTATTCTTGCCTGGGAAATTCCGTGGACAGAGGAGCCTGGTGGGCTACAGTCCATGGGGTTGCAAAGAGTCGAACATGACTGAGCATGCATGCTAGATAGCTACTAGATAGAAGTCACAGAGAGGTTATGTAATGTGCCCAAGGACATAAAGCGAATAAGGAGAAGAGACTGGTTCCAGTGTCGGGACTCTTCACAACCACCATGGAGCAGAATGAGACTTCTGTTGAGGAGTTGGAGCAACTGGGCCCTAGAAGTGACTCCTGAGGGGACAGGCTTTTCAGTCTTTGTCTCAGGGCAGAGACACTGGTTGTGAGAGTATTGCAGAGTCTCCATCCCCTGAAGGTTAGTGGACATGTCTCACTATTCTCTAATGGCTACACAAAACAGCAAGCTGGGACAATATCTGAACAGTTTTCAGATAAGAACTTTACAAGCACGTATACACCAAGAGACACTGCAGTCAACTGAGTGTGATTAGATTTCAGCCTTCATGTACAAAATGTCCAGATACCGTTCCTCAGTCAGCTCCCCACCCTCTACCCTTTGCCATGTGAATCTTAATAAAATTCTCTTTTTATTAGGACAAGACTTCTTTCTCTACCCAGGTCTTCTTGTTCAGGATAGCTTTATTCTCTATCATTATTTTTCACTTATTGTAAGATTACAAAATTTCACAGCTCAGCTTTGCAGAAAAAAATGCACCATCATTTTGTCAGGAATTCCTCAAGAACAACTAACCACTGGTTAGTAAGGGGGAAATTAACTGAGTCCTTATTTAAATTTGGTTCCATTTGATCACTTGAGTAGTGTATTTAGGAAACAAGCTCTTATTTGGATAAAATGTTCTTTTTCCTACCCCCTGCCACGCTTCTCTCTTTAAGGTGGCATCTGGGGGCATGAGGAAGTGGGTCCTGTTTCCTTGTGGTGGTGGAGAAGAATTGTGCCTGGTGGGTAGCGGGCAGAGAGGAAGTGTTTTCTTGCCTAATGTCCTTTGCTTTGATTTTCCTCTCTGCAAAAGTCTAACATCATGTTGCTTATTTTCCAGGCACTGTGTGCATAGCTTTTCCTGGCAATGTGACTCCAGCTCAGCACCCACTGGTGCTGTGACCCCTCTGAGGGCTGCCTGAGACAGTTTTCTCTGCCCTATACTGGACAGAGCTCCTCCCCACTACAGTAATTTCTCAGAAAAGCTGTCCAGAAAGAACCTCAGCTTCTACTTCCTCTTATCCACTCAGTTACAGAGGCAAGTGTGGCCCAAGAGAGCTGAACTTTGTACCTCCTCTGCTTTCCTCCGAGCTGTGCATTTAACTAAATTGGCTGCCCCGTACTGGTTCAGAGAGTCATCTAGGAGTGGATCTCTTTCCTAAGTGTCACCATTGCCCTCCATGTTACCATACTTAATCTAATATACTGCCCCTTCCCCAAGCTGAAGTCTAAATATAGGGAAATCAGGACCCACTTCTGATGACTTAACACTATCTCTCTCCTTCTCTCCACAGTCACCCCTGCCAGAACTGAAAAGTCTTCTCTTTGACTTTGTCTATGTTATGTTCTCCCTACCATCCATAGAGCTGACCTAGCTGCCCTGACCCCACACACAGGTCTCTAATGGGAGTTCTCCATGTTCGGGGGCTGATAGACTAAAGGGAGATAAAGAAATTTAGAAAATCCCTCTTCAAGACAAAAGCTTTGCTTGCAAGGCTATCGTTGTGCTGTATAATACAATTTTGGCAGTTAAAAAAGATGAATTCTTTCTTAGTCTTTCTCTTTGTATTCTTATAACTATCTAATGTCTACCCCACTACCATTCCATGCCCACCCTGCTAGGTAGGTGGAGGCTCAAGTGCACTACAGTGAAGTTTATGAACTCAGGAAGGCAAAAGAGAAAAGTGTGTTAAAAACTATAAAATATTAGCCTCATTGCATGGTAATTTTGTGAGACATCATTTAAATTACCTCCTTTAACTAATACCAACCTCTTAATTGTGTATGATTTTTTTTCTTTTTAAACTATTAATACATGAATATAAACCCAAAGGATGGGAATTCCCTGGCAGTACAGTGGTTGGGACTTGGTGCTCTGACTGTCAGGGGATCCGGTTCAATATGTGGTGGGGGAACTAAGATCCCACAAGCTGCCCAGTGCAGCCAAAAAAAATAAAAGTAAAGCAATAGTATTCTTTAAAAATACATAAACAAACCCAAAATAAAAGAATTAAAATAATAGAGAATTTGTTGTTGTTGTTCAGTTGCTCAGTCGTGTCCGACTCTTTGCGACCCCAAGGAATGCAGCATGCCAGGCTTCCCTGTCCTTCACCATCTCCTGGAACTTGCTCAAACTTATGTCCATTGAGTCAGTGATGCCATCCAACTATCTCATCCTCTCTCACTCCCTTCTTCTCCTGCCTTCAATTCTTTCCAGCATCAGTGTCTTTGCCGGTGAGTCAGTTCTTCGCATCAGGTGACCAAACTATTAGAGCTTCAGCTTCAGCATCAGTCCTTCCAATGAATATTCAGGGTTGATTTCATTTAGGATTGACTGGTTTGATCTTGCAGTCCAAGAGACTCTTCAAGCGTCTTCTCCAATACCACAGCTCAAAAGCATCAATTCTTCAGCGTTCAACCTTCTTTATGGTCCATCTCTCACATCCATACATGGCTACTGGAAAAACCATAGCTTTGACTCTACAGATCTTTGTCGGCAAAGTAATGTCTCTGCTTTTTAATATGCGGTCTAGATTGGTCATAGCTTTTCTTCCAAGGAGCATCTTTTAATTTCATGGTTGCAGTCACCATCTGCAGTGATTTTGGAGCCCCCAAAAATAAAGTCTCTCACTGTTTCCACTGTTTCCCCATCTATTTGCCATGAAGTGATGGGACCGGATGCCATGATCTTAGTTTTTTGAATGTTGAGTTTTAGGCCAGCTTTTTCTCTCTCCTCTTTCACCTTCATCAAGAGGCTCTTTAGTTTCTCTTCACTTTCTGCCATAAGGGTGGTGGCATCTGCAAATCTGAGGTTATTGATATTTCTCCTGGAAATCTTGATTGCAGCTTGTGCTTCATCTAGCCCAGCATTTTGCATGATGTATTCTGCATATAAGTTAACTAAGCAGGGTGACAATATACGGAGTAAAAAGTATATGCTCCCACCCTAACCCGACTTCTCAACCCAGAAATAATCAGTGTCAATGGTTGATGTATAGTTTTGCAGAGCTTTCTCCCATACATTTATATAAATATTTGGGTTTATATACTAGTACATAATTTTGACTCTTTTTTTCCAAAATAGAACTTTGTACACCTATGTTTTGACTCTTTTTTTCCAAAATAGAACTTTGTACACCTATATTTTACATATTTCTGAATATAAAATTACCAAATTTCCCTTGTGTCTCTGAATTTAAAATGCATTATTAAGGCAATCACTTGCAAAAGAATTTTATTCCATTCTGATGATTCAGAACAAAAGTATGTGTCATGCTTGTTTGACCACTGGCTGGTTTTTGCCATGAGTGGGAAAACATGGGTGGGGATGTTGCACACACATGCATGTGATATGGCCAGTGGCCAACCACCTTCTGAGAAGGGATCATATATTTCTCAGTCAATAATGTCATAAATAGAACTTAGTAAAAATGAGACAGTCCTCTTTCCTGTCACCTTCCTGCCCTAGATTCTTATCAAATGAGAAATTTGGTAGTCTTTCCTTAGCACACATTAGTGTGCTAACAAATCACATTTCTATACCTATAGAACCCAGCCCTGGAAATACCAAGGTGATTAAACCAATGTCTTTTGACATTGAGGAATTACTCATTATTTCAAACTCATGTCAGAAATTCATCGTCACTTTTGAGAATCTATTTTTTTTTTTTACCTTGGAACATTTTTCTTCATTTCCTGCATCAAAATTGTGAAATAATTATTATTCTGTTCAAAACAGCTAAACTTGAATAGGGTAGTGGCAGGAAAGTGTAATTTCAGCCTAAGATAAAAATTAACTTTGCAAATCATATGGGATTAAAGTTTGATAAGTGGTCCACACTGGCTTGTGATGTCTTGTTCCATTTTTTTATTTCCAGGCAAAAGCAAGAGTATTTTTAAGTGATGAATTTGTTCTGCTTTTTTCCCCCAAAATTATAATTTATGTTTGACTTCAAAAACATGATTTTTAAAATACTTTGAAAATGTTCTCATCAGACAAATTACCAGTTTCATTTCCTCCCATTTTTTTTTCTGTCCAGTTTAGAATATTTATATAGTTAAATGACAGTATTATTCATTCATTCAGCATCAGTATTTTGAATTCCATGTATTTGAAATGTATCATAGGAGAATTAAATGGAGACTGGAAGAAAGAGTTTCAGTGGGTCCTCTCTGACTAGTGTCAAACAGAAGAGGGAAATCTACTCCAGCAGACCCTGTTGCTGTCTGTCCTGCGCTGAGCACTTGATAGTAAGTTCTGGCAGCCTTGGCAGATGTGCAACCCTGCTTTGCGCAATCATCAAAAACACATTTCTTCATGGGCCTCTATAGGCCCTCATTGAATCATAGAATTTCTAGGCTAAAAAGTACATCCTAGCATTGCAGTTTCTAAAAAATTAAACATAGATTCACCATGTGACCTGACAATCTTACTTCCAGCTATATATCCAAAAGAATTGAGATCAGGATCTAAAAGAGATATTTGTACACCCATGTTTAGCTGAAAGGTGGAAAGGTCCATTGACAGGTGAATGATGGATAGATAAACAAAATGTGCTCTATGCCTACAATGGAAAATTACTCAGCCTTAAAGAGGAATAAAATTCTGATACATTCTACAACATATATGAAACATGAAGACATTATACTGAGTGAAATAAGCTAGACACAAGAAGATAAATATGATCCTTTATATATGATCCCACTTATATGAAGCACTTAGAATAGTCAAATTCATAAGTGCAGAAAACAGGATAGTGGTTCGCAGGGTTTGGGGAGAGAGGGAAATGGAGAGTTAGAGTTTTACAGATTTTCAGTTGGGGCAGATGAAATGTTCTGCAGATGGATGGCAGTGGTGATTGCACAGCAATGTAAATGTACTTAAATTCCACTAAACTGACGTTGAAAAATGGTTAAAATGGGAAATTTGTGTTATATTTATTTTACCATAAAAAAATATCCCTACCCTCATGGAGCTTACAATATATGAGAAAAAGAAAGATAATAAGCAATTAGAAACATAAAATTTTCAAAAGTCCACTTTAGATCAGCTTTGGCCTGTCATCATTTTTACAGATAAGTCAGAAGATAAGAGAAGATAACATGAGTCTACCCACTAAGATCCTGGTTGTCTGACTCCTGGGCCAGTGATTTTTTCCATTGAACAATATTTCCTTTTTTAGATACCTCTATTACCTCTATTTTATCTGAGCTGTTCAATAATATACTAGAAAGAGCACAGACTTTGAAATTCAGCTCAACTGCTTCCTAGAAGTTTGATGTTGAGATTTCCTTCTCTATAAAGTGAGGATAGGGCTTCCCTGGTGGCTCAGCAGAAAAGAATCCATCTGCCAGTATAGAGATGTGGATTTGATCCCTGGGTCAGGAAGATCCCCTAGAGAAGGAAATGGCAACCCACTCCAGTATTCTTGCCTGGGAAATTCCAGGGACAGAGGAGCATGGTGGGCTACAGTCCATGGGGTTGCAAAAGAGTCAGACATGACTTAGTGACCAAACAACAGCAAAAGTGGAGATAACTAAACCTACTTTACAAGGATTTGTTGTAATCTGTTACACTTCTCAGAGAAGGCAATGGCACCCCACTCCAGTACTCTTGCCTGGAAAATCCCATGGACGGAGGAGCCTGGTAGGCTGCAGTCCATGGGGTTGCGAAGAGTCAGACACGACTGAGCGACTTCCCTTTCACTTTTCACTTTTAACTTTCATGCATTGGAGAAGGAAATGGCAACCCACTCCAGTGTTTTTGTCTGGAGAATCCCAGGGACGGGGGAGCCTGGTGGGCTGCAGACTATGGGGTCGCACAGAGTCGGACACGACTGAAGCAACTTATCAGCAGCAGCAGCAGTTATACTTAAACCTAGGTATGAAGCAAGTCAAAGTGTTAGTCATTCAGTCATGTCTAACTCTTTGCGACCCAATGGACTATAGCCTGCCAGGCTCCTCTGTCCTTAGGGATTCACCAAGGAAGGATACTGGAATGGGTTGCCATGCCCTCCTCCAAGTGATCTTCCTAACCCAGGGATCAAACCCAGGTCTCTCACATTGCAGGTGAATTCTTTACCGTCTGAGCCACTAGGGAAGCCCTCAAAGCAAGTTGTAAATGAAAATTAGCTAGCAAGCTCTTCAAATGCCTTCTCTGAATTTGTTGCTTATCTATGATATGTTCAATGTGTGAATACTTTCAATCCAGCAATTTCTTCAGAGATATTCCTGTGTTTGAGTTTTTATAAATCATTCTAGAAATATAGTTTAGATATGGAGAAGAATATTTCAGTTTAAAATCTGGGAAATAAGCCAAACACATTCATTTGGCCCTTATTTAGCTGGGAGAGAGCTTTCAAATTATAAGTTTGGTAAAGAATTCAAAAGAGTTAAGATTTCTTTTTCCAAGAAATAAAGCCAACTCTTTCATATTTCTACTTACTATAAAAAAATCGAAGTCATACTCTATTTTTATTCATAAAAGGCACTTATTGCTAAATAAAAAGTATATAATGGCATGGATTAGATATAAGGACCACCCTGGGAGATGCATTATTAAGTGTCTCATCTCCCAAGAAGAATGGTGTGTTTCTCAGATCCAGTATGTTTAGAAAAATAGTCAAAGTTATCAACTGTTCGCAGAGAATCTCAGGGCATCACAGTTACCACCACAGTACTCCTTCACTTTTTTCTACAGCTTTCTCTACCTCCAAGAGCTCTAAGCCCAGTTATCTTGTTTATTCCCTCTGAGTTTAGAATCCTCTTTACTTCCTCCTACCACATTTGAGGATAAAAGAGACCAGTTATTCCCAATTCACACAGGCCTATAAAGAGCTTCTCTTTATTGATTTTCCACAGCTTTTTAGGTTTATGAAAAGGTTTGTCTTACCCTCATGTTAGAGAATTATGTTGACTATATAATAATTGCATAGAAATTAATACCTTAGGTTATATTTCTAAGCCAGAACAACTTATGTTGTCTTGTTAAAGGTACTGGCAGTTTATTTTGGATTCTCCATCCTCTCCCTGCAGAAGCTACAGATAGCTCAACCAGGGATGTTCAAGACCATTAAACAATATGACTTTGCAGGAGGTCATATCACTTTGTGAACTTAACATTTTAAGTTCACATGGGACTTAACATTTTAAGGAACTTGGGTCTAAAACCTGGCTCTGTCTCACTTGATTAAGTCATTTAACTCTAACTCTTTAACCCCTTAAGTGAAAAGAGATACTAATAGATAATTATGAGGATTAAGTGATAATTATATAAAACATTTAATGGAATGATTGGTACAAAAGTGAATACTGATATTTGTTATTCCACACATCAACTTACTCTAATATTTTAAGTAGTACACACACACACACAATAAAATCTTATTTTTATTTTTGATTATGATTTTCTTGATTTCAAATTTCCACTAGACTTTTAAAATATTGTCATAAATTATAACTCCTTTTTGACAAGATTAGGTGCATTCAGAGGTGGTATGGTGGTAGACTATAATTCTTTTCCAAAATGTTATGATATCATTTAGTACTATTTCTAATTTCTAGTATTTCTAATTCTAATAAAGGCTTTCTAAAATGTTAATTGGTAGATTTATAGTTCTAGTTTTTCTTACATTAATGTTTTACAACCATAAAATGAATAAAGAATTATTTCTTTACTGGGATAATAACAAGATTATTATAGCATATTTAATATTTATATTTAATATTTAATATTATATTAATATTTAATATTATAGCATATAATAACAATATTATAGCATTTAGAATATAGCTAAAATACAAATGGTTAAACTAAAGACATTGTACAGGAGGCAGTGATCAGGACCATTCCCAGGAAAAAGAAACACAAAAAGGCAAAATGGTTGCCTGACAAGGCCTTACAAATAGTTGAGAAAAGAAGCGAAGCGAAAAGCAAAGGAGAAAAGGAAAGATACACCCATCCGAATGCAGAGTTCCAAAGAATAGCAAGGAGAGATAAGAAAGCCTTCCTCAGTGATCAATGCAAAGAAATAGAGGAAAACAATAGCTTGGGAAAGACTAGAGATCTCTTCAAGAAAATTAGAGATACCAAGGGAACATTTCATGCAAAGATAAGGACAATAAAGGACAGAAATGATATGGACCTAACAGAAGTAGAAGATATTAAAAAGAGGTAGCAAGAATATACAGAACTGTACAAAAAAGATGTTCATGACCCAGATAACCATGATGGTGTGATCACTCACCTAGAGCCAGACATCCTGGAATGCACAGTCAAATGGGCCTTAGGAAGCATCACTATGAGCAAAGCTAGTGGAGGTGATGGAATTCCAGTTGAGCTATTTCAAATCCTAAAAGATGATGCTGTGAAAGTGCTACACTCAATATGCCAGCAAATGTGAAAAACTCAGCAGTGGCCACAGGACTGGAAAAGGTCAGTTTTCATTCCAGCCCCCCCCCAAAAGGCAATGCCGAAGAATGCTCAAACTACCGTACAACTGCACTCATCTCACACGCTGGCAAAGTAATCCTCAAAATTCTCCAAGCCAGGCTTTAACAGTACGTGAACTGTGAACTTCCAGATGTTCAAGCTGGATTTAGTAAAGGCAGAGGAACCAGAGACTAAATGCCACCATCCGTTGGATCATCGAAAAAGCAAGAGAGTTCCAGAAAAATATCTACTTTTGCTTTATTGACTACGCCAAAACCTTTGACTGTGTGGATCACAACAAACTGGAAAATTCTGAAAGAGATGGGACTACCAGACCACTTTACCTGCATCCTGAGAAATCTGTATGCAGGTCAGGAAGCAGCAGTTAGAACTGGTCATGGAACAACAGACTGGTTCCAAATCGGAAAAGGAGTACATCAGGGCTGTATGTTGTCATCTTGCTTATTTAACTTCTATGCAGAGTACACCATGCAAAATGCAGTGTTGGATGAAGCACAAGGTGCAATCAAGATTGCCTGGATAAATATCCATAACCTCAGATATGCAGATGACACCACCCTTATGGCAGAAAGGGAAGAGGAACTAAAAAGCCTCTTGATGAAAGTGAAAGAGGAACATGAAAAAAACGAAGATCATGGCATCTGGTCCCATCACTTCATGGCAAATAGATGGGGAAACAATGGAAACAGTGACAGACTTTATTTTTTCTGGCTCCCAAATCCTGCACATGGTGACTGCAGCCATGAAATTAAAAGATGCTTGCTCCTTGGAAGAAAAGTTAGGACCAGCCTAGATAGCATATTACAAAGCAGAGACATTACTTTGTCAGCAAAGGTCTATCTAGTCAAAGCTATGGAGAAGGCAATGGCACCCCACTCCAGTACTCTTGCTTGGAAAATCCCATGGACGGAGGAGCCTGGAGGGCTGCAGTCCATGGGGTCACTAAGAGTCGGACACGACTGAGCGACTTCACATTCACTTTTCACTTTCATGCATTGGAGAAGGCAATGGCACCCCATTCCAGTACTCTTGCCTGGAAAATCCCATGGACGGGGGAGCCTGGTGGGCTGCCGTCTATGGGGTCACACAGAGTCGGACACGACTGAAGTGACTTAGCAGCAGTAGCAGCAGCAGCAGTCAAAGCTATAGTTTTTCCAGTAGTCATGTATGGATGTGAGAGCTGGACTATAAAGAAAGCTGAGTGCTGAAGAATTGATGCTTTTGAACTGTGGTGTTGGAAAGGACTCTGAGAGTCCCTTGGACTGCTAGGAGATCCAACCAGTCAATCCTAATGGAAGTCAGTCCTGAATGTTCACTGGAAGGACTGATGCTGAAGCTGAAACTCCAATACTTTGGCCACCTGATGCGAAGAATCAACTCATTGAAAAAGACCCTAATTCTGGGAAAGATTTAAGGTGGGAGTAGAAAGGGACAACAGAGGATGAGATCGTGGGTGGCATCACTGATGCTATGGACATGAGTTTGAGTAGGGTCCAGGAGTTGGTAATGGACAGGGAAGCCTGGTGTACTGCAGTCCATGGGGTTGTAAAGAGTTGGACACAACTGAGCGACTGAACTGAAACTAATGAAGAATGTTCAGATTAACAAATAGCTACATCTTTCATGCCAGATATGATGATGTGGAATGCTTAGTTAAAATTAAGATAAAATTTTAACATGAAAATTAATATTGTATTATTACTATTTTTATTTCTTATTATTTTCATGGGAATATTGCTCCAGAAAGAAGCAGAAAGAATATAATAAAATATCATTATTATGTTTTGAGGTAGGCTTCTCAATGCCAGATACTTTCAGTTCAGTTCAGTTCAGTCGCTCAGTCGTGTCCGACTCTTTGCGACCCCATGAATCCCAGCACTCCAGGCCTCCCTGTCCATCACCAACTCCTGGAGTTAACTCAGACTCACGTCCATCGAGTCAGTGATGCCATCCAGCCATCTCATCCTCTGTCATCCCCTTCTCCTCTTGCCCCCAATCCCTCCCAGCATCAGGGAGTCATGCCAATGAGTCAGCTCTTCACATGAGGTGGCCAAAGTATTGGAGTTTCAGCTTCAGCATCAGTACTTCCAATGAACACCCAGCACTGGACTGGTTGGATCTCCTTGCAGTCCAAGGGACTCTCAAGAGTCTTCTCCAACACCACAGTTCAAAAGCATCAATTCTTCAGCGCTCAGCCTTCTTCACAGTCCAACTCTTACATCCATATGTGACCACAGGAAAAACCATAGCCTTGACTAGACGGACCTTTGTTGGCAAAGTAATGTCTCTGCTTTTGAATACGCTATCTAGGTTGGTCATAACTTTCCTTCCAAGGAGTAAGTGTCTTTTAATTTCATGGCTTCAGTCACCATCTGCAGTGATTTTGGAGCCCAGAAAAATAAAGTCTGACACTGTTTCCACTGTTTCCCCATCTATTTCCCATGAAGTGATGGAACTGGATGCCATGATCTTTGTTTTCTGAATGTTGAGCTTTAAGCCAACTTTTTCACTCTCCACTTTCACTTTCATCAAGAGGCTTTTTAGTTCCTCTTCCCTTTCTGCCTTAAGGGTGGTGTCATCTGCATATCTGAGGTTATTGATATTTCTCCTGGAAATCTTGATTCCAGCTTGTGCTTCTTCCAGACCAGCGTTTCTCATAATGTACTCTGCATAGAAGTTAAATAAGCAGGGTGACAATATACAGCCTTGACATACTCCTTTTCCTATTTAGAACCAGTCTTTTGTTCCATGTCCAGTTCTAAACTGTTGCTTTCTGACCTGCATACAGATTTCTCAAGAGGCAGGTCAGGTAGACTGGTATTCCCATCTCTTTCAGAATTTTCCACAGCTTATTGTGATCCACACAGTCAAAGGCTTTGGCATAGTCAATAAGGCAGAAATGGATGTTTTTCTGGAACTCTCTTGCTTTTTCCATGATCCAGCGGATGTTGGCAATTTGATCTCTGGTTCCTCTGCCTTTTCTAAAACCAGCTTGAACATCAGGAAGTTCACGGTTCACGTAATGCTGAAGCCTGGCTTAGAGAATTTTGACAGATACTTTGGTGGATACTAAATACACAACTATTTGTAAGAGAGAAAGGAGGGAGAAAGGAAAGAAGGGAGGGAAAGATAGGGAAAGGGAGAGGAAAAGAACTGTGCTTCCTACAATTGACAGAGATAAAAATACTAACAGTGGGACTCAGGCTTCTCGCTGTTGAAGCGAGAGTTAACAGGTAAGCAAGGCATGGAGTCTAAAATGATACATGTGGTAATGAATTATAACTGAAACCACAATATGAACTCATATTTTCATGCACGCATGCTAAGTCACTTCAGTCATGTCTGACTCTTTGTGACCCTATGAACTGTAGCCCTCCAAGCTCCTCAGTCTATGGGATTCTCCAGGCAAGAATACTCGAGTGGGTTTCCATGCCCTCCTCCAGTGGATTGACCCAACCCAGGGATCGAACCTGCATCTCTTATGTCTCCTGCATTGGCAGGTGGGTTCTTTACCACTAGTGCTAGCTGAGAAGCCCAAACTCATGTCTACCTTAATATAAATACAGATGGTTGCATATAGAAATACTTATAAATAGATACATGCCTATATACACACATAATTTCCCTGCTCTATCACCTGAAGGGACTAAAGAACAATGATACCCCAGTAGCAACAAACATACCCAATACCTAGATCTTAGTTTCTAACACAATTCTTCAGTGAAAGAAACCAAAACTGCTTAGAGAAACAGCTAATTCTAAGACAGGGAAGAAAACATGCAAAATGAGCCTGGAGCATCTTGTATGTAAGATGTAAGTAAGGAAGTGATTTTAAAAAACAAACAAAAATCCACACACATAATGATGGCAGAGTATCCAATGGACACAGGGCTTCCCAGGTGGCACTAGTAATACAGAACCTGCTTGCCTATGCAGGCAATGTAAGAGGCACGGGTTCGATTCCTGGATCAGGAAGGTCCCCTGGAGGAGGAAATGGCAACTCATTCCAGTATTCTTGCCTGGGAAATTCCATGGACAGAGGAGACTAGTGGGCTACAGTTCATTGGGTTGCAAAGAGTCAGACATGACTGAAGTGAGTTAGCACGCAGTGGACACAGGAGCCAACTGAAAGAGCTCCCTGTGGCCAAATCTGGAACAATCAGAGCAACGGAATAAGTAAAATAATGTTGAATTATAAAATAAATATCCATGAGTACATACTGATAGAAAAAAATGACTAAATAATTTGAATGTAATAACCAGAAGAGGAAGAGACAAATTTGTGCAGAATTCCACATGATTTATGTAGCTATTCTGCCCTCAGGAGGTGAAGCTACCCCCAACTCTTTAAGTATGGGTTACGCATTGTGACTTCTTTTCAGAGAGGGCAATGTGGAAAGTAGGGGTGGGGGGAAGAGAACTTTATAGTGGAGAAACCTGGTAAACACTACCTCAACCAGATGTTCAAGGTCAACGTCCCTAGTCACCAGTCATGTAGATAAATGTACTCTCCATCTGATACGAGCAAAATGGCAATTTACCTCTCTGGTTTCCCTCCCCTAAATTGGAAATCTCAGTCTACTCATGAGAAAAACAGACAAATCCCAGCTAAGAAACATTTTAAAAATTATCTAGCAAAAGTACTCTGCAAAACTCTCAAGGTCAAAAAAATTCTCAAGATCATCAAACACATGGAAAGTCTGAGAAATTGTCACAGCCCAGAGGAGCCAAAGGAGACATAATGAATAATGTTGTGAGGGATCCTGGAATGGAAAAAAAGACACTAAGTATAAACTAAGGAAATCTGAATAAAAATAATGTGTCAATATTGGTTTATTAGGGCTTCCCTGGTGGCTCAGCGGTAAAGAATCCCCCTGCAATGCAGAAGATGCAGGAGATATGGGTTTGACCCCTGGGTTGGGAAGATCCCCTGGAGCCGGGCATGGCAACCCACTCCAGTATTCTTGCCTGGGAAATTCCATGGACAAAGGAGACTGGTAGGCTACAGTCCATAGGGTCACAAAGAGGGACACGACAGAAGTGACTGAGCATGCATGCACTCATGCACATTGGTTTATTAATTATAACAAACAATATCATACCAACTTAAGATACTAATAACAGGATAAATCAAGTATAAAGTATATAGAGAACTCTATATATTGTAATTTAATACAATATGTAAATATATAATAATCACATATTCATATACTGTAAATAATGGCTTCCCTGGTGGCTCAGACAGTAAAGAATCTGCCTGCAGTGCAGGAGATACAGGTTTGATCCCTGGATCAGCAAGATCCCCTGGAGAAGGGAAAGGCTCCCTACTCCAGTATTCTTGCCTGGAGAATTTCATGGACAGAGGAGCCTTGTGGGCTGCAGTCCATGAGGTTGCAAAGAATCAGAAACAACTGAGCAACTTTCATTTCATTATAATTGTAATTATATACAATATGTATAATAATTATACATGTAATTTTTCTATAAATCTAAAAGTATTGTAAAATGAAACCTTATTTTAAAATATCATTAATAAAACTGTAACACAGTACAGTGAATGCAGTGCAAGAATAAAAGCATATGAACTGCAGGAGAAAAGTGGGGGAAAAAAGAAAAAAAGTCCTTATTTTGTTGTTATTCCTTTACTTTTGGTAGACTATAGCTTATTTCTGTAAAAAAAAAAAATCAAAGGATTTGGTTTGGTCCTTAAAAATACTGACGTTAACCTTTTTCAAGATCATCTCAAATGTTTCCTCCTCCATGAAGCTTCCCCTGGCTCCCCAAAATAACAGCTGCTCATTGCTCTGAGTGGCTGGCATTGCATGTCCCTCAATGAACTTAATTTACAATCATTGTTATAGGTGTTTCTCCCATTCGGCTGTAAACTTCTTAAGAGTAATGTCAACATCATGCCTTCTCTTGATCTCTACACGGTGTCTGATACCCGTTCATTATCCAACACCACTTATTGCATGCCCACTGTTCAGTACCATGGATTGAACAGGAGGGAGAAAATTACAGAGAGAAATTAGCAACTGAATGTTATTGTTGAGAAAACTTTTTACTTCAGCAAAGCTCAGTAAAAAAGAATTCCAAAATGATTCTTAAAATACTTTGACTCAAAAAGAAGAACAAATGCTCTTATATTTTCATTCATGTCTTTAAAGCTATCCATGTGTAATGTGTATATATTTTGGGTATTTCAGCTTACAACACATTGTATTATAATTATTGCTGCTCATGTTAACTTCAATATTTTTAAAGACCAAACCAAATCTTTGATTTTTTTTTATAAAAATAAGCCACAGTATACCAAAAGTAAAGAAATAACAATCAGATCTGGTATGTGTTTATCAAAGCATGACCTCCTCTCTCTTCAACATTTCTAGAAAAATAAATAACAGTTTGAGCATCAGTTGCATAAGTAAAAAATACCATAATAACCCAGATACACTAACCTTACTACCTGGAATTACCTTGAACATTCATGCTTTATGTGATTTTTTTTTTCAGGGTATTCCCTACACTTAAAATGCTTGTCTCTCTCATACTTTTTCTAAGTTCAAAATCTTGGTTAGCTTTCAAGGTCATCTCAAATATTTCCTCCTCCATGAAGCCTCCCCTGGCTCCCCAAGGATAATAGCTGCTTACTTTGAGTGGTCTGCACTGCTTGTCCCTCCATGGATTTAATTTACAACCATCATTTATAGGTGTTTCTCCCATTTTACTGTAAACTTCTTAAGAGCAACATCAACATCATGGCTTCTCTTGGTCTCTGCACAGTGTCTGACATCCATTCATTCATCCAACACCATTTATTGCATGTTCAGCATTCAATACCATGGAATGAACAGGAGGGAGAAAATTACAGAGAAAAATTAGCAACTAAGTGTTAGTATTGAGAAAACTTTCTAATCCAGCAAAGCTCAGGGAAAAAAAAAAAAAGAGGAAAATATTGAAACAGATCCAGTTTACTAAAAGTATTAACAAACCCTTACATCACAGATGGAGAAGGAAATGGCAACCCCCTGCAGTATTCTTGCCTGGAGAATCCCATGGACAGAGGAGCCTGGCGGGCTACAGTCCATGGGGTTGCAAAGAGTCAAACACAACTGAGCAACTAATGCTTACATCACAGCACTAATGTGTTTTTATAGTCACTGTATATACTCCTAGGTGAAGGTCTCTCTCTTCTACCACTTTGTCCATTTTCTGTGATCTGGGACCCCTACCATTGGTGTATAGAAAGCTGATAGGTCAAGACAAGTAAAATAAATTGAATCAATGTTCATTTTCAAAAGAAAACATGAATGAGGAGTAATTTAGGAGAAGGAAAAAAATAAAAACATTTTTTTTCATGGCACAGTCCTGAAGTCCAGCTTACACTGTCAAGCTACTGCACAGATTCATACAAATGAACTTGCCCTTTTGAATCTTTCGATTAAAGCAGGTGTTTTTTTCCTCCCTTGCAACGTGCTTGGAGACTTCTTATGCATTGTTAATCAAAAAAGAAAGAGGGATTTAATACACTTGCTTAAAGCAACTTCATTTTAATCTACATTCCATAAGATGGATCTGCTCCAAAATCGACAGTTGTTGAAGTTATTAACAGAGTGATGTCTCAATATATCCATTATGGCTAGATTGATTTCTAGTAGAACCATTTGTGTGTGTGTGCTCTTATGGAATACTTGATTTCTGCCTTCTCTAGTATTGATTAAATTCAATTTTTCAGAGCATCAGTGCCAAAAAAGTATTTTTAATTGCCATTGTCAAACAATTTCCGATAGGGCAAATAATAAGTGTATATTGTGCTCTATTCTATTCTAACAAGTCTTTTATTTTCAGTGACAGGCCTCCTGGTCTTTTCTACTGAATTTGTAAGCCATTCATCCAGAGAATGCAGAAATGATTTCTGATTTCATACAAGGCTTTTGAATGATCAAATTTCCCCAAACAATAAACTTCATGAAAGCTAGTCCTCTTTCATACCAATGGAGAGAATCACACAGAAAGCTGTTACTTACTAAGATTTCTAAATATATTTCTAAATTGCCCTGTGGCTTTATTGTTCGGTTTCCAGTGTCATCTTCTTTGATCTGTCATTGGCCACCCTCCTTTAAATCTTCCAAACTCTTCCCCAAAAGCCTGTTATTCCTTCAGGCCTGAGCCCTGACTGTGCATAGTTAAGCTGCCCACCTCCCCACAATTCTCTAGGGAACTCCATATACTCTCATGGATGGGACTGACTCTACCTTCTAATTAGGGTTCCCATCAACTTTTAATAAACTCTAGTCCATTTCTGTTTTTGCTAGTAGGGCATGATGAATCTACTTTCAAAATATCTCTTTAAAATGTCAGATTAATTCTGAAACAATAACTACCCCATGAACTATCAATATTACTCTGCAGATTTTAAAATTCCTAGTATGATAGGGCCTAAAGCATCTCAATGTGGCAAAAGTTTGTCTGAGTTCAAATCCTGGTTCTGCCACAGACTGGGCAGAATTGAGTGATTTTTTCTGGATCCTTGAGCCTCATTCATCTCTGCAGATACTCTCTTTAGAGCACCTATTGTACGCCACATGCCAGAGCTAGAGAGCTGAACAAGGCAGTCACGATGGCTTAATAAGCTGACCCTTTAATGGGCTGTTGCTGCTAAGTGACTTCAGTCGTGTCCAACTCTGTGTGACCCCATGGACGACAGCCCACTAGGCTCCCCCGTCCCTGGGATTCTCCAGGCAAGAACACTGGAGTGGGTTGCCATTTCCTTCTCCAATGCATGAAAGTGAAAAGTGAAAGTGAAGTCGCTCAGTCATGTCCGACTCCCAGCGACCCCATGGACTACAGCCCATCAGGCTCCTCCATCCATGGGGTTTTCCAGGCAGGAGTTAATGGGCTAGGTTTCCTCATATTTACAACAGAAAGAGTTAACACCTGGGGAGTTCTCTGGTGGTCCAGTGGCCAAACCTGTGTGCTCCCAAATCCCTGGGTTTGATGCCTGGTCAGGGAACTAGATCCCATGTGTGGCAACTGAAAAAAAAAAAAAAATTAATACCTATCTTGTAGGGTTGTAAATATCAAATGATTCCTCAACACAGTTCTTCACTACCTCTGCTCTATGCTACCACCACCATGTTCCCCCACTTTCTTGCCCCTAAAGATGATTGCTTTAAGTTTTCCTGCTGAAACTCTTCAAGATGAAATGACCTTCTCAAACCAGACCCATTCACAGGAAGCCACATTCCTGACTAGAGTTATTCTGGAGGTTGTCTCTGCGGCCTCTGTGTAACCAAAATAACAGTGCTCTGGCCATAGCACACCATCTCTGCCCAGACAAATGCCTGGATTTCCTTCATTCATTTGCTTATACTTCCCAGGTTATCATTTCAAAGTGCCCACTCAGATGGAAATGACACCTGTCTCCCTTTTCATTGGTATGAGTTTTTTTTCCTCCATTGTGACTTGCTTTGAGACTTCTCATGCATTGTTAATAAAAGAGAAAGAGGGATTGAATACACTTGCTTGAAGCAACTTCATATTAATCTACATTCCATAAGATGGATCTACTCCCAAATCGACAGTTGTTGAAACTATTAACTCACAGACTGAAAACTAAAGAATGTATTTCTAAAGGTGTCTGTATGTTGCAGTATAAGGTGTAACTCTGGGAAGAATCTAATGTTTAATGCTATGTTTATTTGTTTCCAGATTCTGTTAGAAGTTGTGTAGCAAAGCTGTTCTTCACTTGTTCCCTGAAGGGTCATTACTGCCTCTACAGTAAATCCAGTTTTATTCTCATCAGTCAAGAACCTCAGCCATGGATCCAAATCATGTTCCTGTTTCAGCAGGTATGTATAATTCAAGTTCAACATGGCTCCTTAATGAGCCAGGTATGAGTTTATAATCATTTTTACTGAATTACTCTTTGACCAGAGTAATATGCAAATAATAACAATGCATACACATTTCATTAGTAATTTTTTTTTTAATTTTATTTTATTTTTAAACTTTACATAACTGTATTAGATTTGCCAAATATCAAAATGAATCCGCCACAGGTATACATGTGTTCCCCATCCTGAACCCTCCTCCCTCCTCCCTCCCCATTCCATCCCTCTGGGTCGTCCCAGTGCACCAGCCCCAAGCATGCAGTATCGTGCATCGAACCTGGACTGGCAACTCATTTCATACATGATATTTTACATGTTTCAATGTCCCAGGGATGCAAGGATTCTTCAATATCCGCAAATCAATCAATGTAATACACCATATTAACAAATTGAAAAATAAAAACCATATGATTATCTCAATAGATGCAGAGAAAGCCTTTGACAAAATTCAACATCCATTTATGATCAAAACTCTCCAGAAAGCAGGAATAGAAGGAACATACCTCAACATAATCAAAGCTATATATGACAAACCCACAGCAAACATTATCCTCAATGGTGAAAAATTGAAAGCATTTCCTCTAAAGTCAGGAACAAGACAAGGGTGCCCACTTTCACCATTACTATTCAACATAGTTTTGGAAGTTTTGGCCACAGCAATCAGAACAGAAAAAGAAATAAAAGGAATCCAAATTGGAAAAGAAGAAGTAAAGCTCTCACTGTTTGCAGATGACATGATCCTCTACATAGAAAACCCTAAAGACTCCACCAGAAAATTACTAGAACTAATCAATGACTATAGTAAAGTTGCAGGATATAAAATCAACACACAGAAATCCCTTGCATTCCTATACACTAATAATGAGAAAACAGAAAGAGAAATTAAGGAAACAATTCCATTCACCATTGCAACGGAAAGAATAAAATACTTAGGAATATATCTACCTAAAGAATCTAAAGACCTATATATAGAAAACTATAAAACACTGGTGAAAGAAATCAAAGAGGACACTAACAGATGGAGAAATATACCATGTTCATGGATAGGAAGAATCAATGTAGTGAAAATGAGTATACTACCCAAAGCAATCTATAGATTCAATGCAATCCCTATCAAGCTACCAACAGCATTCTTCACAGAGCTAGAACAAATAATTTCACAATTTGTATGGAAAAACAAAAAACCTCGAATAGCCAAAGCGATCTTGAGAAAGAAGAATGGAACTGGAGGAATCAACCTACCTGACTTCAGGCTCTACTACAAAGCCACAGTTATCAAGACAGTATGGTACTGGCACAAAGACAGAAATATAGATCAATGGAACAAAATAGAAAGCCCAGAGATAAATCCACGCACATATGGACACCTTATCTTCGACAAAGGAGGCAAGAATATACAATGGATTAAAGACAATCTCTTTAACAAGTGGTGCTGGGAACTCTGGTCAACCACTTGTAAAAGAATGAAACTAGAACACTCTCATTAGTAATTTTTAACATGGATTTTTTTCTATATTTTAGGATAGTTTCCTTATAAAAGGCCCTAGATTAGTAATCAGGAAGACAAGCCTATTATCTTGAATATCTTTTCACTCTAAAAAAAAAAAAAAGAATAAATGGGAAAATATTTTTTGTTCAATGATAACAACAAAAAATCACTTACTGGGGGTGGACAGCTTTCCTTATGGAGAGCTAGGCATTATTTCCCAGTCTCCAAATAACTCTGGAGTCAGCATATCTTTTTTGACATTGTTAAAACACTGGAATGCCACTTTTCTATATAGAATTTACATATAGAGGTAAAGTTACATAAAGAGGAGTTTAAACAACAAAGAATTTGATACAAAGATTTTTAGCACCAAGAAAAGATTCTTGTTTGGAAATGCTTATCTTGAATGCATTAAACTTTCAATAAAATTTGAATATGGATTACAAAATGTTAGTAATAGGAGGAATCTTAGACATCATTTTTCCAAATAAGCAAATTGAAGGACAGAACTCAGACTGCCTGACTCCTGACCCAGTGGTCTTCACTTGTGTTTAAAACGAAATGGGGATTGCTGGCAGGAACAGAGAGGGTAGAGGCAGAAAAAGGAGAATGCAAATGTTACAAAATGGTTAAAAATTAGGCCAAGTAATAATAAGTTTCTTTACTTCTATCAATAAAATATTTCTGTAATAGTCCCAATGAAAGTCACTAATCAGACAGTTATATTTCTTTATAAAATGGGGCAGGTTTATTAAGAAAAAAATGAATTTTAATGCTGAATGTATCATAGTTGTAAAGTGGAACTATAACAATTAAGAAAGAAAAGAGACAATTTAGACATGGCTCAGGGATACCATCTTTTTCTATATGAAGTCTCAAGAACACGTAATCATATCTTGTAGAGAACAACTCATATTTTGACATGAATCAAATTGTATATGAATATAGGGACTTCCCTGGTGGTACAATGGTCAAGAATCCACCTGCCAATGCAGGGGACACAGGTTTGACCCCTGGTCTGACAAGATTCCACATGCCTCAGAGCAACTAAGCCCATGGCCACAACTACTGAGCCCACCTGCAGCAACTAGGAAAGCCCACACACTCTAGAGCCTGTGCTCCGCACCTAGAGATGAGAAACCGCAGAACAAGAAGCGCGTGCGCTGTGGCAAAGGCAGCCCCAGCTCCCCGCAACTAGAGAAAGCCTGAGCGCCGCAACCAAGACCCAGCACAAAAGAAAGTGTATATGAATGTAAAAAACAGCATTGATTTTCTTCCTTTTCTTGAAATAAAAACCTTCTTCTCCTACTTTACTAATGTTTTTCAAGTAGTTTTCATCAGTGATTTTGTACTTGGTTTCATCTTTGGCTTTATTCTTCACAGTTGTCAGTTTTCTGAAAACAGACCAAGAAAGCTTGATTTTATCTTTGCCCTTTCTGTCTTATTTTATTGACTTAGTCTGAGTCTTTGTTTTTTCTTTTTGAGCAAAATCACCAACAAACATCTAGGTTTTTTTTCTTTGTTCTTTTTACCATAATGTTTCCTTTCTTTTTCTACACCTTTGATACTGTGTGATCTGGATGAAACCTGACTTTGGGATAACTAAAAATATCATATCTTTGATTTGACAGTTACAAACCCATACGAGCCTAGTATGCTGGGCTAGACTTTTTCCTTTCTCTGTCAATTTACAGACTCATGATGGAGTTCTCAAATTAAGAGATTCCAGTCTAAATGGACCTCTTTGGAATGATGATTAATTACATCAGGTCCTGCTCTTTTTTAAGTGAATGGTCATATGCTGTATACATTTCTGATAATAATCAAGAAATTCCCAGATGTATACACATTTTGGGTTTCACATTAATCTGTTACTGGCTCTTAACCTTTTTAAACCTGTCAGCAACTTACTCAGAGTATACAATCCTCCACCTTTTCCCACTAAGTACCAAAAATAGTTCATGTTGAGGAGGATAATAATGAAATTTTTCTGGAAAAGAATTGTTATACACTTACTAAATAGAAACCATGTACACAGAGACTATCTAGAGAGTCTCGTAAGTCAATATTTGGACACTCATTGACATTGAAAATGGGATTTTATAAGCCAATATCATTATTTTTTTACACCTCACACATGAAGGATAATATATATTATATATATTATATTTTGTGTGTGTGTGCATGTGCGCGTGTGTGTGTAATTGTGTGCCTTTATGTTCTGTATGTTTGTATAAAATTATTTCCTTGAATTGAGACACCTCTCACATTCTTAGGTATAACATCACATGTAAATGACTGTTAAACACATAATTTATTAAACATACAATCTAAATTTTCCTTTGAAATTTTTATTTTCATTGACTTGAATGAAATATATGTAAATGTAATTTTTTCTTATGTTAACAATCTTATTGTCCAAAACTTAAAATATCTTAAAGCTCTAAGAATATTCAGCCATTATACACTTTAGGACTGAAAATGTTTTTCTTTTCCCAACCCTCCTTTACACTGTTCATATCTGAGCAATTGAATAATGGACTGTTGGTTATTTAATGTCTATTATTCATGATTTACTCTGTATAAATAAACTTGATGTATGCATGCTGCATGCTAAGTTGTGTCCAGCTCTGCAACTCTGTGGACTGTAGCCCCCAGGCTTCTCTGTCCATGGGGATTCTCCAGGCAAGAATACTGGAGTGGGTTGCCATGCCCTCCTCCAGGGGATCTTCCTGACCCAGGGAGCAAACCCACGTCCCTTATGTCTCCTGCATTGCCTAGTGAGTTCTTTACCATTAGCGCCACCTGGGAAGCCCTGAAAAAACTTGATATTTGTACTCTAATTTTATACCTTAATTCTCAGATCTTTGAAAAATAAATATGAATATTTATATTAGCCATTTTCCAATTAAGTAACATCCTTGAGAAGTGATTGATATAAACACTAGTTTACAAAGGTTGCTGCTGCTGCTAAGTCACTTCAGTCCTGTCCGACTCTGTGCGACCCCATAGACAGCAGCCCACCAGGCTCCCCCGTCCCTGGGATTCTCCAGGCAAGAACACTGGAGTGAGTTGCCATTTCCTTCTCCAATGCATGAAAGTGAAAAGTGAAAGTGAAGTTGCTCAGTCGTGTCCGACTCTTAGCTACCCCATGGACTGCAGCCTACCAGGCTCCTCCGTCCATGGGATTTTCCAGGCAAGAGTACTGGAGAGGGGTGCCATTGCCTTCTCCTTACAAAGGTTAGGCATATTTATAGAAATCAATATCAACTGTCTTGAAAACGCTATTTAATAAGTTAAATTTTCTATTAAAAAAGTAGAAAGCATGAAATGTACTGTACATTTGATCTGCAAAATAGATTTCTCTGTAGCTTTATTTAAACCATTTTTAAGTTCAGACCAAGACTAGTGCTTTGCAGCCATCACACAATATTGTTGGGACAAGAGATAACATGTCATGTTTCTCTCATGAATGCCCTTTCAGAGCCTGTTTCCTGAGCCGCTGTCCATTCAGAGTCATTCTGTACAATTCCTCAGAGCTCTATGGGAGAAGACTCAGGCAGGGGGTGCTCACAGCTTTGAAACAGCCATGATAGAGTCCACATTCCCACAGCAGAAGGTAAATGCTTCTTTCTTTGCACATGTTATTTTTAGCCAAGATTCAAGATGAAAGAGTTTGCTTTTTCTTAATGGTTCAATTTTTCCTATTCTTTCCTTTCCTTTCTTTTATTATTATCAGAAGACACTAAGTAATGATTTACATGTCATGCTATAGTGGATTCAGGACCTAGTGATATCAGTAGACAGAGTCACTGCCTTTTGAGGCTCCCAGACTGACATAATACAGCCCACTCAGAGCCACACAGAAATGGAAAACATTTTACAGATAGACAACTCTAGGACTGAAGAGGAAAGAGCAATTGGACTTTAGGTTCTTTGGGGCTTTTCATTTCTTCCCTGCATACTTCCTCTCATCACTTGACCCTCTGCTGTCACCACAGAGTTAGAGAAGGACGACAAGATGAACAGGAAGGAAGAGAGCATGGTCAGGGTGAGAAAGAGCTCTGTTACGACAGGCATGGATGATGTGAACTAGAGCATTTTAGGAGTGTGGAAATAGGGACATCTCTCTCAGGAAACAGTTGACCAAGACCTCCTGAACAGGCCCTCAAACTGGAAAAGACCGGAAAGTGGAACCATGCCCACCCAGTCAATAGAGTGAAACTGGAAGTGGATGCTCACTGCTGTGATCACATTGAAAAGGGCCACAGGCCTAGGTATGGAGAATAATTGGAGGAAGCCTGACTGGAGACAGGAAGACTATGAAGGAAGTGACCACTGTAGTCAGGTAGGAAATGAAAGCCTGAACCGAAGTTGGAAGTTATAGGAAGAGGATGGATTCAAGAGGCAGTAAAGAAGCAGAATCAACAGGACTTGGTCCCTGATAAGGAAGATGGAAGAACCAAAAATGACTCCAGGTGTATCTATGGCCAATGGATAATGGCACCATCTTTAAAAAGTTGACCACAAAGGAAGCTGATGTGGAGGAAGAAGATAAATCATTCTGGTTTACACATTTTGACCACGAGTTGTTTGTGTAGATAACCAAGTGGTGATGGTCTTTGAATTACCAGTGTGGAACTTAGGAAGAAAGCCAGAACTGGAGATATTGGACTCAGGTGTCAAAGATAGCACTTGATGTCATGACAGTAAGTTGAATCACTCAGGGAGAACATGGCTAATGAGAATAGAAAATGGTTATTGATCTCTCCCTTCTCATATTCAGAGAACCTAATTATCCTTATTTTGCTTTCAAGAAAGCCCGGTAATAAGCATTGGATGCTTACTGATGAAACCAGAGATTCTAGGAGTGTATGATCTTGGTCTTTGTCCTTGTTTTACTATTAAAAAGGGGAGCAAACATACTAATATTAAATAAATTCAAAGTATAAACAACTAGCAAATTAATTAAAAAAAAAACTGTTATATTGTGAAACAAACTCAATACCTCTTAAGTGCTAAAGGGTTGTGAAAAAAAGGGAAATGGTAGTAATTAGTCAAAAGTTTAGTTAGTATGGTATGTAAGACACTGAAACTACATTCTATTATTGCATCACTATTTTTGACTTTGGTTTAAGAATTAGATATGTAGTATGAAAAATAAAGGAAATCCCATAATTGCATCAATGCAAAGTAGAATGGAATTCTTTCCTTATTTCATGCAAATTTTGAACTATTGTATCATGTTTAAAGACAATGCCTCAAATTCTTAGCAATGTTTCTCTGTGAGCTGTATTTTAACTAGAGGGAACTAGTAAATTAAAACTTGGCAGGCAGCATCAAGTCCTAAGAGATTGGGAAAAAAAACATGCCAAACAAGTTTTGTACATGCTCACAAGTATGCTTATTCATATTTCTTCTAGTTCATACCAATAAATATTCCTCTAGGGAACAATTAATTGTAGAACAAAATGTTTTAGAAATTTCAGAAGTTTTATAATTTGGTTTACTCATAAGTATTAGAAAAAAGCTTTGACATCTGGAATGTACATTATGTGGCAAGGTTATCAGCCCAGGTATTTCCCAATCAAATTGATTAGGAAATGGCAACCCACTCCAGTGTCCTTGCCTGGAGAATCCCAGGGACGTAGGAGCCTGGTGGGCTGCAGCCTATGGGGTCGCACAGAGTCGGACATGACTGAAGCGACTTAGCAGCAGTTATCTTTATTTTATGAAGTAGTCTTCTCATTAAATTCAAAACAGCTGTGAGAATGGTCCAACGTCTGCTTTCTTGGCACCACCTGTGCCAGTCTGTACTCATGCTAGTAATTTGAAAATTATGGGCAGGTGTTTATCTGTTGCTGTGATAGAATTACATTGCAGCCAACTAAATTCAGTTATACAAAGAAGGAAGAAACTTCTGAGAAAATACCTAAGTCTCTGGAATATTTGGCAAAACTAATACAGTTATGTAAAGTTTAAAAATAAAATAAAATTTAAAAGAAAAAAGAAAAGAAAAAAGAAAAAAAAATTCTCTGGAGAGTTTGTTATTGAGAATTTTTAAAATAAAATCTTGGAATTTTAGAACTGAACATCAACAGTAAGATATCTATTAAATTGCAAACTTCTTGAAGGCAAGGATCGCACTGTTTTTACCATTATATTTCCAGAGTCACACAGTGCCTGACACATGGTTGCTGCTGCAGCTGCTAAGTCAGGCTCCCAATAAATAATAAGGACCAATTGAATAAGGCTTCCCAGGTGGTGCTAGCAGTAAAGAACCCACGTGCCAAGGCAGGAGATGCAGGAGACTGGCGAGTTACAGTCAATAGGATCACAAAGAGCCAGACATGACTGAAGTGACTTAGCACACATGCATGCACCAATTGGATAAATAAATAAATCCTATCACTTTCCAGATGTTGCAGTTGGAAGCATAGGGACTTGTTACAGATGACACAACTCGTCAGTGGCAGAGCAGGAGCACAAGCGTACACCATGGTGGCATGAGGGCCAACACCAATACTCTGGGTTTTCTCTACTCTGTGCTTGTAAGATTACAATTCCCTGCCTCTTGCAATAAGCCTTGGACATGTGACTTGCTTCAGCAAATGATATATAAAAAGGGATATGTATCACTCCAGGCTCCTCCATCCATGGAATTTTCCAGGCAAGAGTACTGGAGTGGGTTGCCATTTCCTTCTCCAGGGAATCTTCCCAACCCAGGGATCGAACCCAGGTCTCCCACATTGCAGGCAGACGCTTTACCATCTGGGCCACCAGGGAAGCCCTGTATCACTCCAGTCAGAAGCTTTTAAGAACCACTTTGAAGAACCAGTGCTTGTCTCTTCATCTTGCCTCTCTTCCCCTACCATGGAGATTGCAGAAGCAAATGTTGATATTGACTGGTCAGAACGATGGCCACAGCCTGCAACTCCAAACTCCCACACAGAAGATGGCTTCTCTGGAGAGTTACCCAGAACCCCCTACACACGTGCGCACGCGCGCACACACACACACACACACACACTTTACATGAGCAAGGAACAACCTTCTGTTCTGTTAAAAACTATAGTTTTTATGTTTGTTATGGGTGTATAACGTACCTATCTTTACTAGTTATCTTGATTTTAAATAGTAATAAAAACATTTTTTTAAACCTGGATTAATGGAAAGATATGCTCTTCCCCTGGCTAGGAACACTGATTATGCAAATGGAAATTACTCTCAGATTATAAATATAATTTATTTCCAACCATAATAGCAACAGAATTTCTTCATGGAATTAGACAAACTGATCCTAAATTTGAGAATAAACAAAACAGTTCTGAAAAAGAACAGAGAGGAGAAAATTTTTTCTACTAGGAAATGAAAACTTATTGTAAAAGCACAATAAGATGAGGGGATGATTATTGCTACAGGGATAAATTAATAGTAAGGAATATAGAGTCCAGAGCTAGTTCCAAGAATATATGCATACTTGATAGATGATAGAAGGGAGATTTCCAATCAGTGAGGAGAAAATAAAGTATTTAAAAAGCAGTATAGGGATATGTCGGAGAAGGCAATGGCACCCCACTCCAGTACTCTTGCCTGGAAAATCCCATGGATGGAGGAGCCTGGAAGGCTGCAGTCCATGGGGTTGCTGAGGGTCGGACACGACTGAGCAACTTCACTTTCACTTTTCACTTTCATGCATTGGAGAAGGAAATGGCAACCCACTCCAGTGTTCTTGCCTGGAGAATCCCAGGGATGGGGGAGCCTGGTGGGCTGCCTTCTATGGGGTCGCACAGAGTCGGACACAATCGAAGTGACTTAGCAGCATAGGGATATGCGATTTTTCCAGATTGAAAAGATAAAATTCAATGCTGTCTTGACACTATCATGAATAAATTAACTCCAAATACAGCTCTAAATGGAATCAGTGAAACTTTACAACAATTAGACAAAAATAACAATGGTTGTCTTTATGACCTCAGGATAAAAGTTTAAGACCTAAGTAAACAGAGATCATAAAGGAAAAATGAATAGATTTGACTACATAAAAAGTTTAAATTTCTGTATGACAAATTATACCATAACAAAGTTAAAAGGCAAGCATAACAGCATAACCTGGGTGGGAGCAGTTATTTAAAATACGTTTAACTGACACAAGCTCTCCTACACATCAGCAAGGAAGAGACAACCAACCCAAGAGAAAACTGGGCAAGACACATGAACAGAAAGTTCAGTGAACAAAAACTCAAGTGGCCAAAACACCTAAGAAAAGATGTTTAGACTCACTGAAAGTCGTTGAAATAATTGATTTAAAATATTAAAAATGAAGTACCATTTTACAATGATCAGACTATCAAGAATAAAAAATTGTGGCAATAAGGTTTTGGCAAAGATATAAAAAGATAAGAATGTTCATACATGACATATGAGATTATGTACTTAAGTAAATATCAGGTAGATCTACTTAAAAAAGAAAAAGTAATTAAAAATACATAGCAATAATTAGATTCATAAATGACAGCTAGCTAACAAGGGGAATGAGTAACAAGGGGCGGTGTACACTTTCCAGAAGTGTTCATTGCATTTATAACTAATCAGAAAAAAATGCTATAGGCATTTCCCCCACAAAGGATTTCCCTTATCTAGTTAATTGACAAATCTGTTTCCTCACATATTTTTATGTCTTCTTTCTTCCCTTCTTTCTTCTTCCTTCCCTCTCACCTGCCCTCCCTCCCTCCTTCTCTCTTTCTCCCTCTCCTTCCTTCCTTTATCTCTTTTTCTTTCTTTCAATGAGAGCATTTAAGTAAGAAATGCTCATTTCTTTCAACCAAACATGTAAAAATGTTATGTCCTAAGAGGGCTTAAGACAAATTTACCTTTACAATGTTTTTTAAAGGACAATCTGGCAGTAGCTGGTTATATTTTAAATTCATGTACCCTATTATCTTGAAATTCCATTTCTAGGTGCAACTCTCACATACTTGCACCAAGAGAACATGTCAATTAACAGAAGTAAACTGAACATTGCATCAAAAAATCAGGAACAATGCAAATGTTATCATTAGAAAGATGGAGAAAAATGTCATGGTATAGTCATGCTATACAGAAAGTGAAAGTGAATTTGATAGACATGAGCAGTAAAATGGAATAAATATTAAAAACATAATATTGATTTTTAATAAGCAAGTTGCAAAAGTATGACATGAATAGTATAATAGCTTGTGTAAATTTTTAAAACACACTAAGCAGTATTAGGCATTATTTATGGGTGCATATACTTGTGATAAAACTATAACAGCATATTTATAATCTCACAAAATTTGTGCTGGTGTTGTCTCTGGATAATGAGGAAGGGATGGGAAGGAGGGAAATGTTACTGGGAAGGAAATTAAGATCTCATGTAATTTTGTTTTTAAAAACTCAAAAGCAAAATATTAGCATTTGTTAAATTTGGCCTACAAGGTCATGGGTATTTGTTACATTATTCTTTGTACATGTCTTTCTTTCTTTCTTTCTCTCTTCCTTTGGATTAAACCTGTAAATAATGTCTATCAGTAGAGGATTGACAGATTTGACTGTAAAAATATGAGGTTTGTTAAAAAAAATCTGTCTAGTAACTTGAAAATATGTGTAATAAATATGAAAGACAAGTTTAATATCCTTAAGATACTATGAATTCATACAAATCAATAATCACTGAACCTAAGACATGAGCAAATAACTCAAAGGAGACTCTAAGTGCAGAAAAAGTATTCAGCCTCATTAGTAGTCAGGATTTAAAAACTGAAGTTAAGATAACAGTACTCTTTTTAATCCATTTTTTAAAAGACAGTAATCAGTGCTGGCTAGAGTTAAGGGAGTTTAGATACTTTCACACATTTCTAGTCAGTGTATAAATTATTTCAACATTTCTAAATAGGCAATTTAGCAATGCAGGTCAAGAGTCTTAAAAATATTCATATCCTTTAACACAGTGATTCTACTTCTAGGAATCTGTTCTAAAAAATAATCTGAAATGTGTACAGAACTTAAGATACGCACATCAAAAAAGTACTAGGGACTCATCTGTAGTAGCCTAAATGTCTACAAGTGTGCAAATGAAAGTGTTATATATGTATGCTATTAATATGTTTAATAGTACAATTAAGTATATTTTCTAATGTATAGCTTATATGATTAACATATAATTTACAATGTGTGATATAATAATATGTATGTCTAAAGATGGGACAAAGTAACATATAGACATCCATCTATATGGAAGAATATTAAGAAACCATGAAAAATCATGTTTACAAGAAACATTTAATGACATGAAACAATACTTTGTCAGATACCACATTGCAGGGTATAAAACTGTTTATATGAAGAAGATTATTTGGAGATTTACCCGTTAAGACAGCCAAAAGAAAACACCAGGCTCCTCTGTCCATGGGATTTTCCAGGCAAAAGTACTGGAATGGGTTGCCATTTCCTTCTCCAAAAGAAAACATAACAAGATGTATTAGAAGTGGTTATCTCTGGTGAATAGAATTAGCTATCTTCTATATTTTCTCTAACTGTCTATTTCTTTTACCAGCAAGGAAAAAATATTATTACAGAAGTATCCCCTTTTACTTATATTGCTTTATGTAAGGAAATGTAAATGAGCAGTTTATTTAAGAAATAAAGAAAATTCTATTTCACTAGGCAGGAACCAGTGATGCAGCATCATTGTATAGGTTGTGTCAAAGGTATTGGTCCTTAACTTTATAAGAAAGGAGGAAACGTTCATTTATGTTTTCAGTAAATAATTAGAGTGCTTACAATTGCCACATAGACTTCTAGGTGCTGAAGAAAGATCAATGAATTTAAAAATACATAATCAAAGACAAGAAAATTCCATTTTAAGATAACCAACTCTCATTGTAAAATAAAGATTTTAGAGAAAGGGCAGAATTTATTTAAGAAGTGAAGAGAATGGCCTCTGTGGAGGAACTAGAGATTCTATTAATAATTTCATTCCAGGGCACGTTTGCCTGGCTCTTCAGAGGGAGCGTTGCTCTGATTATCAGAGGACCAGACAGTTGACAAAGCTGATGGGGGGATTGTTGAAGGGCTGGAGTGTGAGAGAGGGGTCACTTTTATTGACACATATGTTCGAGTTCCCAAAGTATGGAGAAATTCCATATGCCATAACAATGAGGTCTCAAAACTATGCCCATTAAGGAAACAAAAAAAAAAAAAATTAAATTTACTGCTGAAATAAAATGTGCCCCATGCAGCTAACATTTGGAGATTTGTTTTCAGTCCACATTGCCACAAACACACTTGACAGTTCCCAGGGTGTCAAAGTATAAATAAAACCAAAGCTTCAATTCTGAGTGGCACAAAAAGAGACCTTCTGAAGCTCCCAAAGGCTTAGAGTTAGTGTTTTGAGTTACTGTGTTAACATAGTGCTTGAATAAATAAATACATAAGTAAGTAAATAAATAAGGAATGGACTTATTATATATAGACTGTAACTTCAAAATCTTACCAGAAATTCAGGTCTACATGGGTGATATAAGTGACATGTTCTCTAAGGAGAACAGTGTGAACCCAGATCTCTGAGAGAGGTTAGCTGTGTTGAACCTCCCTTTGGGAGGAAGCTAGATAATAATAGGGTAGATAGGAATTAGGTTTGAGATTTCAGAAGTCCAGATGGGGTTGGGGCCTCTTGGGCTTTTAGGCTATGAGTTCAGAACCAGAAAAACTTAAGCAAGTATCTAAGAAGCAAAGGAACTTTATTTGGGGGAGGGTGGGGGGCTCCAAAATCACTGCAGATGGTGATTGCAGCCATGAAATTAAAAGATGCTTACTCCTTGGAAGGAAAGTTATGACCAACCTAGATAGCATATTCAAAAGCAGAGACATTACTTTGCCAACAAAGGTCAGTCTAGTCAAGGCTATGGTTTTTCCAGTGGTCATGTATGGATGTGCGAGTTGGACTGTGAAGAAAGCTGAGCACCGAAGAATTGATGCTTTTGAACTGTGGTGTTGGAGAAGACTCTTGAGAGTCCCTTGGACTGCAAGGAGATCCAACCAGTCCATCCTAAAGGAGATCAGTCCTGGGTGTTCATTGGAAGGACTGATGCTAAAGCTGAAACTCCAGTACTTTGGCCACGCCATGCAAAGAGTTGACTCATTGGAAAAGACTCTGATGCTGGGAGGGATTGGGGGCAGGAGGAGAAGAGGACTACAGAGGATGAGATGGCTGGGTGACATCACTGACTCGATGGACATGAGTTTGAGTAAACTTCGGAAGTTGGTGATGGACAGGGAGGCCTGGCGTGCTGCGATTCATGGGGTCACAAAGAGTCGGACACGACTGAGCAACTGAACTGAAGAAGCAAAGGGGAGGTAAAAAGATACAAAGAAAGTATGAATAGGCATCTATACAAAGAAGCCAGTGCATGCTCAGTCACTCAGTCTCATGCAACTCTTTGTAACCCTATGGACTGCAGCCTGCCAGGCTCTCTTGTCCATGGTATTCTCCAGGCAAGAACACTGGAGTGAGTTGCCATGCCCTCCTCCAGGGGAACTTCCTGACCCAGGTATTGAACCAGGGTCTCCTGCCTTGGCAGGTGGGTTCTTTATCACCTTGCCACCTGTGAAGCCAGAGCAAGTGGTAAATCCAGTGATTATCAAGTAAACTCCATGCGAATGCAAGTCCTGATAGGAAACCACAGGCCAGGGGATCAGGAAGGCAGATTGAGGGTGGAATGTGGATGCAGATGCAAAGTTGGGGAGATGGTGGGCTTTAAAACACAAGGTCTGGGATTTTAAAAGAAAGGGGAAAGTGGTTCCATGTAGGAAATGACATGAACAATAACATGGAAGAGACGAAAGATCACAGTCATATCATGGTAAATATGACTTAGGCTCATCCATTCAGTTAAAAATATTTTTTTGCAAATACCTGTTCTATGCCAAGCACTGTACAGAGACCGAAACTAAACAACCATGCACTGCCACATGGAGACAGGCAAAGCACAAGTAAACAAATACACAATTTCCACACTGGTAGGTACTACACAAACATAAATGCCTGAAGGAAGACATGAAGGACAAGGGCATTGGATGGATGATCAGGGAAGTCTTCTCTGAGCTGGTGACAGAGATGTCCTTGTAAAGAGAGCCTATTTGCACAAAGACTTTAAGATTTAAAAAAAAAAGAAAAAAATCACAAACCAACACACACAAAAAAGAGGAAGAATTTAAAAAGAAAGCCAAAACCTTGGCATATTAGAGCATTCTCCTCCAAGTTTAAATCACATTCCATCAGAAAAATATATTTGAGAGACTTCCCTCATGGTCCAGTGGTTAAGAATCCACCTTGCAATGCAGTGGATGCAGGTTCAATCTATCCCTGGTCAGGGAACTAAGATCCCACATGCCTCAGAGAGACTAAGCCCACTCACTGCAAACAAGAGAGTCTGTGCGACCACACGAAAGATTCCACATAACATAATGAAGATCCCATATGCCACAACTGAGACCCGACACAGCTAAAGAAAGAAAGAAAAAAATTTTTGAGCAAGCACCCTCCATGCTTATTTTTATTTACTTATAAATTATATTCATGTATTCATTGGGCTTCCCAGGTGGCTCAGTGGTAAGGAACTGGCCTGCCAACAGGAGACGGGTTTCATCCCTGGGTCGGAAAGATCCCCTGGAGAGAAGGAAATGGTAACCCACTCCCTGTATTCTTGCCTGGGAAATCCAATGGACAGAGGAGCCTGGTGGGCGACAGCTTATGGGGTCACAAAAGAGTTAGGCACAACTTAGCAACTAAACAACAACAACAAATTACACTCATTATTTCCATTAGAAAGTATACTCAAAAGTAGAAATTGTAAAAGGAAGAAATGAAAAAGAAAATGGAAATTCTGTTTTCTCCTTCCCACATAACAGGAAAGGTCGTGCACATGTGGGAGTCAATTTCCTCCCATTCCACAGCATTGGAAGAAGCGTAAGGGTCGGGGGGAGCCAAGTAAATAAAAAGAGAGTGAAGATTAATGGGTTGAGAGTTGGTCTGGGGGCTTTACCACTGGCCTTCTAAGCTATGGCAAGGAGTTTAGATTTTATTGCAGTCTGTGGGAAGTCACCCAAGAGCTTTGAGCAGCAGATATTACCCAGCTTTTCTTCGAAAGATCACTCAGTGTGCTGTGTGGAGACTAGATCAGATCAGAAAAGGGCAAAAGTAAAATCCTGGCGATCATGAGGGAAACTATTACTAATCCAGATGAGAGAAAAAGAGTAGTTAAAACTGAGATGGTCTTGGGAGGGATAGAAATAAATGACACATTTAATATAAATTTTGAAGGTAAATGAGTCAGGTATAAAGGCTGGGGAGACTTTTGAAACCTTACATTTAAAATGCCTGTGAGACGTTCCAGTGGAATTGTTTAGTGGGCAAATGGGAAAGTGGTTTAGGCCAGAAGTATAAATGAAGGTATGGTTGGCACAGAGATGATGAAAGCCATGGGAAGAGTAAAACCATCTGGGATGAGAACACAGAGAGGAAAAGGATCCTATTCAGGACGAAGTCCAGAGAACAGCCAAGAAACAAAAGAAACACAGAAAACTTAGAGGTCACTGATCTCAAGAGAGAGTCCAAGAAAGAGAGAAAAGGGAATTGGGTGGAATTTGGCAACCAGATCAAGGAAGGTAAGTACAGATAAGCATCCATCCAAATTGGCAACTTAGAGCAGTTTTAATGGAGTTTTAAGAATAGGGTTCAAACGGGAGTCGGTTGAAAATTGAGAAGTGAAGAATGAGGAAGGAGGCATATTAATAGAACATGTAGGGAGCTGTTTTAAAAGTAAGGTGCTGCATGGCTTGGTGATGGAGCAAGTCTGGAAATGGAATGGAAGATTCGAATGGAAACTTCCAGAGCACACTTGTAAGTTGTTGGGATGAAGCAACAGAGAGGGAGAGAAAGATGAGTAGGAGAGGGAACGGAGCTGCACACAGACCCAGGCCCGTCAGTGGATTTGGTGCCAGGATGATGAGTGAGTTCTTTCTTACGGCCTTTCATCTTTTTCAAGGAAATAAGAGGTGAGGCCATCAACTGAGAGTGGAGTTGGGGAAGAAGGAGTGGAATGTAGGAGATGTGGGGAAAGAAAAATCTCAAATGAAATTCTCACAGAAAGGAGACAAGATCTTAACTACAGAAAAATGGCTGGACTGTCTGGCAACAAAGAAAATCCATTTGGCTTCAGAGATGATAGATTTAAGTTAAAACAGACAGATGATTTCCCCAACAGTGATCAGCTGTTCAGGGGCTAAATTCATCCACCCTTGGACGTTTGTCTTTTGGTTGAGTGTTAATGAGATGGTGAAAAGTTTCAAGGTAGGGTGGATCTGTATTTGAGAAGACGGAGGGTAAACATGCAGACCCAAAGAAAAGATTTAAAATGCTAAGAGGAAGGGTCTACACCTAGGAGACTCCATTTGAGAGATAGAAAGATTGTCTTTAGAGCCCAGAAAAAAAGCAGTTATTTTCTTCATGCATGCATGCTTGCTAAGTCACTTTAGTTGTGTCTCTTTGCAACTCTTGGACTGCAGCCCGCCAGGCTCCTCTGTCCATGGGATTTTCCATGCAAGAATACTGGAGTGGGTTGCCATACCCTCCTCCAGGGGATCTTCCTGACCCAGGGATCAAACGCCTATCTCTTATGTCTTCTGCCTTGTCAGGTGTGTTCTTTACAGCTGGCTCCATCTGGGAAGCCCAGTGTTCTATTCTTCCCCTTGGGAACAAGGGCATAAGCTCATCCATGAGCTCCTTGCCAAGGTGAAGGCAGGCAAACAGTGGCTAAGAGGCCAGATGAGGCCGATTGTGACCCTGTCCATGTTTACACCATGCTCTGTGCGTAAGGCTTGGGACACTAGGAAGCACTGGGAGAGTATTAGCTTAAACATGAGATAAATTTTTATTGCAGTTTATCTAGTATCAGTGGACTCACATTCTTCCACTATAGCCATGTAATAGTTCACCTGGGATTAATGCGATGAATTATAAGAGGAGAGGCTTAAAGGCAAACAGACCCCTTAAGCACTGACACGTCCTCTCGAACTTTTACAAGTAGGACTTTTATTGATGCCTTAGGACCACTGAGTTTGGAAATCCAGCCAAATTCTAAACTTTGCCCTCTTAAATACTGTCTCTACCTTCATTTGGATTCATTTTTTCCCCTTAACAGCTGTACGTTATAACAATCTAGTTGAGCCCCAATTCCATACATACCAACTCATTATATTAAGCGATTGTACCATTTTGTAAACACATAAAACCTAAGTGACAGTTCCATTCACTATTTAAAAACTAGAAAATCATTACCCTTACACTTGGCTAGTTAATACACACTATCACTATCTCCCTAACCACCATCCACATATACTGTGCTTATGTCATACTTAAGCTTTTTTTAAAGAAATTAAAATCAGCGTAAATATTTCCTGGGTTTAGTTTGAATCCTGGCTGATCACATGTATTGTGTTTCCTTCGTGTTTCACAAGCCAGACTATCCTGTAATGAAGCATGTCAACTTTACTACTGTTGTGAGCATTCCTTCACAGCCAGCCAGATGTTCTGCATCAGTCAAGGAAATTAAAAAAATAAAAGAAACCTTCAGAAAATAGTTAACAAAATAACTCTATTCCTAGGGGGACAGAGGTATGCAGTCCCTCCAAATTGTCTGTTCTAATGCAATAGTGGTTTAGTTTCTTTTCTTAAATAACCAGTGCACGAGTACAGTCTTTGTCTTTTCTGTTCCATGCTGTCATGGATATTGTGCCTACAGACACTGGGCACTGAGCTAGCAGGAAAAACAGCACCAAGCAAAGTGGAAGCATGGTCATTTGAAGCTCAGGATCTGGGTTTGAATCCTGGCTCCAGCACTTGTCAGTTATTTTATCTAAGTCCTCTCCGCCTTATCTTCTTTACCTGCAAAGTGCAGGAAACACCAGTACTCAGTTCACTGGGGTTTTGTAAGTTTTGGGAGACATAATACATGTAAAATCCTTGAACAGTGATTGAGACATAGTGAGAGGTCAATAAACAGAAACTAGTATTATCTTACTGTACTTCCTCTGCAAGACCTCTCTCAGCAAAATGAATAACAAAGCTTTCATCTTTTGAAAATGAGCTTTAATTTTGCAAAAGTCAAAAATGTATCCAGGCCTCGGTCTGTTGTAAAAGGAGACTTGTTTTTGTTCAGTCACTAAGTCATGTCTGATGACACCGTGGACTGCAGCACACTAGGCTTCTCTGTCTTTCACTATCTCCTGGAGTCAAACTTATGTCCATTGAGTTGGTGATGCCATCCAACCATCTCCTCCTGTATCGCCCTCTCCTCCTGGCCTCTATCTTTCCCAGCATCAAGGTCTTTTCCAATGAGTCAGCTCTTTGCATCAGGTGGCCAAAGTATTGGAGCTTCAGCTTCATCAGTCCTTCCAATGAATATTCAGGGTTGATTTCCTTTAAGATTGACTGGTTTCATCTCCATGGAGTCCGAGGGACTTTCAAGAGTCTTCTTCAGCACCACAGTTCGAAAGCATCAATTGTTTGGCACTCAGCCTTTTTTATAATCCAGCTCTCACATCCATAGATTTGGGGCTTCTCCAGTGGCTCCGTGGTAAAGAATCTGCCTACAATGCAGGAGTTGCAGGAGATGCAAGCTGGACCAGCTTTCTTATGGTCTAGCTCTCATATCCGTACATGACTACTGGAAAAACCATGGCTTTCACTATACAAAACTTTGTCAGCAAAGTGATGTCTCTGCTTTATAATATGCTGTCTAGGTTGGTCATAGCTTTTCTTCCAAGGAGCAAGTGTCTTTTAATTTCATGGCTGAAGTCACCATCTGCAGTGATTTTGGAGCCCAAGAAAATAAAATCTGCCACTTTTTCCACTCTTTCCCCATCTATTTGCCATGAAGTGATGGGACCAGATGCCATGATCTTAGTTTTTCAAATGTTGAGTTTTTAGCCAATTTAAAAAGGAGACTACTCAAACTTAATAATAGTTTCCAGGTTAAAAGCTGGGAAATTACTAAAGTAATGAAACCTTTTCTTGTGAGGTTCATGAATACACTCTAAAAACAGTTCCAAAACATACTCTAAAAATGTTTAGAGCAGTGGCTGTGTCACTAAGATGTGAGTTGTCATCCAAGTTTGAGATTCATTTCTAGATTAAATTCTGGGACTTTTTAATGTAAAAAAATCATAGCAATTTAGATACCTTAACACTAGACATATCAAGAAAGAAGAATCAGTGGCCCTATTGGCTTTTTTTGTTTTTTAAGTAAAGTTGCATGTAGATTGGCAAACTTTTAAGTCTAACATATTACTCTCTTCTCCTTAGAGATCACAGACTGGAGTAATCTTCGTTTTGTGCTCTTAATGGATACCAGTCTGAGGGGAAGGAGCCTTTTTTTAAGTCCTCTGCTAAATACAATCCAAAGTATCATTTGATGCTTCATTCCAGGATCTAGTAAAAATCCTTGCACAAGGTAAATCCTTGGTTAATACCCCTTGTAGCCAACCCAACTGCTCACATTTCCCATGAGTCCCTTTCTTCATGGTTTTTCCCCAGAGCTAAACACCCTGATTCCAAGGCTGGTTTCACTAATTCTCAGACCTCAGTGCCTCAGACTTGGGAGCTTGGGAGCTTGCAGGTTCCTGGGGCCTCCACAGGTCTTGCAAGGGGTACTTGCTGGGTGGGCCTGGGACTCTGCATTTTAGACACATGATCCAGGAGATTCAGAGGCAGGACACCCCACCATGTACTCTTACAGCAACACCAGAAAAGAGGCAAAGGCAACTGGAATCCACTTGCCTTGGCTTGAATCACATCTCTACCACCAACATGCTCTGGGAATCTGTGCAAATTGGTTAACCGCCCTAAAATTCACTCGCCTCATAGGATTGCTGCTGCTGCTACTGCTGCTGCTGCTCCTAAGTCGCTTCAGTCGTGTCCGACTCTGTGCAACCCATAGACAGCAGCTAGGAAGGGAAAATGAGATGATGCGTTTAGTTAGTTAAGCACCCAGCAGAGCAGTGGCACAGAGTAAGTGCTCCATAAACAGCGCCTATGAAACCATGACTTCATTCACTTCCAGACGGTGGTTAAATCACCTGTTTAGTTTTCTCTTTTTGGATTTGTAACAATTTAGATATATATATGGCTCTGCTTTACATTTTTTCCGTTTTCACCCCTTTCATAAGAACTGAGTGCTATGGTCTATGTCTGAGCAGGGCTCAGATACCTCATTATAAACCTGTGTGTGTCTAATTACTCCCTAAATGGGCACACCTCACTGCACCCTTTAATCTCAGTGTCTCATTAGAGTGCTCCATTTGCCACCTTGTTATTTCGCATCTCTTCACCCAGGTCCTCTTTTTTTTTTTTTCTGTTTCTCCTTTCATTCCTCATGTCTTCTTACACCCATTTCTTTATTCATAGTATTAAATCCCTCCTTTTATGCTTGTCATTATTACCTCCTTTCTGCACAGCTCATTACATCCCTCCATCTGTGAACCTCATTATGCCATTTCATTTTTATCTCATTACTCCCTCATCATGCACATACTATTAGTTCCTCCATTCATGCATGGCACTGCATTCTTTCTCTCTGCTTCTTATCACAACCTGCCCTTTCTACCCTCCCCCATTTAATGCTTCCATTTATAAATCACATTACATCCCCCCAAATGCCTTTATCTTTACACCCGATCATTTATGCATCTCATTACACCACTGCCCAGGCACATTTCTATGTGCATTTCTATTTGTACATCTCATTATGGCTCCATCAGACACGCACATGTCATTACCTGCCTCCCCTTTCAGATGTTCACATTGCATTGCATCTTTTTATGTTTGCATCTCATTACACCCTATACTCCTAGGTTTGACAACAAGCTAACAAAAACAGACAGATAAATATGTTACTTGCTTTTAGAAAATGAAATATGTTTTTCAGGCACCTAACATCAATGTTCTTTTAAAAGCCATTCATTTCAAAAAGATTTACATATATTTATCTAGCTAAGAGGCAAAAAACACTGTTTTATATCCATAAAAAGGAGCTTATCTTACTTTGTTCATATCATCATCATTATCACTACTTTGTATTATTTCTCTACAGTTTACAAAGTAGCGGAATTACCCTGAATTGATTTGTGGCAACAGCTCGCTGAAGGAAGCAGCTTAAGGATCACAGTCATTGTACAGACTGAGAAGTACATAGAAAGAGCCTAGAAATTAACATATTTCCCAAGAATTGCCAGTGAATGACAGTAGTAGGGCTCAAACTCAGATCTTCTGACTCCAAAACCTGCATTCTTTATACCATCCCACTGTGCAGAAAAGAACCTTATTTCTAAGTTTCACTTCTGTCATTTAATCCATTCGGTGATTTAGATTTGGTTTGTTTTCTAAAACAAAAGAGTAGAACCTGTTTCAAGCACTTTGCATTTCATGTCTTTGTCTCTGAGTTTGAAGAGCTAGATTAAAAGAAGCCTTCATGTGGAGCCCCCCCAACAAGAATGGATGCAAAATATCAGGAGAAATAGATGGTCCTTTAACAACCTTCACCACCAAGGCCAGCCTCACACATGCTAGATGAGGAGATCCCTCTATGAGGAATTTGAGGGGTACCAAGGAATCTCCCCCACACATGCAGAACCTTTCTTCCTCACAGATTCTAATCCCTACCAGTCTCTTTGATTCACTGAACTGTGTTCTCTGCCTCACTTTTATTTGTTATTAAGTTATGAAATAATTGACATTCAGGGAAACACAGAAAGATGATATCCATTCCCACCACAAGATAGAAGAGATGTTTGCATTTCCTTCCATATTTACTTCAAATATTTTCCTTTATGAAAAGGAAATACTGCAAATACTCTCCTGAGGTTTGTGTGTATTAATTCCATGGTGCCTCAGATGGTAAAGAAGACACCTGCAGTGCAGGAGACCAGGGTTCGATCCACGGGTTGGGAAGATCCTCTGGAGAAGGGAATGGCAGTCCACTCCAGTATTCTTGCTGGAAGAATCCCACGGACAGAGGAGCCTGGCAGGCTACAGTCCATAGAGTTGCAAAGAGTTGGATACAACTAAGCACATTGTTTTTTAATTTTACCATATGCATTTATCTTTTGCAATATGTTATTTATGTCTTGAAACTATATCTGTTCATACATGTAGATCTAGCTCATTCCTTTTAACATCTGTGGAATTTTTCATTGTGTAAAGAGACCAGAGTTTGCTTTATCCCTTTCTCTACTGAGGGATAATTCAACTGGGTAGTTCAACTTACCATGGCTGCCTTGATCTCTACTACTTCACCAATGCTTAGCACTGTGCTGTATCTGTTGAAAGACAAACGGAGACATCTAAAGTTTCCATATCATGGGAAGCAATGCCTTCTCATTAAGTCCATGATAGAGTCAGTTTTATCTCTTTCATCACTGCTCCAAGTAGTAAAGTGAAAATAAAAGTGAAAGTCACTCAATCGTGTCCGACTCTTTGTGACTCCATGGACTGTCCATGGAATTCTCTAGGCCAGAATACTGGAGTGGGTAGCCTTTCCCTTCTCCAAGGGATCTTCCCAACCCAGGCATTGAACCCAGGTCTCTTGCATTGCAGGCAGATTCTCTACCAGCTGAGCCACAAGGGAAGCCCCCAAGTAGTAAACATATCAACAAAATGATCATTCTTAAAGTAAAACTGGACCCTGGTCAAATGTCGATATGCATTGTTGTTGTTCCGTTGCTAAGTTGTGTCTGACTCTGCGACTCCATGGACTACAGCACACCAGGCTTCCCTGTCCTTCACCATCTCCCAGAGCTTGGTCAGACTCATGTCCACTGAGTCGGTGATGCCATCCAACCATCTCATTCTCTGATATGCATTTAGCCTATTAAAATAATTGTACCTAGAAAGAGTGATCTGATCCCCAGAAAGTGGAATGCCTTCGATGACAGCAGCATGTAAAGATAGAGAAAAATACAGTGTTTTCTGCAGAAGTGTGGTTGATTTTCCCTATGGTTTAAGAAGCAGTGGTTTAAGAAGTTACTGGAGACTATGCCAGCCCCTTTTGCAATCAAACCATGATGACTGTGGTCACCACAAGCATGGCCTATTTCATGCATGAGAAAGGGCTGTTGGATGGTAATTTCTCGAAAAACTTCACAGTGTAGAAAGACCTTCCATTGTGATGTGGAAAAGGAATTCTTCATACTGTGCTGGTGGGAATGTAAACGGGACAGCCAACCTGAAGAGCAGTTTATCAGAACCTAGTGAAATTAAAGATATGTATAATGTTAACTTTTTAATATCTCGTGAAAACAAGGTTTGTGGAGCAGAGATTATTATTTATAGCAAATAACCTCACAGGTTCTCCTTTGCCTCAGTTTTTTACCCTCATGCAACATGATGAAAACCAAAAGTCATCCTACACATAGCAGGGTCTGTATTATAGGTAAAAGGAAAGGAAAATATTAGTCACTGAGTCATGTCCAACTCTTTGCGACTCCATGGACTGTAGCTCACCAGGCTCCTCTGTCTATGGGATTCTCCAGGCAAGAATACTGCAGTGGGTTGCCATTTCCTTTTCCAGGGGATCTTCCCAAACCAAGGATCAAACTCAAGCCTCCTGCATTGCAGGCAGATTCTTTACTGTCTGAGCTACCAGGGTATTGTAGGTAAAGAACCAGAAAATATTAATCTGGATATTTGTATAAGAGAGGAACAGCACCTCCACTCTTCTGAAAGAAAGAGAGAAAAATCTTTGCTCCTTGGAAAGGATTCTGGGTTCTTACTCTTACCTTTTGGGATGAAGATAAATTGTTCCAGTAGAGTGAGACTTGTGTCTCCAGCTTGATAAACCGGGAATGTCTCCAAATCCTGGGTCTTATCCCCACCTTGAAATGTGAACATACACATATGTCTGGGAAGATAAGTCTCTCTGGATAGTCTTTCACTTTCTGATTAGTTATGAATTAACTTCTGAAGCTTGTCCTTTTAGCCCAGGTCCTAAGTTTCAGTAAAAATTTTCTCAGAAAGCCCAAACTGTGCAGAACCATAAAAATGTTTTCTCTGTATTCTTACATATGCCCTATAATCCAGCAATTTCACTCCTAAACGATTACCTCATAAAAATTCTTGCTCATGTCCACAAGGAGGCAGGTATGATGAGAATATTCATTACTGCATGGTCTGTCTAGGTGCAGAGATAGAGGCACCCTTGATGCCCATTCCTAGGAGAATGGTGAGATAAAATGTGGAGGATGGTGAAGATGTACTAGGAAATCACATTGCAGCAGTAGAGGCAACAAACTAAATACATATACAAACCATGTAGAGATCTTGAGTGAAGCAAATGAAAAATAGAATGTAGTCTACAGCATAATGTGTTTGTGAAAATGTCAAATACCTTAAACATCGCTACCTATTTTTCAGGAATACATATCTATTTAAAGACATATATCAAACTCCCAAGAGTGAGAACTTCTATAAAGTGGAGGAGGGAGTAGCAGTCTAAGAATGAGAGAGTATCAGGGATAAAGGAGGAAATTTTTTTTTAATGTATTTGTTTATTTGATTGCACTGGGTCTTAGCTGTGTCATGTAGAATCTAGTTTCCTGACCAGGGATCAAACTCAGGTCCCTTGCATTGGAAACACAGTCTTAGCCACTGGACCACCAAGGAAGTCCTTGAAGGAGGAAAATTAAGACAAGAGAAGGACCTCGTGCTCCAACAAAATAACATACAGAGCTGAGGAGTATGGTTATCTCACTGCTGCTGCTAAGTCACTTCAGTCGTGTCCGACTCTGTGCGACCCCACAGACGGCAGCCCACCAGGCTCCCCCATCCCTGGGATTCTCCAGGCAAGAACACTGGAGTAGGTTGCCATTTCCTTCTCCAATGCATGAAAGTGAAAAGTGGAAGTGAAGTCACTCAGTTGTGTCCGACCCTTAGCAAACCCATGGACTGCAGCCTACCAGGCTCCTCCACCCATTTGATTTTCCAGGCAAGAGTACTGGCATGGGTTGCCATTACCTTCTCCAGTTATCTCACTAACGGATTCCAAATGAGGAAAAAGAAAGCCTGCCCAATGAGTTTTTCCACATCAGCACCCTCTGTGGTCTGGTACCACATAGTAATACATAGTAGTCCTAGATGCTCAGTAAGTAGTCGTTAAATACAGGTGGCAACCATTGATTAGGAAAAAAAAGTAAATAACTGTAATTTTTTGCTTTCCAGTATGAAAGGAGATTCCGTGGGAAAGTGGGCTGTCATTGATAATAGTTCTAGTGATTACGTTCGCTCTGACACTCTAGATATGCCAACGTTTTCTTGACACTTGAACAGTCGTAGTCTTTTGCCCTTGCTTTCACTCTGGTAACAGATACTTTGCCTTTAATGGACTAAAGTTTAAAAGAAATTGGATCCTTAAATAAATTAATTATGGGTTTATCAAACATTTATGAAGCCTCTTCACCCAGTTTGCCACCTTTATTTTGACTCAGTCCATATGCTTATATTTACTTTTCTATAAAAGTTTACTTTATTTAAACTCTTGTCATGTTTACTGCCATCTTTCTGTAGTTTAAAAAAAAAATCACTTTTTACAGTCATTAGATGAGTGTGAAAATTTGACTTTTTGAATCAAAACAAATATCCTATCATATTTATTGGTTCTTGAATGAAAGAATTCTTTAAAAAAAAAAAAAAAGGAAAAAAAAACCTCTCTTAAATAAATCAAACATGAATGCTTTCTTCCAGCCACTTTAAGCCAGAACCATACAACTGTCACTACTTGCTAGGAAACAGTTCAGTTCTTCCCAACACTCTGGGATTCAAAAAATAAGAAGAAAGTCAAGTCTGTTTCATGATCTATAGTAATAGGAAAAAGCTTGCCACTTTGACCTCAAATACTCATGTGTACTTAGAGTTCTTTTCCTAATCAGGGGTGAAAAAAGGAGAGACGATGGGACATAGCACATATGGGACATCCATGTGCAATACTGGAACACACTATGAGCTCTTCAAGGTCAGCACCCTTGCTGCCTCTGCTCAGTCTGTGTTCCAGACATTGCACACCTCCCTCCCCATGCATGCAACCTCCTGCCAAGTCTCAAATGAGTCCCAACAAGTTCAGCATTCATGCCTCAACTCTTCCTTCCATATTGCAAAATTTGGAATAAAAAAGTCTCTGATTATCAGGAATGAAATTTTTACTCTTGCAACCAGATTGTGTATTTTGTCATATGAAACCAAAGTATTGTGGAAAAGTATGAACATATGCATATGAGGATTGACAAATTCCTCAAATACCAATTAATGGAGATGAATCAGCCATCCTTGCATCTATTCCCAGGGGTGTAGGATTAATTTCCCAGTCAGTGCACGTCAGAATAACTTGCGGAGCTTGTTTAGAAATGCACGTTACCAGGCCCAAACTCAGACTTATAAGGTTAAGTTTCAGAGGCAGACCTGTATCTGATGTTTGTAACAGTTTTCCCAGGGATTCCTGATGCCAATACCTCCTGAGAACTGGAGATCCAGAAAAGCTGAAGGTCTTGAAAACAAGCAGTCAACATGCAATATTGATGGATTCAGGCATTCTCCTTCAGTTACTACATTTTATTCTAAAAGCTTGTTTTATAATATTAGATAAAATGAATTCCTATAATATGCATAGTTGTTGTTCAGTCACTCAGTCATCTCCCACTCTTTGAGACCCATTGTACTACAGCATGCCAGGCTTCCATGTCCTTCACTATCTCCCAGAGTTTGCTCAAACTCATGTCCATTGAGTTGGTGATGCCATCCAACCACCTCCTCCTCCTGTCACTCCCTTCTCCTCCTGCCCTCAATCTTTCCCAGCAAGAGAGTCTTCCAATGAGTTGGCTCTTTGCATCAGCTGGCCAAAGTATTGGAGCTTTAGCTTCAGCATCAGTCCTTCCAATCAATACTCAGGGTTGATTTCATTTAGGATTGACTGGTTTGATCTCCTTGCTGTCCAGGTGATTCTCAAGAGTTTTCTCCAACACCACAGTTTGAAAGCATCAGTTCTTCCACACTCAGCCTTGTTTATGGTCCAACTCTCATCCATACATGACTGGAAAAACCACATTTTTGACTAGACAGACCTTTGTTGGCAAATTGATGTCTCTTTTTATAAATACACAGTCTAGGTTTGTCATAGCTTTTCTTCAAGGACCAAGTGTCTTTTAATATGCATAGAGATAATAAAAATAATACTTATTTTTAAAATAAGTATTTCTAAAAGGGCTTAATGGTCATGCTGAATAGACATGAAAATTGAAAATCTAAATGCTACTGTTGATATGTTTCTTAACTAACAAAAATTTAGAAAAATTCATTGAATAGCTCCTATAGGCAAAGTGCTATACTAATTAATTTCAGAAACTACAAAACAATGTAGAAATCAGTCTTCTTGTTAAGGTGCTTTAATCCAGTTGAGAGCCAAAAAAGTCACATCAGAAGATTAATAATAACCTCATCCAAACACGAATAAAGGTGCGTTCCAGTTTCCCTCTGTGAGAGGTACTGTGAACCCAATGGATTACCTTATGTCCTTGGCATACAGGGCTATGTCTCTTACATCTATATATCCTTGGTTCCTGACAACAGGTGCTCTTAATACTAAGGGATTTGACTTGAATTCAACAGAGATGTTTCTCAGAAATTGAAATAAATTTTTAAAATTAGAGCATAAATATTCTTTAGTGTCTCTTTTGCTAGTTTGTTCATTCAACATACGGTGTTTCTTACAAGACAGTTTGCCTACAGAATGTAGGACAACATAAGTAACAAAAAGATGAACAATATAGAGGTGAATCATTCATTTTCTTCCCTCAATAAGTTTATTTCACACCCCAAACTCCATATAGTTAGAACATGTACAATAGAAATAACCATAAAGACAAAAAGCATTACTATCATGTGAAAATATTGAAGTTTGTTTTAAAAATAACTCTTTACATTTCTTAAAACATGCTTAAAGTATGTGCCAAGAGTTGATCCTATTAACCATAAGCACACGGAGCACATGAGGCAATCCTATGTTTTGTATCTGTGCAAAAATACTGTTAGAACAGAATTTAAATGTGCCAGAACCCAAAGTTCTTCCAGATGTATGCTTTCACTGATTTCTGGAAAATTGTTTCCCAATCCCCTCTCACAGTACGTAGACCACATTCTAAGATGGAGAGGCCACTTTGCACTTTTACAGAATCCATGGCATTAACTCACGCTGTCACTGTCATCAAAACGATGTTGTAAATATCCACTCATCTTTTCAAACTGGCTGGTGTAGTTTTCCTCTAGCGAGCTTCACAAAAGACTTTTTATATAGTTTTCCAAATTCCTACTCCCATTAAGTTTTTCTTTCCCTAAACCTGGAGAAATATTTGCTTAATCAGCTGTTCAGAAACATCATTTTTCCCTTCATAGGCTTTTATCCCTCTTGAATTAGACAATGATTATCAAGAAAATCCTTCTTCGTGCATGTTTACTATGATTATGTATCTTTTTATTTAAGTAAACAGAAATAATACAGACTTCAATATTCTTTGAGTTTTATTGAGGCCTGATCTGGGGTGTACTTGAAAGAATGTGACCCCTCTAAGTAGAAGCATCATTTTTGTTGAATATTGGCCAAGAGTGTCACCTTCTCCTCTTCTTCACAATGTAGTCTAGGTATTGATGCCCAAAACTGCATAACAAATTACCACAAACCTAGCAGCTTAAAACAACATCAGGAGTCTGCTTGTGGCGTTGCTGGGTCCTCCACTCATGGTCTCACAAGGCTGCAATCAAGGTATTGACCAGGCTGTGTTCTCACTCGGGGAGCTGTGTTTCTCATCTAATGGAAAGGGTCAGCTTTCAGGCTTGCTCAGGGTTCTGGGAGAAATTTGGTGGAGGGTCATAGGACTAAAGGACTGGCTCTGTTACTGGCTGTTGCCTGAAGGCTGCCACTAGGTCCTAGCAGCCACCCACAATTCCCAGCCACATGGCCCTCTCCATAGACAGTTCACAACGTGACAGCTTTCATCTTCAAGGCCAGCAGGGGAGTTTCTCTATGCATTTGCTGGCAAGATTGGTTTTGTGTGTGTGTGTGTGTGTTGAGGGAGAAGGTGAGCAGGGATACATAATAATATAATCACGAGATTAATATCCTATCACCGTTGCCATATTCTTGGTTAAAAACAAGTTACAGGTCTTTCCCACACTTAAGAGAAAGGGGTTATACAAAGAGATGAACACCAGGAGATGGGAATTATTAAAAGGTCACCCTAGGGTGTGTCCAATGCCATTGAATGGAAATATTCAAGGAGTGACCCTATCTTGATATAAAATTACTCTTCTAGAGGCTAGTTGCTTAAATGAAGGTTGCAATTCTTTAAACAAATCAATTTTGGATCTCTTGTCTTTAAAAAAAAAAAAAAAAAAGAAGAAGAAGAAGCCATATAGCAAATCCTGGGCTTCCCAGGCGGCACCAGCGGTAAAGAACTCACCTACCAATGCAGGAGACATAAGAGATGCGGGTTCAATCCCTTGGTTGGGAAGATCCCCTGGAGAAGGAAATGGCAACCCACTCCTGTATTGCCTGGAAAATCCCATGGACAGAGCAGCTTGGCAGGCTATAGTCCACAGGATCTCAAAGAGTTGGTCGGACACAACTGAAGCACCTTGCTGTGCTGTGCTTAGCCACTCAGTCGTGTCCGATTCTTTGCAACCCCATGGACTGTAGCCCACCAGGCTCCTCTGTCCATGAGGTTCTCCCGGCAAAAGTACTGGAATGGGTTGCCATGCCCTCCTCCAGGGGAATCTTCCAAACTCAGGGATTGAACCTAGGTCTTCCACATTGCAGGTGGATTCTTTAGGGTCTTAACTACCAGAGAAGCCCACTTAGCATATCATAAATCCTAGGCAAGGCCTGGGGAAGCTATAGGACACAGGAGGATAAAGAAAATAAGTAGGAGAGAGAAATAATGACCTTGATCACACTTAAGAAATCAAAATTCCAAAAATTTAGGTATCTCTAGTTGAATGGCTTGTGTTTGCTTGTTTTGTGATTTATTTTGCTTTGATTTTCCACCAATATTTGGAATTACCTGTGTTTCATTTGTCTGTCTATTCAAAGTTGACTGTTACTACCAACTTCAGCAGTTCATAGAATTACCATCTACCTTCTTCACTCAGTCTCCTTTGCACAACACTTAAATCCTCTGAAAAAATTTGCTTTTGACTTGAGAACTTGAACACTGGGATGTTACTTGCCATCTGTCTTAAACTTTGAAAGTAACTTTTTGCCAAGACAAATGTGAATTATGAGCAACAACCTGGGATATTTCTGGTCTCACAACAGGACAAATAAAGGAACCCTGAAGTATTATTTTAAGTACTTTGTTTGCTAGAAGTGCTTGTGGTGAATGAAAAATTGATCCTTAATTGTGTGGGAAAGAGAGAAACGATATGCATACCAATGGCCAAGTATAGACTTCAGAGACTTCGCAGTTTTGAAACTGATATTTATGAACATCTGCTTTTTCCCCATAAATTTTAATATGCATTTCATCCTTTGAAACCTGTAAGACTCCCAGGTGCTTCTTCAGTCTTGGAATCTTGGAATCTTGGAAATACACTTTTTAAGAAAACCACCTTTTTTTCTATTGAACACATTCAAAATCATTCTTTAAAAACATGTCTTTATAAACAGTGCCTGTTGGAATACCTAAAATATGATATTAAAGGTTAACAACTCAAAAAGCTGTATTCAGCATTGTGAGCCAGCAACATGTCCAGTTCCAGAGCACAAACCAAAGCAGTCTTAATAAAGGGTGCTGAGAGGCACTCATTTCTAGTCCCAGTTTATGCTTTTCATTATCCCACAAATATTTACTTAATGCTTGCATGTCTTTAGTGCTAACATTATAGCAGCCAATAAAACAAAGTCCCTGCCTTCATTGGGTTTTGTCCCAGTGAATGTAAATGTTCTACAGAACAAATCCCCTTTAAATTTTCATAATACTGTTTATATAGCTCATTGAGAAACTTTGCACAAGGCCTGCAAACCAGTGATGTTCATCCATTCTTGATGTTGGACTACATGCTGGGGATACAACTTGTGAACACAGTAGACGTGTTTCTGCTCTCAAGGAGCTGAGTTCAGCATACCTCTTTCCTGTGTCAAGAAAAGCAGACCTGAGAGCTACAGGGTCTTCCCTATTTTAGATCCACCATAAGCAGTGCTACCAGTGCCTCCATCCCCTAGCTCTTGGGCATGCTGAGAGCTGTTACTACGGGTACAAGATGAGAGTGTGGACCAGAGGAAAGGAAATACAATCACAGCTCAATAGAAGTCAAACAGATAAGTCAACTGGGCATGTGCGAGGCCAGCAAAGACAATAAATCCCACTTAGGAAAGCAACTTTGTAAGAGTGCAGTTCTGGCCACCCTATAGCAGAGGCTACAAGGCATTTACATAATAGGAGAGCCTCGGGAGGACAGTAGAGCTATTTAATTTGGTTAGGCTAATAGTTTTCCATCCATTTACAGTGTAATGGAACCTCTCTCCTGTGCCTCTTAAATAGGAACACTTTGGCAGGATGCCACAGGGCACATAAAACAGGGTGGTCTTCTCAATGTGTCAGTTCTACTCAACCATTTAGAGGGGAAAAGTTAATTAATTTACAGATAAGGGCATTATTTTCCATTAAAACCAATGCAGCCATATTATGGACTAGAAAATGCAAAGTTTACATCCAATTTTAAGATAAAGTATGAAACTAAAACAGGACTGGAGCCAAGGGCTAAGGGATTAAACACCCCTGCACATTTCCATCAGCCCCCTGTGAAGCCAACCTAATAAAAATAATTTTTTTGATATGGATAATTGATTCTCAATTCCATGTAAAGTGTAAATAAAAGACAAAGCCCCAGAAGCATTCATTTCGACAGCATTGCCACTCGAATATCCCAGCTTTTTAGAAATTCTTGAGCTGTGGTTAGATGCATGAAAATTCTGGGCCACTTCAGGCTCTGACTTGGCACTCCCTCAAAGAGCAGCCCTGGGGCCCATGCTGGCCACCCTCTGTGTTTAAGAGTAAGAACTCTCTTAGAAGAGTTTGAACTAGCTGCTCTTTTCTAAGATGGGCCATGAGAGGTTTTCTCCATGCTCCCTTCTTGTCATAATCACTGAATCTGAGCCCTGGCTGTCCTGTGTCCACATCCCATTTGCCCAGTCTCAGGGTGCTGTGTGGCAGGCAGACACACTCATGTTCTTTGTGCTTTGTGTTCCTGAAACAGGATCTGGACCAGGTTCAGCTCCATCTGGAAGAAGTGAGGTTCTTCGACGTGTTTGGCTTCAGTGAAGCAGCAGGAGCGTGGCAGTGCTTCATGTGCAACAACCCTGAGAGAGCAACCGGTGAGAGACCCCTCCCTCCCCCGGCTGCTGAGAACCACGTGTGCCCCTGGGGTTGCCAGGGTTGCAGGAACCCCACCCTGGTTGGCTTTCTTCTTTCATAAGCATCCTAAGTTGGAATAATGCGTAGATGTGTGCCTGACTGCCTCTGCTTTGTGCTGACAAAGGTATCTCACCAAAGTGGGAGTGAGGAAAAGGGAAGATGTTGGAACAGAGAGAAACATAAACCAAAAATGAACAAGAAAACAATGCCCACATCTATATGGCTGTCAAGAAAGTGATACTGGCCATCTTACCCCAATAACATTCTTCATTTCAACCCCAGTGACCCTGAGGGTTAGAGAAAAACAAACATCCTGTCAAGAACCCCAAAGAAATGAGACCATACTTAAAAGAGTGAGTGGTTTCACAGACCTCCTCATCTCCCTTAATATTTTTGCTTGATGATTGAGCTGGGTGAAAAATGAGACACTTAAAGAGTAAGGAATTATTTGAGAAATAATTTCATATCTGGTTATTTACCCTTCACCTTCCTTTATGCTGCACAAGGAACTTGGTCTACTGACTTACCTAAAAATAATTATTGTTAGTCAATATGTGCCAAGCCCTACACTAAACATGTCAAGTATCTCATTTAACCTTCACAATAATCTCATAAGGCTAGTACTAATATTATCTCCATTTTACTGATGGCACCCCACTCCAGTACTCTCACCTGGAAAATCCCATGGACGGAGGAGCCTGGTAGGCTACAGTCCATGGGGTTGCTAAGAGTTGGACACAACTGAGCGACTTCACTTTCACTTTTCACTTTCATGCATTGGAGAAGGAAATGGCAACCCACTCCAGTGTTCATGCCTGGAGAATCCCAGGGACAGGGGAGCCTGATGGGCTGCCGTCTATGGGGTCGCACAGAGTTGGACACGACTAAAGCACTTATCTATCTTACTGATGGGGCAACTGAGGCACAGAGGGATCTGGGAACTGCCTGAGGTCACACAGGTAATAAGTTAACAGTGACTGGATTGAACCCAGTCTGACCCCAGAGCCCATGCACTTAACCATTTCTCCATGCTCTCTCCTGGTTACACTTGCCCCAATTTAACCAGTGGACATAGGTTGATAAAAAGTCTAATCTTCACAGAGTTATGCTGCCCTTGGGAATGGAATATTTTACCATCAATGTGATAGAGTTCTCAACATTGACATGGCTCAGGAACTGAAGTGTAGACCAAGAGAATGGTGTTGAAACACTGCTGGACACAAACCACTTTGTAGAAGAGCCATCCTCTAGAGAGCCGTTGGTCATACCATCTGTACCCATTCCTTGAATTGGGATTTTGTGCATCTTAAAGATCATCCATTGTGGCAAGTCTGTCCTGTTGCTGAGCCAAGAAGTTGAGACTGAACTGAAAAAGAAGTGTTTATTTTGGCCAGATGGAAATTTGAGGACCTCATGCAGAGGCACCAGATAGAATGTATTATCCCACAGAGACAGTATGGGTGGAAGAAACTGGCAGTTAAGATGGCAGCCTTCATGAGGCACAGATTGTTGGCTGATTACAGACTGAGATTGAGTTGATGCCAGAGTGAACACACTGATTTTTAAAAACTTAATTTGAGCAAAGAAAGAATTGATGAATTGAATGTCCCCATTATGAAACTTTCTAATTAGACCTTATTTCACCTGTGAAAAAGAGAGCATAAAAGAAACCTTATTTGAGATCATGGTGAAGTAAGGGACTTATCTGAGGTGGTTCTGAGGGGCCCTTAAGAATTTCATTCCAAGTAAGCTGAGTCCTTAGTTCAATAAACATTAAATCATATCTGACCAAGGGAGGCTCAGGAAAGGGGCTGCAAGTTAAAACCACAAAGTGTTCCTTTAATATATGTTTTCTCAAATTCACTGCCATGACTTAAAAAGAACATTTTTCACATTCACTCGTTCTTATTTGTGTTTCTCACAGTTAAATATAGACTGAGAACATATAGCAATAAAAATTCAAACAAGGCCAAATATTTCACAGCAGAACATATTGAATCAAAATGTTCGGCGCCTAAAACTTTTAGATTTCTTTGCTTATTTCTTTTTGCTTTATGAAAAGGGATTTTGGTCAGAGAAATCCTATTTTAAATTACTATTTTCACCAAAAACTCCCTGAAAAGTTTTTATAAGTTGATCTAGTTTTCTTATTTTTATGTAGCATATAAATTATATGTTTAATCCAAGTGAAAGGTCTGACATAATACTGCTGACATATATTAATCATAGGAAGTATATTTGCATTTGTATTCTGCTTAAATTATAAGTTTAAAGATGATCAAGACATAGGAATAAATATTTTGTTATTTGTTTATGCACAGGCAGCATAGAACTTGCATCCCATTTTTCATTTATGAAGTGCGTGTTTGCTGTGTTGGTTGAATGTCTTCGACAGGCTAAACCTTGAGATAAAACAGGAAAAAGGTACAATGTCTCTGCTCTAAAAGGGTTCATAATCCATTTAGGGCCAGACATATATAGAAAAATCTAGCATACTTCCTTGTTTTTAGCATGCAATAAATACCTGTTGAGTGAGTCAATGCATGAATAATATTTAGAAATAGAAAAGTCAAATACAACTTGAATATTAAAATGTTCCAGGTCTATTGTGATTATGTGTTAATAATATCAAATATATCACTATATCATACCCAGTGCATTTTGAGTCTGGTAAATGGAGATTGGTGCTTTTTTGCTCATTGAGAGAAGTCATTGTGTGCACATCAGAGTCTACTTCCCTGACTGTCTGAGCTCCTAAGTCCTATTCCTGTTCTGGTTTGATTAGCACTCCTGCAGGGCCCAGGTGCCCTATCAGGCTCAAGGAGGAAGAGGTCTAAAGAGAGAGAATTGGAGTCTAAGACAAAATGCTGAAGAAATTGCATTTGGGTTTTTCTTTTAAGGTATTGGCAAAAGGTACCTTGTTCTCAAATATTCATTGTTCCCATATTTTTTTTTAATGTGTCTCCATAAATGGGGAACAAAAACATGAGACAACTAGAAAATTTCAGACTTCTGAGAAGGACATCCTGAAATAGAAATCCTTCTTAATAATGTATAGACTAAACTATGGGACTTCAGAAACTGACAACAAATCAGCTGGCTTCCATGGTCACTTTAAGGACATTCCCCTCCTTGAGTAGAGGTCACATCACCCCATCAACTCCCAGTCATCTTCCCATCAGCTCCACCATCAGCACACAGAAATTCACACAAGTTTACTGTTTGGTATTCAACAAAATATATATTTTATCCAGTTGGGTGTGAAGTCAGAGGAAACTAAATACTAGAATAGTATAAAGGTCCTAAAATTATAATTGCTAGCATTTATCATGCTAACTATGTGCTCCATCTTACATGCGTTTTTCTCACCATTATTGAGTCCATTTTTCAGATTAAGATACTGAAACAGAGAAAGGTCAAGTGCTTTTTCTAAGGTCACACAGCTACTAAGAAGTACAACTAGCATTTTAATCCAGGTCAATTCTTGAGCCTGAAATTTCAATCTCTAGGGCAAATCCAAGTTAAAGGCATGGCATATTGAAAACCGCAAGAACAATTATTTCATAATATTATAATATATTGGAAAGATCAAGGAGTGAGCCACCTCTCTGATGACTTAATCCTCTCAAACACAAGCAGGGGTTTTGGTATGGGAATGTGCGGGAATCATGTCCTGATTACACGTAGGACACGATTACATAGAAGCTATTTCCAATTCCTCCAATTGCTGATTCAGTTTCTGATCATTGTTTTATACAAGCACAGAGTAGAAAGTTAGAAAGTTCCTGAAATAACTCAAAAATCCTCAGAGACTTGCCTGTCAGTGTGTATTGTCAATCCCATCAACCCCACGTGAATGAGAAAATAGCGATTGAGCAAACAGATCGAACAGAACAGGATCTATTTCTGGAAAACCAAACAAATCCCTCTATCAGTAGTCCTTGTGTCCTGGAACTGCTCGTGCCTGTTAACAGTAAGAGTTAGTCAGCTGGACTGTCCTAGAACACATCTGGCTGCCTATTCAGTCACATTCTTTTAAAGGAAGAGAAGGAACTAAATCATCACTTCCACTCTTGTTTCTTGAGACACATGGGATGCCTTTGTTCTTACACCCTACAGAAAGCAACTCAGGGACGTCCTGGTTTTGGCACTTGCATCTTTGGCACTTGTAGATCTGAGCGCTTGCCTGGGTCTTAGTCACTGGATAGTCACTGGATATTGAGACACTGAATGTGATTGTCCGTAGGAGTTCTCCTTAGGCTATAAAAGAGAATGAAAGAATTTTTTTCAGATAGACCTCAACCATCCATCATGATTCCTCTTCAGAACTTGATTTCAAATGTTTGTGTTACAAGAACATCCTGTCCATTATATCACATGGGGGCAAATAGAGATGATTTCAAAATGCTATTAGGGTGAGAAGGGCCTCTATCAACAGATTTTCTCCAAACACTATCAGCTGGTACCAGCAGGGTGGCTCTCCTTTGCAGAACACCTTCAGCCTAGGCTAGATGGCTTTCCACTCCAGACACCAACATAAAAATGGGCTAAATGAGATCATCTCTGAGGCCTCAGCTAGTAGGACGTAAATAGCCTTGTGGGCCCATTAACATGAAAGTTTTCCATTTAATTTTGGTGCCAACTTTCACAGAACTTTATGGGTGACATAAGAAAACCCACTTTGGATTTATACAGTGGCTGGGTTTGTCTTATGATGCCTTCCCTCCTACAACATGTGGGCATGTTGTCTTCCATGTTAAACGTAGTTGGAGAGCCAAAACCACTGCAGTGGTTGGGCAGGATAACTTCACATCTTCACACATATATACTGTTAATGACCCAGTAGGTAAAATTGAACCCCAGCCTATTTTTCAAAGATACTTGGAATTACATAATGACAAAACAAATACCTGCTCAGCACCTCAAATAAGTTATTATCCTTATCCTGAAATCTTTTCCCTTTCCACTCTTCCCATGTGCCTGTTCTATGACTCTCTGTTAAGCTTTTCCCATGCTCACATTCTCCCTCTCTCTTTCACACATAGACGCACACATACGCACATATGTGTATATACATTGGCAAACGTGGACAAATCACCCCGACAGAATAAACTCCCTCCTCTCTGTCCTTTTGTTCTCTACACCATCTATAGTATACACAGTGTGTTGCCATCAATCTCCTCCACTAGCCAGTAAACTAGAGGAGGAAGAACCATACATTATTATTCTCTGTACGCCCTACCCAGTATCTGGCACACGGTAGTGTTTAACAAGTACTTGGCATATAGATGGATGATGGAATAATTCATGGATCGTGTAATGAATGCCAATAGGAGAAATAAGATTTGTTTTGAAACATAACTTTAAAATCTAATTCTTTCTCAAAAATAAAAAAAATAAAACAGCTTACTAAACTGAAACCTTAAAATAGCAACTTTTGCAAAGTAAGTGTTTATGAGAAGAAAGGTTGCTCTGTACAAAACTTCAACACCATGTGGATACCCAATTTTAATATTTGACCAAAAGGTTTCAATACACATGTATACACAGACTTCATAGTAAACTTGCTAATAACCTGTGAGCCTCTATGGGACATAAGCTAAGCAGCCTAATACCCTTCAGGGGTTAATTTCTATTTTTCAACCAGCATCACTATCAATCCTTCTGCCTTTCCAAATTGGGTCAACAACAATCTTGTCTTGATAGAGTGAAAGTATACTTGCAGCAAAGCATGAGTCACCCTGTGGTTTTCCAGAAACAAATCATCAGGCATTGAAATGTGTCTTTTTACACCAAGAGACTAAGCTGAGTCAGACCAAAATACCAAGGAGAAGAAGCATGCTTTAGAAAGGCAGACCAGAGTGAATATATCAGTCCCTATCACTGTACAGATTTACAGTGACATTGATTTAAAGAATTTTTACATAGTTTTTTTTAAATTAAAGTACTTAAGATCTCTTTAAAGAGCTCTTCTTCTTCTTCCAACTTAAACTGCCATGGGCTCTTAAACACCTTCAACTGGCTTAACATCTCCTTTCTCTTCACCTGTTGCCTCTCTCTCGCCTCCTCTTTAAAGCCAGAAGAGTCGTCACTGTTCACCCTGTGTTTCCTTGCCTCCTGCCCCTCTTGACTCGACCCTTTCTAATCTGGCCTCTCAGCCCATTATCTCTATGGTCATTCAGGTCATGCAGGCTCCAGGACTGGATATGTTTCAGTCCTTGTGTCACTCGCCTTTAGCAGCGTTCAATTCCGTTGGCCAGTTCCTCCTTCCTCAAGCATTTCTCCCTATACCTTCTGTGACACAGCATCCTTCAGTGACGCTCCTACTCTAGACACTCCTTCTCAACCTCCTTTCTGGGCCCACCTTCCTCTATCCAGCTATTCATTATCAGTGCGCATTTTTTCCCATCAACATAACTCTCTCCCTAGTCAGTCTCCACGGGTCTGTGGCTTTAGTAACTGCTTCTGTGACAAAACTCTCAAATGGGTATCTGCCCTTCTCTGCTTGACTCTTCCTGCTTGATAATTCAAAGACACCTCAAACTCAGTTCATTTAAATTAAAACTCATAAATGTCCCACCCTTCCCCCTAAAAAAAAAAAAAACCCACCTGACTTTCTTTCAGCATTCCCCACTTCAGTAATTATAATATCACTCGCTCTGAGGCATCAGCCAAACACCCAATTCCCTCTCCCCACCCATATCCAGCCTGTCACACAGTATTTGGATTTCCCTTCTCAGGTGCTTTTAACTCTGTCCACCTCTCTTCATTGCACTACCATCACCTCTTGCCTAAAATAATGGCAGTAGCCTCCTGACTGAACTACTTGGACCTTCCAACCCCCTTGCCACACTATGGCCAGAATGACCTCTTCAAAGCCCAAATCCTGGCACCACTCTCTGTATAAAACCTTACAACGGCTTCCCACAGCTCTTAAAAACCAAACTCCACATCCAGCGCCTGACAGCCTCAGATGCATTGCCCTCTCCTAGCCTCTCCAGCCTCATCTTGTCCCCAGTGCCTCTCCATTCTGGCCAGAAAGACCTCCTTTCAGTTTCTTATACTTACCACACGTCTTCCTGCCCTGGGCTTTTGGATCTCTTGTTCTCCTGCTAGCATCACCCTTTCTCCCCTCATCACCTAGTTAATGTAGATATTAACTTTCCCATTACAACTCAGATTCACTGCCTTAGGGAAGCTTTCTGTAACCTCCTGACTAATGCTAAGGTCCTCAAAGTATTTCAGATCTCTCCTTATAATACTTGTTATACCTGTCATCTTGTTTTTTGTCGTTGTTACTTTGTTTGGTTGATTTTTGCCTTGATTGTCTGACTAGTGTCTGTTTCCTCTAATAAACAAGTTCTATGGAGGGAGCCCCCCTCCTCAGCCCCTAGCACACAATAGTGAAAGTGAAAGTCACTCAGTCATATCCAACTCTCTGTGACCCCATGGGCTGTCCATGGAATTCTCTAGGCCACAATACTGGAGTGGGTAGCCTTTCCTTTCTCCAGGACATCTTCCCAACCCAGGAATCCAACCCAGGTCTCCCGCGTTGCAGGCAGGTTCTTTACCATATGAGCCACAAGGGAAGCCCAAAAATACTGGAGTGGGTAGCCTATGCTATAGATAGTCAGTAAATATTTGCCAAATAAGCAAATGACCAATTTTGTATCTCCATAGAAAATTTTTAATAAAATTTTTCTTAGGCAAGTGGTGACAAAAGCCAAATTAATGAATTCACAATAATTCATTTTAAGAGAAAAAGGGATTCATATGATGGCATTTTCAGTGTATCTTTGTGCCAAGTATATTCTTTGTTTAAGCAGTATTTTCTTAAATAAGTTCTTCCCAAAAGTACTATGAGAGATCATTTTATTTAACAGAGAGTGAGATATTCTGTGTGTATGTACATATATATCAGATACAGTGTTATAGTGGATATGTTACAGGTAAAACTTCCAATGCAGACATTGTAAAACTATTTATTTCCAAAAGGTTTGAGGCCAAGTGTTCAACCACAACAGATGGAGTTTTTATTAAATAATTCTACAAAAACAGTATAGACACTCCTTAGAATGCTCTTAAACAACCAAGAATGTACATGCATACAGGTGGGACAATGGCTAACACATATGCAACTTATGGCAGGCTTCCCTGGTGGCTCAGTGGTAAAGAATCTGCTTGCAGTGCAAGAGACACAGGGGACACGGGTTTGAGCCCTGGGTTGGGAAGATTCCCTGGAGAAAGGAATGGCAACCCACTCCAGTATTCTTGCCTAGAGAATCCCATGGACAGAGGAACCTGGTGGGGCTACAGTCCATGGGGTCGCAGAATTAGACACAACTGAAGCGACTGAGCATGCATGCATGCAACTTGTACAGCTCAAACAAGATGACTCTCCTTATCACAGAGCTGATACAGGTATGAAAATGAAAGTGAAAGTGTTAGTCACTCAATCATATCCGACTGAGCGACCCTATAGACTGTAGCCCGCCAGGCTGCTCTATCCATGGGGTTCTCCGGGCAAGAAAACTGGAGTGGGTAGCCATCCCCTTCTCCAGGGGATCTTCCTGACCCAGAGATCGAACCCAGGTCTCCTGGATTGCAGGCAAATTCTTTACTGCCTGAGCCACCAGGGAAGCCCCAAAACAAGTATGTCACATCTATTTTCCCCCAGCTTTCCTCACAGCTCTACGAAGTCCAGGCAGTGCAGAAAAGCACTCAACCTTTAAAATCATCTAACATCCTACAGTCAGATGTCAGTAACACGTATCCATGAGATCATAGAAATGAGTTGACAGCATGGGACCAACATGAGAAGAGTGTATGGAACCCTTTTTTATTCAATGTTCAAGAATAAGATTGAGCAGTTCTCTCCATTCATTTCTACCACGCCTGATCTTTTCCCATTGGTCCCTGTCAGTCATTACTGGGCAAGTGTGGGCCAGTATTATTTGGTAGGTTCCCATAAGGGACCCAAAGGTGACCATACTTAACTTCTCAGAACTATTGAACAGGTTACCCTCTTAGCAGGTGGCCTTAGAATTTTTGTTTCACTGATGAACAATAAATAAGCCAAATTCCACAAACATCGATTCTGAGCATTTTTTCCCCATAGCTCTATTAACCCAAATCAAGGACATGCATATGATCTTTTTTTAAACTTAAAAAAATTTATTAATTTTTAATTGAAGGATAATTGCTTTACAGTATTGTGTTGGTGTCTAGCAAACATTAACATGAATCAGCCATAAGTTTACCTATGTCCCTCCCACTTGAATATTCCTCCCCTCTCCCTTCACTTCCCACCCCTCTAGGTTGTTACAGAGCCCCAGTTTGAGTTCCCTGAGTCATATAGCAAATTCCCATTGGTTACTTATTTTGCATATGGGAATGTATGTTTCCACGTTGCTCCCTCCATAGGTTCCACCTTCTCCTTGCCCCTCCTCCCTAGCCATGTCCATACGTCTATTATTCTCTGTGTCTGTGTCCCCTTTGCTGCCCTGCAAGTAGGTTCATCAGTGCCATCTTTCTAGATTCCATATATATGTGTTAGTTTACGATATCTGTTTTTCTCTTTCTGACTTACTTCACCATATGATCTTATACTGCTGTCCTATTCTTTAATTTTATGGAAAGTTCATAACAACTTTTTTCCCACTATTGGTTTTGCCACTTTACTATTTTGGATATTGTATGGCCTATTACTGTCATCTACCAGGAAGCTACTATCATTTCTTAGAAGTTCTTGAGCCATGTTAGAATCAGCTGGAGATGCTGCTAAAATGCAGGATCCCTCACCCTACCCTAAGATTATGTAAACAATAGGTTCAGGGTGGTGCCTTGGAATCTGCATTTTAATAAGCCAGCACGTAATTCTGATATAGGTGCTCCTCAGAACACAGGTTGGGAAACACTGCTCTACAAGTTTATAAAATAGTAGTTCTAAAAGCCTTTTTTTTAAGAACAATATTTCGGCAGTTAATAGAGAAGCCTAGAAAGCAAGCTACATTTTGATGGGTATGAGATTACTGAGAAAGGAAGTCATTTGGCACATGTGAAAGTGCTCTCAAAGGGCTACTGTCAAATTGAGTTTGCCTGTCTTTTTTTGGACCCCACACATCTTGTAGGATGTTACAAAATCAATGCTGGATTATGCCTCCTTGTTTATTCACTACTGGTAAGGAAATATGGGCCTCTAAACACTGCCTGGGTAGTCATATGAAATATGCCATTCGTTAACGATCCTTAGTGATTTCAGAAACCACAGACACTCAGTCTACTGCATGTGGCTCCTAGAGCCTCCTCACTAAGTGCTTCTACCCCTTTTTAAGTGTACCCTCTATAATCAGAGTTGGGTTTATTAGACCTGGCACACACACAAGAAAATCAGTAAAACCATAAAAGGGAATTGGAGTAAACTTGAGACTCTCAATACATGGAAAGAAATTCCCCACAGACTGTATAGGAGTTGTAATTCTCAGAAGCAGTCATTTCAAGGGAAATTTTTTTTTAAAAAGACATACTTTTTCTCAGTTCTTATTTTAAAACTAAATATTTGAGATTTACATATTTCTTCAAGATTATGCCTTCTTTTGAAGGTATTTGTCTTTAATAATCAGGAAAAATATCTAAGAATTCAAATATCACAAATTAAATTTATGACAATCTTAATTATTTGTGCATAATGCAATACTTTTTTAAGACAAAAGTTGCATGAGCCAGAAGCACACAGCATAAGGAACTTCTGGGTGTGGATAGTAGTCAGTACAATGTGAATAATAGTTAATGGCAGTGGGGGTGTCAGCATCTACTGTCATAAGAATAAGCAGGAAGCCTGCTTCTGGGGGCTTCCAGGGACAAAAGGGAGCAACCACTAATGATGTGGAAAAGATTCCCAATGCAGCCCAATCCATTATTGGATTAGCTTGAAAATGGCCGTTGTGATGAACAAATGGATCTGTTACTCAAAATCAGAAGAGTTCACCTCTTTTTGGGACTCTTTGAATTGCTTGTCACACCTCAAGTTCAAAGCCTGCAGTCCTTGAACTTTAAAAGGGTTTATTGTCTTACTCTGAATTCTCTCACCATTCCTAATGCTTTAATATAGTATAGGTTCATTACATCCTTAATTGGAGGGAAGGAGATAGGTTTTATCCTCAGGCCATTAGGATATGGTATTTATAAAAACCAACTGTGCATCGTTATAGTCAGAGAAGTTGACCATGATCATGATGATAATAACTACTATTTGTTGACATCTTATTAGATAGCAGGACTTAGTTAAACAAGGCTACTGTTAACTTTTACAGCATTTTGTGTGCCTTTATTTATGGTGGTTGATGTCCACTTGGGGGGCTGTATGACTTAAATAGCAAAATTCCGGCTGACTTTCAACCCCTACACCCCCCTTAGCTGAGTGCTCTTAGGCAGGGAACAACCTGCTCGGTGGCCCTGTTGTTAAGCATGACATCTCCGGAGAAGAGGAAACTGAAGCTCAGTGAGGCTAAATAACTTGCACAAGACCAGTCAGCCATTAAGTTTCAATTTCTGGACTTCAGCTAAGATCTGATTCCAAAGTCATTGCCCTTACCCCATCAACTCTCGGCCTAGACCAAAGAAAATCTTTGGTACAGCCCTATATGATTTATTATAGTAAGGAGAAAACATGGCATCCAATACACTATGTTTAACTAAATTATAATTGGCTAAGGTCTGTACCAGGTGAAGCAGTTGGTAAAGAATGTGCCTGCCAGTGCAGCAGACACAAGAGACATGCTTCAATCTCTGAGTTGGGAAGATGCCCTGGAGTAGGAAATAGCAACCCACTCCAGTATTCTTGGCTGAAAAATCCCATGGACAGAGGAGCTTGGCAGGCTACAGTCCATGGAGTTGCAAAGAGTCAGACACAACTGAGCATACACACACACACACACACACACACACTCAAGGATATAGTCACAATTGCAATAAACCTTAATACAAGGTGGAGACCTTAAATTACTAAACTCTTGTGCTCTTGAGTTGTATGACTACAGAAATTCTTATTTTTCATCATGTTCATTACAAAGCATTAGCTTTCACTTTGCATGATGTCCAGGGATTTTTAGGATTGGTCTCTCCTTGAATCTCACACCTCATTTCTTGATTGCCGATCCTACCAGGTTCCCATCACTAAGAATAAGTGATAGTTTCTAGAATGCATTGCATGCCCACTCTGTCAGCCTCAGCCCTTTGCAGGTTATTTTCTTTCTTTTTTCAGAATATCCCTCTTCACTTCACCTCCATCACTACCATTTGTCCTTCAGAATTCAGCTCAGACACATATACTCCAGGCAGCTTTCCTGCTTCCTATCCCCAGTGTAGAATAGGTGCCTCTCCAGAGTATTCCAGTCTCCTTTTTTTTTTTTTTAATTTTATTTTATTTTTAAACCTGAAACACTGTATTAGTTTTGCCAAACATCAAAATGAATCCGCCACAGGTATACATACACTCCGCATCCTGAATCCCCCTCCCTCCTCCCTCCCCACACCATCCCTCTGTGTTGTCCCAGTGCACTAGCCCCAAGCATCCAGTATCCTTACCTCTGGCTTTCAGTTACATTCTGGCAGGAGATCAGAGGGAGGGAGCAGAGTGAGGTCTGCTTATTTATTCCCGACTCCCTCCCTGCTTGGTCCCTGCAGGTTGACCGTGTCCTCCATCCACAGCCACAGACAGGCAGTGCTTTGCATACAGCCTCTAACTGTTCTCTTCAACTTCCTATTTAGCCAGAGGGGTGTTGAGCCTCCTCCTGGCTCCTGGCCCCAGAGCACTACGGTGCCTTTCCTACACCGTGCCCACATCTGTGTAAATAGTCCCTTTATTAAGTCCCTTCAGTCACAACAGCTTGAGGTGCCCCTGTTTCCTGCTATGACCATGCCTGATCCACAGCTGATCCCATCTGGTATCCAGGAAGCTTCATGCCTGTGCCGGCTGGACCTTCACAGGCTCTAGGCCCCTGATTAGTCCTTAAGAAAGGCAAGATCTTTTCTAATGGGGATTCAGAAGAGCTTTCAAATAAAGTCCAATATGACCTCCCCTATGATTATCTGATACCCAATCTCTTTCCTGGATCTTACACCAAAAAAATCTTCAATTGCCTACGGGCACCCCTCCCCCCAGCCCCCACCTTCAGCTCATGACTTTGACCAAAGTGATTGCTTTACAAACTTGCTTTTGAGTTCATTGATTCTTCCAGCTTCTTTAGGTTTTTTACTTTCATACATTTCCCCTGACATGTCATTCTTGTTACCCCAGTCCTTCTCTGCACTCCTCCCACAAGTTCCTCTCTCCCTTCTTCAGCTGGGACCCAGCCCTCAAGTCACTCTCTCCCAGCTAGAAGTAGAATTTTCTTTCTTTGAGTTCTGTAATGCTTGGCCTCTATATCCCAAACTCTACACTGAGTTGTCAAATTTGTAAAATGCTTTATCTCACCACAAGATGATAAACTCAAGCTCTCTCTGAGCTGGGCTTCGTGACCCCCTCAGATCCAAACGCAGTGCTTTACAGCTTACATGTGCTCAAAATTATGTGTGAGATGACTGGATATGGCTGATAGATCAATAGAGGAATATTCTTTATTGCTCTAAGGTATCTGTGCCTGATATGATTCACCAACTTCTCATTGAGTAAGACTAACATTTTCAAATTTCATCTTTTATCAACATAAATGTTGTCAAGTTTTGGTCCACAAAAGGAATACAATGAATATATAACCATTTGTATTAGCAGTCTCAGATTTTTAAGTTGATAAACATGGAATGGGTTCCAATTACACTAGAGAATTCAGTTTAATATTTCATAAACTGAATTATTTTCAGTTTATTTCATAAATAAATATTCCGTAAACTGAATTATTTTTAACCAACTGATAATTTTAAAAAGGAACAGTTGCTGGTTGGTAGAGAATGTCTTAGCCAAACTGATGCTTTGAATGAAATAATGTGTTAATTGGCACGTGAGAAAATATTTCAATATCTTGTATGCATTACATGCAAGCAAGATAGTTTTAGGCACATGATCATTTCCTCATAGTCTCATTTGACATGTTATTTTTCAAGTGGAATATGATCATCCTTAGAAAGAATTAGTTCCCCATTTTGACCATGAAGAGACAGCAATATCATGTGAGAATTATTGCTCACCAGGACGTGTAATGGGCAATAGACCTATTAAAAGAACGCATGGCCAGTAATGCACTTATGCCAGACATAATTGTTTTAAAAACCTTTTTTTAGAACCTAGCTAGGATAGCCACGGGGTGGCGGTGGGAGGGGAGGGGGTGCGGAAATAGTTTTTCTCTTTTTTTGCCTTTTTAAACTGTTTTGAAATTAATCCTATAGGTACAAATAGCCTGACTTTTAAGAATTACCTGAAGTTGACTCTGATTCCTAAATTAAGGTCCTAACATGCAGCTAGTTTAAAATGCTGCTGAAATTTCCTTCCTAAAATCTTTTCCATGGACTTTTTCCTGGGATCCACTTTCACTGGAAGTGAGAATCTACAATGAAGTCCTCTTTGCTCAGCAGCATTTCTCTATCAGTCTTCATCCTTTCATTTTCCAGTAAGCCTTTCATTTTCTCTGGAGTCTCTCACAATCATTGTGGGCATGTGGGTCTGTGGGTATGTTATCCCAGCCACTTCATGTCTCAAACAGTTCCTTCGACTATTTTGGTCACATACACTTCAAGGGAAGCATTTGCACCTGCCTTGAGATTTTGATCTACATTGAGAAGTTCTTGTAGCTAATTCCCAGTGTCAGATTCAGAAGGAGCCATGTGCTTAAACATTACCTAAATCCCAGTCCTCTAGGACCTCTAGACCTTCCCCAAGACCTCTAGCACTTGGGGAAGACGCGGTGTCCCAAGTGCTTTACTTGCTGTATAAAGGAAGCAAGGACTGTGTTTATGGAAAATTTAAATTTGCAAAGAGCATACTCCCTTTAAGAAAGCTCTTAATAGATTATTGCTAGCAGAACACAGATCATTTTGTTAACATTGATTGTGGATGATTCTTAAGCAAGTGCTTTGCATACTCTCCTCTATGCCCAGTCTAGCCACCATGGGGCATGCTAGAAAATGGGAGGTATTTCTCATCATTGAAACCTCAGATCAAATGCCACCTCGAATGTGCAAGCTCTTTCCTGACCACTTACATGCATCTGCATCAACCCCAAGTCACTCACTCTCTTCATCATAAACTATCACTATCTAACAATATATTTCAGATATTGTTTCTGTTGCTGCTGCTGCTGCTAAGTCGCTTCAGTCGTGTCCGACTCTGTGCGACCCCATAGACGGCAGCCCACAAGGCTCCCCCAACCCTGGGATTCTCCAGACAAGAACACTGCAGTGGGTTGCCATTTCCTTCTCCAATGCATGAAAGTGAAAGTGAAGTCACTGAGTCTTGTCCGACTCTTAGCGACCCCATGGACTGCAGTCTACCAGGCTCCTCTGTCCATGGGATTTTCCAGGCAAGAGTGCTGGAGTGGGGTGCCATTGCCTTCTCTGATTGTTTCTGTTACTAGCCTTAATTTGGGATTGACAATGGAAGATCCAATTGACTAGTCATCAGACAAGAAGGGAAAAAAGCCAGATTAACTTTAATAAATTTGTTTATAAAAACTATATATTTTATTATTTCTTACCCTGACAGTGCTGTCATGATGGACAAATACCCCATATGAGCTAGTTATTTAACCTACATTAGAAAAGAAAAATGATGGATGGGAAGGACAGGTTGTGTTCATAAGTTCAAAGAGCTACTGTCCAAATTTAACAGTGATTAACAAATTTCATTACTTTCAAGGTGCTATGAATATCAAACATTAATGTAAATAAATAAATATTGTCATACACCTCAGAAATCTGATTCTTTTACATGAATTGGAAGAGTGAATCTTACATAGTTTGTAAAACAAATGAAATTATTCAGTTCAACATATAAACTTCTAACATCATAATCGATCTTCTAACTCTGTGGTTCTGTGTTATCATACGTACTCTACTTCAGTGTGAAATGAATCCATTAATTCAACAAAAATTTACACACTTCATAATAGATATGCCTGATGTAACAATAGTGAACAAAGCAAAGACCCTGACCTCACTGAGCTTTCAGCTGAATGGTAAAGAAAGACATTAATCAGGTAAATGCCAATAATCATCTTTGAATGATGATATCTGAGAAAAGAAACATGCCAGATACTCTGAGAATATATGGCAGACAAAGTCAGTTGGGTCTGGGTTTGGGAGAAGTCTCCCAGAGGAAGCAATGTTTTGAGTTGAAATATGAAATAATTAGTTTTTAACTAGGTGAAGATTTAACTGTGAGGAGTGGAGGTAGAGTGTGTGTTCCAGAGAGTGGAAAAATCATGTTCAAAAGAGTGGGGTAAGTTTGTTTTTGCAGCTGTTAAGGATTCATGAAAACACATATTTGCACTACATTGACTTTTGCTGGCAAATAGCTAAATATACTTGGTTTGTGATTGTTTATAAAACTATATTTCTAAAAGTTTGTGTGAACAAAATACCATGAAACAAAGGACTTAGGAAGAACAATGCTGAGTATCTGGATGAACCTTAAGAAACTGCTAACCAAATGCTCTTTTCGTGAACTATATTCCTTTTGCAAATCTCAGTGAGGGCTTTCAACACTTTCCCATTATCATATCTAAACTGTGCATTCTTTTAGGGACAAAGGGGGAAAGCTTAACCAAATTCATAATTTTTTAGCCATTTTCCAAGTATACTTTTATACTTGGTTCACTGTACAATTCTGACTTTTGATCACTTGCCAAATGAATAATGAAAAATAAATGGCTTGATTGTTATATTACCTTTAACAGTTATAAATCAAGATGGCCAGCCCCTCATAGAAGGAAAACTTAAAGAGAAGCAAGTCAGATGGAAGTTCATCAAAAGGTGGAAAACCCGTTATTTTACACTGGCTGGAAATCAACTTCTGTTTCAAAAAGGAAAATCTGTAAGTCCCTCTGCCATCTTTAAACTTGTGTTTTTAAAGCCTTGATCTTTGCCAACCTGATAGGCATTTTGTCTGGAGTAAAATGGCCAATAATTTTTCCTTCTCCATTTTACAGTTTTACGGTGTCTTTTTATTATACATACCTTTTTGACTGTTCTGTTCATTCCTACATAAGTTGGTTTACTGTCCTTCTCAGTTTATTATGGAAGGGTTTTTTTTGTTAACATAAGTTTTAGAAGATGAACCACAGAAGGCCTACCCAGGAATCTTGACTTGAACACCGTACATTCTGTTTCCTTGTGGATCACCTACATAAATATGTGGCTTTGACTCTGACTTCTTTTATGATTGAAGGCTATATTTGGACGTGGGGACCTGAGGAAGGGGAATAGTAGGCAGGGAAGAAGGAAAAAAGGTTGATTTATTTTAAGTACTTTTTATGTAGTCAACCAAACTCAGTTTTGTTTGGGGAAAATATTACTATCTTTCATTTAATATTCAGTTAATGGATAGAACAGAATTCTGAAAGAATTAATAAATATTCATTTAATATAATTTTCAATCTGAAGTAGGATACTCAGTAAATATCTGTATTCTGAATTTTCAGTGAGAAACTTGTGAAATAATATTATATTGCAATCAATAATGCAAAGCTATACCTTTCTTTCCAAATCACATTTATTTATCATTAAACTCGTCTCACTCAAGATCAAGGAGCATGAAATCTTGATGTACTTCTTGCCTATTTTGAGATATAATAATATTAACTTCTCGGTGCTTATCATGTGCCACAGAGGATTACCTCTCACAATCTTCAGAACAATTCTTTGAGATCAGCACCATTGTTATTGCCATTTAATAGATGGGGAAACTGAGGCACAAAGAGACTGATGGGCTTGTCTGAGGATAGAGCCAGTAAGGTGAGAAAGGGTAAAACTGGCGTTAGATTCAGGCAATGTGACACCAAAGCATGTTCTTAAATGAGTACACTGTCAAGCTTCCCATGTACATCTCAAATACAGGGTCAGTAGCAAATCAAAGTGTGTCTGGATTAATTGATGAGAGTGTTAAATTACTAAAAAATTACATTTCACTAAGAGCACATGCATTGCATCTTTAGGACGCTCATTACCAAATTTGTTTGAACTTCTCAACAGAAATCAAATATGGTATATCTGTATTATGATGAATTCTGATCAGTGTTCTTTTAGTTAATAAAGCTTCACGTTAACTTTTTAAATGAAAAAGAACATTTTGATGGCACCTGTTTTGAACTCATGTTACTTTCTTCATCTGTGTGTTTTATAAAATATACAGATGGACTTTCCTGTGGCTAAAGATCTTTTTGAATGAGAAATGTAATGGTGTGTTCAATTTGGAAAGTTATTGGAGGTGTAAGGAAACTTTTTTTTAGCATAGGTTCACATTGAAGCATTTTTAAAGTGTTTAAAATGACCATTTGAACTTCCTATCTTTGTTAAAGAAATCAGAATAGAAGTTAAGATGTAGTGATTTTTCCGATCCCTTGGGACAGAGTAGAGTTAATGCATAAGAGTGTTTTTCCTGAACTCGAATACTGACCTTTATACTTCTTGATTCAGAGCTCTTTAATAAAATTTAGAGAATAAGCTATTTTATGATTGGCTAACTTATTTGACATCTTTATCAGGAGATAATGATTTGACATTCCAGAAGTCTGACAGATCATTTGGCTCAAATATTAGGAAATACTATAATATAGCATAGAGACCACACCAAAACCCCTCTCATCCTTAGGGACACTGTAACCTTGCTGTGGTCAGCAATCCAGCTGCAGCTTCAGCCGCATCATAGAGGGCCTTTCTTGTAAATGAGGAAAATGTGCATTTTAAAGTAAGAACTAAAAGCTTATAGTGTTATTTTTCACTTTTGCCTTCTAAGGTCTTCATCTCCACCAAACAGCTAGGTAATGGTTTCCTTTGATTTCTTGTCTGTTTCTATCTTAGTTGATTTACTGTCCACTGGTAACCTTTTTTTTTTTTTTCTTGTTCACCTCCTACATGTATCAATTTTCTACTATAATCTAATTTAAAATACATAATTTTATTACTGTCAGATACTTACTATAAACCAAATTAAACTAACAAAGTATTGCTATTATCTTATAGAAATATCTTCACTTTTTATTCTGTATATCCCCTAAAAAATTTTGAAAAATCTGCCTAACACCTTGTAGCATTTTAATTTATGTAAATATTTTTATCATAAGTTTAAACAGTTGCACAATAGTATTCAATAGAAAAAATACTTTCTATTGAATTGTAAATATTGTCACTTTAAAATTTAAAAAAACACATCTCTCCTTTAAATGCAACCCATAGAATAAAAAATACCATTGCAATTTGACACCTAACACCATCCATTTAAAAAAATATACAAATTAGCTCTTTAATTGAGGCATTCAGGTTGTTTCTTTGAAATCATAGTTTTGTTCTACCATTCCCATAGCATTTTATCCTGATCACCCTATCGTTTTCGACTGCAGTAAAACTATGTATATATATTTAAATTTAGTGATTTTAATTTCTTGTGGCCATCAGTCTCAAAGTGTTAAGATCTTTTATTAACTTTCAAAAATATGTTACTTATGAAAAGCTATAAGTATAATATTAAATGTAATAAATAGTTATTAAACATTAAAAGTTAAATGCTTTTTAATGCTTGGTTGAAGGATACTTCCCTTACATCAGTATTTTTTTTAATTGAAGTATAGTTGATATATAATGTTGTGTTAATTTCTGCTGTACAGCAAAGTGATTCAGTTATACATTTATTATATATATGTATATATATATATACCTTCTTTTTAAATATTCTTTTTCTACAATGTTTTATCATAGGATATTGAAGATAGTCCTCTGTGCTATACAGTAGGACCTTGTGATTTATCTGTTCTACATATAATAGCTTACATCTGTTAATCCCAACCTCCCACTCCATCCCTCCTCTAACCCCTCCGCTTTGGCAACCATAGATCTGTTCTCTATGTCTATAAGACTGCTTCTGTTTTGTAGATATTAGATTCCATATATAAGTGATATCATATGGTATATATCTTTATATTTCAGACTTACTTCCCTTAGTATGATAATCTCTAGTTGCATCCATTTTGCAGCAAATGGCATTATTTTGTTCTTTTTTATGGCTGAGTAGTATTCCATTGTATATATGTAACATATCTTCTTTACCCATTCATCTGTTGATGGGCATTTACATTGTTTCCTTGGCTATCTTGGCTACTGTGAATAGTGCTGCTATGAACAAAGGAGTGCATGTATGTTTTTGTTATAGTTTCTACCCCCAAGAGTGAGATTGCTGAGTCATATGATAATTCTGTTTTTTGTTTTCTGAGGTGCATCCATACTGTTTTCCACAGTGGCTGCACCAAATTACATTCCCACCTACAGGGCAGGAGGTCTCCCTTTACTCCACACCCTCTCCAGCTTTTCTTTTAGACTTTTTTCTTCTAGACTTTTTAAGGATGGCCATTCTGACTGGTGTGAGATGGTACCTTATTGTAGCTTTGATTTGCTGTTTTTTAATAATTAGCAATGTCAAGCATCTTTTCATGTGCCTAGTGGCCATCTGTATGTCTTCTCTGGAGAAATGTCTATTTAGGTTTTTTGTCCATTTTTCACTTGGATTGTTTGTTTTGTTGTTGACTTGTATGAGCTATACGTACATTTTGGAAATTAAGCCCTTGTCAGTTGCATCATTTGCAAATATTTTCTCCCATCCTATAACTTGTCTTCTCATTTTGTTCATGATTTGCTTTGCAAAAGCTTGTAAGTTTAATTAGGTCATATTTGTTTATTTTTGTTTTAATTTCTATTGCCTTGGGAGATTGACCTAAGAAAATATTGGTACAACTTATGTCAAAGAATGCTTTGCCTATGATCTCTTCTAGAAGTTTAGTGGTGTCATGTCTTATGTTCAAGTCTTTAATCCATTTTATTTTTATGCATAGTGATAGGGTGTGTTCTAACTTCATTGATTTACATGCAGCTGTCCAACTTTCCTAGCACCACTTGCTGAAGAGACTATCTGTTTCCCATTGTATATTCTTGCCTCCTTTGTTGAAGATTAATTGACTGAAGTGTGTGGGTTTATTTCTGGGCTCTGTTCTTCTGACATCAGTATTTTGAATTGCTCTTTTTGTTTGATGCTCCTGAGATTTTTCCAAGGTGGACAATACACCATAGAAAGTTTGGGATAAGTGAAAAAGATGTTTTTCCATTGCAAAGTGAAAAAAGGGTGATTATGAATGGGCAGGTAGGGAAAGGAGGGTTGGCAAGATTCTCAACCACAGCTACATTCTCCAGCAGACAAAATGGACTCAGGGATGTTAAAGATTTGAAATTGCTTTAAAAAAGTATCTGATTTAAAAAAAAAAAATTCATGCTAGCCCAGCCTGACAACTCTGGTGTTAGATTCTTAAGTACCTGCTTTAATGCAAAGAAAACGTAACATCATTAAATATTCCTTCCCTTAATGTTTGTGGACAAATCATGCTTTCAAAGATTGAGAAAGTTTCAAAAACAGCTTAATCTACTTAAACATTGGAGCCCTGTTTATTCAATTAACACCTCTTTCTCAGAGGTAACACAAAGAAAAATTCAATTTCAGGCCTCTAAAATTATCTCAAATTCTTAGTTAATAGTACCCCAAATTGTACACTTCATTTTGCTCTATTAATACAGTGTTAATATCAATAGAAAATGGCATTAAGTCAAAGAAATATGAATCAAACATTTTCTCCAGTCCCACCATATAATACTTTTCTATAAATTGGCTATTTTGTTCTAGCTTAGGATACTACAACAAAAAACCAGCTGCTCACTTCTTCAGTTGTTTTCATGACTATTCAAGGCCTTAGCACCCAAAATAACAAAGGTCTCAAGTCACATGAAGTGAACAGATTCTGATCCTCTTGGAAAATTCTCCAGGAGCCAGAGATCTTTCTATACTCTGGAAGCCAGCTCATGTTCTTTCCTTCCCATGCATTTCAGAAAGATGATCCTGACGACTCCCCAATAGAACTCAGCAAAGTACAGAGTGTGAAAGTTGTGGCCAAGAAACGCAGGGATCGCTCTCTCCCCCGGGCTTTCGAAATTTTCACAGACAATAAAACCTATGTTTTCAAGGCCAAGAATGAGAAGAATGCAGAAGAGTGGCTCCAGTGCATCAATGTGGCAGTTGCCCAAGCAAAAGAGAGGGAAAGTAGAGAAGTAACCACGTATCTCTAGGGATTTGCAAGCCAATCTCATACCAGTTGTATACAACGGGCATGGCACTATCATTGCCAATGTCAAGAAAAGGAAATAAATTCACCAAGTCATGCTGTCTTTTACTAAACACCAATGGAAAAGTTTTCTCCGGGAAGCAAGACTAAAAGTGGCAGGATCCTGGTACATTTCAGATCCATATGGCATTGGCATTAACTCCAGATCCATATGGCATTGGCATTAACTCCAGCTTTGTGAGGCATATAAGAAAAGGAGTTATGGATGATATGGAGCCAGAAAGGGGAGAGAAGGGATCTAGAAACTTCTGTACCTATGGCATTGTACATTATAAGAAAACAACTTTAAAAGATACCTGAACTGCCTGTCCTAAGGAAATATTAGGCAATTCTGATGATAAGTAGTCAATAGTATTAAAAGGAAAAAACCTACAAGGAAAAGTCAAATTGAAGAACACTGAAGAAACCATACAACTTACTTACAGACATATAATTACATTTATCCTATCCTAATGCAAAGGAGGCTACACTTGGTAAAATGGTTCTCAAATTAAGCCAATTATGTAATTAAATATCTGTCTTTGATAACTCCTTATCTGATTATTCCTTTTAGGTTCATATAATATGATCTAAAGTTTAGTTACTTGGCTATATCTCCTGCCAAGGCAGTAAGTGTAAGCTAGGATTAAACACAGAAGACCATTTTCCCCATCTTCAAAACTTATGCCATTTCTGTTAAAATTTGAGATTTTAAAGTTCTATACTTTCTTTCTTTTCATTCAATATTTTAATACCTCAAAATTATAAACATGTATGTGTTTTTGCCATTACCCATAATTTAAAAAATTAAATCATGGTAGGCAGAATTCTAGAATGCCTTTCATGACCCAAACCCGGGTAAAATCTCTTCCCCTGAGTGTGGTGGGACCTACAGCTTCTAACTAATAGAATATGGCAAACAGGACAGGATAGTCTCTCCCATGATTATGTTACATTACATGGCAAAGGAGGGAAATGTTTCAGATGTAATGAAGGTCCTTAATCAGCTGACTGAGTTAACTGAGAGGATGTGGTCTTGGGTAGGCCTGGCCTAATCAGATGAGCCCTTTGAAATGGTGAACAAGTCAGAGACTCTCTCTCTCCCGCTGATCTTGAATAAGCTGCCATGAGTTCTACAGCTTCATGGACATGAATTTTGCCACAAGCAGTGTAAGCAGCTTGGAAAAGGATCCTGAGCCTCAGATAAGAGCCCATTCTCCACCAACACCTTGATTGCAATTATGCGAAACCTTAAGCAGAAAACCCAGCTATACCATGCTTGGACTCCTGATCCATGGAAGCTTTTTGATAATAAATATGTGTTGTTTTAAACTATTAAGTGTGTGTGGTAATTTGTCATATAGCAATAGATAACTAATACAAAAGCTAACTTGTAATACACATACAGGTTTTTTCCTTGAAATTTATTAAACACAGCCTAATATAGAAATGTGGAGAAAGGATGTTAAGTACTTAATACTCTGAATTCTACCCTGACTCTATTGCTAACTCACTAGGATAGGAAATACAAAGGGGCCAAGTTTAAGGAAGGGAACCATTCAATTTTAAGTTTAAATGTAAAATTTGAGACTATTGTGAGTCATGGAAGTTCTTACAAGTTGGGAATAAGAGTTTGGGAGGTCAAAATTTGGGCTCATCATGTAGAGATGGTCACTGAAGATGTGGAATTAGATGAAATTACTCAGGGAGAGTTAGACAACAGAATTAATAAGAGCTTCCTTGGGACACCCAGCATTTAAGCAAAGGGAGGCTGATTAGTATTCAGAGATATTATAAACCAGAGGAAATTATGTCACAAGAGCCAAGATTTTCAAGGGAAAGAAAGAGATCAGTCATATGAAATCCTGAAGAGTAATTGCTTAAGATAAAGAATGACTTTTGCAACTAAGAAATAACTTGTGTCATTGGCAAGAACAATTTCATTGGAGTGATGATGTGAAAGTCAAATTTCAGTGAATTGAAGAATCAACAAGAGGCTAAGAGTTTAAAACAACAACTGAACTCCCCTTTCAAAAACATGGGGCTAAGATGGAGAAAGTGGTTTTGTTGTTTTAAGGATGCATTAGACCTAAGGGAAAGAAGTTTAAAACACAGAAAGAAAGAGGAAAAATAACTTTGCTAGAAGTGAAGAAGGATGAAATCTCCTGTATTCCACAGCAATTTATGAGAACTGCTACCAAGCAGCAGGTACCATGGTGAGCCTAGAAATATGAAAATAAAAGATCCAGCTCCTCCTTTCAAGGAGTTTACAGTGTAGTGAAGGAAACAAACATGTACAACAAAAATTGAAATGCTGTGTGACCAAGTGCCTTGAAGGAGGTATGCACGGGGTCCTGAGGAAACACAGGAGAAGATACCACTGTAAGTGACTTGGAATTCAGCTTGGCCTCCTATAACTGTTCCCCAGAATTGTTAGAAAATGAACTTGTCTTAAAGGACTAGCAGGAGTGTTGTGGGCAGACAAGAAGCAAATGACCAGTAGAGGGAACCATCTTGCAAAGGCCAAGGAGGAAGAGGGAACATGGTTCATTTGTAAAACAGCAAGTCCTCAGCTGGGATTGGAACATAAGGGACCTGTTGGGAGTGGTACAGAATACTCCTGTAGGCCTGCAGGGTCGTAGCATGTAGGGCTTGGGTCCATGCTAGATATTTTGAACTTTTTCCTTAAGATGGTGAAATGTACTGAAAGGTTTTAAGAAGATTTGTATTTAGAGAAAAAATCTTGATCACGGTATAGAGAATGGATTGTAGCAGGGAAATGATTTGGGAGGTTCTTGGAAGGTTGGTGGGGCTTCCCTGATTGCTCAGTTGGTAAAGAATCTGCATGCAATACAGGAGACCCCGGTTTGATTCCTGGGTTGGGAAGATCCCCTGGAGAACAGAACAACTACCCACTCCAGTATTCTGGCCTGGAGAATTCCATGGACTGTATAGTCCATGGGGTCTCAAAGAGTTGGACACAACTGAGCGACTTTCACTTCACTAGAAGGTGGTGAGGACTTAAACTGATATAGTAGCAGAGGGGTTGGAGGGGAATGAAAATGCAGGAAGAATATTGAATTTGTAAACTGGACAGGACACTAGTGGATTGGATGGAGCTGGAGTATAGAAATGGGAAGGAAAGAGTCTCTGATGACTCCAAGGTGCTTTGGAGAAGCCTGATGCTTGATGATAGCATTCATTGAGATAGAAAATTCCAAAGCAACAGTTTAAGAGGTGGGGCAGTTGGTAAATTTAACTTTAATGTATACATTCAGATGGTAAATTTAATTTTAACATTCTCACATGGCACTAGTGGTAGAGAACCCACCTACCAATGCAGGAGACGTGGGTTTGATTCCTGGGCCAGGAAGATCCACTGGAGGAGGGCATGGCAACCCACTGCAGTATTCTTGCCTGGAGAATCCCATGGACAGAGGAGGCTGGCAGGCTACAGTCCATAGGGTCGCAAAGAGTCAGACACTACTGAAGTGACTTCATGCATATATTCAGAGTCTAGCCAAGTGATTCACCTTGGACTAGAGGGACATCTCCTTCTATGAAGTTGTGCAGGGAAAGGGTGAGAAAAAGCATAATTGTAAATAATTCTGTAAATAGTATTTTAAAATCTACTAGCTCATTTATATGAGTCACCTTCATAACCTACCTGGTTAGTAACCCTACTTAGTTTAATCAATTAAGAAAAATTGAAATAGACAAGTAGAAATAGAGTAGAATTATTTGTGAGACTTAATTAACTAGCAGTGTCTAGTTTGGAGCACAACTCTCAGAGCCTTTGAGCCAGTTTGATCAGAGACCAGAGTTTGATCCCTGAGTCAGGAAGATCTCCTGGAGGAGGGCATAGCAACCCACTCCAGTGTCCTTACCTGGAGAATTCCATGGACAGAGAAGCCTGGCGGGCTACAGTCCACTGGGTCACAAAAAGTCGGACACAACTGAAGCAACTGAGCACACACACACAAAGATATTTCTGGTTTCAATTGATGATGCAATAATTCCAAATGCAGGCAAATTTTCCTGGGTTCAGAACCACACTGGGCATTCTAGAATTGTTGTCTTCTCACTGATGTTTGTGGCATACCCATCCCTGTTGCCAGCTGGCTTACCACAGACTGGCCTTTCCCAAGAAGGCTGCTTTTCCTAATCCCAGTCTATGAAGACACCACTTTCTAAACATGTTTAAACCTTTATATATGTTGGTATGAATACAATTATAATCATAGTCAGAAATTCAAGTGGTTTTCATTTTTACTTCATTTTGACTTTTTTCATCCCAGATAGCTGTGGAAACATAAATGTTTATGTGTGAGGCTCTCATCTTGTTATTTCTTAAAAACTTGGAGTTTGGTAAAAATAAAGGTTCAATATTTTTCTAACACTAGGTTTTCTAGAAAATCCTTGGCTGGTGATGTTGAGGGACATTTCTGGGTCATCTTCCATTTGCTTACTTTGGGGCTTATTTATTATGATTATGCTCAAACATAAATATAGATTACTTAGTTGAAGAAACATTCCCTACTTTAGGAAACTGTTCTGAGATGAGGTAAGAGAATATGTGAGATGAATTCAAGGTGTGTTGCAAAGAAGTAAAAATCACAAATGCCCTACTCAGAATTTCTAGTTCCCCAAAGCTAAGTTTTTAGATGAAAAACCCCAGATGTTGTCTTGTTCCAGAATAGTGCCAGGGTGTAGACCTCATGGGGCTCTTCCTCCCCAGCGATGCTTCTGAAAGAAAAATGGGTTGGAAAATCAGGGAGATTCCTCCTGAGGCAACAGAGTCTGGAGAAAGTAGCACAGGATCTGCGCACGGACACATGAGGATTCAAGTTCTAGTTCTTGCCCAGACTAAACTACCAACCTGAGAAAAATCACTCCTCTCTCATTTCTGGGTTGGGGGTAATTTATCTACGGAGTACAATTGCCATGAGGCTTAAATGTCATGTAAAAGCCTCCAGCAGAAAACCTTTGGGGCTTCCCAGTCGCTCAGTGGTAAAGAATCTGCCTACCAGTGCAGGAGACTTTGGTTTGATCCCTGGGTTGGGAAGATCCCCTGGAGAAGAAAATGGCAACCCACTCCAGTATTCTTGCCTGGAGAACCCCATGGACAGAAAAGCCTGGTGGGCTATAGACCATGAGGTCACAAAGTGTTGGACACGACTTAGTGACTAAACAAGAACAACAGAGAACCTTTATCTTAATAGGTGCTTGACAGTGCTCAGCTGGTAAAGAATCCAGCTGCAATGCAGGAAACCCCAGTTTGATTCCTGGGTCAGGAAGATCCACTGGAGAAAGGATAGGCTACCCACTCCAGTATTTTGGGGCTTCCCTGGTGACTCAGTTGGTAAAGAATCCACCTGCAATGCAGGAGACCTGGGTTCAATCCCTGGGTGGGAAGATTCCCTGGAGAAGGGAACAGCTACCCATTCCAGCATTCTAGCCAGGAGAATTCCATGGACTGTGTAGTCCATGAGGTTGCAAAGATTTGGACACGACTGAGTGACTTTCATTTTCATTTCACAAGGAAAAAAGAAAACCTACCAATGAAATTATAATGCAGTGCCTTAATAATAATCTAATGAGTAGTATTTTACTTCAAAAAGTCTTTCATTGATTCTGAGGGATTTAGCAATTTTTTTCTGACTTTAGGTACTTTGCATGGTGTGTGATATGTAATCCTATAGATTGGTATCTATTTCAGTAACAGAGTGAAACATGGCTTTATGACATGTTGATGTCTTCCTTTCTTAGATAAAACATTTGTTGGTTGCTTTGCTAGCGACCAAATACAAGGCTATAGGGCCTTGTGTAACCTGGTAATGGAAGGATGCACAGGAGAAGGTGGAAACCTGTCTCATATGGAACTGTGGTCATTCCTCCACGGATGGCTCTTTGGCTAAGTAATGTCACGATTCATTTCAGTCCCTTTCTGTGCTTTTCTATGTACCCAATAAATTTTTGTTTCAGAGTTTTAGATCGTGGTATGATTTGTTAAGACATACTAACCAGCAGTTTATACACTAAACATGTAGTGTTGACCATGTACATAATTCAATTGAGGTTACAACACAAAGAGCTGGGGTCAAGTTCAAGTGACACCTGATCAGAGTCATTCCCGATATATGATGATCGCAAACCACCACTGACTGTAAGACACATCCCAATTTCAGAACTGAGTAAAAATGGGAGGAAAAAACAGTGAATAAATGATCAAAAGTAAGTGTTAATTTAAAGGTTCAACAGTATTCAAAACTGTATGTAAAAGTTTATGAACAATACATCATAGAGCAAATGCAAGAATTTTAAAAATCTTGTGACATGCTTTAAAAGGCCCCACACCAATACAGTATACTAACGCATATATATGGAATTTAGAAAGATGGTAACAATAACCCTGTATACGAGATAGCAAAAGAGACACTGATGTATAGAACAGTCTTTTGAACTCTGTGGGAGAGGGAGAGGGTGGGATGATTTGGGAGAATGGCATTGAAATATGTATAATATCATATATGAAACGAGTCACCAGTCCAGGTTTGATGCACGATACTGGATGCTTGGGGCTGGTGCACTGGGACAACCCAGAGGGATGGTATGGGGAGGGAGGAGGGAGGAGGGTTCAGGATGGGGAACACATGTATACCTGTGGCAGATTCATTTTGATATATGGCAAAACCAATACAATATTGTAAAGTTAAAAAACAAAAACTAATACAGTTATGTAAAGTTTAAAAATAAAATAAAATTAAAAAAAAAAAAAAGAAAAAAAAATTTTTAAAAGGCCCCAATAAATTAATTCTCAAAGGTATGAGATCAGCCACTCTTGTGCATGCTTACCCTCCCTATTAGTCATGGTTCTCCTTGTTCTATTCAGGTCCCCAAGGGATTGGGTTGGTTAGAGTGAATCTCTATTCAGTCTGCTGACTCTAAATGCTAATCTCTTCCAGGTACACCTTCACAGACACACCCAGAAAACATTTTACCAGCTATCTGGGCATCTCTTACGCCAGTCAGGTTGACATATAAAATTAATCATTTGATGGAAATAAAGATCACTAATGTCCACACACAAGCCGTGTTTCTGGTGCCCTGGTATCCCCTCCCTGTATGCTCCTTTATCCAAGTCCCCTTCCCTGGCAGGGATGCTACATAGGGTATGGACCAAGATGCCAGGAGTGAGCATAGGGGTACATGGTGTCTTTTACCCACTGTCACAGATTGGGAGCATGGGGGTAAACTTGGGATGATGTCTGAAGAGGAATCCAGACCAGGAAGGAGGAATATATCCAGAAGCACCCTAGCAATCAGTCATGCCAGAGACGAGAGTAGGGAGGCAAGGCCTGGAGCTGAGTTGGAAGCTGGGGACCCAGGGAGGAGCAGAGGGAGGCATAGAGCAGAATGGGGAGAATGGACGGTAGGCTGTGTGAACTGCAGAGCATCAGGACGAGCCCCAGGGCTGGGCTTTTCCAGGCACCTGTCTGGGTGAGGAGGGCTCTGTGCAGTGTGCTTTGATAAGACAGGTTTCCACCTGCCCCTGTCCATCCTCCTTTCACCAGGGGACACAAGGCCCTACAGCCTTGTACCTGGTGGAACAGGCCACCAGCTCTGGCAGAGGCTTCAGCTCCTGGGCACTGCCATGAGAACCCCGGCCTCACCAAGCAGTTTCCATATTGACATTCCTCTCATTCTATATCCTCAGCCTAGCACATATTGAACTTGTCTACTTCAAAGGAAAAACTTTCTGGGTGTATGGGGGAGGGGAGCCAGAAATCCTAGAACTTTCTTGTGCGTTATTCTGTAAGATGATAATCAGACACATTGTGTTTACATAATTCTTGGTGCCTTTTTCAACCTTTTTAAAGCTTTAGTCCAATAGAAGGAAGATACATATCCTTTGTCTTTCGATCAATAAAAATGATTAAAATTCACTTTAGTACTGAGAAGGAAAGGGCAACCCACTCCAGTGTTCTTGCCTGAAGAATTCCATGGACAGGGGAGTCTGCTGGGCTACAGTTCATGGGGTCACAAAGAGTCAGACACAACTAAGCAACTATAAAATATGCAAATAACGTAAAAATGGAAAATACTCAAACAAATGACAAACGTATTTGTTAATAGGAATTACAGAATCCCATAAGACCTCACCAGAAACTTGGGAGGGGGCAGATAATAATAATTCTAATTTTTACTTTCCGAATTTTTTTAGAACCTTTCTTTGCCTTGTTTTGTTTTTTAACCACCAGTCCACTTACATCAGGATAATACACATTTGTCAGTATAGTACACATTTATACACATATACATCCACATATTCTTTTACACAGGAGTTGTGACAGCAAAACAATTCTCACATGTAGCTTGTAGAAATCAGTCTTGTTATGTCATTGTCCCTATTGCTCTAACTATCTAATTAGGCTGGGACTTCATGTAATCAGAAGAACTTAGTGTGTCTTGCACTGTTCTTAATGGAAATTCACTCATACACACTTGATAACCTCTGGGAATATTCTGTTCCTCCTTATTCAAAGCTATTGTAATATGGAGAAAATGTTCTAAACGTCTTTTCTGTTGAGAGAGAAAAGCAATGTCTGAGTAAGTCAATCTTTTTTTTTTTAATTTAACCAAAAGCACAGTCTGGAAACGTCTATCTTAAAAGGTTAACCATGAAATATAATACTTAGGGTATGTGTGTTTAAGTGCTATTTTGAAACCGTTTTAATCAGGACTCACTAAAACATTTCACAGAGGGATACCTTAAGCTTTTCCATGCAAACATCCCTTACCTATGTATTCATGTTCCTGACACCACTATACTATCCAGAAATCCTCCTTTTATATCAGCCTCAGGTGAATATAAATCAAATTCCACTGCAGTGGATACTGTCATTGTGAGCTTCCTTGTAAGGAAGTCATTCACTGACAGAGTGTAAGACAGGTAAACTAGGCTGCTGCTGCTAAGTCGCTTCAGTCGTGTCCAACCTTGTGCGACCCCATAGACGGCAGCCCACCAGGCTCCCCCATCCCTGGGATTCTCCAGGCAAGAACACTGGAGTGGGTTGCCATTTCCTTCTCCAATGCATGAAAGTTAAAAGTGAAAGTGAAGTCACTCAGTCGTGTCCGACTCTTAGCGACCCCATGGACTGCAGCCCACCAGGCTCCTCCATCCATGGGATTCTCCAGGCAAGAGTACTGGAGTGGGGTGCCATTGCCTTCTCTGAAACTAGGCTAAGTTCTTCCAAGAAAGGGGGCTCAGCACTTATCATTCAGTTAACAGTATAATGGGGTGTTGGAGTTAAAAGAACCTTAGGGTACATGGGGTCCAACCTTGTCATCATTGGCAGGTGTCTTTCCAGCTGCTCAAGCACTCCTAGGGACAGAGAATGTATTACTTTACCACTAGTCCACATGCTTTTTAAATAGATATTTTCTGATCATGAAAATAATATTTATTGTAGAAAATTCAGAAAACACAGAAAAAGACTATTAAAATACAACAAAAATTACCCATCGTCCCCAAACCCAAAAACATCCAATAGAAATGTTTGGATGTGATTCCTGTTAAGTTACTCATCCTTTGTATTGGTTTTTTTTTTTTTTTTTTTTTTTTGGAAAATTCTACCTTTTGGTAATTTCTAACTTTTGGTCTTAATCTCTCACACTCAGCCACACAAAATTTCTACTCCCTCTTCCCCAAGACAACCAAGTAGTTGATTCAAAGTATTCATCCAAAACCATGTATTTCTCATCCAATATATGCCAGATACTATGCCAAGGCATTGACTGATAAATTGTCGATGCTTTTAAGAGACTCAGTAAATAAGTACATATTTATCTATTAAGTAAAGCAAAGCAGAAAGCCCCACTTTTAAAAAAAAATTTTATTGGCATATAGTTGCTTTCCAATGTTGTGTTAGTTTCCACTATATAGAAAAGTGAATCAGTTATATACATACATACATACATATATACATGTGTGTGTGTGAAGTCGCTCAGTCGTGTCCGATTCTTTGCGACCCCGTGGACTGTAGCCCGCCAGGCTCCTCTGTCCATGGGATTCTCTAGGCAAGAATACTGGAGTGGGTTGCCATTTCCTTCTCCAGGGGATCTTCCCAACCCAGGGATCGAACCTGGGTCTCCTGCATTGCAGGCAGACGCTTTATCCTCTGAGCCACCAGGGAAGCTACATATATACATATATATATATGCTTTTTTAGACTTCCTTCCCATTTTGGTCACCACCAGAGCATACTCCCACCACTGAGTAGTTCCCTGTGAGAACTCTGAATATTCATTGGAAGGACTGATGCTGAAACTAAAGCTACAATACTTTGGGCACCTGATGTGAACAGCCAACTCACTGGAAAAGATCCTGATGCTGGAAACTATTGAAGGCAAAAGGAGAAGGGGTGGCAGAGGATGAGGTGGTTGGATCGCATCACTGACTCAATGGACTTGAATTTGAGCACACTCCAGGTGATTATGAAGGACAGAGAAGCCTGATGTGCTTCAGTTCATGGGGTCACAAAGAGTCGGACCTGACCTAGCAGCTGAACAACAGCAACAATGTTCAGATCCTGTGCTAGGCATTGGGAATGCTGTGGTCATCAAGATATCCCAACCTTTGTGGAATTTATATTCTAGTAGAAGAGAAAGATGGTAAAGTCTTTCCTTAATTAATTATGAAATTGCTATATGACTAGTACTTCAAGGAAGCACAATGGATAGAGATCATGAAATGAAAGGACTGACCTTGTCAGGAAGGTAAGGACAGCTTATCTTCTTTATCTGACCTGAGATCTGAAGGACCAACAGGAGTTATTAGTCTGCAGGAAAGGTGAAGGAAAAGCAGAAGAGAAGAGAGATCACAATCAGAGAAGATCACAGGGAGGAGAAAGGCACAGTCCATTGGCCTATCAAAGCAGGCCAGCATGTCCAGAAAACAGCAGAGAGGAGAGGAACACTGATAAGGATGGTGAGACAGGGAGATGGGCAAGTCATGCAGCCCAGAGGGAGAGCTATTGGCAGGCTTTATCTAGGGTGACATGATTAGAGCAGCAGTTTTATAAGTCTCCCAGCTGCTGTGTGGAGAATGGGTTGTTGGGAAAGCAAGAATAGAGACTGGGAGAAAGATAGGAGGCTACTAATATAGTACAGGCAAGAGACTGTAAGGAGCGGGTGGCACTGGAAATAGAAATGAAGGGTTGGTGAGGTATTTTTGAAATAAAAATTACAGGACTTGGATAGGAATCCACTCTCTGGATTCTGACACCACTCGATTAGGTGGTAGCACTATTCTGTAAAGAGAACACTCAGAGGACGTCAGGTTGAGGGAAGGTCTTGTCTGCAGAGGAGGGATAATGAGAGTGCGATGTCACAGGCTTGGCAGAGACAGAGAAGGAGGCAGCAGACAGTGCGGAGGGGTTGCAAACCCTCCTCCAGAGAAGAGGTGATAATATCCTGGGCCTTGAAGAAGGAATCCAGTTTTCTTCTCTAGTAGACCTGTCTTTTCACACTCTCCAGTCAAAGAGGAGAGAGCCCATTCTAGTTTTAGGGGACCAAGTTGCAAAGGCTCAGGATCAAAGATAAAGTAAGAGACAACATAAGTAAGCAAGAATGAGGACAGGATCACTTATTTTTAATGACTTATTTGTGCCCTTGTTCCAAAAGTTATTTATGATTTTTTTTAACAACAACAACAAAAATGTGTTGTAGATTTTAAAAATAACTGTGGTGGACACTGATTGAGCTAGTCCATTCAGACTGCTATCACAAATCACCCTGGACTGGGTGACATATAATGACAGCCATTTATTTCTCAGTTCTGGAGGCTGAAATACCAAGCAAGAACAAGAGGCCAGAAGATTCAGTGTCTGGTGAGGTCCTGCTTCTGGTTCACATATGGCCATCTTCTTGTTGTGTCCTCATGTGGCAGATGAGTGAGGGAGCACTCACGTTTCTTTTATGAGAGCACTCATTCCATTCATGAGGGCTGTGCTCTCATCTCCTGATTACTTCCCAAAGGTACCACCTCCAAACACCATCACATCAGAGACTAGATTTCAACACATGAATTTCAGGGGACACAAACATTCAGTCTATAGCACTAATGCATTACCAAGACCCTTCTCCAGTGAAGAACTTGGTGCTGCAGCACAAATTTGAACTAAGGGTCAGACACGACAACAAAAGAAGGGTCATTCTACCTCCAGAGCCCTCCCTGGGGTCAGCTGAGGCTATCACTGGGGCTACATCAAAGCTCAACTTTTCCCCCTCCCCAATCTTGATTTTTCTCCACTTCCTCCCATAGATGTTGATTCTAAGGGTACACCTTAATAAATATTCTGAACCTTAAATTCGGTCTCAGGGTCCACTTCCCAGAAAGTCCAGCCAGACTGAGAGTAAATAAAGGCATAGCGCAGAAGGAAGCAGGCAGGAGGAACAGTCACCAGGCTGACAGTAGCAGATTAAATGGGTGCTGTGAGGCTTTCCCCACTGCAAAAGGCAGATGGGGCTCAGAGCTGACTCCATGCTTCCATGCAGCCAGAATTAGGAGAGGCATTCACTCAGATCCATGAGTCACAGTTTCCCAGACTAAAAATAAGCCAGCTGCCCAGAGGAAGAAAATACTCCCAATATTGAGACCTAATATTTTCCCTGTGGGGCCTCCCCAAGAGAACTCTGATATAGAAACAACCTTCCATATCTCCCACTCAGGGCAAGAGTATGTTTCACAAGGATGTGTAAGGGTACAAACACCCTCATGACTTCAAATAGGCAAAGAATGTGATTTTCTTTATTACGTTGTGCATGCTAAATTGCTTCAGTTGTGTCCGACTCTGAGACCATATGGACTGTAGCCCACCAGGCTCCTCTGTCCATGAGATTCTCCAAGGCAAAAATACTGTAGTAGGTTGCTATGCCCTCCTCCAAGGGATCTTCCCGACCCAGGGATTGAACCCTGGGTCTCTTATGTTTTCTGCATTGGCAAGTGTGTTCTTTACCATTAGTGCCACCTGGGAAGCCTGGTTTTATTACTTTGTATTTTACTTAATTTATGCCTTGAACCCTGGGTCCCAAATCACCTGATGAAAAAAATGTCATCTTAGTCTAGTTGGGGGAAATTCAGTCAACTAGGAGTAGTCTCACCCACTCCAGTGTTCTTGCCTGGAGAATCCCAGGGACCGGGGAGCCTGGTGGGCAGCCATTTCTGGGGTCGCACAGAGTCGGACGCGACTGAAGTGACTTAGCAGCAGCAGCAGGAGTGGTCTCCATCTATTCAGGTTTTTCCTAGCCCCCCTTCCCCACAACATCCCCAAATGTATTATTTATGCAACAAGGTTCATATCCTAGTTCCTCACGGTCATGAGATTTTTTAACCTCAAAATTGCTACTTGAGAGACTTAAAATCCTATTTTCTGAAAGTATTATCTCTGCTGTGAGGCTCACAAGTTCATTCTGAAATCCAGAGGCTGACAATTCACTGTTATTTCTCTCTAACTTCTTTTCGCATCCCTTTTCTAAGGCAGTGAATGTTTCCTGAAGCCTGAATGAGGAGGTGGGGTGGTGGGGGAGGGCAAAAACCAGTCTCAAGGATTTTTAAAAAGCCTATCGGTTAATAGATTGATTGTTATTGATTTTCAAAAATAACGTTCTGCATTGAAAACCAATAGTGCAACACTAGTATACAAAAAAAGTAAAAGTAATTTGGGTGAGGGGCTCAAACTATGAGGTCCAGACAGACAGCGTGTGGTAAGATGTAATTAAGTCAAAGATGCATTGATTGAAGTGTAGTTAATTTACAATGTTGTGTTAATTTCTGCTGGACTGCAAAGTGATTCTTTATACATACATGTACATTTTATTTTCTATTTTCTATTTTTTTCCATTTCTCCATTATGGTTTATCACAGGATATTGAATCTAGTTTCCTGTGTTATATGGTAGGATCTTATTGCTTATCCATTCTATTAATATATGTAATAGTTTGCATCGGCCAACCCCAAACTACCAATCTGTCCTCTGCTACCCTCCTTCCCCCTTGGCAACCACAAATCTGCTCTCTATGTCTGAGTCTGTTTCCGTTTCACAGATAGGTTTATTTGTGTCATATTTTAGATTCCACATACAAGTGGCATACAAGTGACATACAATATTTGTCTTCCTCTGTCTGACTTATTTCACTTAGCATAATACCCTCCAAGTCCATCTATGTTTCTGAAAATGGCATTATTTTGTTCTTTTTTATAGTTGAATACTATTCCGTTGTATACAGGTACCTTCTTTAAGGGATGTACTTTAGCATAGAGGAATAGATAGACTGTACAACTTTCAAGCAACTTTTCACAAGGGTCCTCCAATGGGAATTAGGATTCTCTAAGATTTATTTATATAATATTAGGGAAGAACTTTTTATATTCTTTTACAAATTAATCACTAAAGGGATGTTGCCAATAAGCTTAATACATAATGGTCTATTTCTAGGAACCCTGCCTTCCAGGTATTGAGTATTATGCTGAAAGAATTTTGTTTAGCTCACAGAAAGCATCCTGACCAGGCCCACCAGTGAACGACTGCAGAGAGGGAGAAATTAACACACCCCTCCTCCAGAGGCTGACGGGAACCAGAAAGTGTTTGACTACTCCCTCCTTTCTACAGAACCCTGAATTCTAACTCAGCCAAGATCGTTCTTTGAGGGCACAAGTCCAGTATCTTCTCAGTTTGCTAACTTTCTGAATAAAGTGTTAGTGCTTGCTTGCTAGACCTTGCCGCAGCAACTTATCTCTCGATTTACTGGCCTGCTGTGTGGCAAACAGTAAGAGCTTATTTGGTAACAAGTTTTGGTGAGCCGTCCAGGGACCTTTCTGCTCGTAGCGAACTGACCTCAGTTGGAGAATTCTGGGGTAAGTTCCTAGCAGTTTCAGGGACCACTTGTCTTGAGGATCTTCCCTTCAGAGTTCACCAAAGTGACACTGGCTGCCCCAGGACTTCGCAGTTGGAGCAAAGAATCCTTTGGGCTCCGACGGGTTCCATCCAGTAGGGTAAGTCACTCTGCTGCACACAGCTAGAAACTATTTTCCCTCTGTTTGGGGCTTTTTCTCCAGAACAAACCTATTTGTTTTGTATTTAAGTTTAGTACCCTGTTGAAGAGAGGAAAGAGTTGTTGGACTTTTACCTGACTGGTGAACCAGTTCGTTTCTTTGGATGCTAGTATTTCTGTGTGCCGTTTGTGTTTTGTCTTGAATTTCTATCTTTAAAAATGGGGAATGTTTAAACTATCCTTAAAGAAAGTCCTCCAAGGCACATTTTAAGGGGTCTGAGGACAGCTATGAACCCATGGGTGAGAGGAAGATGATATTTATTGTAACAATGTGTGGCCACAATACCTATTAGGATCTCCACAGAGGGGTAGGGCAGGTTATCTTGGGACCCTGTGCACCATGTGCCGCTACCCTTGCTGTGTTAATTATGTCATTTATGGTCTCCTGTGTCATGGGTACATGTAAAACTCCAAGACCAAGCTTGAGGGTTTATTTAGGATTTTCTATTTGTTCTTTAGGTTTTTAAGTTTCATTTTATTTGGTACTATTTCTTCATTGATAGCCAAATCAGTTTTGTGATACTTAAAACTTTTACTGATGTCAGATGGAGGAAAGGAACAAGAAAAAAACCTGTCTGTTCTTGTCCAAGAGTGGGACATTCCAAGGAAGAAGAGAAAGTTTCCATTTGGCTCTTAAAATCACCAAAAGCTATAAATAGAAATAGAATTGTCTTTTCCATAAATATATTAAAGGCTCTAGCCATCTAAACAGATGACTTACTTGCCAGAAACCCAATTTGAATCCAGTATCTTTTGTAACTGGTGGGTTTTACATTGTTGTACCCAGTTCATGGCTAAAATTTTGGAATGGGAACTATGAGGTCCCTGTGTCTGTACATGTGTTATGGTGGCATTCCCAATAATAATTTGTCAACTCTATCTATTTAATTAGCTTAAAGAAAATTAAGTGCTTATATAAATACTCAAGCATAAAAGAAACTGGCCACAATGAGTTTGAGGTTCATGTGATCTAGGAAATATTCAGTATTAATATCTAGTGTTAGCATAGGCTTGTTGGTTTGATACAGATGTGCATTTAGTCATCAACATTAACTAAAATACTTTTAATGTACCTAGGCTTACTAGAAAGCAAACACAACCTTATTATTCCTGTTACAAAAGCTTTTAATTAAAATAGAGGTAAATGAAGAGTTTTGGATAAACTCCGTGGGAATAATGGTTTGGGAATATCTATCAAAAAGAGTCTCTCCAGATTTTCATAACTTGAAACTAAACTAAGTTCTAAAATAAGATTAAACATAATTGAAAAAATAAATCTTAAAAGTGGCACAAAACCTTAATTTGTTCACTTAAGAGGACAGAGTTTTCTTAAAATATTGAACTGCTTTTGGTGATAGATTGTGAGTTTCTTTAAGTGATCTGTATTTGCCGTTGAGATATTTTATCACTGGTTAAAGCTTTTTAATATTTTTGACAAGCTTCCCAAAGATCAAGTTCTAAGTGGAGTTCATTTGACCTCTGGCTAACTTTGGGAGTTCCTGGAGGGTCCCTGGAACATCTCAAATTGCTTTCTCTCTCAGAGAGAGGAATATTAAACTAAGTGAGCTTCTTTGGTTGAGTTGTTGAATTGCATAAGAGGCATTGTCAAATGAGTGGTGATAAAACTTCTCAGATTGTATTACATGGATAATTTATTTTTTTTTTTCTCTTTGGCTGTGCTGGGTCTTCATTGCTGTGCGCGGGCTTTCTCTAGTTGCGTCAAGTGGGGGCTGTTCTTTGTGGTGCATGGGCTTCTCATTGTGGTGGCTTGTCTTATTGCAGGCTCTAGACCATGCAGGTTCTGTTGTGACTCGCACTCAGTACTTGCAGCTCGAAGTTGTGGCACACAGGTTTAGTTGCCCCCCAGCATGTGAAATCTTCCCGAAAGGGATCCAGCCCACATCCCCTGCATTGGCAGGCAGATTCTTAACCACTGAACCACCAGGGAAGTCTGGGTAAAAGTTATTAATGCACGCATTCTAGAAATTTATATGGAACTTCTAAAATTCTGGTATATCCTGGAAATGGTATAAGTCATTAATTATCTTAAATTGTTTGTCATGGCAGTAATCAAGTTTCTGTTCAATTACATTGTAATCTCCATTGGTTGGTGCCAAAGCAAAAAGGGCATCCTTTTAATAGATCAATTGCTAGCTTTGGTTTTACAGTGGCTTTCAAATGACTGTAGCTATTTTGTGAAGAAACAGGAAAGAATGGTGAAATCCTTTATGTGCAAGCATTTATACAATTATCAGAGAAAAGAAGGGAATGAAAATGATGATCTGTTGCTTCAGACCTTAACTTCTCTGGCTGTTAAGCCAATATATCTACCCCTTCTCTCACTTCTGCTCCTATCCAGTTCCAGTTCCTGACACAGAGGCCTAGGACTTCCCCTCCTTATAGAGGTCAATTAGAAAATTCTATGTTACTTTCTGAGCCACTGGGACTTGGTCTGATATCGCCACCTAAGACCCGACAGGGCACCCAATTTGGGCCAAGAGTCACTTTCCAGACCTGGCAATTTCCCTTGCACCAATATCTCTTATGGGGCCTAAAAGCAAACAACTAGCCAGCTGGGTTTATCTTTAGTTGGAAATACTGCAACACCTGAAGCCCACTTGGCAGAACCCACAGCTGACCCAAATTAGAACCCCAGTGAGGGAAGAATGCCCTTATTCAAGCATTGCTTATTAGTGCATCTTGGCAGGGCTCTGAAAATGAAAACCAAAGCAAGAGTTTGAACAAAATTCAAGAAATTCTGCAAAACAAATGAAGACCTTTCTGAATTTTTGGAAGGGACTTATCAGGGCTACAGATGTCATACTGACACAGGTCCCAAGGCCCCTGAAAATGTTAGAGTGGGAAATTTGACCTTTTGGGGCAAAATGCCTCAGATATCAAGAACAAGTTGCAGAAATTAGATGATACCTTTAGAATGAACCCTTCTCAATTGGTAGATGTTGCTTTTAAAAGTATTCAACAGGAAACAACAGAAGAAAGAAGATGCAAGATGAAACGCCAAGTTTTTGGCAGCGGCTTTGGATTCCCAGAGGCAAGGAACTGAAGAGGTAAGACACTATTGGGGAAGGAACAATGTCTTACTGTAAGGAGGAGGAACAGAGGAAAACAGATTGCCCTCAGCTAAAGCAGAAGACAACAATAAAAGACTTGAGCATCTTATGCAGGAGAAAGTGAGGAACCCTCTGAATGAAGAGGCCCAGGGCCTCCTTTGGACTTGAGGTGCCTAATTCCCCACAGGAGCTCAGGATAAAATGGACAGTGGGGAACAAGCTGATTAATGGATAGACCTCACCCTGAAGTTTTTCACTGGAATACCTTGACATCAGAGTTCCACCAGAACACCTTAAGCCTATAGCTGGAGCTCATGAAAATCCCCAAAAAGGAGACAAGGGCCCTCTCCCCCCAGGGTCTTAAAAATAACCTAAAGACTGCTGTCAGACCTCCCCAGACACAACACAGAGGAACCTGTCCCACCAAGGACTGAAAACTGGACTTTACTAAGATGCCTTGGATTGCAGGAAACTTCAGACAACCCGTTAGTGTTTGTGTGGGCACATTTTTAGAATGAGTGAAAGCATACCCCCCTGGACAAAAAAAATCTCTGAGGTGGTTAAAGCCCTCTTAGGGAAACTGTCCACTGATTTAGATTAAGGCGTTAAAGCTACATTCAACCTGAAAAGCACAATCAACAGAAAAAGAAACTAAGAAAATGAGCCATACATTAAAAAGAGATGTCTCTAAATAGATCAAGAGACTGATTTAACTTGGGATAAGGCCTTGCCAGTTGCTCTGCTATGAATCAGTGGCTACCAGAAGCAGGCTTAAATTAAGGCCTATTAAAATATTGTATGGTAGGAAATTCCCTGGTGGTCCAGTGGTTAGGACTCTTGTGTTTCTACTATAGCGGGGCCTAGGCTCTATTCCTGTGTTGGGGAACTAAGACCCTGCAAGCCACATGGCATGGCTAAAATAAGATAAATAATAGAATAATTAATAAAGTAATAAAGTAAAATAAAATAATAAAATAAAATATTGTATGGTAGGCCATTCAAGGTGTCTGCCCAGGCAGGAGAATCTATAAATGCTAAAAAACCTAGCAGTTGCCAGCTAAAAGTTTGAACACTACACTCAGCTCTGTTCATGGGTAAGCTAAAATAACTTTGTTTAGTTCATAGGAACAGCCTGCCGAAGCCCACCTGAGAACGACTGCAGGGAGGAAGAAATTAGCACATCCCTTCAGAGGCTAATGGGAAGCAGGAAGTGTTTGACTTTACTCTCTCCCCTTTTAGTGTAAAAGAAGCATGAATTCCAACTTGGGCAAGATTATTCTCTAGGGGCATGAGTCCACCATCTCCTTGGTTTGCTGACTTTTCTAATGAAGTCACTGTTTCTTCCCCCACAGCTTTCCTCTCAATTTATTAGCCTGTAGTGCAGAGAGCAGTAAAAGCTTGGGCTCGTTAACTGTACTTCCATATTTCAGATATCTGCTTCCAAAAAGCATAAAAGTTCTGAAGGTTTTATCTTTAAGTGGAAGCCCTTTGAGAAACATGAGGTGGTCTGCCAAAATGAAAAAGCCATTATGGAAGTTATGATCATTTTGGTGTCTGTCACCACTAACTAGGGCTTCCTAGGTGGCTCAGTGGTAAAGAATCTGCCTGCCGATGCAGGAGATGCATGAGACATGGGTTCTATCCCTGGGTCAGAAAGAGCCCCTGGAGAAGGAAATGGCAACTCACTCCAGTATTCTTCCCTGGGAAATTCCATGGACTAAGGAGCCTGGTGGGCTACAGTCCAGGTGGTCTCAGTCAGGCACAGCTGAGTGACTGACCGGTAATGCACACCACTAAGCCCAGGCATTTGTTTTACATTTCAGATCCCTGGAAAGGACAGGCTTGGAGTGGTGGTGAGGGTGTAGGTTGAAAGTTCAAAGGCTACTGAGGTTACGGTGAGTAGCAAAGCAGAGTACCTCCACTTCAATTACAAAGTTCAAGAAGGCAAGAAGCCCCCTGAAGATGGAATTAAAATAGCAGATGCCTCAGAACTCTGACTGCTGACAATGCTGAAAACATGAAAAGACTCCGTTTTCTGTCTGGATTGCTGTGGAGCAGACACTTTCGGTTTATACCCTCAAGGGGAGATGGAGAGATGCTTTCTGTGAATAAGAATGAGTGACTTGAAGGTGATCTATTTAAATAGTCAGCTTGGGTTGTCCTTAACTCGAAGGAAAACAAGCAGCCCCGTACAGCTGAATGTCTTTTGGTGTTATTAAGCCCTTCACACCAGGGCTGTGAAGTTAGTCACTGACTTTACATCTATATGTTCCTGTTTTATCTTGTTTTGCAAATACTGTTTGGCTTTTTGTTTGTTTGTTTGTTTTTTAATAAATCGAAGATCTGTGGCAACCCTGCATCAAGCCAGTAATTTTTCTAGCAGCATTTGCTTCCTTCCTGACTTTGTCACATTTTGGTAATTCTTGTACTATTTCAAACCTTTTCATTATTTGTTATGGTGATCTGCAATGTTACTGTTGTAACACCTATCCACTGATGTTACTAGTGTAATTGTTTAGGGTCATCACAAACTGTACCCATGTCAGATGACAAACTTAATCAATAAATATTTGTGTTCTGACTGCTCCACCAAAAAGCCTTTCTCCATCTCTCTCCCTCTACTAGGGCCTTCCTATTCCCTGAGGCACAATAATACTGAGATCAAGCCAATTGTAGCCCTTTAATGGCATCCAGGTGTTCAAGTGAAAGTCACACATCTCTCACTTTAAGTCAAAAACTAAAAATGATTAGCTTAATGAGGAAGGCATGTCAAATGCTGAGACAGGTCAAAAGCTGGGCCTCTTGCACCAAACAGTGAACCAAATTGTAAATGCAAAGGCAAAGTTCTTGAAGGGAATTAAAAGTGCTACTCCAGTGAACACATGAATGATTAGAAAGCAAAACAGCCTTATTGCTTAGATGGAGAAAGTAATAGTGGTTTGGACAGAAGATCAAGCCAGCCACAAAATTGCCTTAAACCAAAGCCTAATCCAGAGCAAGTCTGTGCTGCTGCTGCTAAGTCGCTTCAGTCGTGTGCGACTCTGTGTGACCCCACAGACGGCAGCCCACCAGGCTCCGCCATCTGTGGGATTCTCCAGGCAAGAACACTGGAGTGGGTTGCCATTTCCTTCTCCAATGCATGAAAGTGAAAAGTGAAAGTGAAGTTGCTAAGTGTCTGACTCTTCATGACCCCATGGACTACAGCCTACCAGGCTCCTCCGTCCACGGGATTTTCCAGGCAAGAGTACTGGAGTGGGTTGCCATTGCCTTTTCTGAGAGCAAGGCTGTAGCTGTCTTCAATTCTTTGAAGGCTGAGCGATCAGGAAGCTGTAGAAGAAAATCTAACAGAGGTTGGTTAATTAGGTTTAAGGAAAGAAGCCATTTCCACATCATGAAAGTTCAGGATGAAGCAACAAGTGCTGAATGGAGGTAGCTACACTAAGCAACAGCCTTGTATAGAAAAGTGATGCCATCTAAGACTTTCATAGCTTGAGAGGAGAAGTCAATGCCTGGCTTCAAAGCTTCAAAGGACAGGCTGATTCTTCTTGTTAGGGACTTATGCAGGTGATGATTTTAAATTGAATTCAGCACTCCTTACCATTCTGAAAATCCTAGGCCTTTAAGAATTGTGCTAAATTTACTCTGCCTCTGCCCATAAATGGAACAGTAAAGCCTAGATGACAGCACATTTGTTAACAACATGATTTACTGAATATTTTAATCCTGCTGTTGAGACTTACTGCTCAGAAAAAAAGACCCCTTTCAAAATGTTACTGCTCACTGACACTACACCTGGTCACCCATGAGCTCTGGTGGAGATGTTGTTGCTTAGTTGCTAAGTTGTGTCTCTTTGCAACCCCATGGACTGTAGTATGCCAGGCTCCTCTGTCCTCTGCTGTCTCCCAGAGTTTGGTCAAATCCATGTCCATTGAGTCAGTGATACTATCTGACCACCTCATCCTCTTCTGTCCCCTATTGAGACTAATCGATGCCTGCAAATAGAACATCCATTCTGCAGCCCGTGAATCAGGGAGTAATTTTGACTCTCAAGTCTTATTATTAATAGTTAAAAATACATTTTATAATGCTATAGCTGTCGTAGATAGTGATTGCTCTGATGGATCTGATGAAAGCTAATTGAAAACCTTCTAGAAAGGATTCATCATTTTAAATGCCATTAAGAACTATTCATGATTCATGGGAAGAGGTCAAAATATCAACATTAGCAGGAGTTTGGAAAAAGTTTATTCCAACCCTCATGGATGACTTTGATGGGTTCAAGACTTCAGGGGAGGAAGTAATGCAGATGTGGAAATAGCAAGAGAACTAAAATTGGAAGTGGAGCATGAAGATGTGACCGAATTGCTGCAAGCTCATGATAAAACTATTTGTTTTGTATTTTGGCTGCACTAGGTCTTTGTGCTTGGGGACGTCTCTAGTTGAGGTGCACAGGCTTAGTTGCCCCATGGTATGTGGAATCTCTTAGTTCCCCGACCAGGAATGGAACCCACAACCCCTGCATTGGAAGGTGGATTCTTAACCACTGGAGCACCAGGGAAGTCCCTGACAAAATTTTAATGGATGAGGAGTTGCTTTTTAGGGATGAGCAAAGAAAGTGATTTCTTGATATGGAATATACTCCTGGTGAGCATACTATGAAGATTATAGAAATGACAACAAAGGTTTTAGAATATTACATAAACTAAGTTAATAAAGAGGCAGCAGGGTGTGAGAGGATTGACTAATTTTGAAAGGTCTACTGTGGGTAAAGGTTACTGAACAGCATTGCATGTAACAGAGAAATGATTCATGACAGGAAGAGTCAATTAATGCGTCAAACTTCATTGTCTCTTATTTTAAGAAATTGCCAGACACCACCCCAGCCTTCCCTGGCGGCTCAGGCAGTAAAGAATCTGCCTGTAATGTGGGAGGCCTGTGTTCAATCCCTGGGTTGGGAAGATCCCCTGGAGGAGGAAATGGCAACCCACTCCAGTATTCTTGCCTGGAGAATCCCACGGACAGAGGAGCCTGGTGGGCTACAGTCCATGGGATCACAAAGAGTCAGACACAACTGAGTGACTAACACATAGCCGTGCCTTTAGCAACCACCACCCAGATCAGTCAACAGCCATCAACATCAAGGCAAGACGCTTCACCAGCAAAAAGATTAAAACTTGCAGAAGGCTCAGATGAAGGTTAGCACTTTTTTAGCAATAAAGTATTTTTTAATGAATTGTTTGTACATTGTTTTTTTTAGACATAATGCTATTGCACACTCAATATACTGCAGTATAGTGTAAACATAGCTGTTTATATGTATTGGGAAACCAATAATTCTTGAGACTCACGTTATTGCAATATTTTGTTTTGGTGCAGTGGTCTGGAATCAAACATGCAATATCTCTGAGCTATGCCTGTATATCTGCAGGCCAAAGTTTCAATATTAATATTTCACCTATACAACTCCTTAACTCCACAACAAGTACTAATATTTTAAAGGATTTGTGAGTAGGTGGGCTAGGTGGAGGTAATGAAGATAATGGCAACGTCCTTCAAAAGGTCCTTGCACACAATGTGCCCTGGACCCTGCAGCAGGCCACCGCCAACCCACGCCTCCACCGGAGACTCCTAGACACTCACAGTTTGTGGGTCATCTGCTTGGCAGCTTATGCCACACCCAGGATTGCAGCACCCAGAGCCCCTGTCCCTGCGGGTCATAGTGGAGAGTTCTGACAAAACACAGTCCACTAGAGAAGGCAATGGCAAACTACTTCAGTATTCTTACCTTGAGAACCCCATGAACAGTATGAAAAGGGAAAAAGATAGAACACTGAAAGATGAACTCCCCAGGTCAGTAGGTGCCCAATATGCTACTGGAGAAAGATGGAGAAATAACACCAGAAAGAATGAAGAGACGGAGCCAAAGCCAAAACAACGCCCAGCTGTGGATGTGACTGGTGATGGAAGTAAAGTCTGATGCTGTAAAGAACAATATTGCACAGGAACCTGGAATGTTATATCCATGAATCAAGGTAGATTGGAGGTGGTCAAACATGAGATAGCAGGCGTGAACATCGTCCTTTTAGGAATCAGTGAACTAATATGGACTGGAATGGGTGAATTTAATGCAGATGACCATTATATCTACTACTGTGGGCAAGAATCCCTTAGAAGAAATGGAGTAGCCCTTGTAGTCAACAAAAGAGTCCAAAATGCAGTACTTGGATGCAGTCTCAAAAATGACAGAATGATCTGTTTGTTTCCAAGGCAAACCATTCAATATCACAGTATTTCAAGTCTATGCCCCAACCACTAATGCTGAAAAGCTAAAGTTGAATGGTTCTGTGAAGACCTACAAGACTTTCTAGAAGTAACACCCAAAAAAGATGTCCTTTTCATTATAGGGGACTAGAATGCAAAAGTAGGAAGTCAAGAGACATCTGGAGTAACAGGTAAATTTGGCCTTAGTGTACAAAATGAAGCAGGGCAAAAGCTAACAGAGTTTTTCCAAGAGAACACACTGGTCATAGCAAACACCCTCTTCCAACAACACAAGAGAAGACTCTACACATAGACATCACCAGATGGTCAATACCGAAATCACGTTGATTATATTCTTTGCAGCCAAAGATAGAGAAGCTCTATACAGTCAGCAAAAACAAGACCGGGAGCTGACTGTGGCTCAGATCATGAACTCCTTATTGCCAAATTCAGACTGAAATTGAAGAAAGTAGGGAAAACCACTAGACCATTTAGGTAGGACCTAAACCAAGTCCCTTATGATTATACAGTGGAAGTAACAAATAGATTCAAGGGATTATATCTGATAAACAGTGCCTGAAGAACTATGGACAGAGGTTCATGACATTGTACAGGAAGCAGTGATCAAGACAATCCCAAGAAAAGAAATGCAAAAAGGCAAAATGATTGTCTGAGGAGGGCTTACAGATAACTGAGAAAAGAAGAGAAGTGAAAGGCAAAGGAGAAAAGGAAAGATACACCCATTTGAATAGAGTTCCAAAGAATAGCAAGGAGAGATAAGAAAGCCTTCCTTAGTGATCAATGCAAAGAAATAGAGGAAAACAATAGAATGGGAAAAACTGGAGATCTCTTCAAGAAAATTAGAGATACCAAGGGAATATTTCATGCAAAGATGGGCACAATAAAGGACAGAAATGGTATGGACCTAACAGAAGCAGAAGATATTAAGAAGAGGTGGCAAGAATACACAGAAGAGCTATACGAAAAAAATCTCCATGACCCAGATAACCACAATGGTGTGATCACTCACCTAGAGCCAGACATCCTGTAATGTGAAGTCAAGAGGACCTTAGGAAGCATCACTACAAGCAAAGCTAGTGGAGGTGATGGAATTCCAGTTCAGCTATTTCAAATCCTAAAAGATAATGCTGTGAAAGTGCTGCACTCAATATGCCAGCAAATTTGGAAAACTCAGCAGTGGCCACAGGGCTAGAAAAGGTCAGTTTTCATTCCAATGCCAAAGAAATGCAATGCCAAAGAATGTTCAAACTAACACACAGTTGCACTCATCTCACACACTAGCAAAGTAATTCTCAAAAGTCTCCAAGCCAGGGTTCAACAGTACGTGAACCATGAACTTCCAGATATTCAAGCTGGATTTAGAAAAGGCAGAGAAACCAGAGATCAAATTGCCAACATCCATTGGATCATCAAAAAAGCAAGAGAGTCCCAGAAAACATCTACTTCTGTTTTATTGATTATGCCAAAGCCTTTGATTGTGTAGATCACAACAAACTATGGATAATTCTTAAAGAGATGGGAATATCAGACCACCTTACCTGCCTCCTGAGAAATCTGTATGCAGGTGAAGAAGCAGCAGTTAGAACTGGACATGGAACAACAGACTGGTTCCAAATAGGAAAAGGAGTATGTCAAGACTATATATTGTCACCCTGTTTAATGAGTATATTATGTGAAATGCTGGGCTGGATGAAGCACAAACTGGATCAAGATTGCCAGAAGAAATATCAATAACCTTAGATATGCAAATGACACCACCCTTATGGCAGAAAGTGAAGACAAACTAAAGAGCCTCTTGATTAAAGGAAAAGAGAGTGAAAAAGGTGGCTTAAAACTCAACATTCAGAAAACAAAGGTCATGGCATCTGGTCCCATCACTTCATGGGAAATAGATGGGGAAACAGTAGAAACAGTGTCAGACTTTATATTTTGGGGCTCCAAAATCACTGCAGATGGTGACTGCAGCCATGAAATTAAAAGACGCTTACTCCTTGGAAGAAAAGCTGTGACCAACCTAGACAGCATATTAAAAAACAGAGACATCACTTTGCCAACAAAAGTTCATCTAGTCAAAGCTATGGTTTTTCCATTGGTCATGTATAGATGTGAGAGCTGAACTATAAAGAAAGCTGAGCACTGAAGAATTGATGCTTTTGAACTGTGGTGTTGGAGAAGACTCTTGAGAGTCCCTTGGACTGCAAGGAGATCCAACCAGTCCATTCTGAAGGAGATCAGCCCTGGGATTTGTTTGGAAGGAATGATGCTGAAGCTGAAACTCCAGTACTTTGGCCACCTCATGTGAAGAGTTGACTCATTGGAAAAGACTCTGATGCTGGGAGGGATTGGGGGCAGGAGGAGAAGGGGACGACAGAGGATGAGATGGCTGGATGGCATCACTGACTCGATGGACGTGAATCTGAGTGAACTCCGGGAGTTGGTGATGGACAGGGAGGCCTGGCGTGCTGCAATTCATGGGGTCGCAAAGAGTCGGACACGACTGAGCAACTGATCTGATCTGATCTGAAATGTCAACTGTTCCATCCTCATGTATTCAACGCTCTGTGTGTCACAATGGAAAGTAAGCACAAAGTACTGCGTCGTGTGCCTGAGTGCAATAGTGTCTCAAGGAGAAGCGCTTATGCAGTTGTTCGAGTTGCTGAACAAGAAGTTTTCTTCGTGGAATATTTTTATTTGAAAGAATAACTGGCAGACAAACCATGATTATTTCAGTCTTGGTTGTTTGACAGACATTTTATCAAAAATTGATGATGTGACTTTTGAGTCAAATATTCAGATTTTTGAAAACTTGAATCCAGTTGTAACCTTAGCAACTTCCAGTATTTCAAGATTTCTCTGATGAAATGGGTGGTGATTTTTTTATACTGTATAATGTAATTAAATATATCAACACTTGAAAAATCTGTGTAACTTGGTAATCCAATATTTTCTAAATGACCAATACAAAATGTTACAAAATGACCCATGGGTTTAAAAAAAAAAAAAGTCCCTCCAAAGTGCAAGACAGACCATAAGATTTTTTTTAATTACTTATTGATTTATTTTTGGCTGCACTGGTTCTTGCTTTGTGTTGGCTTTCTCTAGTTGCAACGAGGAGGGGCCACTCTCTAGTTGTACTGTGCCAACTTCTCACTGCAGTGGCTTCTCTTGTTTTGGGGTGTGGGCTCAGCAGTTGTGGCACATGGGCTTAGTTGCCCCAAAGCATGTGGGATCTTTCCAGACCAGGGATCAAGCTCATGTCCCCTGCATTGGCAGGCAGATTGTTAACCACTGGACCACCAGGGAAGTCCTAGGCCATAGATTTTTTAATGGAGTACAAGTTTGTTGATAAAGTTTCAAATTCCTAATTTCAACTGACCTTTAAAATACTACCATTTGTTTAGTTTGGAGTATAGTATCAAAGAAGGAAAGCCACAGTTATCTGAAAATACTCCTCCCTTTTCTGATTCCATCTCTGTGTGTCTATTTTCTTCATATACTTCAATGAAAACAATATACCACTATAGACTGAATACAGAAACAAACCCCAGCTGTCTTCTATTAAGCTCGACCTAGAGATATTTCCAGAAATATAAAACAATGCCATCTTATCACTAAAATTTTTGGAAAATATAATCATTTGGTAAAAATATGTTATTCATGTTAATGTAATGGGCTTATTACTGCTTTTTAAATAACAATGTATTTTTTTAATTCCTCATCTTTATTTTCTAATACAGTAAATACTAATAGGCAATACTCACATAAACAAATGGTCTTTGGTATCCTCGATGATTTTTCAAGATTTTAAAAGGTCCTGGGGCCAACCGCTATCCTGGGTCAAGGATATAAACAAGGGTAGAATTGCTAGATCATGTTTTATCTTTGCTAAATAGATATTTCCAAAATCTTCTCTGAAATCATTGCATCAATTTAAACTCTCACTTGCAGCATATCAGATTGTCCATTGCTCACATTCTTCTCAGCATTTTGGAATTATTTCAAACTTAAATATTTACTATTTCTAATAGAAAGAAATGGCAACCCACTCCAGTATTCTTATCTGAAAAATTCCATGGACAGAGGACCCTGGTGGGTTACTGTCCATGGGGTCACAAAAGAGTCAGAAGTGACTCAGCGACTAAAAAACAACAACAATAGGTGCTAAAGTAGTGATGGGGAGTTTATGCACTTTCCATGTATTTATTGGCTTTATGGGCTTTCTCTTCTTAGAAATTTCTGTTTACACTATTTGCCCATTCCTCTACTAAGTTGTCTTTTCACAAGAAATTTTAGGGGCTCTTTACATTTTCCAGGCATGTATCCTAGTTGGTTTCTTTTTTTGCTTTTCAATATTTCTTATTTTATATAATGGATTAAAATCCATTTGTTAGAGATTATATAAAATGCATAATAGTTATGGGTAACATTGATGCAAAAACCCCTTCTATAATTACTTTCCCAGAGTACCAGTTGACTTATTACAAAAAAATCTTTTCATGAACTTCCCTGTTTTAAAACCTTTTACTAATTTTCATTGTATGACATCTAGGCCACCCACCGTTGGATACCACTTATCTTTTCAGACTCATTTCCTAGAATGCTCTTTCAGAAAGCATGTGATTTAGTCCAGAATTTTCCAAACATTTTTGGTCACATGACACTTTGTTTTTAACTATTATATTGACAAAACACTAGTACAGGCACAGAATAAAAGGCTGTTTTTAATTAAGGAGAGAAATATAACTGGTTTAATTATATTAAAAATATATTTGAAATTTGATGTATGATTCTATTTTTTTAACTTTTATATTGGAGTATAATAATTTACAATGTTGCATTAATTTCAGGTATACAGCTAAATGATTCAGTTACTCATATACATATGAAAGTGAAAGAGTTAGTTGATCAGTCGTGTCCAGCTCTTCGTGACCCCATGAACTGTAGCTCACCAAGCTCCTCTATCCACGGAATTCTCCAGGCAAGAATACTGGAGTGGGTTGCCATTCCCTTCTCTAGAGAATCTTCCCGACCCAGGGATCCAACCTGGGTCTCCTGTATTGCAGGCATATTCTTTACCACCTGAGCTACTGGGGAAGCTCATATACATATATCCAGGAGCCTGCTGCGCTGCAGTCCATGGGGTCGCTAAGAGTCGGACACAACTGAGCGACTTCACTTTCACTTTTCACTTTCACGCATTGGAGAAGGAATTGGCAACCCACTCCAGTGTTCTTGCCTGGAGAATCCCAGGGACCGGGGAGCCTGGTGGGCTGTCGTCTATGAGGTCGCACAGAGTCGGACACGACTGAAGCGACTTAGCAGCAGCATTGTTTTTCAGATTCTTTTCCCATATAGGTTAGTACAAAATATTGAGTAGGGTTCCCTGTTCTATATAGTAGGTCCTTATTAATTATCTATTTCATATATAGTAATGTATAAATTATGTTACTTATATGTTAATATAATGTTATATGTTAATCCTAAACTAATTTATCTCTCCCTCCCACCAACATTTCCCCTTTGGTAATCATAAGTTTGTTTTTGAGTCTGTGAGTCATTTCTGTTTTGTTAAAAAGTTTGTATAAATTTTTTTCAGATTCCACTTACAAGTGATGTCATATGATATTTGTCTGTGTGTAATTTACTTAGTATAATAGTCTCCAGGTCCATCCATGTTGTTGCAGATGGCAATATTTCATTCTTTTTATGGCTGAGTAATATTCATTTTAATATATGTTTCACATCTTCTTTATCCACTCCTCTGTCAATGCGCATTGAAGTTGCGTCCATGTCTTGGCTATTGTAAATAGTGCTGCAATGAACATTGGGGTACATGTATCTTTTCAAGTTATGGTCTTCTCTGGATGTATGCCCAGGAATGGGATTGCTGGATCATATGCTTGTTCTACTTTTAGTTTTTTAGGGAACCTCCATACTGTTATCCACAGTGATTGTGCAAATTTGCATTCCCACCAACAGTGTAGAAGGTTTTCCTTTTCTCCACACGCTCCCCAGCATTTATTGTTTGTAGACTTTTTGATGATGGCCATTCTGACCAGTGTGAGGTGATACCTCATTGTGGTTGCTTTGGTTTTTTTGTTGCTGTTTTTTGTTCTGTTTTGTTTTTTGCCATGCAGCTTATGGGATCTTCCCTGGTGGCTCAGAGGTTAAAGCGTCTGCCTTCAATGCAGGATACCTGGGTTCAATCCCTGGGTCAGGAAGATCTCCTGGAAAAGGAAATGGCAACCCACTCCAGTATTCTTGCCTGGAGAATCCCATGGACGGAGGAGCCTGGTGGGCTGCAGTCCACGGGGTCGCAAAGAGTCGGACACGACTGAGCAACTACACTTCACTTATGGGATCTTAGTTCCCTCATCAGGGATTGAACCCAGGCCACAGCAGTGAAAGTATTGAGTCCCAACCACTGGACCACCAGGGAATCCCAACCTCATAGTAATTTTGATTTGCCTTTCTCTGATAATCAGTGATGTTGAGTATCACTGCATGTGCTTTTTGGTCATCTGTATTTCTTCTTTGAAGGAATGTCTATTTAGATCTTCTGCCTATTTTTTTATTTGGTTTTTTGCTTTTGTGATATAGAGATACATAAGCTGTTTGTGTGTTTTGGAGATTAATCCCTGTTGGTTGCTTTGTTTACAAATATTTTGTCTCATTCTGTGGATTTTCTTTTCATTTTGTTTATGGTTTCCTTTACTATGCAAAATCTTTTAAGTTTTATTAGGTCCCATTTGTTTATTTTCATTTTTATTTTCATTGCTCTAGGAGACAGATCAAAAAAGATACTGTTGCTACATATGTTTGATATGTTGTTACATATCAAAAAAGATATGTCAAAGAGTGTTCTGCCTATGTTTTCCTCTAAGAGTTTTATAGTATCCACTCTTACATTTATGTCTTTAACCCATTTTGAATTTATTTTTGTGAATGGTGTTAGTGTTGTTTTTTAAATTTATTTATTTTTTAGTTGGAGGGGAATTGCTTTACAATGTTGTATTGATTTCTTCTAAGCAATGTTCTAATTTCATTCTTTTACAGGTAGCTGTCTAGTTTTCCCAGCACTACTTATTGAAGAGACTGTCTTTTCTCCATTGTATATTCTTGCCTCCTATTTTGTAGATTAACTGACTATAGATATACAGGTTTATTTCTGTTCCATTGATCTATATTTCTGTTTTTGAGCCAGTACCATACTATTTTGATGACTGTAATTTTGTAGTATAGCATGAAGTCAGGGAATCTGATTCCTCTAGCTCCATTTTTCTTTCTTTGGATTGCTTTGGCTATTCTGATTCTCTTATACAAATTTTAAAACTTTTTGCTCTAGTTCTGTGAAAATGCCATTCATAATTTGATAGGTATTGCACTGAATCTGTAAATTGCCATGGATAGAAATAGTCATTTCAGCAATATTTATTCTTCAATCCAAGTTCACGGTATATCTTTCCATCTGATTGTGTCATCTTCAGTTTCTTTCATTAACATCTTAGTTTTCAGAGTACAGGTCTTTTGCCTCCTTAGGTAGGATTATTCCTAGGTATTTTATTCTTCTTGATGAGATAGTAAATGGGATTGTTCCTTAATTTCTCTCATCTTTCATTGTTAACGGAATGCAAGAGATGTCTCTATTAATTTTGTGTTCTGAAACTTTACCAAATCCATTGAGCTCTAATAGTTTCCTGTTAGCATTCTATCTATAGTTATCATGTCATCTGCAAAACAGTGAGTTTTTCTTCTTCTTTTCCAACTTGGATTCATGTTATTTCTTTTTCTCCTCTGATTTCCATGGCTAGGACTTCCAAAACTATGTTGAATAAAAGTAGTAAGAGTAGGCATCCTTGTCTCATTTTTGATCTTAGAGGAAAATGCTGTCAGCTTTTCACCATTGAGAATGAGTTTGCTGTGGATTTGTCATATATGGCCTTTATTATGTTGAGGTAAGTTCCTCTATGCCCACATTCTGCAGGGGTTTTATCATAAATGAGTGTTGAATTTTGTCAAAAGCTTTTTCTGCATCTATTGAGATGATCATATGATTTTTACTCAATTTGTTAATGTGGTGTATCACACTGATTGATTTGTGAATATTGAAGAATGCTTGTATCTCTGGGATAAATCCTACTTGATCATAGTATATGATCCTTTTCATGTATTGTTGGTTTCTTTTTGTTAGTATTTTATTGAGTATTTTTGCATCTATGTTCACCAGTGATATTGGCCTGTAATTTTCTTTTTTTGTTATTTCTTTGTTTGGTTTTGGTGTCAGAGTGATGGTGTAGAATGAGTTCGGGAGTGTTCCTTCCTCTGCAGTTTTTTGGAAGAGTTTCAGGATAAGTATTAACTGTTCTCTAAATGTTTGATAGAATTCACCTATTAAGGACCTTTGTTTGTTGGGAGTAGTTTTAATCATAGTTTCAATTTTGGTATTTTTGATTGGTCTGTTCATATGTTCTATTTCTTCCTAGTTCAGTGTTGGAAGTTTGTACCTTGCTAAGAATTTGTCCATTTCTTCTAGGTTGTCCATTTATTGGCATACAGTTGTTTTTACTATGATCCTCTCTATTTCTGTGGTGTTAGTTGTAACTTCTCATTTCTAATTTTATTGATTTGAGCTCTCTCCCTTTTTTTCTTGATGAATCTGGCTAAAGATTTATCAGTTTTGTTTTATCTTTTCAAAGAACCAGCTTTTAGTTTCACTGATCCTTTCTATTGTTTTCTTTATCTTTAAATTTTTAATTTTTTATTGAAATGTAATTTACATACAATAAAACCTACACATCATAAGTCTCATTTATGAGTTTTGACAATTGTATAAGCCCATTTTATCAATACCCAAAACAAGCTGTAAAATACTACTGCCACCCCAGAAAGTTCCTCATGCTCCTCCATAGCAGAAACCACCATATATTAAATTACTCTATTTAATAACTTCACATGAATGAGATCATACAGTCTGTATTCCTTTGTGTCTAGCTTCTTCTCCCAACATATTTTTTAAGATACATTCATCTGATTATGCAGAGAAGGCAATGGCACCCCACTCCAGTACTCTTGCCTGGAAAATCCCATGGGTGGAGGAGCCTGGAAGGCTGCAGTCCATGTGGTCGCTGAGGGTCGGACACGACTGAGCGACTTCACTTTCACTTTTCACTTTCATGCATTGGAGAAGGAAATGGCAACCCACTCCAGTGTTCTTGCCTGGAGAATCCCAGGGATGGGGGAGCCTGGTGGGCTGCCATCTATGGGGTCGCACAGAGTCAGACATGACTGAAGCGACTTAGCAGCAGCAGCAGCAGCATGTGATTATGTGTATCATCGTAAGTAGTCCATTCTTTTTTATTGCTGAGTACAATTTCACTGTATAAATATGGCAACATTTGTTTATCTGTTCTCCAGCAGGTGGACACTGGAGTTGTTTCCAGTTTTGTGCTCTTGCAAGTGAAGATGCTATGAACATTCTTGTCACTTTGTGTGTGTGTGCCATATGTTTTCCTGTGCTTTGGGTAAAACATCTAGGAAAAGAATGAAACACCTTCTAAATGTATATTTGATCTACACATTTTATCTTCCACATGTTTTATCTCTCACATTTTTTGTCTCTTTGCACTATGGAAGTGAAGTGAAAGTGTTAGTTGCTCAGTCATGTCCGACTCTTTGTGACCCCATGGACTGTAGCCTACCAGACTCCTCTGTCCATTGGATTATCCAGGCAAGGAAACTGGAGTGGTTGCCATGCCCTCCTCCAGGGGATCTTCCCAACCCAGGGATTGAACCTGGGTCTCCTGCATTGCAGGCAAATTCTTTACTCTCTGAGCCATTATACATCACCTCTTTAGATTTACCTCCTGGTTCACTCATTCTCTGACTATTTCTACCCAGCTGCTTATCCTGTACACTGGATTGTCATTTCAATCATTTTATTTTCATCTCTAGGATTTTTATTTTATTCATTTTTTAAACTTCTAAGTATTTGTAAGTAGTATCTTATTCCTTTTCTTTATTGTTTAGTCCATATTTTACTGCCTTAATTATTTTAAATAAAATACCTTGTATGTGACATTTTTATTATCTTTTGGGGGATTCTAATCACATTGCTTCTTGGTTTTTTAGCTCTCACCTTCAGTAACGTATTTCTTCATGTGTTTATAATTTTGGTTCGAGTTTATGTTGGTGAGGTTTATCTGTGGGATTTATGCTGTGGGAGTTATTTTGGTCATATGTACATACATATATATGTATGTTTATATGCGCATATATATATATGATATATAATATAGACAGATCTGAATTCTTTTTCTTTTTTTAATAGATTTATTTATTTTAATTGGAGGCTAATTACTTTACAATATTGTATTGGTTTTGCCATACATCAACATGCATCCACCACAGGTATACACGTGTTCCCCATCCTGAACCCCCCTCCCACTTTCCTCCCTGTACCATCTCTCTGGGTCATCCCAGTGCACCAGCCCCAAGCATCCTGTATCATGCATCGAAACGGGACTGGCAGTTCATTTCATATATGATATTATGCATGTTTCAATGCCATCCTCCCAAATCATCCCACCCTCTCCCTCTCCCACAGAGTCCAAAAGACTGTTCTATACATCTGTGTCTCTTGCTGTCTCACATACAGGGTTATTATTACCATCTTTCTAAATTCCATATATGTGCATTAGTATACTGTATTGGTGTTTTTCTTTCTGGCTTACTTCACTGTATAATAGGCTCCAGTTTCATCCACCTCATTAGAACTGATTCAAATGTATTCTTTTTAATGGCTGAGTAATAGTCCATTGTGTATATATACCACAACTTTCTTATCCATTCTTCTGCTGATGGACATCTAGGTTGCTCCCATGTCCTGGCTATTATAAACAGTGCTGCAATGAACATTGGGGTACATGTGTCTCTTTCCCTTCTGGTTTCCTCAGTGTGTATGCCCAGTAGTGGGATTGCTGGGTCATAAGGCAGTTCTATTTCCAGTTTTTTAAGGAATCTCCACACTGTTCTCCATAGTGGCTATACTAGTTTGCATTCCCACCAACAGTGTAAAAGGGTTCCCTTTTCTCTACACCCTCTCTAGCATTTATTGCTTGTAGACTTTTGGATAGCAGTCATTCTGACTGGGGTGAAATGTTACCTCATTGTGGTTTTGATTTGCATTTCTCTGATAATGAGTGATGTTGAGCATCTTTTCATGTGTTTGTTAGCCATCTGTATGTCTTCTTTGGAGAAATGTCTATTTAGTTCTTTGGCCCATTTTTTGATTGGGTCGTTTATTTTTCTGGAATTGAGCTGTAGGAGTTGCTTGTATATTTTTGAGATTAGTTGTTTGTCAGTTGCTTCATTTGCTATTATTTTCTCCCATCCTGAAGGCTGTCTTTTCACCTTGCTTATAGTTTCCTTTGTTGTGCAGAAGCTTTTAATTTTAATTAGTTCCCATTTGCTTATTTTTGCTTTTATTTCCAATATTCTGGGAGGTGGGTCATAGAGGCTCCTGCTGTGATTTATGTCAGAGAGTGTTTTGCCTATGTTCTCCTCTAGGAGTTTTATAGTTTCTGGTCTTACATTTAGATCTTTAATCCATTTTGAGTTTATCTTTGTGTATGGTGTTAGAAAGTGTTCTAGTTTCACTCTTTTACAAGTAGTTGACCAGTTTTCCCAGCACCACTTGTTAAAGAGATTGTCTTTTCTCCATTGTATATTCTTGCCTCCTTTGTCAAAGATAAGGTGTCCATAGGTGCATGGATTTATCTCTGAGCTTTCTATTTTGTTCCATTGATCTATGTTTCTGTCTTTGTGCCAGTACCATACTGTCTTGATGACTCTGGCTTTGTAGTAGAGCCTGAAGTCAGGCACGTTGATTCCTCTGGTTCCATTCTTCTTTCTCAAGATTGCTTTGGCTATTCGAGGTTTTTTGTATTTCCATACAAATTGTGAAATTATTTGTTCTAGCTCTGTGAAAAATACCATTGGTAGCTTGATAGGGATTGCATTGAATCTATAGATTGCTTTGGGTAGTATACTCATTTTCACTATATTGATTCTTCTGATCCATGAACATGGTATATTTCTCCATCTATTAGTGTCCTCTTTGATTTATTTCACCCGTGTTTTATAGTTTTCTATATATGCTATGCTAAGTCACTTCAGTCGTGTCCGACTCTGCGACCCCATAGACTGCAGCCCACCAGGCTCCCCCGTCCCTGGGATTCTCCAGGGAAGAACACGGGAGTGGGTTGCCATTTCCTTCTCCATTTCTATATATAGGTCTTTAGTTTCTTTAGGTAGATATATTCCTAAGTATTTTATTCTTTTCGTTGCAATGGTGAATGCAATTGTTTCCTTAATTTCTCTTTCTGTTTTCTCATTATTAGTGTATAGGAATGCAAGGGATTTCTGTGTGTTGATTTTATATCCTGCAACTTTACTATAGTCATTGATTAGTCTAGTAATTTTCTGGTGGAGTCTTTAGGGTTTTCTATGTAGAGGATCATGTCATCTGCAAACAGTGAGAGTTTCACTTCTTCTTTTCCAATTTGGATTCCTTTTATTTCTTTTTCTGCTCTGATTGCTGTGGCCAAAACTTCCAAAACTATGTTGAATAGTAATGGTGAAAGTGGGCACCCTTGTCTTGTTCCTGACTTTAGGGGAAATGCTTTCAATTTTTCACCATTGAGGATAATGTTTGCTGTGGGTTTGTCATATATAGCTTTTATTATGTTGAGGTATGTTCCTTCTATTCCTGCTTTCTGGAGAGTTTTGATCATAAATGGATGTTGAATTTTGTCAAAGGCTTTCTTTGCATCTATTGAGATAATCATATGGTTTTATTTTTCAATTTGTTAATATGATGTATTACATTGATTGATTTGTGGATATTGAAGAATCCTTGCATCCCTGGGATAAAACCCACTTGGTCATGGTGTATGATCTTTTTAATGTGTTGTTGGATTCTGATTGCTAGAATTTTGTTAAGGATTTTTGCATCTACGTTCATCGGTAATATTGGCCTGTAGTTTTCTTTTTTTGTGGCATCTTTGTCAGGTTTTGGTATTAGGGTGATGGTGGCCTCATAGAATGAGTTGGGAAGTTTACCATCCTCTGCAATTTTCTGGAAGAGTTTGAGCAGGATAGGTGTTAGCTCTTCTCTAAATTTTTGGTAGAATTCAGCTGTGAAGCCATCTGGACCTGGGCTTTTGTTTGCTGGAAGATTTCTGATTACAGTTTCAATTTCTGTGCTTATGATGGGTCTGTTAAGATTTTCTATTTCTTCCTGGTTCAGTTTTGGAAAGTTGTACTTTTCTAAGAATTTGTCCATTTCTTCCAAGTTGTCCATTTCATTGGCATATAATTGCTGATAGTAGTCTCATGATCCTTTGTATTTCTGTGTTGTCTGTTGTGATCTCTCCATTTTCATTTCTAATTTTATTGATTTGATTTTTCTCCCTTTGTTTCTTGATGAGTCTGGCTAATGGTTTGTCAATTTTATTTATCCTTTCAAAGAACCAGCTTTTGGCTTTCTTGATTTTTGCTATGGTCTCTTTTGTTTCTTTTGCATTTATTTCTGCCATAATTTTAAGATTTCTTTCCTTCTACTAACCCTGGGGTTCTTCATTTCTTCCTTGTCTAGTTGCTTTAGGTGTAGAGTTAGGTTATTTATTTGACTTTTTTCTTGTTTCTTGAGGTATGCCTGTATTGCTATGAACTTTCCCCTTAGCACTGCTTTTACAGTGTCCCACAGGTTTTGGGTTGTTGTGTTTTCATTTTCATTCATTTCTATGCATATTTTGATTTCTTTTTTTATTTCTTCTGTGATTTGTTGGTTATTCAGCAGCGTGTTGTTCAGCCTCCATATGTTGGAATTTTTAATAGTTTTTCTCCTGTAATTGAGATCTAATTTTACTGCATTGTGGTCAGAAAAGATGCTTGGAATGATTTCAATTTTTTAAAATTTACCAAGGCTAGATTTATGGCCTAGGATGTGATCTATCCTGGAGAAGGTTCCATGTGCACTTCAGAAAAAGTTGAAATTCACTGTTTGGGGGTGAAATGTCCTGTAGATATCAATTAGGTCTAATTGGTCTATTGTATCATTTAAAGTTTGTGTTTCCTTGTTAATTTTCTGTTTAGTTGATCTATCCATAGGTGTGAGTGGGGTATTAAAGTCTCCCAGTATTATGGTGTTATCGTTAATTTCCCTTTTCCTACTTGTTAGCATTTGTCTTACATATTGTGGTGTTCCTATGTTGGGTGCATATATATTTATAATTGTTATATCTTCTTCTTGGATTGATCCTTTGATCATTATGTAGTGTCCTTCTTTGTCTCTTTTCACAGCCTTTGTTTTAAAGTCTATTTTATCTGCTATGAGTATTGCTACTCCTGCTTTCTTTTGGTCTCTATTTGAGTGGAATATCTTTTTCCAGCCCTTCACTTTCAGTCTGTATGTGTCCCTTGTTTTGAGGTGGGTCTCTTGTAGACAACATATATAGGGCTCTTGTTTTTGTATCCATTAAGCCAGTCTTTGTCTTTTGGTTGGGGCATTCAACACATTTATGTTTAAGGTAATTATTGATAAGTATGATCCCATTGCCATTTACTTTATTGTTTTGGGTTTGAGTTTACACCCTTTTTGTGTTTCTTGTCTAGAGAAGATCCTTTAGCATTTGTTGGAGAGCTGGTTTGGTGGTGCTGAATTCTCTCAGCTTTTGCTTGTCTGTAAAGCTTTTGATTTCTCCTTCATATTTGAATGAGATCCTTGCTGGGTCAATAATCTGGGCTGTAGGTTATTTTCTTTCATCACTTTAAGTATGTCCTGCCATTCCCTCCTGGCCTGAAAAGTCTCTATTGAAAGATCAGCTGTTATCCTTATGGGAATCCCCTTGTGTGTTATTTGTTGTTTTTCCCTTGCTGCTTTTAATATTTGTTCTTTGTGTTTGATCTTTGTTAATTTGATTAATTTGTGTCTTGCAGTGTTTTGCCTTGGGTTTATTCTGTTTGGGACTCTCTTGGTTTCTTGGACTTGGGTGATTATTTCCTTCCCCATTTTAGGGAAGTTTTCAACTATTATCTCCTCAAGTATTTTCTCATGGTCTTTCTTTTTGTCTTCTTCTTCTGGGACTCCTATGATTCGAATGTTGGGGTGTTTAACATTGTCCTGGAGGTCTCTGAGATTGTCCTCATTTCTTTTAATTTGTTTTTCTTTTTTCCTCTCTGATTCATTTATTTCTACCATTCTATCTTCTACTTCACTAATCCTATTTTATGCCTCTGTTATTCTACTATTTGTTCCCTCCAGAGTGTTTTTTATCTCATTTATTGCATTATTCATTATATATTGACTCTTTTTATTTCTTCTAGGTCCTTGTTAAACCTTTCTTGCATCTTCTCAATCCTTGTCTCCAGGCTATTTATCTGTGATTCCATTTTGATTTCAAGATTTTGGATCAATTTCACTATCATTATTCGGAATTCTTTATCAGGTAAATTCCCTATCTCTTCCTCTTTTGTTTGGTTTGGTGGGCATTTATCCTGTTCCTTTACCTTCTGGGTATGCCTCTGTCTCTTCATCCTGTTTATATTGCTGTGTTTGGAGTGGCCTTTCTGTATTCTGGCAGTTTGTGGAGTTCTCTTTATTGTGGAGTTTCCTTTCTGTGGGTGGGGTTGTACAGGTGGCTTGTCAAGGTTTCCTGGTTAGGGAAGCTTGTGTCAGTGTTCTGGTGGGTGGAGCTGGATTTCTTCTCTCTGGAGTGCAATGAAGTGTCCAGTAATAAGTTATGAGATGTCAATGGGTTTGGAGTTACTTTGGGGAGCCTGTATATTGAAGCTCAGGGCTGGGTTTCTGTGTTGCTGGAGAATTTGTGTGGTATGTCTTGCTCTGGAACTTGTTGGCCTTTGGGTGGTGCTTGGTTTCAGTGTAGGTATGGAGGCGTTTGATGAGCTCCTGTCAATTAATGTTCCCTGGAGTCAGGAGTTCTCTGGTGTTCTCAGGATTTGGACTTAAGCATCCTGCTTCTGGTTTTCAGTCTTATTTTTACAGTAGCCTCAAGACTTCTCCATCTATACAGCACCATTGATAAAACATCTAGGTTAAAGATGAAAGTTTCTCCACAGTGAGGGACACCCAGAGAGGTTCACAAAGTTGCATGGAGAAGAGAAGAGGGAGGAGGGAGTTAGAGGTGACCCGAATGAGATGAGGTGGAATCAAAAGAGGAGAGAGCAAGCTAACCAGTAATCACACTTCCTTATGTGCGCTCCACAGTCTGGACCACTCAGAGATGTTCACAGAGTTATACAGAGAAGAGAAGAGGGAGGAAGGAGACAGAGGTGGCCAGGAGGATAAAGGGGGGAATCAAAAGGAGTGAGACAGATCCAGCCAGTAATCAGTTCCCTAAGTGTTCTCCACCCTCTGGAACACTCAAAGAGATTCACAGAGTTGGGTAGAGAAGAGAAGGGGGAGGGAGGAGATAGAGGAGACCTGGTGGAGAAAAAGGAGAGTCCAAAGGGGGAGAGAGCAGTCAAGCCAGTAATCTTGCTCCCAAGTAAAAATGAGTACTGAAGATTGGGTACAAAATTGATAACAAATACCAAAAAGCAAAGATTAAAAATCTAGAGTAGAGGTTGGATTTTCAAAAATACAATATTAAAGAAAAGAAAAAAAGTCACAGAAATTATAAAATATATATATTATATATGAAGTTTGCTTTAAAAAAATAGTCTTTTATTTTATTTTATTTTTTTTGCAAAATAATAGTAGGTTATAAAAATGAAAATTAAAGGAGTAATAGAGGACTTAAAATGGAGAAGGCAATGGCAACCCACTCCAGTGTTCTTGCCTGGAGAATCCCATGGGTGGGGGAGCCTGGTGGGCCGCTGTCTATGGAGTCACACAGAGTCAGACACAACTGAAGTGACTTAGCAGCAGCAGCAGCAGCAGAGGACTTAAAAAAATTTTTTTTAATTTTTTTAATGATAGTAAAAATAGTAAAAATATATCTAGGACTTTCTCTGGTGTTGTTGTGGGCAGTGTGGGGTCAGTTCATTTTCGGATAGTTCCTTGGTCCAGCTTATATTTCTCAAGATCTATAGGCTCCTTCCTATGTAGTCGGTACTAACTACAGGGTTTTAATCTATTGCACTTGTCACTTCTAAGGCAGTTCCCTCTGTTTTAGCTTCTTCTGTTTCCTGGTCTCTTCAGTGTCTAATTTCCACCCTGACACAATGGGGCGGTGGTGGACACTTTTTTAAGGTTCACTTGTTCAGTTGCACTGTGGGGAGGGAGGGACGCTGCAAACAACTAACACTGGCCTGTGCTTGCAGTGTCGCGGCCACACTGGGCCTGCCCCTGCTCACGGTGCCTGTGCCCTCCCTGCCCACACTGCTCAGGCTCTAGGTTGCTCCACCGGGAACCCTCCGAGGCCGGCCCTGGGCTGCATGCACCTCCCAGTACTAAGCCGCTCAGGTTCAGGCACTCAGGAAGTCCTCAGAGGCGCAGACTCGGTTGGGCCTGTGTTTTGTGCCCTTCCCAGGTCTGAGCAGCTCAGGTGATGAGGTGTTTGGTGAGCGCAGTGGCTGCGACTTATCACCTCCCCCATCTCTACCGCTCCGTTTTGTGGGTATACAACTGGCACACCTTCTCAGGCGGATGTTGACTGTCCAGAACCCCAAGAAGTTTTAGTTAGCAAAGAAGCCTGCTTGCAGTTTGGTAGATAATGCCTCTCTGGGTCTGCGATTGCCCTCTTCCAGCTCTGGCTGCCTGTCACCAGAGGGGGATGGTCTGCAGCCGGCTAGCTCTGCTCAGTCCTTTGTTCTGTGAGTGGGCCTGACTGTGTCTTAGGTTAGGGCTTTTCACGTGGTAGCTATCCCACAGTCTGGTTTGCTAGCCCAAGTTAGTTCCCTCAGATTGCCCTCGGGGCATTCAGGCCTGGTCCTTACTCTAAGCAATGCAGCCTATGCCTCCCTGCCCAACCCCGGCTTGCTAGTGGCGGGTGCAGGCGTCTGCGCTGCTTCTCCGCTGGGGGAGTTACCGTTGGGCACCTAATCTGTGGGTTTTCATTATTTATTTATTTTTCCTCCCAGTTATGTTACCCTCTGTTGTTCCAAGGCTCAACAGAGACTCGGCAGTAAGAGTGTTTCCTGGTGTTTGGGAACTTCTCTCTTTTTAAGACTCCCTTCCTGGGACGGAGCTCCGTCCCTACTTCTTTGTCTCTCTTTTTGTCTTTTATATTTTTTCCTCCCTCCTTTTGAAGACAATGGCCTGCTTTTCTGGGTGCCTGATGTCCTCTGCCAGCATTCAGAGGTTGTTTTGTGAAATTTACTCAGCGTTTAAATGTTCTTTTGATGAATTTGTGGGGGAGAAAGTGGTCTCCCCGTCCTATTCCTCCATCATCTTAGGACCTCCCTGAATTCTTTTTTTCTACTCAGAGTCCAGAAGCAGACACTGTCTCTTGTCATTTCTCTTTGCCTGAACATCTTTTTTCTAGTGGCTAGCCTTTTGAGAGTCCTAGCAGTTATGCAGAGTCTCAGTTCTGTGTCCCCACCATGCATAGTTCAAGGACTTACCTCTGTCTCCATGTGTCAGAAACCCAAACCTCCTGACTACGAAGCTCACCAAATATTCCAGAGCAGGGCTGGGCCTGGTAACAGCACTACCTCCCCACTGTTGGTGTCTGGAAGTTTCTCCTGTGTTCTCAAGATTTCAAATATCCTAAAGACTATCTGTTATATTCAATCCCTCATTTCTAGGTGTTTTGTACTGAGACTTTCAGGGGGTCTAATCTGTTAAGATGACAGAAACAGAAGTCCGCAGGCTGTTGTTTTCCTCCCACCAAAGTCATCAGTGAGTAACAGCCACTATTCTGTTTTTCTCCAAGTCGGAGATCAACTGCTTAATGCTTAGAAAAGGGATATTATCCAGTTAACAGACAGGCAGAAACATCTTCCTTCCGTCTAAAGTTTCTATCTAATACCTTTTTCAGGCCCTAAGAGTTCCTGGATTACTCAAAAAGTTGATGAATATGAAGAGCTTCCTGTAGAAACATTCCAGGAAATTTAATTGGAAACAGGAAATATGAAGTGATCCAGGGCTCTCAAGCAAGCTCCATGTTCTTACAGTGTAAGAACACACTCACCTAAAGACTCTACTCCATGTTTGTTTTCTTTTGCTTTGTTTTCAATCAAAGAAGCAGCTGGGCCAAAAATAATTAAAACCTATACTTATCAAAAAAAAACAAAATTTTCCCAGTGAATCTCATGAGGCTGGATTTGGGAAAGAGTATTACTAATTTAGAGGAATTTCAGCTTGTTGAACTTTCTTGTTTAGCAACTGCACTTTAGGTCTGAGGAAGACTGCCATTTCCCTGTAATCTCCAGGCCCCACATGGAGTGTTTTCTTTCCTAATTACTGTTTCAAAATCAGAACTTCTGTGTTAAAGGCCTTTTGCTGAAAGGCAAATAAGAGAATAACATAAGTCAGTGGTCATAGAGGAATGATAAGTTGTGATTCACAATATTAGTTTTAGGTATACAACATAGTGATTCCAAATTATTTTAGATAATACTCCACTTAAAGTTACTGTAAGATATTGGCATATTCCCTGTGATGTACAATATATCCTTATAGCTTATTTATTTTATACACAGTACTTTGTACCTCTCAATCTCCTGCCCCTATCTTTCCCCTCCTTCCTTCCCTCTCCCTGCTTGTTGTCACAAGTTTGTTCTCTATGAGACTATTTCTGTTTTCTTTTTAAATATTTGTTCACTTATTTTTATATTTCACATTTAAGTGATAACATACACTTTCTCTGACTCCTTTTACTAAGCGTAATTCCCTCTAAGTCCCTCCATGTTGCTGCAAATAGCAAAATTTTCATTCTTTTCACGGCTGAGTATTATTCCATTGTATACATGTACATCTTCTTTATACATTCACCTGTTGATGGACACTTCAGTTGCTTCCATATCTTGACTATTGTAAATAATTCTGCTATGAACATTGTGGTGCAAGTCTTTTTGAGTTAATGTTTCCTTCTAACATATACCCAGGAGTGGAATTTCTGGATCATATGGCAGTTCCATTTTTAGTTTTCTGAGGCAACTCCATACTGTTTTCCATAGCAGCTGCACCAATTTACATTCCACCAATGGTGTGCCAGGGTTCCCTTTAGAGAAGAATGATTTTTTAAAACCCCAGTCATTTAGAGTCCCAAAGAATAAGATCAAGCTACTGACGGCACAAAACAAACAAAAAACCTGTGACAGTGGCTACCTCCTGATATGAAGGAAGTAAAATCCCTGTGATGACTAACTATTTAGAGTTAGACCTGAAAAATATTCAGGGATAGGAGATTAAATGGGAGGGAAGAGGGTCATGGCATGAAAGAAAGTCATTAACTACAGAAATATACCAAAGCACTAGTCCGTGAGGACTCACAGACCAGACCTTATAAGTAACATTATGATGCTTTGTTCTTGACAATCCACCTTCTGTCCATGCAACCTTTTTGCAGTAATTCTCCTTGGTGCTCTCCTCACACACTGCCTCCTGAGCCCATCTCACACCCCCCGACCCCTGACTCCCACATTAGATGCTCTACCACCATCCTGTCAAGCTGAGGGTCTGGGGGATGCAAGGAGGTGATCTGGGAAGATCCAGCAGTTGCAACAGGAGGCAGATGGAAAATTACATCAGGAGGTTCCTGAGCACAGAGTAGGTGAAAATCTGGAAGGTAGACAGCTCTATAATCAAAATAATGGCCCAGTCAAAGAAGGTAGATTCTGAGTCTCTAGACCCTGGGAGGACTGGCAGTGAGGGAAGCAAGGCAAGACTCTAGTTCAAAAGGCAGTGAGGTCTAAGAAAGAGCAGAGGAAAGGAACTGGGAGGACCATGGAGCTGTTAGTTGAAATAGATCTGATAACCAAAGGAGTGATCACAGGGATGGAGACAGGAGTCCACAGACCAGATCAAGGACTGGGTGTTGCAGATAATTTTCTGAGATATTAACAAAGACTTTTCCCGTGCATCCTTCCCCCAGGCTTTGTGCCCAGTAATCTTCCCAATTCAGCAAGAACAAAGAATCATATTCTTAGCCACTAGCTCCAAAACAGGCTCTTAAAATTCATAACAGAAGTGAGCTTATTAAAAGCCAAAGTATTTTGATTTGTATGAATTGGGCTTTTGAGAGACAAAACATTGTTTTGGTTCCAAAAGTTTGGCTTTGAGTATCAGAATCCAATGAACTGAACAAAAAGTTTATAGTATAGTCAAAGTTTGTATTATAAACAAGGGAGTTGGAAAAGTGCAGGGTGATGATTAAGCTGTTTTTTCCCTCCTACCACCCCCACAGAGCCACTGCCCCTCCCCTAAACCACAGGAAAATCTCAGAGATTGAAGGAAAGAAGATAGTTAGGAAAGGAGAGTAGGACAGTGAGTAATTGATATGAATACCTGAGAAAGGCACCTCTATATACTGCATGTCCCAGCTTCACACCTATGGTGCTAGAGTGAGAACCTCTAAGAAAAATCCCATATGGGTTTTTAGAGGGACCTGAGAGCACAAGCTACTTCTACCTCTCATCTCAGGGTACAACCCAGAGACACTGAAAGCCCCTTGGAGAAGCCCATGTCCAACAGGAGGCTAGAAATGCAATGTGACAAAGGCTAAGAGATGCCCATATGGATGGGCATGAGCACAGTTTCATAGAGACTCAGCACCTGGAAGTGACGCAGGAAAAGCATTCGGGGTTCCCAGACCTCCAGTCCTGAAAAGGGCTCAGATGAGCTAAGAGAGGTCCCAGAATGGGGAAGGAGGACACAGAGCTCTGGAACTAGCAAATTGAGGCCCATGGCTGGGACATGAGCAGATGCCAGTGCATAGTAATGTGAACCAGGCAGGTTCTTATTACATCTTATAGATGCCAGAAAAAGATAAGAGGGTGACTATTAAATATTCATCCCTGTCACAAAAGCCTGGATAAAAGTGAAGCTGTCATCATCCCCAATCCCCAGAGCTTAGGTCATCTGTGGAAGACAGATACCTTGTATTGGCTGAATTAAGTGTTCTGCCACAGAACGGACATGGGGGCTCAAGGGCTCAATTAGGTTCAGTCATAGAGAAATAAAGATACATCTTTGACGTGTGTGAGTTTTGCAATGGTGAAATTTATACCCATTAGCAGATCTAGATCCAGAATAACACTGGTTTAATACTGGAGCCCCTAAACTAGTGGTTTAGGGCACCATAAATTTTCTCTAATTAAATTTTATGGAGTTGAGTTATACCCTAACTGTATGCCAGAACTTAGTATAAAAGCTACATTTCAGACCAGTGAGGAAAAGTTTATTCAATAAGTGAAATTGGCATAACTAGGAACCACTTGGGAAAATTAAGACAAATCCTTATCCTACCTCTTATATGAAAGTAAATTTCATACAGATCAAATACTTAAACTCTAAAAAAGAAGCCATAATAACACTTGAAGAAGACTGGTTTTATTTACAATCTTAGAATGGAGAAGACTTTCCTAAGAATAATACAAAACTGAAGAATAAAGCAGATTGCTAAATTTGACTAAAAAAAATGGTAACTTATGTATAATTTAAAAATAATAATGAAAAAATTTTTTAAATGGTTAATTTGGAATACTATTTATAACCCATACTGTAAACAAATTTACAAGGAGGAAGTATAATCAATAAAGAAAAAGATGACCAACCAACTAGAATATTGAACAAAAGAGAAAAACAGGGAAAGCAAGAAAGGAGATACAAATGACCAATACATGTATGAGAAGATGTTAAACCTTGTTAATTAAGGGAAGCATAAACAAAAATAACATTTTTGATATTTAAACCTGGCAAAAATCTAAGTTTTATAATACTGCTGATGAGGACATAGAAACTAGGCATCTTCATACACCTTTGTATAAAGGTAGTTGCTGCACTATGGCAACACATATCAAGTGTTTTATATCATGTTCCTTCTGTTCAGCAATTTCATTCTTAAGTTCTTACAGATGCCCTTGAAAAAGTAGTCCATGAAATATGTTCATTGCAATGTTTTTAACAAGAAAATATGGAAATTCTCTTTAAGTAGGAATATAAGGAAAGATCGTCAAGGCAAGTCACACCAATGACAGGAGTCTCGGAGGAACAGAGGATTCACAGACAATATGTTCGACTCACATTGACATTCCATTATATTTCTCAGCTAATGAAATAAAGCCTCATCCTGTGTTCATACTGTGACATTTTGATATCTTCTTTTTCACTTAATTCAACCCCTTGGGGCTGAATATCAAATATTTTGCTATTTGATCCTACTGTGTTGTGAACATATTTTATTGTCTTTCTAATGGAGCTGGACCTTGAGAGACCAGTATAATTTGACCAGGTGGAAAAGGCAGGCAGGACATTACAGGAGGACAAACAGACATGGGACTGTGGACGTTTATGGTGGCTTGATAAGCAGAAAACAGCACACGTGAATTACAGTATGTAGATGGGAGAAGTAGTGAAGCCAGAAAATGAGGCTAAAGCCAGACCATGATGCAGCAGCCAATGCTTTTTCACAGAGGATCATTATTATTAGGTTTGTGTTTTAGGAAACAACTCTGGCAGCCAGGTGAAGGATGAAATGAAGAAGGAAGGAGGCAGGGAGGCCGGTTAGTTGGCTGATGCACTAGGTGATGAGGTCAAAATAAGGGCAATGGAAGCTAGGCTGGAGAAGGGAGATAGGAATTAGCAACATTGTAGGTAGTATAGATGGAATATGGCTACTTATCAGAAATGAAGGAGAAGAAGTCATCTGAGATAGCCTTAACAGAAGCAGGGTATTGATTGGAAGTGGGAGTCAAAGGACCTAAAAGCATTTCCAGTTTCATAGACTATGAAAAGATGACCCTTTATCAACAGGAGTTTGGGAAGGAAGACACTTTAATGGAAGGCTGGAAGACCTGCTAAATTTGGGAGGTGTTGTGTGTGAGATACCTAGGGGGTGCCCAGACACAGATTCCTGATTGATATTTGGAAATATGATTGGAACCTCTAGAGTGATAGACTGCTCCAGCACAGAGGGAATGCACGATGAGAAAAGGATGGAGGTGGAACTTTGGAGAATCCCTGCATTTCACAGCTGGGTCAGAGAAGGGGAGTCAGCAAAGGAACTGGAGGAAGAACAGTGAGAGAGGATGGAGGAAAAGTCATGCTCTGGAAGCCACACATGGGGCCAGCCCTGAATTCAGCACTGCAAGGCAAGCCCTACAGAGCCCATAGTCAGCAGAGCAATCTGCCCCCTCCGCCCCATTCTGATTTTCTCCAGCTGCTATATAGAGTTCAGTGTATTATTCAACTTTTCATATAAAAACTCTCAAACACTTTCTAAAAAGTAAGTAGTATAATCCCCTTTGTCCCAGGATTCATAAATATGAAAAGACGCAATATCCCTATGCCATTTGGCAAGTCAAGGGCACTGGAGCTCAGGGTTCTTCAAGCCTTAGTCCAAGAATCCAACAGCCAAAACCTTCCAAACAAACAAACAAAAGCAACAGAATAAACCAGAGTTGGCAAAAGTTCACGCAGATCAAATTACATTTCTTTTTCCATTTTTATGAGGAAACCTCGTACTCACAAAATATTGAGTTCCTTTCCTACATTTTACAGCATGGTGTTCTTGTTTCTTTTAAAATCTTTTAAGAATTTCCCAACAATCTTCATGTTCCTTAAATCCTGACAATGCCAAGACATTTCTCCAGGCTGGCTTTAGTTAGAATACTAAAGAGATTTCTGGACATTTTACTTCACTGACTATTTTTAGTCAGTGCTTAAACTTAAATGTTTAAGCATGTAATTAATCCTAAAGCCCTTCTGATTATCTATTTGCTCAGAAAAATATTGATACAGATTGCAGTGACAGACTCTGAGACATGCCTTGGAATCTACATGAGAAACCAATGAGTTATTTAGAAAAAATAATTCAGATCTGGATATTGTGATTTAAAACTGCCAAAACAAATAAACTTCAGATGCAAAGATGTTTTTAATCAAGAATGTTTAAAAAAAAAACTACATAAGATATATCCAAAATGAGAGTGTTTTATTAAGTAGTATTTTTTTAGAGTCAGAATACAAACAAGACACTGGAAGTATTCCTAAAATAGAGTACTAAAGACTCAGGAGAGTAACTTGGAATTTTGTTTTATAAATCCAATTTTATACATTTAAAGAACTGTTCTTGCATTTCTTCAGACTGTCAGATATTTTAATAACTGCATATTTTAATTCTGAATCTAAATGAAAATTGGCTTTATTTGGTATCAGTGTAGTAAAATTGTTGGTGCCAAGGCAACTGAATCTGCCCTGTAGTGGAGGGATGACTTTTTCTACTTTGACCCCAAAATTAGGCTTTTTTTCATGTAGGCTTTCAGCAGTCCTACTTGCTGCTTACTTCTCTTACAAATGCAAACTATACATTCATGTAGAAAGCAGAAAACCAAATCCTATCGTCCACTTCCCAGGAAGTAACCATTATTAATTTGATGTATATATGTATATGCATCCAGATGTTTCTTTTTAGTACTCAGTCCAAAGAGGTAGATTTTTTTAATAGGAATATGCCAAAATATTCTTCTTTAATTCATGCTTTTTTTGTTAAGAATATGTCAGGAGCATATTATCTTTGTTATGTGTTAGTTGCTCAGTCGTGTCCAACGCTTTGTGACCCCATGGACTGGGGCTCACCAGGCTCTTCTGTTCATAGGATTCTCCAGGGAAGAATACTGGACTGGGTTGCCATTTCCTTCTCCAGGAGATCTTCCCAACCTAGGGATCGAACCCAGGTTTCCAGCATTGCAGGCTGACTCTTTACTGTCTGAGCCATCAGGGAAGCTCTTATCTTTACTGCTGCTGCTGCTGCTAAGTCGCTTCAGTCGTGTCCAACTCTGTGTGACCCCATAGATGGCAGCCCACCAGGCTCCCCCGTCCCTGGGATTCTCCAGGCAAGAACACTGGAGTGGGTTACCATTTCCTTCTCCAATGCATGAAAGTGAAAAGTGAAAGTGAAGTCGCTCAGTCGTGTCCGACCGTCAGCGACCCCATGGACTGCAGCCTTCCAGGCTCCTCCATCCATGGGACCCTCCAGGCAAGAGTACTGGAGTGGGGTGCCATTGCCTTCTCTGCTTATCTTTACTAGCAACATATATACATGAAACTCTATACCAGGCATTCTTCTAGAAGCTAGGGATACAAAAGTAAAACTAAAAAGAAAATTTACTTTTTAGAAAAGGGAGGAGGGGCAGAAGATAATAAATGTCAGTGAATAATATGTATTTTTTTAAAAGTTAAAGATAAAAAGTGGAGATAAATTATATTTTACATAGGGTAGTGTGTTGATCAGTGTGCCAGCTGGCAAAGAACTTCACTCTCAAATGGTTCAAATGAAGAGATTGATGAAGGAACTACTTGCAGAAGCATGGAGAGGGATACAAGGCAAAAGAGGCAAGGCGATATTATCCCAAGGGCTGAAGTGGCAAAGAAAGGAATGAACAGGGTCAAAGGAGAGCCCAGAAGCCATGGGGCCATGGAAGAGGTGCCTCTGGAATGTGGGGATAGAACTACTGCTAGAGATGCAAGCCTGAAGCAAAGAGAGAGTGGGGAAGAAATACCCTGGCCCTTTCTCTGGTCCCTTTCTCTGCTGTCCTGCTGATCTACTCACTAGTAGAACCCAGAAGGAAGTCAAGGGCATGTAAAGTGGTGAGAAGTATTCCGATTTCAGATAATGTGAAGGTAGAGCCAGTCGGCTTTGCTGATTGGTTTAGGGAGTGAAGGAAAGCAAAGTACCAGGGATGACAGCTATGTTTTTAACCTGGACTACAGATTGACAGAGGATAAGATGGTCAGATAGCATCCTGACTCAATGGGCATGAACTTGAGCAAACTCTGGGAGTTAGCAAAGGACAGGGAAGCCTGGCATGCTATAGTCTCCGGGGTTGCAAAGAGCCGCATGTGACTCAGGGACTCAGTAACAATGACTGATTAATTTGAGTTACCATTATTGAAACAGAGATGGCTGGGGAAGAAACAGTTTATGGGAGTTAAGGGTTTGGGTTTTGTACATGTCTGGTTTGCGATGCCTATTAAAGATACAAGTGGAATGACTAGTAGTCAGGAGTATGAGTTTGGAGTTATAGGAGATATAAATTTGGGATTAATCCACAATTAAATGGCCAATAGAGCTGATTAAGATAACCTCTAAATGGTAAGCAAAGCAAACCAAGGACACTGCCAATAGGGTCCTCCAACACTTAGAGGTCCATAGGATCAGATGAAGCCAGCAGAGATGGGGAAGCGTCCAGCAAAGTAGGAAGAAACTGGGAAAGGCTGGTGAACTTACAACACAAGTGAAGAGAGTATTTCACAGAAAAAGGAGTAATCAGCAGAATTAGATGCTATCGACCAGGGGATCCGGCAGCACAGAAGACTCCAACAACCCTGGTGAGAATAGTTGTGTTGAAGCAGAGAAGATGAAAGCCTGATAGTGCAGTGAGTTATAGAGAGAATGAGGAAGTGAAGACAACAAATCCAAACAACAGTTTTAGAAGTTCGGCAATGAAGAGCAGCTATAATGGAGGAGAATTTGGATGAATAGAGGGTGGTTTCATATGAGATACATCACACATTTGTATGCCGATGCAAATGATTTCTGAAGGAAGTGGAAAGTGACAATTGCAGGAAGGACAGGGCATGATTGCAAAAGCAAAATTCTTGAGGAAGCAAGACAATATGAGTTTCTGTGATGCCGTACACAGTGGAGAAGTTGTCCCATATGGGCACAGAGACTGTTGGAATGATGTAACCAGTGGGAAGATAGAGCCAGATAGAACTAGACGTAGGAAGATAAGGCAGACCTCTGCTAATTGCTTCTATATTCTCAGTGAATTTATTAACAGAACCAAAGTCATCAGCTGAGAGTGAAGCTAGGGAAGATGCTGGAGGGCTGAGAAGAGACTCTAAAATGATCCTTCTGGTGGAGAGAGGAAGCTTACCACAGAAGTGTGGTGTGACTGTGTGACAGCAGAAACAATAAATTTCAATAAGCCTAGCCAGCAGAGCTGAATTCCTCCACCTGCTTCCTTTCTCCACAGACAGCAGCTCAGGTGCAGATATGGTGCAGGTAGAGAATTGAGTTGTTCCAGGGTTTTGGGTTTCCCTTTATAATGGCTATGTGCATACATGCTAAGTCACTTCAGTTGTGTCCAACTCTTTGCAACCTTATGGACTGTAGCCCACCAGGCTCCTCTGTCCATAAGATTCTCCAGGCAAGAATACTGGAGTGGATTGCCATGCCCTCTTCCCAAACCAGGGATAGAAACTGAGTTTCTTAATGTCTCCTACATTGGCAGGCAGATTCTTTACCACTGCACCACCTATAATGGTTGCAAGGTAGTTTACTTTTTGTGACTAAAACAAGTTTGTTTGAAATTCAGGAGTCCAGCTATGGTTTATTTATCCAGTAAATGAAACAAGATGTTTAAGCAATACTACACATAATTTAATCTAGGATTGAATTATATTTTTGTATTTGGAGAATTTGAAGCAATTTATTTTGAAAGAATCTTAGAAATATGTAGGGATGATGAGGCTGCTTGTAATGTCATTTGATCTTTAGGATTTATACTAAGAAGTAGAGTTTGAAAGCCAGCTTGTGAAGGAACTTGTTAGTCAGTGGTTTACTGGCACACCTATATATATGCCCACATGGGTGTGCAGTCAAGGAGGCCAGGTTGAATTTAAGGCTCTCAACTGGGCTCAGGTCTGCTCCTCAGGGCTTCCTTCAAAGGCCCAGGCTGAAATGGCTGTGTGTTTCCTCATGGTGGTAGCAGACTACAAGAGCTGGGTGCAGAAACACGCACCGGCCCTTAAGATCCTGGCTAAGAACTGGCGCTGTCGACTGTGCCCACAGTCCGTCGGCCAAAGCAGTTACATAGCCAGACGCAACGTCAATGGGGTATGAAAATATGATCTGCTTACTGTGGGAAGCACTTCAAATTTCCACAGCAAAGAACGTAGATGTGTCATTTTATTATTGGAGAGAACTGGGAACCATAATCCTGATCTGCTGGTAGGATAAGACTTCTTAACATCATTGAGAACTTCAAAGACAGATGACTGAGGTTTCATATACACAAGTATTTGATATTACACATGATACAATCTGAAATGTCAGAAGCTCTATGGACTTCTGACTTCGGCGGTCTGAATCCCCATCTATCCCTTTCCTAATCTCCTAAACTGGTATTGTCGTCACGTGGGTCCCAGTGATCTTATATTTATGAACTGAACACAAGTTCAGCTTCAGAAAAACAGCCCTTCCTTCCCTCCTAATCTGGTTTTGTGCTTGGAAAAGTTCCCACTTTAAGAACCTTAAGCTCTATAAATTTAAAAGAACTGTTTCCTCAGGCAAGCATTTTTTTAATTCAGATAAAGTTTCAGAATGGCGTCTGTCTGGAAATGATGGGGGAAGGGAGACTTATAAGGGCTATTGCAAATAACTCACTTAAAATGCTGGGCATGAAACAGTAGTTACCAAAGCCATTATCAGATACAGTTTTATCACTGGGTTCTTAAAGATTTAAATAAAAAGAAATTTTTAAAAGGGCAGGAAAAAAGTTTTCTTTGAAGTCTCAGAGTTGTTTGCCTTTGCAAGCAGAAGCAATGTTCTTGCCTCTTAGCAAAGTATTTTTCCTATTGATTCAACACTTCATTGCTTTTCTGTCTTCTTAGGACTTGCATGGGGGTCTCTTTCAGTGCTCAGGAGTCTTTTTACTAGATGATTTCCAGACTCTTAGAGCCTTTCATCTTTGTCCACAGTTTCCTTCAGTTTGTTTCTTTTGATTCTGTTATGTGATGCTCTTCAGGGATTGTTGAATCCTTGAAGCTGTATTCCAACTCTGTTTAATGTTTTTAAACACACACACACATTCTTTTAAAGAAAAGTGAATGTAGTTTGAAAATCATGGTGAATCACTAAACATATTATTGGGTATTTTGGTCATCTTTCTTCTTCAGTGAGAAATTTTAGCTTCCTAGAATTCTGTGTATTCTGCAGAGGCACTTAACTTACTTGCAATAAGCCCTTGAAACCCCTCAGTGCATTATCAAGTGCAAAACATCACACTTATTTTTTTGGTCTGAATTTATGAGACAACAGTTCCAGAATCATGGCTTGCATTAAGGCCCTGAAATTCTTCCATGTTATAGTTAGTACAAATCCTGAGCCAGAATCATGGAACAATGCAAGGTAAAGCTATTCAGGGACAGAAAACCTGTATTTTATGCTCCACTTTTATTTAAGAAAGTTGTTTGGCTTCTTGAATATTTTTTAAAAAAGAAAAGGTTAGTCTTATGGCCATGATTAGGTCTTTTACCTTTAGGTTATTTACCTTAATTTGACCTTGTTACTACTTTTTATGTAAGAAAATAATCAACTGACTATATTGACATTTTTAAATCCAGCTTATTAACTAGATATTAAAATTCTCAAAGCACTGAATTGTCCAACTTTGTTGATTAATTTGAGATGTTTGCCATATTAATAATTTGATAAATAAAAATTGTTTTTTGCTACCCTAAGCCACCCCAGCCCCCAAATATTAGGAAAATATTTCATTTAATGAGCATTTATTAAGTGTCTTTAAGTGAAAAAGATTGTTCCTTCTCTATAATCTCCCTCAGGAAATAGTTTCATGAAGGTAGATAGATACATTATATTCAATTAATTTCCAATATAATATCCTAAGACAGTTTTATTAACTCAGTGGTTATCCAATTAATAATAATTAAAAGCGTGTTTTTTTTTTCAGACTAAATCACTGATCTCTTGGTAGTAATTGCCTCAATAGAATAGCAAAATGGAGTCAGAAATAAATATTTGATTCCATCTGGATTAAATTAATAGTGTTTACAATGCCTTTCGACGGACAAAGACAAGAATAAATGCCTTTAGGGTGAAATTGCATGAAGTGATTTAAGGGAGCAGTGCTCACCCTTATTTTAAACTATAATAGCTTTACAATCTAGTCTCTTCACCAATAATTGTTAATTCTCACTATTTTCCAATCCTTATGGGCATATTTCAAAAAAGGAAAGATTGTGTATTAAAAGAGACTTCCCTTCTAGCCTCAAACAAGAATATAAATAAGGAATCTGAGTCTAATTATCCAGCAGTATGTTAGTCCCCATTGGAGAAGGAAATGGCAAGCCACTCCAGTGTTCTTGCCTTGAGAATCCCAGGGATGGGGGAGCCTGGTGGGCTGCCGTCTATGGGGTCGCACAGAGTCGGACACGACTGAAGCAACTTAGCAGCGGCAGCAGCATGTTAGTCCCCAGAAGAAAGAACATGTTTAATCTTTTCAACTTTTTAGAAGACTCAAGAGAAAGCCTCACTTCTCATCGTTGGAGAAACAAATATATAGTTTACATTGTTTCTTTTCTTTTAAATTTTAGAATTTCAAATAGAAATTACTTACTTACTTTTCTTTCCCATTTCCTTCCTCCCCTTTTCCCTCCCCCAGAACACAGTCCCAAAACATGCAGTGTGGCAGATTAAGGCAGGCATCTGCCCTTGAAGGAGAGGACCACAGTGGCCCAGAGCAAGGTGTCAGAGCTCAAATCCAGCAAGAGAGTGGCCACCCAGGATGGCTGCCCCATGTGGGGGTCAGAGTCAGAGCTGGGTAAAGAGGGTGTCCACAAAGGGCAACCTGGTGTAGGCTGTCAGAGCCCAGAAAGAGTGAGGAAAGCATACAGGCATGAGGCTACCCAGCACAGAATGCTGAAGCCCAAATAGGGTAAGCAGGTGTCCACAAGGTGAGGACAGGGCATCTCAACCCGAGTGAGATGAGTGTCCATGTGGGTAAAAGGGTGGCAGCAGAGATGGGTCACATACTAGGAGATTGATGAAATAAGGAAATAAATTAAGGATATTAAGAGTAAGGTTCCTAATGGTCAGAGTAGGAAGATACAGATATGGGAAGGAAGAAAACTGAAATGAACACCATGGTATTGGATCGAAATTGGAGGTATCAGTATAAACTCATGATTTTCAATATAAATGAGTATAAAGACATAGAATAGCTAATATGTAAGTAAATAAAACTATTGTTTTAAAGATATTTGCATCTATGTTTTAGATATAGATATACATAGCTAGCTGTGTCCACTGAGAGGGCTTGGGAATAGCCAAACTCTTAAGAGTAATGAACACACCCAACACCCAGAGCTTGAGTCATAAATATGATTTTCCATTAAAAGCAGCCTAGATTTCTTGGGGAATTATCCTAGATCTGGATCAGGGAGAGTATAAAATGAGCATGTAACATCTTATATCAAAAAGCAAGGAAGTGCTCCAAGAATGATGAAAGTGATATATGAAAGTGTTAGTCACTCAGTCATGTCCGACTCTTTGTGACCCCATGGACTGTAGCCCACCAGGCTCCTCTGTCTATGGGATTCTCCAGGCAAGAATACTGGAATGGGTTGCCATTCCCTTCTCCAGGGGATCTTCCTGACCCAGGGATCAAACCCAGGTCTCCTGCATTGCAGCCAGATTCTTTACCATCTGAGCCACCAGAGAAGCCCCTAAGAATGGGGAAATCTCAAAAGTATAGAGAAGCCAGCTTGAGGGGGCTGCCCTTGACCAAATCAGGGATAGTTTGAGAATTAAAATAATCTATTGAATAAAACAGGAATGAATCTAAATCCAAACAAATTTAAATCATAAATGAATTGAAAATTTAGTGAGAAACAGTTTCAAAGTACTAAAGAAAGTAAGAGTAACTTTCAATGAAAAAGCAGATGCCACGTTAACTAAGTGATCAAAGTGAACGTCAACAGCGATGGGTCAAATCTAAATTGTACATCACTTGAGTTGTGGCAAAGAGAACATTGTGGTAGTCCTACCGAAGATAAATGACCTGAATATAATCAAAGAAACGTCAAATGAGCCCAAATTAAGTGTTATTGTACAAAACAACTACCATGTGATCCTTAAAATGGTCAAGGTTGTAAAAGCCAAAGGAAGACCAACTTCTTCAAGACTGAAGAAAACTAATGTGACCACTAAGGACCCTGTGTGGTTCTGAACCAGATCCTTTTGCTAAAGTATGTCATTAGGATGATTGGCAAAGCGTAAATGGGGGCTGAGGATTAGAAGTTAGCAATGGTTCAGTGTTAATCTCCTGATTTTGATGGCTGTTCTGTGGTCATGTAGGAGAATGTAATTGTTGGAAAATGCACAGTGAAGTAGTCAGGAACGATGACACATCAGCTTAGCAGCATGCTGTCCAGTTGTTCAGGAAAACAAGTTTCTGTCCTGCACTGTGCTTGCAACGTTTAAAAACCTATACCACTGTTCCAAGTTTTAAAATAAAATGCATTTATAAAATATAATAAATTTTTGTGTGTATAGTGAAATCAATCTCATTATTTAATTTTGATTGTTTCCACTTTTTACTTGTGTACTCTCAGTATTACACAAATTACATCTGGAGCTCAAGGGTAAAGACTGCATCTCACTCATCTTTGTACCCCACAAAGTACCCAGAACATGATAGTCACTTCCCTTATTTATAGTCCCAGTTTTTACTTTTTGCTGTCAACTTTAATAATGCTTCAAGAAAAACATATTAAAATGGCAATGTCTCTGAGAAATGTTTCTCACTTTTCTCTAAATGCCTCAACACACATCTCGTTAAACCCCATCCCATCCCCCAAATAAAATAAAGTTAAATAATAGAAATGCATATCTTAAACAATCAAAGTCTTTATTATGCTTACTACTTAGTCATTTCATTGTTGTTAATGATGATGCCACTGTTGTTCTTTAGATTTTACCATTAGGCTACTTTTTTTCCTACCTTATCCACCTTTTAATATACAGCTCCCATATTTCCTTTAGTAGAAATGCCACATGACCCACCTTTTTTTTTTTTTTTTTAACACACAGCATGCATTAGAGACCTTGTTGGCCACATTCTGATTTTTTATTGGCTAGACAATTTGAGCCCTGATATGGGGAACTGCCTAAGGCCAGTCAGCCACTCACTTTGTCCAGCACAGCCATCTTTATCAGAGGGCGGTGCTGTGGAAAGAATTTGACTGTTTTACTATATTTTGTCATTAGCATTTTATAAAATGTAGTGTGTGCTAAGTAGCTTCAGTCATGTCCAACTCTATGCAACCCTATGGATCATAGCCCACCAGGCTCCTCTGTCCAAGGGATTCTCCAAGCAAAAATACTGGAGTGGGTTGCCATTTCCCCCTCCAGGGGATCCTCCCAGTCTAGAGATAGAACCTGCATCTCTTATGTCTCCTGCACTGGCAAGCGAGTTCTTTACCACTAGCGCTACCTGGGAAGCCCTTATAAAATGTAGAGGAAGTAGGCAAATGGAATAGTTGATATGAGTGAAAAATACGGATTTCATAGAAGTAATACTATTGAGATAAAGATAGAAATCAGTGGACAGGCCAAATTCTGTAGATTGCATTCCTATTCAGATGTTCATTGAACCTTAAGTTCATTCAACACTAAGCCCAGGTGACAGTGTTTTATTATGGGGGTGGAAATCCAAGTTTACAGCATGTATATTATATATTAGAAATAGATATTTGAAGACTGTGTTTAAGTTGGTATAGTTAGATTTACTTTATAATATATGTTTGATAGTCTGTTTTCATTTATGCTTTCAGAAAGGCTTTATATATGAAAGTAGCAGACTGCCTATAGAGTTCATGAGAGAAAAAGTCTGCTTCTCTCCTAAAATTCAGATAACTTTTCCAGAGTTGTAATTTCTAGCAGCTGTGACCTGGGGATGGAGGGACGGTTGCGAGCAATCACATAGGTGGCCAAAATGATCACCTCCACCCTTAGCAGTGCCACTGGAATTATAGATCTCCCACCTACCCATAAATCTCATATATGAGTATCCAGGAGAAATGATCATCTTTTCTCTTTTTTAGCTGTAGTCTTGGTTAAAGCCAAGATTGTCATAGATTTTATATAAGGTTTTCACTGAGATTCAAAATTCAAATTCAATTCTAAGGGCTGTGTCCTACCATTCTTTTCCTGTTTTAACATAAAATGTCTGGAATGCAGGTCAATTAAAGATAGAGAAGGGAGAGAATAAAAGTAGAAAGAGATGAGGAAGAGAAAGAAAAGACAGAAAGACAACAGGAAAATAGAAATAAAGCTAGGAAGAGGGGAATGCTGATAAAAAAGACAATGAAGAAAACTAATTCAGAGGGATTCAAATTTGACTTCATGACTCTAGATCTGGACACCAGATCCAGAGTGTTCCATCTAACTTCTCCTCTTTTTCCTCAACATTAAAGGGTCAAGAGCACCCTATTATGGCCCCCGTCATGGGATCCAACTTCCAAGTCACCATGTTACTTAGTAAGGACAATAACATTTGCATTTGCACAGTGCTCTGTATTTTTTATTGAAGTATAGTTAATTTACAGTGTTGTGTTAATGCGGCTGTACAGCGAAGTGAACTCAGTTATATCTATATATAGATATATCATTTTTCATATTCTTTTCCGTTACGGTTTATCCTAAGAGATTAGATATAGCTCCCTGTAATATACAGTAGGGCCCTGTTGTTTATCCATTCTAAATGTAATAGTTTGCATCTACTAACCTCAAACTCCCAGTCCCTCCCTCCTCCCTCCTCCGTCCCCCACTGCCTTGGCAACCACAAATCTGTTCTCTATGTCTGTGAGCCTGTTTCTGTTTTGTAGATAGGTTCGTTTGTGCCATATTTGAGATTCTACATGTGTGATATCATATGGTATTTGTCTCTTTCTGACTTATTCCACTTAGTATGATAATCTCTAGTTGCATCCATGTTACTGTAAATGACATTGTTTCATTCTTTCTTATGGTTGAGTAGTATTCCATTGTATATATATACTATATCTTCTTTATCCATTCATCTGTTGTTTGACATTTAGGTTGTTTCCATGTCTTGGCTATTGTGAATGGTGCTGTTATGAACCGAGGGGTGCATGTGTGTTTTTGAATTATGGTTTTGTCCAGCCATATGCTGAATTATATGGTAATTCTAGTTTTAGTTTTCTGAGGAGTCTCCTACTGTTTTCCATAGTGGCTGCACCAACTTACATTCCCACCAACATTGTAGGAGGGCTCCCTTTTCTCCAAACCATTTCCAGCATTTGTTATTTGTAGAATTTTTAATCATGGCCATTCTAACTGGTGTGAGATGATATCTCATTGTAGTTTTGATTTGCATTTGGCTTCCCTAGTGGCTCAGCAGTAAAAAAAAATCCTCCTGCAGTGCAAGAGCCTCAGGAGACGTGGGTTCAATCCAGGGGTCAAAAAGATCCTCTGGAGAAGTCAATGGCAACCCATACCAGTATTCTTGCCTAGAGAATCTCATGGACAGAGGAGCCTGGTGGGCTACAGTCCATAGGGTCACAAAGAGTTGGACACAACTGAAGCAACTTACCAATAATTAGTGATGTTGAGAATCTTTTCATGTACTTATTGACCATCTGTATGCCTTCTTTGGAGAAATATCTATTTAGATCTTCCCACTTTTTGATTGGGTTGTTTGTTTTCTTTGTTGTTGAATTATAAGAGCTGTTTGTATATTTTGGAGATTAAGCCCTTATGGGTCACATCACTTGCAAATATTTTCTTTAATTCCATAGGTTATCTTTTTGTTTGTGGTTTCCTTTGCTATGCAAAAGCTTTGATTAGGTGCCATTTGCTCTTTTTTTTTTTTTTTTTTTTTTTTTTGGTATTGCCTTGGGAGATTGGTATGCCTTGGGAAATACTGGTACAATTTATGTCAGATAATATTTTCCAGTGCCCTCTTCTGGGAGTTTTATGGTGTTGTATCTTATGTTTAAGTCTTTAAGCCATTTTGAGTTTATTTTTGTGCATGGTGTGAGGATGTGTTCTAACTTCATTGATTTATGTGTGGAGAGTCGGTGATGGACAGGGAAGCCTGATGTGCTGCAGTCCATGGGGTTGCAAAAAGTCCAACACGACTGAGCAACTGAACTGAACTGTCCAACTTTCCCAACACCACTTGCTGAAGAAACTATCTTTTTCCCGTTGAATATTTGTGCTTCCTTTGCCAAAGCTTAATTGACCATAGCTGTGTGGGTTTATCTCTCTACTCTATTCTGTTCCATTAACCTATATGTCTGTTTTTGCACCAATACCACACTGTTTTGATAAGTGTAGCTTTGTAATATTGCTTGAAGTCTGGGATGGTTATGCCTCCTACTTTGTTGCTGATTTTTTTTCTTCCCCCATGATATTGCTTTGGAAATTCTGGATCTTCTAATGGTTCCATATAAATTTTTGTATTATTTGTCCTAGTTCTGTGAAAAATGTCATGGGTTGTTTGATAGGGATCATATTAAATCTGTAGATTGCTTTGGGTAGTATTGCCATTTTAGCAATGTTAATTCTTCCAGTTCCAGAGCATGGGATAGCTTTCCATTTCTTTGAATACTCTTTAATTTCCTTTATTAATATTTCTAGTTCTCAGTATATAAGTCTTTCATCTCGTTCAGTTTTATTACCAGGTATCTCTCTTTCTTTTTTTTTTTTTTTTTTTTGGTATTTTTTTAAAAGGTATTTTTTTACATTCCCTTTTTGGTATTTCATTGTCAGTGTAAAGAAATGCAACTGGTTTCTGAATGTTAATCTTGTATCCTGCTACTTTGTTGAATTCATTTATCAATTCTAGGAGTTTTTGTATGGAATCCTTAGGATTTCGATATATAGTATCATGTTATATGCATATAGTGACAATTTTATCTAGTCCCTTCCAATTTGGATACTTTTGTTTCATTTTCTTATCTGATTGCTGTGACCAGGACTTCTAATACTGTGTTGATTAGAAGTAGCGAGAGTGTGCATCCCACTTTCTGAAGAACTTTGGTGACATTTTTACTATGTAGAAACTGAGACCTAAAAGGATTTAATTTTTTTTAAAAATGAGGTAGGTGTTGTTTGTGAATGTCAGACTTTATCTCAAATTTTGACCTGATACTCAAAGCTCTGTTTTTGTGCTTTTCTTCCAATTCCACATTACTTATGTGTTTAAAGTAAACAGGAAATGAATAGTTATACTCAACTGTAAGTAGAGAAAGTATGGTGTTAGTGTTTAGGGCGGTAATTAGATAACCCTTATAAAATTAGAAAACTAAGCCAATGCATGTACTGCTTATTGGGTTGGCCAAAAAGTTCATTCAGATTTTTCCATAAGATATTACAGAAAAACCCAAATGAAGTTTTTGGCCAACCCAATACATAAACACATATACTATATAACATCTCAAAGTTATTTTTAGATGGTAAGATTTTAAACCACTTGTCTGTTTTGTGTTTTCTAAATCTTCTACAATGAACATATATCACTTTCATAAAAAAATATAAGAATCTAAGGCAAATAGAGAAAATATATAAGAAATTTTATTTAAATATTTTAACCTCTGCCCTCTTTCCTCTATACAGATGCTAAAAGGTACAGGAGGGATATTCAAATAAATAGCATTGAATGACAATAAGCAATAATAATAACTACTTAGTGAAATTAAGAAAAATTGTATTTACTTCTGGGATTAAAAATATATATACAATTTTTTGATTCTACATTGGCTATATATTTGCTGCCAAAGTATTGTTGCCTATTTTAATCTAGAAAAACAATAGCATTTTGCCATTCTCTCTCCCTCAAAGATTTCTAAGCCATAATAAATTATAGGCAACTCGCAAATGAAGAACAGCTATTTCTGGAGGAGTGAATATCTGCCAGCCACAAGGCACTCTGGATCATGGAGCAACCAAATATAACTCATCACTATACTTACTTGAAGAATAATGCTGAGGACTTCATTATTTTACTATATGCCCTATGAGAAGTTCCTCCTGTTATTTTTAGTATCAAAAGTGGGTTTACTCCTGCTAAGTCAGATTTGGGCCTATGTCTTTTATATTAGTGGCTGAGCAAATATAGCCCAACACATAGCAGAGACATGTAGCAAAGAGCCCGTGTAGCCCAACGCAAGCAGAGACTCATCCTTACAGCACACACTGCAGGTACAAAGATCACTTCCAGATTCATCTGCATCCTTCCTACCCTCTCGGGGCCTGGTGCCCTCATCCACTTGTTTTATATTTTATTTCTCTCTTTATATCATGTGTATTTTGGTAAATAATATTAAATCCTTTGGGAAATTTAAAAAAAGCCATAAATAAGTATGTGTATTCATTTACATATACATATATACATACACATTCTAATTGTGAATATGTGAAACCTTGATCTTTGGCTATGTCAGTTATGTTTTTCACACTCTATCTACCACAAGTAATACTCAACAAGTAACTTAAAACATACTACCCTAAATCCTTGTTATTTACAATCTTTGTAACTCATAGCCCTTAATATGTCATGAACAATTAGTGGCAAAGCCATTTCTATCCAAAGAAACTGGTTCCGGGTCTGAATTCAACCATATGATCCCTTTGGCCTTGCTCTACTGAGTCACACCTCTTCAGGTGGTAGCAGAATTTGCTAGATTGCCCTCAAGAGGAAATAGAACTATTTCCTCCCTCAAGGTACTCTGACTGTAAAAACATCCATGACTTGTTTCTAAAGTCAGAGATGGGAGAAGAGTGGCAAGAGTAGGAGGGAAACAGGGAGAGAGAATAGTTTTTGACATAATTCACTACCTGATCATAGAAAGACATGGATAACTATTTCCAGTTTTGGGAAAAGAAAATCAGATGCACATTAGATAATGGTAAAGTTATATAGCGATTTACCATAGTAGTGGATGTTGACATGGGGGATTATGGTAGGGAGACCACTTTTTCACATAATATTCCAAATAGGAACGAACAAAAAAAGTGTGTGTGTGTGTGTGTGGGCGCGCACGCACGCAAGAGAGAGAGATAAGATGGGGCCAACCAGGGAAAACCAGAACTACAAAGAGAAAGCGTGCTGCAATGCAAGACCCTCCTTTTTATTGTAAACAAAGTAAGGAAGATCCCCAGCTTGATCCTTATGAAAAACATATTTTCTATGTTTTGCTTTCTTAAGCTCTGATAATTACTTCTCTGTGGAACTAATACTCAGTGAATTTATTTCTAACCAGTCATCACTTGCAACAAGTATGTTTTCAAAATGCTTCTCAGGAAATATAAAATTGTGATTTCCAAACACCTTCTTGAGATGTGGCTTAGGAAAGATTTCAAAGGGAAACTGCAAGCTGTGGCATTTGCTTCCCCTTCCACATCCTTTAAAGCTGTCGGGTTTTTTGTTGCTGTTTTTTTTGTTTTTTTTGTTTGTTTTTTTTTGGTGGAGTTTGCCCTTAACTGACATGAGGGCTCTGGGGCAGGTGAAATGCAGATTGAAATCTCAAAGCATGGCATGCAGATTCCTGAACTCCCACAGACCTTGAACAGACACAACCAAGCCAAACTTCCTAGAATCATAAACAACAGGGTGCAGAGGGAAATTGCAATTGTACAATTCCCAGTCATTCAAAGAAATCGTTAAAATATTCTAGAAAAATGTCAAAAGTTATTTTACACAAAAATTTCACAACTTGTTCCACTAAGCACAGGATGAGTTTAAAATTCCTCTGGCAATTAGAGGCCATGGGCTATTTATTTAGAGAAGGTGACGGGGTGACTAAGTGGGTAAAACTTGCCCCAGGCACACAGTCCTACCAACCTCCATCCTCTCTGAAAGAGGGTTAGCCAACATTTGCTGCACTGTTATTGTGTGCCTGGCCCCATTCTAGCCTAGAGGGACACAGAGATCAATAAAACTCTGTCCTCAAGGCTCTTATAGTCTAGAGAAGACTAGAAGTTACCCACCAACTCATGCAACAGGCAGTAAACACAAGAACTTAGATATCTGAATTCAAATTCTGGCTCTGTCTTATAGCCTATAGTGTGTGACTGTGTGACTTTGGGAAAGTTATTTGACTTTTGTGTTTCATACATGCACGCACGCACGTGCATGCGCACACACACACACACACACATCTACAGAAGACCCTTGAACAACACAGGTTGTAACAGTAAGTTCCGCTTAAACAGGGATTTTTTTTTTTCACTAGTAAATATTACGGTAGTACACAATCTGTGATTGACTAATGTCCTCAGATACAGATAAACTGGGGATATGGATGGCAGAGTATAAATTATACGTGGATTTTTAACTATGTGAAAGTTCAGTGCAACTGTGTTGTTCAAAGGTCAACTGTGCATTCACCTACACACACACATACACACACAAGATCCTCTCTTATGTGGTGGCTGTGAGAATTAACGTGTATTCATCACTTAGAAGACTGCCTTGCCCTTAATAAGTACTGTGCATGTGTGCTCAATCACTTCAGTTGTGCCCGACTCTTTGCAACCCTATGAACTGTAGCTGGCCAGGCTTCACTGTCCATGGGGATTCTGCAGGCAAGAATACTGGACTGGGTTGCCATGCCCTCCTCCACGGGATCTTCTCCACCCAGGCAGGGATCAAAACCGCATCTCCTGCATTGCAGGTGGATTCTTTACCCACTGAGGCACCTGGGAAGCCCATAGTAAGTGCTATATGTGTTTATTAAATAACTAAATATTTAGGTTGGTGCAAAAATTGCATTTTTACATTGTTGAACTTTGTTTTATATTGAAATACATTCTTAAATGTGGTTATATGTACATCATTTTAATGTGCATTTCTTGCTTTATGTTTTTTGCTAATGACTTATTGCTGTTTATATTTATTTTAGACCAGGGAAATGATGTTAGACAAAAAAAAAAAAAAAATTCAAGCGATTTTCGTATCCAAGTTCAAAATGGGTCGTAAAGCAATGGAGACCACTTGCAACGTCAGCAATGCATTTGGCCCAGGAACTGCTAATGAATGTATAGTACAGTGGTGGTTCAAGAAGTTTTGCAAAGGAGATGAGAGCCTTGAAGATGAGCACAACGGCTGACCATCGGAAGTGACGACAAACAACGGAAAGGATCATCGAAGCTGATCCTCTTACAGCTACATTTAGAAGTTGTCCAAGAACTCAGAGTGTTGATCATTCTTCAGTCGTTTAGCATTTGAAGCAAATTGGAAAGGTGAAAAAGCTCAATAAGTGGGTGCTTCATGAGCTGACTGCAAATCAAAAAAATCATCATTTTGAAGTGTCGTCTTCTCTTACTCTATGCAGTAACAATGAACCTTTTCCCAATTGGATTGTGACGTGTGACAAAAAGTGGATTTTATACAACAACCAGCAATGATCAGCTCAGTAGCTGGACCAAGAAGAAGCTTCACAGCATTTCCCAAAGCTAAACCTGCACCAAAAGAAGATCATAGTCACTGTTTGGTGGTCTGTCATCTGATGCACAAGTTTTGTGAATCCAGGCAAAACCATTACATCTGAGAAGTATGCTCATCAAATCAATGAAATGCACTGAAAACTCCAGTGCCTGCAGCTGGCATTGGTCAACAGAAAGGGCCCAATTCTTCTCTGCAACAATGCCTAACCATGTGTCACACAACCAACACTTCAAAAGTTGAACAAATTGGGCTACGAAGTTTTGCCTCACCCACCAAATTCACCTGACCTCTCGCTAACTGACTACCACTTCTTCAGGCATTTCAAAAACTTTTTATGGGGACAATTCTTCCATAACCAGCAGGAGGCAGAAAATACTTTCCAAGGATTTGTTGAATCCTGAAGCACAGGTTTTTATGCTACAGGAATAAAGAAACTTATTTCTCATTGGCAAAACTATGTTGATAGTAAATGGTTCCTATTTTGATTAATAAAGATGTGTTTGAGCCTAGTTATAATGATTTAAATTTCATAATCCAAAACCACAATTACTTCTTTTTTTCCCACAATTACTTTTTTGCCAACCTAATAATAACATAAACAAGGTCCTTAAGAGAATCTTCCACAACTCTGAGATGAAAAAGAGGTATCTCTACCAGCCAGAGAACATCAAGAATGACCTCTCAGAGATGCCATGCTGGAACAGTGTCCGTGAGAGACTCAGCTAAAACAAGTCCAAGTTCACCAGGTGGGCAGTTGAGAGAATCTGTGCTCCTTACCTCCTCCCCCAATGTATCCACACAGCAAAGGGAATCAAACTAGAAGTAGAGCCAGAGTTCTGCCCCATTTATAGGGAAATTTTCTTGAGTTCTAGATTCAAAATTCAGAAGAATTTACATTCTATTCCCTAATATATTTATGTTTATCCCAAAATAAGAAAAATAGTTTTTATTTCTCACCATTGAGTAAAATTGATATTGGGGCAGATGATCCATGCCTACTCTTGGGGTAGATGTGACCTCATCTGGGCAGCAAGTGGCAGAAGCATTAGAGGATATAAAGGTAATGAATTACTAGGATGGCATATGAAGGGTCAGGACTAGAGGGTAAGTCAGCCAGAGTATTGGTGGTTATGGAGTGAGTGACAAGACCTCCAGGCAAACCCACACCAGGCAATGCCAGGATACTCCATAGCAGACATCCTACAAAACCCTCAGGAGCTGCTGTGAGGAATAGGACAAGGTAGCCTGCTAGTGATAACTAAGGGCAGACCCTAAAATTCAGATAGATAGATACATATATACTGTGTCCTGTGGCTCTTAATATTGAAAGCCCAGCTAAGATCAGAAGGAAATATGTGCTGGAGCAATCTGACCTCAAAGCTGACTGCCCCCAAGATGTGACTTCACATGATGGTGTTTCTAGGTGGTTTCTAGGTAGTTTTTGTATTTGTAGACCCAGAAATGTGGTTTTATCAACACTCTGGGTATGAAGCAACCTCTCTGACTTTGGCTTGCATTAACCAAACTCACAGAAATATATAAATATAGAGTGGAATGCTAATTCATTCACTTACAATGAGAAAAACAACTTTCATCAAACTGAAAAATACCAGATAGCTATTGAGAAAACTATCTACCAAACACTGAGGAAATACTTTACAAATGTTATTGTATGTAATTCTCAAAACAATCTTACAAGGTGGATGTCAGAGAAACTATTACTCCTTGTGGATATCTCTGTGTACATCTACATTTCCCTGCTTCCTTGCAACTCTACTGGACAATATAATGAGAGAAGAAGCAATCAGTGTGGTCACTTCTGAGCAGAAGTGGCTACATGTATGATGTGCCTTCCCCACACTCTTTCTCAGACATACAGCTGGGAACAAAGGGTACAATGGGTCTACAGACTAGAAGGAGGAGGGAAGTGTTAAGAGGAAGGCCGTCACTATGAAATCAAGGCTGTTCTCTTTCCTAAATATACATTCTCAGGAACCATGTCTGTTCCAGATGAGATTCTAGGACCCAAGTGAACACAGAGAAAAGAGGTTAGAATGGGCCTGTCACAGGCTACATGGGGGAGTGCCAGGGCTGGGATAGAGAGAAGAACCATTGCAGAGGGATCAAGAAATGGGCAAGTTGAAAGTCATGGCCAAAAGGGAAAAAATTCAGAAGTAAGTACTTTCAGGTGATGACAAGGTCTAGGCTGTGAATGTTCCAAGGGTTGGCAGAGGTAGAGAAGTAGAGGCTTAAGGGTAGTCAAAGAATGATGGTGAAAGGGTCCAGATGAGTCATCAAAATCTTAAAACTAAGTCAAGGCCTTAGGTTTATGAGATCACAAATCCATTATTTAATATATAATGTACACAAACATAGACATCTGATATCCTTGGACTCCTGCCTTATTTTCATTAGTGATTTTCTGCATCATACCCATGTGTCATCCAGACAGGATTACTTCAAGTCCTCTAAGACAGAAGTTTGATAGAAAACTTTAATTCAGTGTATGTGCCCTTGTTAACAAGAATAAATCATATGAAAACTGACAGATCCTTGGAATGAGCTTAATGAATTTATATTTTGATTTTGAGACATGGGAACATGAAGACATGAACTCTGTTATTGTCTTCAACCCAATATTTTCTTTTTTATTTTTCTAAACAGAATATGGGTGATGCTTTACAGATATAATGGAGTCATTCTTTTAAAACAATGAGCTTAAAGAGTCCACGTCTTTAGTATATTCTATTTTGTTGTTGTTCAGTCGTTCAGTCATGTCCAATTCTGTGACCCCATGGACTGCAGGGCTCCAGGCTTCCCTGTCCTTCATTATCTCCTGGAGCTTGCTCAAACTCACATCTGTTGAGTTGATGATGCCATCCAACCATCTCATTCTCTGTCACCCCCTTCTCTTCCTGCCCTCAATCTTTCCCAGCATCAGGGTCTTTGCCAATGAGTCAGTTCTTTTCATCAGGTGGCCAAAGTATTGGAGTTTCAGCTCCAGCATCAGTCCTTCCAATGAATATTCAGGATTGATTTCCTTTAGAACTGCTGTCCAAGGGACTCTCAAGAGTCTTCTCCAACACCAGTTTGAAAGCATCAATTCTTCAGTGCTCATCCTACTTTATGGTCCAACTCTCACATCCGTACATGACTACTAGACCGATTTGCTATTTTATCTTTAATTAAGAGTCTCAAAAAAAAAAAAAAAACCTCTCCCTATACTCTTGGGGCAGATATATTGGAGAATAAATGTTACTAACTTGGTGACATGTGCCATTGCAATATTACAAGAAAACAAACCAGTGAAGCCTTCTTGACTTATGTCAGGGAATGGCCAGAAAATTCTATCAATAATATGACCATCTTAAAGTTAACTGATACCACAATGCAGTAAGATCAGATCTCAATTACAAGATAAAAACTATTAAAAAATCCAACATATGGAGGCTGAACAACACGCTGCTGAATAACCAACAAATCACAGAAGAAATCAAAAAAGAAATCAAAATTTGCATAGAAACGAATGCAAATGAAAACACAACAACCCAAAACCTGTGGGACACGGTAAAAGCAGTCCTAAGGGGAAAGTTCATAGCAATACAGGCACAGCTCAAGAAACAAGAAAAAAGTCAAATAAATAACCTAACTCTACACCTAAAGCAACTAGAAAAGGAAGAAATGAAGAACCCCAGGGTTAGTAGAAGGAAAGAAATCTTAAAAATTAGAGCAGAAATAAATGCAAAAGAAACAAAAGAGACCATAGCAAAAATCAACAAAGCCAAAAGCTGGTTCTTTGAAAGCATAAACAAAATTGACAAACCATTAGCCAGACTCATCAAGAAACAAGGGAGAAAAATCAAATCAATAAAATTAGAAATGAAAATGGAGAGATCACAACAGACAACACAGAAATACAAAGGATCATAAGAGACTACTATCAGCAATCATATGCCAATAAATTGGACAATGTGGAAGAAATGGACAAATTCTTAGAAAAGTACAACTTTTCAAAATTGGACCAGGAAGAAATAGAAAATCTTAACAAACCCATCACAAGCACGGAAATTGAAACTATAATCAGAAATCTTCCAGCAAACAAAAGCCCAGGTCCAGACGGCTTCACAGCTGAATTCTACAAAAAATTTAGAGAAGAGCTAACACCTATCCTACTCAAACTCTTCCAGAAAATTGCAGAGGATGGTAAACTTCCAAACTCATTCTACGAGGCCACCATCACCCTAATACCAAAACCTGACAAAGATGCCACAAAAAAAGAAAACTACAGGCCAATATCACTGATGAACATAGATGCAAAAATCCTTAACAAAATTCTAGCAATCAGAATCCAACAACACATTAAAAAGATCATACACCATGACCAAGTGGGCTTTATCCCAGGGATGCAAGGATTCTTCAATATCCACAAATCAATCAATGTAATACACCACATTAACAAATTGAAAAATAAAAACCATATGATTATCTCAATAGATGCAGAGAAAGCCTTTGACAAAATTCAACATCCATTTATGACCAAAACTCTCCAGAAAGCAGGAATAGAAGGAACATACCTCAACATAATAAAAGCTATATATGACAAACCCACAGCAAACATTATCCTCAATGGTGAAAAATTGAAAGCATTTCCTCTTAAGTCAGGAACAAGACAAGGGTGCCCACTTTCACCATTACTATTCAACATAGTTTTGGAAGTTTTGGCAACAGCAATCAGAGCAGAAAAAGAAATAAAAGGAATCCAAATTGGAAAAGAAGAAGTAAAGCTCTCACTGTTTGCAGATGACATGATCCTCTACATAGAAAACCCTAAAGACTCCACCAGAAAATTACTAGAACTAATCAATGACTATAGTAAAGTTGCAGGATATAAAATCAACACACAGAAATCCCTTGCATTCCTATACACTAATAATGAGAAAACAGAAGAGAAATTAAGGAAACAATTGCATTCACCATTGCAACGGAAAGAATAAAATACTTAGGAATATATCTACCTAAAGAAACTAAAGACCTATATATAGAAAACTATAAAACACTGGTGAAAGAAATCAAAGAGGACACTAACAGATGGAGAAATATACCATGTTCATGGATTGGAAGAATCAATATAGTGAAAATGAGTATACTACCCAAAGCAATCTATAGATTCAATGCAATCCCTATCAAGCTACCAACAGCATTCTTCACAGAGCTAGAACAAATAATTTCACAATTTGTATGGAAATACAAAAAACCTCGAATAGCCAAAGCGATCTTAAGAAAGAAAAATGGAACTGGAGGAATCAACCTACCTGACTTCAGGCTCTACTACAAAGCCACAGTTATCAAAACAGTATGGTACTGGCACAAAGACAGAAATATAGATCAATGGAACAAAATAGAAAGCCCAGAGATAAATCCACGGACATATGGACACCTTATCTTTGACAAAGGAGGCAAGAATATACAGTGGATTAAAGACAATCTCTTTAACAAGTGGTGCTGGGAAATCTGGTCAACCACTTGTAAAAGAATGAAACTAGAACACTTTCTAACACCATACACAAAAATAAACTCAAAATGGATTAAAGATCTAAACGTAAGACCAGAAACTATAAAACTCCTAGAGGAGAACATAGGCAAAACACTCTCTGACATACATCACAGCAGGATCCTCTATGACCCACCTCCCAGAATATTGGAAATAAAAGCAAAAATAAACAAATGGGAACTAATTAACCTTAAAAGCTTCTGCACATCAAAGGAAACTATTAGCAAGGTGAAAAGACAGCCTTCAGAATGGGAGAAGATAATAGCAAATGAAGCAACTGACAAACAACTAATCTCGAGAATATACAAGCAACTCCTACAGCTCAACTCCAGAAAAATAAATGACCCAATCAAAAAATGGGCCAAAGAACTAAATAGACATTTCTCCAAAGAAGACATCCAAATGGCTAACAAAGACATGAAAAGATGCTCAACATCACTCATTATCAGAGAAATGCAAATCAAAACCACTATGAGGTACCATTTCACACCAGTCAGAATGGCTGCGATCCAAAAGTCTACAAGTAATAAATGCTGGAGAGGGTGTGGAGAAAAGGGAACCCTCTTACACTGTTGGTGGGAATGCAAACTAGTACAGCCACTATGGAGAACAGTGTGGAGATTCCTTAAAAAACTGGAAATAGAACTGCCTTATGATCCAGCAATCCCACTGCTGGGCATACACACTGAGGAAACCAGAAGGGAAAGAGACACGTGTACCCCAATGTCCATCGCAGCACTGTTTATAATAGCCAGGACATGGAAGCAACCTAGATGTCCATCAGCAGATGAATGGATAAGAAAGCTAGGGTACATATACACGATGGAGTATTACTCAGCCATTAAAAAGAATACATTTGAATCAGTTCTAATGAGGTGGATGAAACTGGAGCCTATTATACAGAGTGAAGTAAGCCAGAAAGAAAAACACCAATACAGTATACTAACGCATATATATGGAATTTAGAAAGATGATAACAATAACCCTGTGTACGAGACAGCAAAAGAGACACTGATGTAGAGAACAGTCTTATGGACTCTGTGGGAGAGGGAGAGGGTGGGAAGATATGGGAGAATGGCATTGAAACATGTAAAATATCATGTATGAAACGAGTTGCCAGTCCAGGTTCGATGCACGATACTGGATGCTTGGGGCTGGTGCACTGGGATGACCCAGAGGGATGGAATGGGGAGGGAGGAGGGAGGAGGGAGGAGGGTTCAGGGTGGGGAACACATGTATACCTGTGGCGGATTCATTTTGATATTTGGCAAAACTAATACAATTATGTAAAGTTTAAAAATAAAATAAAATTTAAAAAAAAAGTTAACTGATAAGTTTCCACTTGATCAAATGGAACTCTGACTTTTGTACATTAATTATAAGAAGAAATATTTACAAAAGCCATTAGTACTTATAGGTGAGGCAAGCAGAGCTGTATTAGAAAGGACTCTCTGCTTCCAAAAGACCTTTTTTTGCCACTTTCTGTTGATTTTGAAATTCCTTTTACTGAGGACAAAACTCATCTTTCAGAAAGAAAGAAAAGACTTAAAATATAAATATATAATGTATCTCTAAAAGAGATAATATACTGGCTGAAATTCACAAACTGGATTCTAGTACATTCTTAACAGCAGTTTAATTAAATATCAGAATTTTGAGCTATTGGAAAGGAAGGAGGCAAAAAATGAATTAAGGTAAAGACTTGTTGGAATTACATTTCCAGATTTTTTGGCTAATATAGTTATATACATTTCTCCTTAATTTTTACACTTCTTACCCACTCGGAGAAGGCAATGGCACCCCACTCCAATACTCTTGCCTGGAAAATCCCATGGACAGAGGAGCCTGGAAGGCTGCAGTCCATGGGGTCGCTGAGGGTCAGACACGACTGAGCGACTTCACTTTCACTTTTCACTTTCATGCATTGGAGAAGGAAATGGCAACCCACTCCAGTGTTCTTGCCTGGAGAATCCCAGGGACGGGGGAGCCTGGTGGGCTGCCGTCTATGGGGTTGCACAGAGTCAGACACGACTGAAGTGACTTAGCAGCACCCACTCCTGTACTCACCTAGTACTAAACAATACCTTTAAAAGTTACTTTAATTCCCACAATCCACTATTCCCACTTGCATAAAAACAGAAATGTGTTAGCACTGTTTTCTTTTTAAAAATTTTTATGTATTACTTGTTTATTGTTGCCTGTGCTGAGTCTTCATTGCTGTGTGGGCTTTTCTCTAATTGCAGCAAGCAAGAGCTACTCGCTAGTTACTGTGCACCAGCTTCTCATTGTGGTGGCTTCTCTTGTTGCGGATCACGTGCTTTAGGGCACAAGGGCTTCAGTAGCTGTGGCATATGGGTTCAATAGTTGTGGCTCCCGGGCTCTACAGCACAGGCTCAAAAGTTGTGGTGCATGAGCTTAGCTACTTTGTGGCATGTGGAATCATCCTGGATCAGGAATCGAACCTGTGTCTCCTGCATTGGTAGGTGGATTCTTTAACACTGAGCAACCAGGGAAGCCTGATAGCAATGCTTTCTTTAAAAATCTCCAAGATATTTAGACCAAAATTGTTATACAAATGTAAAATATTATAGTGGTGGGTGTGCTATGATGTGATTTATTAGAAAATCAAGGTCCTGAAAATATGTGCACTGTTTAATAGTCCTTTCTTCTGAGCTTACCAGACTGCCCTCCCCTGACCTCAGGTCCAACTCTCCAGAACTGTGTCCTGCCTTGTTGATAAACAATCACGTTGCTTATACCTCAAATGTGATGTCACCTCTGATCTGCTACAGTGATAGAAAACACACAGAGACAGGAGGACTCAGGGTAGGTGAACTGCGCCTGTGTCACACTTTTCTTTTTAAACAAAATTACTTATTTGTGTTTATTTATTTGGTTGCAGTGGGTCTTAGTTATAGCATACGGAATCTTTAGTTGCGGCATATAACATCTAGTTCCCTGACCAGGGATCAAACCTGGGCCCCCTGCACTGAAAACTCATAGTCTCGGCCACTGGAACAAAAGGCAAGTCCCCGTGTCACACTTTTGAAGACATAATGCATCCTTCATGTGATTTAGTGATTTTTGTGGGGTTGGGGGTTGGTAAGTGGATGCCACTAGCTGTGTGTGATCAGGACGCAGACCCAGTAATTTTGCTTCCTGAGTCTAGCATAACCACAGGACACTGGAAACTGAGCCTGCCCTATCTTCCCTCTGTGCCCTCACCTTTTCATTTTCTTTCACAATGCATCTCTGGTCCTCTCTCACCAAGGATTGCATTATGATTAATGAGTTCATTGACACCAAGAAAATAAATGGTCAGACTTAAGAACTAAAGCACATCCCTGACCATTCTTTTTCCATTTTGAACAAAAGAATTAATGGAAACAAATAAAGGAAGAGTCAAAGAAATTAAAATAATCAAAATGGGTACTTAGAGAAAATATGCCCTCATGGCTGGGTACCCTTCAACTAAGACTCAAATAATCTACCTCCAAAATGATGCAAAAAAAAACAACAACAACAACAACAAAAACCTGTCTAATCTTATCTCTTCCTAGTTTTGATGCTGATTTTCCATTTCCAGAAAAATATCCATTTCTGCTTTATTGACTATGCCAAAGCCTTTGATTGTGTGGATCACAATAAATTGTGGAAAATTCTGAAAGAGATGGGAATACCAGACCACCTGACCTGCCTCTTGAGAAACCTGTATGCAGGTCAGGAAGCAACAGGTAGAACTGGACATGGAACAACAGACTGGTTCCAAATAGGAAAAGGAGTACGTCAAGGCTGTATATTGTCACCCTGCTTATTTAACTTATATGCAGAGTACATCATGAGAAACGCTGGGCTGGATGAAGCACAAGTTGGAATCAAGATTATTGGGAGAAATATCAATAACCTCAGATATGCAGATGACACCACCCTTATGGCAAAAAATGAAGAACTAAAGAGCCTCTTGATGAAAGTGAAAGTGGAGAGTGAAAAAGTTGGCTTAAAGCTCAACATTCAGAAAATGAAGATCATGGCATCCAGTCCCATCACTTCATGGCAGGTAGATGGGGAAACAGTGGAAACAGTGGCTGACTTTCCTTTTCCGGGCTCAAAAATCACTGCAGATGGCAATTGCAGCAATGAAATTAAAAGACTTTTACTCCTTGGAAGGAAAGTTACGACCAACCTAGATAGCATATTCAAAAGCAGAGACATTACTTTGTCAACAAAGGCCCATCTAGTCAAGGCTATGGTATGGATGTGAGAGTTGAGCACAGAATAATTGATGCTTTAAACTGTGGTGTTAGAGAAGACTCTTGAGAGTCCCCTGGACTGCAAGGAGATCCAACCAGTCCATCCCAAACGAGATCAGTCCTGGGTGTTCATTGGAAGGACTGATGTTGAAGCTGAAACTGCAATACTTTGGCCACCTGATGCGAAGAGCTGACTCATTTGAAAAGACCCTGATGTTGGGAAAGATAGAGGGCAGGAGGAAAAGGGGATGACAGAGGATGAGATGGTTAGATGGCATCACCGACTCAATGGACACTAGTTTGGGTAAACTCCAGGAGTTGGTGATGGACAGGGAGGCCTGGCATGCTGCGATTCATGGGGTTGCAAAGAGTCGGACACGACTGATCGACTGAACTGAACTCCATAAAGAGAAAGTTAATTCAATAAAGGATTCAATTTGAACACATTTTTGCCTTTAAATGAATATTTCAGACTTTCTTATTTGAATTACCTAGAAAGTAAGCTCAAATTTTCACTTTGTACATATAACACTTTCTTAAGCATGGCTGTATTTTTCTATCCTTTTGGTCAAAAACAAAACAAAGTACTTGATATTTCAAAATACCTTGACCTTATCCAAAATATGTCAACATAGCCTACAGAAAGCCTTTAAAACCACATCTGTTACTTCATGCCTGGGATCATGTGGACTGAAGTATTTGATAATATTCTTAAACATCACAGGACTTATCTCCAGATACTCTTTGACTGTGAAAGATGCTCTTATTGTAACTAATCCGGTCAGCTATTATAAACACTATTTTCAAGCCTCAAAGTGAACCACAAAATCTACTTTAAGACATAAAGGCAGTAAAATCCTGTAACCCTTTCCCCTACTTTTCTGCACAGAAAAAAATTATTTAATTTGTTTCCCAGAAAATTATAATCTTACCATTTCCTTCTTCCTGTCTCCTCTTAATTGTATGGAATGTTCCCATTTTCTGGGGCTGAAATTTAATCCTGGAGAATTCCCAGTTGGTCCTTCATGGCTGAATGGAATGTTCAGCATTTTTTAAGTACTGTGCCTCATTAGACAAGTAGTCAACCAAAACAGACATTTATGATAGACTTAAAATTATCTCATTTTAGGTAAACATGTTCTCTAAATGCTTTAATAAATCATTCTTCTAAATATCCACTGAGTTTTCCATTGAAAATAGTCTACCAGGGGGGAAAAAATCATATAACACCAGTGTCCTCCAGCCAATGCTATTGCCAAAGGCAGTGAGATCTAAGTCTGAAGGAGAGAGAATAACTCAGCAGGTTGTTGGAATCACTGGGACCACTATAACTAAAATTTGACCTTTTATTTAATTAGGCAAATAATCTGAAAAAATAATTATGAAGTCATTGAAAGAGACAGAGCAAGGCTCAGAAAATACACAAGCCAAGCATTGTTTGTGGTGTTTGCTAATCCTGCTCCAGGCTAATTCGGTGAAGAAGCCCACAGCAAATCCAGAGAAGGCTAAAGATGATTAAAGGACTTAGAAGGAAAGCCTACAGCAGCCTCGGAGGAAAGAATAAAGAAATAGAGGTTATTCCAGTGAGGAAAGGAAAGCTGGGAGGCTGATTTCTGATCAGACTAGTTTAAAATGGCTGTTAAGTCAGGGGCAGACTGTCCTCCAATAGGACGAAACAGGAAGGCATGTCATGAGTGTCAACACAAGGAAGTGGACATAAGACAGACTTCACCAGAAGGGGGCCTATTAAGCTTCAGCCCAGGTCACCACTGTGTGAGAAGTGTATGACGCTGAATCCTCCGACATACTGAAGTGTCAGAAGGAAACAGGAAAGCAACTGGAAAAGAGAGGAAGGGGAATGTGTTTCCTGACAGAAGGTCTTGCAGCGATCAGGAGGGTGTCACACCCCACATTACAGAGCAGAACTGCCTGAGGATCCTCTTTTCCCCCAGATCCCAGTCCTTCTGGTGAACTCCACTACTCCCATCATCCCTGAGTCCCTATCCACCTCTTTCTTTCCTTCCTCCTTCCCACTCCCTCTGCCCTGCTTCCTCAGGTCACTCCCTCTTGGTCTCTTTCTTAGTTTCTCTTTTTCTCCTTCCCAGCCTCTCTGTACTTCCTCTCCCCACTTCTCTCCATCCCTGTCTCTTTCTCTACCCACAGTGGGGAGGTGGGGGGCTGAAAGTACTCGTGGTATAATTTTTCTTTTTTTCACTTTTAATCAGAAATCTCTAGCTTTATTGAATTTCTTCAATAGTTAAATGCAAAGAAAACTGTTATTTATTTACTTCTTTAATGAATAGTTATTCATTCATAGTTATTCAACTATTTATTCAATAGTTATTCAAGCTCTAGGAATACAGCAGTGAGCTAAATCACGTCTCTGCCCTCATGAGGCTTACAGAGAACTTGTTTTTTAGTGACATACTATAATTTAGGCACAACAAAAGATGATGGTGTCATGCTTTTTCTATAAATGATATAAACTTCCTCGCAAGCCCGCTGTTATGGACTGAATTGCATCTCTCCCCCCACAATCAGATGTTGAACCCTAACTCCCAGGGAGATGGTGTCTGGAGATGGAGCCTTTGGGAAATGGGTGAGTTTAGTTGAGGTTGTGAGAGTAGGGCTCCCATGATGGGATTCGTGCCCTTGTAAGAAAAGGGAAAGACACGAGAGCCTGCTTTTCTCTGCCATGTGAGAACAGTGAGAAGGTGGCCATCTGAAAGCCAGGAAGAGGATTCTCACCAGGAACCAGATCTTCTAGCACCCTGGTCTTGGGTTTCCAGCCTCCAAACTTGTGTTGTTTAAGCTTCTCAATCTGTAGTGTTTTGTTATGGCAGACCCAAAATTCCCACTTTTTGAGGTGATGGGATGGGATAGTAGGAGATGCAAACTTACCAGTTAAGAATGAATCAGGTACTTTGGGGACTTCCCTGGTGATTCAGTGATTAAGACTCCACACTTGCATTGTAGGAGGCATGGGTTCAATCCCTGGTCAGGGATCTAAGATCCCATGTGCTGCTTGATGCAGCCAAAAAATAGAGAAAGGAAGAAAGAAAGAAAGAAGGAATCAGTTGCTTTGGCTTAAACAGTCACAGATAAATATGTAGTCAGTTGAAGTTCAAACTCCCTCTAAGACTTTTCTCTCCTCTCTTGTTCTTCCCTCCTCCAAAGATGGGGACTTACAGATAGGGCAGGAATTGCATATCCTTGGGAGCAGCTGAAGGGGGGGTTGACCCCAGAACTGACCTCCTCAGATATGTCCCCTGCACCACCTGATCACATCCTGATGGAGACATTTGTGGTCAGTTCTTCTGGCAAAGCTGGAGGTCTCATGGACTTTTTCCTCTGTTACCTGGCTCCACCTTAGCCCAGGCTAGCCCTGTAAATCCTGAGTCTATCTCCACTTTATCTTCCAGCAGTGCCTGAGAGAAGCCTGCACTGGGTTCCCTCCCATTGCTACCACAGCACAGCAGCAGGCTTCTGGTTTCAATCCTTTCATCAAGACAAGTAAGAAGCTCTGGATCCTTCCACATCACACAGAAGCCAAGGGATTCTTGGAACTCTGTATTTGACCCTGTCTGTGCTTAAATGCCCAACTCCAGTACTCTTGCCTGGAAAATCCCATGGATGGAGGAGCCTGGAAGGCTGCAGTCCATGGGGTTGCTAAGAGTCGGACACGACTGAGCGACTTCACTTTCACTTTTCACTTTCATGAATTGGAGAGGGAAATGGCAACCCACCCCAGTGTTCTTGCCTGGAGAATCCCAGGAACAGGGGAGCCTGGTGGGCTGCCGTCTATGGGATCACACAGAGTCGGACACAACCGAAGCAACTTAGCTGCAGCAGCAGCAGTGCTTAAATGCTGGCTTCCCTGGTGGCTCAATGGTAGAGTCTACCTTGCAGATTCTCCTCTAGCGAAGTAAATGGCAACCCACTCCAGTATTCTTGCCTGGAAAATCCCATGGACAGAGGAGCCTGGTGGGCTACAGTCTATGGTGTTGCGAAGAGTTGGATACAGCTGAGTGACTAAACGATAACAATGCTTAAATACTGCCTTCAGACATTTCTACTTTGCTGCTTGGGTGGCTCCATATTATTGCAGTTCTCTTAGACGTCTTGAAGTTTTCCCTGTCTGTTTCTAGGGAAACTAGACCCACAGAAATTGCTGATGAGAATTGTACCTGCCTTTAGCTATACTCCACATTTCCTTTTCCTATCATTCCGTGACATCCTGGACAGATTGCATCATTTCTATCAATTTTGGTTATTCAAAAAATGTATAAAACTTTAATTTCAAACTCTTTGTAAATTCCACCTCCTTTCTGTCTCCTCCAGAGAAGGCTTTAGTTGGAATCTTGGCTGTTTGGAGTGACCTGGGGTTGGAGGGAGTCCTGGCTGTGAAATAGCCTCCCTCCCTCTCCCAGACATGGCTCTTTCTCTGAAGTGTTGGAATCAGGAAGAAGGGAAGGAAAGGGGCACTGGTGTCCTCTCTCTATTGGCTGCTCTGCATCTCCAGTAAGCCCTGAGTGTGCGGCCAGCACTCTAAGTCCACCTCCCCTCAACTTTCTCAGTAATAGAACCCAGGCCATGGTGCCTAGTCCTGGGGTGCACAGCTTGTACATGAAGCAGCTGAAGAATATATGTCTTCTTATGTTCCTTGTTCAGGAAATTTCTCACACCCTGGCCATGCCACATAAGGGTGGGCAAGATCACGGTTCCACTGCCATTCCTCTGCCATGTGGCCAGTCAGCCGTCCCTGGCTTCCATCTTCTCTAGTAGGAATGGGCAGCTCTTTTAGGAATGGGTAACCCAGCAACTCTGCTATCCAATCACAGGTCACCAGCAGTAGATCCTAAAAGCCATTGTCTTGGAACCTCTTTCTTCACTTGGCAATGGGAGTCAGGAGAAATCCCTCCCCCAAAGGAAGGGAAGAATCCCCACCTCCCCAGGCTCTTTTATAAACCGCAGACTCCATATTAGGGGAGGGGGGTGTAGGTGGGGACTGATGCTCAGTTGTTCAGCCACTTAGTAAGACTTCGGAAGAAGTGGCAGATCCCAGTTACTGTTTTTAGCTCTGGATCCTTTTTGTCAACACAGGACAACAGGAAAAGTCCCCCTTGATGTCCCGTCATTCTTACATCTGAGCTTCCCCTATCATGTTGGAATTGCTTTCTTCCTAATTTTCTGAAAACAGACTCATTTCCCCAGATGGATGAAATGAGTTCTTACCAGCAAACACTGAAATGTGTCACGTGAAATTTCATGGTCCCTTCTAAAGATCCTGTGATTCCATGAAAACAAAGTGGGGAAAGAAAGCAAGTTGCATGTATGAAATTAGGTAGATGGTTAAAACTAATTCATTACCCTTATTATTTCTGAATGAATTGAAGGGGCTTTTTCCTCTAAAGTTTGTCTCATTGATCAAATACATATTTGCTGCAAGTTTCTATCATAATCAAATCATTCATTTTTCCCATTCTTCTACTCTATTTTCTGTTCAATTCTATATTTTGATTGGTATCTTTACTGAAAAACAGTTCCTACAAATACATTTGCTGTTTGTAATTTTAGTTGTGTTTAATCTGAGCAGGATTTGGATGTTTTAACAGTTCAATATGCAAAACTCAGGTGATATCCAAGAATCTTTGCCCTGAAAGATTTTTGGATCTGTGTGATTAGGTAGTCAGACTCATTGCAGAAGCATCAATTTAATAGTAAAATGCTGCCTCCTTCTGGATAAATTGTTTTAGGCATGATAAGCTTGTAAAACTGCTATAGAGGTATGTTATTTTATGAGTAAAACATTTTTATAATCCTACTTTTTCATTAAAAAAATTAGAGGACTAGAGCAAGCTTTGAAAGATTATCTAGATTCTGCCTTTGAGCATGTAAAGAATCTTAAATTATCTAACCTATGGCACTGATTTGATTGTCTTTCTTTCAAAGGTCTTTAACTGAAAATATCAGATAAAATTGAAATTAGCATGGTTTCACTTTCATGTGAGGCTACCTTACTTAGCATTCAGTTAGTATTATCATATATGCATGCACACAGATTCATCTGCATGCCTAGAAAAGTGTGTGTGTGTGTGTTTTTAAAAAATGCAGTGAAATGCCTAGGTGTTCTAATCTTAATTCTGTGCCAGCAGTCATGTGTATTTTGGCAAACCACTTAATCTCTCTGGGTCCCAGTTTCCTTATCTGTACACTGAGGATAATAAAACCATTGTTATTGACCTCAAAAAATACTTTGTGAGGCTCACTGAAATCAACAAAGCACTGTGTGAGGTATTATTTATTATCTTTAAGGTTTTAACTGGTCACAGTCCTGAAGTGAAAGAACAGAATCAGATCTGTGATCAACAAGAAGAAAAATGCTTAATGATGCTTCACGGCATAAATGCTTAAAAATGCTTTATTGCATAACCACAGACAACTAGTTTGGTTATACTCAAATAAATCAAGTCTCTACTATCTGAAGTAAAAAGCTGGAGAAGAGGTTATAAATAACCTCAGACCACAATTATACAAAAGTCAAATCTACTCTCAGTTCTCCCGGGGGCAGTTTATCCTGACAGAACCAAAAGAGTAGGAGGTCTAACCAAGGTAGGTCAGGGACCCACAGCAAAGCTTGTTTGCTCTACCTCATCCCCAAGCCAACATCTCCAACCCTACCTGGAGCCCAGCCAGGATGCTCAAGGCTGACTGTGCCCTGGTTCTGTTGAAGGGATTTTTATGATTCTCCAAAAATCCTTCAGCCAAAGTAGTACTAACCAAAATCCAACCAGCTAAGAGGCCAAAGGTCACTCCAAATTTTCTGGTCCCTACGCAGCCTTTGACTAGTGGCTATTTTGTTTGTATTTTGTCATTTTGTCTATAAAATGGGTGTAGCCAAAAAAAAAGGGGGGGGTGTAATAGTACCTACTTAATTAGATTGTTGTGCATTAATACAAGCAGAGCATTCAGAATAGCATCTGGCGTTCAAGCATTCAGTATATGTTAGCTTCTACTACTACCACCATTATTTTATCACACTAATCTGCTTGCCCACGGCATTCATTTATGGACAAATGAAACTGTCTCTCTCACAGCTCTTCAGTTTTCTGAGACTGAAGATTGTTGCTCCTTTAAACCCTCTGGCCATCAATATTTTGGCCATCAATATTTTGAATTTTGTTCCTGGTGATGGACAGGGAGTCCTGGCATGCTGTGATTCATGGGGTCGCAAAGAGTCAGACACAATTGAATGACTGAACTGAACGGAACTAGTGAGTCGGACACAACTGAGCAACTGAACTGAACTGAACTAGTTACCTCACATTACATATAATACTTCTTTTTACTTTTCAATTACAAAGTAATAAATTATAACTACTGGTGCTGTTATGTGACCTAGTAGGCAAACCAAACAGCAACTCTTTATTTTGTAGCCATAATAGCAGATGCACCTGGAATAAGAGCTAAGGTTTAGGCACATTTCAAGCTGTCAAACATTTTTTATGATCAGGAAATATTCCAGTTCTGTTTCACTCCAAGAGCAGAAGCAGCTAATAATAACCCTAATTCAAAACTATCTGGTAAATCACTCTAAGAAAGATATTTGTTGTTGTTTTTGTTGTTTAGTCACTATGTCGCGTCCGACTCTTTTGCGACCCCATGGATTCTAGCCCAGCAGGCTTCTCTGTCCCTGGGAGTCTCCAGGCAAGAATACTGAAGTGGGTTGCCATTTCCTTTTCCAAGGGGTCTTTCTGACCCAGGGATTGACCCTGCATCTCCTGCATTGGCAGGCGGATTCTTTACTACTGAGCCAGGGAAGCCTGGACGGCACTGAAACTGTTTTGAGAACTAAAAATGACACGTGGCCACTAGAGGGCATTTAAATGATGTAGGTTTCAGCTTCACACTTGATCTGTTTAAAATCCCAGCTGGTTTGCACTTGGCTCAAGCACTGTGATTCACATATTTTGACCCTGCGGGAACTCTCATGATTTGGCTGAATGGACGCTTAAGAATATCTACAATAGATCCTATAGCTATGGATGTAAAACAATAAAATCCTTTCGGACTTATGAAAAGAGAGAGGTAATTTTAAATTTCAGCCTGAAATCTCCAGAACAATTTTTTTTTAAGTAAATTATTGAGGGCAAGATTGAGAGACTGGATAACTTATGTCTTTTCAATTCACATGTAACGTGAAGTCTTAATAACCACAGAGCAGTATAATTCACTGACAGCTTGTCCCAGCTGACCACAGGTACCGCCAAGCCTGGCCTCTACCCGGGTCCAACAGCCTAATCCTATCTGCCGTTTCCTCCTCAATTAATTCCTAGGAAAGGCCAGCTGTAGACTAGTGAAATACCCAAGAGGAGAGAGAAACAGAAGCGAATCCTCATGGAATAAAAAGGCTGTTATAAAGAAAGAAGAATAGTCAGTTATTTTTTCACCTTCCACAAGAATATTAGTAGAGAAACATTTTAAATTTCGACAACCAAGACTTTAAAATAGCCATAAAGATGAAATGAAATAAGTACTAAAATAACCTATGAAATAAATGGAGAGGAAACCCTTCTATTTTGGGAAATTTTGCACAGAGACACTGAGATGAGTAGTGAAGCTTCCTAGCTCTTTTCCTAGTTTTCAGAAGGTGCTCTTTAAAGCCCATAGTGCTTAATTCAAACTGTCCACTAAATGGCCCTAATACATCTGAGTTCCTTTAACTGGTGGAGCATTAAATCCCCTGTTAAAGTAAAGTACTGGCATATTTAATTATATTTGTGATTGAAGAAGTCATCTTCTAAGGGGAAATCATGCAGTGATCATCTACAAGGTTTAATAATGAATTATTAATTACCTGAAAAGATAGAGAATTGAACATATGCTTTTTATCTCCTCTCTCAATTCCCTCCCCACCAAAAGACAGGAAGGGAAAGTAAAAGTTACGAATCCAAAAGAAAATAAAGAATAAGAGAGATCAAAATGAGTGGGACTAACCTAAGAAAAAGCTGAAAACAAGCACCCGCAGAGAGGGGAACAGTGATTAGCAAGCTCATCCCATCCCAGGACTTTGGGGACTCAGAGATCAAAAGCACTCCTACCCTTTCCCAGAGGAAAGGCAGGGGCTACAAATGAACTGAAAGTAGAATCACTTTAAGGGAAGTCTACATTCTAGTCTGCAAGACCTTCCAACCCATTTGCCCACTCATTTCCCAGAAAGCTGGAAGACCAGCCCGATGGGCCCCCTCCAACACTAGAGAGCGAGTAGACCCTTCTGTGCAACATTGGGCAAGCCCTCTAGAGATCGGCTCACTCCACCTTGTTAGTCCTCCACACATCAGGCTCCCACCTTTGCACGAAAATCAGCCTTCTCCATCCTCACTCTTACGACAGATAGCCAAGGCTCACCAAACAATCTAGGAAAATCTCCAACATAAGAGACACAGAACAAGACAAAAAGGAAAAAAAAAAATAACAAAATTAAAGAAATAAAGACAATGCAGACAACAGAAGAAAATTTCAAAAAAATGAACCAGTATCCTCTGAAAAAGAAGGAAACCTGTTGGACCCATGACACAGGAATAAGGTGTTATTTTAAAGGTTTTTCAAAAAGAAAGAAGTAATCAGAGAAAAAGGAAGGGCTTTTGAAAACTAACAGTATAAAAACCAGAATGAAAACTATTTCAAAAGAATCATCAGAAGAGAATTTTGAGGCAACATCCCATAAAATAAAAGGAAAAAAGGCAAAAATGATAGTAACATTAGCAGGCAAATACAGGCTCCCCAATGTTAGACTAACAGAAGTTCTACAAAGAAATGAGAATAAAGCAAAAGGAGACAATTATTGAATAAATAATAAAAGAATAGTCCCTCAAACTTAAAGAAATGAGTTTCCAAATTGAAAGCATCTACTTAATACCTGGGGCTTCCCTAGTGGCTCAGACAGTAAAGCCTCTGCCTGCAATGCTGGAGACTGGGGTTCCATCCCTGGGTTGGGAAGATCCCCTGGAGAAGGAAACAGCAACCCACTCTGGTACCCTTGCCTGGAAAATCCCACGGATGGAGCTACAGTCCATGGGGTCGCAAAGAGTTAGACACAACTGCGTGACTTCACTTTCTTTCTTTATTACTTAATACCCAGCTTATTGAATTAAAAAAAAAAAAAACTAAATTACCTCACTGTACAATTTCAGAACATTTGGAATGAAGAAATGATTCAAAACGCATGGGGCGGGGGTGAAGGGGAGCCAGTATAGTTACACACATAGGCTAGGCTAAGTCACTTCAGACGTGTCCGACTCTGTGCGACCCCATAGACGGCAGCCCACCAGGCTCCCCCGTCCCTGGGATTCTCCAGGCAAGAACACTGGAGTCGGGTTGCCATTTCCTTCTCCAATGCATGAAAGTAAAAAGTGAAAGTGAAGTCGTTCAGTCGTGGCCGACTCTTAGCGACCCCATGGACTGCAGCCCACCAGGCTCCTCTGTCCATGGATTTTCCAGGCAAGAGTACTGGAGTGGGGTGCCATTGCCTTCTCCAAGTTATATGCATAGAACAGCTAATCAGAACTTATTGGAAATCAGACATCTGGAGAGTAGTAAGGCTGGAGAGATAGATTTCAGAGTCATCACACGGGAATGTAGAAGCTGAGGCAGGTCAGTAGGTGAAAGTTCCCAGGAAGAACATGCACAGTGGCCTCCTAAGTCTTCCGTCTCAAAGCTGACATAATAGCAGCTCACCAGGCAGCGGCCAGCCTACGCTCACTACTAAAATAGGGGACGCCACACCAAGCCATCGGAGAAGGCAATGGCACCCCACTCCAGTATTCTTGCCTGGAAAATCCCATGGATGGAGGAGCCTGGTAGGCTGCAGTCCATGGGGTCTCTAAGAGTTGGACACGACTGAGCAACTTCACTTTGACTTTTCACTTTAATGCATTGGAGAAGGAAATGGCAACCCGCTCCAGTGTTCTTGCCTGGAGAATCTCAGGGATGGGGGAGCCTGGTGGGCTGCCGTCTGTGGGGTCACACAGAGGCGGACACAACTGAAGTGACTTAGCATAGCATAGCATAGCATACACCAAGCCATGTTGAATCCTAAGGCAAAAGGGAAAATCAGTTATATTAATCCTGTCTACAGTGTTGAATAATGTCTCCCAAAAATATACATCCACTAGAGCCACAGAACATGACCTTATTTGGAAATAGGGTCTTTGTAAATATAATCCGATTAGATGAGATCATACTGGATTAGAGTAGGCCCTAAATCCAGTGGCTGGTGTCCTTATGAGAAGAGGAAAGACACAGAGACACACCTGGAAGAAGGTCATGGGAGATGGAGGCACAGTTTGGAGTGGTGCAGCTACAAACCAAGGAGTAAGATTTCGGCAACCACCAGAAGCTAGGGGAGAGGCATGAGGTTTCTCCTGATGTGTCTAACCGCCAGAACTGGGAGACAATACAGTTCTGTTAAGCCATCCAGTTTATGGTCTATTGTTACAGCAGCCCTAGGAAACTGATCTGGCTTTATTTAAAATTTTGACGTTTTGTTTTGGATTGCTTGGCATAAATTTTGATTTTTCAAAATACTACATTAGAATATCTTGACTAAAGAGTTTTTGGCATCTCCTTAAATTTTGCCCCAAAAGCAATTAATCCAAGCCCTAGGGCATGTTTTAACTACTTTTACTGAATTACTAACAACCAATCTTCTCAGTCCATCTTTTTGCAGAGACATATTCTATATATCCAAAAAACAAAGAGTAAAAGCAAGCAAGCATGATTTCTAAATAAAATAGTTGATTTCTTCAACAAAGACAATTACATTTTCTCCCCCTCATTGTAGAAATGCAGCCCATCTCTTGGGAGGGACATCAGACATTGGCAGCCTTGTTTAAAAGCAGTAGGCACCGTCTGATCATTCCATCTGCTTCCCCTGGGAAAGAAAAATCATTACATGGCAATTTCAGTGGCCTTGAATCCCACGTAGTGAATTTTATTAACACGTTGTATTCACTCTGAAAAAATATTTAAGCTGAATGTGAGTATGAGAGAGTTGGGTATAGAGTAAGTGGCAGTCTTAGAACAGGGCCCCAAGTCTTTTGACACTCCTTTCATGGAGCAGTGATGGTGTGCAGGTTTCCTATGGGCCCACTTTCTCTTCCCCCTTTTTTTTTTTCTTTTAATTGACATATAGTTGATTTATGGGCTTCCCTGATAGCTCAGTTGGTAAAGAATCCACTTGCAATGCAGGAGACCCCATTTCAATTTTCTGGGTCAGGGAGATCCACTGGAGAAGAGATAGGCTACCCACTCCAGTATTCTTGGGCTTCCCTTGTGGCTCAGCTGGCAAAGAATCCACCTGCAGTGCGGGAAACCTGGGTTCAATCCCTGGATTGGGAAGATCTCCTGGAAAAGGGAACAGCTACCCACTCCAGTATTCTGGCCTGGAGAATTCCATGGACTGTATGGCCCATGAGATCCTAAAGAGTGGGACATGAACTGAGCAACTTTCATTTTCAGTTTCATAGTTGATTTACAACGCTGTATTATTTCTGCTGCAGAGCAAAATGACTCAGTTATACATATATATGCATTTGTTTTTATGTTCTTTTCCATTATGGTTTATCCTAGGAGATTAAATATATTAATAGTTCCTTGTCCTATACAGTATTGTCTATCCATTCTAATAGATTGCATAATAAACCATTGTAATAGTTTGAATCTACTAGCTCCAGTCAGTTATCATTCCAATCCCAAAGAAAGGCAATGCCAAAGAATGCTCAGACTACCGCACAATTGCACTCATCTCACATGCTAGTAAAGTAATGCTCAAAATTCTCCAAGCCAGGCTTCAGCAATATGTGAACCATGAACTTCCAGATGTTCAAGCTGGTTTTAGAAAAGGCAGAGGAACCAGAGATCAAATTGCCAACATCCGCTGGATCATTGAAAAACCAAGAGAGTTCCAGAAAAACATCTATTTCTGCTTTATTGACTATGCCAAAGCCTTTGACTGTGTGGATCACAATAAACTGTGGAAAATTCTGAAGGGATGGGAATATCAGACCACCTGACCTGCCTCTTGAGAAACCTGAATGCAGGTCAGGAAGCAACTTAGAACTGGACATGGAACAACAGACTGGTTCCAAATAGGAAAAGGAGTACATCAAGGCTGTATATTGTCACCCTGCTTATTTAACTTCTATGCAGAGTACATCATGAGAAACACTGGACTGGAAGAAGCACAAGCTGGAATCAAGATTGCCGGGAGAAATATCAATAACCTCAGATATGCAGATGACACCACCCTTATGGCAGAAAGTGAAGAGGAACTCAAAAGCCTCTTGATGAAAGTGAAAGAAGAGAGTGAAAAAGTTGACTTAAATCTCAACATTCAGAAAACAAAAATCATGGCATCTGGTCCCATCACTTCATGGCAAATAGATGGGGAAACAGTGGAAACAGTGGCTGACTTTATTTTTCTGGGCTCCAAAATTACTGCAGATGCTGACTGCAGCCATGAAATTAAAAGACGCTTACTCCTTGGAAGGAAAGTTATGACCAACCTAGGTAGCATATTAAAAAGCAGAGACATTACTTTGCCAACAAAGGTCCATCTAGTCAAAGCTATGGTTTTTCCAGTAGCCATGTATGGATGTGACAGTTGGACTATAAGGAAAGCTTAGTGCTGAAGAATTGATGCTTTTGAACTGTGGTGTTGGAGAAGACTCTTGAGATTCCCTTGGACTGCAAGGAGATCCAACCAGTCCATTCTTAAGGAGATCAGTCCTGGATGTTCATTGGTAGGACCGATGTTGAAGCTGAAACTCCAATACTTTGGCCACCTGATGCGAAGAGCTGACTCATTTGAAAAGACCCTGATGCTGGGAAAGATTGAGGGCAGGAGGAGAAGGGGACGACAGAGGATGAGATGGTTGGATGGCATCACCGACTCAATGGACATGGGTTTGGGTGGACTCCAGGAGTTGGTGATGGACAGGGAGGCCTGGCGTGCTTCGGTTCATGGGGTTGCAAAGAGTCAGACACAACTGAGCGACTGAACTGAATTAACTCCAGACTCTGAGTCCATCCCTTCATCTCCCCATCCCCCTTGACAATCACAAGCCTGTTTTTTATGTCTATAATTCTGTTTCTCTTTCATGTTGTTGTTTAGTTGCTAAGTCATGTCAGACTGTTTTGCGACCCCATGGACTATATAGTCCACTAGCCTCCTCTGTCCACGAGATCTCCCAGCAAGAATATTGGAGTGGGTTGCCATTTCCTTCTCCAGGGGCTCTTCCCGACCCAGGGATTGAACCCATACCTCCGGCATTGCAGGTGGATTCTTTACCATCAGAGCCACCAGGGAAGCCCCATAGATAGGTTCATTTGTGTCATATTTTAGATTCCACATATATATGATATCATATGATATTCATCTTTCTCTTTCTGACTTATTTCACTTAGTATGATAATCTCTAGTTGCAAAAAAATAGAATACTTGACAAATTTGCATGTCTTCCTTGTGTGGGGGCCATGATTACTTCTCTGAATCATTCTGATTTTAGTGTGTGTGCTGCCAAAGAAAGCACTGGGCACACTTCTTGAATCTGGGCAGGCTTATGACTCCTTCAACCAAGAGACTACTGTGGGCTCAGTCTGGAGGCTGGGTCCTAAAAGGCAACGCAGCACAGGCATTAAACACTAGAACACTTGATCTTGAAGTCCTGAGCTGCCATGTACAAGTCTAACTACCCTGAGAGAGCAGTAGCTGTAAGGAAGCCAAGCTGCAGAAAGAAGACAAATGTAGTTACTCCAGCTGACAGCCCCAGGCCCTGAGGCAGCCCAGCCCAAAGGATGAGACCTGAAATCTCAAGGAGAGGTCCACCACCTCTACAGAGCCCAGTCTGACTCCTGACCCACAAAACCTGTGACCCTAGTCAAGTGGTTATTTCAAGATGCTAAAATTGGGTCAGTTTTCTATGCAGCAAAAGTAACTGCAACAGAGTATGGGGGTCAAAGACATATCAATATGAATAGATAGATTTATTATCCAAAAATATCCCAATCATCAGCAGAGTGGAAGTTTACAATACTTTGGAGTAAAAGTTTTCCCAGAATCATCTGGAATGATCTTTGAACTTGTTTTCTGCTCTAGCTTCAGAGCAATGAAACATGTAAAGCCCATCCCTTGCTCATGCTTTTCTGTTCAAATTCCCTGTTAACTGTGAAAGCCTCTATCTTAGAGGTGCTTCCTAAGGCCGCTCAGATGGTAAAGCATCTGCCTGCAATGTGGGAGATCCAGGTTCGATCCCCGGGTTGCGAAGATCCCCTGGAGAAGAGAATGGCAACCCACTCCAATATTCTTGCCTGGAGAATCCCATGGACAGAGGAGCCTGGCAGGCTACAGTCTATGAGGTCTTAAAAGAGTCAGACACAACTGAGCGTGCACACACCTACACCACCCATGGGAAAAAAAAAAAGACATGCCAAACTTCTCAGCTCAGGCAAGTGCAGCAAAAACCTACCATGCAGTCAGTCCCCAATCTTAGAAGACAGAAGGATTAAAGTTAGTAAGCCTTGCTGTTTGAGCCTCCATCTCAAATTCCAACCCATGAATGCAAATATGAGTACACTGCATCCTCAGCCTTCCCAATTAGACAGTCAATTAGCGTAACTTCTCAGGTGAGGATGTTATCTCCTGTCTATATGTTTCACAGTTCTAGCAGTAAAAATGTCAATACCATTGCTGACATTTTAAAAACTAATATGGTCGTTACTTTTGTTTGTTTTATTTATTTATTTATAACAAATGTTTTATACTTATCTATTTATTTAGCTGCTCTGTGTCTGAGGTTTGGCAGGATCTTGGATCTTCATTGCTTCATGAGGCAGCTTTAGTTGTGGCATGAGGGAGATTTTTTATTTTTCAGTTGTACCATGTGGGATGTAGTCCCCTGACCAAGGATGGAACCCAGGCCCCCTGCATTGGGTGCTTGGGATCTTAGCCACTGGACCACCAGGAAGTCCCTTGTTTACATTTTAAAGTCACACACACACACACAATATTAACTGCCAACAATGCTCCTGCTTTTTTATTTCATCCTTAAAACACAATATATGGTAAGGATAATAATAAAGTTCTATAAATATATAACATGCTAGTTAGAATAAGCAAGCTTTGTGTTGCTATCATCCTGGGATCCAGTTCTACTTTATGATAATATATACAAGTTAATCACCCCCTTGGAATGTAGAATTGGGGTGGGGGATGGGGAGGGGGAATGTAGAACTGTGTTTCTGTAAAGTGTAGGCTTCACAGTAGACATATAGTATTACACAGATATGAGAATAATAGAATTTATAATTTTTTATGTTTTCACTATGCAGTTACCAAATGTCACTAAAATGAACAATTATTTATATTTTTTCTCTAATTTTATTGAGATATGATTGGCATATAATATTATGTAAGTTTAAGGTGCACACTGTGATAATTTGATACATGGCTATATGGCTAAATGTTTACCATAAGAAGAGCAGTTAACACATCCTTCACCTCACATAGTTAGCACTTGTTGTTATGCTGAGAACATTTAAGATCCATTCTCTTACTGAGAAAACTGGATAAGTACATGCAGGAAAATGCAATTTGACCCTTCTCTTCAGTCAATTCAGTTCAGTTGCTCAGTCATGTCTGACTCTTTGCAACCCCATGAATCGCAGCACGCCAGGCCTCCCTGTCCATCACCAACTCCTGGAGTCCACCCAAACCCATGTCCATTGAGTCGGTGATGCCATCCAACCATCTCATCCTCTGTCGTCCCCTTCTCCTCCTGCCCCCAGTCCCTCCCAGCATCAGAGTCTTTTCCAATGAGTCAACTCTCGCGTGAGGTGGCCAAAGTACTGGAGTTTCAGCTTTATCATCATTCCTTCCAAAGAAATCCCAGGGCTGATCCCTTTCAGAATGGACTGGTTGGATCTCCTTGTAGTCCAAGGGACTCTCAAGAGTCTTCTCCAACACCACAGTTCAAAAGCATCAATTCTTCGGCGCTCAGCCTTCTTCACAGTCCAACTCTCACATCCATACATGACCACAGGAAAAACCATAGCCTTGACTAGATGGACCTTTGTTGGCAAAGTAATGTCTCTGCTTTTGAATATGCTATCTAGGTTGGTCATAACTTTCCTTCCAAGGAGTAAGTGTCTTTTAATTTCATGGCTGCAGTCACCATCTGCAGTGATTTTGGAGCCCAGAAAAATAAAGTCTGACACTGTTTCCACTGTTTTCCCATCTATTTGCCGTGAAGTGATGGGACCGGATGCCATGATCTTCATTTTCTGAATGTTGAACTTTAAGCCAACTTTCTCACTCTCCTTCTTTCACTTTCATCAAGAGGCTTTTGAGTTCCTCTTCACTTTCTGCCATAAGGGTGGTGTCATCTGCATATCTGAGGTTACTGGTATTTCTCCCAGCAATCTTGATTCCAGCTTGTGCTTCTTCCAATCTAGCATTTCTCATGATGTACTCTGCATAGAAGTTAAATAAGCAGGGTGACAATATACAGCCTTGATGTACTTCTTTTCCTATTTGGAACCAGTCTGTTGTTCCATGTCCACTGCTAACTGTTGCTTCCTGACCTGCATACAGATTTCTCAAGAGGCAGGTCAAGTGGTCTGTTATTTCCATCTCTTCAGAATTTTCCACAGTTTATTGTGATCCACACAGACAAAGGCTTTGGCATAGTCAATAAAGCAGAAATAGATGTTTTTCTGGAACTCTCTTGGTTTTTCAATGATCCAGCGGATGTTGGCAATTTGATCTCTGGTTCCTCTGCCTTTTCTAAAACCAGCTTGAACATCTGGAAGTTCATGGTTCACATATTGCTGAAGCCTGGCTTGGAGAATTTTGAGCATTACTTTACTAGCGTGTGAGATGAGTGCAATTGTGCGGTAGTTTGAGCATTCTTAGGCATTGCCTTTCTTTGGGATTGGAATGAAAACTGACCTTTTCCAGTCCTGTGGCCACTGCTGAGTTTTCCAAATTTGCTGGCAATTTGAGTGCATCACTCACAGCATCGTCTTCCAGGATTTGAAACTCTTACACCACTCAAAGAAATGAACTCAACATGGATTAAAGACATAAACATAAGACCTGAAACCATAAAACTCCTAGAAGAAAACACAGCTGAAAAGCTCCTTGACACTGGTCTTGGCAGCAGTTTCCCAGACCTAACACCAAAGACACAAGCAAGAAAAACAAAAACCAACTGGTGGGGCTACATCAGATTAAAAAGTGTTCACAGCAAAGAAGCAACCAACACAATGAGAAAGCAGCCTACAGGATGGAAGAAAATATTTGCAAATCATATATCTGATAAGGGGTTTATTTCCAAAATATAGAAAGAACTCATAAACTTAGCAAAAACAACAAAAAACCCTTCTAAAAAGTACGCTGTAGAATTGAATAGTTTTCCAAAGACAACACATAAAAAAAGCACATAAAAAACATGCTCCACACCACTAATCACCAGGGAAATGCAAATCAAAACCACAAGATATCACCTCATTCCTATTTAAATGGTGGTGGTTTAGGTGATTTAGTCACTAAGTTGTGTCGGACTCTCATGACCCCACCGACTGCAGCCCACTAGGCTCCTCTGTCCATGGGATTCTCCAGGCAATAATACTGGAGTTGGTGGCCATTTCCTTCTCCAGGGAATCTTCCCGACCTGGAGATCAAACCCAGGATCTCCTGCATTGCAAGCAGATTCTTTACCCACTGAGAAGCCTTTCAAAAAGATAAGAGACAAGAAGTGTTATCAAAGGGTGTGAAGGAAAGGGAATCCTTTTGCACTGTTGGGAATGCAAACTGGTGCAGCCACTATGGAAAACAGTATGGAGGTTCCTCAGAAACTTAAAACTAGCACTACCCATGATCTAACAACCCTGCTACTGAATCTATATCCAAAGGAACTGAAATCAGGATCACATGAAGATATCCACACTCCCTTGTTCAGTGCCGCAGTGTTCACAACAGCCAACCTGAGATCCATGAATTGATGAATGGATAAAGAAAATGTGGTGTATACATAATGGATACTATTCATACATGAGAAAAAGAAGGAAATTCTGCTGTTTGAGACAACTTAGATGAAACTTGAGGGCATTGTGCTAAGTGAAATAAGTCAGACAGGGGAAAACAAATATTGTATTATCACTCCTATGTGGAACATAAAAACCCAAAGTCATACAGTGGAGTCACCAGGATCTAGGGAATGGGGGAGATGAGAAAGTATTGGTCAAAGAATTGGACAAACTTTCAGTTATAAGATTAACAAGTTCTGAGGATCGAATATACAGCATGGTGATTAAAACTAATAATACTGTATTATATGTGCTTATTTAGGGCTGTGCTGGGTCTTCGTTGCTGCACCGAGTTTCTCAAGTTGCAGTGACCTGGGGGTATACTTCATTGCAGTGCACGGGCTTCTCATTGTGTTGGCTTCTCTTGGTGCGAAGCACATGTTCCAGTTGCATGGGCTTCAGTGGTTGCAGCATGTGAGCTTGGTGTTTATGGCTCTTGGGCTCTAGAGTGTGGGCTTGGTAGTTGCAGCTCACAGGCTTAGTTGCTGTGCAGTATGTGGAGTCTTCCTGGACAGGGGGTCAAACTGGTGTCCCCTGCATTGGCAGGCGGATTCTCAACCACTGCACCACCAGGGAAGTCCCAGTACTGTATTATATTTGAATGTTGCTAAGAGAGTAGATCTTAAATATTCTCACCACAAAAGAGAAATGGTAATTATGTAACAGGATGGAGGTGTTAGCTAACTATGGTGGTAATAATTTTGAAATAAATGAATGTATCAAATTAGCACATTGTACACCTTAAACTCATACAGTGTTGTCAATTACATCTCAGTAAAGCCAGAGGAATAAAAAGATTACTCTCTAAGCAACTTCCAAGTATACAATACAGTATTGTCAACTGTAGTCACGATTCTGTAGATTACATTCCCAGAATTTATTCCTCACATCACTGTAGTTTGTACCCTATGGCTAACATCTCATTTCCTCTACCCCTCAACCCCTGGTTCCCACCATTCTACTGTTTCTGAATCTTTCTTAACATTCTACATGTAAGTGAGATCATACTATATTTGTCTCTATTTCACTTAGCATAATGCCCTCAAGATTCCAGTTATTTTTAAATCATGGAATACAGAGGTGTGCATTTTCTTTCATATAGGGAACTAAAACATAAACCAAACTTCAGGAGTAACCTTGATTGTTTTAGCAAAATGCAAAATATGTTTCCCACCAATTTCTGCAAGTTATTGTTAACCAAGCAGAATAAGACAGATAACAGAGAAATCTGTAATGAGAGCATGATTCAGTCAATTGGCAACACTATATCCTAGTGAATTCTATCAATCATCTTCAATTAGATATTAATTCCTTACTACTAGACACGCTCACTCAGAGACTATGGAATTGGAAACAGCAGAGGCTCTGCCTTCTGTAACATTAGGCGAGGGATTCTCTGGGCTTTAGGTTCCCCAAGTGTAGAACAAGGATAACAAACACGCCTGCAGAACTGGGCACAGGGGCCAACATGTTGAGAAGCCTACAGGGGGACACGTAGTCTGGAATCGCTGTATATTATTATTTCACAGGCAGAAGCCCTGTGATTATTTCTCCTGGGGCAGCTAAAGCTACAGGTTTATTCTGGCAAAGACACAACTCGTCTGAGGAAATACATCTCAGAGGTATAGGCATGGATGAATTGAAAGTGATGTGTTTCTTCAGTTGTATAGAATTTACAGCTATGTTGTTATCTCAGGTTGAGTTTTATATCATTTACTGCATGATTATTTTTTCTTGTTTCTGATTCTAAACAGCTCACCACACACTCCCTCCACTCTCCTATCTCTCGCTCTCTTTCCTTAATTATTCTCTTTCTCATACACACACCTACTTTCACTGGACATCTATGAGAAGAAGTAGGAGGCAGCTTTTAGAAGAGGAGATTTTACATCTAACTATATACATACTACATATCTAACCATTCCCCCCCCCCCAAAAAAAAAACCTTAAGAAAAATTCTTCTATTTCCTTTTTTGGTCATTTAAGGTAGAAGCATTTAAAGGAGGAAGGAAAGGCTGGCTTAACAATCAAAAAAATAAAGGAAGTTAAAGAAATCGTGAAAGCAAAAGGGGAGTGGGAGGGAGACAAGAGAACTCAGGGAAAAAAACAAAATCACGGAAAGGGGAAAAAGACAAGTGAAGCAGGAAGACAAGAAAAGAGGCTATAATAGCTCAGGCTCAGAGGGTTCCAAAGGCAGCCTTAGTCATGCTGGCCAGAGTATTGGCATGGTGAAAGCAGTGGCCTGAATTCCAGGCAAATCATAGAAATTACAGAATCTCGGGCAAAGGATATAAATCTGAGTCTTTTTCATTGCCTGTAAAAGGAAGATGAAATCTTTGCCCCTTATAAGTTAAAATTCTCATTTTATTTCTGTACCCCTGGCGTGGGCTCAAGTTGCTTACAAAACGATTAACCACGGCGTTAAGTTCTTCAACAGCTTTTTATACCCATCCTTTCAAGATGCCACCTGGATAATTCAAATGGAAAATAAAATCACATTAATCCGATCAAGCCAACTAGGTACCGCTTATCCCAGCTGCCATATGCTAAGTTGTCATTTTATGAATGTCACTCTCCCACTTTACACACTAAGGGAACACATTAAAACGACAAGCAAGTCTTCAAATAAACCTAAATTACAACACATTTTGCAGTTTCCTTTTAATAGAACTTCTAGCTTGGAAGATCAACTAGGGTGAGGGGCCGTTTTCACCCTTATTAGGAAACGAACACAGTTTACAGGCTTAATTCGAAGTTTTAGGAAATTACAAAAGAGGTTTCCTTTCCAAGAGAGGTTCAGGCCTGAGGAGAAGCCGGCGACCTCCATACCCGGCACGCCCTGCACTTGGCATCAGATTAGGACTAAGAAGGCGGGGTCTGCCGCTGACGTCACAAGAGGCCGGCGCTGCGGAGGGAGGGGCGAAGGGAGTGGCGGGCGACGACGCGACTGCGCAGGGACAGAAAGCGGGCAGACGGAAAAGACCGGCGAGCTAGATCCGGCAGCCGGCGGAGGAAGCCGCTCGGCCACAGCCACGCAAGGGAAGAGTGTGCCGCGCGTGCGCGGGGCGTGGCCGAAGCCTTCCGTCTTTCGGGTTTCTAGGCGTCTCTTCCCGCTTCCCCTCGCGACCCTGGCTGGCCTGGGCCTTCTTAGAAGTGACGAGGTTGGGGCGCTCCTCCCTCTCGACCGTTGTGAAATCTTTCTGCCCCCGGAGTCCGAGGCAGCCCAACCAGGTCTTGCACGTGTTCATTGTCCCCAGGCCGAGCGCGATCAGGCTTCGCGGGCACTGCGGGACCTGGGGCGGGGTTGGGGGAGAAAACTCCGAGCACTTGTCTCACGGACTGTGGGCACGAGACTGACGCCTGGTTGGTTGAAGATCTTTCCAACTGACCACCCCCTTCGTTCAGTTCCGCCACGGAAGAGCCCTCGGAGAAACCCGGCTCTAGATCGGAAATGGCCCTTTAGCTGCTGGAGGAGGGAGTTACCGCCAGAGTCCTGTAAAAATTGTAAATGCTGTAATGATTGTCTAAATTCACTTCCCCGAAGCAGGCAGAACGTTATGAGGTTCCTTATTGAGAAGGACAAGCAGAGTGAAGTGATTCTTGGCCTTCACGTTTTAAAATAGTTCCTGTAACTATGAGGGGATACAATGGAGCTTTTCCTGCTTGTGTCTTCCCTGCTGCCACCTGTTTCTCCCAGGGAAGAGACCGGGTTGGGATTTCCGAGTCTACAGATCCAAAGCAGCCTCAAAGGAATCACATCAGAACAATACCTAAACAGCCCACCTCGATCCTTTTTTAAGTTGGGATTGAATGAATAAATATAAACTAGTGGTTAAATGTATGAAGGGCAGGGAAGCCTGGCGTGCTGCAGTCCGTGGGGCTGCAAAGAGTCCCACAAGGACACGACTGAGCAACTGAACAAGTCTATTTCTCTTATTTTTCTATTCTGAAAATTAGGTATACACTAGATATTGTTAAACCTACAGGCAAAACAGTTGATAACTCAGCAGCCATCTCCCACTGATTGATACTTCCCACCTTAAGCACTACCTGGATTGCTATTGAGATACTGGTGATTTGTATGAAAACAATACACTATAAAGCAATTATGAGTCAACTGTAAGTAGTTGCTTTCAAGATGTAGGGATGCTTTTAGATAACCTCTAAATTGTTTCCTGATTTGTGAATAGAAAAATCTGTGGTAGTTTCAAGGTGTGGCAGATGAGCAATATCCGGTTCTGTGTGCGTGTGTCACTGTTATACTACAAGGAAACATTTTCCTAAAACAAAACTAGACTGGGTCTCCAGTTTAATGTCACAATGTAAGTATTAAATCAATCCAAATAATAGTTTCTCTAAAGCATCCTATGGTGGGCCTGGAGCAAGCTTGTTTTCAGTTCAATTCAGTTCAGTCCAGTTGCTCAGTCCTGTCTCTCTTTGGGACCCCATGAACTGCAGCGGCCAGTTTTAGTTACATAGTCAAGTGATTTATTTCATTGTAACAACCAGTGTTACACTGAACCAGGGAAAAGCAGTATGATGATAAAGCCTTTGAATGTTGTCTTCGAAAGAACACTGGATTGGTCATCATAAGAGTCAGAATTCTAACCTAACCCTGCCACTCAATATACATTCTTCACCTAAAATCTTTCGTTTCTCTGGATTCCCGTTTGCTCATGTTTAGTGTGGTCCTTGTCACTCTTGAATTTTCCTGTTGGCTGGTCTGTCTTCCACTCTTTGGTCTGAGCACTTAGCATAACATAGTTCAGTGGGTACTCACTAGAGATTTGTTGAAATAACTGCTTCCAAATCTACAAAGTTTCACATTGAGGCATTTTTCTTTCTTGAAACTATATACGTAAGATCTGTTATTAAACTGTGTATGTTATTTACTGTCAAAGAATCATCCCATAGATGACCTATTACAGAGGTGTAGGGGTACCTTTACAGAGGATATATCTTGTGGACAGCACCTTAACTAAATCAAAATTAACCAAGATTTGGACATCACGTGCCCTTTGCTATGAAGCTTAGAGAAAGATTCAACAACATCTATGGATTATTCCTAGGAAAATATGAATCTAATAATAAATCACTGACCACTCCAAATTAAGGAACATGCTGTGAAAGTTGACCTGGAGTCATGAAAAATACCATAAAAGACAAAAATCATAGGGAATTTTTCTAAAAGAGTTGTGACAAGGAAGGGAACAATATGAGACTCGCTTATTTTTATTTTACAATGTTCTAAATGTGGTCCTCAGATTCCCAGAAGTTACCTCCTATTCCCACTAAGAAGACAAATATGTAGGGTGCTTCAGAAAAGCTGATTTCTTATTATTCCTAAAAGTTTCTTCAAAGACTGGTATTTCACTGAAAGAAAGCATGCTGAATGCTTATTGGAAATACAAAGCACTACTAAATGAAGTCAGCTACTAAATTGTTCAAAATTGTAGCTGTCAACCTTAAGAAAAAAATGGAATTTTTTAAATGTCATTTTTAGGGATTTGCTGGGCCCTTTCTATCGGAGAAGGCAATGGCACCCCACTCCAGTCCTCTTGCCTGGAAAATCCCATGGATGGACGGAGGAGCCTGGTGGGCTGCAGTCCATGGGGTCACTAAGAGTCAGACACGACTGAGCGACTTCACTTTCACTTTTCACTTTCATGCATTGGAGAAGGAAATGGCAACCCACTCCAGTGTTCTTGCCTGGAGAATCCCAGGGACGGGGGAGCCTGGTGGGCTGCCGTCTATGGGGTCGCAGAGTTGGACACGACTGAAGCGACTTAGCAGCAGCAGCAGTAGCAGCAGCAGGCCCAGTTAGAGGGAAACAGTAACAACAAAACTACTGGAAAGGTTTGAAGAAATAAATGTTCTTAATATTATTCTGATTATAGCTCTTGATTTTTTTGAGGCAGTCCAATCACTGGTTCTCTTCTGTAGTGCCAGGCTTACATCCTCCTCTCAGCAATCTTAGCAGGAACAGCACCTTTCTCTCTTCCCCTGGCCAGGATTAGAGAGTCCTGGACTGGCTTTTGTCCTGAACCAATCACCAGGAGGAAGTAGGGGTTGGGGTGGGAGGTGCTGGGGAAGAGGTCAGACCCACCCTAACCACCTGCACTGAGAATGGAGAAGCTATGGGTTCCTGCTGCTGCTGCTGCTAAGTAGCTTTAGTCGTGTCCAGCTCTGTGTGACCCCATAGACGGCAGCCCACCAAGGCTCCCCCATCCCTGGGATTCTCCAGGCAAGAACACTGGAGTGGGTTGCCATTTTCTTTTCCAATGCATGAAAGTGAAGTCGCTCAGTCGTGTCCAACTCTCAGCGACCCCATGGACTGCAGCCTACCAGGCTCCTCCGTCCATGGGATTTTCCAAGCAAGAGTACTGGAGTGGGTTGCCATTGCCTTCTCCGAGTGGGTCCCTAGGGAAAAGGAAAGAAGGGAGACAATGCCAGGCAGGCTAAAACACAGATGTCCACTGTTCTTCACTCTCAGTCTCATATGTCTCTGTCCTGGACCTGTCTCCCTCTGCCTAAAATGCTCTTCCACACTCACCCTTCAGACAAATACCTAACTTTTAAAACCTAGATCTCACATCACCTTGTTACCACCTTCTTTGTCCATAAGATTACTCTTCTCTCAGAACCATTTCTGTCCTTTGTCCCTAATTCTATTATTAGACTGAATTAGATTTGTTTTCAAAACAATTAACTGCAATTATATAAGTAATATCTATTCACTATCAAAAAATTTAAAGAGTAATATCACTCAGAGAGTGGCCCATGGGCAGGCACCAATCTGAACTGTTTGTTACAGTCATCAATCAGTACAGAAATTGAGAGCAAGTGTCTAAAACTTGTTATGGCAATTTGACAGCACTGTGTCTGTATGTGTGTTGAATCTAATAATTAACAATTCAGTCTTGTGTTTTAATTTCATTTTACTGGTAATTCATTTATATGTGGTTAATGTGCATGTCGGAGAAAGCAATGGCACCCCACTCCAGTACTCTTGCCTGGAAAATCCCACGGGCGGAGTAGCCTGGTAGGCTGCAGTCCATGGGGTCACAATGAGTCAGACAGGACTGAGCGACTTCACTTTCACTTTTCACTTTCATGCTTTGGAGAAGGAAATGGCAACCCACTCCAGTGTTCTTGCCTGGAGAACCCCAGGGATGGGGGAGCCTGGTGGGCTGCCGTCTATGGGGTCACACAGAGTCGGACACGACTGAAGTGACTTAGCAGCAGCAATGTGCATGTGCTAAGTTGCTTCAGTCCTGTCTCACTCTGTGAGACCCCATGGACGGTAGCCCACTAGGCTCCTCTGTCCATGGGATTTTCTGGGCAAGAATACTGGAGTGGGTTGCCATTTCTTTCTCCAGGGGATCTTCTGACCCAGGGATTGAACTCATGTCTCCCTCAGCTCCTGCATTGGCAAGAAGATTCTTTATCACTTGAGCTACCTGGGAAGCCATTAGTGGTGAGAAAACAGTTTAAATTATTGTTTAACTAATTAAAGCAGTCAGTAATTTGCCTCAAGTCGCACGGCTACTGAGTGACAGGAATTTCTTTTTCCCTAGTAAGTTAACTCCAGAATCTCTAGTACTTTCTGCTGTTGGGTTCCACTTCCTCCATACTGAGATGATCAAAAGATGTAAAATCACCCAATGTGCTCTAAAGCCTTAATGCTCAGAATAGCTCTTAGACTGGCAGTATCAGCATCACTTGGGAGGATTTTTTAAGAAATGGGGCTTTCAGGCTCCACCCAGGTAATCTGTATACATCTTAAAGTTTGAGAAGCATTTCTTAAAGAATACCAGGAAATGGCAGATCTCATTGCATTGGCTTTCTATAACTGCTATTTAAAATTACAACAGATTTAGTGGCTTAAAGCAACAAAAATTTATACTATTTTACAGTTTTTCAAGTTAGAAGTCCTAAATCAGTTTCAGTGGGTCAAAATCCAGGGGTTGATGGGGTCACACTTCTTGATGTGGTCTGTTTGGAAATCATGCCAATAAGCTCTTTAAGACTGGCTGACCAGTTTCTGACATTAAATATTATGAATAAATCCATCCAAAGACTGGCTTGATTGGATTATTTGCAATCAGTAGATATTTACTGAGTAGCTATTTGAAGCCTCATCTTTGGACCTTAGTTTCCTTTTTTGAATAAAAGAGATGAGACTAGATACTAACTTCAAAAGCAAACCTGTGGTTTCGTTAGCTTTACAGTTTATCAAATTGGCACTGGCCTTTTAACTCTCAATCACACATGCCGTTTCTGGACACACCTCCAAATACTGTCTCAGAGCCTCTGTCCACACTCAGTCACCAAACGACATCACCATATAGTTTCTTTGAGTTCCGGTCCCCTTACTGCTACTCTCTGGGTGTAGCAGTTCCAACAGGCCTTCTGGTCCCCAGCCCGGGCCTATGTGGAACAGAGGTTGTGGGCTATTAAGTGCCCTGTGAGGACATAGAATAGAGCAAAGTGGAAACGTGACTGATCTAACAAGTGTTGCAAAAATAACAGGATAAATTGGGACCTGTAGCTTCCACTAGGGAGAGAGGGTTGTGGTGGTAGAACAGACACTCGAGGATAGACTGACCTCTAGATGGAAAGAAGGCAGGACCAGGCAGCCTATGGAAGGCCCTGGGAGAAAAGCACGCAGGTCAGCCTGCAAGCTCTGAGTAAGTATCTGCCATATACACAGTGTCTTATAGGTTTCTGTGGAGAATGTCAATAAATGCAAAAACGGTCCTATTTTTAAGGAGTCAATAAATTCACCCATGAAGTAATGAGGTAACTGCATGATAGTATGGAATCATGTGCCAGAACGTATACTAGGAGGGAGTCCAAAGAAGGAGAAAATTAATAAAAGGTAGATCAGGTGGAGGAGGCTCCTGGCAAAAGGTAGGGAATTTCATCAGTATCTCCAAAAAAAAAAAAAAATCGTTTAACATAAAGGAGGAGTTAGAATATTGTAGACATGAGAATGGAAGCAGGGTTAAATGCAAAATCAGGAAGGTAAACAACATATTGGTGAGGAGACAGGTCCAGCTGATCTTGGTTCAGGTTGAGACGGGAATAAGGGGAGATGGTAATGCGATGAGGAAATGAGTGACAGGGCAAGTTTAGATTGTGGAAAGTCTCAATTGCCAAAAAGTATTGATTTCTATTATCTCCAGCTTTTTTTTTTTTTTTTTTTTTTGAGGAAGTGGAAAAATAAGCTGGTATTTCAAGAGCAATTTAGAGATGTCCCAGGATGAATTAAGGATGGGAGAGACTGGAGGCAAGAAGACCATTTAGAAAGCTACCGTGGTGGTCCAGGCATGAGAACAGTAGATATAGTAGAACAGACAGGCAGATTCAAGGAAGGAACAAGACTTAGTGACTAAAATACAATGAAGAAGAAATAACCAAAGGATAGTCTGCGGTTCAAGATGTCTGAATAACCAGAGTCAAAGAATTTTAGACCTGCAAGGGCTCCAGTTGGATCACTTTATGAGAAAATGGGTGGTTGTTTAAGTGTCAGAACTAGTTCTCCACAGAGCCAGCAGTGGGATCATTAGGCCAGTGTTACAAGATTTACCAAGCAGTACATGCCTAAGTGTTAATTACATATAAATCATTTTCAGTCCCAATCACTGGACTGCCAGGGAATTCCCCAGAATGACTCTTTTTAATGTTGAAAAAATGTGATCAGAATGTGTTATATGACAACCTGATCAGAATGTGTTGTCATATAACTGCCACAGGACTAAGTGAAAAATAGACATGTAACTACATGAGTCATTCCTGTGTGAAGTCAGATTCTTTCTGATTTCTGCTGTGAATAGAAACTTCATTAGCAATTTCTTAAGGTTTTAAGTGCTCCCTGTTGACATGAACCATAACGACTTATCCCTTCTCTGACTGCTTTTTGCATTTACTGGTCACCTTGATATTTGTCTCTGAGTGTACCATTCCCTTTATTAAGAGTGTACCTCCTTCTTGGTAAGGGACTTACACTTCATTTGCTCTTAGCCTAAATTAGTGTTGTGTTTTGTAACTCTGCTAGTCCACTTATGGTTAGCCAATTGCTGAAGAAATTAATGAAATTTTTAGGATTAAAGAACCTGAAAGTTTAAATAATATTGAAAAATACACTCCCCTGAGAGACTGCAGAGACTAATGGAATAAGAACTGATTTAAGCATCAGGAATATGCTTCTTCAATAGCCTCAGGGAGGCCACAGATAATTCCATTTGTCTCTTCAGTCATCATCTGAAGCCCGCAGGTCTTGGTAAGTTAAAATGCAACTTTAATTATCATTGATTTTCTTTTAGACATGGGTAAACTCAGGGTCTGGAGAAAGCAATGGCACCCCACTTCAGTACTCTTGGCTGGAAAATCCCATGGATGGAGGAGCCTGGTAGGCTGCAGTCCATGGGGTCGCTGAGAGTCAGACACAACTGAGCGACTTCACTTTCACTTTTCACTTCCGTGCACTGGAGAAGGAAATGGCAACCCACTCCAGTGTTCTTGCCTAGAGAACCCCAGGGACAGGGGAGCCTGGTGGGCTGCCGTCAGTGGGGTCGCACAGAGTCGGACACGACTGAAGCGACTTAGCAGCAGCAGCAGCAAACTCAGGGTCAACTAGGACTGCTGTTAAGAAAGAATATACAAAATATTTGGAGAAGGGAATGGCAATCCACTCCAGTATTCTTGCCTGGAGAATCCCATGGACAGAGGAGCCCTGGCAGGCTGTAATCCCTAGGATCACAGAGTCTGACATGGCTGAGCATCTAGCACTTCAAACTTCAACTGGATGCAATTTGAAGTATAGTCAGAAAAGAATGGGAAGTGGGCACAAAGTTGTAGAATAGTTTGAGTGGTTATGCACTTCTGGAAGTTACTGCCAGACACAGGAGGAGGTCAACAGGGAAGTCCACTGGGAAAAGATACCAGGAGTAGAGCAAGCCACCCCTCCTTCTCCCAGAACTCCTCACTCCTATGCTTGTGAACTTTTTTAGATTAATCATGGACCTAGAGGTTAAAAATGTATTATAAAATAATGGGTTGGCCAAAAAGTTCGTTTGGGCTTTTCCATACAAACTTTTTGGCCAACCCAATACATCAAGACATCACCAAGTCAGCTTACTTGAGAAGCATGGTGGGAGATTCTCTAAATATTAGAAAAATGTTACATTAAGAAATAGTTTTACATTACTCTCAAGTCATTACAAATACAGGTGATGATTTCACTGAAGCTTAGTGTTTTGATGAAACATATTACCAATTAGGTTTTATTTTTTTTCCGTTTTTACTTTGAAATAATTGAAGCATTCCCCACTTGATACTATCTGACACAACTGCATACTAGATGATCAGAACCAGGAAACTTGCATACCATCAATTAATTTTTAAAGATTTCAAAGTTGGTTACAGCATTTTAGATCCCTGCTGAATATTGAAGAGGGATGTTTCCCTGGAAGCAGCCTAGTCACAAAGGTGAAGGTGAGGAGCAGAGAGGTCAGGTATCTCGATTTGAGCAATGTTTCTCAATCCTGGTGAACATTCCAGTCACCTTCACTATGGGCAAAATTCAACCACTGGCTGGGGCTATTGCAAATCAATAAGACTACAAGTAAGACTCAGGCATCAGTATGTTTCCTCTGGGTAATTCTCTAGTGGTTCAGTGTTAGGACTCAGTTTTTTCCACTGCTAAGGGTCTAGATTCAATCACTGGTCAGGGAACTAAGATCCCCACAAGCTGCTGTGATGTGGCCAAAAATAAATAAAAGCGCCTCTGAAGATCCTTAAGTGCAGCCAGAGTTCAGATATACTGGTGTAAGGTTGATTTAATGCTTTTTCTAAAATGAGGATTTTGAATATGTTTTGCTTTTGTGATGTCACTGACAAATATTTCAATGTATTCAAACTCTCTTTGCTCTATTTATATAAGTTTCAATTCGCTTTCTATAATTAATCCAAGTCAGCCTTAAAACTGAGCTGTGTAATAGGCGATGGGGCGTCTCATCTCCAGACCATGTCTCCTAGAGTCAGGCGTGGGATAAAAAATGGAGTAAACCCGGACATAGTCCTTTTCCTCCAGCTCTAGCTTCTAGTAGTTTGGATCAGTATCACTGTTTTTATTTCAAACTTCAGGAAATTTGGAGAACTACTAATATCACAGAGAGAATATATCTATCTACATATAGATAGATAGATATCTGTGAAATTATAATATATATATATATATATATATATATATATATATATATATCTCCTTTACGGAGAAGGCAATGGCACCCCACTCCAGTACTCTTGCCTGGAAAATCCCATGGATGGAGGAGCCTGGAAGGCTGCAGTCCATGGGGTCGCTGAGGGTCGGACCCGACTGAGCGACTTCACTTTCCCTTTTCACTTTCATGCATTGGAGAAGGAAATGGCAACCCACTCCAGTGTTCTTGCCTGGAGAATCCCAGGGACTGGGGAGCCTGGTGGGCTGCCATCTATGGGGTCACACAGAGTCGGACACGACTGAAGTGACTTAGCAATAGCAATAGCAATATCTCCTTTATATATATATATATATAAAGGAGATGGTGATTTCTCCCATATTACTAATTGCAATAACCACGCAGGAATACAGACTCCCTTCTGGGCATAATCAAATTACCTCTGTAAGGGTTCGCCCTAAAACTATTTTTGGAAACTAGGGATTTTCCAGATTAACGAAAGCTGTGGCGCTGTCACTGGCTCAGGCCTGTGTTTCATAATCTAAGCCGCTAAAGCAGCCGCCCTCGCAGTCAATACGAAGCCTTCGCCCTACTTCGATACCTCTGGGAATCAAGGGCTCATCGGGGAGCTTTTTTTTTTTTCTCCCTTGGAACCGAAGTAGTTCACATTCCTGTTTACTAAAAATACCGTAAAGCAACCGTCTCCAGATTCCTCGCGGGTCACTTTAAATTACAAGTTCGTCCGTACACGACACTGGAGAAACCACTTACACCCACCAATGCGGGCGAAGGTCGATCCGACGCCTCCCTTTGTACTCGCTGAACCCGCACCACCCAAATGCGGAAAGTTAGGAGAGGAAGAGAGACGGGAGCACACAGACGCACATTCTAGAGAAATTATCAAAGCTGTGCAGGAGTCACAGTAAATTTGCGGACCCGAAGTTGGAGATAAGGTATCTCGTAAAGCTCCCTTATTACTCTTTTGATTAAAAATATTACATACGAGGCGAGGCGGTTTGAGGTTGGGTTAGTAAGTAGACCACGTCCCCAGCCACTCTAGGGAACCAACGGGGAGGTCACCCAGGTCACCGACGGTCCCACCCAGAGGACTCCGCTCAGCGGCCCGCGCGGGCGTAGGCTCCGCGGGCGGAGACAACGCCTGAAGGGACTAGTTGGCACGCCGGCCGGGCGTGGTGACGTCAGGGCGGAAGCGCACGCTGCGTGAAGCGGCCAGAACCCGGCGGTCACGGGAATATCCGTCGCGCCGAGAACGCTGGTTAGTCTCACTCCGGGTTCCGGCTGCGTTGGGCGTGCGTGCAGCTCGCTGAGACTATGGCGTCCGGGCCTCACCCGACCGCGGCCGCTGCCACCGCCGTCTCGTCTGCTGCCCCTAGCGCGGGCGGCTCAAGCTCCGGCACGACGACCACGACGACGACCACGACGGGAGGGATCCTGATCGGCGACCGTCTCTACTCGGAAGTTTCGCTCACCATCGATCACTCGCTGATTCCGGAGGAGCGGCTCTCGCCCACTCCTTCCATGCAGGACGGGCTCGACCTGCCCAGCGAGACGGACTTGCGCATCCTGGGCTGCGAGCTCATCCAGGCCGCCGGCATTCTCCTCCGGCTTCCGCAGGTCAGTGCTCCGGCCCCTGGCCGACAGGCGCGCCTCCCCTCCCCACCTTCCCCTTCGCTGCCTCCCAGTACTACCAGGGCCCGGCCGCGTGGGAGGTCACCCCCTGGGGCTCTCCAGCCGCGGGTCGCAGCCAGAGCGAGGGAGGGCGCGTGCGATGGGAGGATGGCCCAGGAGCTGTTCGCGGTGGGGAGGGGGAGGGGAGTGAGCGGAGGCACAAAATGGCGGCGGCGCCTGGTGCGGGCCCGCCTGACCCCTGCGCTTCCGTTCTCTTCTCTTGTCTGCAGGTGGCGATGGCAACGGGTCAGGTGTTGTTTCATCGTTTTTTCTACTCCAAGTCTTTCGTCAAACACAGTTTCGAGGTAAGCAGGGCGGGGGCGGGTGACGGGGGATTTCTCCATCCGGAAATGGGAAGGGAGGAGGGGGTAGTGTCAGTGGCCAGCCTTTTCAGAAAGGGAGTGGTTAGTTTTAGGCCTTTGTACCTAGCTTTGACCCATAGGGGAATAGAGACTTCTGGAGAGGGTTTGAGAACCAGAAGATGGAGCCTGAGCCCAGGTGCCTTATTATCAAGAATTTGCGTTTTCAATCAAATGGAGAGTTCCTGTGAGATTGAGTTTGGCTCCGGTTTTAAAATTAAGGGGAATAAGGACTTCCCTGGTGGCTCAGACGGTAAAGCCTACAATGTGGTAAGCCCGGGTTACATCCCTGGGTCGGGAAGATCCTTTGGAGAAGGAAATGGCAACCCCCACGCCATACTCTTGCCTGGAAAATCCCATGGACAGAGGAGCCTGGTAGGCTACAGTCCATGGGGTCGCAAAGAGTCAGACACGACTGAGCGGCTCAAGTTTGTTTCAGGCAATAAATAAAAAGAAACGTCACACTAGCATAAATCTATGTCCTAGAAATGTCAACTGCAATTTCATTTCACCAAAGGTCCCAGTTTTTTCATTAGAATAAGTTCTATAGACTTTGAGAGGGGCACTTGTTTCTAACTTTACACCTGCAGTGCCATAATCTAACAGCTTTTTATTGGCTCTTTTTTTTTTCCAGATTGTTGCCATGGCATGTATTAATCTTGCATCAAAAATCGAAGAAGCACCTAGAAGAATAAGAGATGTGATTAATGTATTTCACCACCTCCGCCAGTTAAGAGGAAAAAGGTAAGATTGGCATTATTGAATGCAGCATCTCTTGCTACTACTGAACTGTGCACCAATCATATCAAAACATTCTTTCCTCTCAAAACCGATGTAAGGGAAAACTGACTTTAATTTAGGTGTTAAAATTCACATAGGAACACACTGATACTTCATAATTTGAAAAACCACAGTTAACCAGTTATCTGAAGTTTGTAGAGGCAGTTGCGTTTATGGACAATCCTAACAGTGCTGTGAAGCCAGTCCTGTGGTTTTAAGATTAAACAAGAAAGGGAATATGTTTGTCTCAAGTGTGAGTGTGTTCTGTAAGTTATTTTTCCCCTCCCTTCTCTGTAAGAAAGGCTGGAAGTTTAAACACTGCAGTTGAAGTTAATATTGTGGTGAAGTTTTGTGTAGATTGTCTTACCACTGGAAGTTCCAGTTAATTCTTTACCAATTGAGGTTGGCTTTTGTTAGAATACTTCTCAACACTGAACTACGATATCCCCCATTATACCGGATCTGAAAGGACTGCAGGATGATAAAGTTTGGAGTCAAAGGGATTAAACAGGTATTTTGTTTTGGCCAGATAACAGTCTCAGTGAGTGGGCTGCATTTAGATAGGGCATTTATCTGATCTAGTAAGAAAAGAGAAACCAAAATAGTGTTGTTTTATAGGTGGACACCTGCTAACATTTTATGAGTTCCTGTGGGTACCAAAAAGGTGTAGTTGCAGTGCTGCTTGTGTCTACAGATGGCTTCTCGTACTAGATGCTTCTAGTACATACGGTGTAGATTAGTTCTTCTGTTCACTTTTTGAGGAAGCTGTTGTGATATTAGATAAACTTGTACTGAGTATGAAAGGAAGTCAGTTATAAAAAGATTTTAAGTCATTTTGGGGTTGGGCATTGGTTAGTACCAAATTAATAGCTTCCGTGAGTGGTCCTTGTTAGTTGAAATCTGTAAATTGTTGGTAATGGAACTATTGAGAGACAAGTGAATAGTAGCCTTGAAATGATTAGTGCATCTACTTAGATTGAAATGTTGTTACTCAGATAGTTTTTACAGCGGTTTTCAGTTTTCTTACATTCTTTATTCTGTTCTTTTGTCATTCACCGTATTTCCAGGGGTAGACTGACTTTTTAATTGCATTTAAAATGTCTTCTAGCTTCTTAGTGAGGAATCCCTGAAACTTGGGAAGTTTTCAAATTGATAATTTAGTATGGTCTGAGCTAAAATTTATATTTAGATCTAGTTGATTGTTAAGGGTGTTTAAACAATGACACTAATAAAAAGATTCTTTAGTCAAAGGATTGTTTGCTTAAAGGAAATAGTTTTCTGTTAGTATTCTTTGAACCATTTTGCTATTATCATTATCTACTTTGAAATTTTTCTTTGAGATGGAATATTCTTCCTTGATGTTAGAGTAGGTTCTCTTAACTGAAAACCTTGGAATTTAAAACATCTCACCTGATTTGACTGTTGTGTCGGGTTTTTTTTCCCCCCTTTTGGTCATTATAAGAGAAATCGATTGTGTTTCAATCTTAGAAGTCTGATTACAGCATGAAATTTAAAGGGAGTTGTTAATTGCATGGAAGCCTTTTTTTAGAAAGCAGGATGTAAAAGTGTTTCTATGCATATTACAAGTTTACTCAGACAGGTAGCTTGTATATGTTATTAACTTCAACTCTTTTTTCCCTTGCAACCGACTATACAGCGACCAGCTACATTTACCAAAGCCTGGGTGATGTGGAGTGGTACATAGCGATGAAGCTGTCGTCATGGCAACAGTGAGTGAAGTATCGAAAATCCCCAAGGAGAAGCCAGTGCTCTGAGAATAGGTCACTGGAATCGGGGACTAACAGGTTGGCCACTGGTGAACCATTTAGAAAAACTCCTGTTTCTTGTTATAAGCGTTTGTCTTTGCTGTCCAAGTTATTAGAACGATAGCTTAGTAATTTTTTTAGATTAATGTCATTAGAAGAGTACCATTAATATCACTTTAGCTAGGTAAAGTGTTTCAGTTTGTTTTAATGGTATTATTTAATTTAGTTCATGCATAGCTTTAACTTGTAGTATGACCTTGCTAATAACAAGCATCAGTTTTGTAGCCTTTAAAAAAAGTTACTGTATTTCAGTGCTGACTATATATTAGAATTACTGGAGGAACTTTTAGGAAAAACTGATGCCCAAGCCCCATTCTGAATTATGTGATTTTTTTTTTTTTCTCTTCATTTTTTTGTAGTTTGAGAATGTTTTTTTAACCTCAGAAAGATGTTTTTTTCATTTCAATAGTTCCCAATTATAGTTTGCTTTTGAGATGCAGCGTATTCCCAGCAAATTAAGGGTTTTCTGTGGTTTTAAGGTACCTAGCTTCATACTGTAAGGCTTGTCTAAAAGAAGACAAATTCTCAAAGACTGCAGTAACCCACTTATTGGTGAATATGGTGTGTTATTTTCAACATGCATATACATCATAGATTAGAGTTAGAACGGTCTTAAGTGATCTTGTCATTTAGTCCAGTCTTCATCCAGTTTATTTCGGTGGCTCTAAAGATGGCCTTCAGTTTGTTTAAACACTGCTGAAGAAAGAAAGATTCTTTGAAGGAGGAATTACAAATTTCTGTATGTTGAAGAACAGTCTGCCTTTTTGTACTACTGATCTCCTTTAAATATAGTCTCAAAGAATTTGTTCCACATTTTCTTGGTCCTTTGTACCATATGAGTAAGAGAAACCATGTTTGAATCTCCTGAATTTGTTGTTGTGGTTGTATTTTTGAGGTCATGCTAAAGGAAATATAGCTGATCTTAGACCCCATAATAAAATTCAAATGATCAAAACCCAAAATTTTGCGCTAAGATTAAACTTGGAGAATTGTTCTTCTCATATAAATTAATCTGAAAAAGTCTGACAAAAGCAGAGGAGGAGTTAGGTTTAGGTGGTTTTTTATCATGAGAATTACTTTTTTCTGAACAGATGAAAGTTTCTTTTAAGCAGGTTTTTTTTTAAGATTTTAAAATGTTACCCTCTTCCAACTTTTATTGGAAAGAAAGTTTACCTAATTGATGAAGAAATTCTAGCAAACCTTAATTAAATTTGATGTGCTTGTTGCCAGGTAAAGTACTTTGTTAATACAAAGAAATAATTTGCTTAGGCAGTTTGAACCTTTTCTTACTGCTCCTATTTGGGGATACAATTGTGATACAAAGTAATCTTTGTAAGTAGTATAAGTTACATGTTCATTGAGCCTCCTTTCATTGTGAGGTAAAACCACTTCTGAACAGTGAAGGTATCAGATGATGTACATCTACAAAATTGACTTTGAAGATTGCAAGCAGTTACTATTGCCTAAGCAAGAAGTTGAGTAGGTAGTTGAATTGAGTAGGTAGTGGGTTTGGTTTCCCTAATTAAATATTGGGATTTTGACACCAAAAAATGTGAAAGTAAAGATTATACTGAATAGATAGAAAATAACTAATTTACTTAAGCAGAATTAGTGATTAAACCTGATTAAGGACCACATAATAGCCATAATACAAATGTTGAGTTGGTTGATTGTAAGAAAATGAATTTCTAACAGAATTTGAAATAAACCCTTAAAGCAAGTTTGATAAGAGATACAATAAATTTGTTCAACATAAATAGGAAAAAATGAAACAATTTTTCCTAATAATTTTATAAGGATTCTAATGGTACAGTTTACTGTTTGAGTTGCACCTTAAGTGTTAAGGTGGTGTGTAACTATACCACCAGAGGTATTCTGTCTCCTAATGAATATCTGATGAAAGGGTCATCAGATAACTGGTCCGTTGGTTAAGTAGATTTCACTTTTCCCCAGATTTCCTGTTATAACATTTGAAAAATCATAAACCTTAAGATCTTTGGAACACATTTTTGTGTACACATTTGTTTCTCAGTCACTAAGTCGTTTCCAACTCTCTGCGACTCCATGAACTGCAGCACAACAGGCTTCCCTGTCCTCATTTGAATTAAATTTGATTTTTTCCAAAGAACAGTGAACTTGTAGCCTGTTTGTCCTGATAAAATGGGTTCATTATTTATATTTTTATGTTAGAAATCAGTCCCCTTCCCAACTGAAAGGTATGGCTTCATTTCTCACCTTTCAAAGCTGTAAAGAACTGAATTGAGTGAAGGCCACTTTCAGCATTAACAGGCTGTTTTCCATCTTGTCAGCTTTTCCAACTTTTGTCTTATAGCCAACTTGATAGTATAGCAAAGCTAGAAATAGTTTAGTTAAGCATTCCAGTTTTATAGTTTGAAACAGGAGAAAGGAAAATAAATATGACTGCTGATTTTTTTACTCTAGTAACATACATTACAGGGTAATATAGCTGATTTCAGTTTCTCTTCTGATTTTCAAGTGGATCTGTAGTGTAAAATTATGAAATTAAATTTTTTTGTATTTGGTATCCATAGTAAAAGGAGAAGGGGGGACAGTGTTCAGAAGGACTATCTTTAAAATGTTGTGTTCTGCCTAGAGCAAAAACTTGAATTTTTTAGCTGAAAATAAGTATGGGGGAAAATATTTACATATTCTACCCATGTTAAAATCAGCTTCTAAATAAAAATGTGTTTTTTTGTTGGTTGGATCTAAGAATGTAACAAACGAAGGACATTGGTACATTTCATACACTTAAAGAAGAGAAATTCTAAGTCCTGACTGACTTCTCATTAAGAAACTAGTTTTCAATTTTAAGACTTAAATTTAAGTTTTTTAATTGAAAGAACTTTTCCCCCAAGCACCGAACCACAGATAAATCGCCTCTCATAACTTTTAAGCTGTCAAAATTTTGGTCTGACACAGAGACCTTATGTGCTGTTTTAGTTTCTTCATTATGGTTGGCCCTCGCTTCTCTTTTGCATTGTGTACTAAAGATGCTGCCTGATAACTGAACAAATTTAGGCCTGGTTTTATTGATCACTTTGAGTGTTAAATTGGATTCTTAAAAACATTTCTTTGGTAATTGAGCTGAATCTTTAGTTTCCAGATTATTAACAGAGACTCTTAGATCAGTTTATTTAAATGAACTGCCCATTTAGGGGAATCTGAACTAGCTACCCACCCTATTTTCCCCTAATTTTAGTTTTGGTCTTAAACTAATCATGAGTTGATATTCTGTAAAATCACTCTAATCTTATGAAGTCTTTGTAATACATATCTTCAAGAGCTATGAAGTCTTTGTAATACATATTTTCAAGAGCGCATTAATTTTGTTTCTAGTCTGTGTAGACTAATGAGATTATGAAAATAAATCAGGCTATCTGTTATGTAATATAATACATCTGGATGAAAAAAATCATAAGGATACAAGTAAGAGCATTAGACTGAAATTTTTTTCATTTCAGCGTTTTGTTAGTAAACTAGGAAGTGAGTCTAGAAAGTATATATTTAATTAGCATAACTTGGACAGCACAAGATCAATGCTTTTAACTTGTTTGCAGGAGTTTAAAAAGCTGGTTTCTGTTGCCAATAGTTGGTTGGAAGGGAAAATGGAGATACCACAAATAAAATTTTTGGGATGTGCAAAACAGTTTTGATTTTATTTCTTACAAACTATAGGACTCCAAGCCCCCTGATCCTTGATCAGAACTACATTAACACCAAAAATCAAGTTATCAAGGCAGAGAGAAGGGTGCTAAAGGAATTGGGATTTTGTGTTCATGTCAAGCATCCCCATAAGGTGAGTTGTAGAGTACAGAAATTACATTCGTAAGTATTAGGGTTTTGTTATTTTTTTAATTTTATTTCCTGCAAATTTATCTTGGAGCACTAACCATTGGTTTTAAAAAGCAACTTTTTGGACATTGAAATGATCAGTAAAATGAGAATCAAAGTCCTGGGTTCAGGTCTTAACTTTTTATTGTGTGGGTGTAGATAAGTTCTTTTTGCTTCTGAGGTAACCCAATGTTCATACTAGAGAATGGAGATTTTTACATATTAGCCATGGAATGAATAAACACATGTGTCTGCAGAAGTACCTGGTGGTATGTTACCCTGTTGCATAGTGAAATGGCTTAGAGTGTGTGGCTGCTCACTTGCAGCATCATTGAGTGTTCTTAGGTTTCTCCAGTGTCTCTTGGCTTCCATAGGCTCAACATAAGCCATAGCACAATGATATGAGCTCTGGGGACAGGACCATCTGCACATAGAAATGTGTTTCTGCCATTAGCTGTGTGACCTTGGCAGAAAACTCCATGCCTCAGATTCCACATCTCTAAAATTGTGAAATGAGAATGATGATGATAATGGTCCAGAAAGATCTGAGCTCAGGTAAACTCAATTGAGTTTTTAAAATTTATCACACTTTAGTATGGTAAGCTTCACTGTAGAAAGGTTTGGTTACTTACTCTAACACCCACTCTGAGTTGTGCATAGTATGCACCATACACATTGTGTAACTTTAAAACAGTCTCTAGGGTGTTTGTACCTTTGGAAATTAAGTGAAATAATCAGTTCCTGTCACATGAAAAATTAGATACTGTTCTTAGATGATTTAACTTCTTTTTTCCTGTACAATTTTGGAACATTTCATGTCCATGTGAACTTTAGTAACATAAAAATCTACATTGACTATCAGGTACATTTTAGGTTGGTCTGTATTATTCATGCAGTTTTTATGAATTAAAACTTGCTCCTAACATTTTCAGTTACTTATGTTCATTGAACTCTGTACTTTGAAAGAACTTCCAATATGCTAAACTAAGTTTTTTTCCCTTGTTCTTCAGATCATTGTTATGTATTTACAAGTCTTAGAATGTGAACGTAATCAAACCCTGGTTCAAACTGCCTGGTAAGTTGCTTTTTTACATTTCTTTCCTAGCCAGGAAAACAGAAGCAGAAATAAAGTAAGTTTCATTTTCCCTTTCCAAAATAATGAGATAAGTTTGTTTTGGTGCTTTTTGTTTTTTTGTTTTTTAATCAAAAGGTAAATAATGCTTATTTCTGCTTCCTGTTTTCTTGGCTTGACTAATTACTTTTAATGGAGAACTCAATTTAACTTTGTTCTTTTTTCTACTCTTTAATTAAAGGGTAGTCCATGATGGTAAGTCATAGAACTCTGCCCTCTGCACTTCAGCCCATGACCTCAGGATGGCCTGATTGGCTGCCCTGCTCTCCAGCCAATCCAGTGCAAGCTCTCATCCGAGATTCACTGAAGTGGTCCATATCCATCTGGCAGCATCTTCTAGTTCTGTCGGGTTGTCAAAAAGGATTTGTATATTTGTTTCTAGAAGTAACTATTCAACATGCCTATGTATTTAATGTATACCTGTAACTATCAAAATGAATAGTTCATTTTTGATAGATTTGTTGTCCAGCCATTATGACTTTTGTTAGGAGTTTGACTAGATTTCTATTTTTAGTATGTATAGCATGAATTCTACCAGTGGAAAGAGCAGCTTAAAATGGGCACCATCCCCATTCTTGATGAATGTATAGCTGCTGGGCTATTGGAGGCAATGGTATTAGAAGTAAGAAGTACTGCATTTTAAAGAGCTGTTAATTTTAACATAGAACTCTAAAACTTAGATTTTAGAGATGTGTGATTTGTAGTGCTGACTTACTTAAAGTTAAAATAAGGAGTTTGTGGTTCAGCCACAACTACTGTCTTAAGACTGTTGATGTGCAGTACTTAAGTGATGTAATTCTTATGTTCTGGACTTAACGACTGCCATGCTGCTTTATTAGTAATATTAGAAAAGTCTCATTGCTTTTATAAAATGCATGACTTTGATATATGTTCTATAGATTTTTAGCAGTTTTCATGGGTTACGGACTTTTAAGAAAACAGTCTTTTAGTTTAACCTTTTGAACAATTTGTAAAATTTATTCAATACTTCAGGAATATTGTGGGGAGGGTTCACTATTATAAAAGTCCAGTGATTTATTAACTGAAGTAGTTACTGCTTTTATTTATATTTAGTCACACTTGTATATAAACAAGGCTGTTATATATATTACTTGCTCTTCACTTCCCAACCTAGGTTTTCTGAACTAGCTTAGTTTTCTTAATTTGGTGCGTGCTTACTGAAAATGCCTTTTTATCCCTATCACAGTATTGAATTTTTGAAAGAACTTGATTGACACTGCTTTTCATTGTGGATAAAGGAGAGAGATGGTCAATAATTAATGGCTTGAAGTATTGTTGGAGTGGTTTATCATTTCTGAAACTAATCATGTCAGAACTTTCAGAGCGTTGCTTTTCATAGAAATATGTTTTTTTAAAAAACTGTTCTATGTGGAGTAATAGTATGGAATTATTTTAAAGGACTTCTGTCCTATATAGGAGACATGAAGAATGATTCTAGTGTTAAATTCTTATCTCTTACTGCTTTTGAGTTAAGAATTGTTATATGCTAGAATACTGAAAATACAAACATGAGAAGAAAAAAGAATAAAGTAGATTGAGTCTCCAATTTTATGTAAGGTTCAGAGGAACTGATTTGTTTACATACAAAGCTTATGGTTGAAATATTTTTCAGGAATTATATGAATGACAGTCTTCGAACCAATGTATTTGTTCGATTTCAACCAGAGACTATTGCATGTGCTTGCATCTACCTTGCAGCTAGAGCTCTTCAGGTAGGTGCATATGTATATAGAGAGAGAGACGTAAATCTTGTATAGTCCAATAGGATAAATCACAGGAATTAGCAGTTCTAATAAAAACAGTGAAAATTTCATCTAATCTGTTTTTATGGTTTAGATTCCATTGCCAACTCGTCCCCATTGGTTTCTTCTTTTTGGTACTACGGAAGAGGAGATCCAAGAAATCTGCATAGAAACACTTAGGCTTTATACCAGAAAAAAGGTAATTCTGTTTACCAGCACTTGTGTTAATGTTTTGTCAGTGCTAAGAGTGTAAACTTATGTAAAAGAGAAATACTAATTTCATTTTCTTCCAACAGCCAAACTATGAATTGCTGGAAAAAGAAGTAGAGAAAAGAAAAGTTGCCTTACAAGAAGCCAAATTAAAAGCAAAGGGATTGAATCCTGATGGAACTCCAGCCCTTTCAACTCTTGGTGGATTTTCTCCAGCCTCTAAACCATGTAAGGTTAATAACTTAAGCACTGTGAATGTGTGGTTATTAGAAAGTTTAGCATTTCACAGTTGCATAGAAACAGTGATGTTAAGCTATTCATATTTTCTCTCTTGACAGACAACTAAGGACTGATAATTGAATGGTACTTGGTTACATTTAGAAACTTATTTGGCCCTCTGTATAATCTAATAATTAACATGACTTAATGTTCTTTTAAAAGCATCACCAAGAGAAGTAAAAACTGAAGAGAAGTCACCTATTTCTGTTAATGTGAAGACAATAAAAAAAGAACCCGAGGATAGACAACAGGCTTCTAAAAGCCCTTACAATGGGTGAGTATACTTGAGTTAAAAAAATGGCCTGAGGAATCTTTTTATGTATGTAATTTCTAACACTATGTACATAACTAAAAAATTGTGTGTTTTTTTAAGTGTAAGAAAAGACAGCAAGAGAAGTAGAAATAGCAGAAGTGCAAGTCGATCAAGGTCAAGAACACGATCACGTTCTAGATCACATACTCCAAGAAGACAGTAAGTAAACACTTTGTTGGGGAAAGCAGTCTTATTTGGAGTCTTAAAAGGTTATGGCTTAAAAAAAAAAAATTGCACATGGACTGTTTTCAAAGTTAGGCTAGATTTAATTCAGGGTAAATTGTCAGAAATGAGTTTGGAGATATGCTGTGTAGGCATGTGGCTTTTTTGTTTCGTGGTGGTATATGGCATTCTGTTGTAGTTTTGCTTTTGTTTTCTGTAGAGGTGTACAGCCTGGCCAACCACTTACTACTAATGAAGAAGCAGGTTAACTATGGTTAAAGAATTTTCCCTAGTTAACTTTATAATTAGATGGCCAGCTACTTGTGGCTCTTCAGTGGTTCTTTTGAGCATATGGGAGATAATTCAATAAATAGCTAGGACACTCTGTAAAAACGAATTACTCCCTTCCTTAGAATATAGACGTAGTATATTTAAGGTTTGTTTAATATGTTAACAGGCTGAAGGAGAGGTAGTGAGGGGTGGGGAAGTTTATTAAACATCTTAAGTCTGGTCTGTCACTGATACATTGGTTTTGTTTTGAACCTGCTATGAGCACCACCAAAAATATTTGCTCCCAGTAGAAACTGACTCGCAACCTCAAATTTTTATTATCTAAGTTATAATAATAGGCGGAGTCGATCTGGAACATACAGCTCGAGATCAAGAAGCAGGTCCCGCAGTCACAGTGAAAGCCCAAGAAGACATCATAATCATGGCTCTCCTCACCTTAAAGCCAAGCATACCAGAGATGATTTAAAAAGTTCAAATAGACATGGTCATAAAAGGAAAAAGTCTCGTTCTCGATCTCAGAGCAAGTCTCGGGATCACTCAGATGCTGTCAAGAAACACAGGCATGAAAGGGGACATCATAGGGACAGGCGTGAAAGATCTCGCTCCTTTGAGAGGTCCCACAAAGGCAAGCACCATGGTGGCAGTCGCTCAGGACATGGCAGGCACAGACGCTGACTTTCTTCCTTTGAGCCTGCATCAGCTCCTGATTTTGGCCATCTACAGTGTGATGTATGGACTCATAATCAAAATATTAAAAGCAAACTGATTAGGATTTGATTTCTTAAACCCTCTAGGTCTCTAGAAACACTGAGGACATTTTCTTTTGAAAAGAACTATGTTTTTTGGGGGTTTTTTTTTTTTGCACATAAAATGCCCTAGCAGTATCTAATTGAAAACCATGGTCAGGTTCAATTGTAATTATTATAGTTGTGTATTGTTTATTGCTATAAGAACTGGAGCGTGAATTCTGTAAAAATGTATCTTATTTTTATACAGATGAAATTGCAGACACTGTTCTATTTAAGTGGTTATTTGTTTAAATGATGGTGAATACTTTCTTAACACTGGTTTGTCTGCATGTGTAAAGATTTTTACAAGAAAATAAAATACAAATCTTGTTTTTCTAAATTGCTTCAATCTTATTTAAATAAATTATTAAAAAGAAAAATTTTTGATAGTAAAATGTCTGTACTGATTTTCTGACAGACCTGTTTCTTTCCTTGTTATATAAAGTTTGAGATTAAAATGTAATTCTTACCTGCACTGGGAGCTTTCTTAGAAATCTTCCTTATATAGGTGGAAAAAGCAAATGGGTTTGGTCCAACAGTGTAACATTACATGTTTTATTGTAGCATGAAACTTAAGTCAAAATTTGATTTGCACATAAATGGGTACCATAAGGTTATTTAAGTCAGGTTTTAAGTACTATTTTGAAGGTGAGCAAGTCAGAATTTTCAACAGGATGGCAAATTAAGACCAGTTATTCAGCTTTTAAGTTTTTCTTTAGGTATTTAGGCTAGAAAGTGAGCCCATCCCCCAGTTCCTCCCCCTGCGGCCCCCATCCTGCCTGGCTGTTCAAAGGAATATGTGATCACAAAAAAATCCAGAAGTCGTATAGCCAAGGGTATTTTTAAAATTATTTACTTGAGAGGTCCCTAATATTTTGGAAGTCAATTTAGAGACCTTAAAAAAGCCATAATAAAATATTGCTTTATAGTTAAGTTTTCCATTAATTTTCACCCATCTTGACTACTTACCTTGTCCACTAGACTTGGCTCCAAATGATTTGTTGCTGTTTCAAAAAATCAAACACACCCACAAAGAGATGAAGATTTACTGCCATAAGGATGTTTAAAGTAGTTACAACTTCTGAAGAGGACTCCAAAGAAGATTTCCAAATACGTTCTGCTATGGTGGGCAGTGGGGCTGGAAAAAGTAGCCTCACAGGGAGACGAGATTCACTTGGAAATAAAAATGTCAGTATGGTGCTTAAGTCATTTACATTCCTAACTAAAAACTAACATGGCCTAGCATGATCTCAGAGAAGTCAATGGCAACCCACTCCAGTGTTCTTGGCTGGGGGATACCAGGGACGGGGGAGCCTGGTGGGCTGCTGTCTATGGGGTCGCACAGAATCGGACACGACTGAAGCAACTTAGCAGCAGCATGACTTAGTGTAAATGAGCAACTTCTGGAAAGGTAATAGTTCATTGTTGTTTCTACATGTGCTTTTATGACACATATTGCTGATCTGTAACAGTATTTCTAAAGAGCTTAAACTGCCTCTAAATAAATAGTGACATTTCTAAGACCAACATTGAAGAAAGGCAAATGACCTTTTGAACAAAGACCCTGTTGAAAAATCCTGAGTTCTTAATAGTGTAGCAATTCTTACTGTATCCTTGTTTGTAAATAGCATGTGGGTGAAGGGCATTTGTGAAGATGGAAGATGCAGAAGATAGACCTGCATGTGAGGTAAGAGCTGTATGTTACAGGTTGCTTTGGAATGATTACTTTTTTCCTTCTGCCCTAATTTTTGTGCTATTTCTTTTTTTCTGGAAGTGAATGAATTTTTTTTAACTTTATATGTTAGAGTATAGCAGATTAACAGTATTGTGATAGTATCAGTGTCTTGTGCTGTTACTGAATTTTCTAGGTTCTTGTCGAGAGTTTAGGCTCTTACCAAGAGTTTAATAATCTTATGCTGCTGAACCCACATTTAAAAACTTACAATTATGGGGAAGGTCAAGTGAGTACCCATCTCTCAGCTCCAAAAACAATGATCAATTCTAGGTCAGGCAACCTTTTTACTCTAACATCTAACTTAGTATTCAGGTTTCCTGTTTGTTTATAATTGGTTTGTTCAAACAAGGTCTGTATTTGGTTTTAATCACAAGTTGTCCATCTTTTTTCCCCCTGAAAATTTGGGTCCTTTGTCTTGTAATTTTCATATTCTGGGTTGGCTCACTGTAACCCTGTGGTGTCCCTAAACACTTCTTTGTTCCTCATAGATCCCAAGGTTTGTTATTTTGAAACACACTGAATTGCTGCCTCGTTCACCAGGTATCTCACCTAAGTTCCTGATCCTAAAACGTTACTGCTTGTATGTACATCAGCAATCTCGTATGTATGTGCCCCATTTGTATCTGTTCTCTCAACCTTTGTTTCCCACTACAGCTGTACTTCTGCAAATAAGATGTTATTTGTCTTAATTCTTAATACAAGTCCTATTATGTTATAGAATATTACATTTGTCATTTACAATTGGCATCTTAACCCTAAAGACAGACCAGTGGAATTCTTAATCTCCTTTCCATTTTAAAATAATCACAAAAGTCATGACCTCTTTCCTGAATTTAAGTCGCAGCCACCTCAGGCGAAGAGTTGACTCACTGGAAAAGACGCTGACGCTGGGAGGGATTGGGGGCAGGAGGAGAAGGGGACGACAGAGGATGAGATAGCTGGATGGCATCACCGACTCCATGGACATGAGTTTGGGTGAACTCCGGGAGTTGGTGATGGACAGGGAGGCCTGGCATGCTGCGATTCATGGGGCCACAAAGAGTTGCACACGACTGAGTGACTGAACTGAACTGATGGCTTTAAATATTGTCACTGTTAACATTAGTTGTTAAACACATATTTATGCCTGCTATCTGCATCAAAAGCCTCCTTTAAAAATTTGAAGTTTTTTTTTTTTTTTCATGAAAGTATCCAAAAACAAGATAATTTCATAGTAACAAATAATACTTGTTTGTCCCAAGAGCCAACTCCTAGCTCACCATGTGGAAGTGTCCAACCTTTTGAGACACCATGGACTGTAGGGTCCTCCAGGCTCCTCTGTCCATGGAATTCTCCGGGTGAGAATACTAGAGTCAGTTGCCATGTCCTCCAGGGGATCTTCCCAACTCAGGGATTGAACCTGGGTCTCCTGCATTGCAGGCAGATTCTTTACCCTCTGAGCCACCAGGGGAAGTAAAGATTAGATTTTTAAAAAATCATGTTAAAAGAAGGCACACATTGGGAGCTCTGGTTAGTGCTGAGATAGAGAATGTCAGGCAGATTGATAAGGAAAATCATCTCCCCTACTGGGAACACTGGAAGGGGAGCAGCTTTCACCATGCGCCTCGATTCCCTGTATCCCCTGGAGTTAGTCACTCCTGTAGCTGGAAGTCACAGCTCACTGTCTGTAGCCATGGGAACTTGGCCCATTTCTGGGCTTTCATGTCATTTCTGCATTCAAGTCATTCCTCTACTAAGGTAACCCGGCAAGTCATTTAAACTCTTGTCTGCAAACTGGCCCTCATAGCATTGTGTATAGTATATGTGTTAGACATAATGGGGTTCTAGTTTTTACCTCTGCAGCCCAAACAATTCATGTTAGAAAGCACCCAACTACTTCGACGAGTTTGAAGTCTACGTTTCCTTGAACACAATTCAAAAAACATAGCTGTTTCAGAATACTACCTCACTGAGATTAACAGTACAAGCTTTTCATAATTAAAGTGTGAAGTCAGCAGCTGTCCTCTTGACCCTTCTGCTTTTTGCCACCTCTGCTCAGAATAATTCCAACCCAGTTCTAAGAACAGAGGAAGTTCCTCCCCTGCCTTCTTATGTCATCAAATTCCTTTCCCCTGTATCAACTGTCATCTCTGTAGTATCTGTAGGTCTTTGCCACAGCCCTTCAAACTGTAGCTTAATGATTTATTTAAAATGTTAATCATATGTTGCTCTAATACATAGTTTCCAAGCGTTTCTCATTTCACTCTACAAACCCTTGACTTGGGCTGTATAAGATCTGACCTTTGCCAGCTTCCTCCATCCATCAACAGTGTTTCCTCTTCCTCAGGTGTGCCCCTCTATTCCAAAGTCTTCCCACTTCCTGTCCTCCCTGCCTGGGATGCCTTTCCTCCAGATCATCGTTCAGGTCCCCTCTCCAGAATCCTCTCTCCAGAAGGGCCTTCTTTCACACCCTATCTAAAAACAAGCCCCTCTGACAGCCCCCCATCATGTTCTGTTCCTTAGCTAGCCCTAACTTTTTAATAATGCCTGCCACTATCTGGACTTTGCTTATTTTATTTTGTCACTGACTCTCATTATTATTAATAGAGTATAAACTTTGAGAGAGCAGCAGAACTGTGGTTCATTCATTATTGTAATGCCCCTTATCTAATCCTACAGCAGTGCCTGACTTGTATTAGGATATGCAATAAAAATAATGAGGAATGAATTTTACAAACACTAATTCACTGAGTGGCACTTTTCAGCCCTCATCTTTCAAGTTTGAGCATGTGTTCTTTTTCCAACTGCCCTTCTAGGAACATGTCTATTCCTTTTACAAGGTTCTAGGGCTCCAGAGCTCACAGACTAAAGCAGGCAGATAAACAACAGCCCAGGGGTAGCAAATTGGTGGGCGCTGGGCCACATCTTAGCTCACACACCAGTATTTGGTTTGAACAATGTTTGTTTTAGGTGAACTAGTTGCTAACATTTTTAAATTTGGAAATACATAAAAACCTAGGCCTCCAACTTTTCTAAAAATTAGAATACATGAGATCTACAATCCCTCAAGACAACAAATGACCCGAGCCCAGCAGCCTTCTGGTTGGGGTGTGCACACCATTGTGGTATATTTCTGCCAACTCCCTCTTAATTGCAACAGCAAAGCAGGTGTCAACTGACATTCATCACTGTTGATGGGGGTGTCTTTCTGGGATCCTGCTCCTTTTACTCACAGATGTTACCTGCCTGAACCTGACATCTCAAAGATAATCCAAGACCTATATGAACCCCCACATCTGTGAACATGGTACTGTGTACCTAGGCTCCTGGGTCAGTTGAAAATCAGATTACTTATTGTGCCCAACATCTCTGCTAGTTAACTGCAATGCAATGTGTTTACCTTTGCAAACTGGAATTCCTCACTCAAGCAGTTCTTGCATTGCTGCAGCACTTGCAGAAAAATTCCATAAATGGATTCTTCTGTTTTTACACGGAACGTGCGACACGTCAGGTCTTTGTACAGAGCACAAGGCACGTCGTAAATCTAAGCCACCGTGAGGTAAAATAATCCACCCTTAATTAGGAAACTAATTTTCTACTCAAAATATATTCTTTCTAGGGCTTTTTCAAACAGACCAAGTTTCATTCATTTGACAAATACTGCAACCTAGACTAGTGTTGACATTGTTTAGTCATGCTCTCAGCCATTAGCAGACTGTGTTTTTTGAGCTGTGTTGCCAATATCTTAAAAATATACATACACATTCAGGGGTGTGGTATAGTTGATTTACAATATTAGTTTCAGGTATACAAGAGTAATCCACCATTTTTAAAGGTTATGCTCCCATTTATAGTTGTTATAAAATAATTGGCTATATTCCTCATGCTGTACAATAGCTTATTTATTTTATACATAATAGTTTGTACTTCTTAATCCCCTGCCCCTGTCTTGCCACTGCCCCCTGCCCTCTTCCCGTTGGTAACCACTAGCTTGTTCTCTACTGTCTGTAAGTCTTTTTTGTTATACTTACTAGTTTTATTTTTTATATTCCACGTATAAATGATATACAGTATCTGTTTTTCTCTTATTTCACTAAACATAATGCCTTCCAGGTTTACCCATGTTGTTGCAAATGGCAAGATTTCACTCTTTTTATGGTTAAGTAGTATTCTATTATGTATATATATGCCACATCTTTATCCATTCAGGCGTTGATGAACACGTAGGTTGCGTCCATGTTTTGGCTGTTGTAAATAATGCTGCTGTGAACGTTGGGGTACATGTATCTTTTTAAATTAGTGTCTTCATTTTTTTCAGATCATGTGATAGTTCTATTTTCAGGTTTTGAGGAACTTCTATAATGTTTTCTACAGTGGCTGTACCAATTTATATTCCTGTCAATAGTGTACAAGGGTTCCCTTTTCTCGTCATCCTCTTCAACATTGGTTGGTTGTGGTCTTTTTGATGTAGCAGACTATATCTTATACACAACTGAAATTACGTCAACAAGCTTCAAAACAGTCAAATTGCAAATGTCAAGTTTGTACTGTGATTACATATATGCCTGATGAAAGCTTTTCTGAGAGGTTCCTAACTACAGAAAGAAGGGCAAGGAGAGAGGGGCTTCCTGGTAGCTCAGTGGTAAAGAACCTGCCTCCAATACAGGAGATGCAGGTTTGATCCCTGGTCCAAGAAGATTCCACCTGCTGTGGGGCAGCTAAGCTCGTGCACCACAACTACTGAGCCCTGTGCTCTAGAGCTGGGGAATCACAACTGCTGAAGCCTGAGCTCCCTAAAGCCCACGCTCCACAATAAGAAAAGCCACCGCAATGAGAAGCCTGTGCAGTCCAACTGGGCAGTAGCCCCTGCTCACCGCAACTAGAGAAAAGTCCCTGCAGCAAGATCAACACAAACCAAAATAAATAAAAAAGTAAAGAAGGGCAAGGAAAGTTGATGTCTAGAGATGTGGCAGATACCTACATACAATTACCACCTACTTGCAGGGTACTTGCTATCCGGGTGGAGACAATTTTTTTTTTTTTAAGGTAAATAATGTCCAAAATAATCCTGAGTATATTTTGGGACCAAGCAAGCAGTACACAGAGCTGAGCTAAAGAAGGAGGGACTGCTGTGGCCTCGTGGCTTGGAAATTTCAGAGGACAGGAAGTGCGGCTGGGCCTGGGATGGACAGGATTTAAAAGGATAAGGAGGAAGATGTGGTGTAATCTCAAGGCAAGGCTCGATGTCTGGACTTGGATAGCTGGGCGTGGGGGACAGACATGAGGCTTGTTTGCTCTGACAGGAAGGGCTTGTGCAGCAAAGAGTGAACAATGTTGGAGCAGAAATGGTGAGGCTTATGGATTCAGATTGCCTGGGGTCAAGGCTCAGCCTCTCTACTCACTAGCTGTCTACCTTTGCACACTACTTAACCACTCTAAGCAGTCACTTCCCAGCCATAGAATTAGTCATGAACCTGCTCTATTCAGGTGTTAGGAGGATTAAAAGAAATAATGCATATAATCTTGTAGTAAATGTTAAATAAATAATATTATCATTATTAATATCATCAGAGGCTTGTGGATGACAGACTGAGATAGACTAGAGAGCCATTTTAAGCATGTGGGTGACTATTATTTTCCTAAGGTAGACTAACAAATTACCACAAACTTGATGACTTAAATGTCTTCCCTCACAGTTCTGGGGGTTAGAAGTCTGGAATCAAGGTGTCGGCAGGACCGTGCTCCCTCTGAAGGTTCTAAGGAAGCATCCTTTCTCGATTATTTGTAGCTTCTCCCAGCAGTCCTTGACATTCTAATCCTACCTGCATTCTCCGCCTCCGTCTTCATGGGGCCTTTTTCTCTGTACGTGTCCTCTCTTCCTCCTCTTCTTTTGTTAATTTAGCTGTTTTATTTTTAATTAACTTTTTTTGTTTTTTGGCCATGACACAAGGCATGCAGGGTCTTAGTTCCCTGATGAGGGATTGAACCTGTGCCCCCTGCAGTGGAAGTGCAGAGTTTTAACCACTGGACTGCCAGGGAAGTTCCCCTTTTCTCTTATAAGGACACGAGTCATTGGATTTAGGGCCCAGTCTAATCCAGCATGACCTCATTGTAACTAATTACATCCACAGAGACTATGTCCAAATAAGATCACATTCTAAGGGTCTATGTGGATATGAATTTGGGGGGGGGGGGACATTATTCAACTCACTATGGGGACATAAAAATAACATTGAAATTGAAAACATTTTAAAAAACATTTTGAAATTAGATATAAAAAAGCAAAAAAACTACAAAGAATTCCTGTATATCCTTCACCCAGCGTTTCCAAATAGTAACATTTTACCATGCTTGTTCTATCACTCTGTCCCTCTACGTGTGTATGTAATGGATTCTCTCATGTGTCTGAGGTGAAGTTGTTGCAGTACCATGTCCTTTTACCTATCAGTATTTCACTGTATATATATATGTATATAATAATACAGCATTAAAGAAGGTGGAGTAGAAAGACATGCCCTAGTCTTCTGTGAAATTGCAACTCGTTGCTGAACAACCATTGACAGGAGAAGGTTGGAATCCATCAAAAAAGATACCCCATATCCAAGGGCAAAGGAGAAGCTGCAGCAAGACAGCAGGAGGGGTGCCGTCACATTTAAAATCAAACCCATGCCCACCAGAGATGCTTGGAGGGTACAAACACAACTTTGTGTGCACCAGGACCCAGAGGAAGGAGCAGTGACCCCACAAGAGACTGAGCCAGACCTGCCTGTGAGTGTTTGAGTGTCTCCAAGGAGGCACAGGGCAGCAGCAGTCCTGGAGGTGGGGTGGGCGGCATAAGTCCCCTTGGAGGAGGTCTCCATTAGCACTACCACAGAGCTGCCAGGTGGGGGATATACAAACTGGAGAACAATTACTCCAAAGAAATTCTAGCACTGTTGCAAAAATTCTAGGGCCCACAACAGACTTCCCAACCTGGGAATCCAGCAAAGGGACTGAGAATCCCCAGGGAATCTGACTTTGCAGGTCAGCGGGATTTGATTACAGAACTTCCACAGGACTGGGGAAACAGAGACTCTTGGAGGGCACAAACAAAACCTTGTGCACACCAGGACCCAGGAGAGGGGAGCAGTGACCCCACAAGAGACCCAGCCAAACTGCCTCTGAGTATTTGGGAGTCTCTGATGGAGGTGTGGGTCGACAGTGGCCTGCTGCGGGGTCAGGGACACTGACAGAAGCAGTCCTGGGAGGTATGGCATGCTCACATAAATCCTTTGGAAGGAGGTCTCCATTACCCCTACCGTAGTTTGGCCAAACTACAGGGAGGGAACACAGCCCCACTCATCAGAAAATGAAAGATTTACTGAGCATGGCCTTGCCCGTCAGAGAAAGACATAGTTTTCCCCACATCCAGTCCCTCCCATCAGGAAGTTTGTACAAGCTTCTTATTCTCATCTACCAGAGGGCAGATAGAATGAAAACCAGTCACATAAAACTAACCAAAATGATCACATGGATCACAGTTTTGTGTAACAAACTATGAGCCATGCCGTGTAGGGCCACCCAGACAGATGGGTCATGATGGAAAGTTCTGACAAAACATGGTCCACTGGAGAAGGGAATGGTAAACCACTTCAGTATTCTTGGCTTTGAGAATCCCAGTAACAGTATGAAAAGGCAAAAGATATGACACTGAAAATGGACCCCCCCCTCTCCCGGGTTGGTAGCTGTCCATTATTCTACTGGAGAAGAGCAGAGAAATAGCTCCAGAAGGAATGAAAGTGCTGAGCCAAAGCTGAAATGATGCCTACCTGTGGATGTGTCTGGTGGTGAAAGTAAAGTCCAATGCTGTACAGAACAATATTGCATAGGAACCTGGAACGTTAGGTCCATGAATCAAGGTAAATTGGAAGTGATCAAACAGGAGATGGCAAGAGTGAACACTGACATTTTAAGAATCAGTGAAATAAAATGGACAAGAAGGGTGAATTTAATTCAGATGATCATTATATCTAATACTGTGGCAAGAATCCTTTAGAAGGAATGGAGTAGCTGTCATAGTCAACAAAAGAGTCTGAAATGCAATACTTGGGTGGAATCTCAAAAATGACAGAATGATCTTTGTTATTTCCAAGGCAAACTGTTCAACATCACAGTAATCCAAGTCTATGTCCCAACCAGTAATGCTGAAGATGATGAAGCTGAATGGTTCTATGAAGACCTACAACACCTTCTAGAACTAACACCAAAACAAGATGTCCTTTCCATCATAGGGGGCTGGAATGCAAAAGTAGGAAGTCAAGAGATATCTGGAGTAACAGGCAAATTTGGCCTTGGATTGCAAAATGAAGCAGGGCAAAGGCTAACAGAGTTTTGCCAAGAGAATGCACTGGTCATAGCAAACACCCTCTTCCAACAACACAAGAGATGACTGTACATATGGACATCACCAAATAGTCAATACCAAAATCAGACTGATTATAATCTTGCAGCCAAAGATGGAGAATTTTTATACAGTCAACAAAAACAAGACCAGGACCTGACTGTGGCTCAGATCATGAACTCCTTATTGCAAAAATCAAACTAAAATTGAAGAAAGGGAAAACCACTAGGCCATTCAGGTCAGTTCAGTTCAGTTGCTCAGTCGTGTCCGACTCTTTGTGACCCCATGAATCGCAGTACGCCAGGCCTCCCTGTCCATCACCAACTCCCGGAGTTCACCCAGACTCATGTCCATTGAGTCAGTGATGCCATTCAGCCATCTCATCCTCTGTTGTCCCCTTCTCCTCCTGCCCCCAATCCCTCCCAGCATCAGAGTCTTTTACAATGAGTCAACTCTTCGCATGAGGTGGCCAAAGGACTGGAGTTTCAGCTTTAGCATCATTCCTTCCAAAGAAATCCCAGGGCTGATCTCCTTCAGAATGGACTGGTTGGATCTCCTTGCAGTCCAAGGGACTCTCAAGAGTCTTCTCCAACACCACAGTTCAAAAGCATCAATTCTTCAGTGCTCAGCCTTCTTCACAGTCCAACTCTCACATCCATACATGACCACAGGAAAAACCATAGCCTTGACTAGACAAACCTTTGTTGGCAAAGTAATGTCTCTGCTTTTCAATATGCTATCTAGGTTGGTCATAATTTTCCTTCAAAGGAGTAAGCGTCTTTTAATTTCATGGCTGCAGTCACCATCTGCAGTGATTTTGGAGCCCAAAAAAATAAAGTCTGACACTGTTTCCACTGTCTCCCCATCTATTACTAGGCCATTCAGGTATGACCTAAATCAAATCCTTATGCTTAGACAATGGAAGTGACAAATAGATTCAAAGGATTAGATCTGATAGAGTGCTTGAAGAACTATCGACAGAGGTCTGTAACACTGTATAGGAGCCAGTGACCAAAACCATCCCCAAGAAAAAGAAATACAAAAAGGCAAAATGGTTGTCTGAGAAGGCTTTACAAATGGCCAAGAAAAGAGAAGTGAGAGGCAAAGGAGAAAAAGAAAGATATATCCATCTGAATGCAGACTTCCAAAGAATAGCAAAGAGAGATTTAAAAAAAAAAAAAGTCTTCCTAAGTGAACAATGCAAAGAAATAGAGGAAAACAATAGAATGGGAAAGACTAGATTTTTTCAAGAAAATTTAGAGATACCAAAGTAACAGTACATGCAAAGATGAACACAATAAAGGACAGAAATGGTATGGACCTAATAGAAGCAGAAGAAATTAAGAAGAGGTGGCAAGAATACACAGAGCTGTACAAAAAAGGTTTTAATGCCCTGGATAACCATGATGGTATGATCACTCATCTAGAGCCAGACACGATGGAGTGTGAAGCCAAATTGACCTTAGGAAGCATCACTATGAACAAACATAGTGGAGGTGATGGAATTCCAGCTGAGCTATTTCAAATCCTAAAAGATGATGCTTGAAAATGCTGCACTCAATATGCCAGCAAATGTGGAAAAGTCAGCAGTGGCCACAGGACTGGAAAATGACAGTTTTCACTCCAATCCCAAAGAAGGGCAATGACAAAGAATGTTCACACAGTTGCACTCATTTCACCTGCTAGCAAGGTAATGCTCAAAATCCTTCAAACCAGGCTTTAATAGTACATTAACTGAGAACTTCAGATGTTCAAGCTGGATTTAGAAAAGGCAGAGGATCCAGAGATCAAATTGCCAACATCCATTGGATCTTAGAAAAAGCAAGGGAATTCCACTAAAACGTCTACTTCTGCTTCACTGACTGTGGTAAATCCTTTGTGTGGATCACAACAAACTGTGGAAAATTCTTACAGATGGGAATACCAGACCACCTTACTTGTCTTCTGAGAAACCTGAATGCAGGTCAAGAAGCAACAGTTAGAACCGGACATGGAGTAACGGACTGGTTCCAAATTGGGAAAGGAGTACGTCAAAGCTGTATATTGTCATTCTGCTTATTCAACTTATATGCAGAGTACATCATGCAAAATGCTAGGCTGGATGAAGCACAAGCTGGAATCAAGACTGCCAGGAGAAATATCAATAACCTCAGATATGCAGATGACACCACCCTAATGGCAGAAAGTGAGGAGGAACTAAAGAGCCACTTCATGAAGGTGAGAGAGTGAAAAAGCTGGCTTAATTTTCGACATTCAAAAAAACTAAGCTCATAGCATACAGTCCCATCACTTCATGGCAAATAGATGGGGAAACAATGGAAACAGTGAGATACTTTATTTTCTTGGGCTCCAAAGTCATTGCAGACAGTCATGAAATTAAAAGATGCCTGTTCCTTGGAAGAAAAGCTATGACAAACCTAGACAGCATCTTAAAAAGCAAAGACATCACTTTGCTGACTAAGGTCTGTCTGGTCAAAGCTATGGTTTTTCTAGTAGACATGTATGGATGTGAGAGTTAGACCATAAAGAAAGCTGAAGTCTGAAGAATTGATGCTTTTGAACTGTGGTGTTGGACAAGACTCTTGAGAGTCCCTTGGACAGCAAGGAGGTCAAACCAGTCAATCCTAAAGAAAACCAACCCTGAATATTCATTGGAAGGACTGATGCTGAAGCTGAAGCTCCAATACTTGGGACACCGATGTGAAAGGCTGACTCACTGGAAAAAATTCTGATGCTGGGAAAGATTGAGGGCAGGAGGAAAAGGGAGAATGAGATGATTGGAGTACATCATCGACTCAACGGATACGAGTTTGAACAAACTTCAGGAGCCAGTGAAAGAGGAGCCTGGTGTGCTGTAGTCCGTGGGGTCTCAGAGTCACAGGCCTGAGCGACTGAACATCAACAAAGTGACTTTTTAAGGTCCAAATAACGACACTGCCAGTTCTCAGGGCTCTCCATGGCTGTAATTTCCAGAACAACTGTCCGGGCCAGGACAACCTCTCTTCCTCGTGATTCCCATCCTCTGACAAGCTATCCTTTCCTGACAGGAGCCCTTTAGTTTGCAGTACAACTACGGCCGCCACTAGAAGTCACTGTTTGGCTGGACGCGATAGAAGATCTCACTCTGCTCAGCTGACTCGCAAGCCTTCTTGTAAACACAATAAGGACATCTGTTTTCCCAAGCAGCAGCGACAGTATCTTTAGACGGGTCCACTTAAGCCTCCTCTGGGTCCTTCATCAGACTTGAAGCCTTGACAACAACTCTCAGAACATATATGCCTTTGCTAAGTTCTGCCCGAAGAAGAATAAAGACAGTAATCCCAATTCACATAAGCACTGCGCTCCAGGTGCTGCTCTGTTTCACGTTTATTAATTCATTTAAAACTTTAAAAAGCCCTATGGTGGTGGTGGGTGGGAACCCATGCGGAGGTGGTTTCACCCAGCTAGTAAGTGGTTGGGCCAGGCTTCAAATCGAAACAGTTTGTCCATGTACTTAACCAGCATCCACCTGCACAGCTTTGCTCAAGTCCCATTTTAATCATACTTTCCCACATCAAGCCTGGAATCGCTGGCCTCTTTATAAGTACTCACACAGTGAAGTTTGAAACTGTCCAGTCTCTCAGCAGTGGACGCAGCTCACCCGCTGTGCCCTGGGAATGCATCCAACAGCCGCACTGATGCCCACACCTCAGCTCCGCCTGCCCTGGTGGCTGCAAGCTGGCCAGTCCTGGAATGGTGGCTCCCAGCGACCCTGTGGCCCCACTGCCACCCTGGCAGTGTCATGCCCAGAGAACCTGAGGCTGCCAGCTTCCTCCCTCTTGGCCCTTGCTTCCCAGAAGCAGTAGCTGCTTGCTTTGGAAGCTGCTTCAGATTAAGCCCCCCCAAAAAGGTACCTGAAAAGGTCTGCGATCCACTTTTCCTTTTTTGTAGTGCATGGTGGGAAGGGTATAGGTTCTCCATTTGAAGCCTGTTGGTCTTGCTCTGGGCTGAGTGGCCTTGGATAGCATTGCTTAACTCTTCTGAGCTGTGAGTTTCCTCATCTGTGGGTAGACAGAACATTTCCTTGGATGTTGTAAGTGTTAATGATATACATAAAAGGCACTGGTAGGGGCTAGGAGGTGCCTGACAGATCTGGCTACTATCATTTCCTTAAACGCACAGCCCACCTCCCATGCATCAGAAAAGCTGACCCTGATATCATGGCCTCGGTCGAGTTCTCCTTTATCCCCAAACACTGGCGCCTCTTATTCCCTGTGTTATTTGTTGAGCAATGAAAACACTGGCAAGTGTCATTTCTTGTGCCTGGCCTAGTTCTCCAACTCGACTCCAATCAGAGTGGGGGCTGTCCTTTGTATACGCTGTAGATGCCTTGTCTTAACCAGGGACCCAAAACAGTGTCAGCACATGACTGTTGATGACAGAAACTACCTGAAGTCAGTTCATAAGTATTTATGGACTGTTTACCAAGTGTCAAGCAATGTTCCAGACTCTGGGAACAGAAAGTGAAAGTCACTCAGTTGTGTCTGACTCTGCGACCCCATGGACTGCAGCCTGCCAGGCTCCTCTGTCCATGGAAATCTCCAGGGTAGAATATTGGAGTGGGTAGCCATTCCCTTCTCCAGGGGATCTTTCCAACCCAGGGATTGAATCCAGGTCTCCCACATTGCAGGTGGATTCTTTACCAGCTGAACCACCAGGGAAGCTCCAGAGAGGGGATTAAAACCCAACCCTTCAACTGTAAATTGATACAGCCACTATGGAAGATAGTATGGAGATTCCTTAAAAAACTAGGAATAACAGTACCATATCACCCAACAATCCCTCTACTGGACATACATCCTGAGAAAACCATAATTGAAAAAGACACATGTACTCCAGTGTTCACTGCAGCACTATTTACAATAGCTAGGACATGGAAGCAACCTAGATGTCCATCGACAGATGAATGTGGTACATATGTAAAATGGAATATTACTCAGCCATAAAAAGGAACACATCTGAGTCAGTGCTATGAGGTGGATTAACCTAGAGCCTATTATTCAGTGTGAAGTAAGTCAGAAAAACAAATATCATATATTAACACATATACATGGAATCTAGAAAGATGGTACTGATGAACCTATTTGCAGGGCAGCCATGGAGATGCAGACATAGAGAACAGACTTATGGACACTGGGGCAGGGGAGAAAGAGTGAGGTGAATTGAGAGTAGCATGGAAACATATACATTACCATTTGGGATAACCAATGGGAATTTGCTGCATAACTCAGGGAACTCAAACCGGGGTTCTGTAACAACCTGGAGGGGTGGGATGGGAAGGGAGGTGGGGAGGAGGTCCAAGAGGAAGGGGACACATGTATACCTATGGCTGATCCATGCTGATGTATGGCAGAAACCAACACAATATTGTAAAGCAGTTATCCTTCAATTAAAAATAAAAGAGAATATCCCCTCCAAAGTAAACAATAAAAAAAGAAATTAAAAAACCCAGCCCATGCACTAAAGGAGCTCCTGCTATGGCTAAACTTCTGCAAAGGCCTGGAGCATCTTATATACGTTTCCAAGCATTCAGCTCCCAGGGAAGGACTTTCTTGGTCGAGGCAGTCTGGTTCACTGCATCTCAAACAGAGGTAAAAGTCACATCTACAGCCCAGAGCCCTTCACCCTGGAGAACACACAACAAGGCCTTTTGTGCCCCAGGACCTTGGGGGCCACTCTGGGCCTCACAAGAGTCAAGAGTTTCCTTAAAATCAGCCAGCAGCCCCTGGTCTCACGGGGGGTGGGGGTGGGGGGGGGGGGAGGGCGGGACGCAGGCCGGGGGCGGGGGCGGGGGGAAGAGATGGTAAAATCAGAGATCGTCGTGCTCTCCTTACCACGAGGGGGCAGTGTTGGACCGTGGACAGCAAAGAACTCAGTCAGAGATGGGTTCCCTGGTGACTCACTCCAGCAATGCATGATTTGTTCTTGGGTGGAGTGGAAAAAAAGGGAGAGAATGGATTGGAAAAAATGAAACCATCTGTTGAATGCGCAAGTTGCCACAGTCATGAGTTCAACCAATGTTCAACTGACTAAGTATTTTTAGTGCAAAGAAATAAGGTAATTTGAGGGTTTCAGAAAACAAGCACTGTCCAGGAACCAAAATGATAACTGAAGAAATACTATGTATTAGCAAACGCTTTACTCTTTCCTTTGCAAAATGACAGTCTTTTTTTTCCAGGAAAAGAAAGGCTTTCAGAAGTTAAACAGTTAACCAAATAACACTCCCCTCCCCCCACAATTGAATAAAAAATATCTGGGTTCAGAACTGGCAAGCAACCTCATTGTGGGCACTTCATAAATATTCATCAACGATGAAAATGTCGAGAGAGTGCAAAGGAACCGTTTTGTCATTTCGAGAACCCTTCTGAAATGCCAGCAATTGAAGCAAGACCTCCACTATCCTTGGCAAACCTTGAACAAGAAGAGCCCAGTTCAGCTGGTCACATGGGAAGGAACCAAATAAGGACAGTGGATGAATCTCCCTCCTGAAGTCTGGGGCTGTGACTGTCCTTACAAACAGCAGAGCAAACTGAAGTACTGGGTGGGATTTTTTAAACAACCACTCCCAAAACATCCAAGTCACTAGGATTCAGTGAACCCACTTTGTGGGGAAAAAAACCACCCGGTGTCCCCCTTCCCAGAACACGCAGGCAGCGCCTGTGAGCACACAGCTAAGGTCAGCGCAGGTCGTGATGGCGTGTCTATCACTTTACACTGTCCTGATCACGCTGTATCAACTGAGCTGAGGGACACGCAGAAAGAACAGGGTGAAACCAACACATTGGTATGCCGTCCAGTCAAGGTCTGTTTGTTTTGGCCCGGGAAACACCTGGCCTTGGCCCGTGTGATCTCGATAAACAGAGAGGACTACACCTCAGTAACCATCGCCTGGACTGCCTGAGATGGAGAAGCTGGGCTCTGGCGGAACTGTGGCAGTCAGGCTTGGAGACCTTCCATCAGAAAGCAGCCCCTAACACAGACCTCTTTCTGGTTCTGAGGAACACTCTCCATCTGCCGGCGGCTGACTCAGGCCAGAGTCGGGGTGGGGCAGCCGCAGCTTGGGTGTGGGCCTGGGCTATCTTAGGCCTGCAACAGAGCAGCCCTATTTCCTCACACCAGCCCTAGAGGGGGTCGGGGTGGCCGGGAGCTCCCTCCTCCCTGTCCCCCGAGGCTTTCCGGTTGTTCCAGGCTCCTCGGCACTGGGTGGAACGGAGTGGTGGTTGCTGTTCAGCTGCTCAGTTGTGTCCAACTCTTTGTGACCCCATGGACTGCAACACGCCAGGCTTCCCTGTCCTCCACTATCTGCCGGAGTATACTCAAACTCACATCCATTGAGTCATCCAACCATCTCATCCTCTGTCTTCCCCTTCTCCTGCCTTCAATCTTTCCCAGCATCAGGGTATTTTCTAATGGGGGTGGGGGTGGGGTCTGAGGCTAAAGCCATGATATGAGGGGCAGTAGGAGCCGAAGCCTCTCTCTTGGACTCAAACCCGCAGCCAACATAGTGGCGTCTTGGTGTGCAGGCTGGGCCCCAGAGAACCAAGGCACCAGCCACGCTTGCAGCCCTCTGACCCCTGCCTTGCAGACACAGCTCTATTTCTAGCACTCCTCTCCCCTCCCTATTGCCACCCACCTTGTCAAAACCCTCCCTTTCATTCATCCCTGTAGACACTGTGCAAAGCAGACCTTGGCTGAGAGAGGTGGGCTGTGGCCCCCTCCTCACAAACCCGGAAGGCCAGGAAGGAAAAGAGCATTAACCAAGTTCGTGCTTTATTCCAGAAGCTTAGGACACAGGATCTCTCTCAGTCCTGGCCTCTCACCTCGGCGGAAGCCCGCATCATTCCCATAACAACCAGCTGAGAGCACGGCAGCCCCCACCTGTGCTCAAAGTCCAGCTCTGTCGTGACCCCAGGCAGTGATGTAACCTCTGGGCCGCCTCACCGGGAAGCATGAATTGGGCCACTGTGAGCAGGGGAGGAGTGAACTTATGTGAAAAGCGCTGAGAGCATTAGCTTTACGTATTATTAGCTCTACATGTTAAAGACGAGGAAACAGAGGCCAGTGATCAGGTGTCAAGTGCAGAGTCCGGTGGGCTCCACGCAAATGCTCCCCCTAATTTCATGCGGTTTCTCTTAAACACTGTGAATTGTGGTCCCCTCCCAGAGATGGTTACACTGAGCCTGACCAGCGTGTGTGGAGGAGAACAGGGACAGCCAGGGTGCATCCCCTGCTCGGGGCATGAAGGCCCCGCCTGCTGTCGAGGGGCTGGCCCCGGATGCTCCTTTTCCTCTTCTTGGACAGAATTATGACTCTAACCACCTCACCTCCATCGCTACCCTAAAATCTGAATCGTTTTCCCTGAAAATATGGCAGAGGTGGAATTTAAACCCAAGCCTGCCCAGTCTCTCCATTCTTATCTTGGTCAGCTGCCCACTGTGGCCCGGATGTCTGTGGCAGACAAACGAGGCCACAGGGTTTGACACAAGGGCGATGTGGCCTCCACATGCGCAGTGGAGGAAGGGAACAGGAAACCGGGATGAAAGCCAAGGCTGGGGGGTGGGGGCGCATGGATGCACAGCTAAGTCATCTAATTGCTCAGTTTATAGATCCAGTCAACTGGGAGATGGTCCGCACTCATCTAACATGCCATAGGGGGCTCCCTTCAGCCCCAAAGCAGAAAGGCATCCAGAGGTGTCTTGCATCAGGCACACTGTGGTCTCAAGGGTAGGCAGCATTTTTCGGGAGCTTATCTCATGCTCTGAGTCGATACTCTCCCAATTAGTTTTGTGATCCTTGCCAAATCTCTCAGCCTCTCTGAACCTCAGTTTATTAATGCATAAAGCCTGCCATATAATCCCTATCTCACAGGGATTTCCGATGGTTATGTAATTTGACATATGCAAAAATGGCTAGGAGCTGGCATGTAAGAGATAGTTTATGAAATGTGTTTTCCTAGCCTGTAGGAGAACCCACATACAATCTGAGTTTTACTCCAGAGATGAAAGACCTGGAAGAAGGCTTCCTGCATACCTGCTGGAATGTTCATGCCTCATATGGGTAAGAAAGCAAGTCTTTGTGTCACTCCACTTGCCATACCACTGTGGGTATCGCAAGCCCTTCTCAGCAAACCAGGCACCTATGATGGGGTGTCCACTGCCCTCCTGGGTCCCCAAGGCCTCTGTGACGAAGCTGCCCACCTGCCTCTCCACGCTTTTCAGCGTTGTGCTCACCGTACTGACAACATTCATCTCAGTTCTGCCCATCATCCTGCCTGTTTAGGATGGGGAGAGAACATGGGGCCAGAGGGGACCGTGGAGGGAAGCCTCCAGAAGGCCCATGGCCTTTCATTCCTGTCCCAAGGCTGGGAGGCCAAGTCTAAAAAGCTCCTCAGAGAGGCCTGGGAAGGGGCCAGGGAGGGGCGTGCAGAGCTCTCTGGAATGTCCAAGGCTCTCAAGGAATCTGTCAGATGAGAAGGGAAAAGGAAAGTGGTAACCAGGTCAAAGGACATGAGTTTTCAGATGATTATTCATCACAACTAGAGGATGACCAACCGTTGACTAGATTACTAATCCCACAGGTGTGGAGGGAAAAGGCTTGTTGGGTTTTTTGCAGTTTCCCTCCCCACCATGCAAGGGTGGGGGCCAGCACTCAAAGGTGGGGGGTGTCAGGGGGTGGGGGAGTTGGGGGGATTGTAGCCAGAATCTTCCGGCTCAAGCTATGGTTCCCCTCTCACCAGCATGTGACCCTTTAGGCCCCAAATTCCTCATCTGAAAATAGGGGCAGTTGCCACCTGGGGCTGCACTGTGAGAACATTTCTCATAAAGAGGGAACGCAGCCGTTATTGTTAATATGCAGGAGGCCTAATTTCTCTCCAAGCCAACTAGTGCTGTCTCAGTATCAGCAAAGAGAAAGGTAGCTATTTATCAAGGCATTTTGTAATCTTTGGGGATTTTAAAAGGCTTTTTAAAGGCTGAAGAAAAGCAGCCAAATTGCTTCAGTTTCTCCATCTGTTCCTCCATGTTATCTCTATCATCTTGGGGGAAAACATGGGCCCTTTGGGGTAAGGCCTTGGCAGGTGGCCACCATCACGCCCCCAGGCAGGCCTCCCCACAGGCTTGGAGGGGTAGCCAGCTAGCGGGTAGCCGCCCAAGGAAGGGTGAGCTCAAACAGGCCACCTGAGACCTTGGGTCCAGGGCTGCCTTGTACTCTTTTGCCCTCATGGGCCACTGCCTCCATTAAAACAATATTTTAAAATATATTTTATGACTGCACTGGTATAAAAGTAGCTCAGATCCACCGCTGGGTTATTACATATTCATCCTTAATTTCTCTGATGGTTTTGAGAAAATCAAAATATAATTGGAAATAGGTGAATTACGAGGAGCGGTTTGGCCTCTAGGGGGCAGCACGAGCTCACCAGATGCTTACGTGACCCGGGGTGGCGGGTAAACCGTGGGTGAGCACTCAGCAGCGACTCCCACCGCTGACTCACAAAGACCTTTTGCTTCTCCCAGCGCCTTCTCGGAGAGGGCTGTGTTAGCGCCTCTCATCCTCAGCCCAGGAAGCTGACGGGCGGAGCGGGAGTTACTGCCCCACTCAGGGCAGAGAGGCTCACCCTGGGAGGCGCAGGGCCGTGCGGGGTCACACGGTGGCAGAGGCGGGGTCCGACCAGAATTTCCTGGCTCCTCCTGCCGTAGTCTCCCTCGGAGCCTCAGCAGGCAGGATGCTCCGAAGCCCCGAGAAGTTGGTGATGTCGGCTCAACCCTGCCGCGTCTCCCATCCCAACACTGGCAGGCAGGGAGCAGCCGCCCCCGTCCCTTCTCGGCACCCCTCCCCCCACATGCCTTTGTTCACTCTGCCTACCCACCCCCCGCCCCAACACCCCACTACCCCGAGTCTGGCAGGTGGGAGAAGTTCCCTCTGCTCCCCGAGAACTGAGCCGGACATCAAAGGCGCACAAAGGGGACAGGACGAACCCGGTGCGGCACAGGGGTGGGGGGTGTGGCTGGCGGGCCTGGGCCAGGAGGCACAGCAAAAAAGACCAGAAACAAAATCAACAGAACAGCAGGCGGGAGATGATCTGATCTCTAGGCAGGCTTTTCTACCTCCCGGGGGGAACACCGGGCACATGGCTGGTGGGAACAATAGGCCTTTCTTTCTTCCCTCCCCAGCTGAGCATGCAAGCTCTGGGGAAGAGAAGAGGGGGGAGAGGGAGACCTCTCTCCCTGAGGGTCCCCCTGCGTAGGGCCTGGACCCCTGAGGAAGCTAGTTTACAACACACATAATTGATGTTCTTTCCTTCTGTAGAGGTGAGGGGGGTGCCTAAACCCATGACAGAAATAAACTGCTTTGCCTTGCTGGATGAGCAAAAAAAGTTGCTCATTTTTTAAAGGGGAAACATGAGATGCCAGCTGACTGAAATGGATATGGCAAAAGGGCAACCCTGTTCTCTTTCAGAGAGCACCTGTTTGGTTCAAAGGGGCCAAGAAGATTCTGGAACCTTGGCAAAGTGTGGCTGGACTTTAGGCAGGGGGACAAGGCCTTCCGCAGAGACCCTGGGGGGTGTACGGGGGGTAGGGGTGGGGGTAGGGGCCCTGGATGTCCCTCTGCAGGTCAGAGGTGACATCTGCCACAGAACAGCCCGCCCTCAGCATCACCTCACAGGCAGGAGTCTGTCTCATCTCTCACACACAGTGACCCCAGCGCCCGTCTGGTTAGGCAGGTCCAGTTAGAAAGCAGGAATGACAGGCTTGTCATGTGGATGGAGAATAAGCCACAGCTCAGTTTCTGGTCTCCATTGTCACCCCTCTGACCCCCCAGGAGATTGGCATGACGAGGGGACAGTCTAGTCAAGGTTGGGAGAGCAGGACTGATGACAGGAAAGGAACAGGACCCTCGGCAGAATGCCTGGTTGTGGAGGCTGTGGCTAGGGACCTTCCTGGTAGGGGGACAGACAGGAGATCAAGAGCCACAGGGAGAACTCATCTAAGGAAGGTCTGCACTTGGGGGTAGCCGCGGCTTTGCCCAGGCCAAGCCGGACTCACCATATTCAGGAATTCTGTGACACAGGATGACTCACTTCCACAACCAAAGGGGACTTTCAGGAGATCTATTCTTTTTTTTTTTTTAGCTTTTTATTTTGTATTAGGGTATAGCCGATAAACAACGCTGTGACAGTTTCAGGTGAACAGCGAAGGGACTCAGCCATAGATATACATGTTATCCATTCTTCCCCTCGCATCCAGGCTGCCATGTAACGTTAGGCAGAGTTCCCTGTGCTATACAGTAGGTCCTTGGTGGTCTGAATGCTCTAGTTTGATCCCCGCGAATTGCTGCTGAAAGGGGCTTTGGAGGAAATATCCTTAAACCCCTGTGTGGCCCAAAGGGACAGTGTGACTTGCTGAATGCCCCACAGCTGCTCAGAGGACAGGAATGGGAAGCCCTGGTTCCCTGATCTATGGTCTAGAGCTCCTGCTGGTAGATGACCTTGACAATGGAAAACGTAGGTGGTCTCGAGGAGTCCTGAGGACCTGGGGTGACTGAAGCCCAGGGCTGAGGATACAAAGTGGACTTTGATTTTAAGGTCAGACCAGAAAGGGAGGTAAGCCACCAAAATGGGGTAATTTATCAGAGTAGCTAGAAAGCCAAAACATGGCCAGCTGGAGGTCACCTGACAGGGAAGGACATCTGTGAAATGATGTCTAAGGTCCCATCCATCTCCGGTGTTTGGAGACCTGCTCTTCTAGGAGCCTGAGGCTCCAGGGAGATCAGAGGTAGTCAGTGTGCAAGGAGCAGACCCGGGAGGGCCATGACTCATCCCTAGTCATCCCTGGACCCCTGGGGCAGCCCTGAGTCAGCAGCCATTTCTGAGATGGTCACCATCTCCGGAGGCCTTTGATGGTGACTCAGCAGAAAGGGACAGGCTGAGGCACCACCTTCCCCTGGGGTGGCCTGTCAGCTGGAACCTCCCATCTGGGCCTGCTGGGTCCCTCCTGTGTCTCTGGGAGAGCAGAGTGCTGGCTTCCTCCCAGGATCCCACCCCACGGCCTCTGAGAGTCTCTGGGGCCCCAGGCAGGGGTGCAGTACCACGGGACCCCCCCTCCCTGCCCCCGTGCACTAGGACCACATCATTTTGGCTTCTTTGAGTTAAGCAGCTAGATTTCTTCAAAAGCTTATTTTGCCAAAGAAAAGAGGAGCATAGGGTTTAGATTTGGAAGACGCTTTAGAGAACAGTCACCTCTGTAATCTCACAGATAAAGAAACTGAAGTGTGGATTGATGGTGTGATTTTCCCGAGAATACCCAGAGCTTATTTTCTCGAGGCCATCATTTCGCCTGGTTAACCAGTAGGGCAGGCTGAGAGGTCTTCTGAGAAAGGAACACAGCGCCAGCTCACGTGCCTGGGCTTGTCCTGTGGACAGCAGAATCACACCCCTGCCCCTGTTCCCCGGATGTCCAGCCTTCGGTCCCTGGAACCTGTTAATAGATCACCTTATACAGCAAATGGAACTTTGCAGACATGATAACATTCAGGGTCTTGAGGTGAAGGCACATTCTGGATTATCTGGGTTGGTAAACCTATCGACCCAGGAATCCTTGTAAGTGAAAGACGGAGGAAGGAGAGGCAGAGAGTCAGGGGGGAAAGGTTGAGGTCCAAGGAGCTCAGGTTCTAGGAGCTAGGAAAGGAAGGAAACAGATTCCTCCCTGGAGCACCCAGAAGGAATCAGTCTGCCTGCTCCTTGATTTTAGCCCAGTGAAACCCATTTCAGACTTCTGACCTCCAGAACGCCACGATAATAAACCTGTGCTGCTATAACAAGTTGGCCGTAATTCGTTACAGCAGCAGTGGGTAAGTGACACATATCTCCTTCCTGCTGCATCCCACCACAATTCAGTTGGTGGTTTTAAAGAATATGTTTGAAAACTAATTTGCCACCCCTTGATTTCCACTTAATGAGATACAAACATAAGCTACTTAGGAAGATGATGGTAAAAATACTGAGGTATTTTACCAAGGTAAAAAATACCTTTCTTCAATAATGAGAGTTGTACATACTTGAACAAGTTGGACTCAGTTGGATATAAAAAATAATAAAAGGTAATAGTAGCTGCTGCTATGGACAGGTGTGCTGTGCTTAGTCGCTCAGTAGTGTCCTACTCTTTGCAGCCCCATGGACTGTAGCCCGCCAGGCTCTTCTGTCCATGGGGATTCTCCAGGCAAGAATACTGCAGTGGGTAGCCATTTTCTTCTCCAGAGGATCTTCCCAACCCAGGAATCGAACCCCGGTCTCCCACATTGCAGGCAGATTCTTTACCTGTCTGAGCCACCAGGGAAGCCCAGGTGATATGTACAGGTAGGTGAGAGCTGATTATTCCTTCACAATCTGCTATTAGGTTATCATGAAATCTCTCTCTCTGCACAAAAGACTAACTTAAGGGAAACATCATGGTGTTGCAGAGGTAAGATTCAAATAAACTATAGGTTTGGCCATGAGACAACCAGATTGCTCTGAGCCAACTGCTAGCCACAGGACCATGTAGGGATCAAGCCTCAGGTGTGAGACTTCCCTGGTGGTCCAGTGGTTAAGAATCCGCCCGCCAATGCAGGGGACGTGAGGTCAATTCCTGGTCTGGGAAGATGCCACATGCCTCAGAGCAACTAAGCCCACACGCCACAAATAGAGAAGCCTACGTACCACAACTACTGAAGTCTGCACACCACAGAGCCTGCATGCCGCAACTACTGAGCCCACAAGCCTAGAGCCTGTGCTCCACGACAAAAGAAGCCAGTGCGAGGAGAAGCCCATACCCCTGAAGGAAGAGTAGCCCCTGCTCCCCTCGATCAGAGAAAGCCTGAGTGCAGCAATGAAGACCCAGCACAGCCTAAAATTAACAAATGATTAAAAAAAAGAAATCTCTGGTGTATATTAGGCTAGAAGCTGTAGGCCCCTAGCTCCACACTAAGTTCATCCTAGTGTGAGGAGAGTTGCAAATATTTGGCCAACCCACGTAACTCGAATCCTATTAACTTCACAAAATTAAATCCATTTTACGTACTTCTTATGCGGCCGACTCATTAGAAAAGACCCTGATGCTGGGAAAGACTGAAGGCAGGAAGAGAAGGGGATGACAGAGGATGAGATGGTTGGATGGCATCACAGACTCGATGGACATGAGTTTGAGCAAACTCTGGGAGATGGTGAAGGACAAGGAAGCCTGGCGTGCTGTAGTTTGTGGTGTTGCAGAGTTGGACATTACTTAGCAACCGAACAACAACAATGCTAATGAGCAGAGCCTCTGATACTGTTCAAAGATAGGGATAACTGTATATCCTGTGGTAGCTGCCTCTGGAATGTGGGCAAGTGTACATCTTCACACACACAGTGCCACCCCATCTGGGCTGAAGCATTTCAGTGTATATCACAGACACTGTGACAGGCTCCGGCCCTCAACACCTGGGGACACAGGTCAGGCTCCGCTGAGAAGCCTCTCCCCCATTCTGTCCCAGTCCCATCATGGTGCGGGGCCAAACAGCTTCCACCGCTCTGCTTGGATCAGCCAGGAGACAGGATGTCTGTCTCCCCTCCTGGGAGGTGCCCCACCTGGTCCCAGTGGTTCTCTGGCAACTCTCTCCACTTGGCTTGAGGTTGACAGTTACGTTCTCAGCATACTAACAACTCACCTCTCCGTCTTCCTCATCAACCCACCTCTTCTCCCCACACCACAAGGTGATGGGCTCAGCGTCACTGGGCTCCTTTTTCTGGGTTGCTGCATAGCATGTTCTGTGTGGATGGTCTCCTGCCCTCCATAGCTTGTGGAGTGGCTGATAGTACCCCATGTCCTTAGCTTTAAGGGATCATCTGAGATTCTGCAGCAAGAGAAAAAGCCCCCCTTAACATCCTGCTACAGAGCAACAGAAGTTGTCACGTTTTCCTTTTCACCTCGATTGCCAAGGCTGCATTCCATACCTGCCTGTTCTAACTTCTCCTGGATCTAGATCTCAGAAACCCCTGGACCCATCTATCCCCCTGCCTTCTTCCCCCTCCCTCCCTGCTAACTCATTCATGCCTTCTCTCTTCTGCTCCCCTGCCTTGTTCTTTTGCCCTTCCTTTAATGATTCTGTTGCTCATTCACCTGTGAAACTGAGGCAGCGTTATCTAGAATGAATGAGTTGTTTAAAAAAAGTATAAAGTTTTACTACAACTTTCCCAGTGGATGGCTCCATGAAGCATGAGGAAACATGAGTGTTGTCCCCATGAGAAATTACACCAAAGACGCACAGATGGCATCTGTTTCTCTAGAAGTGACAGTGGCCTTTCTCTTTCAATCAGATGATGAAAGATTTATTGTACGACATTGGAGAGACATCTTCTGATCACAAGTTCCACAGAATCTGGATAAACACTGAAGGCAAATGTTTAATGCAAACATTTCTCATTTTCAAGAGAGACTAATGATGACTGAAGGAGCAGGAACAAGACACGGGTGCCAAGGGATGATGCTCTGGGAGTTGCTCTATAAGGAAAAGAGGGAAATAGACATCCATGCCTCTGAGAGTGTCAGAGCATCATGTCAGGCATCAGAACAGAGTCATACAGAGTCACTGGAAGGGACAGAGTAGCTCTATCCTGCAATATCCACCTAAAACCTTCAGAAGTGTGTTAATACCAGACTGCACTGATTATGGGAGAAGGAGCAGGAGGATGGGAGCACGCCTCAGTGCCCAGGAGAGGGGAGGCAGTCTTAGTGTCCACAGGCTTAGGGCAGGGCTACTCTGATAGGAAGTGAGGGGCTATAGCCAAAGGACTCCGGGTTATGTGGGTTTAGAGGAATTTAGTATTTTTGGTTCATGGTTTCATGACCCACATCATGAAATGTACAAATGGGGCTATTTTAGCTTGATGTCCTTTGACATTTAACCAGACTTCTGGTGGGGGGCTGGCTTTCCCTGGAGCTGGGAGAGGATGGGCCAATGGAGTCACAGCTTAGGAATCCTTAGTACATAAGGATTCTCATGTACTAGGGGTTCATTCAGTGTAAACAAGCATATAGATCCTCTAGGTCAGCCTACGTCTCCAGGCCTTGTACTTAGGACAGTGAGGTGGTCTCAAGCATTGCCTTCCCTTGGAGCAATGGCTCTCAGACCTTCATGGATGTCAGATCACCTAGAGGACCTGTTTTGCTGAGCTCTAGTCTCCAAGAATCTGGTTCAGTAGGTCTGGGGTGGGGGCCCGGGAATCTGTGTTTTCAACAAGCAAGCTCCAAGGTTATACTGAGCTGTGGGTCCAGGAACCATACTTTGAGAACCACTAAGAATCTTCCCCCTACTCAGGTTACTCCCTAGATCAACTGAATCAGAATTTCTAGGGGTGGGAGACAGGCATCAATACTTTAAAACCTCCCTGGGCTGTTCCAAAGATGACCCCGCTATCAAGAGCTACCATTCCAAGTGAATGATTTCGTAATAGAGACAGACAGAAAAACACCATCATGACCTTCTCTAGTGGCACAGTTGGATAGGAATCCACCTGCCAATGCAGGGGACACGGGTTTGATCCCTGGTTGGGGAAGATCCCACTTGTTTCAGAGCAACTGAGTCCATGTGCCACAACTATTAAGCCAGTGCCATACAGTGCACGAGCCACAACTACTGAAACCCACGTGCCTGTGACCCGCAGAGAGAGAGAGAAGCCACCGCAATGAGAAGCCTGTGCATCACAACGAAGAGCAGCCCCTGCTCACCACAACTGGAGAAAGATCACGAAAAGCAACACAGACCCAGTGTAGCCAAAACAAACAAACAAAAAAAAAAAACCACCACCATCATTTGGGCAAAAAAGCAGCAATAAAACACTGGGGTATATATAACTGGAGAGTGATAATTAACACCTGTGGAAGACTGACACTGTGCCAGGGTTAACGTGCTTCTCACAACAACTCTCCCCATTTTGTAGATGTATGAAACAGGCGGGGGTGAGGTTAAGTCATCTGCCCAGGGTCATGCCCCTGGTGACACTCCTGGGTTTTGAACCCAGCCACCCTGGTCTCAGAGTCCCTGCCTGAGGCCTGTGTCCTCAGTCCATGATGGTTTATTCACAGCCTTGTTCTCTGTGAGCAGAATTTACAGTGAATGTGGAATGAGCCCCAGCATCTATCAAACTGGGTTGGACTCCACAACTCAGCCCTTAATAGCAATGTAACTTGAGGAAGTCCTTTAGCCCCTCTGAGTCTGCTTTCTCATCTGGAAGATGGGTATAAACGTGCCTCCCTCAGAGGCCTGCTGCTGCTAAGTTGCTTCAGTCCGACTCTATGCGACCCTATAGATGGCAGCCCACCAGGCTCCGCCGTCCCTGGGATTCTCAAGGCAAGAACATTGGAGTGGGTTGCCATTTCCTTCTCCAGTGCATGAAAGTGAAAAGTGAACGTGAAGTCGCTCAGTCGTGTCCGACTCTTCGAGACCCCACGGACTGCAGCCCACCAGGCTCCTGCATCCATGGGATTTTCCAGGCAAGAGTACTGGAGTGGGGTGCCATCGCCTTCTCCGCAGAGGCCTGCAGGGAAGGTTAAAAAAAAACCCAAACTGCTCAGTACTCAGCATACACTGCACCTGGCACACAGCTGAGCTTCAAGAGACATTATTCTCTTCCCCTTCTCCAGCAGCCCTTCCTCTAAGGGTCCTCAGAATCCTGAACAAGTTTTTCCCTGTGGCTTCCTGAGTGCCTTTGCTAATACTCCTCTCCTCACAACTGGCAGATACCTCTGGACTGAACAAATACATTCTAGGGAAATGAGAAAGTTTTCCTGCGGTATGGAAGGAAGCACAGATGTCAGGCTTTCTTGAACAATGAGTTGAGCACTCGAGACCCTTAAATGAAGGAAATTTGTGCTAACACTTGAGGGGAAATAAGAAATGACTCATGAGCTGTGGTGTCCCAGCACAGCCCAGACAGCTGCATGCACCCAGGGCCCCGGTGTCGGGTGGGGCCCCCACAGCTGCAAGGTGTGCTGCGTGTCAGTCGCTACTAATAAAAAATAGGGAAGCTTGTGAGTGACTCAATAAACAATAATCCAGCAGAGAATGACGCTCTGAGATTCCTGGCAGTGAAGGCAAAAAGAACTGTAGGTTGCATTCTGTGGCTTTCATTAATTGATAAAAGAAAGCACAACCAAACTTTCTTTAGGACTAAAGTTCAGGTGGAAATTATTTACAAGGGTTTTATATATTAAGCAACATAACGAATGTCTATGGCAGTCTATGGGGTCACAGAGTCGAACACAGCAGTGACTGAACAACAATGGCAGATTCACAGAGAATTTTAAGTTGTTCTTCACCTGACCATTTCTTAAAATGGCACTGGATAAAATCTTAGGGGTCTGATATTAAACAAGCTGAGAACATCTCTGTTGAGGAATAGAGGTAATCTAATCCAGGAAGAGAACTTTTTGATTCCAGAGAATGAAACATTTAGAGAATTGCCAAGCATCTTACATATTACTGTTATTGACTGTCTTGGCAACATCTAGCTCCCTTTTTAAATGCAAAGATAAACATTATTTGAGAGCAGCATTACAATAGCTCTTTAATAAGAGTATGTTTAATATGTTTAATGATGAACAATCTGACATGTTTGCAAGATATCCAAAATGCAGTGTGTGGAAGGAAAGAGAAGTACAGATTCATGCTTCTATCTGGACAAGAGGTGTTGAGGTGAAAGGCATTTGTGTAAATTCCAAATAGATTTTCAAATCTAGAAAATCAAAACCTGTTAAGTGTGGAGTAAGTCCTATTTTGAACAAAAGCTTGCCTTGGTTTGAACAAAGGCAGCAGAAAGGGGACCTGTTTTGAATTCAAAAGAATAGGAAGAAACAGAAAAACAAGAATCACCATAGTCTTCCTAAAAGTATTCAGTCAGTCAGTCAGTTCAGTCGCTCAGTCGTGTCCGACTCTTTGCGACCCCATGAATCACAGCACGCCAGGCCTCCCTGTCTATCACCAACTACTGGAGTTCACTCAGACTCATGTCCATCGAGTCAGTGATGCCATCCAGCCATCTCATCCTCTGTCGTCCCCTTCTCCTGCCCCCAATCCCTCCCAGCATCAGAGTCTTTTCCAATGAGTCAACTCTTCCAATGAGGTGGCCAAAATATTGGAGTTTCAGCTTTAGCATGAGTCCTTCCAAAGAAATCCCAGGGCTGATCTCCTTCAGAATGGACTGGTTAGATCTCCTTGCAATCCAAGGGACTCTCAAGAGTCTTCTCCAAGACCACAGTTCAAAAGCATCAATTCTTTGGTGCTCAGCTTTCTTCACAGTCCAACTCTCACATCCATACATAACCACTGGAAAAACCATAGCTTTGACTAGACAGATCTTTGTTGGCAAAGTAATGTCTCTGCTCTTCAATATGCTATCTAGGTTGGTCATAACTTTTCTTCCCTAAAAGTATTACTACTATCATTAATACATCATAGCATTAAATGTATTATTAGCTTCTTAAACATAAAGAGGGCTTTCCTCTTGTTAAAATACACTAGATGGTGGCTGAATTGTGGCCCAGGACATCTTTCATCTTACAAAACTTAGCCTAAGGGAGCTGTAGGAACCTTCAGAGTCTACAGCAAGATCCTGGGGCTCAGCCCAAGTCACAGCATCCCCGGACCGCCCACCCCCACCCCCCGCAAGGGACCCCTTGGAACTTGGACTGACTGGTCGCATGCTCGGCCACCACCTGCAGTCTTGCAGCTGCTGGTCGATTGCTGAGCAAACACGGGCGATTTGCAAAAAAGTACAAGGTTCAGTTTGTCAGAGAGGGAAAACCAGACACCTAAACATAGACGCACAGGCAAGAGGGGCCCACGACAAGCTAGCCAAGGTCAAGGCCCGCCTGGGCCGTAGGGGCGAGGCATGAACGCACCCTCGAGCCCCAGCTCACCACGCACATGCCCCAGCCTGTGGCGGGCTCCTGCCCTCGGGGCCTACCTTGCTGCTGTCGAGCTGATAAAGTCGAAAGTCCCAGCCGGCAGGGGGAACCTGGTACAAAGCCGCGGTCCTCCCGGCAGGCTGGGAGGTGTTGGTGGCAGCGGAGGACCGGGCTTGGGGTTTCAGCCGCGCCCTCCTGCTGCCGCGGAGACACCCAGCGAGTCCCCTCCTCTGTGAAATGGGGCCAAGCTCAGCATTACGCGTCCTAACCGCGTCAGGGGCTATGAGAATACTTAGAAAATAGCGCCTTGATTGTTCTAAATTAACTCACCTGTGAATCCCACATCCTTCTTGACAGCCTTCCTGGATTAGAGCTGATTTTGGCCAATGGGTTTTCTGTTTTCTCTTCCTTCATATTGACTTAAATTTTAAATGTATCTTTTTTTTCCTACACCTAAAGAACTATCTGACCTGTGATTTCCTGTTTCTACCCTGCTGTTTATAAATCTTATGTCCACATCAGCCTATGGGCCAAGGGCCAACTATAACACTTTACAGAACCACTATTTTATTCTTTTCTCCAAACATTTAGAATTGGGTTGAATGGTGAAAACAATTTCAGGTACTTCAGTCTTTGCCTGAGGAGTTGTTGTTTAGTCACTAAGCGGTGTCGGACTCTTTTGCGACCCATGGACTGTAGTCCACCAGGCTCCGTTCTCCATGGAATTTCCCAGGCAAGAATACTGGAGTGGGTTGCCATTTCCTTCTCCAGGGGATCTTCCTGACCCAGGGATTGAACCCGCATCTCCTGCATTGCAGGCAGATTCTTTATCATCCGAGCCACAGGGGCTTCCCTTTGTCTGAGTATTTTACTTTTTCCTATGTATAATAATAAGTACATGGAAGTGAGCAGGACCCTATGGGGCCTTTTCAGGACAGAGCCCCACCCCCCCATACCCTCTGCTGTAGCTCCTCTCTGAAGTATCTAGGTAATCGTATCTGGTTGACCTTTCCTACCTTGTTTCACAGATACTAAAACCACCATTAAATGCAAGAAATTATCTACCTGATGACCATGAGCATGTAGCCCCGAGACCTACTGGTACCTAAGGACTGATAATATTAACTCCTGCGACTCTGACCTTTTACTTCCCCATCAGCCGATTAGAGAACTGTGCACAACCTGATCCTACCCTGGGCTGCCCCTCCCTCACTTTGTCTTTAAAAATGCTTCCCTGAAGCCCATCTAGGAATTTGGGCTTTTTGAGCACTTGCTGTCCTGAACACCTTGCTTGGCACCCTGCAGTAAGCGCTGCACTGTCCTTCACCGCAACCTGGTGTCAGTACATTGCCTCTCACGGGCAAGCAGACCCAAGTTTGGTTCCGTAACATGTATAGTTAAAATTACTCAACTCCATGTAATTTAACTCACAGACCCATGCTATAGAATTTGGTATACCCTACGTTTAAAAATTTTTATTTGTTTTAATTGGAGGATAATTACTTTACAATATTGTGGTAGTTTTTGCCATACGCCAACATGAATCAGCCACGGGTTCACGTGTGTCCCCCCATCCTGAACTCCTCTCCCACCTCCCTCCCCACCTCACCCCATCCCTTTGGGTTCTCCCAGAGCAGAGCACCGGCTTTGAGTGCCCTGCTTCATGCATTGAACTTACACTGGTCATCTATTTTACATGTGGTAATGTACATGTTTCAATGCTATTCTCTCGAATCATCCCACCCTCACCTTCTACCACATAGTCCAAACGTCTGTTCTTTTACATGTGTGTCTTTTGTTGCCTTGCATATAGGATCGTCATTACTGTCTTTCTAAACTCCATATATATGCATTAATATCCTACATTTTTTATTCAGCATCGCGTTAGTATTTTCCCACATCATTTAAAAGTCTCTGTATGTAAAGTTCACCTATGATCACCATTTCACCATTTAGTAAGCCATACTATATTTTACTCATTTCCCTACTATTGGACATATAAGTGGTTTCCAATTTTCTGCTGTGATAAATAATAGTGAAATGAACATCTTCATAAAGCTATTTCTGATTATCTCCTTAGAATAGATTTCCACAAGAGGAATTCTGGATCAAAATATATGAACATTTTCAAGAGACTTTTGAATGTGATGATGTACAGATGTAACACTGTGCATATGTTGCAACATATGCATATGCATATCCTGAAATAGTTTGGAGCGATATGGATCTCATTGAAGAATTATGATTGATACCTCAAAAGAAGACATAAAGGGAAAGGTGGCATGGGGAATCTTTTTAGAGCTTTAGGCCCTTGTTCTGAATAATATAAATAATTGAACAGATAAAACTTCAAAAATACATGAAATAATTGTATGCTTTAATGTCTTTTCCCTGGATGTTTACCCAGCTTTGCTCATAGCCTACACTGAAGTACAAATTTGGGAGAGTGTATGGCAGGGTGGGTGCCGCTGCTGCTAAGTCGCTTCAGTCGTTTCCGACTCTGTGCGACCCCATAGACGGCAGCCCACCAGGCTCCACCGTCCCTGGGATTCTCCAGGCAAGAACACTGGAGTGGGTTGCCATTTCCTTCTCCAATGCATGAAAGTGAAAAGTGAAAGGGAAGTCACTCAGTCGCGACCCCATGGACTGCAGCCCACCAGGTTCCTCCATCCATGGGATTTTCCAGGCAAGAGTCCTGGGTTGGGGTGCCATAATAACTGCTTATTTCCAGTTCCTTTGGCTTCTCAAGGAGCAGTGGGCCCCACACAACTCTCACCACAGTTCTGGTGACTGCAGAAGTAGACGTGATCTTAGAGCTGTCCATCTAAACGCCTTCTTTTATAGTTGAAGAATCTGAAGCGCAGTGTACCTCACACAATGGTTCTTAACCCTAGTTTCATATTATAATCACCTGGCGATTTTTAGAAATCCAGATTCTACCCCAGATACTCTCATGCCATTGGTCTGTAGTGGGACCCAGGCATCCATATTATTGAAGAGTTCCTTAGGTGATACTGTTAATAATAAGCCCTAAGATTGAGACGGGCTTTCCTGGTGGCTTTGTGAGTAAAGAATCCCTGCAGTGCGGGAGACCTGGGTTAGATCCCTGGGTCATCAGGAAGATCCCCTGGAGAAGGAAATGGCAACACACTGTGGTATTCTTGCCCGGAAAATCCAGAGGAGCCTGGTAGAATACAGTCCATGGGGTCGCAAGAGTCGGCTATGACTTAGTGACTAAACCACAACCACCACCACATGTTTGAGAAGCTCTGGTATAGCAGGGACACTGTGAGTTTTCAGTTCAGTTGCTCAGTCATGTCCAACTGTTTGCGACCCCATAGACTGCAGCACATCAGGCCTCCCTGTCCATCACCAACTCTCGGAGCTAGCTCAAACTCATGTCTATTGAGTCTGTGATGCCATCCAACATATCATCCTCTGTTGTCCCCTTCTCCTCCTGCCTTCAGTCTTTCCTGGCATCAGGGTCTTTTCCAATGAGTCAGTTCTTTGCATGAGGGGGCCAAAGTATTGGAGTTTCAGCTTCAGCATCAGTCCTTCCAATGAATATTCAGGACTGATTTCCTTTAGGATGGACTGGTTGGATCTCCTTGTGGTCCAAGGGACTCTCAAGAGTCTTCTCCAATGCCACAGTTCAAAAGAACCAATTCTTTGGCGCTTGGCTTTCATTATAGTCCAACGCTCATACCCATACATGACTACTGGAAAAACCACAGCTTTGACTAGACAGACCTTGGCTAGCAAAGGAATGTCTCTGCTTTTTAATATGCTATCTAGGTTTGTCATAGCTTTTCTTCCAAGGAGCAAGCATCTTTTAATTTCATGGCTGCATTCACCATCTGCAGTGATTTTGGAGCCCAAAAAATAAAGTCTTTCACTCTTTTTATGGTTCACCATCTATTATTTACCATGAAGTGATGGGACCAGATGCCATGAACTTTGTTTTCTGAATGTTGAGTTTTAAGCCAACTTTTTAACTCTCCTCTGTCATTTTCATCAAGAGGCTCTTCAGTTCTTCGCTGTCTGCCATAAGGGTGGTGTCATCTGCATATCTGAAGTTATTGATATTTCTCCCTGCAGTCTTGATTCCAGTTCGTGCTTCATCCAGCCCAGCATTTCACATGATATACTCTGCATGTAAGTTAAATAAGCAGGGTGACAATATATAGCCTTGACGTACTCCTTTCCCTTTTTGGAACCAGTCTGTTGTTCCATGTCCAGTTCTAACTGTTGCTTCTTGACCTGCATACAGATTTCTTACAAGGCAGGTCAGGTGGTCTGGTATTCCCATCTCCTTAAGAATTTTCCAGTTTGTTGTGACCCACACAGTCAAAGGCTTTGACATAGTCAATAATGCAGAAGTAGATGTTTTAGAGTCAATGTTCATGAGCAGATGTTTTAGATGTTCATGGGTAGATATTTTAGATGTTTTAAAGTGCGAATTTTAGAGTCACTCAAATCTGGGTCAGATCTCAGCTTTGTCATTTATCAGCTGTGTGATTCTGAGTAGGTTAATGACCTTTCTCCTCCTTGGAATCTTCATTTGTAAATCATAAGACTATCATGAAGATTTAATGAAATAACATGTGTAAATTGTATTTCAAGGTTCCTGGCCCATAGTTGGCATTTAAAAATGGTGGGTCCTTTAGTATGTACCTAAATTCTCAAAGTCAGTTATTTAATGGCCAACCAGAACCATGCAGTGCAACCAGTAAGCACCCACTGATACTTGTTGATGCTTGTTTGATAGGATAATCTTTGAACATGAATATGCATGATACTGAGAAGTTCAAAATCCATGCTGGGTTGATATTAGAACAGTAAGGCCTTACCTCATTTAGTGAGATTAATCTCACTTACAGGCATTAATTTGCATCCAAGTTTTAGATCTTCAGCTAAAAAGGAAACATTTTTATTTTGATAATGCAATTGATTATGATTGAACTGATAGAAAAAAATACTTTTATAATTACATGATTGTATGAGAATGTTTATGTAACTCCTATAATAAGCTAGGGATCTATTAATTAAAATGTCCTTTTAAATAATGTTGACATGAAAAGTGTAAGACCCCTCAAGCAATAAGCTAATACTATTCCATTTTTCACTGACTTTAGCCTAAAGGTCTTAAGCATAATATTTTCTGTCTCCATCCTATGATAAATGATAGACGGAAAGGGCTGGATTTTGTTTCAAAGGACCTAAGGCTTAAAACCTGGATCTGCCATTCATTGTGCGTAAACCTTGGACGATTGTTTTTCTATGCCCTTTGCCTTCTCATGAGTAAAATGCAGGCCTCCACCGTGTGATCTGACTTTGGCACAAAGTGAGTCTAGAACTGTGATGCTGACCCAGTAGGATATAGTTATTAAGTACTTATTAAGCACCTGTGTGTGCTCAACAGGGCTTCCCTGATGCCTCAGGGGTAAAAAACTCCACCTGTTAAAGCAGGAGACATGGGATTGATCCCTGATCTGGGAAGATCCCCTGAAATAGGGAGTGGCAACCCACTCCAGTATTCTTGTCTGGGAAATCCCATGAACAGAGGAGCCTGGCGGGCTACAGTCCAACAAGCTGCTAAGAGTCAGATACAACTTAGTGACTAAACAACAACAAATGTGCCCAGCACTATAGTGAGTGGGTAACCCTAAAGGAATTACAAAGCCTTGGACCTTATGGGGAGTAGAAGAGTTGGAGTCTAGGTAGAAGAAAAATATCCCACATATGAGGAACAGCTAGGGACCAATTTCTACCTCAGAGCTGTGATAAGTCCAGCCAAGTGACTCATGCAAGAAATAATTAGGAACATTTAAGAGATGATGATCATGGAGAAATGGAAGGGAGCTGCAATTCAATTTCTCTTCAGTCTCTGACACAAAATCCTGGATGGTAATAACCTGTAACAAAACTGCATAAAGCTAGATGGAGCAGAGCATCTCCTAACCACACACTCCAGCCCTTTGTCCACATTCTGCATCCCATTACTTTGTCCAGTTTCCAGCAGCCTTTGCAAGCCCCAGGCTTGGCCCCATTCCTGTTTAGACCTTGTGTGCCTCCTACAGCGCTCGACAGAGCCCAGAGTGTGTAGAGGATACACAAAGGGATGCACTATGCAAGTAGGAAGCCGGGCAGCAGGAATGTCTGAGCTGTGCCATCTCACAGATGCCCCCTGGGAGAGCAGGTCCCAAGCTGTGAGTCATAACCCTTGGCAGGCGTGAGCGGTTGATGAGACTGGGGGGAATCTTTGTCTGACCCCATTCTAAGCAATTCCCTGAGGGCTTCAATTACCCATTTGTAACTTTCTCTTCCAGCAGCCGGGTACGGGGAGTTGGGGGCGGGGTGGTGGGGGACCAACTGTGGCAGCCCATATATAGAACCTCAAAAGTAAAGCTGTCTGGATTATGAAGATAGAAGAGGAAGTTTGAGAGACTCACAATAGAAGAGTTTAACAAGAGCTGCCTGTGAGAGTGTTGATTTGGAAGCTCTCGGAGCATTGAAAATGATTTCCTTAACAACGGAAGGAAAATTGACCAGGGGCATGAGTGTTTCATTCATTTCTCAGATGAGCACAGCAGCATTGCCAGGAGAAAAAGAATGTCTGCTCTAGTTCCGGGTTTTCGCCTTTAGTCCAGTCACGGACTCCCTGTGTTTCCTCCTAGTGCGAACCATTTCATTTTCCTGGGTCTCAGTTTATCCATCTGTAAAATGACTAGTTGATCCAGATAAATTGTAAGGTCCTTCCAGACAGGAACATCCTGATTTTTTAGGCAAGCCATTTTGAAGGCTGCTAAATTATGCATTGCTTCACCCAGAGAGCTCTAACTTGTGTAAGACATGAATCAAGCACACTCATTGACTTTCTGACTAAGTGGGCTGGGACACCTCCACGCTGCCGAGCAGTGCAGTGCAGAGATGACGGGTCTCTGCCCCAGGGAAGAGAGAGCTATTTTGAGGCAGGGCTGATTAGAGATAAGGTGTCTCCTTTCTTCATCTGTCTCTGGCCCTGACTCACCCAAAGTTCTTGAAGGGCTTGGAGCTTAACCCTTAATGGAGGATGTAAGCTGACCCCTCAGCTTGCCTAGGACACTGGCGCCCAGTACTAGCAAGCCCCCGCTTATCAGTGTCCTTTAAAACATTCTTTGACTTCTCCTTGCTTAGAGAGCTTCTTTGAAGGATCACCCTTGCTTGTAACCTTTCTCCTTGACATCTCTTGTTTGCTCTTTCCTATTATTCCTAGAGTCTTCTGGGTTCTATAAAGAAGAACGTCTCAGTAATCCTCTTAACAGCAAAGAAATCTGGCCACCCCTGTTAGGCTGGGGCATGGACGTGCCACAAGATTCTTGAAAGAGGCACTGGGCAAAGGTGCAAAATACTTTGGCACTTTTGCATGGAAAAGCCCAGAACATGAATGACACAAGAGACCACTAGAGTTATGGGGCTTTTTTTTTTAATGTTGCTTTTAGTGCCAACAAAATTAAGCTATAAGGCAAAATTATCCTAATATTTTAATTTAAAGAGTTTTTTAAATCAATATATTTTATGAACATATGTTATGAATAGATTTTTCCTTCTGTGTCTTTTTTTTTTTTCATTTATTTCTTCTCTTGGTGTGTTATCTCTGATTGATTTGTTTATTTTTTGACTTGGGAATGTTGAAAGCTCCCTCGTGACACTTGACATGACAGGACTGTGGGGCTGTGGCTTGGGCTGTGCCTGATTTTATTCAGTTGCTTCATTCCTAACAAGCTGGATACAGATGGAATTGTTAAAAACTGACTCATATTTCAAAGACACTTGAGAGTTCACCTCTTTAAAAGGAAATGTGCACTAAAATCCTTTCGAATGAGAATAATCACCCTTCTGTTTGTTTTGAAAATTAAGGTTTTTGAATTTAATGTTTTCTTGAAGGAAGAGAGAAAATCCTATGTGGAGAACACTGTTCTGGAGAATGTTATGGAGTCACAATGACCCAAGACTATGAGTAAAAGATATTCATTTCCTTACGATCTTGGTCTTCTTCACCTGTGAAAATAGAATTGTGGGTATGCGTCGAATTCACAGCGGTGAAACTGGATGATAGAACAGAAAGAGGCCAGTCTCCGATTCAGGCTCTGTCCCTACCAGCTGTGTGAACTTGAAAAGATCACTTTATTCTTTGCACTTTTGTTTACTCATCTATCACGTGAAAAGTTGGTACAAAGTGGTCTCTTAAGTCCCTCTCAATTCTGTAATGTTAGGGTTTGAACAATTTACTGTTTGGCTGTTTAGTCACTAAGTAGTGTCTGACTCTGTGACCCCATGGACTGTAGCCCACCAGGCTCCTCTGTCCATGGAATTTCCCAGGTAAGAATACTGGAGTGGGTTATCATTTCTTTCTGCAGGGGGTTTTCCTAACCCAGAGATCGAACCTGCATCTGCCTTCAACCTGCATCTACTCCACTGGCAGGCGGATTCTTTACCATTGAGCCACCTGAAGCATCTATGAAAAAGAAAAAGATCCCCTGGTTGCAATGGTTCAAGTTATGAAGCAGTTTGTGCACCTGTGCCATCCTGTGACCATGCTAGGCCTTGTGGAGGATATGAATTCAAGCTTTCACTTGCTACAAACACTTATGAGCACCTGTTGTATGCAAGGCACTGTGCTGAGGATCAGGGATACAGATATGAATAAAACCCAGCATGGGTAAGGGGCTCTCAGTTACACAGAGGGGATAGGCACATGGAACTCATTTAAGAAATAATAATTTACTTATTAAATCCATTGTGTGTATGTGTGAAAATCACTCAGTCGTGTCCAACTCTGCAACCCCATTGACTATACAGTCCATGGAATTCTCCATGCCAGAATACTAGAGTGGGTAGCTATTCTCTTCTCCATGGGATCATTAAATCCACTAGACTCTCAGATTCTTTGATTACCAAGTAATATACCAAAGAGATATTTTCAACCCCACCTGCTCAGCTTTTTTGTCATGACTCAGAGTCACTGGATAGAGATGAAGCCAGGGCTCTCCAATGATTGTTTTTAAAATTCAATCATGGAAATTTTAAGTGTGTGTGTGTGTGTGTGTGTGTGTGTGTGTATGAGAAACAGAAAGAACCCTTATGTAACTGTTGGTTGATGATGGTTTAGTCGTTAAACCATGTCTGACTCTTACAATCCCATGGACTGTAGCCTACCAGGCTCCTGTGTCCATGGGATTTCCCAGACAAGAATATTGGAGTGTGTTGCCATTTCCTTCTCCAGGGGATCTATCTGACCCAGGGATCCAACTTGGGTCTCCTGCATTGCAGACTGTCTTCTGAACTGCAGGCAGATTCTTTACTGACTGAGCAACCAAGGAAGCCCATGTAAACATTACCCAGCTTCAATAATTATAAACCTTGTTTAATATGTACCTTTGCTCAAATCCACTACCGCACAATTGCACTCATCTCACATGCTAGTAAAGTAATGCTCAAAATTCTCCAAGCCAGGCTTCAGCAATACGTGAACCATGAACTTCCAGATGTTCAAGCTGGTTTTAGAAAAGGCAGAGGAACCAGAGATCAAATTGCCAACATCCGCTGGATCATCAAAAAAGCAAGAGAGTTCCAGAAAAACATCTATTTCTGCTTTATTGACTATGCCAAAGCCTTTGACTGTGTGGATCACAAGAAACTGTGGAAAATTCTGAAAGAGATGGGAATACAAGACCACCTGACCTTCCTCTTGAGAAACCTATATGCAGGTCAGGAAGCAACAGTTAGAACTGGACATGGAACAACAGACTGGTTCCAAATAGGAATAGGAGTACATCAAGGCTGTATATTGTCACCATACTTATTTAACTTATATGCAGAGTACATCATGAGAAACACTGGGCTGGAAGAAGCACAAGCTGGAATCAAGATTGCTGGGAGAAATATCAATAACCTCAGATATACAGATGACACCACCCTTATGGCAGAAAGGGAAGAGGAACTCAAAAGCCTCTTGATGAAAGTGAAAGAGGAGAGTGAAAAAGTTGGCTTAAAGCTCAACATTCAGAAAACGAAGATCATGGCATCTGGTCCCATCACTTCATGGGTAATAGATGGGCAAACAGTGGAAACAGTGTCTGACTTTATTTTTTGGGGCTCCAAAATCACTGCAGATGGTGATTGCAGCCATGAAATTCAAAGATTCTTACTCCTTGGAAGGAAAGTTATGACCAACCTAGCATATTGATAAGCTATGTGCTATTCAAGATAGCATATTGAAAAGCAGAGAAATTACTTTGCCAACAAAGGTACATCTAATCAAGGCAATGGTTTTTCCAGTGGTCATGTATGGATGTGAGAGTTGGACTGTGAAGAAAGCTAAGTGCCAAAGAATTGATGCTTTTGATCTGTGGTGTTGGAGAAGACTCTTGAGAGTCCCTTGGACTGCAAGGAGATCCAACCAGTCCATCCTAAAGGAGATCAGTCTTGGGTGTTCATTGGAAGGCCTGATCCTGAAGCTGAAACTCCAATATTTTGGCCACCTTATGTGAAGAGTTGACTCATTGGAAAAGACTCTGATGCTGGGAGGGATTGGGGGCAGGAGGAGAAGGGGACGACAGAGGATGAGATGGCTGGATGGCATCACTGACTCGATGGACATGAGTTTGAGTGAACTCCAGGAGTTGTTGATGGACAGGGAGGCCTGGCGTGCTGTGATTCATGGGGTCGCAAAGAGTCGGATACGACTGAGTGACTGAACTGAACTTGCTCAAATCCAGATTATTTTGAAGCAATCCAAATGTATCATTTCATCTGTAGATATTTAAGAATATTTATTAAAAATAGTGTTTCTCCTTTGAAGAACATCCTCTAATGCTTGCCGTGGTCTGGCTCTTGATCTGCAGACTGGTGATATGAGCTGTCGTTCAGTCATGTCCAGCTCTTTGCAACCCTATGGACTCCAGCTCCACTGTCCATGAAATTCTCCAGGCAAGAACACTGGAGTGGGTTGCCATTCCCTTCTCTAGGAGTGATATGAATGTTTTCCCTTAAAAAAAATTGTACACATACATTTTCTTTCAGTGTGTACATTATACTTCAATAAAAGGCAAAACAAAACATAATCACAACAACATTACCATACCTCAGAATGTAACAGTAATTCTGTAATACTGAGTTTCTAACTAGTGAGGAACAAGTTTAGCAATGTGGGAGCTCAGCAGTAAAGGCAGGTGTAGGGCATGATGACTGGAGGGTCACCTCACTTGGTCTGGGGCACAGTTGGATGGTAGAAATGTCATGGTCACTTCCCTCACCTCCCTGTCCTGTCGTGGCCACAGGAGGTGCACATGCAGGCATTCACAGGCACCCACATGAAAGGAAGCAAGCACGCTTCTGGTAACTTCCTCTTAGTAGACACTTGGAACAAGGGAGAAAGTTTTCAGGGCTAGCTAGAGGTCCCACAGGACTAGGTAGAGATCGTAAAAGATTTCCTTAGCTTACAAATGGCCAACAGGCACATGAAAAGATGTTCAACATTGCTAGTTACTGAATGCAAATCAAAGCGACTTGAGCGACTGGCTGAGTGACTAAACAACAATAAGGTATCACTTCACACGGGTCAGAATGGCCATCATCAAAAATTCCACAAACAACAAATGCTGGAGAGGATGTGGAGAGAAGGGAACCCTCCTGCACTGTTGGTGGGAATGTAAATTGGTACAGCCACTATGGAGAACAGTATGGAGGTTCTTTAAAAAACTAGAGCTAGAGCTACCATATGACCCTGCAATCCCACTCCTAGGCATATATCCAGAGAAAAATATGATCCAAAAGGATACATGCATCCCAGTGTTCATTGCAGCACTGTTTAAAATGGCCAAGACATGGAAGCAACACGACTGAGCGACTTCACTTTCACTTTTCACTTTCATGTATTGGAGAAGGAAATGGCAACCCACTCCAGTGTTCTTGCCTGGAGAATCCCAGGGACGGGGGAGCCTGGTGGGCTGCCATCTATGGGGTCGCACAGAGTCGGACATGACTGAAGCGACTTAGCAGCAGCATATACATATATATATATATATATATATATATAATGGAATATTACTTATCCATTAAAAGAATGGAATAATGGGAATAATGTCATTTGCAGCAACATGGATGGATCCAGAGACTGTCATACTTAGTGAAGTAAGTCAGACAGAGAAGGAGAAATACTGTATGACATCCCTTTATATGTGGAATCTAAAACGAAATGATACAAATGAACTTAACTTACAAAACAGACTCACAGAACTTAAAACATGAACTTATGGCTGCTGGGGGAAAGAGATAGGGAGTTTGGGAAGGTCATGTACACACTGCTATATTCAAAATGATACCTAACAAGGACCTATTGTATAGCACATGGAATTCTACTCAGTTACGTGCCAGCCTGGGTGGAAGGTTTGGGAGATAATGGATACATGTACTTGTATGGCTAAGTCCCTTAAAGCTTCACCTGAAACTATCACAACATTGTTAATCACCTATACCTCAATACAAAATAAAAAGTTTAAAGTCTGAAAAAAAAAAGATTTCCTTGTCTGCCCACAGAAGGGAAGCCTGCAGTGCTCAGCATTCTCAGAGATGTTCTAAGCTGGGGCCCCTAGAAGCCAGACTCAGGCCATGTGGGTGGCTTGGGGCTCACCCTGGGCACGCCGCCAGTGCCCACAGTGGGCTGGCTGGCCATCCTGAGTGATGAAGAAGAGGCAAGAAAACGTATCTTTATTTCTCACCAAGCTACTTTTCTTCAGATGTGCTCATACACTCTATACTTTTTGTCTGGAATCCTTGGAAAGGATCTCTTCTTGTCCCCCACCCTCAGAAGCTCTCTATGTGGTTCTGAAACAGTTAAGTATTTTTCACCTCCCCTGTCACCACCAATACCACCCCAGTCCCTTGGATTTTTCAGCCTCTAGTCCTGCCCATGCTGTGGAGGCAGCTCCCTGAAGGCTCCTTTCTTCCTTGTTCTCCAGCAATTCCTCAAGGCCCAGCGTCTCTGCTGGGGGCTGCCCTGGGGGCCACTCTGCAGGTGACCTCTGCAGTCATCACCCTCTAGAAGGCTGGGTCAGGGCCCAAATAGCCCCAGCCCCCAGAGTGGCTGGGAAGGCCGGAGAGGGCAATGTAGCCCACGCTCTCACCATGGAAGTAAACCTCAATAAGCTTGAGGTTTTGGTGTCAGTCCTTTTTAAATTTCTATTTAAAAACTTTATGTTGCAGGAAATTTTCACATTCACAAAGTATAAGAGCACTGTGAGTCTCATGCATTCATTCCCTGGCTTCAGTTGTTCTCAGCTCACCACCCATCTGGTTTCACCTGTATCTCCACCTCGTCTCTCCTTCCCACGTGTCCTTCAACAACTGGATTCTTTCAAAGCTAATTTCAGGGAATCTATTTAAATTTTCAGTTTTTTTGAGCAGAGTGCATTGACATGACTCAAATTCATAAAGCACGAAAGGCTACAAAGAGTTGCTCCTGCCTCCCACCTGCCTCACCTCATGGTGGATTCTGCTGTCTTTTTATAGCTCCTCTCATTAACACGCAGGGTCAGGAATTCCCTGGTGGACCAGTGATTAGAACTCTGTGCTTTCATTGCCGAGGCCCTGGGTTCAATCCATGGTCAGGGAACTAAAATCCTGCAAGACACAGTGTGGCCAAAAAAAAAAAAAAAAAGACCAAAACAACAGCAACAAAAACAAAGGCAGAAAAAAAACATGGAATCTATTTTTCTACCTTTAATTTGGGCTTAGTTGTGTGAATTGCTTTGGCCAAAGAGAATTTAGCAAACGTCATGCAGATAAAGGCTTCAAAGTGTTTGTGTGCTGGCTAGCTCTCTTGCTTCTAGGCGCTCTCTTGTCACGTGCAGAAGCTCCAGCCAACTTATAAAAATGTGAGCTGGTAAAATAGCGGTGGTTTTCAGCTACTAAGTTTGGGCTGGGCTGGTGTACAGCACAAGTCAATGGCTGCCTTCCCCGCTCCCACACCCACTGGGCACATTCCTTCCCGGGCGATACAATATTAGCAGCTCCTGCAGTCTTCCAAGACAGACTGTGCATAAACAAGCGTATAAACACATAGTCTCCCTTCCCACTCCCCTCTTTTTTTTTTAAACAAACAATAATGTACAGTTCCTAACCTAGTTGTATTTGCTGGACATACCAGTGTATTTTGGAGCTCATCCCCTACCCATGAATGAGGGGCTCCTCTACAGTGGACCATCATACACACACACCGTGCATTTCTCAATCAGGCTTTTGCTGATGGCATTTAGATTGTCTCCGGTCCTCTATTATGAACTCCATCGTCTGCACACACATGGGTATTCCTGCAGGACAAACTCCTGGCTGTGGCTCGCAGGGTACAAGCGGCTGCTCATCCCCTCTGTCTCTATCCCCATCTCGTCCCTACCTGTCTCTTCCGCTGAGAAGAGTGGAGCAGCCAGGAATGAGCCCTCTTGAGTTTGCCCAGCTCACCCAGCCTCCTCCCGCCCAGGACACCATCGTGAGGGGTAGTCTACCCCCTACCTCCTCCCTTCCGAGCATTAGAATGTGAAAACACCAACGTGAGAAGCTCCTGAGGAGTGCACGACTGTGATTCTGGGCACAGTTCAAATAAGTCATCGTGTACTGACAGACATGGTCAGTAAGGCCAATAAAGCAAGAGTCGGGTACAGACCAACAAGGGTCTGGAGCTGGGGACAAAGGGGCCTGTGTGGAGTGAATTCTCATTAAACACCCGCCCCTACCTCACCCCCAGGCCATGAACCCCAAGGACTGCTCCAGCCACAAGCCTAAACAAACTAGAGTAGCTTGGATAGGAAGTGTCCTTGCCACATTTCGTAGGGGTCAACATGGAGCCGTGGCACTGGTGCAGGGACCCAGGAGCACAGGCTCCCCCCACCCCCACCTGCTGGGGTCCCAGCGGGGTCCTCATTTCCTGTTCCAGTCCCCAAGACCCACTTCTCAAGACATGGGGCTCGGCTGCATCTCCTGGCTGCCTGGGAGGAAATGAGTTCCCAGAGGAGACTAAATCCCCACCCTGACACACTGCTGTCTGCCTCGGCCCCGAGGGGAGCCGGTGGGAGTTGCTGGCTTTCTCTGCCACCCTTGCCCCCTCCCTCTCTCCTGCTTGGTTGAGCTCAGCATCTGCTCTGTTCCTTGTCAACACTTCCATAAAGCTCCCCCTGCCTCCCCAACTCTGGCCTCATGGCTTTGCTCGAAGACCCCTGGGGTTGCTCCTGACTTGGCAGGTGTCAGCAGCGTTCAGTCCCAGAGGTGGCTGGCCCTCCTCCGCCTGGGTGTGTGGAGAATCCTGGGCTCGGAGCTCCCAGAGGAGCGGGGAGACGATTCCGTCCACACCTGATAAGACTGACGCCGAGATGAGGTCAGAGCCAGGCAAGGAGCCGGCGGGCCGGGGTGATAACCTGAGGATGCTCTGGGCCCTCGGTAGGAGTGGGGGGTGCGGCCGGTCTCCAAAGGAAAATACCTGCATGAGCTGAACAGCAAACTCCAGGGAGCAGGGAGAAGGGAACAGGGAATGAAGAGGAAACCTGTGAGGGGTACCTGTGACATGGCCTTGGGGGTCCTGGGGGCCTCCGTCTGCCCACACTCTGGTCTTTATCTGCTAAGCTGCAGACACTCCGGAGAATTTTCTCTCACTTCCTGTATCTCAGATGCTGGAGTCAGCTGCACATTGCTATGGGTTTTATTTACTTCCTGCCCAGGTCCCTCACTCCTGGAGAGGGTGAGCAAGATTTCTCTCCATCTTCCTGCTTTAAAAAATAGATCTTTAATAAATACTTGATGGTTCATGGCTTAAAAAATCACAACTCTGCTTCTTAGGTGGAATTTAGTTTGGACAATACTAAGTGGCTACTATTGATTGAACAACAGCGGGTAGACATAACCCCATTGAACCTCTCAGCAGGATCGGTACTGCCCCCATTTAGCAGGAGAGGATGAAACTGCAGAAAGGCTGAGAGACTGGCTCAAGCTCACAGACTTGCAAGAGGTTGGGCTGGGGTTTGAACTCCAGAATCCAGGCTCCTTTCCCTCAGCACCCAATGCTGCTCTAAGGTTGAGAGGGTAAAAGACGCAAATCGGGAGCAAGACTTCCTCTCCTCCTGCTCCTTGCTGCTGATTTTGGACCCAAGAGCATCCCCTGCAACCCAAGAGCATCCCCTGCACTGGGGCCATTTCTGGGCACCAGGTGGAGAGCAGGCATGAGCAGATCGCTGTGAATGAGCACAGAGCAGGGCCGGTCGACATCTGCACACACCAGTAGGAGAGTGGATGAGGGCGGACCTCCTTCCCACTCCCCTGGCACGAACTGTGGCTTGTTCTGGGCCCATGAGAGGGAGGCGCACACAAATGTTGGCTGAGCATTTCTAAGGCTACTTAAATGGCACGAAAATGATACTAAAAATAACAAAATGTTGGATTCTTTCCTTTTATTCTAACCCCAAGTCTTTTGCAAACTGGGGCTGCGGAAAGTTTGCGGAAGTTGTATAACCTCCCCAAGGCTCACCTCTCCACTTTTAAATCTGGATCGTCACTGTATGTGCTATAAGACCCACGCCGCGCTCAGCGTTTGGCACACAGAAGGAGTGTGCCGAGTAAATACTTGATGTTCATGGGACTGAAATATAGAGACTGTCGGACTTGTTTTGCTTCTCCTGTAGCACCTAGTGTGCTCCGGACTCGTGCGTGATTAATGGATATTTGTGACTTTGAAGTTGTCTTTATAGTTAAGAATGAGGACAAGCCCCATTTAGGAAAAAACAAAACAAAACAAAACATTAGCTCCACTTAAACACAGAGAAACTTCTGTTAAGAGAGCCTGTGATTTGCTGCAGAACCCATGGGGAGTTGTGGTATTGGAATTAATAATAAAGGTCTGTTAATTCTCTGTCTTTGCCCCGGCCGCCTTCCAAGATGTAATGTGGAATCCTGCTGTTTCTGCTCCAGATAAATCAATGATAATCTCCAGCCCAGTGAGGGGCAAGTCATGGGGACATACCCCCGTGTCCATGGCGCTGCTGAAATCAGATTTCTTGGAACCCATTTACGAGTGGCTTTGAATTTGCCAGATTGCTTGCTGAGCCTAAAATACTGCACACATGTGGCAACCTTGACTTGGCTGTTTCCATGAATCCTCTTTTCCCTCAAGCCGTGGCTGACGTTTCCAAGCCACAAGGCAGGGACCGGGCTTCATCTTTATCTTTCCACTAATAATTATTGTCTGGATCTGGCCCATTCTCTGTGCACGTTAACTTCCTGGCCTTGACTCTGCTCTGATGGGAGCAGAGGGGCTGGGGAGGCGGTCAGGGGCATGAGGCTCAGGTGTCTTCTAGGGGCTGATACCCTCTCTTCCCTTCTTGCTTCCTTCTTGGGGCTACTTCTGGGTAAGAGAACTTTTTCTTCCACCTTCTGTCCACTTATCCATCTATCTGTTACTTGTTTATTCATCCATTCATTTAAAATGCATGAACCAGTCCCTGCAGAAGGGAAGCACTGTGGTAGCTGTGAGGGAACACAGAGGGGAGGTGAGGTTTGGACTTGGTCGCTGAAGAGCTGAGTGTTGGCAGAGAAGAGAGACCTGAACCTAAATTAGGCTACACCCCCAAATGCTGACAGTGATCACCTCCATGGGGTACATATGAGTGGTTTTTAGTCTCTTCCTTGTGGGTGTCTGTGTTTCCTTCAATGGGCATATATTAGTATTTGTGTAACCTGGCGTGCTGCGATTCATGGGGTCGCAAAGAGTCGGACACGACTGAGCGAGTGAACTGAACTGAACTGAACAAAAGTTATTCAAAAGGCGAATGTAAGGTAAACAAGTTATAAGTGCACAGGGAGGTGCAGATGAAAACACTGGGTGAGTAGAAAGGAGGAAAGTGGTATTTCCAGCCCAAGTGGATTTGAAAAGGCGTTTGGAGAAGGCCACCACTGAGTTGGGCCTTGGAGCTGGAGGGAGACCTTGCAGTGGTCGTCTGTGTGGTCAGCCTAGCACCTCCCCTCCCCTCCCCTCTCCTCTCCTCTCCTCCCGTCTCCAATCCTCTCCTCTCCTTGCCTCCCTTCTCCCCTCCCCTCTCCTCTCTCCTGAGCAGCTCCCCACTTCTGTGGCCTACAAGTAGCTCCCTCTTTCCTAGCCGACCTTGCCCTCCTCCCCACGGTACCATGTTGATCCTTAAGAAGGGCTCTCATCTGAAAGCTTGGGGTCGGGGGTCCATCTTGGGGGCAAATGGAAAAGCTAGAGACACAGATTCCAGAGGTGAGGGTTAGAGGCTGTGCCCTCTGCCCTCTTGGTCTATAGATTCCCTGAGTAAACCAAGGATAGGCAGCTGGCACCCAGGCCTTGGACAATTCCAACCATATCACATATTGACAACCGCACACTAGAAACATTTCGATCCCTCAACCTCTACCCCTCACCCCCCCACAGCTGCAACACCTCGTCTGCCCAGGAAGAGTATTCAGAGAGTATAGGCTGCCACCCAGCTCAGGCATTTCTCCTTGGGGGGTGGTCCCTGACCCCAAAACACATGCTCAGCCATTGGCCTGACTGTGAATCTCTGGCTGAAATGGGGGCTGTTTGGACACGTGGGTGGAGGCAGCAAGATCACGGGCTTGTTTCTGTTTCATCTCACTTGGTTACCTTAGCAACAGGAGACAGAGGAGGCAAAGCATCACCTACCGTGGCCTCATCCATTGATCCCTCGAGAGGCGCGTAGGGAGTAGAGTAAGCGCTTGGAAGACAGGAGGTGGGGGTCCCGCCCAATCTCTGCTGGCCCCTGGCTGGCTGTTCCTGATGAACTGTCTCCTCCCTGTGCTGCTCTGTCTAGAGCAGGCCCAGGGCTCTCTGGACAGCTCAAGGATGCCATAGAGAAGCATGGCCCTCGGGGGAGAAGGCTGTACTGTTTCTGTTCTTGATGGCTTTGGCAACTATTCGTCAGCCAGTCTTCTGTGACTTAACTTGTCCCTCGCCACATCTGACCAAACAGATGACTGAGCTTCAAGGAGACCAGCATTTGACAGTGCCTGGATTAAAAGGATGGATATTTCTTTAGCTGGGGAAGGAGGTAAACCTGGTTTTGGTTGCCAAGTGTGAACTTGTAGAAGAAAAGAGATAAAGGTCAAAAATAATTATGAGGGACTTCCCTGGTGGTCCAGTGGTTAAGAATCCACCCACCAATGCAGGGGACATGGGTTTGATCCCTGGTCCGGGAAGATCACACATACTGTGGAGCAACTAAGCCCATGCACCACAGCTACTAAGCCTGCGCACCTGGAGCCCATGCACTGCAACGAAGACTAGCCCCCACTCGCTGCAACTAGAGAAAGCCCGCGCACAGCAATGATGACCCACTGCCACCAAAATAATAAGTAAATAAGTAAAATTCTAAAAAATAATTATGAGTAGCCCAGCTCTACAATATCTGTGACAACAAAAACAATAAAAATAATACCTCTGGCATGGTCTTTGAAGTTTTCAGAGAATTGTCACATCCGTTCTTGTGTCATGTTCTCATAACCCTGGGGAGGCAGGCAGAGAAGACAGGGTAACTTCCATGCTGCAGTGGAGGACCCTGAGGCCCAGGGAGGCTGAAGACCCCAGGGTTTCCTGGATAATGGCTAAGCCAGACCGGGACCTCTGTCTCCTGGCCACAGGACCTCTTCCTTGGACACGATCCACGAGAGCTACTACACAGCAGAAGCATCCTCCAACCCTGTCTGCTGTCATGATTCTAGATTTAACACATGTCAGACACTTTTCTGAAGAAGAAAGAAAACAAAGGTGCAGTCATCCAACAAACGACTTTATTGAGCATCTACTATGTGCCAAGCTCTGGGCTTGAACAGGATGTGGTTTGTACTCCCAAGCAGCTCCATCTATTAGGCACTTGCTCTTGCTTAATTAAACCTCCAATGTTGGGACGAGATGGAATCACCAACCATGAGAGCCTCAAAGTAAAACCTGTCACTCTGCAACCATTTTGAATTCCAGCAGGCTTCAGCTGTAATAAAAAAAAAAGGCACATGTGTGTGCACATGCTCAGTCACTTAGTCGTGCCCAATTCTTTGAGATCCTATGGACTGTAGCCCACCAGGTTCCTCTGTGCATGGGATTCTCAGGCAAGAATACTGGGGTGGGTTTCCATTTCCTCCTCCAGGAGATCTTCCCAACACAGGGATGGAACTTGTGTCTCCTGAAATGGCACGCAGATTCTTTACCAGCTACCTGGGAAGCCCAAGAAAAGGCACACTTCCCCTAAAATTCCTGAGAGGAAAACCAGAAACAGGGAGCAAAAAGAAAAGTCTTAAGCAGAGGTTTTAGCAGAGGACAGGGCCTGGGTTTCAGGGAGGTGAGAGAGGCCCTGTGGCTTGGGGAGGAAGCTCTTCCAGGAAACCAGTGGAGAGCAGCCCACTGGACCAAGTCTGAAGAGTTGACAGGACATCAGAGAAGCAGCCTTGAGAACAGGTGCAAAGGAATGTTGAAGGAACCTGAAGTCCTTTCTCTGAACACACACAGCCATTAAAGTCCTGTTGCCACAGATGGGGAGCTGGGGGCCACACCCCACCTATAGGAAAGCACCTTCTGACTTGATGTGTAGAATCTAAAAGGCAGAGGCCAAACGAGTTGACTCAGCTTGGCAATGGGAGACCCATCTCTGCAGCCTGAGGAAAACTGTTCAGCATTTTACCTGTTTCCCTACACTGGGGCCACCGGGCCTCATCCTGAGAACAGGAAAAGTGTTCAACAGCCTTTCAGACTCTCTGAAAGCAGCTCTTACTTGCTGAGTGACATGGCAGTGCAGGAACATGTTTCCAAATGAAGAACCCACCACTCCAGGTCTAAACAGGGTTCCAATGATACACTCTTAGCCCACAGGAAACAACCTCTAACTGAGATTTCTGCTTTCCTCTGCAGAATTGGCAGCCCAACAATCATGTGGGTTAACCTCAGCAGACCTGAAGACACAAGGGAAAGGGGTTCAGAAAACCCCATGGCTGATTGAGCTGCTGATACAAGCAGGAGCATCAGAGGGCAAACCAGGGCCCACGTGGTGTCGGTTTTAATGTACAGTGATGTAACCCATAAAACAGGGAAAGAAATTTCTTGCTTTGCTTTGTTTTGTTTTGATTATTAGGACCACCTCTCCATTAGCCCATTTTCAAAACAGCTAAGGAAATTTTCAAAACAGCTGTAGGAGCTGGACCACTGGTGCAAGTCACAAGTGGAGCTGAATTACCCTCATGTTACAATCATGGAAAATTAAACATGAAAAGTGGAAGAGGCCTCAGAGATCACTTAATTGACTGATGATTTTTCCACGAAGAATCTGAAGCTTTTTCCACTTTATCATAAAGATAATAAATGAGATTACCTAGCATCTATTGGTCTCTCACTCAGAACTTGACTTACAGCGCTTGTGTAAAAAGTTTGCACTAGTTTATTAGGGTGGCTGTAACAAGGCACCACCAACTGGGGCCTTGAACAACAGCAATTTGTCTCACAGTCCTGGGGGCTATGAGTTCGAGATGAAGGTGTTGGCAGAGTTGGTTCCTTCAGAGGGCCAGTGAGAGAAGCCAATCCATGCCCCTCTGCCCTAGCTTCCAGTGCTTTGCTGGCAATCTTGGGCTCTCCTTGGCTTGCGGAAGCTTCGCCCTGATCTCTGCCTTCATAGTCATGTGCATTCTCCCTGAGAACATGTCTGTCTCTGTCCAAACTGCTTTGCTTATTTTTTATTTTTATTAGTATTATTTTTTAGCCATGCTGTGTGGCATTGTGGGATCTTAATTCCCCGACCAGGGATTGAACCCATGCCCCCTGCATTGAAGGTGAAGTCAACTACTGGATTGCCAGGGAAATCCCAAATAGCTTTTCTTTAAATAAAGACACCAGTCAGATTGAATTAGGGATCCACCTTAAATGACCTTCATTTAGCTAACTGTTATCTGCAATGACCCTATTTCCATATAAGATTATATTCAGAGGTATTGGAGTTAAAGTTTCAACATATGAATTTGGTGGGGGGACATAATTCAGCCCACAACACGACTCTATCTACATTGCAGCTGGTCTTCAGAGCAAGGCTGCAAGCTGGACATGATCTGTATTCTTCAGATGTGTCGGACCCTGAGAAGTAGGCAGCTCCGAGGGCACAGCCAGATAGTCAGGAAGAGCATGGACTCTGGAGCCAGCCTGCCCCATTGGTAGACCAGTCGCACCTCCCAGGAGGTAATGAATGTGGACATGATTTCACCAACCTGTGCCTCAGTGTCTTCATCTGAAGAAACAGGGAGAATATAACTTCAAAACCTTAAAAGCTCTAAAGACCAAAAATTATATTTATAACTCACTTGGCAGCAAAACCTGATCTGGAATAAACTCCTCTGATAGAAAACCCTGTCTTGAGTTACACAAGCTACTTTGTTTACACACCATATACATCTCACTATAGAAATACTGGTGGCTCAGTCGGTAAAGAATCCGCCTACAATGCAGGAGACTGCCTGCAATCCAGGAGACACAGCCTCCATCACTGGGTCGGGAAGATCCCATTGAGAAGGAAATGGTAATCCATTCCAGTATTCTTGCCTGGAAAATCCCGTGGACAGAGGAGCCTGGTCTATGGGGGCTCCAGTCTAGAGGCCTACAGTCTATGGGGTCACAAAAGAGTAAGACACAGCTTAGCGACTAAACAGCAATAAACATTAAGTACATATATTCTTTTTTTAAAAAAATAATGACTGTCTTTTTAAAATCACTCAGATGGTAACCAGAAGAGAAGCATTTGGCCTTTGAGTGCTGGCACGTCTGACATCGGAAAGCTGTGTGCGTAGCCTGAGTTACCGCTGATGCACCAGGGCTGGGACTCATGTCCTTAGGTCCTTAAGCTAGCCTTGTTCATACAGTAAGTTGAAGCACTCTCTACCTTCTGCGAGGATTATTCAGTGAAACCAGGTCTCCTGTTTGTACTGGTTTGGTGGGGCTGCCATAATAAAGTACCACAGACTGAGTAGCTTAAACAACAGAGATCTATTTTCCCACCATTCTGGAGACAGGAAGTCTGAGATCAAGGTGTCTGCAGATTTTTTCAGAGGCCCATCTCTGGCTTGCGGCCTCCCCTGTCCTCACATGGTCTTACCTCTGTGCGTGCCTGGGTCCTAATCTCCTTTTCTTACCAGTCACATTGGATTAGGGCTCATTTAAAGACCTTATCTTCACTTAATTACCTCTTTTAAGTCTCTGTCTCCAAATACATTCACATTCTGAGTGAGGTCTGGGGGGTTAGGACTTAAATACATGAATTTGGAGGGTGGATCACAATCCAGCCCCTGACACAGTTTTAAGACACTGGATGAATTACCTCTCACACTAGCTGTAACCCATCCACTTGCTGGCTCATTTCCGCCCTCAGTGTTTCTCCAAATGTGATCCAGGATCACCTGCAGCCCAATCACCTGGGCGCTTAATCAAAGTAGGGCTGCTCCCCAGACTTTGACTGAGAGTCTGGGGGAGGAGATTGCAGAGCACAGGTATGGTGCTTGCTTGTTTATTGCATTTATATAAAGGCTGAGATTAATTAAAGTGATTCAGGAAAATCCAAGTAGCCTGGTGGCTCCTGCCCCATCCCCACCCCCACCCCACTACAGTGTCCTTCTCCACCTCTGGCCCCTCCCCCTAAAAGAGTGGGTGCAAGAGGAGGCAGAGAGAGAGGGGCCGCCCTGTGGGACATTGGGAGGGGGAGCACAGTGCAGGGTACCCTACTTTCCTGCTCAGAGCCTCCGGGCCCCCTTCAGTGCAGCCAGGCAGAGCTTTGCAAGGTAGGTGCCAGGAGGGCAGGCTGTACCCCAGGCAGTGCCTAGGTGAGCCTGACCATGGGCTCCAGTCATTTCCCGTGGGCAGCACCTCTGCCCCTCTCCCCAGCTCCCAGAGACCTTGGCGCTCTCCTTTGCTCTTGGATTAAAGGACACCTGAGCCTTGAATCATATTTAAGAGACAGTGATGGGGTATTTTCCAGAGCCACACGTTGAACCAAGGAGCAGCAGGTGAGGTGGTTCCTGCAGCTGCTGACTCTGTTCCAAAACATCCAGTGATGTCTCAGGGGTTAGGGATGGGGTAACAGGGGGAGTCATGCTGGCTCCCTGCGAGCTGATGTCAGGGAGTGGGTTTACCATCCACACGAGCATAGCCCATGAACCACGGACCAACTGACATGAGCCTCTAGAGTGGGTGTCTGATGCAGGTGTGTGCGTGCATGCACCCTGTCCCACGCTGGTGTCGGGGTGGCCACCAGAAAAACAACAGTGAGCCAGACTCCAGCTGGAAATGGTTTTTCCAGCACCACGAAAACCATCCAAGTGAATGGCGATAATCCATCCCTCACCTTTCTTTGCCAGTTCTGGCTTAGATTCCTCGTGTCTTAAAATACTTGCCTGACTGAAAATGAGGTGACTCACCTGGACTCAGATTGAACCGAACAGGCAGAAGACACTTTCTTCTGAAGAACTGTCAGAAACCCGTTCAGCGTCAGAGATCTTTCCCATCTCATGTTGTTCCTGTCAAGCAGAAACGAGTTTCCTACTCTCTTCCTCAGGTTTGGAGTTGGTGTTGGAGTCGCCAAAGAAGGTAAAGTGGTTAGAATGTGTCAAACTTTGACACTTGTATTCAACAGAGTTTGAAGGAATCAGGCAGGTTCATCTGAGAATCTCTACCACTTCCTCTGCTCAGTGCAAGAGGGGCCCCATTTTCAAAAAGGCGCTCTCACAAATGCAAGTTCATAGGTGGAAGCCATCACCTCCTTTTAGGGTCCTCTGGTGGCACCTCAGTCACGTCAAGTTCTAACTGTTGGGATTCCATGAATCCCGCACAATTCACTATTTAAAAACTCTCTCCAAGCTGGTAATTTTGAAACGGCGATGTTTATACACTGAATTAATAAAAAGCAGGGTCAAGAGTTTTATTGTCCATTAAACTGTGTTTATTGGTCCTGTTAATTCCACCTGAATTCCACAGGCTGTAAAGTGTGGTTTATTGGAAGTCAGACCTGGATTCAAACAATAGGTTCGCCACTTGTTAGCTGTGCGACTTTGGCCAAGTTACTTTACTTCTCTCAACGATTGTTTCCTCAACTGCCAAGGTGGAACTGATACGATCGTCCACCTAACACGGTAGTGTACATGAACAGAGATCACAAATGTGAAAGTTGCCAGCACAAAGTCTGACCCATAGGGATGCGTTTCTTTCTGTGATGCTTCCTTTTCCTCCTGCAATTTGAAATGAGCATCATTCCTGGCTTGCTGCTGCTGCTGCTGCTAACTCGCTTCAGTGTCCAACTCTGTGTGACCCCACAGATGGCAGCCCACCAGGCTCCCCCGTCCCTGGATTCTCCAGGCAAGAACACTGGAGTGGGTTGCCATTTCCTTCTCCAATGCATGAATGTGAAAAGTGAAAGGGAAGTCGCTCAGTCGTGTCCGACTCTTCGCGACCCCATGGACTGCATGCAGCCTACCAGACTCCTCCGTCCATGGCTTACTAATGTCCTAATATTGACACATTTCAGTATGTGGCTTTCCTTTCGGAATATCATAAATAATCGTCCAGCAGGATTGAGAAATGAGCAGGATACAGAGCCTGAGACCAGCAGCCGCTAAAGTAAGGAGAGGTGGTTTAGATGCTCAGACAGAACATTTGCTCATTTCATCAGGAGCAAAGTGCTCATGGTCACTTGCAGAGAGGCAGGAGTGAGTTGCAGTTTCCTCTTGGAAAGTCTGTAAAAATTCTCTGTGAAGTGTGACAAACCAGAGGGCAGCTCCAAGCAATGCCCCCGGAGCCCAGCCCTCCCCACACGTGGCCTCCATCCTACACCCACCCGCTGCTGTCCACCCTGGTCTAGCCCAGCTCCAGTTTCCACTGATTTCTCTAGCTCTCCCTGTCAGAACCTCAGGTTTTAGCATTTGCTTGGTTTTCCCCTCCTTATTTCATCACTTTGATCTCAGCTTCACACCAAAGAAAAGATGAGTTTGATCCCCACTGCACCCTGTATTAATTGGGTCATTATGGATAAATTACTTAGCCTATTTGAAACTCAGTCTTCTCACCTGTAAATGGGGATCCTACATTGTTAGGTTGTTGTAAAGACTATGAATAAATGCATATCAAAGTATTTTGTAAAGTGCTGAAAAAAAAAAAAAGAATTCAAATCCCTCTTAGCATAAATACCTCCCCGGCACATAGTAGGTGTTCAAAGATACACGTTAGGTTACTTTCTGATTGCAAATCTTTTGCCCTCAACACACCAGGGGTCCTGAACAGTCTTCCAAGGGGCCCATAGGCACCCGGGTGGTTTCTGGGGTAAATCTGACATTTGCTGTGCATTAGCCATGTCCAGGCTCTGGCCTGCGGATGATTCAAGGGATCCCCAAGAGGTAGGTTTTACCCAAGATGCCCTCACCATGTAGGGCAAATGAAGTCACATTAAAACTAATAATCTAGATATTAGTTGGTTATCACCAACTACACAGAACTTACTCCCAGCAAAGCACCCTGCACTCTATACTTTGGGGGAGACCCTGAGGTGAGATGTCCTACCCTTTCTCACCAACAGGTCGGTGGCTGGGAGCCAGGCCCACCCCTTTCCCTGCTCTGCCTTTTTGCTCTGGCAAGCCTGTACTGGGGAGAAGATGACTTTCTCTGCCCATTATGCTCCTTTCCAGGGTTCCTATGACCATGGGCCTGTATTACTACCTCTGTAGGCAATCTATTCGCTTTTAGAGATGGCTTTGCCTAGGAATCAGACTTGGCTCCAACAGGGGATAGGGCCCAGAATAGATCAGCTGCTGTGAGCACAACGTACTGAAACCTACTCCATTCTTGGACCTGGATGCTCTGCCCTTTTGGTGAGCTCACCACACTGGGCTCCTGGCAGCTCCCTACAAGCCCCAGGGTTTCCCCACTAACTGGGCAGACAGGGCCGAGTCCGGGTGGTGCAGGCTCCAACATGCAGGCTTCTGCTACATCAGTGAAGAAAGAAAGGCTTGGAGGGGAAAGGAACTCACCCGAGGTCACGCAGCCAGCATGGGCGGGCAGCCAAACCCAGAGCATAAGTCCAAATCCCATGTTCTCTCTGATCCAGATCCCACGATCAAAGTGGCAACCTGACACGCTGTTCCGACCCTGGCGTCCGCACAGCGGGGCACGGTGTGCCGGTCACTCTTTACTGTATGTACTTTTCTCCTCCCCAGAGGCTCCAGTCTCCTTCTGCTTGGTTTCTGTTAGGATTTATGCTTTCGGCATACAAAACTGGGGATTCCTTGCCATTTCACCCTCCTTAGTTCCCTCCCATTAGATTTGAGATTTATTTCCGTATTATTTGGCTCGTGGTTAAAAGCACTGCAGTACTTGACAGATGAGAGAACAAGCAGGTCTTGGCTACAGCAAAGAGACACCTTATCCAGGGTTAGCAGATCTGAGAGAAACACAAATCCCTCGGTTCCCACAGCCCCCACAACGTGGCCACCCTACCCCAACTCTCTTCATGCCATGTGTGCTAAGTCGCTTCAATCGTGTCTGACTCTTTGTGACCCCACGCACTGTAGCCTGCCTAGCTCCTCTGTCCATGGGAGTCTCCAGGCAAGAATACTGGTGTCGGCTGCATTTCTTCCTCCAAGGGATCTTTCCGACCCAGGGGTCCAACCTGTGTCTCTTATGTCTCCTGCATTGGCAGGCAGATTCTTTACCACTAGTGCCACCCGGGAAGGCCATGCCAACCCCTTGCTCCAGCCTATTTGACCCTGAGTTCTTCTCATTCTGCCCCCCAGAGTAGCCAGGCTCTCAGAGGGCCGAGGCATGTGACCCCTGTGTTACCCTAACACAGCTGTCCCTCCCAGCCTATTCCAGTGACCTGGTCTTGTGACCCTTCCTCACTGACACTCCAGTTCCCAGGAGGGACCCACATCCAGTCCTGGCCCAGGCCTCCTGTCCAGGACCTTGTCTTTCTATCTTAGCCTTTTGCCAAAGCTTTTCTTGGGAGCTGGATGCCCTTTGCCCCAAGATGCTGCCAGGAGGCCTGCCTCCATCTTAACAAACCTTCTCCTGACCACAGAAAAGATGACCCTATTTCCTCCCCAGGCATGAGCTCTCTTGACTGTCCCCAAATTGGGCTGTATCAGTTCCACTGATCAGATCTTTGGGGAGGGAGGGCATGCACAGCCTGTCTTCCTGAGCTGGCCACTTCCTGGGGTCAGGTGACTTGTCACTTTTCTTGGCGGGCTCTTATTTTACCAGCAGCCATCATTCTTGGGTGCTCAGGTAACACAGGGGCAGGATGAGGGGAGGGGACTGAGTTTTCTGTTGTACTTCTCAGAGACCCTATTCTATACCACACAGCCCCCTCCCCGTACTTCCTGTCCTCCACTCTTTCTTGTTCTCCATGGCCTTATCACCAGTTTGATGTCCTACGTGTCCCCCGCTCTCCCGGAGAAGTGAGCTCCCTGAGCTCTGAGTCTGCTTTGCTTGAATGCCTGACCCACGGTGGGTGCCCCATAACCCTGTCGGGTGGATGACTGGAATGCTCAAGGCCTTGGCAGGCAGCACCAGAACGCACACCCCGAGGTGTTGGGAAGACCAGGAGCTCTCGTTTCTCAGCTGTCACAGAGCGCAGCTGCTTCAGGGCTGCCAAAGAGAATTTCCACACCATCTCCATCTTAGTTGGGGCAATAAACCATCTTACAAGGGCTTCCCAGCACTGCACTGGGCACCATGGGAGATGCAATGCTTTCAGGCAGCTTCTTATCCTGACGAGCCTCTGAGCCATCCACCTGGCTGAAAAAGGAGTGTTCCCTTCCGCAAGCCCTCATCTGTCACACCCCCTCCCCCACCATCTCTCTCCTTCCCAGACATGAGCCTACCTTGCTCATCTTCACAGCCCAGTGCCCTGCACGGTGCATAGAAGTGACGAAGGGTAAGATAAATATTTGATGAATAAATGAATACCTGCGTTTCACTTGAGAAAGGCAGCCCCTTCTGAATTAATTATGTGACTCAAATGCCAAGGCATGATGAGTTTATTTTTCCTTATTGTGATTAATGATTTTTTTCCTGAAGAGTTTTTCAATTCTGAGATTTAAGTTTTATATGTAATAAATTTTGAGATATCCTTTATGGACTAATACTCCTTCCCAAAAAGACACAGCATAAATTTTAGAGTAAAATTGATGACTATGTTTTCTCTCCCTAGACCTTAAATATCTCCTTTTACCGAGGGCTGATTTTTTTTAAAATAACGTGGAGTGTTTTATGATATTGAAAATAAAAGTTTGTGAAGAAAAGCTGACACTGTCTTTACTATCTTTCCTGGGATAATTAAACTTTGTATTTATTACAAAAAGCCTTTTTCTTTTTTTTAATAAATACGCTACAACTAATTATCTAGTTCCCTTGGATTTAGGAGATGGGTAATTTACTTTTAAAAGAGGAAATAATACACAGAGAAAAAGTAAGACAGTTGTCACATTCAAAAGAGGAGAGACCAAACAATTTCTAAATGGAACTATTTATGGATTGTATTGGAGAAGGAAATGGCAACCCACTCCAGTTCTTGCCTGAGAAATCCCATGGACACAGGAACCTGGAAGGCTACAGTCTATGGGGTCACAGAGTCGGACACAACTTAGCAACTCAACAATAACAACAATGGATTGTATAAGCTTTAAACCATACTAGACATTCTGTTGATTCAGTTCGGTTCAGTTCAGTCACTCAGTCGTGTCCAACTCTTTGCGACCCCATGAACTGCAGCACGCCAGGCCTCCCTGTCCATCACCAACACCCGGAGTCCACCTAAACCAATGTCCACTGAGTCGGTGATGCCATCCAACCATCTCATCCTCTGTCATCCCCTTCTCCTCCTGCCCTCAATCTTTCCCAGCATCAGGGTCTTTTCAAATGATCATCAGGTGACCAAAGTATTGGAGTTTCAGCTTCAGCATCAGTCCTTCCAATGAACACCCAGGACTGATCTCCTTCAGGATGGACTGGTTGGATCTCCTTGCAGTCCAAGGGACTCTCAAGAGTTCTCTCCAACACCACAGTTCAAAAGCATCAATTCTTCGGCACTCAGCTTTCTTCACAGTCCAACTCTGGCATCCATACATGACCACTGGAAAAACCATACCTTGACTAGACGGACCTTTGTTGACAAAGTAATGTCTCTGCTTTTTAATATGCTGTCTAGGTTGGTCATAACTTTCCTTCCAAGGAGTAAGCATCTTTTAATTTCATGGCTGCAATCACCATCTGCAGTGATTTTGGAGCATATAAGCTTTAAACCATACTAGGCATTCTGTTGATTATGTTCCTCAAATTCAATGATCAGAAATTAGTTATTATGGTAAGAAAATTTAAGAAGAGAAATTTTCTGCCTTGGTTTATGATTATCTTTTTCCTTTTAATGTTTCTATTTATTGATTTGGCTGCACTGAGTCTTACCCAGGGCACTCGGGAATTTTGGTCTTTGTTGCAGCATGTGGGATCTAGTTCCCTGGCGAGGGATCAAATCTGTGCCCCTGGGGTCTTAATTACTGGACCACCAGGGAAGTCCCTAGTTGGTGATTTTTTTCAACCTTAGCAATCTACACTGATAACAATTTATGGATAAGTGCACAGTGCCAGTTCACTTCGTGCTGTGGAAACACTCCACTCAAAGCTGAGAGTTTTAGAAAGTTAACCTCCCAAAATGTGACGTGGTGTGCCTCTGCTGCACCTGCCTCCATAACAACCAGTACAGCATTTCTGCTAATGGTATCCAGATTGTTTTTGAGAAAAGCCATGTCTCTCCCCATTCTCAGTTCCTGAGGTTAGAAATAGTCATGTGATCTGGGCTTGACCAATCAGGAACTGATTCAGAGACAGGGACATGACTAAAGATGGGCCAGTGGGAGCCTGGTTTGGGACTGTTGCTGGCGCTGTTGAGAAAGATGTGTTTTAGCTTTTGGAATTGCTAGTGGGAGCTTCTGCCTGAGAGTGAAGCCAACACAAAGGAAAGCAGACAAAAGGTAAATTCAGCTCACACTGCAACTTGGATGTATTAACATTGTAATTTCTCTAGTTTACTCATAATCAATCTTGCCTTCCACAGGTTAGTAAGGATTAAAATGAGTTTAAATCTTGGTACAATCCAATAATTTCAATATCCCCTTTGAGAACATGCTCAGTTTATCAGGTGGTCTTTCCCATCTCCTTCTCCACCGATGAAGATGATGGTGTCTGGCCAATATTCACCTGTACATTGTCACTGAACTTTTTAATAAAAATACTGAAATATACCTGGAGTAGTTGGTTAGCAAGTGCTACCTTGAGTTCCCTAAGCACCTCCCTTTCCCCCCCTCCCTGGGACTTCTCCCTGAGCTTCCCACAATCCATCAATGAAGACATTAATCTTGGACACAGCAGGGCACTCCATTAAGACTGGTCAGGGCCTGAGCCTGATTTTTAAATGCTTTGGTCGTCATCCCTGCAGGGTGTATATGGTAGCGGTAGAAGTGGGGATTGTGCTTCTGTGTCTCTCCTCAGTGTGGAGAGAAAAGGAACCCGTGGCCTTGCACCCACTGTTGGGCATAGAGGCACCATGTCTGGCTGTCAGGACAAGGTCCACGTTTTGCCTGGACTGGACATGCTGCCAGCCTCTGATGTGAAGTCTATGGACGGCGAGTTTGTCATCCACCCTCAGCTTCCCCGATGGCTCAGTGGGTAAAGAATCAGCCTGCAATGCAGGAGACACAGAAGACATGGGTTCGATCCCTTAGTCAGGAAGATTCCCTGGAGTAGGAAATGGCAACCCACTCCAGTATTCTTGCCTGGGAAATCCCATGAACAGAGGAGCCTGGTGGGCTACGGTCCAAGGGGTTGCAAAGAGTCCGACACGATTGATTGATAAGCACAGACTCAAGTCTGAGGAAGTGCTTCCCGGCTAACGTGGTCTCTTCTCTGCTCTTCCAGGTGCTTCTGACTCCCTGTCAGTCCTAGTCCCAGGGGTCCACCTGCAGCCAGGACTGCTGAGTCACCTTACCACAGTGATCGTCCTGGCAAGCTGGACACAGGTTTGCTGCTACATCCAGGTAGGTTCAAAGCTACATGGGGACCTAGCATAGCTTAAAAAGTCCTTTGTGGGCCTCCCTTTATCTGACCAACACCAGACTACCCAGGCTGTCCCTCTCATAATTCTGCAAATGGCAGAGGATAAGGTCCTCCCATGTTTGCAGGGCTAGTTGATACTTTCCTAAACAAGTTGCTCCTTCCTCGCCTCTGGTCTTGTTCTGCTGCTTCTGTCCTTCCACAATCCCCCTTTCTCCTTCTGTCTGGACCTCCCATACATAAAACCCAAAGTTTAGTCTACCAAATCCAGTCCTTCATCTGCTAAAGAGGAAGGTTATAGGATGTAGAGGTTATTTTTCTCAAGGTAAGAGCTTGAATTACATGGCTATAGTCTTGTTACAAACTCTGTTTTTGAATGTCAGAAGCTGAGTGTTTTCTTTTTCTTTGCATACCTCCTGGCAAGACTCTCCATCCCATCCCCCAGCAGCAGATAAATGCCTTGAGTAGACTAAATCCATATGCTCTGAAAGGCAAAAGAGAAAAGCACACTGATAACTTTAAAATAATCCCTATTCCTTCTGACATCTTTCAAGCCCCCAAACCTAACCATGCCTAAAGCCAGTAGATGCAGTTTAGCAAACCAATAGGCTTCATTTTGGATTTAGCTGGTTCGAGCTGGGTTTCAATCACCTGCTATCTGGAGACCTGACTGACATGGGAATAACAGCATCTAACTTACAGGATTTGTGTGGCATTTGGCACAGCTCCACGTGCATTTGATGGCTGCCATAGCTGGATCCTGACACAGACGAACCTTGCTTTGCAGAACTCCTGAGTCTGTTTCTAAACCTTCCCAATGCATTGCTTTCTCTCACATGGTAGAAAGAAAAGAACCACGGGAGAGGAATCCTTCCTTTGGTTTATCTGGGATCAGAATCCCCTCTCCTCTCATTCGCCCCTGTGGAGGCTCTACGTAGATCCCATCCTTGTCCTGTCTGTTAACCCTTCCTGCTTCTCCCTACCCTTTAAGCACGTCTCAGCTTCCCGCAATAGAAAGGCAATGACAAAAACTCACGCGCAGCTGTAACTTCCCCTTCCCTGCCAGCTCTTCTGCAGCAGTGGGCTGTACCCACTCCCCCTGATGCTTCTCTGGCCTGCCTCCATCGACTTCTAAGCCCCTGGGACTCGGTTTCTGCTCTCATGTTCCCACTGAAACTGGAGTCACACGAGTCAGTAATAACTTCCTCATTGTTGAGCTCAACAGGCACATTCCAGGGCGGGTGCACTGGGCCTCTCTGTGTCATTTCCCGCTCCCTACTACCTCCTCACCCTGAATAGTCTCATTTGCACTGTTTGATGCCACTTTTTGTTTCTTCTAGTTTTCTTCCCACTTCCCTGCTGCCTCTTCAAGATCCCTATTCAGTCTTTGGAAGCTGGTGTTGTCAGGGTCTCATCCCCACTGTGATCTTCTCAGCCTGCCTGCTCTGAGTCATCTCAGTCCCACCGCAGCTTCAGAGACCACCTCTATGTCGACCCTTCCCCAGTGGGCATCTTCGGGCTTTTCTCCCATGCTTGGCACCCATATTTCTAACTGCCTCCTGGAAGTCTTCCATGGAAGTTCCACAGGCACATTAAAAATATATATTCAAAACACACCATCTTTCTTAAATGGTATCACCATCCATGAAGCTGCACAAAGAATCTGGAAGTCTTGAATTCCCATTTTCCTTTCCCCTTTCCCTGCTTACTGAGGCAGACCCCTGTACCTGGCAGTATATAACGGGTCCTCAAAGCAGCGTGTGAATGGATGAATGAACTCTGGGGACGCAGAAAACCAGGCCTCTAACTTGAATCTAAAATTTGATGCTGTGTTACCTTTCACAGTTTTTCACTGCTTCTTCCTTAATAGGAGGGACCATCATTGTATCAGATGGTCTTCAACTCTGGTCATCTGTGACTCCAAATGACTCGAGTCTAATACCTTAGGTGCTTAACTGCTATTCCTTCTTGTCCACTTAACTCCATTGCTGCTTCTTGTGCCCTGTCCACCTAAGAAAAACATAAACTGCACCACCTCACAGAACATATTTCACCCTGATAAGAGGCCCCAATGTATCTCTGCAGCCACCATGAGTCACAGTGAGAGTTGGGCGGGGAGGAAGGGAAGAGGGAGGGGGTTGGACAAGGCAGCAGGACGAAAGATAACCAGAGGCCATTTCCTCCTTTCCCTGTCTTGCCAGGTCACGTAACCCTGTGCGAGTCTCCCCAAGTGCTGTGCTTGGGAAAGTACCTTCCCTCTGGTGCCTACTTCTGTCTGGAAATGAGAACTGTGATTGTCTCAGGAACGCCTGTGAGCCTAGCACTTTTGACTTCTCAAAACATTGCGTGAATATTTGTTTGAGTGACTTACAAGTGCAGGCTACACGCTAAGCAATGTGCACCTTATCTCATTTAAGCTCTGTGTGTGACCTTAGTATGTAGGTCCTTTTTTTTTTTTTTTTTTTTTTAATCTCTGTTTTGCAGACGAGAAAACTAGGGCTTAGAGAGGTTAACTGCTTCACCAGGCCATCCAGCCAGCAAAGCAGCAAATCAAACCCAGGACTGTGTCACTCTATGCCCAAGTCTCCCATGGCCACGGTTTCGCTGCTTCTGATGTATTTGTGGTTATCTTTCATACCATACACACATTTAGGACATGGTAAGTCCAGGCGCTAGATAAATGCTCAGTGAACAAGTGCCTAAACCATGACAGTAAGAATTGGATCTGGTCCCAGATTGCAGAATTCACAAGTGCAGCGTCAGGCGGTTTCCAACACTTCCCTGGACCTCAGTTTTCTTATCTGTAAAATGGAGGCACGAACTAAACGCCCTTCAAAGGACCTTTAGCCTTCTGTGACTCTTTTCCAACAGTGCCGTGTCCCGAACGCGTTTCCGGAAATCTGGACCAACAGGGCTTGGGTTCTCTGAAGGGGCCCCTCCGCCCCACCGCTGACGCTTGCGCCCTGGCGCCGAGCCCGCGAGCGCCTCGGGCCCTCTCCGCGCATGCGCTAGCCTTGGTGGCCGGACCTCAGGCACCCGGGGCCAGGTGACTCCCTTCCCCGGCTCGGGGGAATCAGTGCCCCAGGTAGGGATGGAGTGCTCCTGCCAGGAATGAGCCGGGGCCACCAGGGAGGCGCCTGCCCTGGTTAGCAAAGGCCATAGCCTCCCCAAGACCCCTGGAAAGCTGTTCCCCTGCGGGAGAGCGTGTTCCCGCCTCCGCGCCCGCGCGCTGAACGTGCCAGGCAGCACAGAGAGGCCGTTCTTTCCCAGCACAGATGGAAACGCTCCCTGGCACTGCGGTCCGGGCGTGGAGGAGGGGAGGGCCCCGCCGACTCGGAAAGCCGGGGAGGATTTTCCTCTCAAAAAACCATACTGCTGATTAAAATAAAACCGTCTGAGGTCACCGAGGACATTTATCCAACTAGGCGTGGGGAATGGGAGGCGTGAGGCATCACCTGATAGTCTAAGCTCCTAAAGGGCAGCAGGCACCGCAGGGAGGCCCACTCTTCACTGCTGCTTGGGGATGAATAACAGACTCTGGACAGCTATTTTTATACTGGATGAAACACGGAGAGGGAGAGGGTGTGTGTGTGTGTGTGTGTGTGTGTGAGGTGGGAGCCATAAGGGAGAGGACTTAGAGAACACGTGTGTGTGTGTGTGTGTGTGTGTGTGTGTGTGTGTTGGGGAGGTGGGAGCCATAGGGGAGAGGACTTAGAGGTGAGAGGGTGTGTGTGTGTGTGTGTGTGTGTGTGTGTGTGTGTGTGTTGGGGAGGTGGGAGCCATAGGGGAGAGGACTTAGGGAGAGAACAGGGAGCAGCCTCTTCCCTGCTCACCCTGTGATCTTACTCCTCTTCCCACTGCAGATTCTAATTCCCCAGAATTAACTTCTCAAGAGGTTAAGCATTGTTTTTTACTTTGAAATCAGAAAAGGAAAAAGGATGCTAATCATGCTAAGCCCTCTCTCTCTCCTCGTTGGCCATCTTTTGAATGTCTAAGTGCAGGGTTATGGATCTGAGTTCCCCTTTCCCCACTCAGGGATCATGGGGTGGCTTCTAGGAGGTTGGGGTCAGTGGTCTGGAGGAGACAAAGAAGAGCAGCCCTTCTACCAGGAATCCATTCAGGTTGTCACTGCTTGGTGTATGACTCTGTCCTGAAAGCCCTGCTTCTTCAGAAAGGGATTTTTTTAAGCCGAGTTAAGTTCTGGGAAGGCAGAAAGATGTCCACAAAGGGTGGTTGCTTTGAATGTTGGGCTGACCTGAGGCAGGCAGAAACTGTGTCTGTGCTTCTTCTGTCAGGATAAATACTGTGGTGAACTCCCCACTCCCAGGAAACATGCTGCGGGAGACGGCCACAAGCTGAGTGGGGAGCCACTGCTGACACCAGTTCATGTCAGACCACTGTTTACTTTGATTCCACTGAGCTTCATTTTCTCCCAAGCCCTAAGAAATCTGGAAAAAGAGACGTTGACTATAACGTCAAAATTTAAACAAGGCATGAAATAATCCCTAACATTAAAATGAGATTGTAAAGGGTCACCATCTTAAGGGTTTGCTTAGTGGACCTTTCAGAAGTTTTTGTTTGAGAAGTATGGAGACAAAAAACACCTTCCCCGAGGAGGAAAGTTCGTCTGGAGCTCTTTATTTCATTGGTCACTTCTAAGATTCACCAGATCACGATAAGGATAAAGGGTGGAGACATGTGGGGTGCATGGGGGGAGACTGTGCTTCAGCTGTGACTAATGTCTGCAACAATGAGAAGAAAGTAATCTTTGCCTTCTGCAAAGGGAAGTTGGGAGTCAGACTTGTGGGGAAGCATCCAACCCTGCAGGACAACAGCCTCCTCGGTTCCAGGACGGCTGGGCTTTTAGACATTCATCCACTTCTTCCAAGGGACACTCAGAGAAGATGGTGTTTTAGCCCTGGTGGTCCAGTGGTTAAGACTTCGCCTTCCAATGCAGGGGGTACAGGTTCAATTCCTGGTCAGGGACCTAAGATCCCACATGCCTTGTGGTCATAAAACAGAAGCAGTATTGTAACAAACTCAATAAAGACTTTAAAAATGGTCCACATAAAAAATTCTTTAAAAAAGAAAGTGGTATTTTATTAAGGAGATAATACAGTTTGGGAGCTCTTCCATGGCAGAAACCGCCCCCCCCCCCCCCCAATACCCACAATATCTGTATGCCAGGTCCTTTTTAGGCAAGGTTAACAGGAGATCCCCCAAATGATCATTATTATTATTTGTTTGCATGTGTGTTTATTCTGGTTTGCTTTTAAAAACATGGTAGATTTTCTATACCCAAATGGATGAAGATTCTGAGAGCTTTCAGATCACCCAAAAAAGAGTGGGAGCAGAACCATCCATATCCATTCCAGCAGACAGTTCTACACTAGTCCTCTCTCTTCTGTCCCTGATAGATTTAGTGATGGTGCCACAGGTCTATTCAAGTGCCATCCTCCCCTTCAGTCATCTTTACGGGACTGTCACTGTGTGTCCATAGCAGCTTAACCTAGGTCTGAAAAATCAGAAAATCAGGCTCCTGAAGAGATTAGGTTTCACAGGAGATTAGTATCAATAATATGCCTTTGTGGGTATCCTATCAGCTATCACATTTATTTTTAAGAAATCCAAAATATCTGAGTTCGAAATTTAGTGTCCTTTTCCCGTGATATAGTACAGGAGAAAGGGTTCCGGAAGTGGCAACTTAATTTGTATCTAATTTCGGCAAAATAATTGCAGACTGCTTCCAACTTGAATGAGCAGTGAGGTATAGCTCCCAGTAGTTACTTATTTTAGAAGCACTCCCTCAGGATGAATGCTAGCTATTTTCAGTTGCGTGTGGGAAAACCAAGGGCACTGCCAAGCTGTGGCAAGTTGGCATCGCGCATATGAGCTGTCGACCTCAATGCTTAGTTCCACTCAGATTCATTTCTAATTTCCAGTTGGCGTGTAACCTTTTTCTTTATTCAATTTGGGGTCCTGATCACTTCCTTTCTCTGCCTCCCTACCTTCCCACCTATCTCTACCCACACAGGCAGCTTTTGGCTGAATCCATCTAATAATAACAGTGTGAGTGCCAAGTGGGTTGTATAAAATCCTTAGGGAGAGATGTGAAATGAAGCACATTGTTCTTCAGGGCTCCTGAGGACCAGAGTGTACCCATCGACAAAAACAAACTAATATGCAGTGAAATTATATGCCTTTCTCTATAATTTATGCAGAATGAGATAATGCTGTGATCGTGCCTGAAACAGCTATGGTGTGTGTCGTGGGCAGCCTCTAAAACAGCCCAGTGATCACCACCTATGAGTATTCACTCCCTGTGTGAACTGCCTTCTCATGTGGGCTGGACCTAGTGACCCTCTAAACAAACAGAAGATGACAAAAGTGATGAGATGCCAGTTTTTGAGATTAAATTACAGAAGATGTCTTTCCCCCCCTCTCTGTCTCCTCCCCACCAGCCCCCTCCCTCTGTTTTCTCTCTCTCTCTCCTTCTATCTTTTTGCCAACTGCCCATATTGGGAGCTTCCCTGTGGAGAGGCCCATGTGTTAAGGAACTGATGTCTCCAGCCAGGAGACAGTGAGGACCTGAGGCTGACCAACAGCTATGTGAGTGAGCCTGGAGATCAGCCTCCCTTGTGGAACTTTGAGATGACCACAGCCTGTGAGCCCCTGAGCGAGAGGATCACTAAGCTATGCCCAGATTCCTGGCCCACAGAAACCGTGAGATAATATATGTTTGTTGTTTTATGCACCTAAGTTTTGGAGTAATTTGTTATAAAATAGAAACACTAGTATTAATACTAATATTCCCTTAAGCAGGTAGTTAGGAACTTCCAGTGACCCCACCAGAGGTCTGTCTCCAATCTCACCTCCAGCTACAGCCCCTACCATCACCTCTGGGCCTGTTTTTTGGCCACGTCTTACTCTTATGTATTTTTGTGTCTTTATATGAGATGTTTCTTCTGCCTGAAATAACCTGTCTTCTGTTCTCCATCTAAATTCCTGCTCATCCCTTGACATTTGGCTCAGATAGGTCTTCTGGAAAGCCTTCCTAAGCCCTCCAGGCAGAGCGCCTGTCCCCGTCCTCCACCTGTGCTGTGGCACCCACACGGTGTGGTCCTGATTGGCAGACCTGCTAGGCAACAGCTCCTGGAGGGCAGGAGGCGTTTATTCATCTTCCAGTTCCTGGTACCTAGCACAGCTCAGTGATAAAGCACCATTCCTGGAACAGATCAATGGCTGTTTTGCAGAAGCAAGGGTCTTAGGTAAAGGAGGACACGTGGTAGCTAGTTCCACCCCCAGCTAATGCAGAAATCCTACATAGCATTCTCTAAGCATGTGGTAGAAGAATACTTTAATTGGACAGTACATGAATGTTAAGTACTCAATCAGCAGATCCAGTGCTGTAGCAGCATGCAGTGTTGTAAAGCTCTCTTGGTCTGCTATCAACCCCTCAGCCCTTCAGTTAAGGTCATGGGAGTTGACAGTCCTGTAATCTGAGTTGTTGTCATTTCAACCCATGACCTTTGATATGTTCCAGGCATCACAGACCTTCCTTCCCTTCATTTTTAGAGGAGGCCAGAAAGAAACCATGAAGGCATCTTTAGGGACAAATCTGGAAGAAGGGCAAGTTGCATTTTTATCTCAGATGGCAATCTAGCCCATGAAGAGAGGGCTTATTGCAGGGGAGGTTGTTGGGAGATGGTGAAGGTGTGGAATACATTGTAGGCCTATCTACTTCATCACCACATCCTGATAGTTGTGCTTCTTAATTGGGATCTTCCCCCTTTCTCTCCTCCATGGTTCTTCTCCTAGTTTTGAATTTACCTGTAACAGCTTCTTCACTGGTCTCATGACCTCCACTTGTGACCCTTCCCGAAATGTTCTTCTTTCCAAGCTCTTGTATCCAGAGCAATCTTTCTAAAGTGCACATTTGACCCCATCGCCTGTCCACTTAAACACTTCAGTGGCTCCCTGTGCATGGCCTGGCTCGAGTCCAGCCTTGTCCTACATCCTGTACCCATCCCTCTCTGTGCTCTGTTCACACTCGCATCTTTCACGACCTTGAAGGCACAAGTACCATCCCACCACAGAAGGGCACAGACCCTCTTGCCCTAGTTAATCCTGTTCCTTCAGATTTCATGTCACTCGCCAATTCCTCAGAGATTTCCCTGACATCTCTTATTAAATCAAACCCCTTATTACTTACACAATAGAAAAGGAGATGACCTTGATCAAATAACCACACATTGCAATGTTGTGTTAATTTGTGTGATTATTTCATCAAGGTCATCTCCTTTTCTATCCTGTAAGTTCCATGAGGGCAGGGACTATGTCTATTTTTGCTGACATTGTGTTCATGGTACCCAGTATGACCCGGCAAAGAGTGGAGTGGGCATTCAGTCAGTATTTGTTGACCTGAAAGGAATGAATTTTGGGTGCTATTAAGGGTACATGGAAGAAAAACAGAAATGCAGGAAGTGTGAGGATTTAATGGAACCCAAAGCTAGGGCATAGAAGGATAATTTGAATGTACCAGTTTCTTTAGACTAATACAAAATTTGCAGAAGTGCACAACATTTATAGCTATGTGTAACTTCCCTTAGCCCAGGCCACAGCCGCCTCAGGGAAAAGGAAGGATTTGGGGTCAGTTCCCGGAGGTCTGCCTTCTTAACCTCTTCTACTCATGCAGCCACACCAGCTCCGCCTCCCTGGGGACTCGTGCCAGCGCTCCTTTGCAGGGAGGTGGGGAGGGCTGTGCTGGGTCCAGAATGATCACGGGGGCCCTTTCTCAGGAGCTCCGCGTGTTTGTGTCACTGCAACCCCAGCGCAGATCTGGCAGAGGTCCGAGGCCGACATGCACCTCCGCCCTTCTCCGCTGGGGGCGCAATGGCGCCTCCCTTTGCACCTGCAGGTGCTTCTGAGCCCTCCTCCCCTCCCCCCGCGGGGCGGGGGATTGGTCCCGCTACCCGCTCCTCTCCCGTAGTTGATTCCTATCCTTCCTCGATTGTCCTCTCGCTCAGCAGTTTTGTAGCAGGGAAATCATTTCCTCTTATTTGCTCATGAATCTTAAATGGAGGGGTCTAGGGCCTGCCGGTTTCATTTCTCAGTCTGTTTCTTCCAGGGCCTGACGGACTGGAATGTTTCAGTAAATGTTTCATCCCACAAACATTTAGTGCATCAGAGAGAGAGAAAGAGAGAGAGATGAGCACATGGGGCCCTTGTCCCAGGAACGTGTCTTCTTCCAGAGTTCTTTACAGGTACCGTCACCTCAGGATGAGGTATTCAGCTGTCAGGCCCTGGCTGAGAATCCATCCTAGCTATACTAGTTTTTGCCAGGAGCCAGGAATTCAGAAGAATGTTAATCTGTTTTTCTTCCAGCTTTTCTTACACAGATAACAATATTATTACCCTAAGCTTTTACAGTGCAAGTCAGTACACAGATCACAGGGTCCAAGAGGGCTCCTGAGTCATTTGAGATAATTACCTTTTTTTTTTTCTTTCTAGGTCTTCCATTTCTGTGAATCAGCGATGTGGAAAACCCAGGCCTCAGAAAAATTAAGGGAGGCTTGAAGTGAGCAAAGCAGAGCAGAGTGTTGGCAGGAGCTGAGGGCTGCCACAGCGGGAAAATCAAGCAATGCGTCATCTAGGAGAACTCGTGGTGCTGTCTGCCTCCTCTCAGCAGCATCCACACCGGCTGGGACAGTCAGATCACTGTGACTTGGGCAGAGATGAAAACATGCAGCATAGCCAAGGTATTATAGAGGTGTGTGGTGTCAGGACGGCCTGTGCCAGCCTCATTTACTTTTCTGTCATTTGAACAAAGCGGTTGTTGGGCTAACCTTGTTGTGACGAGAATCCACAACAAATCCAAAAGCCTCTGCCCCCACCGCCTTCGCCCCGCAGCACAGCGCGGTCGTCTTTTCAGTGGCGTGAGCCTCATCACATGGCGATTGATGGATGAACTGTCCCTTCTCTCGCCCAGAGCTCCTCCAGGCAGGAACCTTGGCCCAGTTTCTTCTATGTCTCAGAGGCCTGGCACTGGGCTCGGCATCTAGTAGGTATCTGATGAATAAATGAATGGGTATCGGGACATATGGGAGACATAAGGGGCTCCTACAGTGGGAATGAGTTCAGTAGCGCCATTCTGTGTTAGTTCTCTACGGTTTGCAGGACCCAAAGGAGGAATAATTTGTCCTCTGTATAAAAAGCATGTCTCATGTGGGGATTGCACAAGGGAAGGTGCTGGCCAGCTGGGTATCAAGGTGGGCAGAGGTAGAGGAAAATGGGGAAAATGACATAGGAAATGATGGTGTTCGTCCTAGGGACACTTCATAGCATCCCACACAGAGCCCCGATTCTCCAGGAAATTGACAGAGTGCCTGGCGGAGGCCAGAGCACGGCTGGGGGAGGCCAGCTCTCAGGGAGCCGTTCCTCAGCCCCCACAAAGACCCTCAGGCGGACTCCCACGCTTTCCCACAATCGTCCACTAGGGGGCAGGCGGAGGCAGGAGAAAAGGTGAGACGGAAGTCTCTAGGCTCTTGGGTTGGGCTCATCAGGCAGCGGTGCACCCAGGCTCACATCCAACAACACCCTGGGCTGTGTGTATTACTCAGACAACATGGCCCGGCCTCTCTTCCTGCCTGTCGTTGTCTCTGTGATTTTATATGGTATGACCTGCGACATGAGTTACCACGAGACCATGGTAACTAAAGTACACAGCTCGGTGTAAAGGTAGATAAACAGGAAAAAAACGAATCCCTAGTTTTCCAACTTTACTCACCATTTGTGGTTTTTCTATCCCTGCCTCACCTATTCTTTATTATCCTGAACAATCAAGATGTACCTGAATTCCAGGACTTTTAAAAATGAAAAGATAAATGAGGAAAACATGCCCTGGTCTCCTATCATCTAGCCTTGAAGAGAGCGACTCATTTCCTCATGTGCAAGTTATCACTTCCTCTGGATATCCTGTCCAACACTCCTCTTGTGTACCAACATACCATCTCAAGGGAAAATTATGTTCATGATAATTCCCACATGCCATGAAAAGTAATTTCCTGCTAAGAAACTGCTGGTGATGAAAGTTCTTAATTGGTTTAAAATTTTCCTAATCCTTGAAGATTGAATATAAAAAATACAACTGCTCTCTTGTACAAATAATCCTTCTATACATATTATTCGGCCCATAGACCTGTGACTCAAATAAACTAGATTGAGCATAAAGGAATAAACATTTTACCAGGCCAGCTCACAGAAATGAAAGTCCTTGTGTAGAAACGAGCATTATTTCATACAAAATCAGAGCGTTTGAAAGCTGTTTTCCTGCCTGCTGAGAAAGTCCGATTAGAACCCCATCAATGCTTGATAACATTAACAGAAAACTTTGCTTTAATGAAGTTAAAGACTCTTTAATGAATTGCGTCTTTAATTAGAATGGAAACAAACCAACCATATTACATGAGCCATTGGAAAATGGTAGTCATCCTGAAAGAAACCGTTTTCTAGTGGAATCAGAATTCTTATGCAAACCTTTTCAGGCTGCAGACGTCTTTGAATGCTACCCTTGATTTCATTCCAACAGCAATCACAGCTGAGAAATATAAAGTATGATGTCAAGTTACTTTAATGGTTTGCAAAATTCTCAAGAATTTTCTAAAAATATGCATTTTCAATGATACCATAGAGTAGTTGGTCTAAAATTGACTTTCAATTAAAAGCATAAACAAACAGACCTGGATATATTTGGACACAGATGTTGCTGGAGGTTCCAGATTCCATTGTTTAAAGGTATTCCATAAATATGACAAAAATTGTGGAGAAGACATCCATCTGATTGGGTATTCAGGTTTACAAAGGGAAGTAATTACAGGGCCAGAGACTGGGTGTCAGACCTCATTCATCTAAATTCTCTTTCTCACATCAACCTAGCTTGACCTTGATTTTTTTTAGATGCAAGTAAAGGACATCAATGTAATTTGAATAAACCAGTGTTTTAAATTCCCTGAGGAGTCTGGAATCAGAAATGACAGACTCGATGGACATAAGCTTGAAGGAGTAACCAACTCTTAAGTAATTATGGTGGTTTTAAAAACAGTATCTTCCTTTCTTACTCAGTTAAATTTTCATTTTTCTCTCAAGGGAACATTTATTTGTCTGATTCTTTGGAAAATACCCAAATGCTGGTTTCCACCCCTCCCCTCTCCTCCCTGACATCCCCACCAGGCCCTCACTGCCTCTGCGGTGGCCTCTGTGGTCCGTGGCCATCTCTGCTGCTAAGTGACCTCCAACCTTCCTCGCCTTTCTCTGAGGGCAGGGGCCTCTCTTCTCTTCCTGACAAAGCACTTTCAGTCAACTCTTGGATTTCTTCATGGTTGATTAAACTGTCTGTGTTTATTCAGGACCCTTCTCCTCTTTCTGTGTCCGGCTGCTGACCTTTCTGTGGGTTCACTGTAGAGGAGAAAGCTCCCAGGGCAGTCCATCTGCCTGCTTGTTTGCAGCTCTGGTAAAGATTTGGTCCTGGAAAATGTTTAGGCCATTGAAATATCAGTACATCTTCAAAACATGTGACTTTTCACCTGGGCAGTTTTCTAAGTTGCTGTTACTGAATGAGATTGGAGGCACATAAACAAACACGAGATGCCCTGTGAGTCAGAGCTGCTAACATCTCCCTTGAACCTCACCAATGCTGATGGTTCTTGCCACTAGGCTCCATGGGACGTCACAGAGTTGTGTTTCCTAATAAGAGCAGTTGTGGCCTTAACCAAGGCTTCCCAGCTGGTTCAGTGGTAAAAGAATCCATTTGTCAATGCAGGAGACACAGGAGACCCAGGTTCGGTCCTGGGGTTGGGAAGATACCTTGGAGAAGGGAATGGCTACCCACCCCAGTATTCTTGTCTGGAAAATTCCATGGACAGAGGAGCCTGGCAGGCTACAGCCCATGGGGTAGCAAAGAGTCAGACATGATTGAGACTGAGCACAAGAAAACATGATGGTCTTAATTGCTTGGAAATGGGAAAGAGAGAGAAACTGAAGCACAGAGTCTTGTTGAGTGACCAAAAGACAAGCCAGAACAAATATCTTAAGTCAGAAATTCTTTACAGAAATTCTTGTCAGCCTGATAACTAATCCTCAGCCTGTGTCCCTGGTCTGGGGCTCACAGACAAGTTCAGCTTCCCCCAGAGGCACCCAGGCTCTGGGCCCAGGCCAAATGCAAGTTCTACCACATGCAGGCATCGCCCCCTTCTCCAAACACTATACCATCTGGGGCTGTACCTCTCAAAATGACATTTTAAATTTTTGCGTATTTGTGTATGAATCTTAGAGGCACAGGGGCCGTGCCTTCTGCATCTCTGCCTGTCTGGAAGCATGCAGTGCATGCTTTTGTGAAAGTGTAGATAAATGGAGGTGCTGATGGACGCTCCCCAAAGGCCTTCTCTTTCATTCTTTCAGTGCCCCCTTGCTCACTCAACTAGCTCTACCCTTCGTCACCATTCTTAGAATATACTCAGCTTCTAGCCTGCACAGTTGGCATGACCCAATTTTTCTCTTTCTTTATTTGTTCATCTCACCTTTTTATGTCTAGTCTTTACTCTCCAGCTCATTCTGTAAACTCTTGGAGGCCAGAGGTTTCCTGGGACTCTTTTCACCAATCACTTGACTGTAATACAGTGAGAGGCTGTCTGCTTAATGGAGTTCAGAAGATGATGCTTATGATGAGAGCAGTGGCTTACTAGGGCTGACTGCTGGTCCTGTTCAAAGCGTTTGATGGCCCAGGATTTGCTGTGGACTCTCGGTCACCATCAAGCTCTCTCTCGTTATGAATCCCTCATGTACACTGTTGGGTTTACTGGCATGTGAGTTGGTGAGAGACCAGGAGCATCAGCCTCTGAAGGCAGGGTTTCTCAGCAGCGGCTCTTTGACATTATGGGATAATTCTTTGTTGGAGGTGGGGGTGCTGTGGTGTGTGTTGTAGGATGTTTGACAACATTCCTCATCTCTCCCTCACTTGGTGCTGGTAGCATTCCCCGGATGTGGCAATTAAAACTGTCTCCACACATTGTCATATGTCCCTGTTAGTGGGGGAGGGGGTTGGTGCCAAGCCTGCTGCTTAGGGGCTACTGCTTAAGGGATAAAGCTGAAAGAAAAACGGTCATAACCAGAGTTGCTTCCTTTCTCCAGGGAATTTTTTTTTGGCTTTTAAGAAAAAATGTAACCAGCGTGGTGTCTTGGCCTAGTCAGTTTTGGGGAGAGTCTCCCAAAATGAATTTAAATTATACAGTACTTCACCTCTTTGCCCCCTTTTCCCCCTTAGAGGCCATTTTTCTCCCCATCATTATCACTGGGCTGGGCTCTGCTTTCTGTGGCTTGATCCCATCTTGTTTTAGGAATCTCACTGGCTTTCAGCAAACTCAGAGAGGCACGTGATGAACCACTCAAGGAGGCGGCTGGCTGGAGGTGCTGGGCAGGGCTGCCTGCTGTCCTCAGCCTGGACATGGCCCTTGTGAGGACATTGTGCTTGGGGATCTGCTCCTCCCCTTTGGGCAAAAACCAGATTTTTATCTCTTCCCTGGGAGTGAACAGGCCATCGGAGCAATAATCCATACAAAACAAACACACCAGAAACTAGGCTATAAACCAGACTGCAACCATATTGCTCTAAAACGCTTATCTCCTCAGAGCTCAGGCTTTGAGCTCTGAATGTGGGCAGCATGAATGTGGTGGACCATCCAGAGTGCATGCAGGGCCCCAGGCCCTGGCCGGGTGCCTGGCCCTTTCTTCTGTCTGTCTGTCTCAGCTGCCAAGGGATGACCCTTGTGGGCTGGTGGGAGAGTGGGGGAGGGAGGGAGGGAGGAGGCTGGTGTCTGGGAGGACAGTGGGAGCAGAAAGTTGTTCACAGCCTTTAGACATCATTTACAATTTCTGCTTCACTTACAGGTCAGGTCCTGAGGCTGAGTGCCAGTTACCCGTTCTGAGCAGACACCTTTCCAGTAGACGCCCATTATCAGGATGCCTAGGAAACTGCAGTAGCTGAGATGGATGTGGAATCAGAACAGAGGGATTCAGAAGATCTCATGAAGTGTTCTCTCTGGGCTGTGGGAAAGCCTGATGAAATAGCCCTGCTTCTGGGGGAAAGCTCATCTCCCTAGAGATGGGAACAGTCCCCACTGCCCTGGGGGAGCCGACTGCTCACTGAAGGGGCTGATGACCCCTGCAGGCCCTGGTTCTTCTCATCCCCATCACTCTCCTTCCCTTGAGGACCACCCTCCTCTGTCATCATGTGCTTTACTCAAGGGTCTGACTGCTGTGTTTGCTAACGCCAAGTCTCTCAGGAGTGACCTTTGACATCCTGTGCACAGGTTCTGGAACCCAGGCGTCAGTAGGGGGTTCTCCTGAATGGAGCTGCAGCCCTGAGCAGTAACCCTGGGTCAGGTGTGTTCTCCAGGCTTGTCGCTTGGCCATAGCCTGTAGGATGTCTTCTCCTTGACTGTGGTCTAATTTTGATAGACATTTCTGCAAAGTGGACAGGGAATGCCTTTGTGAAGTTCGTATTTCTCCTAATAGAGGGGCAGCAAAAAAAGAAACAAACACTGGGGTTCCCATGTCTTTAACCAAGGAAAGCAGAAAGTTTCCTGTTTTTCTGTGCCATCAAGGTGTCTGGTGCTGTCTTTGGAGCCCTGTCCATCAGAGGCTTTCTCCAGCTTGGGCCCTGGCAGGGGTGCAGCCCCATGCGGCTGGCAGAGGCCTCAGGGTGTGGAAATGCATCAGCTCAACCCACTTTTCTGTCACAAACCAAGTGAGGCAGTAAGCGAACCATGCCGAGAGCCCTTTTAGCCACTTGAGTCATTCTCACCCCCATGGCTGGGCCTTTGTCAGCATCCTTTGTCACTTTTGAAAAGGTTATTTCTTAGGAAATAAAAGAACAGTGTGGCCATGGTTAGTGTTGCTGATAAGTTCCATTACTTGAAGCGTATTTACTGCGATAGAAAAATATGAATCTGATCAGTGTGCCACAAAGCCTGGTACTGCCTCCACAACCATGCTTGTCCCCATGGCGCTTTGCACCTCAAAGGCATGTTCTTCAGAAACCCTTGTGCTGGGGAAACGGATGAACAGCGCTGTGTGACACTGATTTCCCTTCAAAAGGAAAGAGAGGAGAATGAAGAAAAGCTGGGTGGTTGCAGCAAGTCTCTCTATAACTGCTGCTTCCACTCTGGTCTGGCTCGTCAGTCAGGTATCTTGAAAATACAGGAATATTCTGTATTTTCTCAGTGTATCTAGTTCGCATGACTTCTTGTTCAGCCCTAAGTCAATATTCTTCATGCTCGTTTAGGTTAAATGTGCCTTTTCCTCCTTACAGGTGTCTCTGCTTCTCAGGGGCCTTCTCACTTGCTGTGAGCATCCTCTGTGGACATGAAAAGATGTGGGGTCCCGGCTTTCTAGGATCAATGTGGAGCAGCTTTCTGGATGGCTGATTTTACTCCCTTCTGGCGTTCCTCTCCCTAGATGTCATTTTGTCAGAGAGACAGGAGCTCAGGAGCCCTTGAGAGGTAATATGTTGTCCCCAGTTACACTATGAGCTGGTGCGAGTCTGGGTATCAGACCAGGCCTCCTGACTCCACACTTTTGCCATGGTTCCCTTTGATGTTGTTTCTGGGGGGCTCCTCAGCCCTTGTTATAAAAATTCTCTGCATGTTGTCTCCCACAGACAGTTGCAAAGGCGATGAATTAGGTGAGACTCTAGGCCCTGGATACTCTGTACCATCTAGTAAGAAGTTCCTGCAGCGGGTTCTTGCACTATCCAGAAAGCCTTTCTAATAGAAGAAATACCTGCTACTTTGTTGTTTACTTTGTTCTTCTTTTTACATATTCCTTAAGAAATTTTCTTAAGTGTAGTTGAAAATATAAGTTACAGATGTACAGTATAGTGATTCACAATTTTTAAAGGTTATACTCCATTTGTAGTTATTATATTTCCAATATTCCCCATGTTGTACAATATATCCCTTTGGCTTACTTTATACCCAATAGTTTGTACCTCTTAATCCTCTACTCCTATATTGTCCCTTCCTCCTTCCCTCTCCCCACTGACTTGTTCTATCTGTGAGTCTGTTTCCTTTTTGTTATATTCACCAGCTTGTTGTACCTTATTGATTTCACATGTAAGTGAGTCATACAGTATTTGTCTTTTTCTGTCTGACTTATTCCACTTAGCATAATGCCCTCCAAGTCTATCCATGTTGCTACAAATAGCAAAATTTTATTCTTTTTTATGGCTGAGTAGTATTCCATTGGGCTTGCCCGGTAGACCTGGGTTTGGGAAAATCCCCTGGAAGAGGGCATGGCAACCCATTCCATTATTCTTGCCTGGAGAATCCCCATGGACAGAGGAGCCTGGCAGGCTACAGTCCATGGGGTCTCACAGTGACTAAGCATAGCATAATACAGCACTCCATTGTATACATATACCACATTTTCTTTATCCATTTATCTGTTGATGAACATTTAGATTGCTTCCATATCTTGGCAATTATAAATAATGCTGCTATGAACATTGGGGTGCATGTATCTTTTCAAATTAGCATTTTGCTTTTTTCTGATATATATCCAGGAGTGGAATTATTGGGTCACCTGGCAGTTTATTTTTAGTTTTAAAGAAGCCTCCATACTATTTTCCACAGTAGGTGCGCTAATTTGCATTCCCATCAACAGTGTAGGAGAGTTCTTAACATTTAATTGTTAGCACAAAGTAATTATTGCCTTATAAAAAGATTATATTTTGTTCAAAAGTGTTTTGTAATGTTCTTGACAGGGAAAGGGGACTTGGGCCTTGTAAGAAGAAACCAGTTATAAAGTCTGAGGTCTGCTGAAGGTAACATCTGTGGAGGCCTGCCCTACAGGAACATAGCTGGGTCCATGTTAATAAGCCATTAACAAGCGAGGGATAAAATTAGTTGGTGGTGACTAATTCCAGATGCAAAGTGACCTGAGTTACATCTTCCTGATGGAGGAAGGTATTGGAGAGAAATTAGTTTGCAGATTTAGGCAGGTTGCCTAATTTGTGATTCAGTATTTACACAGATCAGGGTTTGAAGTCAGACTTGCACAGCTCGTGCCCTCTCCAGGAAAGCTGGACCCCCCTCTCCGGAGAAAGCTCCAGTCTCCTTCCCCAAAGCAGCCCAGCGCAGGGCTCCACACAGTGTTGCAGATAATTGCAGAGGGTTCAGGTTTCCCTGTTTCACTCACTCAGCACACCCAACCTCTGGTTAAGAGCTAGCACCTTCTCCCTTATTGGCCTCTTAAATAAAAAAGCTAAGTGCTAGGTTAAAGGGGTGTTTATTAATTCTTTTCTATTTAATGCTGGAGCTGACTTGGGAAAAACTGGTGTGGCTTGGAATGAATAATACTTATTGTATAGTAGTGCTGGTGGCCGAAACTGAAAATCAAGATGTACTGAGTGAAAAGACCAGTAGAGCTGGGAAGCCGTGGCTGGGTTTCAGGCTGTCGGTATGTGTGGTCCTGCGGCTTCGGGTCAGTGGCTGAGACTCAGCTTCGGTTGCCCTGTCTGCACCCATGCAGGTAACAGTGCCTACTTCAAAGCTGCCTTGTGAGCAATGAATGGGAAGATAGCCTCAATCTTAATGCAGCATGTAAACTGTCATATGAATGGAAGGTGGTCTTAACATGGAAAATAAACTTAGTGACAAAAATACCTAAGCATTTGTATTTTTTAGAACTTTGTATTTTTAGAATTTTAAGGACTTTTTACACTCTAATAAAAAGTTTATTTTGTGAAAAAAAATAATGAGTCCTGTTCTAGCCTATGGTGGCTCAGACGGTAAAGCGTCTGTCTACAACATGGGAGACCCGGGTTTGATCCCTGGGTTGGGAAGATCCCCTGGAGAAGGAAATGGCAATTCACTCCAGTACTATTGCCTAGAAAATCCCATGTACGGAGGAGCCTGCTAGGCTACAGTCCATGGGGTCACAAAGAGTCGGACACGACTGAGCGATTTCACTTTCACTTTCTAGCCTATATTTTTCAACAGCCTCAGATATGCAGATGATACCACTTTGAATGTAAAAAGTGAAGAGGAACTAAAGAGCCTCTTGATGAGGGTGAAAGAGGAAAGTGAAAAAGCTGGCTTAAAATTCAGCATTCAAGAAACTAAGAGCATGGCATCTGGTTCCATCACTTTATGGCAAATAGAAGGGGGAAAAAGTAGAAGCAGTGACAGTTTATTTTCTTGGGTTCCAAAATCACTGCTGGCAGAGATTATAGCCGTGAAATTAAGAGACGCTTGCTCCTTGGAAGAAAAGCTATGACAAACCTAGACAGCATATTAAAAAGCAGAGACATCACTTTGCCAACACAAGTCCACATAGTCAAAGCTATGGTTTTTTCCAGCAGTCATGTACAGGTGTGAGAGTGGGACCATAAAGAAGGCGGAGTGCCAAAGAATCGATGCTTTCGAATTATGTTGCTGGAGAAGACTCTTGAGAGTCCCTTGGACTGCAAGGAGATCAAACTAGTCAATCCTAAAAGAAATCAGTCCTGAATATTAATTGGAAGGACTGATGCTGAAGCTGAAACTCCAATACTTTGGCCACCTGATGTGAAGAGTGACTCACTGGAAAAGACCCTGATGCTGGGAAAGATTGAGGGTAGGAGGAGAAGTGGGCAATAGAGGATGAGATGGTTGGATAGCATCATCGACTCAATGGGCATAAGTTTGAGCAAACTCCAGGAGATAGTAAAGGATAGGGAAGCCTGGTGTGCTGTAGTCCATGGGGTCACAAAGAACTGGACATGACTTAGCGACTGAACAACAACAGATCTCTTGGAAAACCTAACCTAGAAGTTACAAAGCAGCTCCCAAATGTGTTACTTCGCTTGTAGGGGGTTAAACAAGTTTTGTTTGGTTTGTTTTTTAATCAATTGCCAACATTTAAAACTAGAAGTTTCCTATATAAGACAGAAACCAGAACCTAGATTTCAGCTTCTCTTGGGAAACAGACACTGAATGGCTAGTGTGGCTATCTGGGATTCCCCATGACCTACTGCTCCTGCCATGAGTCGTTCACTATCTCAGGCCAGCCACACCCAAGGCACCCCCATCTTCCTGGTATCACTTTCCCAGTAGGAGGCCTAGAGTTTTGAATAGCAACTTGATTTGAAAAATCAGACCTGTAAAGAGATAGCAAGTGCTATAAGGATGCTCAAACAGGGCCTGTCTGGTCTCCTACCTTTAGTTGGGTCTCCTCAGACCAGGTGTGCGTGGATGTGGCCAGCGCAGACAGAGTTCCTTTCTCGTAAACTGAGCACAGGATCCTTGTGAGGATTAAGTTAGATGACGTATGGAAACACTTGGCAAGAATCCACGCTTGGTAAATGGTAGCTCTGAGCAGGGCATCGGGGCATTGGAAAGATTCTGATGAATAATCTGCAGGTCAGACTCCAGAAGTGATGGCCATAGTCAGGCAGCCGCTGAGCACCTGAGAGGGTCAGGCTGAGGAATAAGGTGCCCTCTGACTCCACAGTTTCTGCGAACAAGGATGCAGGCCCCCGGAGTTGCACAAGAAGACCTGGAACCCAAGGTGGAAAAAGAGCCTCGGTGTAACACAAGTGCCCTTTGCCTTTGGCGAATCACTCCTGTGTCACCAGGAGTGTTAGAAAGCTCAGGAGACATGAAGGGCCACACCCAGCAGTTGTGCTGTGTACCTGCTTCCACTCCAAAGAAACCTTAACCACTGACAGCTCGGTGCCTTGGTCCCAAGCACTCACTTCTCCTGCAAATGCACAAGTGACTTCCTGCAGACAGCCAGTGGCCAGGAGCCTGAACATCCATAGGGCAGCCTGGGCTTCTCCCACATGGGATGGAAGCAGTTCCTATGACCTTGATTCCAAGACTTAGTTATCTTGGAAGTTACCACCAATCTCTAGAAGCCATGCCCAGGAATGATCTCACCACTTTCCCCTCCCTGTCATGGATACCACCAAAGCCTGTTTTATAGGGAGTTGCCTTTCTTCTATTTTTTCTGAGCTGAAGGGGACCATCCCTGGGTTGAGCAAAAGATGAGTAAGTGATTAGTGGCTGTCATAAAAAGATCTCATAAAGCATTTATGTTGTCCCACAAAAAGGATCTGATTTTTACACATCTGTCTTTTTAGTTCTTTTTTGGCGGGTAGGAAGGCTGCCAGCGTCATTGAATGACACCGGGGTAAGGCTTGCTTTAGGAAATGGGTAGCCAAGGATCTGGTGCTTCCCCACACCATTTCCTTCTCCATCGCATGACCTGACAAAAAAGCAACTCTCTGAGTCACACACTGAGTGACCCAGTATTGAGGAAATAATCCATTTGCTATGATAAACTAGGGAGGTCCCTTAGAAAGCAAATCGGGGCTTCTCCCTGGGTGGGTCCTGCCTGGAGTGAGACAATGATGTGGTAATGATCCCCACACTGGGCATGTTGACGTGAAAAGGGGTGCATTTTTGACGGGAAAATACAAGGTCATCTCAGTTGAAGCTGTAATCAAGTCAGAGCTTCTGAACCAGGGAGGGTCCCCAGGGAGCCTGGATTCAGGGAATCTGGGCTGGAGCAAGCTTCTCGGTAGCCACAGGCACTCAAGATCCCTGAGGAGACCCATCCCCTTCCCCTACCAAGGAAGGCTGTCTGCTCTGCCCAAAGTCTGCATTTCCTAAAATGGCTCCAGTGTGCAAGGAATCCCTGGACATACACTGTCCGCAGATGGGCTTTGACTGCTGGCTGTTAATAGTCTCAGCTCTTCCCACATCTGCTTCCAGGAGATTGCATTGGCTCTGCTCCCTTGGCCAGTAGAGATGAGGACACCTCATCCCTATAAATCTCGAGCTTGGTGGCTTCTTATTGCCCTTTAGGCCTGCATTCACACACATACACACACATGCAAAGATTATCTCCTTGATCTCTGGGTCATCAACTCTGGGCAGAACCACTTGGACAATGGTTTCTTCTGCAAAACTGAAGAACTATACCCCTTCGCCCATGTTTCCAAGAGAAATATCCTGCCATTTAGTGTAGACTGATTCTCTGTCTGAAATGTACAGAAATGTTAGGTCTCACGTGTACAGTGGGGATGACCAGAGCCTGTCTGCTGGTCTGGACAAAACCAAAACTGAACGCTTCTTGAGGTTTCTTTCCTTCCTAGAACATCATGATTCTGAGATCCTTCTGCATATACATACTCAAAGCGAGTTTTTCTAAAAACAAATTGGGTCTCACAGAAAATTAGTAGTGACTGAACCAAGTACAGAATCTTATTTAGTTCTGGCCCCAGGAGGAACTTGATAATTTACGTTTTAGGCTAAAACCCTTTCGCCCCTTTAAATACTGCATAAAATGGCAAGATTCTCAACTGAATAGTAATGTTACCATAGCAAACAAAGGGAAAGCTATGAAAATCTGAAACAGAAACATGTGGCCTGTTATTCCAAAAAAAGTAAATGCAACAAAAAGAAGGTTGGCCTCATTCTCTGTCCCGAAGCTCCACACAGCCCATGCCAGAGCCCCCAGCCTGACTTCAGGTCTTCTCCCGCCAGGCAGGCCTCTGTCTTTGCTCAGTTCTTCCCAAGCCTTTAGCGCTTTCTCCTCCCACTTTGAGGGCAGAGGTTTCCTTGTCCATATTTACAGTATGAATTCTCCTTTCAGAGGACCTCCAGGTCACAGGGAGTTCGTCTCCCCCTCTGTCTCCCAGCCCTTCATGTGAGGGGCTCTCGCCACCACTGGCAGCTTCACTGCTGGCATCTCTGGAGGGCAGAGCTGCAATCCTGTCTGCAGGTCCTTACACAGGTAGACATGGTTGATACATTTTCATGACGTTTAAGTGAATTGAAGAAGGGTGACCTTTCCTCCACCCTAAGTTTGTCTGTATATGCCACAGATTACTTGGAATGTCATATAAGAGTGGGGGTGGCTTCAATTTAGTTCAGTTGCTCAGTCGTGTCCGACTCTGCGACCCGATGGACTGCAGCACATCAGGCTTCCCTGTCCATCACCAACTCTTAGCAGATACCATCATGATTTCTCAGTCTTGGCACAAGGATCACTTTTTGATGGGGGGTGTGTCCTGTGCATTGTAGGATGTTTAGGAGCCTCCCTGGCCTCTACCCTCTAGATTCCAGCAGCACTCTCCCCCCTCCGCAGTTGTGACAACCAAAAATATCTGCAGACACTGTCAGTGTTTATTGGGGGCAGAAATGGCCCCCGTTTAGAACCACTGATGTGGGAGATTCCTGAAGGAGGCTGAGAGGAAGTATCAGACACCTTGCCCAGTAACGATCTTACCCAGACCTGCTCCCCACTGCTATAACCATCACTGTTATAATACATCAGCAGAAGGTAGCTATTTATAGCTTCTGGCCAAATATTTTTCCTCTGACAGGCTGTCACAGTGCTAGCCAAACTCTGGAATTTTCTTAAATGGGGTGGAGAGAGACCAGGGTAAGGCCCATCCTCTGTGAAATACGGGTATCATTTTTGCGGAGGTTGTCGTCTTGGAGACAACACAACAGCTACCAAGAGGTACCTGGGTTCATGCCAAGAAGACTAAAAAGGCAAAAAATAACAACAATAAAAGCTGAAGTGAAAGACTTTTTTTTTTTTTTTTAATCTTACCAGGTTGTGAGGAACCCTCGCTGCTTAATAAATCAACACATACAAACTCAGGGAAGGTGTGCACCTACTTTGGCATGAACTGCAGAGTGTAGAAAGGGTCGGGATATTTTTGGAGCACACGGAGGTAACCCCCACAGGTCATCGCCTGGCCTCCGGGGGCAGGGGCTGTCCATCTGCCAGGAGGCAGCCCACAGGCCAGCAGAGCTTTGATGAAGCGCATCTGCTCAAGCACGGCAAACGGTGTTGAAACAAACCACCACCCTGGCTTTTTTTTGAAACTACGACCCTCTGTCGTGTTGAGGAGCTGAGTCTGAGTGAGGCCCCAGTGGCCACGAAGGAGCTGTGGGATTGCTTTTCCCTCGTTGAGGCACGGAAGGCTGTGAGGCTGTGACTGAGGCATTACGCATTCATGACTGTACAGGGACTTTCATTCCACATATCTCGAGATGACAGTGGAAACTGGAGCTGTTGTACAAAGTGTTGGCTCTCTGCCCTTCCCTCCTCATCACATCATCTACCTGCTGGGGCCAGAGAGGGAGGGGAGGGAGGGGTGGGGGCCTGTGGAGTTGTAGGAGCTCCGGGACAGGCCTGGCTGCTGTGACGCTGGTGGCCACATGGCCGTTCTCACCGTTGATTTCTGTCGGCTGCTTTCAGACTTGGGAAGCCAGCTGGGGCCCTCTGATGAGAAAACTCAAAGATTCACGGCATCAAACAGGTTGTTGATACCATGCGCTCCTCTCTGACACCACGAGAGAAACCCTGACATCCTGGCAAGAGATGCAGTTGGACTTAGCAAGGCCCCGTTGCATCAGCAGCAACATGGAAACAAGGGCAAGAATGACACAGGCTACAGCTTCTGCTTTGATACACAGGTGCTGACAGACAATTTCCAGGGACAAATCTGCAAAACAGGTATCAAAGTGAACATGGGATTTGAGTGAGGTTGCAGTGGCCACACCCTGGATGTGAGGACCCTCTGACCAGGACTGAAGGGGCCCAGAGGAAAAGGAGGCTGCAGGCACAAGTCAGTTCTGGGGTGACAGGCTGCCCTGGATGGCCCTGCAGACACCTGGCCCACTCTCAGTCCCCCAAACCTCTAGAAGGGGTTGAGGGGCTCCCCGGGAGCAGCCCGGGGGAGGGCAGAGCCGGCCAGGACATCACTCTCTTCCTCAGGAATGGTGACTCATATGTTCCAGGCAGTGAGCGCTGCACGTCTAGACTTAATTCTTGCTGTGATGCATCCAGGCTGCCTCCGCACAGTTAGCAAAGTCCCTCTGGTTGGGCCTCGTGGGACCACACCCAGAACTTAGTTACCCCAAAGCACACTGAGCAGACAAAGCACTGGAAAATGGGAGGGGGAAAACTGGATATAATTTCATGTTTCAGAAAAAAAGATTGAAGCATTCATCATGGGAAAAATCAGAATGTTGTTAATGTTCTTACACAGTTTCTAAGTTCTGTGTGTGCCAGGGCCACTGTAACCCCTGTGGACCCCTCATCCTGCTCTGACCCTGGTCCCTGATGGAAAGCCCACCCATCCCAGCTCAGCAGGGGGACTGGAACAAGCAGCTGTCTCCCCACCCTCGGAGGTGCTGGAAGGGCTCACCAGGGAGGTGTTGGGATTGTGCCGCAGCCTTGCTGATGTGAAGATCCTGTAGCTTCTTTCTAGAATGTGCTCTTGAAGGCAAAAGTTGACCCTGGCAAAACATGCAGGGCTCTTCTCCCCTCCTTGTGCCCTAACACCCACTTCCCAAGGGAGCAGTTACAGCCCTACTCACCAGAGGGAATGTCTTCCTCAGCAGCACAGATTCTCCTGATGAGAACAGCAACAGGGCTCTGAGACCAGGGCTGCTGCCCTTGGTCCAGAAAGAGTGGAGCTGCTGTTTGCTGCCCACCCTCCTGTCCCAGTGGGCACCCTTTATGACACTGTCCCATCCTAGGAACACCTCCCTGACCCCGTGACTTTTCATGCCCCCACCCAAGTATAATGAATCTTTGTCACCTTGCTTCTGTCCCTGAGACTTACCTGCCCTCTTTTCATCCTGTCACTGCCTGGCTGAATGATGATTTATCTGAGCAGGGAGGGAGCTGGTCTGGTCTTTGTGTTGATGACATTGTTCATCCCTGGGATGAGGAGTAACTCTCATCAGCTGGCAGATAAAGGCACGGCTGGGAGATCTTGTCCTTGTGGGAGAGCTCTTGGGGACAGCCAGCCTCCTAAAGTTACTCCATGTCCTGATCCATGTTCACTATCACCCCAACAAAGCCAGGCCACAATAGCTTTTGACTCCTCTGTTCTGCATTGGCTCATCAGACGGAGGAGGGGACTTCAGCCAAGCAGAAGGTGGCATGTGGGGCTGGCCTTGGCCCCCTGTCAAGACTCCTTCCAGTCCAGTTGCTCCCTGGTTGCTTTTTTTTTTTTTTTTCATTTATTTTTAATTGAAGGATAATCACAATATCATGTTAGTTTCCAGCCATACATCAACATGAATCAGCCATAGGTATACATCTGTCCCCTCCCTCTTGAGCCTCCCTCCCACCTCTCACCCCTCTCTGTTGCTCTTAATTAAAGCCCAGTGTTTCAGATTAAGAAGAGGTGGGGAGGTGAAGAGGTTAAAACTCAGTTCAAGTTGAATCAGGAATTATGTTAATTGGTTGTTTGCACTGACTTCCAGCACAGTGCCTCATACGTTGTGGCTCATATTTAGCATTTCTTACTCATCTCTCATCAAAGCCTGATGGTCCCTGGGCCTCTTTTCACTTCCACAGACTTCTGCTTTGGTGGGGCGTGGCAGGATGGGGAGGCTGGGCTCAGAGATTCATGCTGGTAAAGCAATAGTGTACTTCCCCTGCCGGGTAACATGGTATGGTGGATAGTGTTTGGTTTGGGCTGGCTGTGCCCTGATTCACTGGTGGGAATCACTTCTCCCATCTACAGGAAGCTGTTAGTCGAGGTGCCTGCCTGTTCTGAGCCCAGTTCCTGTCCATTTTGTCCTGGTTTCCTTGCCATTCAGAAATTAGCTGTTTTTTCTTTCCAGTGAATTCCCTTTGGGCATAGATTAGCTAGGGTTAGTTTCTGTTGCTTACCACCCAAGGAGCCCTAATTCACACCCCAGTAAACCTGGGTTTCTGAGCACCCCTTAGGTAATACTTGGTTTCAGAATGTTGCCCCAAAGCCAAAGTCAGGGAAGTGTTTATTTACCTTGACTCCGCAGTAGTCATCTCCCAGTGTCCATCTCTTTAGCTGCCAAGCCCATGCTGGTTATTAGTTGACTACGGTTTCTGACTCCCCATTGGTTTCTTTCAGTACTCTGCTTGATTCAGACTGGACCGGATCTCTCCTCCTTGTACCTGGGAACAGACTTGCTTCCCTTGTGTTCTGTTGCTTGATGATCCTCAAACACCCGCTGGGGAAATGCAAACCGGTCCAGTGTTTTTGTAAAGCAAATTGCACAACCATAAGCAAGGCTTTTAAAACATTGTTTCTTTCTGAACCAGTAAGTCAACTAATTGAGGCCTTTATCCTAAGAAAATTGTCAGAGAAGCAGAAAGATGAGTAAGAATATTTATTACGTTATTATTTTGTAGCAGCCAAAACTCGAAGATAACTTCAATGTTTAGCAGCAGGGAAATAAAAAATGGTCTGTTCATGTGATGATATGTGGCACACCCATTCAAAACCACAGTTTTGTGCAATATTTAATATTATGAGGAAAATTCTCACACTATCTTGTGTACCGGATGTAAAAAAAAAGAAAAGAAAAAAAACCAGGACACAAAGCTGTATGTACAGAATAATCTCAATTTGTTTTATTCAAATTGGGAAGGATTACACCAACATATTAGCAGTGGTTATCCCTTTGTGGTTTAGTAGGAAACCCTCTGAGGTGAGAACTATGTTTTATTTAAAGTTATAGCTCTAATTCCCAGCTCAGGTCCAGTCATATAACTTGCCTAGAGAAGTAATGAGGAAGTTTCTTTCTATTTTTCTATGATTTTTATTTCTTGTAAATAATGAATGTGCATTTCATGTAAAATCAGAAAAAAACTTTTGTAGGCAATAGAGCATCAGTGCATGAAGTTTGAAAGTGAAAGTGTTACTCACTTAGTCATGTCAGACTCTTTGCGACCCCATGGACTGTAGCCCACCAGGCTCCTCTGTTCATGAGATTATCCAGGCAAGAATACTGGAGTGGGTTGTCATTTCCTTCTCCAGGGGATCTTCCTGACCCAGGGATGGAACCCGGGTCTTCCGCAGTGCAGGCAGATTCTTTACCCTGAGCCACCAGAGAAGCCCTGAAATCCTATTTATGCTTCAGGGTCCATGTGGCTGTTTTGAAACATGGTGACAAATATTTGATCGCTCCTTCTTTACAGAGGTGGGGGTCTGTGTTCCTTCCCTTTAAATAGGACTGCTTCAACCAATGCTATAGTGGCAATGATGCTCTGTAACTTCTGAGGCTAGGTCATAAAAAGCCATCCAGTTTCTGCCTCATTCACTAAGGGTACTTGATTTATTGACACCCTGAAAGCACAGTGTAAGGGCTCAACTACCCTGAGGCTGCTATGTTGGAGAGGACATCTAAGGGCACTTTGGCCAGCATTCCAGCTAAGTCTGTCCTTCATCCCAGGTGCCAGGCACTTGAGTGAAGAGCCACCTTGGAAGTGAATGCTTCCGGCCCACCCCCTGTCACCTGAGTCACTCTGAACCAACAGGGTCCAGATACTATGGAGCAGAGACAGGCTGTCCACATTGTGTCTCATCCAAACTCCTGACCCATGGACTCCTTGAGCATGAGGAGATGGCGAGTATCTTATGCCACTAGGTTAAGTGGTTAGAACGCAGTAGATACCAAAACAGTTCTCCTCAGACTCCATCTTTGTGAAGCCTTTATGATCCTTTCTGTCCTTTGCATAATCCCAAATCCTCCGAAAGGCCTTCTCTATACCTGTGTCAGAGGACTGACTCATCTTGCCTTTCTCCAGATGATGACTTCCTTAGGGGAAGCAACTCTGTGAGTCACTTTTGCATCCTCAGAGCACAGTGTCCAGCACATGGGATCTAGTTGATGGTCCTTCCATTCCTTCTTCTATTAGTATAATGCACAAGGGAGATGGAAATTCACAGAGAAGCCAGATTTGGCGTGTGTATCAGGCTCTCATGGAGTTCAGGTTGTCTCCATGCTTCTTGGCTGCAACCTAGCATGGCAATGGGATGGCATTATACCTGTTCACCCTCTCAAATCTTAGTCTGCTCAGGCTGCCATAACAAATGGGTGGCTTCAACCAGAGAAACTTATCTTCTCACAGTTCTGGAGGCTGAAATCCAAGGTCAAGGTGTTGACAGGTTTGGCTTCTCCTGAGGCCTCCCTCGTTGGCTTACAGATGGCAAATCTTCTCACTGTGTCCTTGAGTGGTCTTTCCCCTGTGCATGCACATTCCTGGTGTCCCTGCCTTTTTTTTTTTAATATTGTATTTATGTATTTTGGCTATGTCGAGTCTTAGTTTCGGCAGGCAGCCTCTTTGTTGCAGTGCTTGGTCTTCCCTCTAGTCGTAGCACATGGACTTAGTTGGCCCACTGCATGTGGGCTCTTAATTTCCCACACAGGTTTGAACCTGTGTGCCCTGCATTGGAAAGTGGATTCTTAGCCACTGGACCATCAGGGAAGTCCCCATCTTTTCTTTTCTTTTTTTTGGAGGATAATCACTTCCTTGCCTTTTCTTATAAGAATAGAGTCTTATTGAATTAGGGTCCCACCCTAATGACCCCACTTATCTTTACCTCTTTAGAGACCCTATCTCCAAATCCTGTCATAATAGAAACTGGGGCTTCTACATAGGAATTTAGGGGTGGGGGGAACACAGTTTGGTCCATAACATAGTAGGTTATTGTTTATACTCCCTGTAGTTGTAGGTGTCAATGAAAAGAAGAAATGAACTCACTGATCCACATTCTACCCACAGACAGTTTCCTGGCTGTTAGTTCAGGCTTATGCTGTTCTTGCTCCCCTATCCCTTTAAATGATAGCCTGCTTAGGTGATAGACATCTGTGATAACATGCCTTTCTCCACAACCAATGGAAAGATCTAATTTCATGTAGCTTTTGTTTGTTTGCTTGTTTTCCATTGGGTGCCCAAGGAAACCTCAAAACAAATCTTCAGTACCAAACCCAAGACAGGGCTGACTGCAAAGCTGTACAACATGTCCCTGTGTACAAGCAGGCACTCTGCTCTTGCAACCTTGTCAGTTTACGGCAGCCGAATGAAGAGCATTCAGAATGGGGCTTTGGTGGAAAGCTGAGGATGATTTAAGGACATGAAGGAATGCCAGGAGCTAGGGTGACTAGCAGGTAGTCTTCAGAACTTTTCTTTGCAAAGTAATTCCTAGTAGTGTCCTTTTTCATCAATCTGTTTTTATTGTGTTATATCATATTCCAAAAATGAGAGAGAGAGAGAACACAATCTTCTACTGAAATGAATTGGACTTGGGACTATTTTATACCCGTACCTGTGAGCTACAGGTGCTGAATAAGGCATGGAGCAAATATTCAAGGTCAGACACTTGCCCTTTGGAATTCAAATTAAAGTGTACATACCTTGCATTTTTCACCCCTTGTTTTCAGCTGGTCTGTCATACTACCTCCATCAGCCAGCTAGGACTACTGTCAGCCAACCTCTCCGCACCCCTCCTCCCACCTTACTTTCACCACTTAAGAAATGAGAAAACATTTCTCATTCTGATTCATGCTATCGCTAACGCATGCACCACAAGAATCAATCAGCTTTCATTTTCACATAATGTAGCCTGTGTACACAGTTACCAACTATCCTGACTGCATGCTGCTGCACTATTACAACACTCTTTATGTGAAAATCGGTTCTGAAATTCACTTTTATCTGCCAGTTGAAACTGGTAAGAATTTTGTTCCAATCTATAAGAAGGCTTTATCCCTGCTCAACACTATAAAGCCCTCAAGATTTTATCTTTTTTGAATTATCTAAAGGTAGGAAGAGATTCAATTTGCTAAGAGTCCTTGTTTTTGACACAAAGACAAATATCTGCTCCTGAGCTATACTTCACAAAGCAATGATTCATTTTAAAAACCTCTCAGGATCATGAATTCTCCAGATAGAGAAAATGAACCCAAGTCTTGCTCTCTTCATTAATTTTAGTATGTTCTCTCTCTGCTGCTTCACTTTAGAAAGGAGGTATAATTACTATCTTTATGAGTCAGACTCATAGCCCAGCACCTGTTAGAAAATTAAAAAATATTTTCCCCACATTACATTACAAAGCGAAGCCATTGTTTTCATGCAGTTGCTGGTGTTCACTCATTTGCCAAAATGACTGTATTGAAGGCTTTAAAAGCCATAGTGATAATGAAAAACAATGACTGGAGACTTTCCCAAATGCCAATACATAAAGATAGTAACATGAACTTGATAAACTCTGATTTTAATTCTTTTAAAACTGTTTGTAGATTAATAAAGGTGAGTCAGTTTCTCCCAGGCATGATGAAGCAGCAAATTCAGACAGTTTAGAGTTGCCTTCTTAAACTATACCCCAGGTAGTTACTTAGGTATGAGATATGGAGCCCAGTCAATGCCAGTTACAGAAGGAGATTCAATATGTGTGAATATGTTATTGAGATAAGAGATTAAGGGATAATTCTAAGTAAGAAAAACTGATATCACGACATAAAAACGATCCAGCTCAGGAAAGAGCAGAGTATGATTTAAAAAAAATCTTTATACAGTCCATTTCTTGCCTAACTGCCGTATAAAGAGAGAAAGGTCAAAGTATTCCTTATTCTTCTGATAACAAATGTAGTGTTTGATCTCAATGCTTAACGAGACCAATTAGATGCCGCCGCCTCTTTCAACTCTTTAACTTTTTCATGACTTCAAAGGGTTTGTGTACAAGACTAACTTGAAATTTACTTTGAATGAGAAATACATGTGACACAGTCACAGATTGTTTGGGGGCATGCAGGAGAGCTCTGCTAACACTTGCAGCCAGCCCAAAATACACACAGCATTTGCAGGCCTTCTCCACGTGTGCCATGGGGCAAAAGAAAGAGAGATGGTGCTTGCCTGTGGCCAATGGTAATAGAAAGTGAAACAGAGTTTGGAAATGCCTAAAAAGCGAGGGATGCTAAATCAAGTTTTCATCATTTTAATCTAGGCTTTTTTGATTAAAAGTATTTTTTATATTCTTCTTTTCCTGAAGCCATGAATCTATACTGAATGAATTAGTGGGGAACTGATTCAACAGGCAATATGTAACTTACGTTCTTCATCTCTTAAATTTCTTTGATCCATTTCTTTGTAAATAATTATGAGCTAAACAATTTATTAATGACATAGTCACTGGAGCTCCTGGGGTTCATTCAAAATGTGTTGGAGAATTGTTTAGAAACAATTTGAAACCAGGTAACCAATGCTTTAGGGTCAAACACTGAGCTGTTATCTCCCGAAAAGCAGGGTTTTCATCTTCTCTAAAAGTTTTTATAGTACTTAATGCAAGAAATTAATAATCTGGTACAGATGTTTTTAATTTCCCACCTCAACATAATGATTGGCACAAAAAAACTTAATGTATGTCAAATGAATAAATGAATGAAGAGAAAATAATATAAAGTTTAAGAATATGGATAATTTTCCTTAAAAATCAGCATTTCTTTCCAGGATAATTTTAATTGTTCTAATATCCTACAGACTGAAAATAACCAAAAAATCAAAATAAATATATCCTGGGGGTTTTCCATACAGAAAGATATATTCTACATCATTAAGCACTGTATGGATTTGCTTTTCCCAGAAGCAGGTGACTAGAGGAAATTTCTAGCTTTGAATTCTTATATTACAAAAAAAGAGAAAGGTGGTCACTGGAATAGTGTAAGTAAGGCCACTTCTGTTTCCGTCCTTTGGTCCCAGACCTCTGTACTCCTCTGACACAGTGCTTTATAGAAGCCTTCAGTTCAGCACATATGCTGCATCATGGATGCTGTCTCCCTATCTCCGCAGAGTATTTACTGCCTTTAGTTTGCTAAACTAGATATGCTAAAAGATTTACCCAATGAAAACAACCCAAATGCTAGACAAAATAACAAAGGAAGTACTTTTTAAAGGCATCAACAAGATGGCACAGAAGTAAGGAATCTGAAGAAATAAAAAAGCAAGACAGAAGTAGTGACTTTGGGAGAAGAGAACCAAAGTGAGTTCTTTCAGTGCTTCTGCCAAAACCTGGAAGGAAACCATGAACATTTTGGAAAATGTTTGATAGGAGACGTCGGGAGTTAAAGCCTCAGGCCCACACAAAATTGGAAGTCTTATAGGAGATAAAGCTGGAATCTCAAAGGGTTTTACCTTCAATTTGAAGGGTGTGAAAAAAAAAGGGGGGGCTATGCAGGAGACAGTCACACATCTGATTTGATCTTTATGTTGGAGGAAAGTAGGAGAAAGTCTCAGTTGAGAATCTGTACCTGCAACCTGGCCCTCATGTGATTTCTTGTTTGAATTTATATCACCTGTAATTGAAAAATTGAAAGAAGAGAATTTTAACAAAAGTGCTCCAAGAATGTTTGTGTAATCAACTGGGAAGAGCAAAGCAAATCTTTTATGAAAGAACACAGTGTCAACCCAGGTCTCAAAGAAGCCCTAGAGATAAAGTTCCAAGGAACATAAGCACATAAAAATATACTTAGGCATGTTCTGCCCTTCCCTCCACCACACATGCACCCAAAAATAAAGCACCGTGAGTGAGAATCAGCAGAAACAACAGACTGAAAAATCAGATCTATAAAGATGATCAGATACAATATAAAATAATCATGTTTGGTCAGTCAGTCAGTTCAGTCGCTCAATCCACAGCACTCCAGGCCTCCCTGTCCATCACCAACTCCCGGAGTTCACTCAAACTCACGTCCATCGAGTCGGTGATGCCATCCAGCCATCTCATCCTCTGTTGTCCCCTTTTCCTCCTGTCCCCAATCTCTCGCAGCATCAGAGTCATGTTTGGTATGTTTAAGGAAATGAAAAGTTTGTGAAAAAGGAATAAGAGAATTTTTAAGACAAAGCTAGCAGATTGAAAAAAAAAACTGAATGAAACTTTTAGAAATGAAAAAGTGCTTTATGCAAAAGATTATGAGGATAAATGGAGGAAGGTCTGAGATGCAAGGAGAAATGGTGAGCAAAGAAACTGACAAACATTGATCACATATAACAATAATAGTAATATCTAATTTTTGAGGTTAAACAAACAAGATAGGATTCAAATTCAAAATATAATTTAAATTGGAATGGGGTGAAAATTGTAGTTATAATATTCTAAGGTACTTGTATTGTTTGGGTGAAGCATCAAGAGACTATGTAAGCATGTTAACGTGTGGGTGTGTTAGTTGCTCAGTTGTGTCCGACTCTTTGGGACCACGGGGACTGTTGCCCACCAGGCTCTTCTGTCCATGGTATTCTCTAGGCAAGAATACTGAAGTGGGCTGCCATTCCCTTCTCCAGGGGATCGTCCCAACCCAGGGATCAAACTTGGATCTCCTGCATTGCAGTCAGGTTCTTTGGGTAATTTCTTTTCTTTTTTTTTTTTTTTAAATTTTATTTTATTTTTAAACTTTACATAACTGTATTAGATTTGCCAAATATCAAAATGAATCCGCCACAGGTATACATGTGTTCCCCATCCTGAACCCTCCTCCCTCCTCCCTCCCCATTCCATCCCTCTGGGTCGTCCCAGTGCACCAGCCCCAAGCATCCAGTATCGTGCATCGAACCTGGACTGGCATCTCATTTCATACATGATATTTTACATGTTTCAATGCCATTCTCCCAAATCTTCCCACCCTCTCCCTCTCCCACAGAGTCCATAAGACTGTTCTATACATCAGTGTCTCTTTTGCTGTCTCGTACACAGGGTTATTGTTACCATCTTTCTAAATTCCATATATATGCGTTAGTATACTGTATTGGTGTTTTTCTTTCTGGCTTCCTTCACTCTGTATAATAGGCTCCAGTTTCATCCACCTCATTAGAACTGATTCAAATGTATTCTTTTTAATGGCTGAGTAATACTCCATTGTGTATATGTACCACAGCTTTCTTAGCCATTCATCTGCTGATGGACATCTAGGTTGCTTCCATGTCCTGGCTATTATAAACAGTGCTGCGATGAACATTGGGGTACTCGTGTCTCTTTCCCTTCTGGTTTTCTCAGTGTGTATGCCCAGCAGTGGGATTGCTGGATCATAAGGCATGTCTATTTCCAGTTTTTTAAGGAATCTCCACACTGTTCTCCATAGTGGCTGTACTAGTTTGCATTCCCACCAACAGTGGAAGAGGGTTCCCTTTTCTCCACACCCTCTCCAGCATTTATTACTTGTAGACTTTTGGATCGCAGCCATTCTGACTGGTGTGAAATGGTACCTCATAGTGGTTTTGATTTGCATTTCTCTGATAATGAGTGATGTTGAGCATCTTTTCATGTGTTTGTTAGCCATCTGGATGTCTTCTTTGGAGAAATGTCTATTTAGTTCTTTGGCCCATTTTTTGATTGGGTCATTTATTTTTCTGGAGTTGAGTTGCAGGAGTTGCTTGTATATTCTCGAGATTAGTTGTTTGTCAGTTGCTTCATTTGCTATTATCTTCTCCCATTCTGAAGGCTGTCTTTTCACCTTGCTAATAGTTTCCTTTGATGTGCAGAAGCTTTTAAGGTTAATTAGGTCCCATTTGTTTATGTTTGCTTTTATTTCCAATATTCTGGGAGGTGGGTCATAGAGGATCCTGCTGTGATGTATGTCAGAGAGTGTTTTGCCTATGTTCTCCTCTAGGAGTTTTATAGTTTCTGGTCTTACATTTAGATCTTTAATCCATTTTGAGTTTATTTTTGTGTATGGTGTTAGAAAGTGTTCTAGTTTCATTCTTTTACAAGTGGTTGACCAGAGTTCCCAGCACCACTTGTTAAAGAGATTGTCTTTAATCCATTGTATATTCTTGCCTCCTTTGTCGAAGATAAGGTGTCCATATGTCCGTGGATTTATCTCTGGGCTTTCTATTTTGTTCCATTGATCTATATTTCTGTCTTTGTGCCAGTACCATACTGTCTTGATAACTGTGGCTTTGTAGTAGAGCCTGAAGTCAGGTAGGTTGATTCCTCCAGTTCCATTCTTCTTTCTCAAGATCGCTTTGGCTATTCGAGGTTTTTTGTTTTTCCATACAAATTGTGAAATTATTTGTTCTAGCTCTGTGAAGAATGCTGTTGGTAGCTTGATAGGGATTGCATTGAATCTATAGATTGCTTTGGGTAGTATACTCATTTTCACTATATTGATTCTTCCAATCCATGAACATGGTATATTTCTCCATCTGTTAGTGTCCTCTTTGATTTCTTTCACCAGTGTTTTATAGTTTTCTATATATAGGTCTTTAGATTCTTTAGGTAGATATATTCCTAAGTATTTTATTCTTTCTGTTGCAATGGTGAATGGAATTGTTTCCTTAATTTCTCTTTCTGTTTTCTCATTATTAGTGTATAGGAATGCAAGGGATTTCTGTGTGTTGATTTTATATCCTGCAACTTTACTATAGTCATTGATTAGTTCTAGTAATTTTCTGGTGGAGTCTTTAGGGTTAGGGTTAGTTAAAAATAGTTGCAGAGAGAATTACTTCCAAATGAGCAGTAGGAAGTGGCACTGGGAATAAGAAAAAGAAGAAAAGAAAAAAGAAATTCTATTCAGAAGATAGGGAAAAAAAAAAGAGAGAGAATGGAAAGCACATAATGAGACAGTAGAAATACATCAAAGGAAGAAGAGCAAAGACAAAGCCTGAAGATCCTTTGCCCCAAAACAAAACAATGGAGATCATACACCCTCTAAAATGTTCATACTCTCTATGATTTCATACTGTTAACAATAAAAGAGAGCATAAATGACTTTTGAGAACAAAGACTTTATTTCAAGTACATAGTGGTTCAGCTTATCAGAGACCATTCAGCTTATGGCCAATGTTTTCCATCTCAGGGCTTTTAATGGGGTATTGGAAGGGGCCAAGAGGGTTTCCCTAATAGTTTAGTTGGTAAAGAATCCACCTGCAATGCCAGAGGTATGGGTTCGATCCCTGGGTTAGGAAGATCCCCTGGAGTAGGGAAAGGCTACCCACTCGAGTACTCTGGCCTGGAGAATTCCATGGACTATACAGTCCATGGAGTCACAAAGAGTTGGACATGACTGAGCGACTTTCACTTGGAAGGGGTTGCACCAAGGCCTCCTGTTTTATGTTAACATTATTTACAGTTAAAAGAAACTTTAACTTTTGAAGATCTCTCTCTCAAAAATGGACTGCTGTAGACAATTTTTAGGAGCACTTTTATGATTACTAAATTTAGAATGTGTTTTTATCCTTATAAATTTTGGCCTTTGACTTTATCTGGAGAGCTTTATCTTATGAACAGCTGTATCATTTGTTATTTCCCTCTCCTTTTGTACCAGTCTTCATACACTTTTTCTATTTTGTCTGTATTTAAGAAGAAACTGCTTTTTTAAGGCTACAACTAGGGCTCCATATTCTGGAAATAAATCAAAAAGCACAGGACCTAAAGACTTAATATAGCAAATGACACAGTTTTAAAAAAAGAGTGTGAGGCCTATAATATTCTGCTTCTGTAGGATGCTAGACCATTTCCTAGAGAGGCTTCATTGAATTGTGTAGTAGATCTTTTCTGTAAGTCTGTTTGGTTATTTCCTGTATGCTACTTTCTTTCCATTGTTCTGTAATGCTTGTTTTCATAGCTTCTAAACTGTTTCTTTCTGCCATAAGGGTGGTGTCATCTGCATATCTGAGGTTATTGATATTTCTCCTGGCAATCTTGATTCCAGCTTGTGCTTCTTCCAGCCCAGCGTTTCTCATGATGTACTCTGCATAGAAGTTAAAATAAGCAGGGTGACAATATACAGCCTTGACAAACTCCTTTTCCTATTTGGAACCAGTCTGTTGTTCCATGTCCAGTTCTAACAGTTACTTCCTGACCTGCATATAGGTTTCTAAAGAGGCAGGTCAGGTGGTCTGGTATTCCCATCCCTTTCAGAATTTTTCACTGTTTATTGGGATCCACACAGTCAAAGGCTTTGGCATAGTCCATAAAACAAAAATAGATGTTTTTCTGGAACTCTCTTGCTTTTTTGATGATCCAGCGGATGTTGGCAATTTGATCTCTGGTTCCTCTGCCTTTTCTAAAACCAGCTTGAACATCAGTAAGTTCACAGTTCAGGTATTGCTGAAGCCTGGCTTGGAGAATTTTGAGCATTACTTTACTAGCATGTGAGATGAGTGCAATTGTGTGGTAGTTTGAGCATTCTCTGGCATTGCCTTTCTTTGGAATTGGAATGAACACTGACCTTTTCCAGTCCTGTGGCCACTGCTGAGTTTTCCAAATTTGCTGGCATATTGAGTGTAGCACTTTCACAGCATCATCTTTCAGGATTTGAAATAGCTCAACTGGAATTCCATCACCTCCACTAGCTTTGTTTGTAGTGATGCTTTCTAACCCTTATCGCAGAAAGTGAAGAGGAAGTAAAAAGCCTCTTGATGAAAGTGAAAGAGGAGAGTGAGAAAGTTGGCTTAAAGCTCAACATTCAGAAAACGAAGATCATGGCATCTGGTCCCATCACTTCTTGGGAAATAGATGGGAAACAGTGGAAACAGTGTCAGACTTTATTTTTGGGGGCTCCAAAATCACTGCAGATGGTGATTGCAGCCATGAAATTAAAAGATGCTTACTCTTGGAAGAAAAGTTATGACCAACCTAGATAGCATATTGAAAAGCAGAGACATTACTTTGCCAACAAAGGTTCGTTTAGTCAAGGCTATGGTTTTTCCATTGGTCATGTATGGATGTGAGAGTTGGACTGTGAAGAAAGCTGAGCACCGAAGAGTTGATGCTTTTGAACTGTGGTGTTGGAGAAGACTCCTGAGAGTCCCTTGGACTGCAAGGAAATCCAACCAGTCCATTCTAAAGGAGATCAGCCCTGGGTGTTCTTTGGAAGGAATGATGCTAAAGCTGAAACTCCAGTCCTTTGGCCACCTCATGCGAAGAGTTGACTCATTGGAAAAGTCTCTGATGCTGGGAGGGACTGGGGGCAGGAGGAGAAGGGGATGACAGAGGATGAGATGGCTGGATGGCATCACCAACTCGATGGATGTGAGTTTGAGTGAACTCCGGGAGTTGGTGATGGACAGGGAGGCCTGGCGTGATGTGATTCATGGGGTCGCAAAGAGTCGGACACGACTGAGCGACTGAACTGAAACTGTTTCTTCCTTCCTTCTTTCCTCCCTTCTTGATTTCTCATTCTCAGATGAAGCTAGATCTTTATTTCAATGAATAGGGTATAGGGCTATCTCTCAAATTTTCCCTGGAGTGAGGGTCATATCCCTTATTAGACACACAACTGGGAAGAGGGGTGAGGTGATACTCCTGGTACCTGGTCCAGCATTCAGCTTACAGGGCATATTCCCCAGTCCAGGCTTTGCCACTTCCTAGCTGTGTGACTTTGGGTGAGTTGCTTAACCTCTCTATGCCTCAGTTTTATCATCTGTAAGAGGAAGCTAGTAAATATGTCAACCTCATTGGGCTCCTGGGAGGATTAAATGAAATACTTTTAAAGCTCTTAATACTATCCATTGCTCCTCATAAACAACAAATATCAGCCATTACCATTTTCTTTATTATTGCTGCTGCTACTACTGCTTCTACTGATTCGTTGCTGTTACTGCTGCTACTACTACTCCTTCAAGTACCATTGGGTACATTTCACTACCCAGCTGCTCAGTCTGTTATGCTGACCCACTGCTATTTGAGAGAATCCCACTTCCCAGGCTACAGTGCATCTCTACCGGTCTCTCCCTCCTTACTGCCACTCACACAAGAGTCCTCTTTTAGGAATGGCCATCTCAGAATGTTCCCAGCAAGGTGGCCCAGGGACCTTGAGCGGTGGCACCCATGTGGCACAGCAGTGGGGGGCCAGGCTGACTGTGTGCCGTGCGTATGTGTCTTTCCTTTTCCATCACAGGGTTTTTAATGGGCTATTAGAAGGGGCTACACCATGGCCTGTTAGTCAGATGCCATGCCATTTTACACTGGAAGTCTGCTTTCTGCTTTTAAACCAGGGACACAAAGATAGGGCATAGGCCTGATGCCAGTGGAGACATCCACTTTCGCTGGTCAAGGAGGACTCCATGCCTTTCAAAATCACGCTCTTTTGGTAATGAACAAAAACCCAGTCAAACCTGAGTTGACTAAAGGAATATAACAATAGTCTCATTTTTACACACATTTCAATAAGTTAGAAGATCTGAGGTAAATTATCCCCTCCAGAGTACTAGTCCAAAGGCACTCAACCAAAGGAAACTGCTGAGACAATATTCTTATCATATTTCCAGAAAAGTTCAGAACCTTCATGAGAAGAGCTATATTGAAACTCATGGTAAATCATTTATACTAAAGTTTGCATTAAACTTCTAATGACTGAATTTTAGTCCAACTCTTTGTGACCCCACAGACTATAGCCCACCAGGGTCCTCTGTCCATGTGATTCTCCAGGCAAATACTAGAGTGGGTTGCCATTTCCTTCTCCAGGGACTCTTCCCAACCCAGGGATTGAACCTGCATCTCATGCATTGGCAGGCAGATTCTTTACCCAGTGAGCCACCTGAGAAGCTTTCTATGAATACACAATTTGAATACAAAATTGAATATAAACATGTGTATTCAATATTGTATGAATATACAATTTCTTCACTAAAAGTTCAGCTGCTTTTACACTAAGAAGGTCAGAAGAGGCACAAACAACAAAAATAAATAGACAGTTCATAAAGATGTTATAGGTTGAAATACAGTCAGGATCACACAGTCAGATCACACCCTCAGACCCAGCCAGATGCTCACCCTTCCTGGAATCCTTCCAACAGATGTCCTGATCCTGGAGGGGTGGGGATGGTTGCAGAAACTCTGGGGATCTGGGGGCCACTGATAATTAAAGAGTGCACCTATGAAGTTAGTATTAGAAACATTTGGGATATCAGTAACTAAAGTAGAAACAACAATATAGATTCTATCTGCATATGCTGCTGAAATGCATCATTACCAACTTAAAGCATCAAATTACAGATGGTTTGACAAACATTTTCAAGGGCCCTTAATACATAAACAAAACAAACTCTCATATTGGTTGTATGACTAAATTTGAGTCATAAATAATTAAATCACAACATGGAAAAATATCTCTTTCCATCTTTCTCTACCAACATACTATGTCTAGGGCACAAATGGTAAAAAACAAAAAAAAACAAAAAAAACAAGTATAATTTCTTTCCCCCAAGTTATTACAATGTAGATATCAAGAATTTGGTGACAGTAATATGTACTGGCTCAGCGTTCCAACCATGTAGTTACAAAGAATTTAAGCCCTCCCTGACCCCCAACTAGATCTTTGTGGCTCACATTTCTCTTCACTGCTTCTCCTACTGCTGCCAGCTGGATGTTGAGGAACTTTCTTCTTGGTGTTTGCAGGTCTGCCTTATACTGGTTGGTTCTGGGGTCTCTCCGGTTAAGAGTATATTGAGAAAAAAAAATAAGAAAAAGAGAGTATATTAAGAGTCCACAGGGGACATGGTCACAGAGAACCATCAGGCCCCGGTGATGCTGCACTCAGAAATTTCCTCTTCTGTGATCTCGGCTCACGACCAGGAGAGGCAGGAGGTGGCTGTCAGGTCCTCTTCTTGACATTTTGCACTCATGGAGGGAGGGGAACACAGACTCTTGTCTTGTATCTGAGGTCTGAGAGTCCAACCTTCTGACCAGAGGTACTCTACTCAGTTCTGCCCAGAAGTTCTAATGCTTCGATGCAAACAAGATTCTGGTGGACTTGACTTGCTAAGTTAGAAAAGCGGCCTGTAACATGAGGCATGTGTACCCCAGGGATACTTGAAGGAACTGATGATCTTAAGTTCACAGACATTCCTATGTTTCCCTGACTTCCTTTGAAATAACGTGTCATGTTAGGAACAATATTTTAGTCCATGCCGGGGTTTTCTGAGTTCACATACAAGGTAGACTGCAGCAATGGGAGTCAGACAATTTTAGACTAATGAGTCTCTTTTTTTATGACTTGGTTTCATCAAAGTATGCCTTTGGAGGATAGTTCCAGGAAAGTCAGGCAAAATTAACATTAGTAAGAAAGGCTGAGTGTTAAAAATGCCCCTTCCTGCAATGCATTTAAATATAAGTAGCCTTTTCAGGTCTTCTGGATATTTGTTTCTAGGATACATCCTTAGATGGAAAGAAAAGAGACTTTAAATAGCAATGCAGTATAGGTTAGCATAGCATCACTAATTATTTTAAATGTGGTTAGAATGTTTTCTTAGACTATCGAAGTTTTTGAGATATGCTAGATAAAATTTCTATGAAATCTTTCCAGTTGGCCATTATTATTTAATGAAGTAGTTAAAGCAACTTTTTACTAATACTGTTTGAAATGTTTATTATAATACAGTAAAATTCTCATCTTATTTCACCATAAAATGCTTAATATTTTCTTCCTCCTACTAATAAAAAGTTGGCTTAAAGCTCAACATTCAAAAACTAAGATCATGGCATCTGGTCCCATCACTTCATGGCAAATAGATGGGGAAACAGTGGAAACAGTGGCAGACTTTATTTTTTTGGGCTCCAAAATCACTGCAGATGGTGACTGCAGCCATGAAATTAAAAGATGCTTACTCCTAGGAAGGAAAGTTATGACCAACCTAGACAACATATTAAAAAGCAGAGACATTACTTTGCCAACAAAGGTCTGTCTAGTCAAGGCTATAGTTTTTCCAGTAGTCATGTATGGATGTGAGAGTTGGACTATAAAGAAAGTTGAGCGCTGAAGAATTGATTTTGAATTGTGGTGTTGGAGAGAACTCTTGAGAGTCCCTTGGACTGCAAGGAGATCCAACCAGTCCGTCCTAAAGGAAATCAGTTCTGAATATTCATTGGAAGGACTGATGTTGAAACTGAAACTCCAATACTTTGGCCACTTGATGTGAAGAGCTGATTCATTTGAAAAGACCCTGATGCTGGGAAAGATTGAAGGTGGGAGGAGAAGGGGACAACAGAGGATAAGATGGTTGGATGGCATCACCGACTCAATGGACATGAGTTTGAGCAAGCTCTGGGAGTTGGTGATGGGCAGGGAGGCCTGGTGTGCTGCAGTCCATGGGGTTGCAAAGAGTCGGACATGACTGAGCAACTGAAGTGAACTGAACTGAACTAATATAAAGTAAATAAGATCTTGTGTGTGTGTGTGTGTGTGTGTGTGTGTGCTTGGTCACTTTAGTTGTGTCTAACTCTTTGTGACACTATGGACTATAGCCCACCAGACCCTTCTGTCCATGGGATTTTTCAGGCAAGAATACTGGAGTGGGTTGCCATTCCCTTCTCTGCAAGGGATCTTCCCGACTCAGGGATTGAACCTGCGTCTCCTGTGTCTCCTGCATTGCACATGGATTCTTTACTGCTGAGCCACTGGGGAAGGCCCACATAAGATCCTATGTATAGACTAATTATGTTTGAGTGCATCTACCTGCTTTTTCATCACATGTAAAGGGAAACATTAGGTATTGATTCTTCTTATCAAGAAATGCATTGTCAACAAAACCTAACTTTGATGCTTAATAATTATTTATCAAAATTTGGTATTTATTTGTTTTTTAACAGTAGCATATTAATAATAACTGTAGGAATGCCCTGGTGGTCTAGTAGTTAAGAGTTCACCTTTCAGGGCATGAGGTGCATGGGGTCCCTGGTTGGGGAGCTAAGATCCCACATACTGTGAGGCCAAAAAACCAAAACATAAAGCAGAAAAAATACTGTAACAAATTCAATAAAGAATTTAAAAATCTTCCACATAAAAAAATATAACTGTAGTAACAACTCAATCCAGAAGAACTTTGGAAAGTTACGTATGTGTTTTTGTAGTAATTTAATAGGACAGGACTCGACTCGATGACTGAACAAAAACAACAATAGGATAGGAGAGCAATAAAAGGTTTACAATTATAAAAATAAAGTAACAGTTTTATTTTTAAATGTCCATATTTATAATTTACTGGTTATCATTACAATGTCCTTTGCAACTATTTAAATTTATAATGAATTGTTTTAGATGTCAACCTAAAAATGTTCAAGAAATACAGTTAAAAAAATTCTTTTTCAGGGTACACTGGCAAAAATATTGACTAACAATTCTGGAAAAAATGTGTAATAAGTCCTTACCTAATCACTTCTATTAAGTAAGGTAGTGGATTCTTTCCCCCTAACTTCATCTCCTCTCACTAACCTCAGTTCTATACTGAGTACCATGCGCCCCTTGGAAGAACAAAAGCATTCTAATCTCGAGATCCCATGAGATCCCAGCTTAAACTTCAACCATTCGAAAGCCTAGTAATAGAGAATGCAGTCCATGGGGTCGAAAAGAATCAGACACAACTGAGTGACTAAGCAACAATAGAGAATGGAAAGCTGGCTGCCCTGGGTTTTAGAAATTCCATTTTAAATAACAGAAGTAGGGCTTCCTAGTGGTCTGGTGGTTAAGAATCTGCCTGCCAATCCAAGGAATATGGGTTCACTCCCTTGTCTGGAAAGATCCCACTTCCACGAGGCAACTAAGTCCGAGAGCCACACTACTCAGTTCACGTGCTGCAACCACTGAAGCCCAAGCGCCTAGAGCTCATCCTCTGCAACGAGAAGCCTGCACACCACACAGCTAGAGCAGCCCTCATTTGCCGTCAATTAGAAGCCCCAGTGCAGCAACAAAGACCCAATGCAGACAAAAACAGATAAATAAATTATAATTAAATCTTGGCAGTAAACTTTACTCCCTAGAAATTTAAGGTTTCAGATAGAAAATTGCAACTGTAGAATTTATTCACTTTAAGAAGGCAGAGGTATCTCTTTAATGTGTTAGACCACATCAAGCTCACTTGGGGGAGAAAGGTAGATTTTTTTTTTTCCATGATGCCCAAAGTCAGATGTTCATATTTTTTCAGAAAACAAAAATATTTCCAGTGTTAAGTCATATGAAAACCTCTTCTTAAAAATGCTTCAGTGTTCTAAATTATATGTCTAATTCTTGGGTTTGAACTATTATTATGAGAGTTAATATTAATAACAAATAACAAGTTAAATATCGGCAATAAGTATGTTAATAAAAGTATTCAAAACTTTTTACTTCAATTCCTTTCATTATTTTCTGAATTCAAAAAGGTTAAAGAATGTGGCCACCCTGCTGTAAAATGAGTTGACAACACTCACAAGCAAGTGAACATAGGGCCTTACTGTATTAAATACAGATTTATACCTTGAGACTCTGAATCAAATTCTCATTCAGTTGCTATTAGTTCTACCTTTAAAATAAATGGATCTAGATGTAATACTGCAAATTACTGTTTTATATTTAAGTGATTGGAACTACTTTTGGGGGAATAATGATATTCTAATATTAATTAATATTCACTTTCACCTTTCACTTTAATGCATTGGAGAAGGAAATGGCAACCCACTCTGGTGTTCTTGCCTGGAGAATCCCAGGGACGGGGGAGCCTGGTGGGCTGCCGTCTATGGGGTCACACAGAGTCGGACACGACTGAAGCGACTTAGCAGCAGCAGCAATATTAATTAATTAACATTAAGTTCCTTCATAATTCTAAGAAGTTATCTAAATATTCTATGTTTCAGAAGCCTCAAAAGACAAACAGCATTGTCAAATTTTCTTTTGGGAATCATATATCTAAATATATATTATTATGAGATTAAAATGTAAGGGTATGCAATGACTTGCCAATGATCAAAATATTTCTATTGGATTTTTAAAAAATAACAAATTTTTAGTTCTTTGCAGGCTCAGAAATTTGGGTGATGACATAAGATATTTATGAATATTGGCTGAGTATTGATTTCCTTTAATTCACTAGTTTTCCTGGACAGTTACAGATTCACAGTCAAGAGGCAAAGAAGTAGAATTTGAGTGCATTGGAAGCTGAGGTGCTGAATGGGATCACATGGTGTGTGGGGGGGGGTGGTCTTAGATTAGGTCTAAGGGAGCTGCATATGATGAGGGAATTTCTATCCAACACTAACACGTAGCTTGCATAGGTGAAATATGCCAGGGTAATGGCACCACTGTGAGCAGTGATTCTCATGCTTTAACATGTATATGAATCACCTGAAAGTGTTAGCTGCTCAGTTGTATCCAACTCTTTGTAACCTCATGGACTGTAGCCCGCCAGGCTCCTGTGTCCATGGGATTATCCAGGCAAGAATACTGGAGTGGGTTGCCATTTTCTTCTCCAGGGGATCTTCCTGGCTCAGGGATCAAACCCAGTTCTCCTGCAGGTAGATTCTTTACTGTTTGAGCCATCGGATCTCATTAAAATCAGATTTCTTTCAGCAAATTTGAGTGTGAGGCCTGATATTCTGCATTTCTAATAAGCTCCCAGGAGACACTGATCCTGCTGGAATACTGTAGGTAGCAAAACTTTAGAGCACTGATACTGTTCTTTCATTCTAGAGGTGGCCAAGAGTTGGAGGCCCAGGCTGTCTCATCAAGCTGGCTGTCAAGCAGCTAAAAGAATGGAAAATTATTCAACCTCTAAGGGACCTATTATCTCCTGTAAAATTAAAAATCTGGACCAGGTGATGGGTCAGGTCCCTTCAGAATTATAAAACTTAAGGATTTAAGATAATTCTTATTTTTATTTTGGCTACTAATTTCTGTATTTCCCCTCATAAATGGTTAGCAAAAATTGGAAAAACATTTTATTGCATTGTATCACTCCCAAAGGTCATCACTGAGTGTGCTGTGCATTCTTTGAGCCAAGATGATACCTATTTTTCATGTCACTTTCCACATTCTTCTCTCATAATTCTTAGAACACTAATCAGATTTCTATTTTGCTTTAAAAATTCTTATGACTACTGAATCTGTCTGTGGGTTAGTTTTCTGTTGCCCAAATAAAAATGTAGTTCCTATTATTTCACATTTTTCAGAGAAGCTGTAATATTTGTAAATAAAGGGTGTTCCTTTAATTAGAACCAATTTCAGACACTGCACCACTGCTAAGCAGCAATGGCTGATATGATTTCAAAGTGCATTTAACACTGAACAAATTCTTTCTCTTTCTGAATAGAATTTGAGTCAGCTGCTTCCTGTTTATTCCTACTATCAACATCTTTATTCAGAACTTAACATTAACTCTTGTCCAGGCTACTTTACTAATCTACCAACTGGTGTTCCACTTCCAGCCTTTTCACTCTATAATTATTGCAATTCAGCCCTGCCAGAGCAATGTTCCCAAATTTCAACAAAGTGCATGCCACTTCTAGTCAAAATTCTGTGATGAGTTCTTATTCAACACCTCCATGCTTTGGAGTCAATCTACCTTTTCCAGTTTCCCATTTCTTCCCTTAACCAAGTATTTTCTACATATCTACAGCTCTGTTTACATATCTCCTCTACCTGGTATACTTTCTTTTATAAAACCCTACTCCATTCTTTAAGACCTATTGTAAATTCGAATTCTTGCCTAAGTGTTCCCTGATTCTTCCACCAAGAAGTTGAACTCATATAGCACATTCTTCCTTACACCTGCCTCCCTATATTATAACCTCTACATACGGCTCCTCACTGCCCTCCATTATACAATTCTTGGGCTTCTGTAGTACATCTTAATTATCTTTGTAACTTTCATAATGCTTTTTAAATTCTCCATATCTGTTGAAGAAAAGAGTGAATATATAATATGGCCTAAGTATTCTGCCATCACTGACTCGATGGACGTGAGTCTCAGTGAACTCCGGGAGTTGGTGATGGACAGGGAGGCCTGGCGTGCTTCGATTCATGGGGTCGCAAAGAGTCGGACACTTCTGAGCGACTGATCTGATCTGATCTGAAGTATTCACCTATGGGTCAAGATACTCAGAAACTGCAGCATTAGTCTTATGTAGTGTTTATTTTGGACAAATTACATAATCTCTGTGATCTAGTATTCGTATACATATATATGAAGGTAAAGGATTTTTAGTACATTTTTTGCTCACTTGATGGATATAAAGCACTATACTATATGCTAGAGAAGAAACAGAACTTTCAACTTTCTGGATCATGAAATATTGTCATAGGATTAGTGTGTTTCAGATTGAACTAACGTTCAAAAATTTGCTAAAAATTTCTATCTGTTAATTCAGAATATAAAAAAGTGAATACTTTTTATTTCATATTCTACAGATGTAACACAATTATACTGGCTTCACAGTTTATTAATAAACTCAGCAGTGGCCACAGGACTGGAAAAGGTCAGTTCTCATTCCAATCCCAAAGAAGGGCAATGCCAAAGAATGTTCACACTACTGCACAATTGCACTCATTTCACATGCTAATGCTCAAAATCCTCCAAGCTAGGCTTAAACAGTATGTGAACTGAGAACTTCCAGATGTACAAGCTGGATTTAGAAAAGGCAGAGGGACCAGAAATCAAAGGGTTAATATTTTCTAAAGAATAAGTAGAATTTCTTCCTTAAGGTACCACAAGCACTGCCTTAGGAATGCTCCCATTATTGTCTATCGTGGTTTGAGATCATTAAAACTGTTATTTTCTTAAAACATGAAAGAAAAAAACTCCATAATTATTATAGGATTTGTGAACTTTGGGTACATACCAAATTGATTTTCTGTGCTCAATAAAAATCAACATGATGTTTAGGAATTTTCAGCTTCAGAAAATTAACCCTTTTAGGATACTAGTTTGGTCTACTAGTACAATATTATAATAATTGTAATAACTTTAAAAAATAAAACTTGAGAAAATTTGTTGCATAATCAAAAGCAATGAGCTATAACTAATGTATAATACTATAAAACTTTAGATTAATAGAAAATTAAAAGATCTTAGTCTAACATAATTTTCAATATTAATATCTCTTCCAGTCAACCAGAACATATAACTTTTAAGTAGTTCTAACTATAAATATAGTCATTTAAATCAATAAACTTAAAAAAAAAATTGCTTGACAAATCTGTTAACTATAGAAGAATTCTCCCATCTTTGTCTATAGTCCTAGTTTAAGAAAAAAAAAAACTATTATAATTTTCTAAGGAATATTTTCTATGATATTCTTTTCTCTAGATACCTATAAATTCTTCCATTGAGGTTATGGAAAATGTATGTTTATAGGGAAATTAAAACCGTTAGACTTAATATCCATTATATGCATTTGAGACCCCTATTTTATCAAAATACTCACTACTTTCTTGATATTCCTGATATTTTTTTCATGCCAGGAGTTAATCAGTGTGAAAATCAAGGAAGATTTGAATGTGTTCTTAACCCTTAGGTTACATACTCTAATGCTATTCTCTTCTCTAAGTGTCTTTTTCAAAAGATATAAGCGCACAACTTGGACTGCTTTAAATGGTCTAGGTTGAAATAAATGTAAATATTGTCTCTATTTATCCATGGAATTACCTCTCTGACATACTTGTGGAATATAATACAGCCTGACTGCAAGATCATGAGTCTATTCTCAGAGTGATATTTACCCAGTTACTCATTGTAAAATAACAGTGTTAACAACAAACCAAGAAACCAGGTTTTTCATGCATGGTCTTTATATTACTTTAGAAAAGCTTATGGGAGGATTTCCCTAGTGGTCCAGTGGTTAAAAATCTACCCTGCAATGCAGGGGATGCAGGTTTGATCCCTGTTTGGGGAACTAAGATCCCACAATCTGCGGAGCAACCAACCCCAAGTGCTCCAGAGCCTGCACTCAAAGATCTCCCCCCGCTGCAACTAAGACCCAAGGCAGCAGCCCCCCTCCCCAAATGTATCTCCATGGGCTTTCTAGGTGGCATTAGTGATAAAGAACCCACCTGGCAATGCAGGAGACATAAGAGACTTGGGTTTGAACCCTGGGAAGATTCCCTGAAGGAGGGCATGGTAACCCACTCCACTATTCTTGCCTGGAGGATCCCATGGACAGAAGAGCCTAGCAGGCTTCAGTTCATGGGGTCACAAAGAGCTGAACATGACTGAAGTGACTTAGCATGCATGCACACACACATGGTTCCTGAAGAGAGAGCTGAAGTTGCAAGACTGTGGAAAAGCATGTAAAATATGATAACAAAGACTGATGTCCAAATATTCTCTTGTGCTTTTTTTTTCTTTTTTTTTTTTTAATTTACATGACAATATTGTATTGGTTTTGCCATACTTCAACATGAATCCGCCAGGGGTATACACGTGTTCCCCATCCTGAACCCCCTTCCCTCTCTTGTGCTTTTACCAAAAGTTCCACCAGCTTTTGCCATCCACTTTATGTCATGAGTATTTGTAATCTGAACATGCAAACACCAGATCAGAAACACTGAGGTCTGGTGGAGTGCTCTCCAAAGTGTGGCATGAGTACTGCTGGCATCATACAAGAAAATATTCAGATCAGTCGCTCAGTTGTGTCCGACTCTTTGCGACCCCATGAATCGCGGCACGCCAGGCCTCCCTGTCCATCACCAACTTCCGGAGTTCACTCAGACTCACGTCCATGGACTCAGTGATGCCATCCAGCCATCTCATGCTCTGTCATCCCCTTCTCCTCCTGCCCCCAATCCCTCCCAGCATCAGAGTCTTTTCCAATGAGTCAACTCTTCGCATGAGGTGGCCAAAGTACTGGAGTTTCAGCTTTAGCATCATTCCTTCCAAAGAAATCCCAGGGCTGATCTCCTTCAGAATGGACTGGTTGGATCTCCTTGCAGTCCAAGGGACTCTCAAGAGTCTTCTCCAACACCACAGTTCAAAAGCATCAATTCTTCGGCGCTCAGCCTTCTTCACAGTCCAACTCTCACATCCATATATGACCACAGGGAAAAACAACATTTTGTATTTTACTAGATATACACTTTTCTTAAAGTGTATTCCGCTTATTACTTTATAATTATTCCTCCTTGGGTCAAGCTTCCTTTTCATACAAATTTAAGCTTAAAAATTGAGTTCATTAGCTTCTGACAAAAGTCAGATGGAGATTTGGGATTCTCTGGTAAGTGGAAAAGTGAGGTGGGAAGCTCAGTCACTAACTAGCTGAATCACCGTACCCAAGTCAGACTTTTTTGCTCATCTATTTCTTATTTGTAAAGAGACTGTTGCTCTTTCCCTGCAAGAAGTCATCTGCGGCCCCCTGTACAACCATGGCTATGATTAAAGTCCTGAGACCTTGGCAGCAAGGAGAAACTGTTGAAACAACAGAGGACCTCAAGGTGGCGCTGTATCAGCTGCACGTCGCTCAAGCGATAGATGGTGAGGCTTCCAAACTCTCCAAGACCTGAGTGAGTGAGTGAGTTGAGTGAGTGAAGTTGCTCAGTCGTGTCCGACTCTTTGCAACCCTGTGGACTGTAGCCTGCCAGGCTCCTCTGTCCATGGGATTCTCCAGGTAAGAATACTGGAGTGGGTTGCCATTTCCTTCTCCAGGGGATCTTCCCAACCCAGGATCAAACCCAGGTTTCCTAGCAAATCCATCGCCCATGTTCCCACTGTTATTAACTAGACTCAGAAAGAGAACCTCAGGAAATTCTCTAAGGGCAAGAAGTATAAATCCCTGGATCTGTGCCATGCACCACTGCTTCAACAAGCAGGAAGAGAATCTGAAGACCAAGAAGCAGCACTGGAAGGAGCAGCCGTACCCACCGTAGAAGTACACAGTCAAGGCCTGAGCATACAATCATCAATAAAACATGAATAAACTGGCAAAAATAAAGATTGTTGGGGGTGACCTCTAAGATCCTTTCTGGCACACCACCATTAGATGATATGTTCTCTAAGTCACTTCAGTCGTGTCTGACTCTGTGAGACCCCATAGACGGCAGCCTACCAGGCTCTTCTGTCCCGGGGGATTCTCCAGGCAAGACCACTGGAGTGGTTGCCATTTCCTTCTCCAGTGCATGAGAGTGAAAAGTGAAAGTGAAGTCACTCAGTCGTGTCCGACTCTTCGAGATCCCATGGATTGCAGCCCACCAGGCTCCTCCGTCCATGGGATTTTCCAAGCACGAGTACTGGAGTGGGGTGCCATTGCCTTCTCCGGAAACAGCCTAGATTAGATCAATCCTTTGAAAGGATTGATTAGAACAATCCTTTGAAAAACGGGAGATAGACTTGATTTGGCTTAGTAACACTTTTTTTGGCACATGGGAGGGATTCCAGGTATCTTTAGATTCTCTCATCTACATGGTGGCCAAACCGCAGAGAGTTTTATGTGCCATATTTCACATGTTAGTATCATCCTAATCTGAGAGTAAGAAGCTCGGGAATCCATGATGCAGTCAGATGAAAGATTTGAATAAAATCAGTTATAGAAGAAAAATACATGTTTATTATATGGAGAAAAGGATAGACAAATACTAGCATAAGGTAAAGAGTTGCCTTTTACAAACAGGAGGAGTCTAAAGCTTTATGATTATGTAAAATAGTTGGTCTGGTTTCTGGTTTTAATTTTTCACTCTGAAAATAGAAAACATGCTAACAAGATGACCATTTCCAGGGGTAATAAAATTTGAATCACAAATTAGCACTATGTGCCTCTACTAAACTGTCTTGAATTAGTTCTCTACACAATAGCTACAGAATTCCAGTTAAACCCAAAACTTGACCTGGAGTACCAGAGAGCATTTAATGGAGAAAATCTCTACCAAGTAATACTTTCATGGCTAGGCTCCTTGTTATTTAAAATCATCTCCATAGTTTTAGAAATAACCCATTTTTTTCTTGAACAGGAGTTGCTGTCCCTTTGTTTTCCTGAAGATTACCTATCATTACAACTGACCTTGCTTAAAAACAAATTAGATTAACCAATTAGATTGGGAGGTGAAATAGAGAAAATTTGGTGATGATGAAGTTTGTGAATATTTGAACTAATAAGCAGTTTGAAAATGATCAAATTAAGGACTAAAGTCCTTTCATTTGCTATTTGGAATGCTAATTTCATCTATTTAACCTATTCAACAAACAAATGAACAACCACTAACAAAACCAATATAATCTTTTTTTTGGGTGTAGAAATAGATTTGCGTATAATAGTGCAAAAAAAGAAGAAAAGATGCTATGGGTGAAAAATTTTACCTATGATCTCTAAAAGGGCATATTCATAGAGCACATCGAAACACACAATACATAAATACAGAGATTGGGTGTCTGGAATACCAACAACTTCATTATCTGTTGCAGTTTCAAGGGCCTCTTAGAAAATGTGGCTTCACAAGTCGTTAGCTTGTCCAATTGTTAAAAATATCTTTAAGTATGCATTCTCAATCTGCGGTAATAATTTGAAGTTTGTCATTCTTAATTACAGTGGGGGCTCTGAACTCCGGGAAAGATAGAGACTCTGTGTGGAGCTGCTCCTGACTTCGGCTCTATCACTGCTGACTCAGTCTCCTCCTCAGAATAGCAGCCAGTCTCTGCCTGGTCTCACTGACTGAAGACGGTCGACCCCGGGGAGGATGTGGCTGGGGGACTGTGGGCAAACCTGAGCTGCTGACCCTGTTGGGCTGAGAAAAGGCTGGAGAAGTGGTGGGCTTCGACACTCCAGGCAGGCCAGGGATTTTGATTACTTTCTCAGAGTGCAGTCTTGCAAGCCTTCTCTCTCCCTGACCACTCCCAGCTGCAGCAGAGGAGGTTAGGCTGCCCTGGCTGAGGGAGCACGGTGACAGCGGCAACTGTCCGCTCAGCTTCCTGAGCTCCAGGAGTTGTTCTCTGGCTTGACTCAAAGCCTCCGTCAGTTCAAAGCGTTCTTCACACTCTCTACGCACTGTTTCCTGAAGAAAAGTGTTCTGAAATGAGAAAAAGGAAAGAAAAAGCAGCCATAGCTTTTAATAGTGTACATATGGACAGTTACAGGCAATATAAATTGATAAGTGAACTGGAAATAAGAGGTCTGTGTTCTCTGACAGGGACAAATGAGTCAAAAATGCAAATGGTTTGTGAAGATGGAAAGAACTTTAAGAGAATATTTGGTTCAACCCTTGCAGTTTGCAGAAGAGGAATCAAGAGTCAGGGTCACTCAGATGTTAGTGGTGCTGGAACCCAGAATGCCTACTTCAGTAGGGTTTCAACTCCTCTGTGCCTGAGAGAGTATGTCCTGCACATGTGATGTCTAATAAATATCTGTAGTGTCATTATGTTATTTTATAATGAAGGGAAACTGCAGTACATAAGACAGATAAAAATTGCTTGAATTAGAAAATTGAGAGAATGAAATATATCAGCTGTAGCATTTAGATAATAAAATCAGTGATTTTATGTGATGCTTTCTCAGAACTTAAATATACTGATGATTTGCTCTTTTGTGAGATATATATCAAAATGAAGAAAAAAATCTGCTTTGAACTTCATTCAGCAATCACATATCAAGTTACTAGAAGCTATAGTGGATGTAGTTCCTGCTCTCAAGAAGTTTGCACCATTGTAAGTTTGAGTAGAGCTGCTTCTTACATCCCCAACAGAGGTTGGAGCCAAGGGTAGAAGCAATGGGGGTTAAAGAGACAGAAGAATTTTTTCGTAGTCAGAGCTGTCTAAGGATACTCTGAAGGGTTGAATCTCACTTGACTGGGAAGTACTGGAGCAAATTTAAGCTTCAAATATGTGACTAGACTAGAGATCATTACAACTTCTTCAAATAGTGAGACTCTGCATTTCTAGTTGAAGAATGATAGCCATCTTTCATCTATGGAATTCATCAAAATTACTTCAAGCTCCGTGGTAAAAATTGGGTCTTGGATCTCCCTAATGTCTTGACATTCATGTCTGCAGGATGTCAGAAAAGAGATTGAAAAGTAAATAACTAAAAATGGTATCCAGGAACTTCTCTGCTGGTTCTGTGGTTAAGAATCTGCCTTGCAATGTAGGGGATGCAGGTTCCATCCCTGGTCAGGGAACGAAGATCCCACATGCTGTAAAGCAACTGAACCTACAGGCAGCAACTACCGAGCCGGCACACTCTGGCCCCAAGGGGCCAAAACTAGAGAGTCCGTGTGCCATAAGAAACAAATAAATATTTTTAAAAAAGAAAGAAAATGATATCCAAATAAGTAACTACAGTTAAAGTGATCATGCTACAGGATTCTTCAGCTGAAAATGACTTTCTACCTGGTTAGCTTGTTTGTAAAAAACAGCCAAGGCATTCCCAAGGCTGACGCTTGGTGGAAAGCGTCCTCCTAAGTGCTTACTGACTAATCTGCTGTCAGTAGAACTAAAAACAAAGCATCAGGGAAAGTAGCATCTTCCTGTATTTGAGTTCCTTGTGATTACAGTCAGAACTCCATTCGATTCCAAATTTGGTAATCAAAATTGAAGAATATGGAGCAATTCCAGATTAACAGTTATACACTAATATTCTATAAAATCAGTGGCATGTCTGGGTCAAACAAACTCTCATCATTTACATATATTAGCAGTAGACATACATGATCCACATATTCACATATTTTTTAAAAAATAATAGGGGTTAATTACTCAATTCCAGTTACTTTTTTTTTTTTTTTAGGGACAGGAGACCAAGGATGGTGTTTGTGGCTTTATCATCTGGTTCTCATTAACTCTTCCTGAAATACTTGTTGAAAAGGCAGGAGAAGGGGGGCTAGACAAGAGGTTAATAAAGTGCCTTGTTAGGTGTCTTCTCATTTCCTGCTCCCAACAATTATATTTGACCAAGAAAGACAGTGAAGCCCATACTTGCTTTGTAATTTGCTGAGAGGAACCAGCTTTGAAATGGTGGGGCCCCTGCTTGCCGCTAGAGCCAGCTCTAAGCTGCTTATGCCTAAATTAAGTGTCTAATTAATTATATCAAGCAGGCAGGGGCCATTTTGTTCCAGAACAATGAAGCAATAAAAAACAGTAAGACATCGCATCTGGTTTTGTCCAACTTTTCTAAATTTAAACTTTCTTTTAAAGGGAAAAAGCATCAATGCATTTTGTTCTTTGTCTACTAGTAGAGTAAGCAGGCAAAATGTATTGAAGTGGTTAGATTTATGAGGCCTTAAATAAATTAGTATGGAAATTTCCTCAAATAAGAAAGCTATGGGAAAGAGTTAATTTTATTTAAATATATATAAAAGAAATTATAGAAGTTAACAATGTGGTCAATAAATGGGTGACGTGAATAAAGGGTGCACAAATATGGAAGGATAAAGTGATGGACGATATGACAACAAGGGCTCTCATTAAAAGGAAAAGAAAACTCAATCCATTTACAAAATTAAATTCAAGTCTCAAAGGAAAGGAGTAGTACTCTGTGGAAAACATCTTAAAAGGAAGTTACTCAAAAGCCATTTCAGGCAAGTGACACTCCATTGAAGGAGAAAACGAAAAGGTGGAGTGAACCCAAAGATGTCCCGGTAACAAGTACAGTGGGAGCAAAGTACCTGCCAACTCCAGACTGAATTTTGGAAGTGCTGGGCCCACTGCCCTGGAACTCATCCTTCTTCGAGGCTATTTGCTTCCAGAACAAAGGACAAATTCTCTTTATTATTCCCTAAATTGGGAGAACCTCTAAACTGAGAATAGGATCCAAAGATAGGTCTTCTATTTTGTCTTTGTTGTAAACACTAAGAAATCTCAGATGAATCTCACATATCTGTATCTCCTCTGACACTTAATATTACCACCTTCTTTAACATTTGGATTATAACTCAATTTTGTAGTTCAGGTGTTAGAATTTATTCAATTGTGGAATAAATAAATGAAATAGAACACATCGAGTTTTGGGGATTGCTGTTTCAGAGTTGGAGTGTATGTGACAGGGCATGACAGGAGCACACATGGATGTGGCCAGAGTCAGTGAGACACTTTAGTGGAAAGTTCCATATGTGAAAAAGAATCATTACTTGTGGGTAGATGGGATTGCTGATGTTTTTGTCAGGTTAGGTTGTTTTAGAATTTTAATATGTATTTTCATTGAACAACATGGGAAAATATCTAAGATGGAACATGTTCAGTAAGACTGAAAGTCATGGGCAAATACAAGAATAATCAGTGAAGCTACAGCATTCTAAAAGTTTTAGGTAAAAGCATCTTTGGCCATATTTTAATATGGCAAAATAGTGTTATCACTGGATTGCAACTAAACTGTAAGTCAAAATGGAAAAGAAGGCATGAGTCAGATGAAGAGAGGCAGTGGGTTTTCCAGGCAGAGTGGGCAGTGATGCAAATGCCCGGCAGTGAGAGAAGAAGAGTCACATCTTGGAAGATACATGGCTTAGTATGACTCCAGGGCAGAGTGCAGAGAACTGGAGAGACCAGGGCTGAGGCAGGGAGAGCAAGCAGGATCAGATCAAGGACGACTTTGACAACCTGCTAATAGTAGAGTTTTAACTCAATTCTGAGGGCCATATGCAGTCCTGAAAGATTTATTTAAGCAGGGGCTGGCGTGGTCAAATTTACAATAAAGGAAGATCTCTTTGTCAGTTCTGTAGAAAGTAGCCCTGAGTGGGGAGGGATGGGAAGAAGGAAGGATAGGGGGTCAATTTTCATGCAGCAGATTCATATCCCAAGTGCCCCTTGGTTGGGGTGGTCTAGGAGAAGGGGAGCTAGCATTCCTGAGTCCTTAACCCATGCCAATTGGGTGAGAACATTATCTATAGATATGCCTACAACATTTTCAGATGATGGCCACTTTGAACAGACCTAAAATATGGCACTCCTACTGGGAAAATAAATGTCAAAATGAAAATATAAATTAGCTCACCATCTGTATGAAATTTCTAGTATTAAAAAAAATGGTCAATTTCCTCCACTCTTTGTAATGTAAGAATGGTTTATTTTTATGTTTGTTTTCTTTTTTATCCTTAGAGACAGCTGGATTGCTTTCAATTCCAAACACAGTGGAAGAAGCAAGACAAGGCTTTGCTGGATAACTTGATCATTCTGAAGGTGAGAATTCCATTTGTGATGGCAATCCGCTGTATTTGGCATAATTTTGGGGGAACATGCCAGGAAAGCTAGTTCTCAGTGAAGAAGCAGCACAGATGGGTATCTTTGTTCATGCTTTATACCCAGTGAGGTCTGAACCAGTCATGCAGTGATCAGATTACAATTTCCACCAACCCAAACTAGATCTCTCCCAGGGTGAGTGGGTGGCTGGCCAACTGGGTGGGGAGCTGAGGTGAAAGGAGACTCTGTGGAAAAGGTGTGGAAACCAGGAAGATGAGTGGGTGTTAGCAAAGGATGTGCCCAACCTTCCATTTAAGACTTCTCTTCAGCTAATCTGATCAGCCAAAACACTGCAGGAAAACAGTGGAAATGGCCTTTTGGTAAGGCAGGGAGGAGAATCTGAATAAATTCCCAGGAAAGAAGCAAAATGGATGTTAGGCAGGTTGTTCTTAAAATTTTTTCTATGCTTGCAAACATAATGGACACTGTGAAATAACCATGGCAGACATACTAAAACAGAAGAAGAGATGGAGGGCAATAGTCCCTTGAACTGATAGCCTTCAAGAGCAGATTTTAGAATGGAGAGGAAGAGGCCATGAAGACATAGTGTTCAGGATTTACTTTCTAAGTCAGTAAGCTAATTTTAGTTGAGACTTAATTAACATTAATTAGATACAATAAAAACAGTTTCTCCATATTTTTCTCATTCTGTCAATTTTTTGGCATCCATACTCCATACCAGGGCTGACTCTCCAACACGTGAAAGACAGTTTTGCCTGGATCTCCCTCTCCATGACTGGAGACCCTTGGTCTGAGCCCCCTACCCTTCAGAATAGCCCCTCTCCACCCACCACCCCATCTGCCCCTGTTCCCTGTGAAGCTGGAAGGCAGACAGCCTCCATTTACTAACCCTTTACTCTTTGGAAGACACTCCAGTGTTCTCTTTATTAGGTTCAAATTGAGTAGTTCTCAAAAATGAGAACTACTCACTTTTTAACTGACTCACTTTGGTTTCTCATAAATGGAGTTACCAGAGAAATGTGTGCCATTTTTCTCTACATCAAATAAATATACAAACAAATGCATATCCTAAAACTAGGCATATTCTTCTTGCAGAAAAGCTATTTATGTTTTCAAATGTATGTATTCCTAAAATTTAATCTTAGAGTTTACATAAATCCATCCTTACCAGACGTGTTAGTAACATTTCCTAAATAAATAGGCCTTCTTTTTTAAAAAATAGGCTTCACATTTGGAGCATCCCTGGTGGCTCAGATGGTAAAGAATCTGCCTGCAATGCAGGAGACCTAGGTTTGATACCTGGGTTGGGAAGATCCCCTGGAGGAGGGCATGGCAACCCATACCAGTATTCTTGCCTGGAGAAGTTCATGGACAGAGGAGCCTGGCAGGCTACAGTCCATGGGATCTCAAAAGAGTCGGACATGACTGAGCGACTTTCACTTTCACTTTACATTTGGAAAATATTGACAACACCAAAAATTTTAAAACTCATCCAGGGGCTTCCCTGGTGGCTCTGTGGTAAAAAAAAAAAAAAAAAAAAAAACCCACCTGCCAATGCAGGAGACCTGGGTTCGATCCCTGGGTTAGGAAGATCCCCTGGAGAAGGAAATGGCAACCTAGTCCAGTATTCTTGTCTGGGAAATCCCATGGACAGAGGATCCTGGTGGGCTACAGTCCATGGGGTCTCAAAAGAGTCAGACATGACTTAGCAACTAAACAACAGCAACACCAAATTGAAGAGGCTACCCTAGATCTCCAGGAGCATATGCATTTTATTAACTTTCAACAATTCAAAACTGAATTTCAAAACCTATCTGAAATCAAAATTCTTGTACAGGAGATTGTGAGTCTAAGTTGCAGGCTCCCTTCTTTAGACACTTTCATTCCTTAGAGTCCTTGCCAGACTCTTCCTGTTTCTCTCCCACCTCACTAGATGTTCCGTCTCCATCACCTTTGCCCCAGTCTCCTCCTCCTCCCAGCCTCTCAGAGTTGGCACATTCTCTACCCTCCTCTATTGCCCCATGCCCTGGGTGACCTCATTTAGTTCCAAGGCTTAGGATGTGTGGATGTCTTTGAAATCAGTATCTCTCCTCAGTGTTCCCTGAACATATTGTCCATTCAACACCTCCATTTGGATATCTAGCAGATATGTTAAGGTTTGGTTCAGTTCAGTCGCTCAGTCGTGTCCAACTCTTTGTGACCCCATGAATCACAGCACGCCAGGCCTCCCTGTCCATCACCAACTCCCGGAGTTCACTCAAACTCACATCCATTGAGTTGGTGATGCCATCCAGCCATCTCACCCTCTGTCGTCCCCTTCTCCTCCTGCCCCCAATCCCTCCCAGCATCAGAGTCTTTTCCAATGAGTCAACTCTTCACATGAGGTGGCCAAAATATTGGAGTTTCAGCTTTAGCATCAGTCCTTCCAAAGAAATCCCAGGGCTGATCTCCTTCAGAATGGACTGGTTGGATCTCCTTGCAGTCTAAGGGACTCTCAAGAGTCTTCTCCAATACCACAGTTAAAAGCATCAATTCTTCGGTGCTCAGCTTTCTTCACAGTCCAACTCTCACATCCATACATGACCACTGGAAAAACCATAGCCTTAACTAGATGGACCTTTGTTGGCAAAGTAATGTCTCTGCTTTTCAATATGCTATCTAGGTTGGTCATAACTTTTCTTCCAGGGAGTAAGCGTCTTTTAATTTCATGGCTGCAATCACCATCTGCAGTGATTTTGAAGCCCCCCAAAATAAAGTCTGACACTATTTCTGAGAGGAGCTACCCCATGTCTGAGGCCAGGGGTGGCGGCCGGGAGGACCTACCCCATGCCCAAGGTCAGGGGCCACGGCCCGGAGGAGCAACCCCACCTCCAAGGAGCGGTGGCTGCGTGGGCGCAGGAGGGCCTAGAGGAGCTATTCTACATTCAAAGTCAGAAGGGGCGGCAGTGAGGAGATACCCCTCGTCCAAGGTAAGGAGCAGGGGCTGCACTTTGCTGGAGCAGCCATAAAGAGATACCCCACGTCCAAGGTAAGAGAAACCCAAGTAAGACAGTAGGTGTTGCAAGAGGGCATTAGAGGGCAGACACACTGAAACCCTATACTCACAGAAAACTAGTCAATCTAATCACACTAGGACCACAGCCTTGTCTAACTCAATGAAACTAAGCCATGCCTGTGGGGCTACCGAAGATGGGCGGGTCATGGTGGAGAGGTCTGACAGAATGTGGTCCACTGGAGAAGGGAATGGCAAACCACTTCAGTATTCTTGCCTTGAGAACCCCATGAACAGTATGAACAGTATGTTAAGGTTCAGTTCAGTTCAGTCGTTCAGTCATGTCCGACTTTTTGTGACCCCATGAATTGCAGCACGCCAGGCCTCCCTGTCCATCATCATCTCCCGGAGTTGACTCAAACTCAAGTCCATCGAGTTGGTGATGCCATCCAGCCATCTTATCCTCTGTCGTCCCCTTCTCTTCCTGCCCCCAATCCCTCCCAGCATCAGAGTCTTTTCCAATGAGTCAACTCTTCACATGAGGTGGCCAAAGTACTGGAGTTTCAGCTTTAGCATCATTCCTTCCAGAGAACACCCAGGACCAATCTCCTTTAGAATGGACTGCTTGGATCTCCTTGTAGTCCAAGGGACTCTCAAGAGTCTTCTCCAACACCACAGTTCAAAAGCATCAATTCTTCGGTGCTCAGCCTTCTTTACAGTCCAACTCTCACATCCATACATGACCACTGAAAAAACCATAGCCTTGACTAGACCGACCTTTGTTGGCAAAGTAATGTCTCTGCTTTTGAATATGCTGTCTAGGTTGGTCACAGCTTTCCTTCCAAGGAGCAAGCATCTTTTAATTTCATGGCTGCAAGCACCATCTGCAGTGACTTTGGAGCCCAGAAAAATAATGTCAGCCACTGTTTCCACTGTTTCCAGTTTCCCCATCTATTTGCCATGAAGTGATGGGACCAGATGCCATGATCTTAGTTTTCTGAATGTTGAGCTTTAAGCCAACTTTTTCACTCTCCTCTTTCACTTTCATCAAGAGGCTTTTTATTTCTTATTCACTTTCTGCCATAAGGGTGGTGTCATCTGCATATCTGAGGTTATTGATATTTCTCCCAAATCAAATTCTTGATATTCCTCCCAATTGTATTCCTTAACTAGTGTTTTCCGTCTTAGTAATGGTACTTTCATTCACTCAGTTGTTGAGACACCAAACTTTGGCGTTATCTTTGACCCCTCTTACCATTCTTCATCATCCCACCCATCAGCAACTTCTGTTACCTCCACCTAGGAAATATATACCAAATATATTCCAAATCTGGCCAATTGTCACCTCCTTTATGATGATGACCAAGAATGCTTTTCTAGACCTTTTCAAGGACCTTGTAATAGGTCTTTCTGCTTTCATTTTGCCCTGCCCCCTTCAACCTATTTTCCACGCAATAGTCAGAGTGATTCTCTAAAAATAAGTCGTATCATGTCACTCCCTTGTTCAACATTGCCAGGTAGCTTTTCACCACACTTAGAAAACAATCCAAAGTCTTTTTAAAAAATTATTTATTTTTGGTTGTACTGGTTCTTCACTGATGTGCATGGGCTCTAGTTGTAGTGAGCAAGGGCTACTCTCTAGTTGTGGAGCGAGGGCCTCTCAATGTGGTGGCTCCTCTTGTTGTGGAGCACAGGCTCTAGGGTGCCTGGGTTTTAGTAGTTGTGCACACAGACTCAGTAGTTGTGGCTCCTGGGCTTAGTTGCTCCATAGTATGTGGAATCTTACTGGATCATGGATTGAACCTGTGTCCTCTGCAATGGCAGGTGGGTTCTTATCCACTTTGCCACCAGGGAAGTCCAACAATCCAATGTCTTCGTTGTTTGTCAGTCGCTAAAGCTTGTCCGACTCTTTGCAACTCCATGGACTGCAGCACATCAGGCTCCTCTGTCTTCCACTGTCTCCTGGAGTTTGCTCAAATTCATGTCCATTGAGTTGGTGATGCTATCTAACCATCTCATCCTCTGTCATCCCCTTCTCCTTTTGCCTTCAGTCTTTCCCAGCATCAAGGTCTTTTCCAGTGAGTCGGCTCTTCGCATCGGGTGGCCAAAGTATTGGAGCTTTGGTTTCAACATCAGTCTCTCCAGTGAATATTCAGAGTTGATTTCCTTTAGGATTTACTGGTTTGATCTCCTTGCAGTCCAAGGGACTCTCAGAAGAGAAGCCAAAGTTGGAAGGTGTGCAAAGTCTTTAATGCCTTCAAAGACTCCACATGAACTGGCCCCTCCAACTTTGTTTCCTACCATGCCCTCCTTGCTCACTATGCTCCAGCAATGCTTGCTGACTTCCTTGTGGTTTCTCAAAGGTTCGCAGGATGCTTCTTACCACAGGGCCTTTGCACTTCCTATTCACTCTATCTAGAATGCTCTTTTTCTTACTTCAGGTCTGCTTGAATATTATCTTCTCAGAGAGACCTCTGACCATCCCATCGAATATAACACCTCATATATATGTATGTGTGTGTGTATATATATATTCTGCTGCTGCTAAGTCGCTTCAGTCGTGTCCGACTCTGTGTGACCCCATAGACGGCAGCCCACTAGGCTCCTCTGTCCCTGGGATTTGCCAGGCAAGAACACTGGAGTGGGTTGCCATTTCCTTCTCCAATGCATGAAAGTGAAAAGTGAAAGTGAAGTCGCTCAGTTGTGTCCGACTCTTCGCGACCCCATGGACTGAGGAGCCTACCAGGCTCCTCCGTCCATGGGATTTTCCAGGCAAGAGTACTGGAGTGGGGTGCCATTGCCTTCTCTGATATATATATTCTACTTCAGTAGAAAAGGATTAAAAAACAAAAACAACCAGCTGTATTAGGCTGGATGTAGATTCTGTGGGTTCACTGAAGAGTATTCCTTTTGTTTGGACTTGAAGAATAAACAGAAATGTTTCAGGTAACTGTTACTAAAATTTAAGCTAGAATCTGCTTTGTTTTTATTTTAAAAATTTCTCTAATCTTAAAAAATATCTCATTAAGGTTCATATTCTGCTGTTTATTTGCTGTACTTATAACTTTCCTGTTTTTTCTTCTATAACTTTGTCCTTTATCCTTTCCTCTGCTTCCCTCTCTGTCAGGTCCTCTATATCATTTACTCTTATCCATTATTTTAAATTATTTTTAAAAATTAGTTTATTACACATAGTTAAAGATTAAAATAATACTATAACTTTATAATGAAATAAAGCACTTACTTCTTCACACTTTCAGGTTCTGCCTCCCAGGAACAATCATTTTCAGGTTTTTAAGCTGTTTCTAATGATATTTATATCCATAGTCCTAAATAATGTTGTTATACAGCTACCTCATGGTTTTCAATTTTGAAGTCATTATCTACTGATTTTATAGAATGAAAGATGAGGATTTAGCTTCCTTACAGTTGTTTCACCTTCCATTAGAAGATGTTTCTGCTCCCCTAGGAGAGGCTCCTATCACAATTTTATTGAAAAACCTTCCCAATTTCTACCACAATTTTTAGTCAAATCTATATTCCACCTTATATGATTATAGTATATAAGTATATGTACACCTTAGCCATGCAGCGTACTATGATTACATTTCCTTTCTTTCACAGTTCCCTTCTGGAGTTTATTATTATCCCATTATTTATCTGCTTAGTTTTCTAGGTGTTGATAACCAGTTTTTCACCAAACCTACTTACAGAAGTGTAAATACCTCTCAACACATTTAAGCACTCCATGTAATCTATCCATTCTCTTTTTTTTTTTCTCAGAGACATACTTCTGAGAATCTGCCATTCTTTTATTGAACTCAGTCTGGTTTTCTCTAAGTCTGCTACACTGCTGTCATCCTTGGATTTTTTCCCACCATCGTCCTGGTCCTGGGGATTCCCACTACCTCTCTGCTGTGTGGAAATGCTCATTTCCTGATTCCTGTGTCTTCTCCTTTCTTAGTTTACTCCCTCATTGTGGAGCTCCCTAAGAAAGGCTGCAAGGGAAGTACCAGGAGGGGCGACTTCGTCCAAGGTAAGGAGCAGCAGCTGTGCTTTGCTGGAGCAGCCGTGAAGAGATACCCCAGGTCCAAGGTAAGAGAAACCCAAGTAAGATGGTAGGTGTTGCAGGAGGGCATCAGAGGGCAGACACACTGAAACCATAATCACAGAAAACTAGCCAATCTGATCACACAGACCATAGCCTTGTCTAACTCAATGAAACTAAGCCATGCCATGTGGGGCCACCCAAGACAGAGTCATGGCGGAGAGGTCTGACAGAATGTGGTCCCCTGGAGAAGGGAATGGCAAACCACTTCAGTATTCTTGCCTTGAGAACCCCATGAACAGTATGAAAAGACAAAATAGTAGGATACTGAAAGAGGAACTCCCCAGGTCAGTAGGTACCCAGTATGCTACTGGAGATCAGTGGAGAAATAACTCCAGAAAGAATGAAGGGATGGAGCCAAAGCAAAAACAATACCCAGCTGTGGATGTGACTGGTGATAGAAGCAAGGTCCGATGCTGTAAAGAGCAATACTGCAGAGGAACCTGGAATGTTAGGTCCATGAATCAAGGCAAATTGGAAGTGGTCAAACAGGAGATGGCAAGAGTGAATGTTGACATTCTAGGAATCAGCGAACTAAAATGGACTGGAATAGGTGAATTTAACTCAGATGACCATTATATCTACTACTGTGGGCAGGAATCCCTTAGAAGAAATGGAGTAGCCATCATGGTCAACAGAAGATCTTGTTCGTTTCCAAGGCAAACCATTCAATATCATGGTGATTTGAGCCTATGCCCCAACCAGTAATGCTGAAGAAGCTGAAGTTGAACGGTTCTATGAAGACCTACAAGACCTTTTAGAACTAACACCCAAAAAAGATGTCCTTTTCATTATTGGGGACTGGAATGCAAAAGTAGGAAGTCAAGAAACACCTGGAGTAACAGGCAAATTTGGCCTTGGAATACGGAATGAAGCAGGGCAAAGGCTAATAGAGTTTTGCCAAGAGAACGCACTGGTCATAGCAAACACCCTCTTCCAACAACACAAGAGAAGACTCTACACATGGACATCACCAGATGGTCAACACCGAAATCAGATTGATTATATTCTTTGCAACCAAAGACGGAGAAGCTCTATATAGTCAGCAAAAACAAGACCGGGAGCTGACTGTGGCTCAGACCATGAACTCCTTATTGCCAAATTCAGACTTAAATTGAAGAAAGTAGGGAACACTACTAGACCATTCAGGTATGACCTAAATCAAATCCCTTATGATTATACAGTGGAAGTGAGAAATAGATTTAAGGGACTAGATCTGATAGAGTGCCTGATAAATTATGGACGGAGGTTTGTGACATTGTATAGGAGACAGGGATCAAGACTATCCCCATGGAAAAGAAACGTAAAAAAGCAAAATGGCTGTCTGAGGAGGCCTTACAAATAGCTGTGAAAAGAAGAGAAGTGAAAAGCAAAGGAGAAAAGGAAAGATAAGCATCAGAATGCAGAGTTCCAAAGAATAGCAAGGAGAGATAAGAAAGCCTTCCTCAGTGATCAATGCAAAGAAATAGAGTAAAACAACAGAAAGAGAAAGACTAGAGATCTCTTCAAGAAAATAAGAGATACCAAGGGAACATTTCATGCAAAGATGGGCTCGATAAAGGACAGAAATGGTATGGACCTAACAGAAGCAGAAGATATAAAGAAGAGGTGGCAAGAATACACAGAAGAACTGTACAAAAAAAGATCTTCATGACCCAGATAATCACGGTGGTGTGATCACTCACCTAGAGCCAGACATTCTGGAATGTGAAGTCAAGTGGGCCTTAGAAAGCATCACTACGAACAAAGCTAGTGGAGGTGATGGAATTCCAGTTGAGCTATTTCAAATCCTGAAAGATGATGCTGTGAAAGTGCTGCACTCAATATGCCAGCAAATTTGGAAAACTCAGCAGTGGCCACAGGACTGGAAAAGGTCAGTTTTCATTCCAATCCCAAAGAAAGGCAATGCCTAAGAATGCTCAAACTACCACACAATTGCACTCATCTCACACGCTAGTAAAGTAATGCTCAAAATTCTCCAAGCCAGGCTTCAGCAATATGTGAATGTGAACTTCCTGATGTTCAAGCTGGTTTTACAAAAGGCAGAGGAACCAGAGATCAAATTGCCAACATCCACTGGATCATGGAAAAAGCAAGAGAGTTCCAGAAAAACATCTATTTCTGCTTTATTGACTATGCCAAAGCCTTTGACTGTGTGGATCACAATAAATTGTGGAAAATTCTGAAAGAGATGGGAATACCAGACCACCTGACCTGCCTCATGAGAAACCTGTATGCAGGTCAGGAAGCAACAGTTAGAACTGGACATGGAACAACAGACTGGTTCCAAATAGGAAAAGGAGTACGTCAAGGCTATATATTGTCACCATGCTTATTTAACTTATATGCAGAGTACATCATGATAAACACTGGGCTGGAAGAAGCACAAGCTGGAATCAAGATTGCTGGGAAAAATATCAGTAACCTCAGATATGCAGATGATACCACCCTTATGGTAGAAAGTGAAGAGGAACTCAAAGCCTCTTGATGAAAGTGAAAGAGGAGAGTGAAAAAGTTGGCTTAAAGCTCAACATTCAGAAAATGAAGATCATGGCATCTGGTCCCATCACTTCGTGGGAAATAGATGGGGAAACAGTGGGAACAGTGTCAGGCTTTATTTTTGGGGGCTCCAAAATCACTGCAGATGGTGATTGCAGCCATGAAATTAAAAGACATTTACTCCTTGGAAGGAAAGTTATGACCAACCTAGATAGCATATTGAAAAGCAGAGACATTACTTTGCCAACAAAGGTCCATCTAGTCAAGGCAATGGTTTTTCCAGTGGTCATGTATGGATGTGAGAGTTGGACTGTGAAGAAAGCTGAGCCCCAAAGAATTGATGCTTTTGAACTGTGGTGTTGGAGAAGACTCTTGAGAGTCCCTTGGACTGCAAGGAGATCCAACCAGTCCATCCTAAAGGAGATCAGTCCTGAGTGTTCACTGGAAGGCCTGATGCTGAAGCTGAAACTCCAATATTTTGGCCACCTCATGTAAGAGTTGACTCATTGGAAAAGACCCTGTTGCTGGGAGGGATTGGGGGCAGGAGGAGAAGCGGACAACAGAGGATGAGATGGCTGGATGGCATCACTGACTCGATGGACATGAGTTTGGGTAAACTCTGGGAGTTGGTGATGGACAGGGAGGCCTGGCAAGCTGTGATTCATGGGGTCGCATAATCGGACATGACTGAGCGACTGAACTGAACTGAACTGAATGTCTGAAAATATCTTTGACACCTGCATTTAATTGATCATTTGGCAGGATATAGAATCCTAGATTGGTAATAATTTTCCTTAATGTTTTTAATTCCTTATGTTTATCCTTAAGGTAGTGACATTTCATGATGAAGTGCTTTGGTATGTTTGCTTTGCCATCCATCATGCTGAGTGGACTCGTTCAATATAGAAATCCCCTTCAGTACTTAGAAGATTTATTTTTTGATTGGATTAATTCCTGGATAGTTTTCTCCCTTCCATTTTCTCTGTTCTGTCTTTCTGGAACTCCTATTAATGAAGTATTAGATATCCTGGCTTGATCCTCTAATATTCTTTTCTTCTCTCCATCTTGTTACCTTTTTCTTCTACTTTCTGTGTTATTTCTTCATTTTTATCATTTAAGCCAAATATTATATTTTTTATTTCAGTTCTTGTACTTTGATACTCATTCCTGTTCTCTTTTTATAGCCCTCTGTTCACATTTCATGGATATAATATCTTCTCTTTTGTCTCTAAGGATATGAATTATGCTCTTTTTTGACACTTTTTCTTCCCACATTGTTCTTTTTTTGCTTATTTGTTTGATCCTGATTCTGTCTTTCATATTAGAAGTGTTCCTCAAATGCTTGGTTATTCTTGGCCTTTTGTGTTTAAAAATGAGTCTTCAAAATGTTACTGGAAACTCTGTGTGCCTACTAGGTAAGGGCTTGTTTACTGGTATATGTTTCATTTGACATGCATATCACTTTTAATTAAAAGTTATTTAGTGCCCAGAGGTACTAATAGTTGTTGGTACCCAGAGGTATTTTCTTTTTTTAAACTTTCTTTAATCAATTAATCAGTGTCTTATAGTTTTTAGTGTATAAGTCTTTCAATTCATTGGTTAAGTTTATTCCTAAGCCAGAGGTATCTTCTTTTGAGCTAGCTCATTTTACCACAGAGGGCTCCTCCAATTTCCTGGGTATTGATATATAAGCTCGGTTGTCTGTGTTCTGGGAAGTGAGTGGATGACAGGGACTGGGAGGTCTCACCCTGAAATATACAGACCTTCACTCTAGCTCTTGCCTTATATCATATCCCGCTTTTGTGTATCCTCAAGTCCAAAGACTCTTGCATTCAGGTTTTCTAGAGTGTAAACCTTTAGGATCCTGCCAGGATGGTAGGTAGAGGCTGCCTGGGGTTGCAGAGGGCATCTAAGCATCTGTTTGCACCTTTAAAAACCATTCAAACAGCCCTGTTTTCAGCTCTACTCTTCTCTCCCACTTTGAGAGATATCTGGTGAGCCTTTCTAATGTGATTGGGTTTGCTCCTTTTTAGGATTCCATGCACTCCCACACTCTCCACAAGCATTAGGTTTCAGTATCCATAGCCTGCTGATTACCTCTCATCCATACCTTACTTTCCGTTTTCCAAATTTTGGTCAACAGTTTTTTCATCAAATGTCATCTCCTTTCCTGTTCTTTTTTCCTTATGTATTTATTCAATTTTAATTAATTTACTGTCATTTTAGTGTATTTGGGGATGGATGCAGAGATAAACATATGCGATTAATCATTCATATTTAACCAAGAGCATTACCTTCTATTTTTGAATATATTTCATCTTCATTAGATAGCTATAGGAAGTGGGAGAATTTAAAACTTCTGCTCCTTATGTTTTCCTTATCTATAGTTTTAAGTCAACAAAAATATTGAACTCTCTGTACTGGCTTTACTTTGATCTGTTTTTCACATTCTCCTTTTGGATCCAAGGCCCCAAACAGTGGAGCCACACTGTCTTGGTAGTGCTCATATGGAGCTAGTAAGGAAGGAAAACTGGCAGCAAAAAGCATGGGATCTATTTTAAGCTGGTTTTAAATGATACTGTCCTGTTCTCTAACATATTATGTTTCTTTTCTGGCTTCTTATTTTTTTAAACTGTTCCAATTTTTGATGTCTGTGTCTTTTCCCTGTAAAGAATTTCAGGAGCCCCTTTTTTGCATTTAAATTTCCCATTTAGTTTTACTTCCTATTTTTTCTCTTCTTATTGACCTGAACCTTTTGTTGCCTCACCTTCTTGACCCTCGTTTCTGTGGCAGCACTCCACTAATCCCTGCTCCATGGAGGAATATCCATTTTGCCCTTTTGAGGCTATGGCTTTCCTCCTATCCTTGAGAACTTTCTTTACACAATTAAAAACAAAGTCCTACCTATTTTCTGGCCTCCTGAATGAGAGTGGGGTTTTCCTCTCCTTAATTAGCTTTCTTATCAGACCATTAATTTATCTTCTTTCAAATGGGAATTTGTTCTCCACTTAAATGAGGCTGTTTTCCTCCAGAATCTGAGAAATTTCAAGTGTCTGGAATGCATGGTCACAAAAAGTAGTACTTTTTACTTTACATGCTAACAACCTCAGTTCTCTCTGGCTCATAATTCCTATCACTTGTATTAATTCATTTCCAATTTAATAAGAATGTTCTGGACGTTAGCATTCTTAAACAGAGAAGCAGTCTTAATTATTTACTCTTACAGTTCAGTTGTAATTGTCTAACTTCTAGTGGGAAGGCTGCCCTCAGCCATGTCCCAAGATAACTTTACTTTTGCTACAATCCCTTTCTATTTCCCAGTAATGATCTACAATCATTTATATACCAACTCAGTATCGTATCTTTCCAAAATCTGCATGTAAAAAAATTTCATCTCTGAGTGGTTTCCTGTTACAACCAACAAGCAGGAAGAATTCCAAATGTAGCTGCTTTTGTGTGAAAAAGATATTCGTTCTTCACTTTTAGTCTAGCTTCTCTTGCCAAAGTTACCTTCAGAGGCCCTGAGTTGGCAAACTATAAAATGGCCCCCGGTTATCCCTGCCCTCTTGCTGTTCACAGCCTTCTGCAACCCCTTTGAGTTGAGTGTGGCCTGGAATTGTTGTTCCATCTCTAATGAATAGAATGCAGCAAAAGCAGTGGGATACCACTTCTGAGATTAAGTTAGAGAGACTGCGGCTTCTATCTTGGGCACCCTCTCTTGCACTCTCTCTTTCTTACTCGCTTGTTTTGCAAGAGACTAGCTACCATGTTGCCAGGCTCTTCTATGGAAAAGTTCATGTTGGAAGGAAGTGAGGGGTTCTTCTCTTCCCCTTTTTCAGCCAACATTGAACTGAGTCTCTCAGCCCAACAACCATGAGGAAGTAAATCCTGTTGACAACTACAAAAGTGAGCTTGGAAGTCAACCTGCCCCCAGTTGAGCCTTTTTAATGAGACTGCAGCAGCTGACACCCTAACACCAACCTCATGAGAGGTACTGAGCAAGAGGCATCCAGCTAAGCCGTACATTCAGATCTCTGACACTCAGAAATAAATGTTCCCTGTTTGAAGCCACTGATTTTGATGACAATTTGTTATATAACAATACATAACTAATACAAGTCCTACGGCCAGATTGTTAACTTTTAGTCTGTGTTTTTTACATGGGAAGTTTCTTTTAGGTCATTCTTGCCTCTGGATGTCACTTTAACTGCTCAACATAATATTTTCTCTAAATTCCTCTTTGAAAGCATGGAATGGCAGTTGTCAGTCATGTTCATAATTGCATATTGATGACTAGCACAGTGCCTGGCACTTGAATATAGGCACGGGCCTATTATATATTTCCTGGATTTGACCCTTTATAGTCTTGTTCTAGTTTATAAATTCCTAGAATAAATAAATGTCCTATGGCAACCCACTCCAGTGTTCTTGCCTGGAGAATCTCAGGGACGGGGGAGCCTGGTGGGCTGCTGTCTACGGGGTCGCACAGAGTCGGACACGACTGAAGCGACTTAGCAGCAGCTTAGCAGCAGTTTATAAATAACTCATCACTTTCCATACTGCCATTTCTTTGGGAGATTTAACAGTTAGAAAACCTGCTGGTCTAGTTAATTTGGCCTTTTTCTCCTTTAACCTGCTGTCCCACCTCTAGAACTTCAACACTGCTGTCTTAGTTGAAGCATCACCTCTCTCCTTCTCCAGCAGAGCTGAGTCCATGTGTATGCTGGCTCTTCCCACTCCTGCCTGGACTGGAGGAGCAGCCCCCTCTTCCAAGGGAGGTTGTGGTGCTGTGTTCCAACAGGAGACATTCAATCACACAACACCCTAACCATCTGGTAGATAAAGCATTAGTGCGTTTATTATTATTCTAAAAGTAACAGAGAGAGGGGGGATGTGTGTGTGTGTGTATCCTGGAGATTTGAGTGCGAAGCCTTAGGTCACTTTGAAATTTAGAAGCAGAATCACTAAAATTCAAGTATCCTAAAAGAGGAAATATAGAAATTCATGGAGATGAAATTTAGAGATCCAAATCTAAGAAATTCAAATTCGAATCCTGGCTCCACCATGCTGGGTCATCTTAGAAATTATTCACACATCTTGAGTCAGTTTCTCATCTGTAACATGGAAGTAATTCCTACTTTAATAGGGTTTTTAGGTATTATTTTTGATCTAATATTTTGTTCATTCCACATTTTAACTTAAAATTTCTTTGGAATAGGTTCACTATGTCATAATTATAATGATGGTATAAACTTTGAATTTTGGTTGACAATTTACAAATAGCAAGAAAACATGGTATATTTGTTAATAGTCAATATTACTACTAGCACTTTCCTTTTATTCATCTTTAAGACACCAATGAAACCAAAAAATATAATTTATCACTAACATTCAGAATCTTCCTCCATTTGCCTTTATTTGCTATACTGTTATAAATAGGATCAAATATTCTAATATGACAATATTCTAATTCTTGGCTATTGGAAAATTGCCCCACTGTTTTAATAAGTTTGGGTTACTACAACAAAATACCAGAGGCTGCATAGTTCAAACAATAAATATTATTTCTCAAAGTTTTGGAGACTGCAAAGTTCAAGATCAAAGTGCCGACAGATTTGGTGTCTGGTAAGGACCCTGATTCAAAATGGCCATCCTCTTACTGTGTCCTCATATGGTGAAAGGGGAGAGGGAGCTTTCTTTCATAAGAGCACTAATTCCATTCAGGAGATTAGCTCATCTCTCAAGACACAATCACCTCTGACAGACCCATCTCCACACATCATACTAGTGATTATATTTAACATATGAATTTGGGAAGACATTCAGTCAGTAGCATCCACCATTTCTAAAATGGTTAGCAGTTCAGAAATAAGATTTTGTTAGGAAAACAAAATTAAAATCAAAATAAGTCTGTTGTTGTTTAGTTGCTAAGTCGTGTCCAACTCTTTGCAACCCCATGGACTGTATCCTGCCAGGCTCCTCTGCCCATGGGATTTCCTAGGCAAGAACTGAAGTGGGTTGCCATTTCCTTCTCCAGGGGATCTTCCTGACCTAGGGATTAGACCTGAGTCTCCTGCATTGCAGGTGGATTCTTTACCACTAAGCCACCAGGGAAGCCCCAAATTAAGTATGTTGTTGTTCTGTCACCTAGTCGTGTCTGACTCTTTGCAACTCCATGGACTGCAGCATGCCAGGCCTCCCTGTCCCTCACCATCTCCCAAAGTTTGCTGATGCCATGGACATGAACTTGTCTACTCCAGTTTAAATAAAACACTGCTGAAATAATCGTGCATACACAGGAAAGAAGACCAATACATGTAGATTATCTTACAACTTTAGAATGACAGAAAAATAAAACCCTAAAGAATAACTTTATTTAAAATATACTGTCTAAAATATTAAACAGCAAGCACTCTAAAAGTTTCTTTGACAAAAATGTAATGTTTCAACAAATAAGACATAAATATATAAAGATTTCTAATCTTAGAGGTTTTAAATGGTCATTTGCAACACAGTAGAACTTGCCAAGGAAACCTTAGAGATTACATAGATAAATGTATTATTTATTTTACAGAAAAGGAAACCAGGTCCAGAGAGGTTAAATGCCTGCCTAAGCTGAAACTCCAATATTTTGGCCACCTGATGTGAAGAGCTGACTCATCTGAAAAGACCCTGATGCTGGGAAAGATTGAGGGCAGGAGGCGAAGGGGACAACAGAGGATGAGATGGTTGAATGGCATCATCAATGCAATGGACATGGGTTTGGGTGAACTCCGGGAGTTGGTGATGGACAGGGAGGCCTGGCCGTGCTGCAGTTCATGGGGTCGCAAAGAGTCGGACACGACTGAGCGACTGAACTGAACTGAAGTTAAGGACAGAGCCCAGGATATGACTCCAGGTCTCTGACTAATAGTCCAGAACTTTCTGCATGACACCAAGCTACATTTCATGTCTTTGTTTGTTTATTTGTTGAAAGACCAGCACTCTTTCACTAACTGCACTGGTACCATCACCCGCTTCCTACCTCTTTCTGGGACTGGTTGAATCGCTCTATCAGTTGTGCTTGTGCCAGCATTACTCTTTCCAGCTCATCCGACTTCTTTTTCATGTCCTTCCTCAGGTCCTCTGAAACGGAACCATTACTGTCAATTTCCTTCTTCAAACGTGATTCAAATTCTACAACCAAATTTTTAAGGTTTTCAATTTCTTTCTCCTTTAACGCAGATTCCTCAGTATATTGAACATAGGATTCACGGAGTTTTTCTTCAAGAGCAGCGAGTTTCAGTCTTAGATCTTTAGTAGCACCTTCGATTAAGTTGGGTATCTGTAAGGTAAGTCTTGCATTAGTTTGTAGGTAATAGTCTCTAGGTATCCACAGAATTCTCTTGGTTTTAAGAGGTTTATTCTAAATAATTGGTGTTCTCTTCTGATCTGATTAAAACAAATCTTATGACATATATAGGCCTTCACAATTTTAGAAGTTAAGACTAAGATTTTATTTTTATCACCGAAAATGGAATTGCATTAATCACTTGAACATACTTTGAAATACCTAAATCTTTGTACCTGAATGGAACTACCAAGGACAACTCAAGTCTTGATGAAGTGCCTGTCTGGACTCATTTTAGGGTGACTTTGGGACCTAGAAATACCTGATGTTTAGGGATGCATGTAGGAGAGCATCATAGCTACAGTCAGTCAGTTCAGTCACTCAGTCGTGTCCAACTCTTTGTGACCCCATGGACTGCAGCATGCCGGGCCTCCCTGTCCATCACCAACTCCCGGAGTTTACTCAAACTCATGTCCATTGAGTTGGTGATGCCATCCAACCATCTCATCCTCTGTCAGCCCCTTCTCCTCCTACCTTCAATCTTTCCCAGCATCAGGGTTTTTTCAAATGAGTTAGTTCTTCACATCAGGTGGCCAAAGTATTGGAGTTTCAGCTTCAGAATCAGTCCTTCCAATGAATATTCAGGACTGATTTCCTTTAGGATGGACTGATTGGATCTTCTTGCAGTCCAAGGGACTCTCAAGAGTTTTCTCCAACACCACAGTTCAAAAGCATCAATTCTTCGGTGCTACAGTCTACTCAAATCATACTAGTAAGGTTTCCTTTGATGTATTTTTTTTTTTCATCCTTGTATATGATGATTGAAGGTACTCTAGATACCACACCTTCTATAGTAGCCCTGCCCAATAGAACTTTCTTCAGTGACAGAATACATGAGCAAATTGGGAAAAGTCAGCAGTGGCCATAGGACTGGAAAATGTCAGTTTTCATTCCAGTCTCAAAGAAGGGCAATGCCAAAGAATGTTCAAACTACCATTCAGTATGTGACCTGAGAACTTCCAGATGTACAAGCTGATTTAGAAAAGGCAGAGGAAGTAGAGATCAAATTGCCAACATTTGTTGGATCATAGAGAAAGAAAAGAAACCCCAGAAAAGTATCTACTTCTGCTTCATTGACTATGCTAAAGCCTTTGACTATGTGGATCACAACAAACTGGAAAATTCTTAAAAGAGATAGGAATACAAGACCACTTTACCTGCCTCCTGAGAAACCTGTATGTGGGTCAATAAACAACATATAGAACCAGATATGGAACAATGGACTGGTTCAAAATAGGGAAAGGAGTAACTCAAGGCTCTATATTGTCACCCTGCTTATTTAACTTATATACAGAGTACATCATGTGAAAGGTGGCCTGGATGAAGCACAATCTGGAATCAAGACTGCTGGAGAAATATCAACAACCCCAGATATGCAGATGATACCACTCCAGTGGGAGAAAGTGAAGAGGAAGTGAAGTGTTTCTTGATGAAGGTGAAAGAGGAAAGGGAAAAGCTGGCTTGAAATTCAATATTAAAAAAACTAAGATCATGGCATCTGGTCCCATCACTTCACAGTACATAGCTGGGGAAAAAATGGAAACAGTGACAGACTTTATTTTCTTGGGCTCCAAAAATCACTGCAGATGGTGACTGCAGCCATGAAATTAAAAGATGCTTGCTCCTTGGAAGAAAAGCTATGACAAACCTGGACAGCATATTTAAAAGCAGAGGCATCACTTTGCTGACAAAGGTCCATATAATCAAAGCTATGGTTTTTCCAGTAATCATGTACAGATGTGAGAGCTGTACCATAAAGAAGGCTGAGCACTGAAGAACCTATGCTTTCGAACTGTGGTGCTAGAGAAGACTCTTGAGAGTCTCTTGGACAGCAAGGAGATGAAACCAGTCAATCCTAAAGGAAATCAACCCTGAATATTCACTGGTGGGTCTGATGTTGAGGCTGAAGCTCCAATACTTTAGCTACTTGATGAGAAAAGCTGACTCATTGGAAAAGACCCTGATGCTGGTAAAGACTGAAGCCAAAAGGAGAAGGAGGCGGCAGAGAATGAGAGGATTAGATAGAGTCACCGACTCAATGGACATGAATTTGAATAGACTCCACGAAACAGTGAAGGACTGGGGAGCCTGGTGTGTTGCAGTCCATGGGGTTGCAAAGAGTCAGACACAACTTAGTGACTGAACAACAAGAAGAAATATTCTGCACTGTCTTATGTGGTAGCCACTACCCACATGTGACTATTGATAGTGGTGTACTGGTAAATACTTCCCTGATAGCTCAACTGGTAAAGAATCAGCCTGCAACACAGGAGACCCTGGTTTGATTTCTGGGTCAGGAAGATCCACTGGAGAAGGGATAGGTTACCTATTGTGGTACTCTTGGGCTTTCCTTGTGGCTCAGCTGGTAAAGAATCCACCTGCAATGTGGGAGACCTGGGTTTGATCCCTGCCCTGGAGAATTCCATGGGCTATAAAGTCCATGGGGGTCACAAAGAGTCAGACACGACTGAATTGGTAAATATTTAACAATGGACTCTCACACACACACACAGAAGTCAGATTTGTATTCAATTCCCATGATATAAACACTCTCACCATGACCAATTCCAAGCTATGAAGGTGAACCCACTGATCACTGAACTGAGAAGAAATGTTAACAGTAGGCTCTTGCTTGCTAGTATGGGCTATTGCACCCTTGAAATGTGGCAAACATGAGTGAGGAACTCAATTTTCAATTTTATTTAATTTTAATTAATTGAAACTTAAGTAGGCACATAAGTTACTATATTAAACAATGCAGTTCTAGAGGATACCAGAATACTTTGAAAATATACTGCTTCTGAAGGTGGTACCTCCAGATAAAGAGAGGAAAGAACAACTTGAGAAACTTCTCAGTGTCACAGCATCTTTAGAAGGGAAAAGACTGCTTATTTTTCTCCTTAAAAAAGCAAAACAAATAACACAAAACATACCAAGAAGAGCAAAGCTGCTTCTGACAAAACATATCATTATTTATGCTACAGATATTGTCATATTATAAATATTAGTACAACAAGAAATCAGCCCATGAAGAATCTGGAAAGCATTTATAGACTAAAGTTCCAAGGATTTCGTGAACCATTACTTAAGAGTTATGTACCCAAAATTTGTTTCAAATGTTAAATTTACATTAACAATAACTTTTACAAGAAATCTATTCACCACAGTTTTTATAAATTAATATTCCATTTTCTTCAATTAACCCAGGGAAGGAGAGGGTCACTTCTGGGTCTGAGCAGTAGTTTCCTTCATCCAGAGGAGAGCTGCCACTAAAACAGAGCAGGTTATCTTGGGAAGAGGAGGCTCACATGCTTTGATTTTTTAATAAGGGAGTCAACAGTAAAAAAAAAAAAAAAAAAAAAATCAAGAGAATTCACTCACAAAATCTGGACTTAGGACTGCTCTTGAAAGACTGTAGCCCTGGCAAGTTGGGGCCTGCCTTTCAGCATTCCCCTGCTGACGGTCCTGGGCCACATGGGAGAGTAACTAACAGCAGTCACAGGGTGAGGGGAAAAGGGGAGTGGGGGCAGGAGCCGGGAAGTAAGGGCATGTCTAGGACAGGACTGTCCAGAAGAGGAGGAGAGGGCCTTAGGTGAGCCGAGGCTACAACTCCCAGTGCATGCTCCATTGTCCCATTGTCCCAAATAGGACTGCACTTATAGAACACAAATTCAGAGATTAAATTATTATTAAGAATTTCAAGACAGCATTTGCAGAGCATTAAACCTGCAAGGTTTGTATGGGGACCTGTGATACCACATTTACGTGGCTGGCCCTGCCTATTCACAGTGAGCTACTGAAAAAACTACCATATCCCCTGTACAACAAAGTGGAGGCTGTAAGTCTCATTTAATGCTAATTTACATAAACTCTTAATGAGTTTATTCAAAATATAACTTTACCACTAGGCCTTGGTTAATATACTCACACAAAAGATACACACACACACACACACACTCTACTTTCAAGTCTTATGTAAACAAGGGAACCTTGTCAAAACCTTATATTTTGTTTAGTATACATTGTTTAAGAAATTATGGAAGTCTGATATTTAAAAAATATTTCCCCTTCATTCAAAACTAAAATTGAAAATATTTGAAACTAAAGGGGATAGACTTTAGTTGTTGGTAAAATTTAGTTATGTAAAATACATCATTATCTTTTGTTGGACATTTGAGGTATTAGAATATCTAACCATGTTAATTATTAGTTACGTAATTTATGCTGTTTTCAAAATACGTTTATAAAAAAAATGTTTATTTAGTAGGAAAAATTCCATACATAGCTGGATTATATTCTTATGTAATTTATCTCAGTCATTCATTATGGAGAATAGCCAAATCATTCTATCTAAAAATAAGCTGTGATGACCATAAGGAAATCTATAGGAGTTAGAAATATAGTGTTGTCCTTAGGAGGAAATAACCAACATCTACAGTTTCAAATCCATTAAATAATGATGAATACCATAATGACAGACCTTCATTTGTAGTTCTTCTTGTTCTTTCTTATACTTTTGGATTATTTCTTGGTGTTTTTCCTTTTCAATATCAAGTTCCAGTTTAGCTTCTTCCTTAAAGAGAAGAGCTTGCTCCTGAAATTCAACCAAATGTTGGGCTCTTTCCTTGGCAAATTCAGCTTCAATCTAGAAAATAGCATTTAACACACATATTATCATAAGTAAATTTAACACCATATAAGTAAATTAAGCCTATTTTCAGACTCATTTTTTTCTCCCAGGTTTGTTGATATAATTGACATGATAGTACCATATAAGTTTAAGGTGTACACTATAAAGATTTCACTTACATATATCCTGAAGTTATTATCACAAAAGTTTACAGAACATCCATCATCTCATATAGATACAAAATTAAAGAAATAGAACTTTTCCTTGTGATGAGAACTCTTAGGGTCTAATCATTTAAAAATTCTAATTCTAACATGAATTTTTAAATTCTAATGTTAAAAAAAACTGATTCAGAACTTGGACCAGAGAAGTTGACCTTGGGTCAAATATCTTCAGATCTTCTAAGACTTTTAAGACCTGTAAAATGAGTAGAGAAGTTAGGACAATATAAGTTTTCAGAAATACTAAAAGCTTAGTCTTCTGTACATTTATAGTCTAAACTCTGTCCTTTGCCAAGGAAAAAAAAAAGAAGAAAAGATTTTGAGGCTCTCACACTAAGTTCTGTTGAAAACTCAAGAGTGGAAACAATGTATAAATGCTGATTTTTAAAAAATGGGCCTTTCTTGATGGAGACCACAGACAGTTTTGGAGTCATAGATTATCATTTTAATGAGACTGAGGCCAGAAGGGTGATTGAAGGAAAACATAGTCAGTGATGCTTGTATCCATATTTCTACTCAGAACCACAATGCTGGAAGGGACCTTAAAAATCCCCTAGTTCATTTTCTCAAGCTTCCATGAATTGTGGAAGGATAAACAAAGGCTTTGGACTCAGAGTTTAAATCCTGGCTCTAAATCCTGGCTCTGCCACTCTAGCTGTGTGATGTTAAATTGTGACTATAACCTCTCCCGGTGGGGTTATAACTGATTCCCTTGGGGGTTGTTATGAGGATTAAATGAGACGAAACATCTGTGTAAAGCTCTTGCAGGAGCAGGAATTCAATAGTCAGTGGAGATTACTTCTATACCCTGACTTCAATCTCTACCATGGAATCTGCACCAAATAATTATCTGCTCTATGCCTTGACACCACCAGAAACCATAACTCACTCCTTCCCCAGCAGGCACTTCCATTTTCAGACAGCGCTAAACATTAGGAAGCTTTTCCTTTAGTTGAGCCAACATCTCTCTCCCTGTGGTTTTTAGTCATTGGTTTTGGCTCTGCCTACTTGAGCAAGAGAGAACAAATCCATGAGTACTGGAGTCATTCACGCCTGGGAGTTTATCTAGTGGATTAGAGAAGGGATCCCAGTGACAGGTTGGCTCTAGATTTACATTGTGCCATTATAAATTATTTAGATTATAAATTCTAAGACCAACTAAATGCAGATAACTTGGGAGAAAAACTGTCAAACCTGACTTACTGTGACTGTGATTCTCAAGCCAGTAAGAGAAGGAGAGAGGTCAACTTGAATTTCTCATGGGAAAACTAAAACTGGGAAACAGAAAGTTTGCTAAGGAGCTTTGCAGGAAGCTCTTTAAATTACATAAAATGCAGACAGAAGACCAGCCTCAGTATGGGGTCAGTGGGGCTTATTGCACTGGTCATTTGCCTCAAGGCAAAGCATTTACGCTTATACTCACTGCACCGGAGTTGTTTTGGCTCTTTCAAAATAAATTTCTAGATTGTTTGGAGGAAAGAATACCGATAATCATTTAGGCACAGGACAGAATTGTTCAGATAGGTTGCTATCAGATTGTGAAAAGCAAGGAAAGCCTCAGGGCACTCAGAGAAAAAAGCAGATGTTCTTCAGAATTTCAGTTACTTTTGTTCTTGCCTCCTGGTAGCCATATAGATACATCATAGGTGTCTCAAACTGTCTGTACCATAGATCTTGACACAATCCCCCCACCTGTTCCTTCCTCAGTGCTCCCTATCTCAGGATGTGCACCACCGCCCATGGAGTTGAACAGTAACTGGAGCAATTGCCTTTCACACTTCTCTCTCCTTTACCCTCCACACCGAATCCACCATCAAGCCCTGCTCATTTTGCCTCCAAAAGATACATTGAATCTATTGATTTCTCTGCACTTCTTACTATCACCACCCTACTTGTGGTCACCACCACCTCCTGACTGACCTCCTTACTTCTACTCCTGCCTCTCTCCAACCCCTGATACACAGCAGAGTGTTCTTCACAAACTATACGTTGAATTCTTTTATTCCCTCTTGCTGGCTTTTCACTGTGTTATAAAATCCAAACTCCCATACGTTATCTTCTACTAGAACACCACCAGCCCCTATGACACCTTTGCAAGAATCAACAAAGCACACCTTCCTTAGATAAACACAGCCTTGGGCAGGGCACAGGACATGGTGAGCAGAGCCCAGGCCTGGTTTCAGCTCCCTTCTCTCCCCTGGCCTGTGTATTATTCATGCCACAAGCAGGATACCATGTATGGCAGCCCTGGACTTCTCCAACCTGACTTTCAACCTGTATTTCCCATTTGACTACTGTGCTCTAGCCATGCTGGAATAGATATGTTAAGAACACATGAAAGGAGGAAATCAAATACAAAACATTCAGAAAACTTTGAGTTAATAGTCCACAAGATACCTTGACACTATTTTAAAAAAGAGAGTAAATAAACATTTTTTGAGAAGCTAAAGAAAAATTTGTGCTGAGGTACTAAAATGTCAAGTGTTCAAAAAATTTTGCTTGTGTAGTTAATTCATAGAGCCAAATAGTTATTTTAGGATAGAAAGACATCTTTCAAAATATGGACTCAAATTAAGAGAAGAAGAACGTGCACAAATGAGGTGGGACAGGACAAATTGTAAATTAGGTGACAGAAGGACTTGAGAAGAACTTTTAAAAACAGAAGTTATTTAAATTATGAGGAAAAGGTCATTTAGCAAATACAGCAGAGTCCCTTGAAGATGAAACAAAGGATGCATTCAGGGAAGGAAAGGGGGTGGCTGACTGGTTGAGTGAGTAGAATGTTCTGTTCTACCTGATCCAGGAAGAAAGGGCTCTTTGCCCCTGAACTATTCCTTGGAATAAACTAGTATAGGTAAGGAGAGAGGGAAAAAGGAAGGAACAGACAGAGGGTGGGAAAGAAAAAGCACTACAGATAGAAAGGAGAAGAGTGATATACTGATTTCATTTTTAATTTGTACAACCTGAGAAAGAGAAGCAAAGGGATGAACTTCAGGTGGAACTTCTAAATATTTAAGGACGCTGCAATGGCAAATCAAAAGCCATCTGAATGTGTTGACTGTAGCACAGAGAGATGACACTACCGGTTCCTTCAAGACCTGAAGAGTCTGAACAAAACGATGAGCCCACCAACAATGACTTGCTTAAGCTGGTATATTGTCATTGAGAAGATGAATTCATGCGAAATTGTCATGTTTATGTTTTCTACATGTTGATAACAGCTGTTTGTTTACAAAATCTTAGATGGCAGGACTTATGTTTATGAAAATTAAATAAATTAGGTGATGGTGCATACATAAAATATGAACTGCTTTCAGTTCAGTTCAGTTCAGTTCAGTCGCTCAGTTGTGTCCGACTCTTTGCGACCCCATGAATCGCAGCACGCCAGGCCTCCCTGTCCATCACCAGCTCCCGGAGTTCACTCAGACTCATGTCCATCGAGTCGGTGATGCCATCCAGCCCTGGCATCTCCTCCTGTCCCCAATCCCTCCCAGCATCAGGGTCTTTTCCAGTGAGTCAACTCTTCGCATGAGGTGGCCAAAGTATTGGAGTTTCAGCTTTAGCATCAGTCCTTCCAATGAACACTCAGGACTGATCTCCTTATATAATAGTAATTCTGATAATCTGAGGAAATTTTAATTAAAAAAAAAGCATGAATAAAAATATGAGCTCAAGAGTTAGAGAAAGTAAAATCAATTATTGTCTGTGTACACATTCCAGATTTTAGTTCATCCATATCTTCCTCTAGCTCAACTGTCTCAGTCCTGAAGGCCTTCTGAAGACTTCAAAGCATTCTTAGTGTATTGTTTTTTTAAATCCTTTTTGTTTGTGTTGAAATGCATAGTGTTTTATAATATTTGTTTCTAATACTAATGTGCAAAATGCTGTCTTTTCACTGTTTCCCAAGTGAGATCTTTCTGGTTGATTCTGGTATCATTTTCTGTTTGTCGGGAAAGAGCAAATTAGCCAAGATGGTGGTGGTCAGGCTCTCTCACCATGTCCTTTCACTCTTGCCCCATGTTTTGTAAATAATGATTATATAACAGTTGAGCTCACTTATAGCACTGCACATGCACATCACAAGGTACTCACTTGGCCACTGGCTACCTTTGTTCTGTAAGCATATATAAGCTCCACCTGAAAAAGCCCTTGCAGTTAAATTTTGGATGCGTTATGGTGGTGAGGCTGTGTTATGGCTGTGACAGCTGGGTCAACCACAAGAGGAAAGAATACAGCATATCTGCTGCTAGTGCTGCTGTGCCAGTCGGGGGAAAATAAATGTGTTTGCAATTCCTACGACTCCTTGTGTTTTCTTCCAGCTTCCCTGCTTGTGCCTTGCCTAGCATGGGTTCAATGAACATTGTGCACAGTGAGATACAGTGAGACACTGTTCATGGAGGCAGACACCATGTTACAACATAATCACTTATTACTTGATGATCCCTTTAAAACCAAGGAAATTTCAGATGTCATTTAGAAATCAGACCACTTGTTTATATTTGATGTACATTTATCATTAAACAAAATATTAATATACCTCCTGAAAATGATTATGAATGAGTAAAAATTGCTCAGTCATGTTGGACTCTTTGCAACCTCATGGACTGTAGCCCGCCAGGCTCCTCCGTCCATGGAATTTTCCAGGCAAGAATACTGGAGTGCGTTGCCATTCCCTTCTCCAGGGGATCTTCCTGACGCAGGGATTGAACCCAGGTTTCTGGCATTGCAGACAGATTCTTTACTATCTGAGCCACCAGGGAAGCACAAAAATGATTACACTATTTTCTTTCTTTTTTTTTTTTTTTTCTTCTTTTTTTTTTAATTTTATTTTTAAACTTTACATAAGATTACACTATTTTCTAAAAGTTAGAAACAAATTGTAATTGAAAACTAGTATTTCAGATTATTTCTAAATTAACCACTGAATAACTATGTTATAAAAGTAGATGATTATTCAAACACTAGACTTTGTAGTTAAAAATGCAAATGCTAAGGAATCAGACTAAGTACTGAAGTCCTGTCAAGAACTGAGGAAAACTGAGGACAGAAGGAGAGAATGTTCACTGAGTACCTCATACAAGCTAGGTTGTATGGTATAGGGCTCTTTTCCTCTACTAACTCATTTAATTCTTACAACAATTCTGAAAGAATGTATAGTAATTATTGTTCCCACAGTATAGAGTAAGAAATAGGCTCAGAGAAATATAGTACCTTCACCAAGATCTTAGAGCTGCCACGAGGTGGGGCAGGCTGTGCACTCGGATGTCTCTGGTGGACTCCGTAGCTCAGTGTGGTGAGTCTTCCCAGGCACCTTGTTTCCCCACACATTTACATGGCACAGTGGTTAAGGAAACGGAGTTGGTATTTATTTAGTTCAAAATATTGGGGGATTTTTTTCCCAGATAACTTTCTGTTCATGCATTCTAATTTAATTCCATTGTGGTTGGAGAAAATACTTCGTACGGCTTGAATTCTTTGTTGTTGTTGTTATTGTTCAGTTGTTCAGTTATGTCTGACTCTTTGTGACCCCATGGACTGCAGCATGCCAGGCTTCCCTGTCCTTCACTGTCTCTTGGAGTTTATTCAAAGTCATGTCCAGTGAATTCTTTTAAATCTGTTAAGACATTTATTCCCAGTATATGATCTACTTTAATAAATGTCCCATGCACACATGAGGAGAATGCATATTCTGCTGTTAAATGAAGAATTCTATATATATCAATTAAGTCATATTTGTTAATATTTCTTAAGAATAAACTATTTTAATATTTTCCATAGTATATATCCTTAATGGTTTTTCTGGGTATTGAGAGAGAGCTATTGACATCTCTGACTCTAAAGATTTGTCTATTTCTCCTTGCAGTTCTATCACTTTTTGCTTAATTTTTAAAGTTCTGTTTCTAGGTGAAAAAATGTTTAGGGTTAAATGTCCTCTTGGTGAACCAACCCCTTTATCATTATGAAATGACTTTCTTTATCTTTGGTAATATTCTAAATACTCTGGTTTCTTTCTCTGAACTCTATTTTGATTATAATGTAGCAACTCTAGCTTCTTTTTCAATCCATTACTTTTAGCCTCTTTGTTAAAATATTTCTTTATATAAAAATACATTTCTTATAGGCAACATATAGTAGAATCTTGCATTTTTATCCAACATGACAATCTGTCTTTTAATGGGGATATTTAGATAAGGGCTTGGCAAACTATGGCCCACAGACTAAACTTCAGCCATGCCCATTCATTTGCATATCATCTGTGGCTGCTTTTAAGCTACAGGGGCAGAGTGGAGTGGTTGCAACAGAGACTGTTTGGTCCAGAAACCAAAAATATTTACTAATTGGACCTTTATAGAAAAAGTTTGCTGATCTCTGGTTTAGAGCATTTATATTTAATTTGATTATTGATGTGACTAGCTTTAAATCTGTCTTACTATGTGCTTTCTATATGACCCATCTCATTGTTTTCCCCTCTTTTTCTGTCTTCTTTTGCATTATTTTAAAATTCAATTTCCAATCCTTTACTAGTTTATTAGCTGTAACTCTTTGTTCTTCTATTTTTGTAGTTGGTTTAGAGTTTATAGAATATATTTTTAACTTTATGCAGTCTATCTTCTAGTGATACATCACTTTATATATTGTATAAGAATCTAAATATTCTCACTACCAAAGCAACAAAGATAATTGTGTGAAGAATGTGTTAACTAATCTTATTGTGGTAATTATTTTGCTATATATATATGTATGTGTGTGTGTGTGTGTGAGAGATCATCATGTTGTACATCATGAACTTACACAGTGTCACATGTCAGTTATATCTCTATAAAGCTGGGGGAAAGGGGGAGCTGTGGTGGTTTGGTTAGTGGATATAACTAGAATGAAAGGATCCCTTCCTCCTTTCCTTAGATCTTCTGCCATTGTTCCCTACTCACCAATCCCAATCAAGAGTTAGAGGGTCCAGGAACTACTACTCTCATCCATTCAATTCAGGCTTTGGGGATAGAAAGCAGGGTTTCAAGGGTGCAGAGTGGGCCTAGGGGGGCAAAATGAAAGGAATCTGATTCAACCCATGCAGCAGGTGGAGAAATTCTCAGAGAGAAGGGTAATCTGCCAGGAAGATACCCCAGAAGGATCCACTGTACTTTCCAGCTCATTGTCAGTTTGCTCACCTGTTGCCCTATCTCTTGGCCCATCTCTTATCTGAGAACTTCAGGGGATATTTGTTTATATTTTCCTTTTTTGTAGTGATTCATTCTTCTCCTACTATCAGTCAATATGACTGAGTGGGATTCTGTCTTGCAAGGATGAGCACGTGACCCAGACCTGAGTGAACCAATATACCCAGTCTTGCCAGCTGTCATGGTTGGTCCAAGACTGAGCACATGGTTCAGTTAGAATCTGACAGCCACAGTCAGTCTCTTGCTAAGAATGTAGAAAAGTGATGGGAAACATTGCTGCTCCCTTTTTGCAATCAGGAGGGACAACCCTGAGTCTGAAAAAGAAGCCAATCTGGCAGAAAACCAGCTTGAGAGCCCTGAATCCAGCTGTGCCTGAAGGTAGCTCACCACTGAACCCTGCAGTTAAGACAGCCAATAAATTATATTCTCACTTAAAACAAAGAATCTTACAACAGCATACTTCATCTCTCCCTTCCAAGCTATTGTAGTATTGTCATATATTTTGCTTCTACATGCTATAGATGTCATATTAGATTATTAATTTTAAAAAACAGTCAATTATAAAGAAATTTAAATGATAAAAATATCATACTTATTCACATTGCTACCATTTCTGGTGTTCTGCATTCTTTTGTATAGATCCCTATTTCCATCTGGTATAATTTTCCTTCTGAATAAAGGACTTTTAACATTTCTTATAGTGTGGGTGTACTGGTGATACATTTTTTTCAGCTTTTTCATTCTGAAAGACCTTTCTTTTACCCTCATGTTTTGAAAAATGTTTTCACTTTGTATAGAATTTCTAAATTAGCAGCTCCCACTGCCACCCCCTCACCCCTGCCCAACCCTTCTTTCAGTACTTTCAGCCCCACTATCTTCTTGCTTACATTGTTTATGATTTTTAGAAAATCTGCTCTCATCCTTATCTTTGTTCCTCTATATATGTCTTTTATTTTCTAGTTGCTTTTAAGATTTTTTAATTGACATTTTTGAGCAACTGGATTATAATGTCTCTTGGTGTGCTTGAGCTTTATTGAGCTCCTTGAATCTGTGGGTTTATAGTTCTCATTAAACTTTAAGTTTTTAGCCATTATTGCTTCAAATATTTCTTCTGTCCTCCCTTTCCTGTCCTATGGGGAGTCCAATTATACATATATTAGGCCACTTGAATTTGTTTCACAGCTCACTGGTGCTCTTTGTTTGTTCTGAGTCTCTTTTATCTAATTGTATAGCTTCTATTGCTGTGTCTTCAGGTTCATTAAACTTTTCTTCTGGAATGTTTAATTTTCCATTAATCCCATCCAGTGTATTTTTCATTTCAGATATTGTAATTTTCATCTCTATAAATTCAGTTTAGATCTTTTTTATATCTTCTACACCTCTTTTTAACATGGTCAATTTTTTCTCTAGTTTTTGGACATAAAGAATACAGTTGTTATACCTGTTTTAATGTCCTTGTCTGATAATTCTAACATCTGTGCCTTTCTGAGTCAATTTTTATTTGTTGATTTTTCTTCACTATGAGTTCTATTTTCCTATTCCCATGCATGGCAATTTTTTCATCGGATGCATTGTGAATTTTGCTGGATATTTTTGTATTCTTATAAATAATCTTGAATTCTTTTCTGGGAGCAGTTAAGTTTCTTGGAATCAGCCTGATATTTTTTAAGGTCTTCCTTTTAAAACTTGTTAGGCAGGACCAGCTCAGCATTTAGTCCAGGGCTAATTATTCCCTACAATTCATGCAAGACCCTTCTGAGAACTTTACCCAGTCCCCTGTGAATTATTGGCTTTCCAGTCTGGCTGGTGAGAACAGACATTATTATTGACCTCATGTAAGTATTTGGTACTCTTATCTCTAATCCTTTCAGATCCATCTCCCTGGCTCTAGGTAGTTTCCCCATATATATGCATGGGTCACGTATACTTAATGGGGATTCTTTGCAGATATGCAACAATTCTTTCTCTGGGCAGCTCTCTTCTGAGAATACTCAACTGTGAATTCTAGCCACATAGATCTCCCTGGACTCTTAGCAAAGTCTCCTCAACTCAGAATCTGCCAAACTCCACCTGGATTCCCACTCCCTTTACCACATCCTTAAATCTATTTCAAGGTACTAAGTTAGAGTAATGATAGGGGTTACCTTGTCTGTCTCTTATCTCTAGGAATCACTGTCCTTCACTGCCTGATGTCCAGAGTCTTGAAACCATTGTTTTCTATCTTTTCTCCAGTGTTTTAGTTGTTTCAGAAAGGAGGGTAAATCTGGTTCCTATTAGTCCACCTAAGTCAAATACAGACATGTTGGACTTTGTGTTTAGCTCTCAGTTTTTGAAGGTGGAGGGGTTGTATCAGTTCTCAATTCCTGGCTATATAAACTTGGCAAATTATCTAACTTCTCCGAGTCTTATTTTTTGATATGTGCAAATGGGAATAATAATGTTAGAGTGATTAAGATTACATTGATGAAAAGCATTCAAGCACAAGGCTTGACATATAGTAAACATGTTAATAATGGAGACTATATTTATTATCTAGATTAAGGGTTTAAATCAGATGATCTTTGCAGGCTATTCTGATCTAAAATTTTATGATTTTATTAATTCAATTTTGGAAATTATTAATACATGGCACAATTAAAAAAATTAAAGTATACCCTCAATATTCATTTTAGCCATACATTTATTATACATAAAGGAAAATTGATATTTTTTAGAAGGACAACTTTATTCCTATAAAATTTTATTTTATAACTTGTTTCTTATAAATTTGATTAACAGTACACTGAAATACATTAGGAATTACTAGGTCATTTGTCTCTTCTATTTTAAAGAAGAATTTGAGATTTTCTTTGCCTCCCCCTTTAAAGCTGGAATTGATTATTTCTGGAAGTAAACTTGTTCTCCCATTCATTTAGTGAGGAAGTAAGGTTTTCTTTGTTTTAATTATTGGTTTCTACAAGCTCTATGTATTGTTTAAAATGAGATCAATAGTATAATTGAAAATGCCCCATAATGTGATGTTTTAGTAATAATCCAAAAAAATATTTGATTGGAATTTGTTTAGGGCACTACAAAGTGATAGGCAGTAAATGACTATCACTTATTGTAAGCAGTCTGGCTGTAGGACATTTTTTAATTACAACATTTTAACTGAAAAGTACCAACACTGCATTTGGAGCCAATTTAAAATGTTCAGCCTGCACATTAATTTGCTTTCTTCACATGAAAGCAATACTTGAAATAAACAAAAATCCATGACAATTAGTAAATACTCAGTTATTTTAAAATGTGCCATCCTTGTTGCATAGCAACTATTGATTCTATTATGTGCTTTTTACATACTCTAAAATAATTAAGCACAGGCATAAATTGCTATCTACTTGTTTTTGAATGTTAAAAGCATTTAAGTTATGAAGTTTATTCTAATATGTGTATTATATATTTGTAAAGGGAACATTTCATTCCTACGCAAAGGCACAGTGACCCAAGAAAGAGATGACAATGTCATATTAGTGATTCTTCTTTCTCATGAGAGGACTTTCAGGGAACTTTTTATTCATAGTCTCGATAACTAACTCAGCCAAGGATAATTATCATTCATTGGCTTTACTGGTCTGGATCTTGATTTACTGCTAAACTAAATGATAAAATTTATTAACAAAAAGTCATGTCCTCTCAAAAAATGAAATATCCATTTATATTATAGAAAATTATATGAGCCAAATACATCTATGATGTAATTAATTTATTAGAAAGATATCCATGATCTTAATAAGAACTTAGAGAATCTTATATAGATTTATTTTCATCAACAAATTAACTTAGCATAAAGCAAGAGCATACACTTAGATCAGATCAGATCAGTCACTCAGTCGTGTCCCACTCTTTGCGACCCCATGAATTGCAGCACGCCAGGCCTCCCTGTACACTTATATGGTCAGATGCTAACACTAACTTGGTCTACGTGCTGTGTTAGCACTTTAGGCACAGGGCACACTGAGCAACAGTACTAGACTGGATCATAAGTGCTGAGACTTCTTCTCCAATGGATTAATATCTGAAGGATGTTGGTGATGTGTGACAATGGAGACGAGGAACTTCTACATAAGCAAAGGCAGGAAAGTTCACTCTCTCAGTCGAAGAGGAACTAAGGAGTTTGAGGGAAAGATCTGTGAATCTCTACAGACATTACGCCCATCAGTGAAATTTCTTTCTTTTTTAATGTCTATCTATTTATTTACTTAGCTGTGTGGAGTGTTACTTGTGGCATGTGGGATCTTTTAGTTGTGGCATGCAAACTCTTAGTTGTAGCATGTGGCATCTAGTTCCCTAACCAGGGATCGAACCTGGGCCCCTGAATTGAGAGTGTGAAATCTTAGTCATTGGACTACCGGGGAAATCTCTATCAGTGAAATTTCTGACTCACAAGATGAGACCAAAAAGAAAAGGATGAAATGTTTATAATATCTCTTTATACATATAGCCAGGGCTTTCCAGGTAGCTCAATGGTAAAGAATCTGCTTGCCAATGCAGGAGATGCAGGTTCGATCCCTGGTTGGGGAAGATCCCCTGGAGGAGGAAATGACAACCCACTCCAGTATTACTGCCTGGAGAATCCCATGGACAGAGGAGTCTGGTGGGTTACAGTCCATGGGGTCACAAAGAGTCAGACATGACTGAGTGACTGAGCATGCACGCATATATATAGTCAAACTACCCTTCAAAGTGTTGTAATTTTCAGTCCCTTAAAGAGTATGAATGAAAGACTGTCTAATGACCTTCATCGCAAGACAAAACAGAAGCCGTAAAAAATAATCTCTCATTGCTTTAATTTGAATTTTTTAGATTTTTATTAAAGGTAGGCAGATCATCTTTTCACACATAAACATGGATTGGTAAGGATATGGGAAGTGAATAGGGATAGATCAGCCAACTGAGTACACTGAGGCTAAAAATAATATTTAAAGAATTAAAGGGGTGTGGTCTTTAGAGAAGGAAGAGAAGAAAAAGCCTATGCCACAAAATAAAATAAGAATGAGATACTACTACTACTACTACTACTAAGTCGCTTCAGTCGTGTCCAACTCTGTGCAACCCCACAGATGGCAGCCCACCAGGCTCCCCCGTCCCTGGGATTCTCCAGGCAAGAACACTGGAGTGGGTTGCCATTTCCTTCTCCAATGCATGAAAGTGAAAAGTGAAAGTGAAGTCGCTCAGTCGTGTCCGACTCTTCGCGACCCCAGGGACTGCAGCCTACCAGGCTCCTCCGTCCATGGGATTTTCCAGGCAAGAGTACTGGAGTGGGGTGCCATTGCCTTCTCCAAAGAATGAGATACATAGTCCATATTCTCACATTTTCACTGTTTCCCATATGCAACTGCTGTTGTAGTGATCATCTTTGTTATAGCCCCAATGTGCTACAACACATTCCCAAACAACAAGGGAAGGGAGATTGATATATACAGGGCCAGACTGGATATGACCAACTGTGTGAAGGCTGGAGACGAAAGTGACAAATTTAGAACTGACCTGAGCCAGCAACAACACCTAGAGGATTTCATTTGTAGATGACAGAGTGGGGGATTCCAGGTGGAGATGTTAGTTTGAAAGTGGCCACTGCTTGTTGCTTAGGGTTACCAATTATAAGGTCTAGTCACCTAGGAGAAGAATCTAATGATAACCAGTCTGTCAGGACTTCAGTCAAGTTATCTGAATTTCAGTAGCCAGCTCTAGTTCTGATGCACGAGACATAATCAGAAAACCGAATCAGAAGGCTGGAGCTAGGATTAGGTACTGGTAGGGGAAGAGACACAGCTGGTTGCAAAGGTTTCAGCATAGTATGCATGATAAATCCAAAGGATCAGTCAAAAAATATCTGTAGTTTATAACAGGGAGATGATGTCTAGCCTTAATGACTAGAGCTGTGCAAGGCTTGAGAAAGCAGAGGCTAAAAATTTTAAAAGTATAATTTGTATTCTTTAAAGTTATGAAAGAAATATATACTCACTGCTGAAAATTTGAAAATATAGAAAACTCTGAAGACAAAAATCAATGAAAAAGTTTTTCATACTATAAAAGCAAACATTTTCTCTGTAAATAGTGAGCTAAATACTTACTTCACTGCCAAAAGTTCATAACTGAATATTTTTAAGTCATTTTTCATTCTCTTTTATTATCTTCTTAAAGGCAGAAACTGTAAGAATGAATTAATGTTCCCCTATTTTTAAGGATATGGTCAAATGCAGATTCTGTCACTTTATGGGGAAAAACAGTAAATATTTAAAAGTAAAAATTATGCTTTTACATGAGAATGAAAAGCTATCTTAAACTATTAAGGTTTCAAATTCTATTTTTACCTTTTAATTTCCTATTTGTCTAATATTTTGGAAAAAACATATGTCATAAGCATGTTTGATCTAGGAAGCTCCAGAAGGAATCAAAGGTGTGCATAAAAGCAAAGAAACCTATTTGAAGTAGTCTGGCAAATGGACAGAATTTTTAAAAAGCAAATAAGACACATACTGCTGAAAGTCACATTTTCGTTACCTTCTCCCTCCAGTTATCATTGTTCAGCAGCTTCTGTCTAAGGGTTTCCTGCAGCTGCTCAATGCTTTTCTGATGTGAAATCAGCATCAACTCCCTGAAAACCATAAACACGACAAATGAGTCAAGACACACCCATAACACTCTTCCTAAATTACAATTCCTGGCTCTAGAAATTATTTCACAACTCAATCTGTATATTCTTCCCCTTAGTATGATATTTCATACTTAGTATGAAATATGATATTTCATACCATTTTAACTGTTAATAGCAATTTTAAAACACTGGCAACAAGGTCAGGCTTAATTTTTGCTTAATAAGTATTATTATTATTTTTATATGAAACAGTAACAACATATGTAGAGTCACAAATATAATAAAATACTATACATTGTGGTTACAAAGTTTCTGATTTAATTCTGACACTAGACAATAGATAATATTTTGTTTCTTTAAAAAAAGAAAATATGCTGGGATATGCCACAAAATCAGCACATTTGTGGTTTCTGCTAGATCTATTTTCCTTTCATTTATCTCAAATGCTAATAGGAACAAACCAAATTAAGTAAAGGGTAATGTCTGAGATGTAGCATAATAGAAAATAGGAGAGAAAACACAAAGAACATTTTAATCTTTTAATCCAGGTAATTGGCTCTTAAAGCTAAGTTTGTGACCCTCTGAGTGGAAGCAAGTGTGAGAGATTTATGAGAACATTCACAGAGGTACTGAAATTAAGCCTTTAAATACTATACTTCAGTTCAGTCGCTCAGTCGTGTCCGACTCTTTGTGACCCCATGGATGGCAGCATACCAGGCTTCCCTGTCCATCACCAGCTCCTGGAGCTTGCCCAAACTCATGTCCATCGCATTGGTGATGCCATATAACCATCTCATCCTCTGTCGTCCCCTTCTCCTTCTGTCTTCAATCTTTCCCAGCATCAGGGTCCTTTCTAATGACTCAGTTCTTCACATCAGGTGGCCAAAGTATTGGAGTTTCAGCTTCAGCATCAGTCCTTCCAATGAATATTCAGGACTGATTTCCTTTAGGATGGACTGGTTGGATCTCCTTGCAGTCCAAGGGACTCTCAATAGTCTTCTCAAAAACATCAGTTCAAAAGCATCAATTCTTTGGCACTCAGCTTTCTTTATAGTCCAACTCTCACATCCATACATGACTACTGGATAAACCATAGCTTTGACTAGATGGACCTTTGCTGGCAAAGTAATGTCTCAGCTTTTTAATATGCTGTCTAGGTTGGTCATAGCTTTTCTTCCAAGAAGAAAGCATGCTTTTAATTTCATGGCTGCAGTCACCATCTGCAGTGATTTTGGAGCCCCAAAGAATAAAATCTCTCATTGTTTCCACACCTATTTGCCACGAAGTAATGGGGAAACAGTGAAAACAGTGTCAGGCTTTATTTTTTTGGGCTCCAAGATCACTGCAGATGGTGATTGCAGCCATGATTTTAAAAGACACTTACTCCTTGGAAGGAAAGTTATGACCAACCTAGATAGCATATTCAAAAGCAGAGACATTACTTTGCCAGCAAAGGTCCGTCTAGTCAAGGCTATGGTTTTTCCAGTGGTCATGTATGGATGTGAGAGTTGGACTATAAAGAAAGCTGAGCACCAAAGAATTGATGCTTTTGAACTGAGATGTTGGAGAAGACTCTTGAGAGTCCCTTGGACTGCAAGGAGATCCAACCAGTCCATCCTAAAGGAGATCAGTCCTGGGTGTTCATTGGAAGGACTGATGCTGAAGCTGAAACTCCAATACTTTGGTCACCTCATGCGAAGAGTTGACTCATCTGAAAAGAGCCTGATGCTGGGAGGGACTGGGGGCAGGAGGAGAAGGGGAGGACAGAGGATGAGATGGCTGGATGGCATCACCAACTCGATGGACATGAGTTTGGGTAAACTCCAAAAGTTGGTGATGGACAGGGAGGCCTGGCGTGCTGCGATTCATGGGGTCGCAGAGTCGGACATGACTGAGCAACTGAACTAAACTGAACTGAACTTCTGGGACCAGATGCCATGATCTTAGTTTTTTGAACATTGAGTTTTAAGCCAGTTTTTTCACTCTTCTCTTTCACTTTCATCAAGAGGCTCTTTTGTTCTTCTTTGCTTTCTGCCATAAGGGTGATGTTATCTGCATATCTGAGGTTATTGATATTTCTCCTGGCAATTTTGATTCTAGCTTGTGCTTCATCCAATCCAGCATTTCACATGATGTACTCTGCATATAAGTTAAATACGCAGGGTCACAATATACAACCTTGACATACTCCTTTCCCAATCTGGAACCAGTCTGATGTTCCATGTCCAGTTCTAACTGTTGCTTCCTGACCTGCATAGAGATTTCTCAGGGGGCAGGTCAGGTGGTCTGGTATTCCCATATCTTTAAGAATTTTCCACAGTTTGTTGTGATTCACGCAAAGTCTTTGGCATAGTCAATAAGGCAAAGTAGATGTTTTTGTGGAACTCTCTTGTTTTTTTGATGATCCAGCCCCCCTGTGGTGCAGCTGGTAAAGAATCTACCCGCAATGCAGGAGACCTGGGTTCAATTCCTGGGTTGGGAAGATCCCCCGGAGAAAGGAAAGGCTACTCACTCCCAGTATTTAATATTATACCACAAGTTGTGGCAAAAGCATGCCTTTCGGTCAGGGAGTCCCACACCCCCTTCTATAATCACCATAAACTTTCTTATTTTCTGTGTAGTGATTCTTCTCCATTGCTTATTCCTCTTTCTAATCCCTTTGTTTTTCATCATCATCCTCTTTCTCAGATTTGTGACTTTCATTTATAACTTCCTGTTAAACATCTCCACTCTGATGAGCCATTAACACTAAAGAGTCCACATGTCAAAAAAGAAATTCAACTTCATCTCCCACAATGTTGCCTTTCTTTTAGACTCTGAAAGCTTCAACAATCAAAATCTTTAGCAAGAAATCCCTGAGTCATCACTGACTCTTCCTTCTTCTTGTTTTACCGCATCCATTCAGTGTGTATGTGTGTGTGTGTTAGCTGCTCAGTCACATCTGACTCTTTGCAACCCCATGGACTATAACCCACCAGGCTACCCTGCCCATGGGATTCTCCAGGCAAGAATACTGGAGTGGGTAGCCGTTCCCTTCTCCAGGGATCTTCCTGACCCAGAGATTGAATCCCAGTCTCCTGCACTGCAGGCAGACTCTTTACCATCTGAGCCACCAGGGAAGCCCTTCCATTCAGTAACAAGTTCTATGTATTCTGCTCCTTGGTGTACCTCAAGCTATTTCCTCCCTTCCTTTATGACTACCAACAGTTAAGGTTATTGACTTCATTTCCGACCTAGAGTATTGTGATAGATTGTCAATCTATTGCTTGATCTCTATGCTTGCCTCACTCTTAGAATATTATTAAACATTTTTTAATAAAAATAGTGCCTACATTTCTAGGCTAGAAAATTTTGAGGTCACAAAGACAGCTGGACTAGGTAACCAGGATTATAAATATTATTCGAGTGATGATGATTGAAAAGGATAAAACTCTTTAGACTTCTTTTTAGAAATGTGTCAGACTAGGTACCTTGACAACTTTTCTACTGAAAATAAGTAAATGTTTTTTCACTTATTAAAAAAAGTCTTAAAATTCATTAGTGACCTGGACAAAAAGTTAGGAAGATGAAGGACACACAAATCAAGAAAAAGAACAGGAAAAGGTTATCAGTGGAAAACTGGTGAAATTTGAATAAAGTCTGTAGGTTAGTTAATTGTATTATACCCATATTAATTTCTTAGTTTTTACAGATGTGCCATGGTTATAAAAAATAGGACCAAGGAAACAAATCCTTTTACTGTCTTTGTTAACTTTTCTGTAAATACAAAATTACTCCAAACTTCATTTAAAAAAATGAAGTGAAAGGAATAACTCCAACAATAAGTTGAGAATTAAAGCCAACTCTCACCTTGAAAGTACTTTCCAAATATGATGTATTTGAGCATTAAATTTCATAGCCATGAAGGGCACTGGAGTCAGGAGAGAAAGGAAGAGCTTGAGAGGAAACTTATCTGCATAAACTTGTATCTCAAAGAGCAACACATGCAGTATGTCATTTCTGTCATACTGTATGTCAGAATATGAAATTCACACCCAGTATGTACAAAATACAAATAACATCTCCTGTCAAGGAACAAAACCCAAATTTCTAGCTTGAATTTTGGTGCTAGGTGGAGGGGAAAATACAAATCTCTCACAAGAATTTGTAAATGCAAGCCAATACCAATGCAGGTTTTTATCCTGAACTCACACTACTTGAGTGTCCCCAAAAGCTTCAAATTGAGGAGATATCATAAAATGATGCTACAATAACCTTGCCTCCAGATGCCTGGTAGGAAAAACACCAACATTTTGGGGAGAAACCAACTTAAATCTGAAACTCAAAGAATTCCTACAGACTAAAATTCAAGACCCATGAGATCATAATTTTAAAACTCACAAATTTATTTTTTAAAAAGCCAGTAAAAGGAGATCAGCCCTGGGTGTTCTTTGGAAGGAATGATGCTAAAGCTGAAACTCCAGTACTTTGGCCACCTCATGCGAAGAGTTGACTCATTGGAAAAGACTCTGATGCTGGGAGGGATTGGGGGCAGGAGGAGAAGGGGACGACAGAGGATGAGATGGCTGGATGGCATCACCAACTCGATGGACGTGAGTTTGATTGAACTCGGGGAGTTGGTGATGGACAGGGAGGCCTGGCGTGCTGTGATTCATGGGGTCGCAAAGAGTCGGACACGATTGAGTGACTGAACTGAACTGAACTGAAGAGGAAGGATGAGCAGACACAAATGATAGTGTAATCAAAGTCACAAATTCTAAAGTATTTTCAGGTATAGAATATAAAATAAGGATATTCAGTATGTTAGAAGAAATGAAAGATTAACTTAAATTACTAATGAAATCTGAAAACAACCGATTGAATTTGTAGAAATAAAACATAATAATTGAGATGAAAAACACAGTAGATGATCCTATAACAGATTACTCACAGTTAATAAATGAAGTAATAAGCTGAAAAAGAGATTCAAAAAATTATACACGGTGCAGTACAGGAAGTACATCATGTGAAATGCCGGGCTAGATGAAGCACAAGCTGGAATCAAGATTGCTGGGAGAAATATCAATAAACTCAGATATGCAGATGACACCACCCTTGTGGCAGAAAGCAAAGAGGAACTGGGGAATGTCTTGATGAAAGTGAAAAGAGTAGAGTGAAAAAGCTGACTTAAAACTCAACATTCAGAAAACTAAGATTATGGCATCTGGTCCCATCACTTCATGGCAAATAGATGTGGCAACAATGGAAACAGTGAGAGACTTTATTTTTGGGGGCTCCAAAATCACTACAGATGGTGACTGCAGCCATGAAATTAAAAGTACACTTTCTCCTTGGAAGAAAAGCTATGAGCAACCTAGACAGCATATTAAAAAGCAGAGACATTACTTTGCCAACAAAGGTCTGTCTAGTCAAAGCTATGGTTTATCCAGTAGTCATGTATCGATGTGAGAGTTGGACTATAAAAAAAGCTGAGCATTGAAGAATTGATGCTTTTGAACTGTGGTGTTTGAGAAGACTCTTGAGAGTCCCTTGGACTCCAAGAAGATCCAACCAGTGCATCCTAAAGGAAATCAGTCCTGAATATTCATTGGAAGGACTGATGCTGAAGCTGAAACTCCAATACTTTGGTCACCTGATGTGAAGAACTGACTCATTGGAAAAGACCCTGATGCTGGGAAAGATTGAAGGCAGGAGGAGAAGGGGCTGACAGAGGATGAGATGGTTGGATGACATCACCAACTCAATGGACATAAGTTTGAGCAAGGTCCAGGAGCTGGTGATGGACAGGGAAGCCTGGCATGCTGCAGTCCATGGGGTCACAAAGAGTCAGACATGACTGAGTGACTGAACTGAACTGAGTACAGGAAGTAAAAAATACGTAAAATAAAAAAGAGCTTGATATGTGGAGGACAGAGTGAAAAGATCTAATATTTATCTATTTTTAATTTCAGAAGCAAAAGAAAGAGAAAGGGAGAGGAAGGACATTACAACAAATCTAGGGAGCCCAAAGGATTCCAAGCAAGATAAATAAAAATAAATCTCATACCTGGGACCTGGTAGTGAAAATGAAGAATACTGAAGTTAAAGAGACCTCAAAAGAAGATGGAGAGGAAACAAAACATTATCTTCAAAGGAACTCAAACATATTGAAAGCTTACTCTCCAGTAAAAATAAGGAAGGCCAAAGACAACAACATTAAAAATCCCATGAGAAAATAACCATCAACCTGAAGTTGGGTACCCAGCAAAACTATCTTTCAGAAAGAGGCTGAAATAAAATATGCTCAGAAAAATAAAATCTTGTGTTTACTGACAGTTAAAGGACTGCTAAAAAATATGCTTTGCAGGAAGGAATATGATTTCAGAAGGAAAGGCAGATGATCAAGAAAAAATGGTGAGCAAAGGAACTGGCAAACATACAGGCAGGGAGGGCTTCTTGTGTGTGTGATCAGGATAGTTGTATAGGGCCTATACTCTGAAGGAGACTGCACTTCAGGTTTAATGCTCTGTGGTCACCATTGAGAAGTTAACTTTATCTTTGAATCTGTGCTTTGTAAGTGAGGTCTGATAGGACAGTCAGGCATGTACTAGGGGCTTGGAATCTTGGCTCACACATAGTCCCACCTCCTGCCATCCTCTGCTTCTAGTGAGAATGCAGGCCTGGGCACAGGCAGGGGAGGGTTGGGTCTGCTAACTGTGTCCTGTTTGCTGAGTCTGGGGCAGGTCGCTGGTGCCTCTGAGAGCCTGCATCCATGCTGGGATTTCTCTGTGCCCAAGGGAGCATGAGATTCAATAGCAAATAAACAAAAAAAGACCATGGCCAGTCGAGAGAGAGATGGTGAAGGAAAGGAAAAGCTTCTTTGTCTTTTTTTGAAGAGGCTCCATATTTTCATATTGTGCTGGACCTTGAAAATTATGTAGAGACTCTGTATGTAGGTCCTTCTAAATAAATATCACCTGTATAAAAAATTGGTTTTGACTGCATATAATTAGTGGGGCTATCAAAAGATCAGAACTAGAACACTAAACAAAAATGTAGAATGTATGTCAGGATGGCAACTATCAGAGCTCAAGTGTTATTCAAGAGAAGTTTGAGATATTCAAGAGAAGTTTGCATTATTCAGGATATATTAATTTTGCACTTCATTAAGTATGCATGGTAAAAATCTCAAAAATAACCACTAAAAGAATAGAATATGCCACTAGAAGAAGATGCACTAAGAATATAAAAGAAACTCTAACAATACTGCCCCTGTCCAAGGCCCAAAAGGAGCAAAGAGTGCAGAAAAAGAGGGAGAAATAGAAAGCTTAGAGTAACAGTTATAATAATGGCAAATAAACTAAACTCATGAGTTAAAAGACAGAAACAGGCTTGATAAATACAAACTCTAGCAATAGACTCTTTGTAAAAGACATTCCTAAAACATAAGGACATGAAAAGATTTCTAACAGGGAAATATTAAAGAAAAAGAAGTATGCAACTATATTAATATCAGACAAAATAGACTTTAAGACAAAAGTTCATTACTCTGGGCTGATAATACTAACAGGATAATTCATTATGAATATTCTAAACTTATAGCACCTATTAAAATACCCTCAAAATATATAAAGCAAAACTTTTTGGAACTTAAAGGAAACACTGTCAAACCCACACCATAGCTGTAGAATTAAACATAGCTTCCTTAGTTATAGTAAGTCAATCTGGGACCACTGTATAAGGCATGGAAGTGTACACTGCACAACTCTAGGCTGTTATGTGAATGGTCCTCCTGTAATATCTATTGTAGCAACCTATGGTCAACCAGACAAATAATTCAGTAAAAATTATAGAGGACTTAATGCAAATATTGAATGGTTTGCCTTGGAAACGAATAGAGATCATTCTGTTGTTTTTGAGATTGCATCCAAGTACTGCATTTCAGACTCTTTTGTTGACCATGATGGCTACTTCATTTCTTCTAAGGCATTCCTGCCCGCCAGTCCATTTTAGTTCGCTGATTCCTAGAATGTCGATGTTCACTCTTGTCATCTCGTTTGACCACTTCCAATTTGCCTTGATTCATGGACCTGACACTCCAGGCTCCTACGCAATATTGCTCTTTACAGCAACAGACCTTGCTTCTATCACCAGTCACATCCACAACTGGGTATTCTTTTTGCTTTGGCTCCATCCCTTCATTCTTTCTGGAGTTATTTCTCCACTGATCTCCAGTAGCATACTGGGCACCTACTGACCTGGGGAGTTCCTCTTTCAATATCCTATCATTTTGCCTTTTCATACTGTTCATGGGGTTCTCAAAGCAAGAATACTGAAGTGGTTTGCATTCTCTTCTCCAGTGGACCACATTCTGTCAGACCTCTCCACCATGACCTGCCTGTCTTGGGTGGCCCCACAGGCATGGCTTAGTTTCATTGAGTTAGACAAGGCTGTGGTCCTAGTGTGATTAGATTGACTAGTTTTCTGTGATTATGGTGTGGTCACTCACCTAGAGCCAGACATCCTGGAATGTGAAGTCAAGTGGGCCTTAGAAAGCATCACTATGAACAAAGCTAGTGGAGGTGATGGAATTCCAGTTGAGCTATTTCAGATCCTGAAAGATGATGCTGTGAAAGTGCTGCACTCAATATGCCAGCAAATTTGGAAAACTCAGCAGTGGCCACAGGACTGGAAAAGGTCAGTTTTCATTCCAATCCCAAAGAAAGGCAATGCCAAAGAATGCTCAAACTACCACACAATTTGATTCATCTCACATGCTAGTAAAGTAATGCTCAAAATTCTCCAAGCCAAGCTTCAGCAATACACGAACCGTGAACTTCCAGATGTTCAAGCTGGTTTTACAAAAGGCAAAGGAACCAGAGATCAAATTGCCAACATCCACTGGATCATCAAAAAAGCAAGAGAGTTCCAGAAAAACATCTATTTCTGCTTTATTGACTATGCCAAAGCCATTGACTGTGTGGATCACAATAAACTGTGGAAAATTCTGAAAGAGATGGGAATACCAGACCACCTGACCTGCCTCTTGAGAAACCTGTATGCAGGTCATGAAGCAACAGTTAGAACTGGACATGGAACTACAGACTGGTTCCAAATAGGAAAAGGAGTACGTCAAGGCTGTATATTGTCACCCTGCTTATTTAACTTCTATGCAGAGTATATCATGAGAAACGCTGAGCTGGAAGATGCACAAGCTGGAATCAAGATTGCCAGGAGAAATATCAATAACCTCAAATATTCAGATGACACCACCCTTATAGCAGAAAGTGATGAGGAACTAAAAAGCCTCTTGATGAAAGTGAAAGTGGAGAGTGAAAAAGCTGGCTTAAAGCTCAACATTCAGAAAACGAAGATCATGGCATCTGGTCCTATCACTTCATGGGGAATACATGGGGAAACAGTGGAAACGGTGTCAGACTTTATTTTGGGGGGGCTCCAAAATCACTGCAGACGGTGACTGCAGCCATGAAATTAAAAGACACTTACTCCTTGGAAGTAAAGTTATGAACAACCTAGATAGCACATTGAAAAGCAGCGACATTATTTTGCCAACAAAGGTCTGTCTAGTCAAGGCTCTGGTTTTTCCAGTGGTCATGTATGGATGTGAGAGTTGGACTGTGAAGAAGGCTGAGCGCTGAAGAGTTGATGCTTTTGAACTGTGGTGTTGAAGAAGACTCCTGAGAGTCCCCTGGACTGCAAGGAGATCCAACCAGTCCATTCTAAAGGAGATCAGCCCTGGGATTTCTTTGGAAGGAATGAGGCTGAAGCGGAAACTCCAGTCCTTTGGCCACCTCATCTGAAGAGTTGACTCATTGGAAAAGACTCTGATGCTGGGAGGGATAGGGGGCAGGAGGAGAAGGGGACGACAAAGGATGAGATGGCTGGATGGCATCACTGACTCGATGGACATGAGTCTGAGTGAACTTTGGGAGTTGATGATGGACAGGGAGGCCTGATGTGCTGCGATTCATGGGATCTCAAAGAGTCGGACATGACTGAGCAACTGAACTGAACTGAACTAATGCAAATAAGATTAATTTCAGGGATATTGATTTAAGATACCCAATTAGTGGGAAAATATATAAATATTTTTCAGTTTACATGGAATTGACCACATACTAGGCCAGAACATAAATTTCAACAAATTTTAAATAACTGTTAAATACTATAAACCTGTATAGTCCAAAATGGTAGCCACTAGTCATATGTAGCTTCTAAGCAATTAAAGTAATACTTGTCCAAATTAGAATGTGCTACAAATGTAAAATACACAGCAAATTTGAAAACTGAAAAAAATCTGAAATGTCTGATCATTTTAATAAATGATTAGATATTTAAATAATAGTTTGGATATACTGGGTTAACTAAAATATATTAAGATAAATTTTACCTGTTTATTTTTGCTCTTTTAATGTGGCAATTAAATTTGTAAAAATTACATATATGGCTCACATTATACCTCTACTGAACAGCACTGTGATAATCTATATTCTCTGAATACAAAGAAATATCAGTAAGAAAAGATAAATATCTCCATGTATTTGGAAATTTAAAAAAATATGTGTTTCTGATTAACTCTTGGATCAAATGAAAAATCATAATTTACATTTAAAATACTTAGAATTGAATAATAGTGAAATTTCTACATATCAAAAGTTATGAAATATAGCTAAAGCAGAAAAGTAAATTGTGGTATACTTTAGAACATAATGCAGATGAAGAAATGAATGATTTTCAGCTACATGTAACATCATGGACAAAAATCCCAGGGACATAATCTTGAGCACAAAGAGTAAATCACTGAGTAATGCATATAGCATAATTTTATTTCCATGAAGACAAAATATATGCAAAATCTTTTTTTTTGGAATACAAACATACTCAGTTAAATTATGTGCACGCATGCTCAGTTGTGTCCAACTTTGCAACTCCATGGATTATAGCACACCAGGGCTCTTGTTCATGGAGTTTTCTAGGCAAGAATACTGGAGTGGGTTGCCATTTTGTTCTCCAGGGGATCTTCCAAGACCCAGGGATTGAACCCATGTCTCCTGCATCCCCAACTGGCAGGCTGATTCTTTATCACTACTGCTACCTAGGGAAGCCTCAGTAAAATTACAGAGTGAAGCAAAGGAACAACAGGTGTTTTCTGTAGTATTTTGTGGATGCCTTTAATCAGTGTGAGGAATTACCCTTCTCTTCAAGGATGCCATGTGGTGGAATTAGGGTGAAGCACCAAGGGACTTCAATACTAATGGTAAGCTTATTTTTCCTAAACTGAGTGGTCACTGTATTGTAGTTCTTCACACTTTCAGTTCAGTTTAGTTTAGTCGCTCAGTCGTGTCTGGCTCTTTGCGACCCCATGAATCGCAGCACACCAGGCCTCCCTGTCCATCACCAACTCCTGGAGTTCACCCAAACTAATGTGCATCGAGTCGGTGATGCCATGCAGCCATCTCATCCTCTGTTGTCCCCTTCTCCTCCTGCCCCCAATCCCTCCCAGAATCAGGGTCTTTCCCAATGAGTCAACTCTTCAAATGAGGTGGCCAAAATACTGGCGTTTCAGCTTTAGCATCAGTCCTTCCAATGAACACCTAGGACTGATCTCCTTTAGGATGGACTGATTGAATCTCCTTGCAGTCCAAGGGACTTTCAAGAGTCTTCTCCAACACCACAGTTCAAAAGCATCAATTCTTCGGCACTCAGCCTTCTTCACAGTCCAACTCTCACATCCATACATGACCACTGGAAAAACCAGAGCCTTGACTAGATGGACCTTTGTTTGCAAAGTAATATCTCTGCTTTTTAATATGCTATCTAGGTTGTTCATAACTTTCCTTCCAAGGAGTAAGCGCCTTTTAATTTCATGGCTGCAATCACCATCTGCAGTGATTTTGGAGCCCAAAAAAATAAAGTCTGACACTGTTTCCCCATCTATTTCCCATGAAGTGATGGGACCAGATGCCATGATCTTAGTTTTCTGAATGTTGAGCTTTAAGCCAACTTTTTCACTCTCCACTTTCACTTTCATCAAGAGGCTTTTGAGTTCCTCTTCACTTTCTGCCATAAGGGTGGTGTCATCTGCATATCTGAGGTTATTGATATTTCTCCTGGCAATCTTGATTCCAGCTTGTGCTTCTTCCAGTCCAGCGTTTCTCATGATGTACTCAGCATAGAAGTTAAATAAGCAGGGTGACAACATACAGCCTTGACATACTCCTTTTCCTATTTGGAACCAGTCTGTAGTTCCATGTCCAGTTCTAACTGTTGCTTCCTGACCTGCATACAGGTTTCTTAAGAGGCAGGTCAGGTGGTCTGGTATTCCCATCTCTTTCAGAATTTTCCACAGTTTATTGTGATCCACACAGTCAACGGCTTTGGCATAGTCAATAAAGCAGAAATAGATGTTTTTCTGGAACTCTCTTGCTTTTTCAATGATCCAGCATCACACTTTAAACCCATCTAAATCTTTTATGTATCTACTCAATATTTATAAAAATAGTGATAAAGCCTGAGCAAGAGTAGTATGGGTATTTGGAGAAAATAATATTAAAGTGAAAGACCTAGGAGAAGAAATTGGCAAGCAGCAGGGTGGGCTTTCCTGCCCACTAGGCACACTATGGACAGGACAGTGTCATCAAGCCCTGGAGAGAAAGAGGTGCATGAGGACAGGGTCCCTGTCCAGATGGTGCTCAAAATCCAGCAATATAAAAGGAAGATTTATCTTTTAAAATGTGAGGCAGATCTAGCAGGTTCTGATGCTTGCTCAGCAGTCTCTAGGCTAGAGAAGAGGAAGTGAAGCAGAAGGAACAAAAGAATGAGGACAGCAAAAGTAGGATTACACTAAAACCTCGTTTGTGGCTTTCTTCCAAATATTTGGCCATTCCTGTCTCCTTTGCAGACTCATCTTTATCTGCCTGTCAATTACATGTTCATGTTCCTCAGCACTTCATTCTGGGGCCTCTTTTTCTCGCTCTCTCTCCTTTCTCTAACTGATCTTATCCACGCCTATGGTTAAAATGCAATATAGTTGCTGACAACTCCCAGATTTTATCTCCACCGCACATCTGTTCTGTTAGCATCTGACTCATGTTTCCAACTCTCCACCTGATTGCACTTTTAATTTCAGAATCATCCAAAACTCAACATGTCTGTAATCTTAGAGGCTTACAATGTCAAAGTTTATTTTTTTGCTTATATGTCATCTGCTGCTCTACTCCTCATGTTCTGTTCTAGGATGTAGCCCAAGGAGCAACTCCTACCTGGGAATGCTGTTTTTGTGGCAGACAGAAAAGAAAAATTGCCCAAACATAGGATCTGTTAAAGCTTCTGCTCAGAAATCAGTGCATGCCACTTCTCTCATATTTCAATGGCAAGAACAAATCAAATGGACATGTTTGATGTGAATCAGACGTGGACAGTATAGTCCTCTCATTAGGAGGTGCACAGTAAACCAACAGGCACCCTGTGGAGTCCATCACAACTCTGAAATCCTATTGGAAGCAACCTGAGGATTTCTACCCTGAAGGTGAAGAAAAATCCTTGCTTAGACTGTGGTTCTTTCACTGGGGAGTAATTTCTCAGTCCATTTTTCACCACAGCTCCTGGCTTTCCTATCTGAGATGTACTTTTGTTTTTTTTTTTCATTATACAGTCTTACCACATCAGAAGGGGGCATTAGAGATTTTGCCCCATTGAGAGATAGCTTTTTTCCCCACTTATTTCCTACCCATAGATTTGGAGGAGAAATGGTTTTGAGAGAATTAAAAAAAAAAAAAAGATTTGTTTTGATATAGTTGAAAACAATAAAATACATTTTAAAAGCATATACTAGAGGGATGAGTTTTAAAGGTATATATAAACATATGTGCGCAAAACCAAAATAATGTGTGTAAAATTAAAATAATGACATTTCTATTATCCCCCAAAGTTTCACCATGCCCTTTTAAAATCCTTCACTCCTGCCTTCTTGCCCTCAGAAATCACGAGTTAGCTTTCTGTCTATACATAGGTTTGTATTTTCAGAATTTTATAAAAATTCTCCATATATCATACAGTATATTCTTTTTTGTTTGGTATCTTTTACCTGGCATAATTCCTTTTCAATCTGTCCATGTTGTACCATGAAGTAATAGTTCATTATCTTTTTTTGCTGAGTAATGTTTCATCAAATGGATATACCACAATTTGTTTATCCATTCATCTGTTTATGGACATTTAGGTTGTTTCACAGGTTTTGGCTCTTAGAAACATAGCTATTAATATCTGTGTACAAGTATTTGTATGGATATTTCCCTTTATTTCTCTTGGGTAAATACCTAGGTGTGAAATGGCTAAGTAGCAAGGTAAGTAAGTGTATATTAAACTTTTTAAGAAACTTTCATACTGTTTTCCAAAGCGTTGTACTGTTTTACATTCCAGCCAGCAGAATATGAGAGGTATAGTCTTTCCACATTTTACCAACAATTGATAATGTTCAGGCTTTTTAATTTTAGCTGTTCTAAAAGTGTGTGGTCATGGGACTTCCCTATAGGTCCAGGGTTAAGCCACCATGTTTCCACAGCAGGAGGCATGGGTTCAATCCCTGGTCTGGGAGCTAAGATCCCACATGCCAAGAGGTGTGGGCAAAAAAGAAAAATAAAAAATATTTAAAAACAGAAGTGTGTGGTTGTATCTCATTATGGTTTTATTCTGTATTTCCCTAATGCCTAATGATGTAGAGTATCTTTTTTAATGCTTTTATGGGCCATCTGTATATTTTGGTGAAGTATCTGTTCAAATCTTCTTCTCCTTTTTTATTGGTTGTTTATGGTCACCTGAGTTTCTAAAGTTCATACATATTCTGAAAATAAGTCTACATATTCTGAAAACAAGTCCTTTATGACATATATCAATGTATTGTACAAATCTATGATGATGGCTTGTCTACATTCTCTAAACAATGCCTTTTAAAGAACAGAAGTTTTAACTTTGATGAAGTCCAACTTATCAAGTTTTTTTTCTTTATGGATTGTGCTTTTGGTTTGTTTGTTTTTTTGCTTTTGGGTTTGAATATTAAGAAATCTTTGCCTAATTTAAGGTCACAAAGATATGTCTCCTGTTTTCTCCTAGAAGTTTTTTAATTTTATGTTCTGTATTTAGATCTATGATCTATTTTGAATTAATCTCTCTATATATATTTCACACTATGAATCAAAGTTCTCTTTTTTTTTTTTTGCATATGGGTATACATTTGTTCCACCAATGGTCACAAAAACTGTATGTTCTCTAATGGCCTGCTTTGGAACTCATGTAGAAAATCAGTTAACTATACATGTGTGCCTATTTCTGTATTCTTAATTCTGCTCCATTGACCTATTAATATTTGTCTATCTTGAGACTAATTCCACATTGCCTTGATTATTTATAGCTTTATAATAAATCTTGAAGTCAGTAGTAACTTTAATCTTTTGGCTCAAAGTTTTTTCAATGTTGTTTTTGTTTTTCTAAGTCCTTTGCATTTCTATATGAATTTCAGAATTAGCTTGTTAATTTCTACATGAAGTTTGCTGTAAGTTTGATTGTGATTGCATTGAATCTATAAATCCATAAATGCGAACAACATTGAGACTTCTGTTCTCTAAATTTATTTAGATCCTCTTAATTTATCTCAGCAATGTTTTGTAGTTTTTAATATACAGGTCTGGCACATTATTTGTCAAATTCATCACTATTTCATGTGTTTTGAAATATTTTTTATACATACAGCTTTTTAATTTCAATTGTTCTGTGAAAATATATAGAAATTAATTTGGGTTTTGGATGTTGACTTTTTTCCTTGCAACTTTTTATCAGACTCATCTATTAGTTCTTCTATATATAGATCTATAGATAATAGTTCATCTATTAGTAACTTCTTTTGTAGATTCTATAGTTTTCATGTTAGTGGGCATATCATCTGTGAATGCAAAATTTTATTTCTTCCTTTCCAGTCTGATATTACTTTCTCTTGCCTGGCTGTACTGACTAGAACTTTCAGCACAATGAACAGAACTGATGACATTGGATGTTTTTTTCTTGATCTTAATCTTAGGAGGAGAGTATACAGTCTATCATTGTTAAGTATGATGTTATCTGTAGGTTTTTGTAGATGCCTTGTATCAATCTGAAGAAGTTCTCCTCTATTTCTACTCTTCTGAGGTTTTTTAAAAAATTTAGGAACAAACATTGCATTTTGCCAACTTGTTTTGTTTCTATTGACATAATCATAGTTTTTCTTTTGAAATTTTTGAATAACAATAATTGATTTTTGAATGTTAAACTGATCTTGAATCCTTGAGATAAACCCCACACATTCATGATTTCTTTCACTTTTCATGTTGCTAGATTCAATTTGCTAAATTTTTGTTTAGAATTTTTGCATCTATGCTCATGGCAGATGTTAGTCTGTTAATTTGCTTGTAATATTTTTGTCAGATTTTGGTATCAAGGTAATAGTGGCCTCATGAAATAAGTTAACTATTCCTTCTTCTTTAATTTTGTGGAAGAGTTTAAGTAGAATTAGTACTGTTTCTTCCTTAAATGCTTGAAAAAACTTCTGGGCCTAAACTTTGCTTTGTGGGAAAAATTTAAACTATAAATTCAGGTTATCTATTTCATTTTAGTGAGTTTTGGAAGTTTGTATTTCAAAAAAATGTGTCCATTTTTTCAGAGCAGTCAAAGTTAATGGCATAGTTAAGCAAATGGCTTTGTGGTGCCATTTTTCCAACAGCATTTGCTCACTTTGTGTCACATTTTGGTAATTCTTGCCAATATTTCAAAATTTCCATGTTTATTATATTTATGATGATCCATGATCAGTGATTTTTGATGCTATTACCAAGACTCACTGAAGGCTCAGGTGATGGGTAAAAATTTTTAGCAATGTTTTTGAATGAAAAAAATAATGGCATAAGGTTGTTTAAAATATATTCCTCTATTAATGTATTCAGATCTGAAGAACATAATGTCACTGCTCTCATTTCTGATATTGGTAAATTTTTGTCTTCTCTCTTTTATCCTGGTGAGTCTGACATGAGGTTTATTAATGTTATTGACCTCCTTAAAGAAACTGATTTTTAAATCGATATCCTATATTGTTTTTGTTTCCTATGTCACTGACTTCTGCTCTGATCTTTATTATTTACTTTCTTATGTTTATCTTGGGTTCTGTTTGCTCTTCTTTTTCTAACTTCTTAATGTGGAAGCTGACTTTTTTTCTTTTTTCACATAGACATATATTGCCTATTGCCATAAATTTGCCCTCTGATGTTTGCTTTATTGATGTTCCATACATGTTGATGTTTTCTTTTCCATTTAGTTAAAAAATCTTCATAATTTCCCTTTTGATATTTTCCTTGACCCATATCTTATTTAGAATTGTTTTATAATTCATAAATATTTGGTGGATTTTCCAGATACTTTTCTATAATTTATTTCTAAGTTATTTAAATTGATACCAGGGAATGCACTTTGTATGGTTTGAGTCTTTTAAAATTTCTTTGGTTCTGCTTTAAATTATATGGTCTGTCTTGGTGAATATTTTGTATGCTCTTGGAGAAAAAGGTGTTCTCTGCTTTTGTTGGACAAAATAGGTGAATTTGATTGACTGTAAAGTTTGTTTTCGATAGCCTGACTAATTGTGCTGTGTATGTTTTATCTATTATTGAGAGCTATTGGCCTTTCAAAAATAACTGAATTTGTCTACTTCTCCTTGTAGTTCTATAAGTATTTACTTAATGTACTTTGAAGTTCTCATATTAGATGCACAAACATTTAGGACTATCATGTCCTTCTGATCAATTGGTTCATTTATCATTATGAAATGAATTTATTTATTCCTGGTAATAGTCTCTGTTCTAAAATCTACCTTGCTTAATATTAATAAACACATTCTAGCTTCTCTTGATTAGTGTCAGCATGGTATATCTTTTTCCATTCTTTTATCTTATATAATTTATTATTGGTTTATTTGGCTGTGTCAGGTCTTAGTTGCATCATGGGGAATCTTTTGTTGCAGTGCCCAGACTCTCCAGTTGTGGTGCATGGGCTCAGCAGTTGGGGTGCATGGGCTTAGTTGCTCCATGGCATATGGTCTTAGTTCCCTGACAAGGGATTGAACCCACATCCCTCATGTTGCAAGGAGGATTCTTAACCACTGGACCACTAGGGAAGTCCCTATTCTTTTATTTTTTGCTTTTTGTGTCTTTACTTTTAAAATATATTTCCTGTAGGCATTATATGGCTGAATCTTACTTTCTTATACAATTTGAAAATCTCTGTCTTTTAAAGCTTAGACAATTTACATTTAATTGAATTGTGACAGAGTAGACTTAAATCCATTATCTTGCCTATTTGTCCCATCTGTTGTTTGCTTTGCCTTCTTTGGATAGCATCACTGACTCAATGGACATGAATCTGAGCAAACTCTGGGAGACAGTGAAAGACAAGGAAGCCTGGTGTGCTGCAGTCCATGGGTTGCAAAGAGTTTTAGAGACTCAACAACAACAACAACAACATATGGCTTATGATTCACTTGCATCTGCTTTGTTGCCATATTAGTTATAACTCTCTGTTTAGCTTTATTTAATGGTTGCTCTAGGGTTGATAATAGCTATCTTTAACTTGTCACAGTTGTGGTGGGTTAAATAATTGCCTTCAAAGATATTCATATTCTAATCCACAGAGTCTGTAAATATGGCATAAGGTACTTTGCAGATGTGATTATATTAAGGATCATCAGATGAGGAAATTATCCTAGTTTATTTGGGTGGCCCCTAAGTATAATTATCAAGGTCTTTATGAGAAAGAGGCAAGAAGGTTAATGCGGAGGGTAAGGGAAGGTGGTGATATGACACTATGCTATGCTAAGTCACTTCAGTCGTGTCCGATTCTGTGCGACCCCATAGACGGCAGCCCACCAGGCTCCCCCGTCCCTGGGATTCTCCAGGCAAGAACACTGGAGTGGGCTGCCATTTCCTTCTCCAATGCATGACAGTGAAAAGTGAAAAGTGAAACTGAAGTTGCTCAGTCGTGTCCGACTCTTAGCGACCCCATGGATTGCAGCCTAACAGGCTCCTCCGTCCATGGGATTTTCCAAGCAAGAGTACTGGAGTAGGGTGCCATTTCGGAAACACAGATTAGATTCATGAGAGCAGGATCCAAGGAATGCCAGCAGCTTCTAAAAGCTGGAAGAAAAAAGAAATGGGTTCTCCCCTTGAGCCTCCAGAAAGAGCCAGCCCTGCTGACATCTTGATTTTAGCCCCTTAACATTCATTTGGACTTCTGACCCCCAGAACTGTATACATTTGTGTTGTTTGAAGTTTGTGGTAATTGCTACAGCAGCAATAGAAAACTATGCTGGTTTATTTTCAAGTGTTATTATACAACTTTCAGGTATAAGATTAGAATCTTATAATAGTAAACTTGACAAAATAAGGAGCAGCAGTCAATGGAAATAAAGTAATACTTTACTTGGCTTTCAAAATACCAGTACTATAGGATGGATATGACTGGCTATGTGCTTGTTAGAAGTGGAGAGGCAACAGAATCCTGGCAATTTGATTCATTTTCTTTCTTTTTTTTCTAATTCAGATTCTTTATTAAAGATTAAAAGATAAATGTTAAAATGTAAATTATACTGAAGCTCTATTCTGAAGATTAATATTGAGCAAAACAATTTTTCACTTAAGCCAGGTTTCCTATTGGAAAAGAGGTTTTATTGATTAGAAAATTCCAGTGAACATTTTCAGATGGGTACCTATGAGTACATTAGAAATTACCTTTACTATAAAATGGATGGTATTGAATATTTGAGGTGCTTGAATTTTAGTCTCTTGGAGACAGTTATAATTTTCATATCAACAAAAGTAGAATCCATTTCACATACATTCCTCCAATGGACCCAGTACAATGGGTTATATGTGTATCTATCTGTTTAGAATAAAAACTGTGAAAGGCTAGTAGACTATAGAAGTTAAAATATAGTAAGCAAAGGTTCAAACAATGTTAATGAAGTGATAGTCATTCATGAAATTGACAGAGGTGTGATTTTTTTATGACATTTCCACAAAATATAAGATGTTCTGAGAACTGTTAGAAAATTTATGAACTTGTGTGGAATGATAATTTTGCTTGATATTATAGCTACAGAAATTAGGACTTTCATATCTCTTTGATTCCTGCTGAGTCTCTGTTCTTGACTCTTCAGTGCAATTCTCTAATGAGACAAGACAGAAAGAATGATTATACATGATGTTGCAAACACGCTGTCCTTGATTACCATGGGCTGGGCACTGAGTAATGTATACAGAGATGATTATATGAAAAAGATAATCTTGATACTAAAAATAAAAACACACTTATATAGTACACTCAAGAAAGAGCTTGCACATTATTCAGGAATATAAAACCATCTTAAGACACTGAAAAAGAAAAACCACTCTTGTCTTGAAAGAAACTATGAAGTTTTGACTTTTATTATAGTGAGACTTTATGGGAGAAACCTAGAGGATTTCAAGAAATAAAATATTGTTAGATGTATATTCATATATTAAAAAGCTGAAAATGTGTAACTATTTTTGAATATCATACACATATCCAATTTCCTCTTTAGAACCAGTTCTAGAGATATTGATGCTTTAGAATAATAAGAAACAACACAGATGCAGGTCCTATATTTGGATTTTACTAAGAATCTAATAAAAAAGACCATCCCTAGAATCCAGGAGTCTGAATTGATACTTGGCAAATCAGAAGCTGACTTGCTAGCAGACAATGAGAGCTTCAAGTTTTAAATTCTGTGATCAGTGGTTTGGCTAGGACTAAATTCATTCCCATTCATCCATACATCCAACCAGCAAATATTTATTGAGTACTCACTAACTATCAGGCACTGTTTCAGGCTCTAGGGATATAGTCATTCTTTCTTGCCATTTGCTGATACATTAATGCAATTCCCTAATTTTTAGAAGATCCTGAGTAGTAAATGACTATCTAAAGTGACATGATTCACAAGAGGCAGAGATGGTTCAAGCTTATACCAGCTTAGGGCTCTCTTCCCTGTATTATCAATATATTTCAAAAACAACATTTGGGGTTCGCCTAATAGGAAAATTAGGATCTACTCACAATTGAGTATTTATTTTAAAAAAACTTTTAACTTTTAAATTCTCAGACTAAAAAGAAAATGAGAATCTAATTTCATACATATATGCAAAAAGCTAGATTCCTTTAATTGTAGTTAAAAACATAACTGCAAACAAATGTCAAACCATAATGCCAAATGACAGCTTTAAATTCTGTTTCACAAGTTGTTCTTTTAGCGATGTCTTCACATTGTCAATCAAAGAGATAATTTTGATTTTGCACAAACCCTGCCTCTGTTAAAAGTAGTATCTGTGATATCATAAGAAGTTTGGCAAGTCTCTTGTTCTGAAAGCTATTGATAGACAGGAAATCAGAGAAAGAGGTAAGTCTGGGGGAAAATATCAGATAAGATTTGTTATTTTAGAATGATATTACTAGAACACTTCATTTCTTAATACTTTAAACTAACAGAAGTGCATCCAAAATAAACCACTCCATGGACTAATCTTTACAACTTTAAGAGTAAAGCAGATAATACTGAACTCAACAGATATTTAATGAATATCTAAATCACCAGTGCAGGGTATAAAACTTAATAAAATATGATGCTTTAAGAGGTTAACAACCTAAGGGAAGATGAACGAGAAGGAATCAATACTTACTGGGCACCTACAACCTACTAGGCATGATACTAGATGCTTTAATTTTTACAAGAAGGTAGCTGTTATTAATATGCCCATTTTACAGAAAATGACAATGACCCTTAAAATGGTTAAGCTAGTTGTCCAAACTTGACACTGGTCAAGTTGGGATTTAAATTTATGTTTGCTTAACTTAAAAGTCCATTCTTTCAATATTCAATTTAGAAAAGGCAGAGGAACCAGAGATCAAATGGCCAACATCAGCTGGATCATGGAAAAAGCAAGAGAGTTCCAGAAAAACATCTATTTCTGCTTTATTGACTATGCCAAAGCCTTTGACTGTGTGGATCACAATAAACTGTGGAAAATTCTGAGAGAGATGGGAATACCAGACCACCTGACCTGCCTCTTGAGAAACCTGTATGCAGGTCACGAAACAACAGTTAGAACTGGACATGGAACTACAGACTGGTTCCAAATAGGAAAAGGAGTATGTCAAGGCTGTATATTGTCACCCTGCTTATTTAACTTCTATGCAGAGTACATCATGAGAAACGCTGGGCTGGAAGAAGCACAAGCTGGAATCAAGATTACCAGGAGAAATATCAATAACCTCGATATGCAGATGACACCACCCTTATGGCAGAAAGTGAAGAGGAACTCAAAAGCCTCTTGATGAAAGTGAAAGTGGAGAGTGAAAAAGTTGGCTTAAAGCTCAACATTCAGAAAACTAAGATCATGGCATCTGGTCCCATCACTTCATGACAAATAGATGGGGAAACAGTGTCAGCCTTTATTTTTTTGGGCTCCAAAATCACTGCAGATGGTGACTGCAGCCATGAAATTAAAAGGCGCTTACTCCTTGGAAGGAAAGTTATGACTAACCTAGATAGCATATTCAAAAGCAGAGACATTACTTTGCAAACAAAGGTCTGTTTAGTCAAGGCTCTGGTTTTCCAGTGGTCATGGATGTGAGAGTTGGACTGTGAAGAAGGCTGAGCGCCAAAGAATTGATGCTTTTGAACTGTGGTGTTGGAGAAGACTCTTGAGAGTCCCTTGGACTGCAAGGAGATCCAACCAGTCCATCTGAAGGAGATCAGCCCTGGGTGTTCTTTGGAAGGAATGATGCTAAAGCTGAAACTCCAGTCCTTTGGCCACCTCATGCGAAGAGCTGACTCACTGGAAAAGACTCTGATGCTGGGAGGGATTGGGGGCAGGAGGAGAAGGGGGATGACAGAGGATGAGATGGCTGGATGGCATCACCTGACTCGATGGACGTGAGTCTGAGTGAACTCCAGGAGTTGGTGATGGACAGGGAGGCCTGGTGTGCTGCGATTCATGGGGTCGCAAAGAGTCGGACACGACTGAGTGATTGAAGTGAACTGAACTGAAGTCACACTACCATGAGGTAACAGAACCCTTGAAACCTTGCTTCCTCATCCTTTTTTATATTGTTATTGCTTCTAGCCTTCATGAAAGTATTATAAGCCTCAAAAAAGTAACTAAACACCAAGTTTATCTTCTTATAGAATGTGTTGTGAAATGTTTTTATTCTACTTTTGTTTTGAAGATATAGTTCTACTTCTGATTTTGCCAAGGCACTACAGAAAAGAAGACAAAAGTCACCACGTTATATTTATTAAATGAATGAAAGAATCCTGGAAGAGTGGAGAGGTGGGGTAAGAAAGCAAGGGGAAGGGGAGAGGGGGTACTATGGGATTTTCTGCTTTCTGCAGGGCTGGGAGTTCCCTGAAGATTCAGTGTTACAACATGATTGAGAAAGAGAAGCTGACAGAATGGATCCCTTCAGGACAAACGCTAAGAGAAGTGTATAAACTGTAGTGGGAGGAGCACGGGTTAAAAGCTAGATACTACAGAGCTTGAATTCTGTCTTTGCTAACTATGTTAACCTGAGCAAGACACTTAGCCTAGCTTAGCCTCAGTTTCCTCAAGAGAAAAATGTGGAAAATAATACCTGCTTCAAAAGAGAGGGCCACAACTCTGCTGGCCATAGTCTTTGTGCAAATTTGAAAATGGCTTTCCCTCTGGGTTGGTGAATTAGAAGAAAAGCTCCTTTTCAGATTCCTGATTCCTTCTAATGAGTACCACACAACGATGCATCTTGCTTGGGACTGTGTGAAAACAAAATCATGTCCACAGAAGCATTCAGAGGGCTCCCCACAACTGTGAAACCTGGGGCTGGTGAGAGAGCTTGAAGGGAGAAACAGGGGAGGTGAGAACAAAGAAAAGAAGGAATGGGGAAGAGAGAGCCTGGAGAAGCAGATATGGTTAATCAAGGGGTCATGTCATATATAGGAGAACAAGAAACTCCATGAATCTCCTGAAATAATTTGCCAGGCTTTATGTCTATTTTTCTGAGGTGAGGGTCTATAGCTCTCAATTATAAAAGAGAAAGAGAAGAGGATGAAGAAATTGTGAAAGAAGTTAATGTGTGTGTGAGAGGGGGAATAAAATCCTTCCCTACAGCCTCAAACATATGCTTTGTGGGGACAGGGAGCAATTAGGTAAATTTCAGTTAAGGTAGGTAAAGAGCTAGATAGCTTGAGATACAGATAGATATTATTTATTTCACAAAAATTGCACCTAACTTTGGTCACAATGAAGCTTTTCCTCCAACAACATTCTTCACTAATCCTGTCATGTTATTGGCAAATAAATCACAATAATTCTATATTTTTTTCTTGGAATTTACCAAGATAGGGCCTACACAGCTCCTGGGGATGAAGGTATATGGCGTGAGCTGTTACAAACAGCTGCGTGTCTCAGTGGTACCACTGTAGGCCACACATTACTCGTAAATGAATTTCTCAGCATTATACATGGGCAGCCTTCAAGTTTAAACACATATGTTCTTCTAAAATGTATTTGTAAGTTGGTTACAGGAAATTCCCAACACATTTTACTATAGCAGTAATTTTCCAAAAAGAAGGAATTAGGTCTACAGGCCAGCCCATAAAACCCTATTTAATCTGTAATACTTTTGAAGTGGTATCACAAATTCATGTTTCCAGGTCGAGTTCTGGCCTTAGCCTAAGAGACCTTATAGCCTGGAAGCAGGAGAGTTGAGGCCTCTTTACACAGAATTTTAAAAACAGCCACACTTTTCTCTGGCACTGTTCCTGTGCCATGCCCCAAGGAGATCCCTCTCTCTAGCCCCAGTGTGCCTGACCAAGCTGGCCAGACCTTCTCTACCCCGAGCATCTAGGATCTTGAGGACCTACTTCTCTTCCTTCCAGTGGAGCCTCTTCTCCTAAGAGAGCCTCCTCAGCTGAGTGTGGAGGACAAAGCAATACATAATTAATTAGATTTGTATTAAGGATGAATTATTTCCTAGTCACTAACTCCTTTCCTGCTCCAAATTCAGAAATTCTGCCAATTTTTTCTAGAGCCAGTTCTGGCTTTTCATATCTTTTTTCCTCCTCTTCTGAAGCTACATAGCTTATAAGTCTCACACTTTCCATAATGGTCCCAGTGCAACCATGGCAAATGGCTCTGCTGTGGGGAGGGGAGAAGGAGGAGGGGCAGTGCGGGAAGAGTGCCTGAATTTGCAAAGCCCACCCTGGTACCCTGAGCGAGCTGGGCTCTGGCCTCTGGAGAGCACATCTTGTAGCCTGTTGGTTGCTGTCTTTCCAAGGCAGAGGTTTGGGACCTTGCTGTGTGGCAGATTCCCAGGCACCGCCTAGTCCTACTCAATTAGAATCTCTATGGGTCTCATCAAATATCCCTATTTTAAGTTTTTTTTTTTTTTTTTTCCTGAGCCCAGCTTCTTTTTCTGGAAGGACTTTCACATCTCCAATTGCTTAAGGATACCTCTATTTAGAAATTCCACTGGTACTTCAAACCAGAGCTCCAAGAGCAAATTTGCTCAGTTGAGAGACAGTTAACTGGGGAAAGAAAGTGGAGAGAGGAAAGCCAAGTTCATCTACGAACCTTAAGGAATATCTGCTGTCACATGATCATAGGAGGGGAAGACAAAGAACCAAAACAGAGACAGGAAAGGGGCAGGATAACAGCTTGCCTATGGAGTCAAAATTTTGAGGCAGGTTTAGACAGTAATGTCAAAGCCTCTGAAAGGTCACTTGTTCTTAAGGATGTCTTTTTACCCTGGCTCTCCCATCTTCCTCTGGCTCAACATGGAGTAAGCCCCTGGCTATTTGCTCTCATCTGCTTGGTACAAAACCCTTTGATTAGTATCAAAACAGTAAATGACCTGACTTGCTCCTACTGCCCATTGCCAATCCCTTCTCCACTCAGCAGTCAGAGTGATCCTTCCACAGTGTTATTCCTCTGCTTAAATCCCTCCAGTGGTTTCTTTTCATCACACTGGAACTAATACCTGTACTATAACAGGCTTGTGAGGCCCTGCACGACCTGGCCCTCCCCCGTGTCCCTCATATCTGCTAGGCTTCGAGTCACACTGCCACTTCTGAGAACTCACCAAGTTATCACTTGTAAAACTTTTCCCTGGCCCTTGGCATGGGAACCCCTACTTGTCTTCCTTTATGCATCATTTTGGAAGTTACTTTTACAATCACCCTTTCCAAAGCAGATATCCCTTCTTGCTGTCTCTACTACAACACCCCTTTACTTTATATCTGTTATCACAATGTATAATTATTCTGGTTAGTTCTCTACTTTATTTATTTGTTACTGTTTGTCTCTCATTAGAATGTAAGCTTTAGAGGAAAGAAATGTTTCAGATTCACCACTGTATTCCCAGGGTACAGAGTACCTGTCATATAATAAATGCTCAACAAATAATTGTTAGTTAACTGAATTACCCAAAGCAAGTTATTCATCCACCCCACAGACACTTACTGAGTGGATACATGTACCAGATTCTGAGGATATAATAAAAGACAAGGCAGACAAAATGTGAAGGAAACCCTGGACAAGGAAAAAAAAAGACAGTGCTTCTATCTAGGAGTAATCCTATGATAATACAATAACTTACTGGGCTGCAAGCACATATTAATTTTTATTATGTGACAGACATTATGTCAGTACATTTTGTGCCACTAAACAACTAAGGAATATCTTGCCTGCTTTTTAATAGACTAAAGTATAGAGAATAAAGAAAGAAAAACAGCAAGAGGGAAAAAAGAGGGGCGGGGAAGAGAGGAAAAGAAGAGGAGAAAATAGTCCAGTTATGTCTCTATTCTCAGAAAACTTAAATTATCTTTAACACTTATAATAGAAGATAAGGTTAGAGTCATACTAAATTTAAAAAAAAGAAAGAAAACAGCAAATTTGGTATGCTATTTCAAAGCAAACAATCCCCTAAGAAAGCTCTATATTTATTCTAATAATGTTGTTAATCCTGAAAACATTCATGAAACAGCCATCTTCAAATTTTTGCCAGAGATAGTTTATTAAGCATACAAAAAAAGAGAAAACATTTTACTTTATTTTTAATCCCCAATGATATTTCCCAGATTGATTTCCCATCATTCTCCTTGAACTTGCTTTCACTGGACCTATTGAGATTGTTTTAAAAATCAAATTCATTCCTAAAGGTCAAAGATTCATCATACTGAGGATATTCTAAAACATGCACACTTAAGCCAATCCTCAGAAAAGAGTTCCAGAAATGTTTGAACAAGGACAGAATCTTCTCAATGACCACTATGAAGGAGACAGAATTCATCTGGATAAACAGCTAGATCTAATTAATCTGACATCACTGGAAGTGGGGTATTTTGTACCTTTCATATACATAGAGTATATAGCTGATTTAATCTTTCTGATGCAGTCATCATTATGGCCATTAATTATTAACCCATACTATAAACACGGGCTTCCGCAGTGGCTCAGCAGAAAAGAATCCGCCTGCAATGGAGGAGACATGTGTTCAGTCCCTGGGGTGGGAAAATCCCCCGGAGGAGGGCCTGGCAACCCACTCCAGTATTCTTGCCTGGAGAATCCCATGGACAGAGGAGACTGGTGAGCCACAGTCCATAGGGTCGCAAAGAGTTGGACATGACTGAAGCGACTGGGCACGCACAACATACATGATCTATAAACAAAGGGGCACTCAAGATTACTGGTATGTGTAGGGGTGTTTGTCTCTGTTGCATATTGGGCCTAACTGCAATGCTTTTAAAGATATTTGTTTGCACTTAGTTTTTCTTTCTTCTTATGCATGGTCAGTCTTTCAGCTGCCATCACTTCTTGTTACTATTAGTAAGTCTGGCTCTTGCAAATTTCCTGCTTATAAAATTGCTGCTTCTAATGGGATTAACTGGGATTAACAATGACAAAATTGTGAAATGGCAGAAGTGGGGGTGGGATGAAGACTCACAGAACTACAAGATGCAACACCTTAGCAAGAGGCATGTTACTGGTGTAGCAGGGTGGAGGAATAAGTGGTGGGTGGCAATAAGCTCTGCAACTGTTCATCTGACTCAACCAAAGAGAAGTAAATTAATATTATCTCAGGGGAGACAAGAGATAAACCTTGTTCCTCTGTGAACTAGACAGACCTCTGACTAGCCTGGAGTAGACACAGATAAAATCCAGGGCATAGTGTTGGTGAGAAAGTTTGGAGACAACCTAATTCTAAGGTGCCTGCTATCCACTTCCAAGGCCTCACTCCCAAACTCCACCTCTGGGAGCAAACAGCTGCCCTCAGAAAGAACAAAACAAGATTATAAATCTTCTAAATAGAAAGCAGTCAAATACTCATAAAATAAAATGAAAAAATGAAAAATGACAGAAAAAATGAAAAACAAATATCTAATTATGCCTTCTGTACACAGAGAATAATACAAGACAAAAATTCTTATCCTCATGAAACTTGTATTCTTATGGAATATGTAATTGGCATAATATCTCCCATTAAAGACTCCTAGATTTAATAAAAGCCAACAAAACCCCTAGCATTATGCTATATACCAATATGAATTCAAAACAAAAGGAAAACCCCTAACATTATGCTATATACCAATATGGATTTAAAACAAAAGGATTCAAATAATAAAAGATATTATCAGGCAAATGAAAATTGAAAGAAAGCACGGTTGAGATATTAAGTACGGATAAGTAAAGACCAAGTAACTGAGCAAAAATATCTAGGATGGTTGGAGGAATATGCTTCTTATGTATCTTTGATATTAACTCAATACCAGAAGTATCTGTGCTTTTGGGGAGTCTTCAATACGAGGTGTTGACAAATAACAAAGAAAGAAGAGAAGTAGGAGCTTATAAAGGAAAAAGTGATAAAGAGATGTTTTTCTGTTGGAAGATGATAGAATTCAAAAATTACTGGCATAAGTGAAATTTAGTAGTGTAAGTACCACACATGATCTTTTCAATTCAACAAAAAATCTAACACCAAATGCCACGTGGGTTCCATCCTACTTGCACTAAGTCAGTGAAGTTAAGCCAGTCCTTTAACCAGTTTGGGGTTCAGTTTAATCACCTGTAAAATGGGGTGGTAGGATAGGATGACCTTTCACGTGAAATGTATCTTTAATTTTAGATTTCACTGTTATCAAAATATATAGGACCCTGATGCTTTAAATATATATGGATTACTGACTTAAACATAAAATATATTTGGAAGAAATTATTCTTGACTGTACCTTTCACTTTTCAGTGTTACAACTTCTTCCTTTGTCTGATTCAGAAGAGTTTTGGTTATTTCCAGTTCATTTTCTGCAAGATTAATTCTTCTTTTTAAGTCATCTTCTTGCCTTTCTTTTGCAGTCAGTTCTTCCTGTAAAGTTTTATATATTTGTTGACAAGTCATTAAAGAGTCTTCTTTTTCTTTAAGCAATCTGGTGTGCCTAAAATGGAATAAGGAAAAAAACCTTAACCAATATGCATTTAATACTATATTTTTATGTTTATCAAAAATATATAAACATCTCATTTAAAAATAAGAGTATAACTTTAATTTTTAAAATAAGAATGCTACATAAATAGATAGTTCTGTGATTTAAAAATTTTCCTATCTAGGCAGAGGCAAAAATCATTGAACAGCTTCAATACATTATAAATTAGGGTTAGGTATTATTTACACAAACAATACTATAAAAAAAGTTAAGTACATTTTAAATATTATCTAAAATATGGTTTCAAATTCAATTATTAAAAATATTAAATAAAAAATTTTCAATGTGTACCGTGAGTCAGAAATAATGGATTCAAACTTCAGTTTTCTAAGTTCTCTTTGACACTCATCAGCTTCATTAGATTTATTCCTAAAATAATACAAAATAGGTTCAAATATTTTATTTCAAAATAAAGTGAAAATGTTTTCCCTTTTTTTAAGATATACTTTTCCTTTATTACTTTTCTTATCTTTATATTCTACTTGTTGTTACATACACAGATTTCCTTAAAATTAGAATACATACTCAAAGGGTTTCTGTTTGCCAAAAATACCTTAATCTGTTAGTCCAACTATATGTGTTTTTCTATATCATTATTTTATTTATCCATTAAAAATTTCTTAGCATCTTTATATTACCATTTCTTTAAAGAAATAAATACTCAGTCTATTTCTGTACTGGCCAAGTAATCTCCTATCAGGCAGATCTGCATTTAAATAAAATGTCTAAAATTTAGACAACATTAAAAGAGGAAAGAAAAGAAAAACCCCTATGTGCAAGTGACCAAAAGCAGGACGATTCTGGAGGAAAGCTGATACTTCCAATGAGATGACAGCCATGGGGTCAGGTTTTTGTTTTTTGTTTTTAAATGATGTTAAGCCTGAGTAAGGCCCCAGACTGCACCATACAGGAGAACCAAAATTCTAATAGAAAATTCACAGTCATTCTGGCTTGAAGAACTACAGGACAGTGTTTGAGGACAACCACAGCTGCTGGGAGGTAAAGAGTGAACCCTGAATGGGAGTGACCCAGAGAGAGGGAATCCCAAATACTGCTTATATACTCTGTCTATATGTCTGGTTGAGCCCTAAACTACAGAGGTGACCTAGGGAAGATTCCAAGCAGCCTAATTAAAGATGAAAGAACTGAACCAAGAGTTTAGCTGTTGCCATAGAAACAGAGTTTATGGTTTTAGGCCAACCAAATTAATTGCCTATTTAAAGCCACACAATCTCTTCCCCACCACCACATCAACAGTATTTGCAGAAATATAACAGAATCTAAAATTTCTGTAACATAACATTCACGGAGTTTACAATATATTTTAAAAAATTACTCAACATAGGAAGAAACAGAAAAGCAGGACCTATTCTAAAGAGAAAAGACTGTTAAAAGGGACTGACTCTGAGATGACCCAGATATTGAAATTAGCACTGTTATAATTCTGCTTGAAGACATAAAGGAAAATCTACTCTAGTTCTTGAAAAGATAAAAAAATTTGAGCAGAGAGATAAAAACCATTAAAAACAACAAAATGAGTTAGGGAGTCTGAGATGGACATGTACACACTGCTATATATAAATGGATAACCAACAAGAGCCTACTGAATAGCACAGGGAACTCTGTTCAATATTACATGGCAGCCTGGATGAGAGGGGAGAATAGATACATGTGTATGTTTGGCTGAGCTGCTCTGCTGTGGACTTTAAACTATCATAACAATAAAAGTTAAATGAAAAAAATTAAAAATAAAAAGAATGAAGTGGAAATTCTAAAACAAAATAAATATTTGTCTTGATCTTATATGATTGGGTTTGTAACAACATTCAAAAAGTTAACATATTAAGCAAGATTAATATTCTAGTTTGTATCCGATCAGATCAGATCAGATCAGTCGCTCAGTCATGTCCGACTCTTTGCGACCCCATGAATCGTAGCACGCCAGGCCTCCCTGTCCATCACCAACTCCCGGAGTTCACTCTGACTCACGTCCATCGAGTCAGTGATGCCATCCATCCATCTCATCCTCTGTCGTCCCCTTCTCCTCCTGCCCTCAATCCCTCCCAGCATCAGAGTCTTTTCCAATGAGTCAACTCTTCGCATGAGGTGGCCAAAGTATTGGAGTTTCAGCTTTAGAATCATTCCTTCCAAAGAAATCCCAGGGCTGATCTCCTTCAGAATGGACTGGTTGGATCTCCTTGCAGTCCAAGGGACTCTCAAGACTCTTCTCCAACACCACAGTTCAAAAGCATCAATTCTTCAGTGCTCAGCCTTCTTCACAGTCCAACTCTCACATCCATACATGACCAATGGAAAAACCATAGCCTTGACTAGACGAACCTTTGTTGGCAAAGTAATGTCTCTGCTTTTGAATATACTATCTAGGTTGGTCATAACTTTCCTTCCAAGGAGTAAGCATCTTTTAATTTCATGGCTGCAGTCACCATCTGTAGTGATTTTGGAGCCCAGAAAAATAAAGTCTGACACTGTTTCCCCATCTATTTCCCATGAAGTGGTGGGACCAGATGCCATGATCTTCATTTTCTGAATGTTGAGCTTTAAGCCCACTTTTTCACTCTCCTCTTTCACTTTCATCAAGAGGCTTTTGAGTTTCTCTTCACTTTCTGCCATAAGGGTGGTGTCATCTGCATATCTGAGGTTATTGATATTTCTCCCAGCAATCTTGATTCCAGCTTGTGTTTCTTCCAGTCCAGAGTTTCTCATGATGTACTCTGCATATAAGTTAAATAAACAGGGTGACAATATACAGCCTTGACATTCTCCTTTTCCTATTTGGAACTAGTCTGTTGTTCCATGTCCAGTTCTAACTGTTGCTTCCTGACCTGCATACAAGTTTCTCAAGAGGCAGGTCAGGTGGTCTGGTATTCCCATCTCTTCCAGAATTTTCCACAGTTTCTTGTGATCCACACAGTCAAAGGCTTTGGCATAGTCAATAAAGCAGAAATAGATGTTTTTCTGGAACTCTCTTGCTTTTTCCATGATCCAGCGGATGTTGGCAATTTGATCTCTGGTTCCTCTGCCTTTTCTAAAACCAGCTTGAACATCAGGAAGTTCACGGTTCACATATCGCTGAAGCCTGGCTTGGATAATTTTGAGCATTACTTTACTAGCGTGTGAGATAAGTGCAATTGTGCGGTAGTTTGAGCATTCTTTGGCATTGCCTTTCTTTGGAATTGGAAAGAAAACTGACCTTTTCCAGTCCTGTGGCCACCTGCTGAGTTTTCCAAATTTGCTGGCATATTGAGTGCAGCACTTTCACAGCACCTGGAATCCAATGCTTTCAGGATTTGGAATAGCTCAACTGGAATTCCATCACCTCCACTAGCTTTGTTCGTAGTGATGCTTTCTAAGGCCCACTTGACTTCACATTCCAGGATGTCTGGCTCTAGGTCAGTGATCACACCATCGTGATTATCTGGGTCATGAAGATCTTTTTTGTACAGTTCTTCTGTGTATTCTTGCCACCTCTTCTTAATATCTTCTGCTTCTGTTAGGTCCATACCATTTCTGTCCTTTATCGAGCTCATCTTTGCATGAAATGTTCCTTTGGTATCTCTGATTTTCTTGAAGAGATCCCTAGTCTTTCCCATTCTGTTGTTTTCCTCTATTTCTTTGCATTGATCACCTAAGAAGGCTTTCTTATCTCTTCTTGCTATTCTTTGGAACTCTGCATTCAGATGTTTATATCTTTCCTTTTCTCCTAGTTTGTATAGGTTTCTCATTAGTAATTTATTATATGAATATACTTTAAAATAGCTTTATAAGTTATTTTAATAAGTTTATGAATGTACAAAGAAATATGTTAGATTATTAATGGGTTTGCCCTACTTGCAGAGTAACTTTAATCCCTAATATACAATGAACATGAACAGCATTCATTTATTTTTATTCATTTTCTTTTCTACTGTAAAATATGATAAAATTGTAAGCTGCAGAAAATTATGTAAAAAATTTATATAATGAATTATTATGAGGAAACTCTAATTACTACCATACAGATAAAAAAAAAAAACCTCATCAGCTAGCCTAGAAGCTTCATACCCTCGACTCGATCATAGTCAACTCCCTCTCCCCTAAATTGATCATTCTCATGAATTTTATGGTAATCACTTTCATTTTCTTTGGAGTTGTATTGCCCAAGTTTTATCCCTAAACACTATAATTCTTTTTTTATAAAAAAATTTTTAGAACATGTTTCTTTTATTATCTACTTTTTGTAAAATAGTTTATTTAAGTATTATACTAACATACAATTGTTGTATTGTTGTTCAGGCACTCAGCCATGTTGGACTCATTTTGACCCCATGAACTATAGCATGCCAAGTCTTTCCCGTCCTTCACCATCTCCCAGAGCTTGCTCAAACTCACGTCCATTGAGTTGGTGATGCCATCTATTCATCTCATCCTCTGTCATCCTCTTCTCCTCCTGCCTTCAGTCTTTCCCAGAATCAGGGTCTCTTCCAATGAGTTGGCTCTTAGGATCAGGTGGTCAAAGTATTGGAGCTTCAGCATCAGATTCAGTCCTTCCAATGAATATTCAGGATTGATTTCCTTTAGAATTGACTGGTTTGATCTCTTTGCAATCCAAGGGACTCTCAAGAGTCTTCTCAAACACCACAGTTCAAAAGCATCAATTCTTTGCCACTCAGCCTTCTTTATGATCCAACTCTCACATCCATACATGACTACCATAAAAATTATAGCTTTGACTAGACAGACTTTTGTTGGCAAAGTAATGTCTCTGCTTTTTAATACACTGTCTAGGTTTGTCATAGCTTTTCTTCCAAGGAGCAAATGTCTTTTAATTTCATGGCTACAGTCACCATCTGCAGTGATTTTGGAGCCCCTAAAAATAAAGTCTCTCACTGTTTCTATTGTTTCCCCATCTATTTGTCATGGAGTGATGGGACCAGATGTCATGATCTTAGTTTTTTGAATGTTGAATTTTAAGCCAGCTTTTTCACTCTCCTCTTTCACCTTCATCAAGAGGCTCTTTATACAGCCTTGATGTACTCCTTTCCTCATTTGGAACCAGTCCATTGTTCCATGTCCAGTTCTAACTGTTGCTTCCTTACCTGTATACATATTTCTCAGGAGACAGGTCAGGCGGTCTGGTATTCCTATCTCTTTAAGAATTTTCCCCAGTTTGTTGTGATCCACACAGCCAAAGGCTTTAGTGTAGTCCATGAAGCAGATGTTTTCCTGGAATTCTCTTGCCTTTTCTATGATCCAACAGATGTTGGCAATTTGATTCCTGGCTCCTCTGACTTTTCTAAATCCCACTTGATCATCTGGAAGCTCTTGGTTCACATACTGTTGAAGCCTAGCTTGGAGAATTTTGAGCATTACTTTGCTAGCATGTGAAATAAGTACAATTGTGCGGTACTTTGAACATTCTTTGGCACTGCCCTTCTTTGGGATTGGAATGAAAACTGACTTTTTCCTGTCCTGTGGCCACTGCTGAGTTTTTCAAATTTGCTGGCATATTAAGTGCAGCACTTTCACAGCATCATCTTTTAGGATTTGAAATAGCTCAGCTAGAATTCCATCACCTCCACTAGCTTTGTTCATAGTGATGTTTCCTAAGGTCAGCTTGACTTTGCACTCCAAGATGTCTGACTGTAGTTGAGTGATCACAGAACACTCAATAACATAACATACGATGCTGTGCTGTGCTGTGCTGTGCTTAGTTGCTCAATCATGTCCAACTCTTTGTGACCCCATGGACTGTAGCCTGCCAGGCTCCTCTGTCCATGGGATTCTTCAGGCAAAAATACCAGAGCTGGTTGCCATGCCCTCCTCCAGGGAATCTTCCCAACCCAAGGATCAAGCTCAAGTCAACTGCATTGCGGGTGGATTTTTTACCAGCTGAGCCACCAGGGAAGCCCAAGAATACTGGAGTGGGTAGGCTATCCCTTCTCCAGGGTATCTTCCTGACCCAGGAATTGAATCGGGGTATCCTGCATTGCCGGTGGATTCTTTAACAGCTGAGCTACCAGAGAAGCCCCTAACATAAAATAAACTCACACAATTTGAAAGATTTGACATATGTATAAAAACTATCTCTAAAATCAAGTAGCACTTGAGCATACTTAGAGCCTAGATACTGGTTTCTAATACCACTCCCACTCAAAGGAACCAGGGCTGCTCAGAGAAACAGCTGATTCCAAGGCTGGGGCAGAGTAGGTATTCCTGAAACAGTTTGTTATAATGAAAGTAAAGAAGTACTTATAAAAGATGATGGGATTGTGCTCCAGCATTGTAAGAATCAGCTTGAAGGGGCCTCCACTAGCTAACTTGTGTGCCAAAGTAATTAAGTACAGTAATGACTGGTGAATCATTGAACAAAATAAAGTTCAGGAATCCATACCAATAATTGATAAATAATGGGAAGAAGGGAGGCTCTTATTTAAAGTAGAATGAAGAGGGCTCATCAATAAATGAGGAGGGAGATCTGGAGTTGGAAAAATCATCTAACAACAACTGGATAAGGACTGGATGAGGCAAAAATCATCAATGGATGCTGCATTTATGGACAAACGTTGATGAAAATCAGAGCATGTGTATGTATTTAAAGCATCTCTTATAGACTGTTTACTGGTTGAAACAGAACAAAAACCCTCAGCAATAACCCTCAGTGAAAGAACTAAGCTCTACTTTGACCAGGTGATCAAAATTAACATCACCAGTGAGAAGCAGATGCTCATGTGCCTCCAGCTGTGATGTCCTGAGAAGTGCTTGTGCTCGCTCACCTATGTGGTTTGCTGGCTGAGAGTACTTATCCTTAATCCAATCAAGAGAAAAATACAAAATGGAAAAATTTTTATTTAAAAGAAGTATGAAGGGTTCTGCATTCTTCAAAAGTGTCCATGTCATAAAAAGATATAGCCATTTGAAAACTAAGTGTATTATGCAATGACATGAGAAAATATTCAGGATATATTGCTAAGTGAAAATATGTTTAAAATATGCATTACTTTGAAAAATGGACTACAAGGATATATAAAACAAGGATATATAAAAAAAAAACATCGTTTTTTTGTGTATTTCTGTATTTCCCAAGTTTTATGCATTTACTTTGAAATCAAATAAAAATGTCCCTTTTAGAAATGCTTTGAGACTCAGCAGCCCTAACCACAACTTTCATTCTACGTTCACTTATACACTTTTCTGAAACTAGAGGCAGGGACAGCAGAACTATTTCAAGTGTTTATGTTACTATGTGGACAATTAATTTTGGCTGCAATTTGGAAAAAAGCTCCCTGGGGAGTCTACCATCCCAAGAACTCTCTTCACTATGGTCATCTCCCACCCCCATGTCATTCTTTTAATGGTCAGCCCTTCACTGCCCAATTGTTATCTTCACCTTCATTAGAATAGGAGGAATTGGAAGGAATAGAAAGAATGCCTACATCTCTTTTAACACACATTCCTTCTTTTACTCTCAACAGTGTTAATCCTTTCTCTTCAACTACTTTGAATAAACCTAAGGAAAGGCCCCTGCTGCTCCTGCCAATCAAAGCAAAGGAAATAAGATAGAATAATTGGATATTTTCCTCTAATTTGAAAGGCAAGGGTCTTACGTTCCACTCATTTATGTGAAATAGCTATTCTTAAACTGCTTTCTTGATATTTCCACTTTGCTGTCCAAAAGGCATCTCAAATCTAACAGATCAAAAGCAGTGTTTTCTAATTCCCTCACTGCCATATCTATTTCTTCTACAGATTCCCCCACTTCAATAAATGGCACCAACACATAATGATACTAATAGTAATACATTACATATCTAACACTACCTTCAAACCAGCCCTTATCCAGCCCTTGTTACAGTAGAGGAAACTGAGAACAGAGGTAAGTAATATGCCCAAGGTGACATAACCGCTAAGTAGTACTGCCAGGATTTGAACCCCAGCAGTTTCCATCTGGCTTTTAGGCTGTTAGTCACTCTACTCTATTGCCTCTAAACTGTCTACTCAGATGCTGAAAAGCCCCAAACCTCATTCTTTATTATTTCCTTTCTTTTCCAGTCCTCTTGCTCCCCAACCATATCCACTGCATCAGTAAATCCTGTTAGATTGATCCCTGGCCTCTATTTCTTTTCAACTCCACATTAGGCCAACACTAACCCAGCCACTGCTTACTTGCATGAATCCACAGGCTCCCACCTCATCTCCCTGATCATTCTTGCATATCCATGTCAGTCCATTTTCTATGTAATAGCCATGCCAACCTTTTAAAACAAATCAGATCAATTCACTGTCTTGCCAACCCTCCCCCCCAATAGTTTCCCTCTGCAAAAATCCAAAATCCTCACTAGACTTTGGACACACTGGTATATTCATTTCTTATTGCTGCTGTAACAAATTACCATAAATGCAGGGGTTTCAGTTCCATTCAGTCGCTCAGTCATGTCTGACTCTTTTCAATCCCATGAATTGCAGCACACCAGGCCTCCCTGTCCATCACCAACTCCTGGTGTTCACCCAAACCCATGTCCATTGCATTGATGATGCCATTCAACCATCTCATCCTCTGTCGTCCCCTTCTCCTCCTGCCCTCAATCTTTCCCAGCATCAGGGTCTTTTCAAATGAGTCAGCTCTTCACATAAGGAGGCCAAAGTATTGGAGTTTCAGCCTCAGCGTCAGTCCTTCCAATGAACAACCAGGGCTGGTCTCCTTTAGGATGGACTGGTTGGATCTCCTTGCAGTCCAAGGGACTCTCAAGAGTCTTTTCCAACACCACAGTTCAAAAGCATCAATTCTTTGATGCTTAGCTTTCTTCACAGTCCAACTCTCACATCCATACATGACCACTAGAAAAACCATAGCCTTGACTAGACGGACCTTTGTTGGCAAAGTAATGGCTCTGCTTTTTAATATGCTATCTAGGTTGGACATAACTTTCCTTCCAAGGAGTAAGCGTCTTTTAATTTCATGGCTGCAGTCACCATCTGCAGTGATTTTGGAGCCCCCCAAAATAAAGTCTGACACTGTTTCCACTGTTTCCCCATCTATTTCCCATGAAGTGATGGGACCGGGTGCCATGATCTTCGTTTTCTGAATGTTGAGCTTTAAGCCAACTTTTTCATTCTCCTCTTTCACTTTCATCAAGAGGCTTTAGTTCTTCTTCACTTTCTGCCATAAGGGTGGTGTCATCTGCATATCTGAAGTTATTGATATTTCTCCCGGTAATCTTGATTACGGCTTGTGCTTCCTCCAGCCCAGCATTTCTCATGATGTACTCTGCATATAAGTTAAATAAGCAGGGTGACAATATACAGCCTTGATGTACTCCTTTTCCTATTTGGAACCAGTGTGTTGTTCCATGTCCAGTTTTAACTGTTGCTTCCTGACCTGCATACAGATTTCTCAAGAGGCAGATCAGGTGGTCTGGTATTCCCATCTCGTGAAGAATTTTTCACAGTTTATTGTGATCCACATAGTCAAAGGCTTTGGCATAGTCAATAAAGCAGAAATAGATGTTTTTCTGGAACTCTCTTGCTTTTTTGATGATTCAGCTGATGTTGGCAATTTGATCTCTGGTTCCTCTGCCTTTATTAAAACCAGCCTGAACATCTGGAAGTTCATAGTTCACGTATTGCTAAAGCCTGGCTTGGAGAATTTTGAGTATTACTTTACTAGCGTGTGAGATAAGTGCAATTGTGCGATAGTTTGAGCATTCTTTGACATTGCCTTTCTTTGAGACTGGAATGAAAACTGACTTTTTCCAGTCCTGTGGCCACTGCTGAGTTTTCCAAGTTTGTTGGCATATTGAGTGCAGCACTTTCACAGCATCATCTTTTAGGATTTGAAATAGCTCAACTGGAATTCTATCACCTCCACTAGTTTTGTTTGTAGTGATGCTTTCTAAGGCCCACTTGACTTCACATTCCAGGATGTCTGGCTCTAGGTCAGTGATCACACCATCGTGATTATCTTGGTCATGAAGCTCTTTTTTGTACAGTTCTTCTGTGTATTCTTGCCACCTCTTCTTAATATCTTTTGCTTCTTTAGGTCCATACCATTTCTGTCCTTTATTGAGCCCATCTTTGCATGAAATGTTCCCTTGATATCTCTAATTTTCTTGAAGAGATCTCTAGTTTTTCCCATTCTATTGTTTTCCTCTATTTCTTTGCACTGATCACTGAGGAAAGCTTTCTTCTCTCTCCTTGCTATTCTTTGGAACTCTGCATTCAAATGCATATATCTTTCCTTTTCTCCTTTGCTTTTCACTTCTCTTCTTTTCACAGCTATTTATAAGGCCTCCTCAGACAGCCATTTTGCTTTTTTGCATTTCTTTTTCTTGGGGATGGACTTGATCCCTGTCTCCTGTACAATGTTACGAACCTTCGTCCATAGTTCATCAGGCACTCTGTCTATCAGATCTAGGCCCTTAAATGTATTTCTCACTCCCACCGTATAATCATTAAGGATTTGATTTAGGTCATACCTGAATGGTCTAGTGGTTTTCCCTAACTTTATTCAATTTAAGACTGAATTTGGCAATAAGGAGTTCATGATTGAGCCATAGTCAGCTCCCTGTCTTTTTTTTTTTTTTTGCTGACTGTATAGAGCTTCTCCATCTTTGGCTGCAAAGAATATAATGAATCTGATTTTGGTGTTGGCCATCTGCTGATGTCCATGTGTAGAGTCTTCTCTTGTGTTGTTGGAAGAGGGTGTCTGCTATGACCAGTGCGTTCTCTTGGCAAAACTCTATTAGCCTTTTCCCTGCTTCATTCTGTACTCCAAGGCCAAATTTGCCTGTTACTCCAGATGTTTCTTGACTTCCTACTTTTGCATTCCAGTCCCCAATAGTGAAAAGGACATCTTTTGGGCGTGTTAGTTCTAAAAGGTCTTGTAGGTCTTCATAGAACCATTCAACTTCAACTTCTTCAGTGTTTCTGGTTGGGGCATAGACTTGGATTACTGTGATATTGAACGGTTTGCCTTGGAAATGAACAGACATCATTCTGTCGTTTTTGAGGTTGTATCCAAGTACTGCATTTCAGACCCTTTTGTTGCCTATGATGGCTACTCCATTTTTTCTAAGGGATTCTTGCCCACAGTAGTAGATATAATGGTCATCTGAGTTAAATTCACCCATTCCAGTCCATTTTAGTTCCATTTAGGAAAATCAGGAGAACATTATATCTCAGAAGGCAATGATAATGTTCCTAGATAACCTCAACTGTGTGAAATGTTACTCTTATTTGGTCAAGTAAGAGCTTTATATATTAGAAATTCATGCTGGTCATGGCTGATCATTGCTTACAATCATTAGTTAAATGAGGAGGAGGTGGCTGCTAATAAAATTAAAGTATAAGTAGGTTACAAAGGTCCTCAAATTAGAAAGCATATTTTATATAACCACTTTAGACATATTCACCAGTAACTGATAAAATCATTTTAAGTGAATTTTGTTCTTTTCATTACATATGTGAAAATGAATACATTCACATTGTAAGCTATTTAAGCAATATATAAGTATATAGAGTAAAACATATATAGAGAGTAAAGTAAGAGTCTCTGCACACCCCTGAGTCTCACTTCCAGAAGAAACTATTGCAATTCTACCAATCATTTATTCAATGAATTTGAATCCATATATATTTTTATGTACCTTCATATGCATTTTTTAACATGAGCATAATCATTTTTCTAATCATATTTTTGATTTCTAAAATTCCTAATAGCTTTTTTTGTAACAGGCTGTTATTCTTTCATGGTTACAATCCTGGATGTACTTTGGAGGATATACTAACTTTAATAATTTGTCTTAACATCTTCTGTTTGCTATTTAACAATTTCTGTTTGTGTTAAAGTTTTCTTGTGTGAGTTCAGAGCCATCTGGAACAAGGCTGGGGGGAGGTTTTTCCTCACATACCCGGTAATCTTTGGTTGGGTGTTTACCCTAAGCCTAAGTTTCTCTGTTTTCTCATCTGCTTTGCTGTTTACTGTTGCCTAGACTGTTTTTCAGAGAAGGCAATGGCAACCCACTCCCAGTACTCTTGCCTGGAAAATCCCATGGGTGGAGGAACTTGGTAGGCTGCAGTCCATGGGGTCACTAAGAGTTGGACACGACTGAGCGGTTTCATTTTCACTTTTCACTTTCACTTTTCACTTTCATGCATTGGAGAAGGAAATGGCAACCCACTCCAATGTTCTTGCCTGGAGAATCCCAGGGATGGGGAAGCCTGGTGGGCTGCCATCTATGGGGTTGCACAGAGTCAGACACGACTGAAGCGACTTAGCAACAGCAGCAGCAGCAGCAGCAGACTGTTTTTAAAGGTTGTGATGAAGGCGCAGAGTATGCTGGGGGTACTGGAGGTTTGTCGTAGGATGTGGGAAACCTGGGCCCTTCTGGGATTTAGTAGCTGCCAGGCTCCCCAGCTCCAGTCCTCACACTCATTGCTTTATTCTGGGTGCAGATGCCTTGCTAAAGCTGCTTCACACAGGAACTGTTGATTGGGGGAAAGGTGTCTTGCTGAGGGGCCAATGGCTTAAATGTTCCAAATTTGATTCCTCAGAGTAGGTTTCATTGGATCACCTGAATCAGAATCGTGTGTGTGTGTGTGTGTGTGTGTGTGTGTGTGCATGTGCGTGGGGAGGGGGTGCTTTAAATGCAGATTGCTCAGAGACACCCCAAACCCCAAAGTAAAACCGGAATATCTGTGGGAATGGAGCCCAGACACTGATCCTCGGATTGGGTCTGTGGGGGAGGTCATACTGTAACACACAGTTTCAATAAACTCGCCAGGATTCTTCTGTAGACTGGAGTTGGAGAACCACTGTTATGATGATTTGTGAGATCCCACTCTCTTCTGTTCGTGTTAACTGATTCCAAGAGAGTCCTGCCTGTCACATGCCCACCACACAACTGCTTTTCCTCTAGTTTATTCCTCTGTAGAGTTGACCCTTTTTATTGTCTTTCCTATGTCTTTCCTTTTAGCAATTTCTAAAAATTTCTCACCTTTTATAGCAGTCTTTCTTGTTAGTCTTATTTACCTTTCTTATCCTATATGCTGCTGCTGCTGCTGCTAAGTCGCTTCAGTCATGTCCAACTCTGTGCGACCCCATAGATGGCAGCTCACCAGGCTCCCCTGTCTCTGGGATTCTCCAGGCAAGAACACTGGAGTGGGTTGCCATTTCCTTCTCCAATGCATGAAAGTGAAAGTGAAGCCACTCAGTCATGTCCGACTCTAAGTGACCCCATGGACTGCAGCATACCAGGCTCCTCCCATGGGATTTACCAGGCAAGAGTACTGGAGTGGGTTGTCATTGCCTTCTCCATCTTATCCTGTATTAGTTCAGTTCAGTTGCTCAGTTGTGTCCGATTCTTTGCAACCCCATTAACCATAGCATGCCAGGCCTTCCTGTCCATCACCAACTCCCGGAGTTCACTCAAACTCATGTCCATCAAGTTGGTGATGCCATCTCATCCTCTGTCATCCCCTTCTCCTTCTGCTCCCAAATCCCTCCCAGCATCAGAGTCTTTTCCAATGAGTCAACTCTTCACATGAGGTGGCCAAAGTATTGGAGTTTCAGCTTTAGCAACATTCCTTCCAATGAACACCCAGGACTGATCTCCTTTAGAATGGACTGGTTGGATCTCCTTGCAGTCCAAGGGACTCTCAAGACTCTTCTCCAACACCACAGTTCAAAAGCATCAATTCTTTGGTGCTCAGCTTTCTTCACAGTCCAACTCTCACATCCATACATGACCACTGGAAAAACCATAGCCTTGACTAGACAGACCTTTGTTGGAAAAGTAATGGCTCTGCTTTTTAATATGCTGTCTAGGTTGGTCATAACTTTCCTTCCAAGGAGTAAGCATCTTTTAATTTCATGGCTGCAATCACCATCTGCAGTGATTTTGGAGCCCCCAAAAATAAAGTCTGACACTGTTTCCACTGTTTCCCCATCCTTTTCCCATGAAGTGATGGGACCAGATGCCATGATCTTAGTTTTCTGAATGTTGAGCTTTAAGTCAACTTTTTAACTCTCCTCTTTCTATATATAAAACAAAAGTGTATTTCCTAGTTCTCTATATATACATATATAGTTAAAACTAATAAAGTTGCATTTGACAGAATCTTTACTTTTTATTACTTTAGGGAGGTCTTCCCTAAATTAATATAGATGTGACACGAAATTTGTAGAAAATGTCATTACTTTTCAGAGCATCACTAACACTCTACTTCTTCAGTAAACATTACTGGTTACCTTCTGGACATGTACTGTAGCTTTCTTCATGGCCATCAGAGCCCCATTATCATCTATTCTCAGGACAAATTCTGCTTGACCTAACTCTGGTAGTCCTGTTGCCCTTGCCAGTGATTCATTTAGGGGAGGGTTGTAAAGAGTTCTAGCCAAGAGATGTAATGAGAGGGCTATTTGGCGGCTTCTGGAAAATTTTTATCTCACTTCTAAGGAGACTCCAGAAAAACAGGCCCTTCCGGCCCCTGGGGTGGTTATATTTGGATGTGGTACCTGGGCCTGCAGCCATTTCATGATGTTAGGAGATTTAGCCTTGGGGTGAAGCCAGTGCTGAGGGCAGCAGAATGGAGACAGAAAGAACATCAAGATCCTTAGTGATGTTGTTGAGTGGGTGGATTGACTAAACTTGAAACCCCTCTCTCTATTACTTATAGCTCAAAGCATCTCAAAGCATCCGAAGTGATAAAATCTCTGTTTTCAAATATGTAACAAGTTCTTCTAAACCTTGGAAAATATTTCCTTATACATCTTAGGAAAAAAAGAACCTCAACTCATCCATTTAAAAACTGCCTTTTCCCATAAATAAAAATCCACAAAATTTATATCCAAACATTTAAAAATCTTTAAACAAAACAATTATATTAAGTTGGATAGGTGAAACTCATTCCTGCACCCACCCACCCCACCACTCACACACACACATAAAGAGTAGGAATTTAATTTTTTTAAAAATCAAATTTCATAGCACCTTCCAATTTCTGGAAGTTCAAACAGGTTTGAGAATGTAGAAAAAATCTCAAATTTATTAAGAAATTGTATGTCTGAATTTTTGAGTGGATTATTTTTACTTCAAACTGAATTTATCATGAAACAATGGCCAAGTTGCAAATTTGGTTTTAACCTATTAATAAAATAGTATTAAATACTACTGGAGACTTACTGATCTCTGAGTATCTTAAGCTGTCTCAGACTCTGATCCCAAACACCCAACCTACTCAACTTCATCCTAGTAATGAAGGAGCATAGACGGAGTAGAGATGGAAGAGGTAGTTATGGGCAGCACAGAGAAAGGTCTCTAGCAAGTTGGGACCATTTAAGTGGCTCTATCTTTTGTAACTCAGGTTTTCTAAAAGTGGTTACTTTGCTCATTTTCTAGTTTTAAGAAGTTCTTGTTGCAGGATATAAAATCAACACACAGAAATCCCTTGCATTTCTATACACTAATAATGAGAAAATAGAAAGAGAAATTAAGGAAACAATTCCATTCACCATTGCAATGAAAAGAATAAAATATTTAGGAATATATCTACCTAAAGAAACAAAAGACCTATATATAGAAAACTATAAAACACTGGTGAAAGAAATCAAAGAGGACACTAATAGATGGAGAAACATACCGTGTTCATGGGTTGGAAGAATCAACATAGTGAAAATGAGTATACTACCCAAAGCAATTTATAGATTCAACGCAATCCCTATCAAGCTACCAATGGTATTTTTCACAGAGCTAGAACAAATAATTTCACAATTTGTATGGAAATACAAAAAACCTCGACTAGCCAAAGCAACCTTGAGAAAGAAGAATGGAACCAGAGGAATCAACCTGCCTGACTTCAGGCTCTACTACAAAGCCACAGTCATCAAGACAGTATGCTACTGGCACAAAGACAGAAATATAGATCAATGGAACAAAATAGAAAGCCCAGAGATAAATCCACACACCTATGGACACCTTATCTTTGACAAAGGAGGCAAGAATATACAATGGAGAAAAGACAATCTCTTTAACAAGTGGTGCTGGGAAAACTGGTCAACCACTTGTAAAAGAATGAAACTAGAACACTTTCTAACACCACACACAAAAATAAACTCAAAATGGATTAAAGATCTATATGTAAGATCAGAAACTATAAAACTCCTAGAGGAGAACATAGGCAAAACACTCTCCGATATAAATCACAACGGGATCCTCTATGACCCGCCTCCCAGAATATTGGAAATAAAAGCAAAAATAAACAAATGGGATCTAATTAAAATTAAAAGCTTCTGCACAACAAAGGAAACTATAAGCAAGGTGAAAAGACAGCCATCAGAATGGGAGAAAATAATAGCAAATGAAACAACTGACAAAGAATTAATCTCAAAAATATACAAGCAACTCCTGCAGCTCAATTCCAGAAAAATAAATGACCCAATCAAAAAATGGGCCAAAGACCTAAACAGAAATTTCTCCAAAGAAGACATACAGATGGCTAACAAACACATTAAAAGATGGTCAACATCACTCATTATCAGAGAAATGCAAATCAAGACCACAATGAGGTACCATTTCACGCCAGTCAGAACAGCTGCGATCCAAAAGTCTACAAGCAATAAATGCTGGAGAGGGTGTGGAGAAAAAGGAACCCTCTTACACTGTTGGTGGGAATGCAAACTAGTACAGCCACAACAGTGTGGAGATTCCTTAAAAAACTGGAAATAGAACTGCCATATGACCCAGCAATCCCACTGCTGGGCATACACACCGAGGAAACCAGAATTGAAAGAGACACATGTACACCAATGTTCATCGCAGCACTGTTTATAATAGCCAGGACATGGAAGCAACCTAGATGTCCATCAGCAGACGAATGGATAAGAAAGCTGTGGTACATATACACAATGGAGTATTACTCAGCCATTAAAAAGAATACATTTGAATCAGTTCTAATGAGGTGGATGGAACTGGAGCCTATTATACAGAGTGAAGTAAGCCAGAAAGAAAAACACCAATACAGTACCAGTTCAGTTCAGTTCAGTCGCTCAGTCGTGTCCGACTCTTTGCGACCCCATGAATTGCAGCACGCCAGGCCTCCCTGTCCATCACCAACTTCCGGAGTTCACTCAGACTCACGTCCATTGAGTCAGTGATGCCATCCAGCCATCTCATCCTCTGTCGTCCCCTTCTCCTCCTGCCCCCAATCCCTCCCAGCATCAGAGTCTTTTCCAATGAGTCAACACTTCACATGAGGTGACCCAAGAACTGGAGTTTCAGCTTTAGCATCATTCCTTCCAAGGAAATCCCAGGGCTGATCTCTGTCAGAATGGACTGGTTGGATCTCCTTGCAGTCCAAGGGACTTTCAAGAGTCTTCTCCAACACCACAGTTCAAAAGCATCAATTCTTCGGCGCTCAGCCTTCTTCATAGTCCAACTCTCACATCCATACATGACCACAGGAAAAACCATAGCCTTGACTAGACGGACCTTTGTTGGCAAAGTAATGTCTCTGCTTTTGAATATGCTATCTAAGTTGGTCATAACTTTCTTTCCAAGGAGTAAGCGTCTTTAATTTCATGGCTGCAGTCACCATCTGCAGTGATTTGGGAGCCCAGAAAAATAAAGTCTGACACTGTTTCCACTGTTTCCTCATCTATTTCCCATGAAGTGATGGGACCGGATGCCATGATCTTCGTTTTCTGAATGTTGAGCTTTAAGCCAACTTTTTCACTCTCCACTTTCACTTTCATCAAGGGGCTTTTGAGTTCCTCTTCACTTTCTGCCATAAGGGTGGTGTCATCTGCATATCTGAGGTTATTGATATTTCTCCTGGCAATCTTGATTCCAGCTTGTGCTTCTTCCAGTCCAGTGTTTCTCATGATGCACTCTGCATATAAGTTAAATAAGCAGGGTGACAATATACAGCCTTGACGTACTCCTTTTACTAACGCATATATATGGAATTTAGAAAGATGGTAATGATAACCCTGTATGAGAGACAGCAAAAGAGGCACAGATGTATAGAATGGTCTTTCGGACTCTGTGGGAGAGGGTGAGGGTGGGATGATTTGGGAGAATGGCATTGAAACATGTATAATATCATATGTGAAACAAATCACCAGTCCAGGCTCAATGCATGATACAGGATGCTTGGGGCTGGTGTGCTGGGATGACCCAGAGGGATGGTATGGTGAGTGGGGTAGGAGGGGAGTTCAGGATGGGGAACACGTGTACACCCGTGGCAGATTCATGTTGATGTATGGCAAAACCAATACAATATTGTAAATTAGCCTCCAATTAAAATAAATAAATTCATATTAAAAAATAAAATAAAAATAAATAACAGTAGAGGAAAAAAAAAAAAGAAGTTCTCATATAGGAAGAACCAGGTTTATTATAAACTGAAACAACAGCATCACCATTTTTGCAATTGTATAGTGACTTCCTCCAGGTAATTCATTTAATGGACTTTAGTGACGTAGTATTCTTTCCCGCCAACTTCAGTCTCCTTTGACTCTTATCATTTCTCAGTACTCATATTATAAATTATATTAAAAATTAACTAACAAAAAATATTGCAAGGCATGTATTAATATTCAATGGGTTGTGGCCAGACTTGGTAGCCTTCCAGATCAGACATTCATGTGGTCAGAATCCTCTTCCCTGATGTTACTAGAGGGTAGAAACTAATGATTCCACCCTCTGATGTTACTATCGGGTGGAAACTAATGATTCTTTACTGGCAATTCCCATCTTGCTTCTCTTTTTCATGTTTCTTCTCATCACAAAGTTCCTCGCTGGGCCCAGTGAGTCATGCTGGTACCACTTGTCCTCTCATTCCTTCGACCCCAGCCATCATACACAGAGAACTGAACTATTATTTACTGCAATATTGACCACAGTGTTGTAAATCATGAATATTTGGTTTTGACTTTTGAAAATAAATTATTTTGCAGCAAATAGTCAAAGTATACATTAATTTGATAGAGTATTTTTTAAATTTGTTCTTCCTTGTTAAGAATTTTGTTGAACACATTTTTCTTAGGAGTAGTTCAAGGTCAACACAACATTCAGTTGCTAAGCATTCTAAATATTTATATTTCTTATGAGGCTCATCCTTCTAAAATATAGGAACTGAAAACCAAAGCTACCAGATCATATACCACAAGTAAAAAATTTACTTACATTTCAAAGATTATATAAATTCTTTTTATAATTATAGATGTACTATATTTATACTATGGGCTTCCCTGATGGCTCAGCTGTAAAGAATCTGCCTGCAATGCAGGAGAAGTAGGAGATGTGGGTTCAATCCCTAGGTTGGGAAGATTCCCTGGAGGAGGAAATTGCAACTCACTCCAGTTTTGCCTGAAAATCCCATGGACAAAGGAGCCTGGCAGGCTACAGTCCAAAGTGTCAGAAAGAGTTGGACATAACTGAGCAATTGAGCACAAATATTTACACTATAATATTTGAAATTTCTGAAATAAAACCATTTTAAAAAGATATAGTGTTCTGGATATTTTACAAAGGCATTGTCTTATCATTTGTTTTCCAATATTTTCTTTCTCACTTATGTAATGCACAAGCACTCCAGAATTTCAAAGATACTCAATGGCACCCCACTCCAGTACTCTTGCCTAGAAAATCCCATGGACAGAGGAGCCTAGTAGGCTTCAGTTCATGGGTCGCTAAGAGTTGGACACGACTGAGCGACTTCACTTTCACTTTTCACTTTCATGCATTGGAGAAGGAAATGGCAACCCACTCCAGTGGTCTTGCCTGGAGAATCCCAGGGACGGGGGAGCCTGGTGGGCTGCCCTCTATGGGGTCGCACAGAGTCGGATACAACTGAAGCGACTTAGCAGCAGCACCAACTGTCTTTTTTAATCTAAAGTTGATAATTTTAAGAAACAACTTCAATGTTGTTTCTTCTGGACAGATAATAAATAGATGAAAAGAGAAAAAATTAGAGAATATTAAGTTGCTACATTTGAATAAACAGGGAAACCTTTAATACTTTTCCCTGGATATGTAAAGAAATATTTCATGTATTTAAAAATATGTACAGGGCCTTCAGTATAAGCCAGAAAAGTGAGAAAAATAGCAGTAGACCATACCCACACAACCAAATTACTGTCCCGGGTCACAGAGAATACATGAGGGTCTTTCTAAATTCTTGTAGGTTGTTCAATATTCACCATCTTACATGAGCTTTTCTTTGTAGTTGTCCATCTCAGTCGCTGCCTTCTGAAGTTTTAGCCCAAGTGCTTCTACTTGACACTGTAAATCTGGAATGACATATGTATTCTTCTGATTAGTATATTTTAAATGTCCAGATATTTTTATAGAAAAAAAAAAACATTCTTCTAGAGTTGCCACTCAGCTCCTGAAGAATAATGCAGTTGTTTATTCCATTTTCACTTGGATTACCATACTCATCTGTACTCTGAAACCCAACAGAATTTTTGGGTTTTGATAGACTCCATTTATTAGCCTCTTTCTGCCCCTAATGTCATGCTAATTTTCTAACAGCTAATTGGCTAAATTTTACTAATGTTTTCAAAGGCAATTTATGTTGCAGCACACATATGAATTTTTGATCATGTGACTCACTTCTGAAACACTTGACTGCCTGAGCTTACTCTTGCGATCTGAAACTGAGAAGTATTGCTGAGTCCTCTCAGTAAGAACCAAAATAGATAAACCATGTGCAAGGCTTCTGGTAAAGAATCTTTTAACTCTGGGTAGCATCTAATAGGCATTTTAATGACTTTCAAAGCCAAGAAAATACAAGCAGGAAATTGGCTTCCATAGAGTCTTGAATTGGGGAATTCAAGTAATGTTTGAGGAAGATTATTCAGGTAACCACATCTCACATGTATGTATACAGAACTGAAACTAGAGCAGAAAGAACATAGGGCTTGAATGATCTGAGTCCCACCAATAGCCTGTGTGAGTGGACTAAGGCCTGAACCCTACACTCAATAACAGCTCTTGGTATTCTTTTTGGATATGAGGTGGAAAACAAATTTACATGGGTGGACTAAATGATTTCTATGAAGAAAATAATTTAAAACACTGGAATTTATAAAATTTCTGTTACACCTACCCAGGTGTTTTAATCACGTATTTTAATAGTAAACTTAAAAATCTTTATACACCCATGTTGTTGTTCAGTCACCCCGTAATGTCCGACTCTTTGAGACCCCATGAACTGCAGGACACCAGACCTCCCTGTCCTTCACCATCTTCCGAAGTTTGCCCAAGTTCATGTCCATTGCATCAGTGATGCCATCCAGCCATCTTATCCTCTAACACCCTCTTCTCCTTCTGCTTTCAGTCTTTCCCAGCATCAGGGACTTTTCCAGTGAATCAGCTGTTCATATCAGGTGACCAAAATACTGGAGCTTCAGCTTCAGCAACAATCCATGAGTATTCAGGGTTTTTTTTTTTTTTCGTTCAGATTGACTGGTTTGATCTCCTTGCTGTCCAAGGGACTCTCAGGAGTCTTCTCCAGTTCAAAGGCATCAATTCTTTGGCACTTTGCCTTTTTTACAGTTCAGCTCTCACATCCATATGTGACCACTGGGAAGACTATAACCTTGACTATACGGACCTTTGTCAGCAGGGTAACGTCTCTGCTTTTCAGCACACTGTCTAGGTTTGTCATTGCTTTCCTGCCTAATTTTATGGCTGCAGTCACTACCTGCACTGATTTTAGAGCCCAAGAAGAAATTTGTCACTACTTCCTCCTTTTCCCTTATGCTTGCCATGAAGTAATGGGACCAGATACCATGATCTTAGTTGTTTTAATATTTAGTTTTAAGCTGGCTCTTTCACTCTCCTCCTTCACCCTCATCAAAAGGCTCTTTAGTTCCTCTTCGGTTTCCTGTTAGAGTGGTATCATCCACATATCTGAGGTTGTTGATGTTTCTCCTGCCTATCTTGAATCTAGCTTATGCATCTATACAAATATATAACATTTCTATATGTATCTTTAATCTGCCTTCTTAACTTTGTTTTATGAAGACAAGCCAGTCCCTTAAATCAGAAAATAAATTCACTCTAAACAAATGTTTTAATTAGAATTCACTACGTATTGGTATAAATTTTTATGTTTATCCAGCATGTTCACATATATTAATATTATCCCTCAAACTGCCACATAAATGCAAATAGCCCCATTTTTCAGATAATGAAAAATGAGATCTCTGATTATCTTGCTTAGTATCTTACAGTGAGTAAATGCTGTAGCCAGCAGTCAAACTGACAGGATTTTAAACTTGGGTAAGGGGATCTATTTGAGTACAGCTCCTTATTTAAATAAATAATTCAACATGGACTTGATAGATAGTATTTATGTGGTATATCTTTTCCACTTACCAAGTGATATCATTATATGAGAGAAAAGATAAAATAACATACACATAGTTTAGTTTTGAGAGTAATCTTTTGAAACAAGGCAATCTGTAAAGAATATGCATAATGTGTTACTTTATTATTAAAAACATGTGGGCTTACAGAAGGCTCTAGTCACACAGGCACAGCTAAAACATTTCTGCCCATTCTCTGAAGAATAAGGAGGGAAGCTGACATTTGTTGACGGTATACTGTTCCAGGTGCTGTGCAGGATGCTCTCTCCTACATCATTTAATTCATAGTCACGACTATCATGAAAAACAGATATACATTTTATTTTTATCAGAAAGTTCTAAGAATCAGAGTAATTAACTAACTTATAAAAAGTCACAGAGCTATTTAGAAGTGATCCTGTGATTCAACTGAGGTTGGCTTCATCCCAAAGTCTTGATCTTTCTCTCTTACATGGACCGTCAAAAATACAAGCTTCAAGGTGATATGACATTTGTCCATGAAAATGTGGTCAGTATGGCCATATATTTGTTTAGCATATCCTAGAATCTTTAAGGTAAATGAAAAATATTATTTATTACTACATAAAATAGGCACTATATTAGTGTAATGTCCAATTCCAAGAGGTGATTTGGATTTTAATTTTTGAAAGTTTAAAAGTTAATATAATTGATGAAAGTCATTAAGACAAATACAGTATCATTGTGACTGCCTACAGTACTGATGTGTCTGACTCTTCGTGACCCCATGGACTATAGCTTGCTAGGCTCCTCTGTCCATGGAATTCTCCAGGCAAGAATACTGGAGTGGGTTGCCATTCCCTTCTCCAGGAGATCTTCCTGACCCAAGGACCAAACGCAGGTCTCCTGCATTGCAGGCAAATTCTTTACCATCTGAGACATCAGGGAAGTCCATTAAATGTCCCTTGATGCTTTTGTCAGGATATAATCCTAAATGAGATGAAGCATGGATCTGAGCCCACATGATAAATTCTATATTATTACTTCTAAATGCAGCTATTGTTAAGAGGAAGAACTTATTATCTTAAAAATAAACTCCAAAGAATTGGTACCTGATATATGAATTTTATGCAGTTAATTTTCAATTACTTGATAATTGGTAGATAATTTAGCAGACAGTAAAAATGATAGCTAATTCAAAACCCATTTTTATAGCATTGAAGATTATTCTTAGGATCACGTTTAGATATACTTGTGCATCAAAGTTCTAGAATTTACTAGATTTAAAGGAAAATAAGTGACACAATCATGACTCAAATCAAGAAAGGAAAAGCTATTATGCTTTCCAATATTCTTTTCTCTACATACCCACCTAAATCTCCCTTTCTCCCTGTTTCAAGATAAACATAGATTATCTCAGTCTTTAAATCACAGTACCCAATGAGCAGGGAAGCCAGTTCCTTCAGATTATTCACTAGGTATTTACAGCACCTCTGAGTAAAAACAGAGAAAGTAAATAAATGTTTTATTACTTTAAAACACAGAAACCACTAGACGCTGTCAGGTAGAAATATAAATAATGTCAATGAATAAATCATTTTACTTAAGGAGAGAAGATACCACATAGAATCAAGAAAAAAAGATTCGTTATGAATAATCTATAATGTAAGCAGCCCACCAGTATATACTTAGGAGTTGGCTAATATATTTTCATAGCTTTTTAAAGAACTTGGTTAAATTTTCTATAATAAACAAATAATAAGAATTATTTTAAAAATACAAAGAACATATCTTTACTGTTCTGAATGAGGTGTATGCATCCAACTGGTTTATTGTTGGTTTTGATAGATCAGTGGGGTCTTTTTGTTTCTGGAAGCAGAGTGCCCAGTTCCTGTCCTTAATAAATAAAGGCACACAGTTAGTCTTAGCAGCAGAGAGCCACCTGCATAAGACAGCTCCTTCAGTCCTTGAGATAAGGAGTTCTTAAATAGGCGTATTGTTCTGTGTAGTCCTTCTCTATAGTCAAATAAACTCAACTTCAATTTTCTGTCATTCAGCATGTCATTGGATTATGAGGCAAAAGGCCCTGAATGCCTACAAAAAGAAAGGAAGCATTGGCTTTAAACACCATGCAGATGTAAGGCAGAACCCATGGAAACAATCCAAAATTTACAACAGCAAATTCTACTATAAGGTAACTGCATTCTTTGCAAATATTAAATAAAAACCAAATGATTTCAAATGAACAAGACAAAAAGGAGCTCTTAGCCTCTCTTCATACGAAGACAGCTGCTTGCTAGATAGCATTACACAGGCATCAGACCTGGGGTAATTAGTCATTTAAGAGAATCCTATTATTCCAAAAGGTTTCTAGAATCTACAGATATAAAAGGTATCCATAGTTAGCTATTTTATAGCAGGATATAAAACTTTATAGTCATTTGGAGAGTATATTAAGTAAGCATAATGTTTGAGAAAACAATAAACAAAACCTTTATAGTAGAGAGATATTTCAAGCTTAAAACTTTCTGGATAAAGAAAATACACACAAAAGGAATTTAAAATCTGATTCAAAGTACAATATGAGGCAAAATGATTCCAGGTTCAAGCAGCAGAACAGAAACACAAACAGCCAGGAGAGCTGGCACCCAGAGATCCAGATCTAGGAGAATTTTTTTAAATGAAAATGTGAAAGCTATATATATATATATAGTTTGTTTGTTTAAATGGTAGAGACAATTGAAGAAAAGGAACTACAAAAACTCACCACTCTTTGAATACATTCCTAAGACAGGATAACAGAGAGGTGGAGTGCATGAATGCTAAAGCCACCTGCCTAACTTCAAATCCTGGCTCTGCTCCTTGTAAACTAAGTGACTTCGGGTATTTTAGTTTCCTGATCTATAAAATGGTTATTACAGCATATGATTGTTCTGGGAATTATGTGACTTTCACATAGGTAAAGAGGAGATGAGTGCCAGACACATAGTGGGCACTACATAACTACTGGTTATCATCATGGGGAGTGGTAGTAAGGCCACCCCTTGCCCCCTACTCCTGCTCTGAATCTCATCACTTCTTAACCTGTGAACCTGGTTCCTATAGTTGGACCTGGTGTCATCAGTGGTTATCTTTGTACAGGGAAGGGTAAATATGAAGGTTTTAACTATATACTTAAAAAATAATCTACAGAGTTAACTATGACAAAGTGTTAAAACCTGTAAAATACAGGTGATGAATTCACCTGTATTCAAATTTGTTGTATTATTCACTGTATTTTTTGGTGTTTGACATATTTTATAGATTTATTGTTTAGGGAGGGGTCTTGCTTGTACAGGTCAAAGATAGCATGGTCTGTACTAAGAAGTCTAATCAACTCAGTTCTGTGTGTCCAAGGTACAAAAGAACACAAGATGGCTAGAACTTGGTGGGGGTGCAGGATGAGGTTGAAACCAAAAGCAACTGGTTTTGTGAATAGAGAGGTTTGGCTCACTGGTTTGGTGAACAGAGAGGAGAGAAATCCAATTGCAGTTGACGGGGATATGGTAACAAGAAAAAATTTTCTTATTTTGCTTTTGTTTTAAGATATTGGGACATTTATTTACATTTAATTAGAGGGTACCCACACTTATGAATTTAATGTTTGCCTTCTAATCTGTACTTAACATGTGAAAAATAGTACTTTTTGCAGGTATTTTAAAAAACTATACTAATGATGTAAAGCTATAAATTTCATCTTAATTCTTATTGGTTTTGCTACATTTTGAGACCTATCAAGGTAGCTATACACAGATAAAATTTATTTTCCTTTTTGACTGATATATAATATTTAATTGTGTGCATGTACCAAATTTTACTGATCTAGTCCAATAGTGATGAAATCTAAGTTGCTTGCCCAGTAGTGAAAGTTGCTCAGTCACGTCTGACTCTCTGTGACCCCATGGACTATATAGTCTGTGGAATTCTCTGGGCCAGAATCCTGGAGTGGGTAGCATTTCCCTTCCCCAAGGGATCTTCCCAACCCAGGGATCGAACCCAGGTCTCCCACAGTGCAGGCGGACTCTTTACCAGCTGAGCCACAAGGGAAGCCCAGTATGTCACAATAAATAATCCTGCAACAAAAGCTTCTTACTGGAGGTGGGAACAAGATGGCAGAGCACAAGGACCCTGACACTCAGGCAGGAGCAGAACGAGTTCCACAATGGCAACTACAATCACAGCATGCCCTTGAGAACACACACTTGGGAAGGAGTAGGACTAGTTCAGTAGTGTGACTTGACCCTGCTATGCCCAACCAAGCCTCTAACCAAGGTGTGCATACCAGGGGAAATGTGGAACCAGCTCAGAAGTGCAGGCTGAATCCCTCAGCCATGCCCCCAACTAAATTGGAGACTGCCATCCCAGGAGGGAGAAGCTGAATACCCTTAGGGCTTGTGCTCTAGTCCATTAGGCCCTGGCCCTGCCCCCATAGGATGCTGACTTCCATGGGGCCCAGGAAGAGCCCTGGCTCACACCTGGTTCCAGTCCTATCCCCTCCAAATCCAGCATGACCTTCCACCATGGTGGAAGCTGCCAATACACCTTGGGGCAAGATCTGGCCTGTGCTCATTTCAGACCTGGCCCTCCTAGCAAAGCCACTGGGCACATGCAAACTGCATAGGGACACTCGCACATGACAATATGCCTTCAAGATCAGGATAGGTAAGTGGTTCACCTAATTTCATAAAGGAAAACAGAGAAATTTAAACAGAACAAGAAGAGAGAGGAATATCCTTCAAATGAAAGAACAAGATAAAGACCCCTCAAAAACCCTAATAAAACATATAATTACCTGATAAAGGTTCAAAGCAATAGTAATAAGAATGCTAACTGAACTTCAGAAAAAAATAGACGAACATAGTGAGAACTTCAACAAAGAACTAGAAGATATGACAACCTGTCAGAGCTGAAGAATATAATAACTAAAATGAAAAATATACTAGAAGGAAATAACAGCAAAATTATGGGATATAGACTGCATAAGCAGTCTGAAAGATAGAACAGTGGAAATCACCCATTCAGAACAACAGAAAGAAAACCACATTTTAAAAAATGAGAATAGTTTAAGAGACCTTGGACAATATCAAGTGTACTAACATTTGCATTATAGGGGGTCACAGAAGGAGAAGAGAGAGAGAAAGGGGGACAATGTATTTAATGAAATTACAGTTGAAAACTTCTCTAACCTGAAGAAGGAAATAGATATCCAAGCACAAACAGCACAGAGAACCCAAACAAGATGAATCCATGTGCCAGACACTATATTCTAAGTGCATTGCTACTAAGTTGCTTCAGTCATCTCCGACTGTGCAACCCCATAGACGGCAGCCCATCAGGCTCCTTTGTCCCTGGGATTCTCCAGGCAAGAACACTGGAGTGGGTTGCCATTTCCTTCTCCAATGCATGAAAGTGAAAGTGAAGCTGCTCAGTCATGTCCAACTCCTAGCGACCCCATGGACTGCAGCTTACCAGGCTCCTCTGTCCATGGGATTTTCCAGGCAACAGTACATTCTAAGTGCATTACACCTCATTTAATCTTCCCAATGTAAACTAACTAGAATGTAAGTTCCATGAGCACAGAAACCTTATCTTTTATACTCGTAGTGTCATTTAATCTTCCCAATGTAAACTAACTAGAATGTAAGTTCCATGAGCGCAGGAACCTTATCTTTTATACTCGTAGTGTCTGAAACAAAGGAGGTGCTCAAAAAATTACTGTTGAAAGAATGAAATTTTGGAGATACTAGAAATAAGAATTCCAGCAAATAAGCCTTTAAAATTATGTATCGAAGATTAAAGTGGATGGAACTGAAAGAGTTGTGCAGTTTTCACTGGTAATACCTAATATGTATCTTGGCATTAAAGTGTAACTTTCTTATAAATATGTTATTTTATTTCAATAGACTCTTATTGACTACCAATCAATAAGATATATTTCCTTGTCCTTAGAGAAATCATAATCAAATGCCTCATTTTCCTTCATGAATGATAAATTATGTTTTAAATGACAAATCAGTAACTCCTTTAAACTTCAACCTGTTTTATTTTCCTACCATTTTAAATGACTTTATTGAGTTAGATTTTCAGTTAATTATGTGGCTGAAATTATGGAATTTCTGATCAGATGTAACTTATGTGAATGAACACAATCAGTATGCTGCATTTACATGTCATATATATATTATTGTACCACAGTTTGAGCATAGAGCTTCATAAAAGTAGTATTCACTTAATTTTTTTAATGAGCATTAACAGAAAACCTTTACAGATGTAAGAATGTATACCAATAATAAAAGAAAGTTCTTTAATGAGTATTCAACTATATCAATTGCACATTAACATCTTTTAATTTAAGCAAATATTTTATAAAGCTCAGATGGTGAATACAGCCACTTGGAAAGTTCATTTTAGAGGCTGCATTTCAGAGGTTTGATTCACATCTATTTTGAAACAGTATACTAGAAGTACATTAACATTTTCTGCATAATACCAGAAGGGACTGAAATAACATTTGGAGATTTTTATAAATCAGATGATAGAACAAGTGTGGCTTTTCAGCTAAAAAGTTACAATTTGGTCCAGAAGTAGTTATATTAAAATCAGAAAACTATTTATCTGGGTGTGTGTGGGGAAGAGAGAGTAGATGAAATCAAGCTTGGGAGATAATAAAATATTTAAAATTTGGAAATAATTTTAGTCTAATACTAAGAAGCAAGAATTTGCTTCAGAATGCAAAAAAGTGCTTATAAACCTCCACTGTATTTTTATTCTGAAGACTAGTCAAATATAAAGATAATTGTCATTGGTAGGGGCTTATAAAATATAACAAATCATGGAAGGAGCCTTAAATTCTATTTTTTACCCTGGTTAAATCATTTAGCCACTCTTTATCAACTGGCAATCCTCATGATTTAGGAACTTCTGAATACAACAGAACACTATTATGTTTTCTGATAAATTTGTATAAATAAATTCACAAAATTATATCTCATTATTTTATGTATTATACATTTTATATATGTATTTATATATTATTTTGTATACGAAATAATGAGATTTTAAAGACAAATATATTAGTAATAAATATGGATATACTAGAGTGAAGTAAGCAGAAGGACAGGGACCTATATTGAACAGAATATTAGCTGAAAACATTTACGGGATAAAAAAGAAGAAGACAGGATTATTAATAAAGTAGATGGAATCTAGAGAAGTTTAAATCTAAAAATATTTAAGAAATTTTCAAATAAAGTCACATAATTATATAAACATCAACTTTCTTTCATCAACTGGTGTGTTTTCCAGTCAGAATGCTTGGAGAGATTCCTGTGTGCAGCAGATTCTATGCAAACTGGGAAGGAGATGGAACACATCTTCAGGCTCACAGGGTACCAATTCTCTTTGCTGTGCCATTTTTTCTTGTGCTGGGATGGCAGTAAAATAGGCACAGGGCAAGAATTTCTTCAAAAGAGTCTTTCATGCTACAAAACTAATTGGTACTAATTGCATTTAAAAATTCTATCCCACAATTATGTAACTTAAAGGTAAGAAGCAGAAAACCAAAACATTTTATAATTTTAAGAATGAAGCAAGGGAAGGCAACACTAACATACATGTGAAAAGACTTAGGTATGGTGTTATTTATCACAATATCATTTTAACAGAAAAAAGTGAAACAACTGTACAAAAATAAGATATGATTAAAAATTATGATTCATCCCATATCAGAATAATTTTGACATGGAAAGATTTCATAATAGAAGAAATTGAGAGCAATTGAAGATTATAAAACTCTATTATTCCACTCATAAAAATTTATATATTTAAAACATAAAATCTAGGAGGATATATATTGGAATGCTTACGATACTATGCAAATATTGGAATTTCCTGATCAATAGTAAATATGGATTATTTTGGTAAAAGAGAATAAAAGAATCATATTAAAGTAGCATAGCACTGAATCATATAATAATACCTATACCCATCGTATAGCCTATTTCATAACCTACTGATCATTTGTGTACTCCACCACCAGGTGTCTACTATTCTTGGAACCTCTTCTGCCTTCCCCTTACTGAAACTTGTTTTTACTAAGAGTACTGGAAGTAGCCTGATAAAGTAGCTTTCTCTGAAGTATAAATTAATGATAACAGTGTGTGATGGAATTCAAAGGTTAAGAGCCCAAACTTTGGCAGCATAGTTCTGGACTTGGGTTCTAATTCTGCTGATTAGTGGCTGTGTTGCCTTGGGTGAATGACTTAGTTCCTTTACACCCTAGTAATCTCATTTGTACACTGGAGATAATAAAAAAGTGCTTAACCCAGGAGAATGATAATAAGAGGGTACACAGTGGCTTCACTGTGCTTGACATGTAGTTAATGCTTAGTTAGTGGGAAAAGAGATGCTCATAAGACATGAGACATTGAATATGGGTTGGGGAAGGGGGGTGGATCATTTATTTTTCACTCAGATAGTGTCAGTAATACTCATGCTACTGGCCCATAATGTGGATGATTTGTAAATGTCTATGAGCAGCAGGTATGCTGTGTACCTGGGTAAAAGAGCACTATGTGTGAAAGAGTGACTGCTGTAAGTGTTGTCATGAGTATGTCCATGTGGGTATTAGGGACAGGGCGGAGGATAGTTCCCTCCTCTCACTGCTCAGATGGAGCTTCCTTGAAAATGCATCATGCTTAGCATAGAAGCCATGTATAACACAGAAGATCTGTTCCTAATCAAGCCTAGACTTAATGACACAGGTGCTATTTAATAATGCTGAATGACCAAATTAATAGACGATTGGTGACTGGATGGACAGACAATTACTTAGGTTAGGGGGGAGAGGAAAAAGGATTGCATCACTTTATGCCACAAGTACAGAATTGAAGAAAGAATAATGGGGGTAAGGAGTGGCTAAGATAGTAAAGTTGGACCCTCAGCTCACCTCCTATCCATGGGCACATCAAAATTACCACTGTTTGCAGAGAAACTATCTATAAAAATGACCTGAAGACTAACAAAAGATTTTCCACAACTAAAGACATAAAGGAACTATAATAAGACAAATAGGAGGGGCAGAGACACAAAATAGTCAAGACCCACACCCTCAGGTAGGTGATCCATAAATGAGGGTATAAAAACAATTGCAGAATTTTTCCCCAAGGAACAAGAGGTCTAAGACCCAAATCAGGCTCCCCAGCCTGGGAGTGCTACACCAGGAAGACGAGTCCCCAGAACATCTGACAATGGAGGCTGGTGGGGCTTGCATATGAAAATACTGGATGGCTGTAGGAAACTGAGACTCCTCACTTAAATACAAAATCACACATGCCATAAGTCCCAGTATAGAGCCAGGAGTTTGAAAGGAGCCTGTGTCAGACCTATTTGCTTATCTTAAAAAGCCTCCTGGAGATACAGGAGGCAAATGGGGCTTCCCATGGAGAGAGAGACATCAGAAGCAGTCATTTTGGGGAGTTTATTCTACCAGAAGGACACTGGCAAGCACCATTTTGGAGTCCTCCTTCTAGACTGTTAGTTCTGGGGGCTAAACCACATACCAGCAAGCTGACACCAGCCCTGGTGTCATGGGCTCATGACACCATGACATGACACCATGACACCTCATGCCTGGCAGTCAGCTGCCCTTGGACCCAGTCCTGTCTACCACAGTGCCAGTTGCCAACCCCAACTACCAGCGCATCCACAGTAGTCAGCCCTGCCACAACAGAAGGCCCACACAGTCTACATAAGAGTATCCATACAGAGTATAGCTTTCATGATCAGAGGAGAATGTGCTTGTTGGGCCCCATAGGACATCTTCTACATAAGGCCACTTCTCCTAGATCAGAAGATATCATCAGCCTACCTAATTCATAAAAAAAAAAAAACATAGAGAATTAAGTCAAATTAGGAGACAGGGGAATATTCTCCAAACAGAGGAACAAGAAAAAAAACGAGGAAAAAGAACTAAACAAAATGGAGATAAGAAATCTACCCACTAAACCGTTCAAGGAAACAATTACAAAGATGCTTAAGGAACTTGGAAGAAGGATGGATGAACATGAGACAAGTTTACCAAAGAGTTAGAAAACATAAAAGAAGACCCAAACAGAGCCAAAGAATAATATAACTGACAAAAATGTATTACAAGTAAGCAACAACATATTAGACTATACAGAGGAACAGATTATTAATCTGAAACTCAAAGAAATAGAAATCACCAAAGCTAAATAGAAACCAAAACAAAAATCCATCTGTTTTAATGAGGGTAGTTTAAGAGACCTCTGTGACAATAGCAAGTGCATGAACATTTGCATTATAGGGATCCCAAAAGGAGAAGAGAGAGAGAAAAGGGGGCAGAAAATTATTTGAAGAAATAATAGCTAGAATTTTTCATAACTTGGGAAATGAAAAAGACATCTAGGTCCAGGAAGTAAAGAGAAGGCCAAATAAGATCAACCCAAAGAAGTCCATACCAAAGCACATTATAATTAAGATGGCAAAAATTAAAGATAAAGACAGACATTAAAAGCAGCAAGAGAAAAACTACTAGTTACATACAAGGGAATGCCCCCATAAGACCATCAGCTAACTTTTTAGCATAAAGTAGGCCAGAAAGGAGTGGTATAATATATTCATATTGCTGAAAGAAAAAAAAAAACACAAAACTCAGAAACAATACTTTATCCAACAAGGGTATAATTCAGATTTAAAGGTGATATAATTTTACAGATAAGCAAAAGCTGAATGAGCTCAGCACAACTAAACCAGCTATTCAAGAAATAGTAAAGGGACTTTTCTGATGGAAAAGAAAAGACTGCAACTAGAAATAAAATTGTAAAAGAAATTTTAAAATCTCATTGGTAAAGGCAAGCATATAATAAAGGCAGTAGGTCCAACATTTGTAAAACTAATAGCAAGATTAAAAGAAAAAAGTAGCAAAATCATCTATATCCACAATAAAAATAATTAAGGATACACAAAATCCAAAAGATGTAAAAATTCAACGTCAGAAACATTAAACATGGTAGGGGGGTGAAAATGTACACTTGTTAGAATGCATCTGAACTTAAGAGATGAGGGCAATTGTGCAGTAGTTTGAGCATTCTTTGGCATTGCCTTTCTTTGGGATTAGAATGAAAACTGACCTTGTCCAGGCCTGTGGCCACTGCTGAGTTTTCCAAATTTGCTGGCATATTGAGTGCAACACTTTGACAGCATCATCTTTAACAACTTGAAATAGCTCAACTGGAAATCCATCACCTCCACTAGTTTTGTTCATAGTGATGCTTCCTAAGGCCCTCTTGACTTCGCATTCCAGGATGTCTGGCTCTAGGTGAGTGATCACACCATTGTGATTATCTGGGTCATGAAGATCTTTTTTGTACAGTTCTTCTGTGTATTCTTGCCACCTCTTAATATCTTCTGCTTCTGTTAGGTCCATACTATTTCTGTCCTTTATTGAGCCCATCTTTGCATGAAATTTTCCCTTGGTATCTCTAATTTTCTTGAAGAGATCTCTAGTCTTTCCCTTTCTCTTGTTTCCCTCTATTTCTTTGCACTGATCACTGAGGAAGGCTTTCTTATCTCTCCTTGCTATCCTTTGGAATTCTGCATTCAAATGGGTGTATCTTTCCTTTTCTCCTTTGCCTTTCATTTCTGTTCTTTTCACAGCTATTTGTAAGGCCTCCTCAGACAACCATTTAGCCTTTTTGCATTTCCTTTTCTTGGGGATGGTCTTGATCACTGTCTCCTGTACGATGTCATGAACCTCTGCCCATAGTTCTTCAGGCACTCCGTCTATCAGATCTAATCCTTTGAATCTATTAATCACTTCCACTGTATAATCATAAGGGATTTGATTCAAGTCATACATGAATGGTCTAGTGGTTTTCCCTACTTTCTTCAATTTAAGTCTGAATTTGGCAATAAGGAGTTCATGATCTGAGCCACAGTCAGCTCCTGGTCTTGTTTTTGCTGATTGTATAGAATTTCTCCATTTTTGGCTGCAAAGAATATAATCAATCTGATTTTGGTATTGCCCCTCGGTTGATGTCCAAGTGTAGAGTTTTCTCTTGTGTTGTTGGAAGAGGGTGTTTGCTATGACCAATGCGTTCTCTTGGCAAAATTCTATTAGCCTTTACCCTGCTTCATTCTGTATACCAAGGCCAAAATTGCCTTGGCAAATAGCCGGAGTAACAAGTATTTCTTGACTTCCTACTTTTGCATTCCAGTCCCCTATAATGAAAAGGGCATCTTTTTTTGGGTGTTAGTTCTAGAAGGTCTTGTAGGTCTTCATAGAACCATTCAACTTCACCTTCTTCAGCATTACCAGTCAGGGCATAGACTTGGATTACTGTGATAATGAATGGCTTGCCTTGGAAAAGAACAGAGATCATTCTGTCACCACACGCTGGTAAAGCAATGCTCCAAATTCTCCAAGCCAGGCTTCAACAGTACATGAACAATGAACTTCCAGATGTTCAAGATGGATTTAGAAAAGGCAGAGGAACAAGAGATCAAATTACCAACATCTGTGGATCATCAAAAAAGCAAGAGAGTTCCAGAAAAACATCTATTTCTGCTTTATTGACTATGCCAAAGCCTTTGACCAGGTGGATCACAACAAATTGTGGACAGTTCTTAAAGAGATGGGAATACCAAACCACCTGACTTGCCTCCTGAGAAATCTGTATGTAGGTCAAGAAGCAACAGAACTGGACATGGAACAACAGACTGGTTCCAAATAGGGAAAGGAGTACATCAAGGCTGTATATTGTCACCCTGTTTATTTAACTTAGATGCAGAGTACATCATGCAAAATGCCGGGCTGGATGAAGCACAAGCTGGAATCAAGATTTCTGGGAGAAATATCAATAACCTCAGACATGCAGATGACACCACACTTATGGCAGAAAACAAAGAAGAACTAGAGAGCCTCTTGATAAGAGTAAAAGAGGAGAGTGAAAAAGCTGGCTTAAAACTCGACATTCAGAAAACTAAGATCATGGTATATGACCCCATCACTACATGGCAAATAGATGGGGAAACAGTGGAAACAATGAGAGACTTTATTTTTAGGGGCTCCAAAATCACTGCAGATGGTGACTGCAGCCATGAAATTAAAAGACGCTTACTTCTTGGAAGAAAAGTTATGACCAATCTAGACAGCATATTAAAAAGCAGGGACATTACTTAGTCAACAAAGGTCCATCTAGTCCAAGCTATGGTTTTTCCAGTAGTCACATATGGATGTGAGTGTTGGACTATAAAGAAAGCTGAGTGCCAAAGAATTGATGCTTTTGAACTATGGTGTTGGAGAAGATTCTGAGAATCCCTTGGACAGCTAGGAGATCCAACCAGTCCATCATAAAGGAAATCAGTCCTGAATATTCATTGGAAGGACTGATGCTGAAGGTAAAACTCCAATACTTTGGCCACCTGATTTGAAGAGCTGACTCATGTGAAAAGACCCTGATGCTGGGAAAGATTGAAGTCAGGAGAAACAGGGGATGACAGAGGATGAGATGGTTGGATGGCATCACACCAACTCAATGGACATGAGTTTGAGTAAGCTCTGGGAATTGGTGATGGACAGGGAAGCCTGGCGTGCTGCAGTCCATGGGGTCACAAAGAGTCAGACATGACTGAGCAACTGAATGAACTGAACTGAACTGAAGAGATAATTAACTTGAAATACTCATTAAAATATACATATATATGTTTATATATGCATGTGTATATGTTTGTGCACATACAGTACAGGAGCACCTAAATATATAAAGCCAATATTAGTAGACATAAAAGGAGAAATAGACAGTAGTACAATGATAGTAAGGAACTTAAAACCCCCACTTACACAATGGATAGATCATCCACACAGAAAAATAAATAAGAAAACGCTGGCTTTAACAGCATATTAAACTAAATGAATTGATGGATATAGAGATATTTCATTTTAAATCAACAGAATACAAATTCAAGTGTACATGAAATGTTCTCCAGATCAGATCACACGCTTGGCCACAGAATACAAATTCAAGTGGACATGAAATGTTCTCCAGATCAGATCATATGCTAGGCCACACAAAAAGTCTCAACACATTTAAGAAATCACATCAAGCATCTTTTTTGACCACAACATCATGAGACTAGAAATCAAATATAAGGAAAAAAAAAACCCTGCAAAAACACAGAACATGTGGAAGCTAAACAATATGGTACTAAACAATCAATGGATTACCAAAGAAATCAGACAAAAAATACCTGGGAACAAGTAAAAATAGAAATGTCTATAGGATGCAGCAAAGCAATTCTAAGAAGGAAGTTCATAGTAGCACAAGCCTACCTCAGGAAACAAAAAAAATCTTAAATGAATAAACTAACCTTACACCTAAAAGAACCAGAAAAAGAAGAAAATATAAAAACCAAAGTTACCAGAAGGAAAAAAGTAATAACAATCAGAGAGATATAGGAGAAATATAAATCAGAAAACAAAAAGATCAATGAAACCGAAAGCTGGTTCTTTGAAAAGATAAACAAAATTGATAAGCCAGATTCATTAGAGAAAAGAGAGAGGGCCCAAAAAAAGTGAAATCAGAAATGAAAGTTACAACTGACACCACAAAAATATACAAAGTATCATAAGGGATTACTACAAACAACTACATACCAATAAAATGGACAGTGGAGAAGAAATGAGTAAGTTCCCAGAAACATACAATGTCCCAAGACTGAATCAGGAAGAAACAGAAAATATGAACAGACTGATTACCAGTAATCAAACTGAATGAGTGATTAAAAATACTCCCAGTAAACAAAATTCCAGGACTTGATGACTTCACAGGCAAATTCTACACACCATTAGAAAAAAAAAAAAAAGATAACACCTATCCTTCTCAAACAATGCCAAAAATTACAGAAGAAGAAATGCTTCAAAACTCTTTCTAGGAGCTCAGCATTACCCTGATACCAAAACCAGAGAAAGACACCATCAATACAATAAAATAAAAATAAAAAAGATGAAAATTAAGGCCAATATTACAGATAAACATAGAAAAAAATCCTCAACAAATATAGCAAACCAAATTCAACAATATATTAAGAGGATAATACATTATAATCAATTCAGATTTATTCCAGAGGTACAAGGATGGTTCAATATCTGCAAATCAATCAATATTCTACACCACATTAAATCAACAGATAAATGGATAAAAAAGGTATGGTATATAAATATACATACACACACATATATACATTCCTCAGTCATAAAAATATGAAATTTTGCCATCTGCAACAACAAAGATGGTTTTAGGGGGCTTCCCTGGTGGCTCAGATGGTAAAGAATCTGCCTGCAATGCAGGAGACCCCAGTTCAATCCCTGGGTCAAGAAGATCCCCTGGAGAAGGGAATGGCAACCCACTCCAGTATTCTTGCATGGAGAATTCCATGGACAGAGGATCCTGGCAGGCTACAGTCCATGGGATCGCAAAGAGCCAGACACAACTGAACCAAACATGCTAAGTAAAATAAATGAGACAAAGACAAATACACATGATTTCACAGATATGCAGAATGTTAAAAATAAAATGAAAATAGATTCATAGACAATAAATGGGTGGTTGCCAGAGGAAAATAGGTGAAGTGGATTAAGAGGTACAGATCTCCAGCTATATAATAAATAAGTCATGGGCTATAATATACATCATAAGGAAGATGGTACAAAATATTGTATTAACTTTACATGGGGACAGATGGTTCCTAGACAGTGTGGTGATCATTTCATAATGTATGCAATTGTCAAGTCATTATTTCATACACCTGAAACTAACACAATGTTATATACATCAATTATATTTCAATAATGAAAAAAGAATGAATGGTGCTAATCATTCCGAGAGAGGCAGACTTAGGAATTAAAGCAAAGTGCAGAGTCCACAGGATTAAAAAAAAAAAAAAAGTCTAAATTTAACCCAAGGACCTGAGGGCGATGGTGTAGTCAAAGAAAAGTCAGAGAAAGTGGCAAGGCTAAGATCTAGCCTTAAAAGAGAAAAATCACACTGGAGGGGAAGGAGGGAAAGGAAGAAGGTTGCCTTGGCACAGGTGAAACATGACTAGAGAGTGAACCAGAATAACAGCTATCCCAAAGGTGAGACAGGAATCTCAGAGAAGAGATAACCATCCTAAGGAGTGGATGCCTAAGAGAAGTGAAGAAAATTCTAAGATTTGAACATTTGTAAAATGAAGAAAATATGTAAAATAGAAATAATATTTATAGGAAAGCTCAAAGTCAGGAGCAGACGACAAAGGAAACAAAGACTTCTAAGACTCCAGTGATCAAAGATGAAGTGGCTTCTACAATAGGCCCTTTTATTAGTCTCCATATTCCAATTGTGACCTGTTTTCATGTAAGAACTCTCTGGGTTCTAGTTGATATCATCTGGTTTGCAACTTGTCTAGAGTCTGTAGGTTATCCATGTATTTTTTTGTGGGGGTGGGGGTGTGGGTGTGTGAAATCCCTGCTTTTGGGTATAGAAGCATCCCAAACAGTATCCCAATGTCAAGTTAGCCTCTTTTAAGATCTGTTGGAATATCCTATGATAAGCCAAAATGGAAAAGAATTAAAAAAAAAAGAATTTAAAGTGTTACCTCCTTCCCTACCTCTACTCCTACTTCCATCTTTTTGAGAAAAATCTGTTTTGAAACAAAAATTTTTTTTTCCATTAAAGAAAAAACAGCTGTTGGATTTAGCAAAACTAAGGATTACTTTAAACCTCCATTACTTTAAACCTCCCTAGTTTTCTGTTTGTAAAATCAGCACTTCTCCTGTTTTGGAAGACAAGGTTATGTTATTCCTTCTGGAGTTCAAGGCTTCAAAAGCAATCATAGGGCTGGTCAATTCACTACAGTGGACTCCCTTTGAAAATCATGCCTTGCAGGTAAGGTCCCAGTGGAACTCTGTTCAGAGAGTCTTCCATCTGCCATGCATGAGATGACTCCTGAATTAATCACAGACACTCCCTTCTTCAGCAATGTGTTTTAAGAGCAGACAAACTGCTGTTACAACTAGCCAATGTTGACTGAAAATAAATTAGTGGAGGCAGATTTTTGAGTAAATTAAAATTCATAGTTTTCATTGGTTATTAAAGGAGTATTTAAGGAAATTCTAATACTTTTATCCTAAATATAACCATTTGGTTTGCTCTCACAGCAGGAAAAACCACTTTAAATGGTGGCTTAATATTCTCTATTTGTGCAGTTCTTTTGTGTTCCTACATTTTGTCTTGTTGACTGTCTAAACACTACAAGGTAGTTAAGGAAAGCTACAAGCTGTAATCAAGATTACCGGGAGACGTATCAATAACCTCAAACATGCAGATGACACCACCCCTATGGCAGGAAAGTGAAGAGGAACTAAAGAGCCTCTGATGAAAGTGAAAGAGGAGAGTGAAAAAGCTGGTTTAAAACGCAACATTCAAAAAACTAAGATCATGGCATCCAGTTCCATCTCTTCATGGCAAATAGATAAGGAAACAATGGAAACAGTGAGAGACTTTATTTTCTGGGCTCCAAAATCACTGCAGATGGTGACTGAAGCCATTCATTAAAAGATGCTTGCTCCTTGGAAGAAAAGCTATGACAAAACTAGTGAAAGAGAAACTGAAGTCTCTCAGTGTGTCCGACTCTTTGCGATCCCATGGACTACACAGTCCATGGAATTCTTCAGTCCAGAATACTGGAGTGGGTAGCCCTTCCCTTTTCCAGGGAATTTTCCCAACCCAGGGATTGAACCCAGGTCACCCGCATTGCAGGTGGACTCTTTACCAGCTGAGCCAAACCCAGACACTATATTAAAAAGCAGAGACACTACCTTGCTGACAAAGGTCCGTATAGTCAAAGCTATGGTTTATCCAGTAGTCACGTATGGATGTGAGAGTTGGACCATAAAGAAAGCTGAGTGCCAAAGAACTGATGCTTTTGGACTGTGGTGTTGGAGAAGACTCTTGAGAGTCCCTTGGACTGCAAGGAGATCCAACCAGTCCATCCTAAAGGGAATCAATCCTGAATAGTCACTGTTAGGACTGATGCTGAAGCTGAAGCTCCAATACTTTGGCCACCTGTTGCAAAGAGCCAACTCATTAGAAAAGACCACTGATGCTGGGAAAGATTGAAGGCAGGAGGAGAAGGGGATGACAAAGGACAAGATGGTTGGATGGCATCACAGACTTGATGAACATGAGTTTGGGCAAGCTCCAGGAGTTGGTGATGGACAGAGAAGCCTGGTGTGCTGCAAAGAGTCAGACACGACTGAGCGACTGAACTGAATTGATCATATTCCCATTTTATAGATGAAGTAACTGAGTCAAATAAATTGATAACTTATTCAGAAGTCCTGTAAAAGGCATAAACTTGCCAAAAAGCAGAAGTGTTTGACTCCTGAATCAGTACTTATTATTTATTTTTTTTTAATTTTATTTTATTTTTAAACTTTACATAATTGTATTAGTTTTGTCAAATATCAAAATGAATCCGCCACAGGTATACATGTGTTCCCCACCCTGAACCCTCCTCCCTCCTCCCTCCCCATACCATCCCTCTGGGTCGTCCCAGTGCACTAGCCCCAAGCATCCAGTATCGTGCATCGAACCTGGATCAGTACTTTTTAAAAACTGAACCACGTCACTCTTTTTTTTTTTCCAATTTAACAGGAGCTACTAATTAAGGAATGTAGTACTTATACAGTACACAACATGCATGAAACTCAAAAACATTATGCTAAGTCAAATAAGCCAGACAACAAAGATCACGTTAAATGATCACGTTATATGATTCTATTTATATGAAATGTCTAGAATAGGAAAATCTATACAGAAAGAAAGCAAATGAATGACTTGTGGGGGAGGGGCAGGAGGGCAAGGGAAATAAATGACCAGGAGGTTTCTTTTGGTTATAGAAATGTTCTAAAATTAGATCATGGTGATGGTCATAAATTCTGTAAATATCCTAAAAACCACTGAATTTGTACACTTAAAATGCTTAAATTTTATTATATTTAAGATATTTCTCAATAAGGCTATTCTTTAAAAGTTCAACTAGGATGTTAAAACCATATGTGCAAAACAATTTAAGTAAAATATTTATGTATTATTTATTACATCAAAAAGTTTCCTGAGAGAAAAAATACCCAAAAGTGTTTTCACTAGGAATAAATTTTAAAGTTGGTCAAATAAATTTTAGGAAGAACATTAATGCTAAAGTGATTAATCTTAATTCTGTCTTCTAATATTTGTGACTGCTGACAAAAGTAAAGGACACTCTATTCTACTAGGTGGAAGGAAAATCATTTAAATGGATGGGTTTGTGGGTCACAATGATCTCTAACAGGAGTATTATCAATTGAGATAAATTATGCATTTGGAAGCTATATTAGTGTGAGCTAAACATAAAATTACAAAAGTTATGTAAATAAATCTTTAAAAGGGAACTGAGAATTTAGCTTCTAAAATTTCATATTATAAGCTTTCCTATGAAAAAGATGAAAGTTTGGCATTAAGATTAAGCTGCTAATTAGTGCCTATGATTTACTCTTACACCACTATCAAATACATGGACTAGAATTATCGTACGAACTTACATTTTCAAGCATTTATGTTTCAAAAGACAAAGGGAAAATGTGGGCCAAACAAAGAAAAATTTTTATGTAGAAAAGTAAAGATCATAAAGACTATATACTTGAATTAAAGTTGAAATTGTTCAATGGTGATTTAAAAGAAAAAGTATCAGTGTAAAAATAAAAATATTTATATGAAACATTAGAACTTTTAAATTCTATGTATAAGTACACAAGAGTAATGACACAGTATACAGCACAGGTTTAAAAAATTCAGAATATAAAAAATTCATGCTAGTTAAAAGTATAACATGCTAATTCACTTATTGAGAGAGAGAAGCTAAGAGAGATTTAGGAACAACTAAGAGCATAAATAAGAAGCCACAGTACAAAAGTGCAAGTGATATGAAATTAGAGATTGCAAGATACAGGGGAAATTAATAGTAAAACCTTTGAATGCTCTGATGGAAAAAACAGGGGACAGAAGGTAGGGCAGATAAATTAGGCTAGAAAACAGAAGGGGAGAAGTTTAACTAGTACTAGAAAGGAAGCCTTACTGTGATGCGTATCACTCACTTAAAAGCTGGTTCTGCAACTGTGGAGAAGCCAGGAAAAGGACTTGTAAGAAGGAATATAAACAATGCAAATACTTAAAAACTGGATTTAAGATTACTAATTATAAAAAGTCATTTACAAAGCTCATATCAAAAAATGTATTTAAATACTTCTTATTGTATTCTTTGAACAAATAATTACGCTTCTTTAAAACAAGATGCAGGGAGAGTCAAGAGATGAACAGTATCAGTCTGCCCTTATTTTCATCTGCCCAAACAAACTGTAAAATGCCATGTTCATTATGTTAATCCAGTGATTCGTCTGGGGAGAAGATATTGACTATGATGCATGGTTTTTCCTCTTCTCAAATAATCAACATGATTTCTGAAAAGATATTAATAAGCTGGAAAAGCTATCAATGATGAGTATTGAGATATTGGAAAATCTTAAGCACATTAATTCATTAGTAATTGAAAAATTAGGCATGTATTTAAAAGAAAGCAGACTAAGAAGTAAGATTGTTGAAGTTTATGAAAATTATGAAAGTAAATGTAAAATAGTAGAGAAAGTAAAAGTAATTTGGCTACAAAATTGGAGCTAGAGAAATTTATAGCATGTTCTTAATATAAAGACAAAAAAAGGCTGTTAAGAATGGCTAAAATTAAGAGTTCTGGCACATATAACCAGTGTGGGGCTAGGAATCAGACATCCCATGAAGACCTGTAAAGAGGTGGAGAGCATCTGCACACCAGAAGTCAAAGTGAAGATGAGGCCAGTTGGCTGGTATGTGGTTAATGCCAAATAAACAGTTACTGAAAAAATGAAGTTATTCCCAGGATATGGTCAGCCCAGCACCAATTGATGGAAAAAGATGAGTTGCGGTAAGAGCCTGGCATATAGGTCAATGGATAGTGAGCACAGACAAAAGCAGATTATAGCAAATAGAAAACAGGTACTGAGAAGAGGGTAGCAGAGGGGCTGTCTTGGACCACTGGAAACGGACACACCTGTAAAATTCCCCCATGGACCCTAGATGGAAGAAAAAAAGTGTACCAAGTATGGGAATACAATACTGCCAAGACCTGAGATGGAAATTTTGCTGTCTTTCCTGCACTTGTAGTTCTATAGCTTTCCTAACCTAGACAGCATATTGAAAAGCAGAGACATTACTTTGCCAACAAAGGTCCGTCTAGTCAAGGCTATGGTTTTTCCTGTGGTCATGTATGGATGTGAGAGTTGGACTGTGAAGAAAGCTGAGCGCCGAAGAATTGATGCTTTTGAACTGTGGTGTTGGAGAAGACTCTTGAGAGTCCCTTGGACTGCAAGGAGATCCAACCAGTCCATTCTGAAGGAGATCAGCCCTGGGATTTCTTTGGAAGGAATGAGGCTAAAGCTGAAACTCCAGTACTTTGGCCACCTCATGTGAAGAGTTGACTCATTGGAAAAGACTCTGATGCTGGGAGGGATTGGGGGCAGGAAGAGAAGGGGGCGACAGAGGAGGAGATGGCTGGATGGCATCACCGACTCGATGGACGTGAGTTTGAGTGAACTCCTGGAGTTGGTGATGGACAGGGAGGCCTGGCATGCTGCAATTCATGGGGTCGCAAAGAGTCGGACACGACTGAGTGACTGAACTGAACTGAAGCCACTGTATCCACTTTTGTAAAATGAATTGAAGAGAAACAATATGTTGGTGCAATCAGTTCACCCAAGGGTACTTGCGGATAAAGTAAGAGGGACATTAAAAAACATTCCAAATGTTCTAACAATTTCAGTGGAGAACTTGATATGGAAATAAGATTGTTGTGGGGTTTAAAAAAAATCCAAGAAACAAAACAACAACAACAAACCTAATTCCCTTCATGGGTAGGTTCATAGGAAGCGGTACTTGTCATCTTGAGTTAAGAAAAGCATTAATGATCCTGTCCACTATGACCTATTGATTTCCAATGGTTTCAACCAAGAGAGTGGTAACAGATAGCCTTTTAAGACGGTTTCTTTCTTTCTTAACACAGTTTGAATGCTGTTACCCATGGAGTGAATCTATTCTATACGAGCAGCAGAAACCTAATTTAGTCTTGAAATTTTGTGCTATTTTGCTCTGCAATTACACTGTCCTTCAGACGAACCTGTATTACATCTATAACTACACAACTTCTACATGAAGAACTGAACAGATCAGCTGCACCTTTGATTTGTATATGGGCTTCATTTAATGAAAGTGAGGAGTTAATGAATATAACAACTATGGCTAACCAGCACTGAATTATTTTGGTGAGTTTGTTTTGCTTTTTTTAAATTGTAGGAGGTGGAATGTGAGCTGAGTCTTGAAATATTTGTAGACTTTTCTTCTTTTTGTTAAGAAAGTTTATTCTTTATAATCAGAAAAAATTAAATAAGGGAAAAATCACCCATATTTCCATCACATTAAAATTTATTCTCATCTTTATTGTTCTCTTCTAGTTTCTATTCATAAACATACCTATTTTGACATAATTCTAAGGGATACACAATTCTTTGATTTTTTTTTAGTATGTAATGTTATAATTACAGCATTTCCCATGCTGATGCCCAGTGTTCATATTGTTATTTTAAAAGTCTAAATAATGTTCCAAGTAATGGCATATGATAATTTATTACCCATTTCATTAGAGTTAGGGATAAATTATTCCTAGCCACTCACCATTAAAAATATGATCTTTGCAAGTAAATAAACTTCTTCTGCAGTTTTCTAAACATAAATTCAAAGAAGGAGATTATTTGATCACAAACATCTTTATGGGTTTGTTGATCAGTCACTGAGTCATATCCAACTCTTTGCGACTCCATGGACTGCAGCATGACAGGCTTTCCTTTTCTTCACTATCTCCTGAAGTTTGCTCAAATTCATGTCTATTGAGTTAGTGATGCTATCTAACCATCTCATCCTCTGCCACTCTCTTCTCCTTTTGTCTTCATTTTTTCCCAGCATCAGGGTCTTTTCCAACGAGTCGGCTCTTCACATCAGGTGGCCAAAATAGCTTCAGCAGCAGATCTTCCAGTGAACATTCAGAGTTTATTTCCTTCAGGATTGACAGCTTTGATCTCCTTGCAGTCCAAAGGACTCTCAAGAGGCTTCTCCAGCAACACAATTCAAAAGCATTGATTCTTTAGCACTCAGGCTTCTTTATTGTCCAGCTCTCACATCCATACATGACTACTGGAAAAACCATAGCTCTGACTATAAGGATCTTTGTCGGCAAAGTGATGTCTTTGCTTTTTAATACACTGGCTAGGTTTGTCATAGCTTTCCTTTCAAAGAGCAAGTGTTTTTTTAATTTCACGGCTGCAGTAACCATGCACAGTGATTTTGGAGCCCAAGAAAACATAATCTGTTACTGCTTCCACTTTTTCCCTATTTGCCATGAAGTGATGGGACCAGATGCCATGATCTTAGTTTTCTAAATATTGAGTTTTAAGCCAGCTTTAACCCTCATCAAGAGGCTCTTTAGTTCTATCTGACTTTCTGCCATTAGAGTGGTATCATCTGCATATCTGAGGTTATTGCTTTTTTCCATGAAATCTTGATTCCAGCCTGTGATTTATCCAGCCTGGCATTTTGTATAATGTTTTCTGGGTTATAAAAATATAATATTTTTCTATCACCAAAGAAAAGGAGAAGCTTTACCACTAAAGTCTTTGTATTAATATAAAAGGAAGTGGTGAATGTTTTTAATTTTGTTATTAGTAATTAAATGGAGAAGGCAATGGCACCCCACTTCAGTACTCTTGCCTGGAAAATCCCATGGATGGAGGAGCCTAGTAGGCTGCAGTCCATGGGGTCGCTAAGAGTCAGACACAACTGAGCAACTTCACTTTCACTTTTCACTTTCATGCATTGGAGAAGGAAATGGCAACCCACTCCAGTGTTCTTGCCTGGAGAATCCCAGGGACAGGGGAGCCTGGTGGGCTGCCGTCTATGGGGTCACACAGAGTCGGACACGACTGAAGTGACTTAGCAGTAGCAGTAGTAATTAAATATTTCTTGCTTGTTTACCATATTTCTGGTGTTAATTTTGTTTCTGTTTTTTAGCAGTTGCCTGCTTGGAGTCTTCTCACATACTTGAATAAATTATTTATATGGATTGGATAGTAACCCTTTGCATACCATACATGATATAAATTTTTTTCCATCTATTTTTATGTTGTTTGGCAGGTTTTTTAATTCAGATATTCTACATTTTTATAGGCAAAACCTATCAATTTTACTCTTTGTAATTTCTAAAGTGCTGCTTTATCCTCTATAATTAGGGTAAGTTCTATATCTTTTTTTGGTGCTAGTTTTTCCTGTTATTTTTTTCCTATTTAATTTGAGGTTTATTTTGGTGTCTTTGGGTTATTTTGCTTCAGTTATCCCTATCCCACTTATTACATAGTTTTGTTTTTCCCATTTGCTAATAACACTTATATTAAAATTGATTCTACTTCTGGATTTTCTATTCTGTTCTAAAAATATACATTGTTATTTTTACAGCTGCTAAACACTCCTATAACAACCTATTCCAAATATGCTAGAGCTAGGGAGCTAAACACCATCCTTGCTTTCCAGACTATTTAAAAATATATTTTCCCAAGATCTGAAATGAGAGCAACCAACACAAAGTAGCAGAAGCAGTAGAGAATTTATTCCAAGATCAACCAGTATTCAGGACCAGAGGAGGTAGGGGATCCTGTTGGGTGTTCAGTGTTTCGAGGACATAGCAGCTGTACCCTCTCCAGATGGTTTTGCGGGGGCATGATTATGGCTGTGTTTCTGGCAGTTCTAGCTTCACAGTTTTCTAACCATCTTCTAACCACGTTCTCAAAGATTCTGAATATCTACATAATATCTTTTCAATAAAATCCTTTGACAATTAATTTCTAGTACTTGCAACTAAGAAATCTCACTAATGCTTATTTTATTCTATTCTGTTTATTTTATATATATGTTTTTTACAAACAAAAAGACATTTTATTAACATTGTTATGGCAATGCCTCCCATGAACTGATGGATCCTCAACATATAGTCCACTGAGCTGCAAGTGATGAATCAGAGTGAAACGATTATTGTAAACAGTGCAGAAAACTAATACAATTATGTAAAGTTTAAAAATAAAATAAAATTTAAAAAAAAAATAAAAAAAAAGTAAAAAAAAAGAATAACCCCAAACCTCAAAAGAAGATGGAAAATCACTTACAAAAAAAGTAAATAAAAATAATATACATTTTTCTGTTTTAAAAAGTACAAATTCTCAAATGGCAGAGGGTGGAAAGCCCTAGGACCTGGCACCCCAGTATCCTTGATGGTTGAGGGGACGGGCCTACTCTGGCTCCTGAAGTTAAATTTAAGCATCCTGGTTCTTCATCTTTTTTACTACTGCTATACAATTTTCATTCCTAATAATTTCTTCAGCACATCAGCTTCACAGTTACCAGCCTTCATCAAAGTGTTAAGAGCAGAGACTCTCCCACTGTAAGGCTAAAATCTGAGTAAAGAGTGAAGAGACCAGACATGAGAATCTTAAAAAGCCAAATGATGGTGGAACCAGTGACAAACACTCCTTTTAAAATAAGCCTTTCTATTTTTTTTTACTATGCTGAAATGTGAACATGCTTTTTCCTATTTTCCTTATTTTCAAACTAGTACAAAATTTGCCTCATCACAGGAATCACCTTGAGCATTTATTAAGAGTACAGCATCTTAGAATCTTGGAGATACTTAATGTGTTTGAACTGATGTGCAAGAATATACACTTTCAATAGGTCCCTTTATTATCTTGCCACACAAATTTCCACAGTCCTGGATATTCTTATGGTCAGGCAATTTTGGAAAACACTTCCTTAGCTTTAATTCTGAGAAAACTTGTTAAGCTAATGGTCCATTTTTGTAAGAGGAAAGTGGAGGGTGGAAATTCATCCCCCCCTTTTTTTTTTCACACAGAAAAGGAGTTCAGTGTTTTCATATGCCTTTTTGGAACTGAGTGAAATGATTAAAGAGTAACAAGCTTTGGCCCAACAGAGACCTGAGTTTGAATCTTAGCAGCGTGACCATGGCCTACTTCTCTATGTCTGATAAGAATAATAAAAGCTTACACATTAGAATGGGGCTTCCCAGGTGGCAATAATGGTAAAGATCTGCCTGCCAATGCAGGAGACATAAGATACCCGGGTTCGATCCCTGGGACAGAAAGATCCCCTGGAGAAGGAAATGGCAACCCACTCCAGTATTTTTGCCTGGAGAATCCCATGGACAAGAGGAGCCTGGAGGGCTACAGTCCATAGGGTCACAAAGAATTGGATAGGACTGCGTGTACACATTAGAATACTATGAGGATTAGATGAAAGATGCTTGCTGCTGCTGCTGCTGCTACTGCTAAGTCGCTTCAGTCATGTGCTAGTCAAATGACTGGCAGAGAGGGTTCCTAGTTAGTGAAAATGTTCTCCTTTTCTTCTCTTGTCTTATGTCAGTAAATTACTTCTTTTCTTCAAATATAGAAAGGTAGTTACTTGACTTAACCCTTAACTGCCTGTTACATGCAATATAAGACACATTCTCTAAAGTTTTACCGTTCTTTCAAGAAACAAAAACATTTAAGGAAATGGCTTATCTTAGAAATCAGATTTGGAGAAGGCAATGGCACCCTACTCCAGTATTCTTGCCTGGAAAATCCCATGGACGAAGGAGCCTGGTAGGCTGCAGTCCATGGGGTCTCGAAGAGTCGGACACGAACTGAGCGTCTTCACTTTCACTTTTCACTTTCATGCATTGGAGAAGGCAATGGCAACCCACTCCAGTGTTCTTGCCTGGAGAATCCCAGGGACGGGGGAGCCTGGTGGGCTGCCGTCTATGGGGTTGCACAGAGTCGACACGACTGAAGCGACTTAGCAGCAGCAGAAATCAGATTAAATGATGAACTAAAAGAGAGATAAGAATAATAACCTTTGATATGGGGGGGACTGCATTTTTTAAGAGTTATTTATAACTATGAAATGTATGTTTTAGCAAATCCATCCTAAATTTGTCCTCCTCTATGAAGTCTGAAATAACAGAATGGCATATTAAGAGTTTTATTTTACATAATTTTATTTAATTTTATCAATGAGGAATATATTCAAGTGGTTCAAAATATTTTGAAAGTATCAAATATACAGTTGAAATTGTTACACTGATGTTTATAACATAAATGTATCTATAATATTACTTTAAGATTTTTGTCTTGATTTTGGTAACAGGTTTACCCTGGGTTTATAGGATGAGTTGGGAAATATTTCCAATTTTTCAGTTTTTTAGAAAATATTGTATAAAATTAGGATCCTCTCTTCCTTGAAAGTTGGCAGAAATTGCTTGTAAAATATAATCTAACTTTTTTCTGGTGAGAAAATATTGCTTTGATTTCTTTAATAGTTATAGGAACATTTAATCTTTTTGATTAAGTTATGGTAAGATATATTTTTCTAATAATATGTCCATCTTATATAAGATTTCAAAGTTGTTGGCAGCATTCACTTTTCTTTTTACTCTATATCTGCAGTTACTGTTCCTGTTTCATTCCTTATATTTTTCATTTGTTTCTTTTCTCTTCTTGTAATTGAATTGCTAGAGGTTTGTCTATTTTATTATTTTTTTTAAATCAATGCTTTTTTGTTTATCTTCTTTATCATATTTTTGTTTTCTATCTCACTGACTGCTGCTCTTATTTTTACTGTATTTTTTATTTTATGTTGAGTTTATTCCCTCCTTCTTATGTAAATATTTAAAGCTATACATCTCCCTCAAAGTGTCACTTTGGCTGCATCCCAAAAATATTAATAAGATTAATATCACTAAAAATATTAACTCTCTAAAAATCAGTATAAATATAATGTAATCCCAATTAGAATTCTTGTTGGGATTAGAGTTGAATAAAATTACTTTAAATTTTATGTGGAATCTACCTGTGAATATGTAAGAAAAGTATACAGACTGGAAGAGAAAAACCTTACTAGATCTCTATCAGAGTCTTTGGATTAGAGGTGAATAAATGATCTTAAAGCTCAAATTGAAGAAAACTTCTAAATATTTTTTGAAATATATTTTTAAAAAGTATTTAAAAAGTAAGAACAAAGAAGAAAGATTTACCAGTTATGAGAATATGCTATTAAGTCTAATGAATATGATATTAATGGTACATCCAATAATTAGTGGAACAGAAAAGAGAATACAGTAATAGATGTCAGCATTTTGAAATTTTGCCATATGGCAGATAGTAGTTTTATTTAGTAGGTAAAGGATAGATTACTTATTGTAATACACAATGTTGACACAAATGGCTATGCATATGGAAAGAATAAAACTGGACCTCAAATCTCATACCATATAAAAGGTAAACTGCATATGTATTAATGATTTAAATGAAAGAAAATCCAAGAGACTATATGTATAATCTAGAGATGAAATGGACTTTTTGAACTAAGACTAACTAGAAACAATAAAAGATAATAGTTTTATAATACCAAGAAGAAAAATGTTGATATGGTGCAATTTACTGTGAAAAAATCACTAGACAAATTATACATTAGAAAAAATTGAATATAGAAGATAAATAATTATTTTACTATATTGCTATTGCTAAGTCACTTCAGTCGTGTCTGACTCTGTGTGACCCCATAGATGGCAGCCCACCAGGCTTCCCCGTCCCTGGGATTCTCCAGGCAAGAACACTGGAGTGGGTTGCCATTTCCTTCTCCAATGCATGAAAGTGAAAAGTGAAAGTGAAGTCGCTCAGTCGTGTCCGACCCTCAGTGACCCCATGGACTGCAGCCTCCAGGCTCCTCCCTCCATGGGTTTTTCCAGGCAAGAGTACTGGAGTGGGGTGCCATTGCCTTCTCCGATTTTACTATATAAACTGCCCTTAAAATTGTTGGAAAGTTCTAATAATTCAATAGAAAATTGGGAAAATCTAATTGACAAAGTAATTGACAAGAGACATTAAAATACCTGATTTTAAAATTTGTATTGTTTCATATTGCTTCCACATTCATGTGACAACTTATAGGTTCTCTCTCTGCTGCTGCTGCTAAGTCGCGTCAGTCGTATCCAACTCTGTGCAACCCCACACAAGGCAGCCCACCAGGCTCCCCCGTCCCTGGGATTCTCCAGGCAAGAACACTGGAGTGGGTTGCCACTGCCTTCTCAAATGCATGAAAGTGAAAAGTGAAAGTGAAGTTGCTCAGTCGTGTCCGACTCTTCGAGACCCCATGGACTGCAGCCTACCAGGCTCCTCCGTCCATGGGATTTTCCAGGCAAGTGTACTGGAGTGGGGGTGCCGTTGCCTTCTCCGCTCTCTAGAGAACTCCATCATTAAATACTCCCCAGCAAGGAGGTTGAGAGCCCTCTGTGATCTCCTTCATTCCCTTGTCTATTCAGCCAGGTGCTTACCTCTCTAGACCTGGGTAGTCCTCTCAACTCTGATTTTATTTGAGCCTTCCTAGTGTGGCCATGGAGAGGGCCAAGGAGACACAGTGTAACAAGCATAAGTCTTGGAGTCCAACTAGGTTTGCTTTCATTTCCTGCCATTTACCAGTTATGTGGGGACAGGTATGTTACCTCTCTGGGCCTTCATTCTCTCCTCTTTAAGATAGGATAATTATATCTGCTAATCATAGTCATTGTGAAGATTAACAGAAGTAATTTATATACGGTGCTAACATAGGCTTCCCTGGTGGCTCAGTGGTAAAGAATTCACCTATAGTGCAGAACATGCGGGTTCAATCCCTGGGTTGAGAAGACCCCCTGGAGAAGGAAATGACTACCTACTCCACTATTCTTGCCTGGGAAATCCTATGGACAGAGGAGCCTGGCAGGCTACAGTCCATGGGGTCGCAAAAGAGTCGGACAGGACTTAATGACTAAACAAAAACAACAACATAGAGCCTGCCAGGCTCCTCTGTCTATGGGATTTCCCAGGCAAGAATACTAGCGGGTAGCCTATCCCTTCCCCAGGAGATCTTCCCAACCCAGGGATCAAACTGGCATCACCTGCATTGCAGGTGGATTCTTTACCACTGAGCCACCTGGAAAGCCCCTAGTACATGCTACCACCTAAAAAAAATGTTAGTGTTCTATGTTCTACCCTATTTCAGTGTCTTATGGTTGGTCTAGGGACTAGGTTACCAGCAAACATGTTTTCTAAATGGCTATCTGACTCCAATACTTTGATGTTCAGAACACCTCCATACAATGCTAACGGTTTAATTTTGCTAAAACACTTCTTGTGTTACATCATTCTCCTGATTACCAGTTGTCAATGATTTCTCACTGCCTTCAGGAAAAAAGTACAAATCCCCATAGCCTCACTGCTGATATACTCAATGTTCTAAGGTAAACACTTTAAAACCTTGTCCAAGGCTCTCAAAACATAATTTTTAATCTTTTCACTTGGAAAAATGAAGGAACATCTAAAAATTTGGACTTACCTTATATAACAGCATATGCTGTATAGTCTTTCAGTATTCTAAACCACCACCCACTGGGGATGATATACAAAAGCAACTCCTACTTTGTTTTCCTGAAATCTCACTGTAATTGAAAAGTCTTTATTGTATTCACTAATACTTGCCACTCTAAATGGCAGATTAGGAATGGGTGATAGCAAACATTTATAACAGAATCAGTTATTGGCATAGTAATAATTAGGTATATTTATAACACAAACTCGGAGAAGGCAATGGCAACCCACTCCAGTACTCTTGCCTGGAAAATCCCATGGGCAGAGGAGCCTGGTAGGCTGCAGTCCATGGAGTCGCTGGGAGTCAGACACGACTGAGCGACTTCACTTTCACTTTTCACTTTCATGCATTGGAGAAGGAAATGGCAACCCACGCCAGTGTTCTTGCCTGGAGAATCCCAGGGACGGGGCAGCCTGATGGGTTGCCGTCTATGGGGTCGCACAGAGTCGGACACGACTGAAGCGATTTAGCAGCAGCAGCATAACACAAACTAGTTAAAACAAGATTTTTGTTGTGATTATAAGAGAAATAAAAATTTATACATTTCCTTATTACAGCTAGTTGCTGACAATAGCAAAACATAATTGTCTTTTACCTAGTACTTCCTTTTGCAAGTCATGGCATCTGGTTTGCAAGTTTACTTCCTGTTGTTTGGATGTCTGAATCTGCTGAGATCTCAATATGGCTGCATCTGACAACAACTTCAGATTTTTCATTTCCTCTTCAAGGCATACATTGTTTCTCTGGGACACTGTCAAACTTTTATTTAGCATCTTTATTTCTGTAAAGAAAATTCAAAGTTAACAAATAGACAACACTAGATCATAAAACATTTCTTTAAAAAATGATTATTTTATTTTAGAAAATTGATAGTTGAAAGCCAAGATGACTTCTCTGAGAGTATAGAGAGTATAACCAAAAAGTTGAGTTTTAATTTAGTAGTCATTCTGAAAAAGAAATGAGGAAAAAGACTGTATTGCAAAATGATACATGAAACCTTTTAGTAGTTTTTTTAAAGCCTTTAAATTGTGTTAAATGACAATTCTGCCTGCTTTTTAAATACTCATATGAATAAATAGCAAAATATCTCTGTAATGTTCTGGGTTTTATTGAAATTAAATTGTTTTCTTGGCAACATGATTCAGAAAAGTAAATTTAAATGTGCTAGCATGAGCTGGTTGTGAGGAATTTCTGGGAGATAACTAGGCTATATTCTACACAAATTATGAAGAAAGGTGGTGGGTTGGAGAGAAATAAAAGGAACCAGTGTTTAAAACTAATAAATTTATGGGCAGAAAGTATTAGTTAGTATATCTTAATGATTTTAATAACACTCTCCCCTCAAAATGAGACTAGAATTTCATCATAGCAATCACTTCTTATTACTCTATCTACTTAGATTAAGTTTAATAAAAATATGCCTTCACAGCATTATGTAGATTTTAATGTGCTAATTTTATATAATTTTGTGAGAAATTCATAGAACATTTTATCTGTCAGAATGATAATTATCAAGCTCTCCATCAGTCGTTTCAGCACTGCTGCCTTAAATCACCATTAAAACATATAAACACACATGCAATAATAATAAAAAATACTATAAAATTTGTACAACCACAATTAACTGAATTGAAGAAGATGTGATCTACATAAAAATCTGGACAGTCTGCTTTTCTAGAGAGTTCATGTGGCATTCTCTTCCTTGTTTAGCTCATCCTGGACTATGTGATTGGTTTAGGGTGTGATAGGGTGTCAAAGAAAGGCGGCTTGGTTTACTGGTCTTGGAGCAGAAATAGTAGCCACATGGGCCAGTGAAGACAAGAAGTAGACTTCTATGGGATACACATGGCTGCAGAGGCAACATGGCCAGTAAAAGGTTACAAGAGAAATAAAGCAGTATGCTGAATGGAGCAGAGAGAAGAGAGCATGCCCTAAGGGATGGGGATGAGTAGGATCAGGAATGGTCTAAGGAGAGAAAAGCAAAATGTTTTTCTGTGGGAAGATGGTACATCTGGAAGAAAAAGTGGCACTTAAAGTAGACCAAGGGCATGAACACAAGGGGTCTGGCACCTTCTTCACTTTTATTCCTACTCAAAATGGAAAACCTAGATAAAGAATTTGGCAGAGACCAAATAAGTGGGGGTCTATTATATTCCAGGGGGTTCCTTTACATGGGAATTTTTTCCCTAAGACTAGCTATATGCTTCTGAAATTTTATGGGTATGTTGCCATTTGTGTGAGGAAAACTACTAACAATACATAGAGTCTTTAAAAGAATATAGTTGAAGAAAACAAGGAGGTTGCAATTTTTCTTCAGGCCTAAAAAAATCTTACTGGGTATTTTTGTAGCCATAAAGGTGGCTTCTTATGGCTGAATAAATTGTACCGTACCCTAACCATATCTATCTAAGATGAAGTCAGAATGACACTGCAGAGGAGCACACACATGCTGTGACCTATTTATCGTTTGCCAGAATGATACTGGTTAGGTTTGCAGGCTGACTCTCTCAGTGTACACTACTATCTGTCTCTAAAATAACTACTCGTGTCAATGTGACTTTCTATTTGATATTAAAAGAATAAGAATCTGCAATAAAATTCATTTGTGAAATATATTTTGACACATGGAAAAGTACAGCAAGATTTAGAAACTAACAGGAGGCACAATGTTTCTAACATGGAATTAGAAGAGTAAACACAATGGGGTCAATTAACTCACCCTTGGCAAACTATACATCCCCTATACCTATGGCAATCCTGGTGTCAAATACTCAATCCTACTTTTGTCATTAATACAACTTCATAATTGTCAGTTATGTGTCCCAATTTGGGATTCAGAAATTATGATTTACTTAATCTGGTCATTGTACCCACTTTATGCTTTCCCTATCTTTTCACTATCCCATGTGCTACCTCTGCCTTGAAATGTTTCCTGACTAGATATGTTACACCAATTACACCATTTCTATGGCATTGATCATATGTAAACATGTGGTCTCCTATTAGACTGCAAATTATTTTAGGCCGGGGGTAATAGACTCAATGGACATGAATCTGAGCAAACTCCCAGAGTTAGTGGAGGACAGAGGAGCCTGGTGTGTTACAATCCATGAGGTCACAAAGAGTTGGACACGTCTTGGCAACTGAACAACAGTATCTTATTCATTTTTTATTCCTCCTATAATTTCTACTACAATATCCTAAAATTAACAGAAGCTCAATAAATATCTACTAAATGAGCAAAGGCATTATTTAGCAAAGCTTCTAATAGTTTCTAATATACCACATATGTCTTTACTTTACCTCTCCCTTCACTTCAGAGGCAAGCATTTTGAGCCCTAAATTATTTAATGTCAGACTTGGTAAGGCAGTAAATACACACATCTAAAAGAAGGAAACATTTTAAATAGGATAAGCAAATTAGGCCTATTCTATCTCTAATTTCATCAATCTTACAAAAAGTGTGGATCACAAAAGTTACTATTGAAAAAAAGAAGTATATTATTTAAAATGTTTGTGGGGCTTCCCTCGTGGCTCAGTTGTAAAGAATCCGCCTGCCAATAGAGGGGACATGAGTTTGATCCCTGGTCCAGGAAGATTCCACACACGGTGGGACAATTAGGCCTGTGCACCACAACTACTCAGCCAGCAGTCTAGAGTCTGTGAGCATCGACAACTGAAGCCCATGCACCTAGAGCTTGTGCTATGCAGCAAGAAAAGCCACCGCAATTAGAAGCTCAAGCACCCAGCTCACCAACAACTGGAGAAAGCCCGTGTGTAGCAACCCAGCACAGCCAAAAATAAATAATTTTTTTAAAAAATAAAATAAAATGTAATATTGTCCAAGTTTATAGCCAATGGATGTTTTTAGTTTTAAAGTTACTTTAAAGCTTTAAAGTAGGTGTGATATAATTTGCTACCTGATGCAAGTATAATTATTAGTATCAAAATTAATCTCATACAATTTATTTGCCTTGATAAGACTTTTTTGTTGTTCTTAGTCCTGTTAGCTTAGTCAAATTATCATAAAAATATGTTAAGTCAATAAGCTTTTAGGAAACCTCTATATATAACCTTATCACCAAGGCATACTGATATTAAATAATATTTAAAAACTCTGAAATGCTAGATTTACTATTTAATGTGACATGAAATAGTGAATTAAAATAGTGACTATTTATTTAATGAAGGGATCATAAAACACTATATAGATTTTTAAAAAAACACCTCTATTTTGAAATAGAGATTTACAGGAAGTTATAAAGAACTGTATGGGAAGGTCCTGTGCCGCTTTTATTCCTCCTCTTCCCATACTCACATTGTGTATAACTACAGTACTCTATCAAAACTAAGAAACTGATCTTGGTATAATCCACAGAATTAATTCAGATTTGACCATCTATACACACCTTTATTTGTGTGTGTGTGCGCGCACACATGCACATATGCGTAGCTCTCTGCAATTTTATCACATATGTAGCTTTATATAATTATTAATACCAATACGATCAAAATACAGGATTATTCTATCACCATAAAGTTACCCTGCTATCCCTTTATAGCCACACCACTCCTATCCCCACCAGCTGTAATCGCTGGCAACAACTAGTTTGTTCTCCTTCTCTAGAATTTTATTTCAAGAATGCTATATAAATAGACTTATAATATGTAACCTTTTTGAGGCTAGATTTTTTTCACTCAGCCTATTCCCTTGAGCATGTATTAATAATCTATTTATTTTTTATTATTGAGTAGTATTCCATGTTATGGACAAAGGACAGTTTGTTCATTCATTGAAGGACATTTGGGTTATTTCCAGTTTGAGCTGTTATGAATAAAGCTGTTATGAAAATGCATGTACAGGTACTTTCATGAACTTAGATTTTTATTTCTTTCGGATAAATGCCTAAAAGCACAACTGCTGGGTCATGTGTTAAGTGCATTATTAGCTTTAGAGGAAACTGTAAAGTTATTTTCTAGAATGGCTATTCCATGTCACATTCTCACCAGCAATATTGAGTGATTTGGTTTCTTTTCTCCTTGCCAACACTTCTATACTCAATTAAAATTTTAGACATTGTAAGAGATATTTCATAGTATCTCATCATGGTTTTAATTTGCATTTCCCTCAGCTTTCTTCACAGTCCAACTCTCACATCCATACATGACCACTGGAAAAACCATAGTCTTGACTAGACGGACCTTTGTTGGCAAAGTAATGGCTCTGCTTTTCAATATGCTATCTAGGTTGGTCATAACTTTCCTTCCACGGAGTAAGCGTCTCTTAATTTCATGGCTGCAGTCACCATCTGCAGTGATTTTGGAGCCCAAAAAAATAAAGTCTGACACTGTTTCCACTGTTTCCCCATCTATTTCCCATGAAGTGATGGGACCAGATGCCATGATCTTCGTTTTCTGAATGTTGAGCTTTAAACCAACTTTTTCACTCTCCTCTTTCACTTTCATCAAGAGGCTTTTTAGTTCCTCTTCACTTTCTGCCATAAGGGTGATGTTATCTGCATATCTGAGGTTATGGAGGGTCACAAAGAGTCGGACACGACTGAGCGACTGAACTGAACTGAATGGCTAATGATGCTAAACATTTTTTCTGTGCTTATTTGCCACCTGTATATCTTCTTCAGTGAAATTTCTGCTCATGCATTTTGATCATTTTCTAACTGAACTATTTTTCTGATGTAGAGCTTTGAAAGTTTAAAAAAAAATAAATTCTAGATAAAAGCCCTTTGCCAGATATGTATTTTCTCCAGTCTGTAACTTGCCTTTCCATCCTTCCAAAAGGGTCTTTCACAGAGGAAAAGTTCTTAATTTTGCTGGGGTCCACTCTATCAGTTTTTCCTTTTATGTATATGCTTTTCAGTCTAAGAATGCGAGGTTACAAAGATTCTCCTTTTTCCCTAAAAGTTTAATAACTTTATCTTTTACAGTTAAAATTATGATTCATTTTGAGTTAATTTTTGTATAAGGTATGAGGTTCAGATCAAAGTCTTTGATACCCAGAACCATCAGCCTTTGTTGAAAAGGCTAGACTATCTTTCCTCTGCTGTGCATCCTTGTCAAAACCTTATCGCTCTTATCAAGAACCAGCTGGGCTGTACAAAACAAATAAATTACAAGTATATGCTGCAAAACACAGGGAATATAGTGAACTTTTTATAATAACTTTAAATGGAATATAAACTTTAAATATTGTGAATCACTATGTTATATACCTGAAACTATATATAATATTGTACATCAACTATATCTCAAAAAAATACCTTGTTAAACATATTTGTATGGATCTAAATAAATACATACACATATATATTTAGTTTCAAATTTTAATTATGAAATAACTGACATACATCACTGTATAAGTCTCAGGTGTACACTATGATGGTCTAATCTATACTTATTGTGAAATGATTACAATAGGTTTAATAATATCCATAGTTTCATATAGATACAATAAAAAGAATAAGAATTTTCTCCTTGTGATAAGAACTCTCAAGATTTACTCTTAACAAATTTCCTACATATCATAGAGCAGTGTTAAATTTTAACAGTCTTAACTTCAACTCCCCTTCTCCCTCCCCTCGCTCCCACGTCTGATAACCACAAATCTAATCTCTTGCCTATGAGTCAGGTTAGTAGCTTTTCTTGTTTATTTTTTGTTTTTTTAGGTTCTACATATAAGAAGATCATATAGTTTTTATCTTTCTCTGGCTTATTTCACTTATCATAACCTCTTTAAGGTCAATTCATGTTGTTCCAAATGGCAGGATTTCAGTTTTTATGGCTGAATAATATCCAATTATATAAATATATATGGGCTTCCCTGGTGGCTCAGAGGTTAAAGCATCTGCCTCCAATGCAGGAGACCCAGGTTCGATCCCTGGGTCAGGAAGATCCCCTGGAGAAGGAAATGGTAACCCACTCCAGTATTCTTGCCTGGAGAATCCCATGGACAGGGGAGCCTGGCGGGCTACAGTCCATGGGGTCTCAAAGAGTCAGACACAACTGAGCAACTTCACTTCTTCTTCATATGTATATATATAATTTATAATATTATAATATATAATATTATATGATATTTAATATTGTTATATATATCTCACAATTTCTTTATCCATTCACCTATTAACAGAAACGTAGGTTATTTGCATGTCTTGGACATGTTTGCATGTATTGTAAATAACGCCACTATGAACAAGGGAGTACAGATGTATTTTGGAGTTAGTGTTTTCATTTTCTTTGGAGATATATATATATATAGAGAGAGAGAGAGAGAGACAGAGAGAGAGAGAGAGAGAGAGAGAGAGGCTTCCCTGGTGGCTCAGATGGTAGGGCATCCACTTGCAATGTGGGAGACCTGGGTTGGGAAGATCCCCTAGAGGAGGGCATGGCAACCCATTCCAGTATTCTTGCCTGGAGAATCTCCAGAGACAGAGGAGCCTGGTGGGCTACAGCCCATGAGGTCACAAAGAACTGGACATGACTGCACAACTAAACCAGTACATCACATATATATACATATATTTAAACTATAGGTGAAGAGCATTAATTTTGTTCCATTACTTAGGAGAAAATCTACAAGACAACCAAATGAACATTTCTGTAGGATAAGTGAAAATCTAATACAACAGAAGGAACATAGACTTTAGAATAAAAAGAATAAAATAATAGAAGCTGACATATCTTGATTTTTACTGTCATAGGCATATTGTGGTGTGTGTGTGCATGTGCATTTTACAGATGATGACAATGAGGTCCAGAGATTTTGTAAGTGGTAGAGTCAGTATGTGAACTTTGGCTCTCTGACTCAAGAGCCCTGCCAGTAGGACTTCTGCGTGCATGCTAAGTTGCTTCAGTCATGTCTGACTCTTTGCAACCCCGTGGACTGTAGCCCACTAGACTTCTCTGTCCATGGGATTCTCCATTTACCTTTAAATATTTGGGATTCCCTGATAGCTCAGTTGGTAAAGAATCTGCCTACATTGCAGGAGACCCCAGTTTGATTCTTAGGTCGGGAAGATCTCCTGGAGAAGGGATAGGCTACCCACTCCAGTATTCTTGGGCTTCCCTTGTGGCTCAGCTGGTAAAGAATCCGCCTGCAATGCAGGATCCCTGGGTTGGGAAGATCCCCTGGAGAAGGGAAAGACTACTCACTCCAGTATTCTGGCCTGGAGAATCCATGGACTGTATATTCCATGGTGTCGCAAAGAGTCGGACACAACTGAGTGACTTTCACTTTTCTTTTTTCATACATATTAAAGTATAAATAATTATATATATTTTAAAGTAAAATGTTAAAAATTGTTAGTTTTGCAGCTGAAAACATGGTTGTTATAATAGTTATCTGTATTTGTCTAAATTTAATCCTCAAAATTAAGTAAAAAATTTAGGAGTACTTTATTGTCATACACAATTCACCTCTAAAGGCACACATCATATAATAAAATTAGCTGAAGTTGTTATACAGTTAGATGCTTTCTTTTCTCTAACATTTAATGAAAAAAAATTAAAATACACAGAAAAGTTGGAAGTATTGAACCAAATATACACAACACCTAGATTCTTCAATTAACATTTTACTATATTTGCTTTATCACATAGCTACTCTTCTATTCAACTTACATTTTTATACATTTCAAGATAAGTCAATATATTTGATTCCCTAAACACATTATTATTAACTAGCATTAAATATAGATTTCTAATTTTAATGGAATTTTACCTATAAAGAAACGCACAAACCTCAAATGTATCATTAGATTAGTTTTGAAGATGCGTCCATCGTGTAACCCAAACCTCTGTCAAAACAGAAAGCATTACTGTCACCACAAAAAGTGCCTTCATGTCCCTTTGAGTCAGTCTTCCCCTCTGAGATAACCAGTGTTGCTTCTGTCTTTTTTCCCAACTGTAGATCAGTTTTGCCTATTCTAGAACATCATATAAATGGACTCTTACAATATGCAATTATTTGTATAAGGTTACTTTCAGGCAGCGTAATATTTCTGATGCTTATCCAGGTTACTGCATTACTATAGTCCATTTTATATTCCACTGTTTGTTCAGTTGTTGTTTATCTTTACATAATCCATTCTAGTGATGTACTTCCAGGCTTTTACCATAAGGCTATTTTGAATAAAGCTTGAATAAAGTTGCTGAATATTTTTAAGAACATATGCTTTCATTAGCGGGACATGATAAATTCCAAAGAGAAGAATTTCAGTGTCATCAGACAGACGTATCTTTAGTTTTATTAAAAAATTACCAGACCTTTTTTCAAAGTGACTATAGCATTTTATACTTTGATCAATTTGTATGAAAGTTTCCGTTGCCCTGTTCACCAAAATTTGCTGCTGTCAAGTCTTTTTCACTTTAACCTAGTGGGTATGTACGGGTATCTCACTGGTTTCAATTTGCATTTCCCTAATGACTCACAATGCTAAGTACCATTTCACGTCCTTATTGGTCATTGGTATATCTTTTCTTGTAAAGTGTTCTACTCAAATCTTTTAGGCATTTTTGATTGGATTGTTTGTCCATTTACTATTGACTTGTAGGTGTGCTTTATGTAATCTGGACAGCAGTCCTTTGTCACAGATTTTTTGAATATTTTCTGTCTGAGATTTACCTATTCATTTTCCTAATGTATCTATTGATGAGTGGAAGTTTTTAATTTTGATGAAGTCTAATTAATCAATTTTTTGGTAGTTCTTACTTCTGTCCTCTGAGAAAACTTTATTTACTATCAATTCATGAAGATATTTTGGTGTTCCTTGTTTTAGCTTTTATATTTAACTCTGATATATCCTGAATTAATTTTTATGTACAATGTGATGTAGGAGTCAAAGTATATTTTCCCACATCAGTATTTAGTTGTTCCAGCACAATTTGTTGAAAGACTTTCTTTTCCCATTGAATTGTTTTGGTGCCTTGTCAAAAGTGAAATGGTCATATCAACAGGTGTCATTTACAAGGCTATTTTGTTTCACTGATCTATTGTTGATTCATATGCCAGTATTACAATGACTTGTTTACTGTGATTTTATAATAAATCTTAAGTCGGGTGATGTTAATTCTCCATTATTATTAGCTTTTTAATAGCTTTTGGTGTTTTAGTGGTTGATGTAGAGATTATACATCCTTAACTTCTTAGTCTACATATATTGAATACTGCACCATGTCACATAAAATACAAAAGCGTGCAACTATATGGATCTATTACCCCATCCTTCTGTTCTTTATGCTCCAGTTGTCATGTTAAAACTTAAATGTAAATACTTTATGAGCCCCAGAGTATAGGGTTATAATTCTTACTTTAAATGAGCATAGACATTTTTCAATTTAAAGGAAAAAGGAATTTCATATTTATTTATATTTATTACTTTTAGTATATTTTATCCTTTCCTGTTCATTTTTTTCAGTGTATATCTCTCTTCTTCAAATTGAATAATTTCAATTGATCTATCTTAAAGTTCACTGATTCTTTCTTTGGTAATCACAATATGATATAAAAGTCTATCCAGTAGATTTTTATTTTAGATATTATATTTTTAAATTCTTGACTTTCCAATGTTTAACAGTTTTTTGCTGAGATTTTCTATCTTTTCATTCATTATTAGCTTATTTTCCTCTATGTCACTGAACATAGTTAATGGCTGATTTGAAATCCTAGTCAGTTAATTATGTCATCTAGTCCAGTTCAAGGCTGGTCTGTATTGACTGTCTAATCTTGAGTATAAGGCATCTTCTCATTTCTTATGCTAAATGCTGTGGATGTTATGTTATGGAGATGCTAGATTCTATTATGCTCCTCTAGAGTATTGATTTTTTTTTTTTTTTTTTTTTTGGTATTGCTTTGTTTTAGTGGGCTTCCCCAATGGCTCAGTAGGTAAAGAATCTGCCTGCAATGCAAGAGACATGGTTTTGATCCCTGGTTCAGGAAGATCCCCTGGAGGAAAGCATGACAACCCACTCTAATAGTCTTGCCTTAACAAGTAGTTAACTTGGCTGAACTCAAATACTTAAGACTGTTTCCCCTTACCGTAAGTAGCAGTAACGTCAGTTTAACCTTAGATGAGCTGTTTAAAGTCTATATCAGGGATAAGCCAGAGATCTGGGAAGAATTTATAAGCGAAAGTTGAGCTCTCTTTCTATCTCTTTTTGAGGGTATTCTCTCACTTCTCAAAGCTAGGGCTGCCTTGATAGCTGTCCACAAGTTTTCAAACCAAAAAGACAACAGATTTTATCAAAGTTTTAGCTTCCCTGCATGGATTAGATTGTACACTGCCCTCAATCTAACAGTCATTTAATAAACACCAAAACAAACAACAACAACAAACAGGGAATTCAACCAGTGCTATTCTTTTCTTTTAATTAAAAAAATAATATATTTTTTTAGATCAGTTTTAAATTGATAGCAAAATTAAGCAGAAAGTACAGAGAATTCCCATGTACTCTGCCCCCGACACATGCATGGCTTCTCCACCATCAACATCCTGCCCCAGAGTGGTACATTTTTTCTACAATTAATGAACCTGCACTGGCACATCATTATCATAAATCTATAATTTACATTAAGGGTACACTCTCAGTGATGTAGTTCTATGGGTTTTGACAAAATGTATAAAGACACATATTCACCATTATAGTAGCACACAAAATAGTTTCACTGCCCTAAAACCCTCCATGCTCTACCTATTATCCTTCTCTCTTATCCTGGAAACCACTGATTTCTTTACTATCTCCATAGTCTTACCTTTTCCAGAACATCATATAGTTGGAATCATCCAGTGTATGGCCTTTTTAGATTGGCTTTTTTCAAACAGTAATAGCTGCTGCTGCTGCTAAGTCACTTCAGTCATGTCCGACTCTGTGCGACCCCCTAGACAGAAGCCCACCAGGCTCTCCCATCCCTGGGATTCTCCAGGCAAGAACACTGGAGTGGGTTGCCATTTCCTTCTCCAATGCATGAAAGTGAAAAGTGAAAGTGAAGTCGCTCAGTCATGTCGGACTCCTAGCGACCCCATGGACTGCAGCCCACCAGGCTCCTCCCTTCATGGGATTCTCCAGGCAAGAGAACTGGAGTGGGGTGCCATTGTCTTCTCCACAGTAACAGACCTTCTTTCAATTTTTTTAATGTTTCTTCCATGTGTTTAGACTTGGTCACTCTCTAGTGTTCTCAAGTAGCAATTCTGTCCAGAATTTATAGTTGTTATCTGTGGGAAATCTGATCTAATTAGATCTAATCTGATCAGTCATTAACAGAAGAAAAAGTTTTAAAATACAAATTTGTACACTTAACAGGAATAACCAGACTTCTAGTCACTGTTCAAGACTGACATATCAGAGCTTATCTTAGATCAGGCCTATAATTATTGAATTTTGGGACTGGAATAGATTTTAATGGTCATCTAAAGAAATAATAGGTTTAAAATTAATCATAATTCCCATCACATAAAATGAAATATCATTATTCCATTACTTATGATGTGCAATTTACAAAAGAAGGATGGTTATATTTTAAATATATTTAACAAACCTGTCAAGGCTGTTTCACTTATTGATTTAATTTGTAGAAAAACTTCTCTCTTCAGTGAAGTCCAGTTTTTAAAATGATCATATATTTCATTTTTAATACTGTTTAGCTCCCTTTTAGTAAAAGCAAGTAATGCAAGAGTCTTAGTCCAGAAATATTTGTATTCCATCAATCTCTGACTGTAAAGTAGTAAAGAAAAAATTAGGATTTAAAAAAATAGCAGGCATAATAACAAATATTTTAAAAAAAATTTCCTTGAAAAATGGTTTTATAGTAACCATATAATCTACCGTTCAAATGGAGACAATTTTGAAAGTGAAAGGAGGTGCTATCTACATTATGCCGAGACAACATATAAATGGGATATTCCAGAAAGACTGAGGTAATATGATCATCCCAATTCATTTCCACTGTGTTATTATTTTCAACTATAAATAAAGATAGCTAACTATCCTCTTATACATTTTTTTCTATTATTCTTTAAAAATTAACAGCAAGCATTTGAAGAAAATTAAGTCAAAAGTGACTCAGTCACTGAGCCTAAAAGAGAATCTCAAATTTGTAGACAACATTCTTCCTGTGCTATAGCCCTATAGGCAGTGTAAAACATGGGGTAATAATAAATGAAACCTTTTAAGTGACTGATCCAGTGCTTCTGCTTCATCAAATGCCACAACTCAAAGTAACCACATGTGTTTTGCCATCCCAATGATTTTTATTACTTCAGATGTCCTGGCTAACATTTACCTAACAAATCAAGCAAGATGCAGACAGATCTGAGTGTTATCAGAAAAAGAAGAGGACTGAAGCCATGGCAGTTAATTATTTTGTTAATATTTATCTCTCTAAGTAGACTAAGACCTATTACGCAGACAGTGTATCTGTCTTGTTAATCACAGTCTCCCTAGCACTTAGCACAGTACCTACCACATAGTATATACTCAACACATACTGATGAATGAATGAATGATTGAAAAAAAATCACTCAGTTGAGGGATAAAGAAGTAAGAAGTAAAGAAGTACTGAGGACAAAATACTGGGCAACACCAGTATTTATGGGAATAAAACAGAGTACAATCTCTCAAAGGAGATGAGATAGGAGCAATCAGTGTGTCAAAAAAAAACAAAAAAAACAAACCCAAAAGGATAATGTCTGAAAGGCCAGGGGTAAGAGAATTTAAAGAAAGAGTAGTGGTCAGTATTTAAGTCCTCAGATAAAGGCTAAACAGTCCATTATGTCTGGTATTGAGGAGGCCTTTGGTGATTTCAGAGATATCAGGTAGGAAAAGACTGAGCAGTAAAGCAGAAATGAGGAAATAGTTATGTGGTACCAGCAATCAAGAACCTTGACTGAGGCAATAGGAGAGAAAGAAGAAAATCCACAGTAGAATAGTTTGTTAGGATGGGAGACGTCGGAGCGTGTACATAGCTGAGTAGGAGTGCAGTCACAGATACTAAAACACATGCAAGAGATGTGATCACCTCTTGTGCAAAGAGCTAGAAAGGACAGATGTAAAACAAAGGCTGAAAGATTAGCCTTTGTTAGGAAGAAGGGTGGTGTCATTTTGTGTGGTCAATTACTAAGGTCCATGTGAGTGACCAAAAGCCACAGGGGATCCTCAATCAGCATGCAGACCTCAGAGCTAACAGAGACGTTGATTTCAAAAAAAAAAAAAATCAAAGGAAAGGGTGGGGTGAGGGAGGGATGGATGGGAGGTTGGGTTAGCAGATGCAAGCTACTACTTATAGAACAGATAAAAATAGCACAGGGAACTATATTCAATATCCTGAGATAAACCATAATGGAAAAGAATACAAAAAAAGAATGTATACATACATATATAATTGAGTCACTTTCCTTTATAACAGAAATTAACACAACACTGTAAATCACTCAAACCTCAATTTAAAAAACAAAAAATCAAAGAAAGAGTCCATATAGATCACTAAGTCAAGGGGCCCAATAGTGAGAATGGGGTTTTGAACATAAAGCCAGTAAGTGGTAAGAAAAAGAGATAAGAACTATGAACTAAGTAAAGATTAAGGGACTAATGGGCCCAATGTAAGGTGCTGGGAGCAAGCAATGTACCTGGGGGTCAAGGCCTAGAGAGATATTTAATAGAAGAAAGACTGGATGTGGATGCATGTGCTTCTGCAGGGAAAAGGGCAGGAAACAGAAAATTCAACCTTCTTAAATAAGAGCATTTCCATCACATTTTGTAAAGCCTAGATCTTACATGATCAGTGTGGATAGAAGGATGGCTTTGTTCTAAAAGATGACTACAAAAATTAGGTTTAAAAGTGTACTTATTTGTAGATTGAGAAAAATCATTACAAAAACAATTGTAAAAGTTAATAAATCCCATCAATATCACAAAATACCGAAACAGGATATAACTTTTAAGTAACAGCTCTACAATACTTTTTGCCTACAATTTTTGGCTACATGCTTCACAAGCACCTTTTCATATGAGAACCACTGTATAATAATACTTTATGCAGAGAGAATATAAAAATTATACAGCTTTTCATCTAGCATGGCCATTAGTTTTATTTTCAGTGGTAATTTAGAAAGATTCGTTTAGCTTTATAGTCCATTATTGGAAATATCATTTAAATATTAAGCATTGTCAAATTTGGAAAAATCCTTACGAAAACCTTTCATATATGATAAATTTTTGGAATTTCAAGTTTTATCAGAAAATGACATCTTAAATTATATTTGAAATGATGAAACTCATAAACCAGTTTATCTCAGATGTCCTGAAATAGTATACCATGATTCTATGCTATATTCAGCAATGTTAGCAGCTTTTGTCAAATCAGCAAGAAACTTAAATCTTTCTCCCCAATGTATTCAAATTTTGAACTCCTCTTCATTGAATGGATTACAAAATAATCCAAGAAATTTTACTGAAAATGTATCTCTTATGACATAATCTAAAAAGAAGTTAAAATTTGTTTCTTCATGACAGAATAATTTCTATTGTTTAAATTGTTCATCTTCATTGCTTTTATTTCATTAATTTAAAAAATTCATATACACCCTGATTTTTAATCTTCAATGTCTTGCTTGTGTAATTAAAGCAGTCTAAAATGTCTTTCTAAATGGCAGTTACAATGTATATTCCCAATTTGACTTTCCCTTTCAGATCCTCCAAATGCCAGTGACTATCCCAAAGTAAGATAAGGGAAATCATAACGCAGAGACAGAGTTTTTATAATTTAAATTTATCCTACAATTTAAAACCAACCTACTTTTGCCAGGGGCACTACCAGAAGCTTGGTGGTGGGGGGCTCTGAAACGTAAGTATCATTTGAGTCACAGGAAATATGCCTGTATTGATAACTTTTAATTCTCTTCATGAAATATATAAGGCAAGACACATAGCTGCTGAGAGATAAGTAGCACAAAGAATTTTAAGCAGAATATTGAAGATTTAGAATAGTATGGAGGAAATTGAGGACCTGGTGTTTAATAACCTATATGTAGGTATAAAGATGAGGATTTTAAGGGTAAATAAGCAGCGGTAAAAGTAGCTGGAGTATTGGTAAAGTCCTTTATAAAGAACAATTGAACATGAAAACAAGATGAATTTAGATCCTTACTTTACATCATTCACAAAAGTTAAAATGGATCACTGACTTAAGACCTAAAACTCTAAAACCTTTAGAACAAACTACTGGAAAAAATCTTGTGACCTTTGGTTAAGCAGAGTTCTTAGATACATTACCAAAAGCACAATCCATAAAAGAAAACATTGATTAAATTGTATTCCACTGAAAATAACAACTTTTGTTCTTCAAAAAGACACAAATATGAAAATGAAAAGATATGCCACAGTCTGGGAGAAAAATTTGCAAATCATATTTCAAATAACAGACTTGTACCCAGAACATACAAAGAACTCTTACAATCTGATAACAAGAAAACCAACCAGTGAAAAAATAGACAAAATATTTTAATATATTTCAGCAAATAACCATACAAATGGTTAATAAACACATGAAAAGATGCCCAACACCATCAGTCATTTTGGAAACACATATCAAAACACAATGAAGTACCATTTCACAGCTTCTAGAATAGCTATTTCTTTGGAAGGAATGATGCTGAAGCTGAAACTCCAGTACTTTGGCCACCTCATGCGAAGAGTTGACTCATTGGAAAAGACTGATGCTGGGAGGGATTGGGGGCAGGAGGAGAAGGGGACAACAGAGGATGAAATGGCTGGATGGCATCACTGACTCGATGGACGTGAGTCTGGGTAAACTCCGGGAGTTGGTGATGGACAGGGAAGCCTGGCGTGCTGTGATTCATGGGGTCACAAGGAGTCGGACACGACTGAGCGACTGAACTGAACTGAACTGAAAATGACTATTGGCAAGAACAAAGAAAAAGTAGAATCTTCATTCCTGGTAGGAATATAGGTACAGCCACTTTGCAAAATAGTTTGGAGGATTCTTAAAAGTTAAATGTCAATTTACTATCAGTTCAGTTCAGTTCAGTCGCTCAGTCATGTCTGACTCTTTGCGACCCCATGAACCGAAGCACGCCGGCCTCCCTGTCAATCACCAACTCCCAGAGTTTACCCAAACTCATGTCCATTGAGTCGGTGATGCCATCTAACCATCTCATCCTCTGTCCTCCCCTTCTCCACCTGCCTTCAATCTTTCCCAACATCAGGGTCTTTTCAAATGAGTCAGCTCTTCGCATCAGGTGGCCAAAATATCGGAGTTTCAGCTTCAAAATCAGTGCTTCTAGTGAACACCCAGGACTGGGCTCCTTTAGGATGGACTGGTTGGATCTCCTTGCAGTTCAAGGGAGCTCTCAAGAGTCTTTTCCAAAACCACAATTCAAAAGCATCAATTCTTTGGCGCTCAGCTTTCTTTCTACTCCAACTCTCACATCCATACATGACTACTGGAAAAACCATAGCCTTGACTAGACGAATCTTTGTTGACAAACTAATGTCTCTGCTTTTTAATATGCTGTCTAGGTTGGTCATAACTTTCCTTCCAAGGAGTAAGCGTCTCTTAATTTCCTGGCTGCAGTCACCATCTGCAGTGATTTTGGAGTCCAAGAAAATAAAATCTGACACTGTTTCCATTGTTTCCCCATCTATTTCCCATGAAGTGATGGGACCGGATGCCATGATCTTCATTTTCTGAATGTTGAGCTTTAAGCCAACTTTTTCACTCTCCACTTTCACTTTCATCAAGAGGCTCTTCAGCTCTTCCTCACTTTCTGCCATAAGGGTGGTGTCATCTGCATATCTGAGGTTATTGATATTTCTCCTGACAATCTTGATTCCAGCTTGTGTTTCTTCCAGTCCAGCGTTTCTCATGATGTACTCTGCATAGAAGTTAAATAAGCAGGGTGACAACATACAGCCTTGACGTACTCCTTTTCCTATTTGGAACCAGTCTGTAGTTCCATGTCCAGTTCTAACTGTTGCTTCCTGACCTGCATACAAATTTCTCAAGAGGCAGGTCAGGTGGTCTGGTATTCCCATCTCTTTCAGAATTTTTCACAGTTTATTGTGATCTATACAGTCAAAGGCTTTGGCATAGTCAATAAAGCAGAAATAGATGTTTTTCTGGAACTCTCTTGCTTTTTCAATGATCCAGTGGATGTTGGCAATTTGATCTCTGGTTCCTCTGCCTTTTCTAAAACCACCTTGAACATCAGGAAGTTCACAGTTCATGTATTGCTGAAGCCTGGCCTGGAGAATTTTGAGCATTACTTTAGTAGTGTGTGAGATGAGAGCAATTGTGCGGTAGTTTGAGCATTCATTGGCATTGCCTTTCTTTGGGATTGGAATGTAAACTGACCTTTTCCAGTCCTGTGGCCACTGCTGAGTTTTCCACATTTGCTGGCATATTGAGTGCAGCACTTTCACAGCATCATCTTTCAGGATTTGAAATAGCTCAACCGGAATTCATCACCTCCACTAGCTTTGTTCGTAGTAATACTTCCTAAGGCCCACTTGACTTCACATTCCAGAATGTCTGGCTCTAGGTGAGTGATCACACCATCATGACTATCTGGATCATGAAGATCTTTTTTGTATAGTTCTTCTGTGTATTCTGGCCACCTCTTCTTAATATCTTCTGCTTCTGTTAGGTCCATACCATTTCTGTCCTTTATTGAGCCCATCTTTGCATGAAATGTTCCCTTGGTAGCTCTAATTTTCTTGAAAAGATCTCTAGTCTTTCTTATTCTATTGTTTTCCTCTATTTCTTTGCATTGATCGCTGAGGAAGGCTTTCTTATCTCTCCTTGCTATTCTTTGGAACTCTGCATTCAGATGCGTGTATCTTTCCTTTTCTCCTTTGCTTTTCACTTCTTTTCATAGCTATTTGTCAGGTCTCCTCAGACAGCCATTTTGCTTTTTTGCATTTCTTTTTCTTGGGGATGGTCTTGATCCCTGTCTCCTGTACGATGTCACAAACCTCTGTCCATAGTTCATCAGGGAATCTGTCTATCAGATCTAGGCCCTTAAATCTATTTCTTACTTCCACTATGTAATGATTAGGGATTTGATTTAGGTCATACCTGAATGGTCTAGTGGTTTTCCCTACTTTCTTCAATTTAAGTTTGAATCTGGCAATAAGGTGTTCATGATCTGAGCCACAGTCAGCTTTCGGTCTTGTTTTTGCTGACTGTATAGAGTTTCTTCATCTTTGGCTGCAAAGAATACAATCAATCTGATTTCAGTGTTGACCATCTGGTGATGTCTATGTTTAGAGTCTTCTCATGTTGTTGGAAGAGGGTGTTTGCTATGACCAGTGCGTTCTCTTCAACTCAGTAGTTCCAAATTATTGATACTTAGGTATTTACTCAAAAGAAATGAAACATACATCCACACAAAGTATGTGAATGTTTATAGTAACAGTATTCTACCAACAAGCAGAAAGAATCCAAATGTCTTTCAACTAATAAATGCTAACAAATGTCTCTCAACTAATAAAAATAAAATGGGGTAAATTCATACAATGGAATACCATTTAGCAATGAAAAGGAAAAAAATACAGCATAGATGAACATCAAAAATATCAGTGAAAGATATCAGATATAAAAGAACACATATTGTAGGATTCCATGTAACTGAATTGTTCATAAAAATACAAATCTATAAAAACAGGAAGAAGATAAGTAATTGCCTAGGATTGGTGGTAAAGATAGAGATTGACTGCAAATAGCATGAGGGTCTCCTCGGGATTACTCAAATATTCTAATATTGGAAGTGGTAATGGTTGCACAACTCAGTAGGTTTACTAAAAATCATTACATTATCCACTTAAAAGGTTGTGGATTTTGTAGTTTGTAATTTATATCTCAAAAGCTATTTAAATATATAAGGTTATTAACTACAGTATCAAGGGTATAAAACAAAGAGAAGTCAGTAATGTTTGGGAGAATCAGAAAAAAAAGTAAATACTAGAAGTTTTAATGTGGCTGAAGAGTTGTGAAAGTGAGAGATTTGGGGAGTTGGCTTGAAAATTTCAGAAATGACAGACTCTGGATGTATTTACAAAGAAGAAAAATTAAAGGATAAGTGTATTACAAACAATTTACAGAAGATTCACAATAGGAATCCTTTGAAAGTAAGCATTAGTCTAAAATATTTCAAATATAGATTGATTTGGAATATTGGAGTTATACACATGCATGCATGCTGAGTTGCTTCAGTCCTATCCAACTCTTTGCAACGCTATGGACCTCAGCCTGCTAGGCTCCTCTATCCATGGGGTTCTCCAAGCAAGAATACTGGAGTGGGCTGCCATTCCCTCTTTACATAAAGTGAAGTATACCTATATTTCACACTGTTTTTTAATATCTATTTTACAGATTTTCAAAAGTTAATTTCCATTCTCAAAAGACACTTTACTCTGAATAGCAGATGTGCTGAGCTAACTGAGGCAAACCACAGCTACTCCTCCTCATCACCCCTTTGCAAGAGACAGGTTGGAAATGATGTTAGGGAAAATACAAAGCATGAAGAACACTTTGTTGCAGGCTAGGTGATTAAATCTGATCGCAATTAAACAAATGAGAGGATAATTTAAAAAGAGCAAAGTGACTCAAAGACATAGTTCACTAATCTCTTGAAAGTTCCTTTTGGGCTCCATAGGTAAAGACGATTACATCTGAGTAGCTAAAGCTCAAGCTTCTTTTCCTTACCACCTTAAGAGAGATTATAAGCTCCTTTTCTTTATCCACAGCAAACTCAAAGTTTTATGTTCTAGTAGATACTTTTTAAATAATCAGTAAACTAGTTTAAAATGAGCCTTTAGTAAGGCAACAAAATCACTGAATTATACAACTTTGGGTTTGATTTTATTTCCACCTGACTGCTTTTTCCCATGCAATGTACCTACTACCGAAAGCATTAATAAAACCAGTAATTACATTTATTCATCAGTCACAAACTTTTATTTACATCGTGTCTAGTTATATGGTTACTTTCAAAATTTTTAGTGTGCTACTTTTTAAAATAAATCAGATCCAATACTCCCAATTTGTGATCTTTTAGCTTTCATAAGGAAATGGCAACCCACTCCAGTATTCTTGCCTGGAGAATTCCGTGGACGAGCCTGATGGGCTACAGTCCATGGGGTCACAAAAAATTGGACACGACTAAGTGACTTTCACTTTCATATAAAAATCATAGATCTTTTGAAAACATTTGAAAAAATAAGCAGTAAAATGATGACAAAATTAGAACACAGAATAAAAATAGCATTTAAAGATGTATAAGTTTTTTCAAGAATTTAAAATACTACAAATTACATGTAAAATGTAAATAATAAAGACTAGCTGTATCAGTCCATAATGTCCATAGTATTCTAAAGCAGCATTAATTTATCTAATTTAGTCCTAGTCTAACCTTTGAAATGTAGTCAATCCTGCCATCCATAATGGCATTTGTGCATTAAAAAAATGGGTTTCCCTAGCAGACTTGGGCCAAAGCTATTGTTGGAGCCAAGATTGAATACTGATGGTGCTGACTAAAATGGAGAGTTGAGGTCACCTGGGTGGTATCCTGCTGGTTTAATATAGATTTCTAGGAAAAGGCAGAGATTTCTGATGACAAAAGTTGCCATGTTTTGTGAGTAGACTCATTCATTCATTCAAGCATCAGTTTTGTGCAAGGTATTAATGAAACATAGATGGTTAACAGGGTTTCACCAGACACTCCATATAAATTATTAATCAGATCATTTTTTTAACAGAAAAACATTCTTAATAATAACTAGTAGTTTGGAAAAAATAAGAACATTAAAAATGTTCACCTGGCATATTATTTTAGTCAACCTGAACCTGTGTCTTTTTGTAATATTCATTTAACTTATTCCACTTTTCTAAGAGCTAAACGTTACTCAATTTGAAAATTAATCATTCTTTCTGATATGTGCAATATACTTAATTTTTAAAAATACTTCCCATTTTCTTTAGAATGTTGGGTTTTACCTTTAGTTATTATAAACCCTCCGAAGATTATATAAAAACAGATTTAACACCTTTTATGTTGGAAACTTTGAAATTTAGAAGTCTATTACTATCCAGTTAGAAAATTACTCCATTCTATTCTTTTCATGTCACTGAACTATCAGGAGATCACGTACACCAAGAAATACTGGTCAAGAGGAGAATGAATTCGTCACTGTGCTTTCATTCTAAATGTCCCTGCAAAATAAGAACAAGGTGTTTGCCTGATTTAAATGTTACTGGCAGGATTTCCCTGGTGGTCCAGTGGTTAAGAATCCACTTACCAATGCAGAGGGCATGGGTTCTTCTATTTCTGATCTGGGAAGATCCCACATTCTTCTGAGAAACTAAGCCTGTGCGCCACACACTACTGAGCTCACAACCCACAGCTACTAAAGCCCACACGTGCTCTACAGCCCTTGCTCCACAAAGAGAGAAGCCACTACAATGAGAATCACCCACGCTGCAACAAGGACCCAGCACGTGCCCCTCAGTTCAGTGCAGTTCAGTTCAGTCGCTCAGTCGTGTCCGACTCTTTGAGACCCCATGAACCGCAGCACGCCAGACCTCCCTGTCCATCAACAACTCCCGGAATTCACTCAGACTCACGTCCACCGACTCACTCGAGTTGGTGATGCCATCCAGCCATCTCATCCTCTGTCGTCCCCTTCTCCTCCTGCCCCCAATCCCTCCCAGCATCAGAGTCTTTTCCAATGAGTCAACTCTTCGCATGAGGTGGCCAAAGGACTGGAGTTTCAGCCCCAGCATCATTCCTTCCAAAGAAATCCCAGGGCTGATCTCCTTCAGAATGGACTGGCTGGATATCCTTGCAGGCCAAGGGACTCTCAAGAGTCTTCTCCAACACCACAGTTCAAAAGCATCCATTCTTCGGCGCTCAGCTTTCCTCACAGTCCAACTCTCACATCCATACATGACCACTGGAAAGACCATAGTCTTGACTAGACGAACCTTTGTTGGCAAAGTAATATCTCTGCTTTTTAATATGCTATCTAGGTTGGTCATAACTTTCCTTCCAAGGAGTAAGTGTCTTTTAATTTCATGGCTGCAATCACCATCTGCAGTGATTTTGGAGCCCCCCAAAATAAAGTCTGACACTGTTTCCACTGTTTCCCCATCTATTTCCCATGAAGTGATGGGACCAGATACCATGATCTTCGTTTTCTGAATGTTGAGCTTTAAGCCAACTTTTTCACTCTCCTCTTTCACTTTCATCAAGAGGCTTTTTAGTTCAGCCCCCCAAAAAATGTTACTGGTGAAAATATTCAGTTGACATAATAGCTTAAAAAAAAAGTGTTTACATTTTTTAACAACACTATAATATTAAGCTATATAAAAACAGAAACTATATTATTAAAATGTGTTTGAATGTTTCTAAACTTAGTATTAAATGAGTGTACCTTTCCAATACTATAACTTTCAATTTTTTTAAGGTAATCTTACCTGAAGATTTGTGATTGTTTTTGTTTAATTTTTAACTCATGTTGCAACTGACTCAATTCTTTCTGTACCCTCTGAAATTCATCTTGGTAACTTTTTAACTTCATGCTTGCATCTTGAATCCTAAAAATATAAATAAATAACAACTATTATAAATCTAAATATTTCCTCATCAGTACTTTATAAAAATTTAGAACCATTTTTTTCATTGCAGCACTATTTAAAATAGCCAGGACATGGAATATTACTCAGCCATAAAAGAGAACAAAATAATGCCATTTGCATCAACATGGATGGACCCTAGAAATTTTCATACTGAGTGAAGTCAGACACAGAAAGACAAATATCATATGATATCACTTATATGTGGAATGTAAAAAAAGGGTATAAATGAACTTAGTTACAGAACAGAAGCAGAGTCATAGATATAGAAGACAAACAGTTACCAGAGAATGAGGAAGGGGAAAAATAAATTGGGAGATTGGGATTGACATATACACAGTACTATATAAAGAATATTGGGTTGGCCAAAACATTCGTTTAGGTTTTTCCGTATCATCTTATGGAAAAACCTGAATCAACTTTTTGGCCATCTCAATAAATAACTAATAAGAACCTAATAAGAATCTGTGTAGAGCACAGGGACTTCTACTCAATACTCTTAATGTTTATACTGGAAAATAATATTTAAAAATGAGTTCAGTTCAGTTCAGTTCAGTTGTGCAGTCGTGTCTGACTCTTTGCGACCCCATGAATCGCAGCACGCCAGGCCTCCCTGTCCATCACCAACTCCCGGAGTTCACTCAGACTCACGTCCATCGAGTCGGTGATGCCATCCAGCCATCTCACCCTCTGTTGTCCCCTTCTCTTCCTGCCCCCAATCCCTCCCAGCGTCAGAGTCTTTTCCAATGAGTCAACTCTTCGCATGAGGTGGCCAAAGTACTGGAGTTTCAGCTTTAGCATCATTCCTTCCAAAGAAATCCCAGGGCTGATCTCCTTCCGAATGGACTGGTTGGATCTCCTTGCAGTCCAAGGGACTCTCAAGAGTCTTCTCCAACACCACATTTCAAAAGCATCAATTCTTTGGCGCTCAGCTTTCTTCACAGTCCAAGTCTCAAATCCATACATGACCACTGGAAAAAACATAGCCTTAACTAGATGGATCTTTGTGGATTTATGTATATGTACAACTGATTCATTTTGCTGTACACATGAAACTAACACAAGATCATAAATCAACTATACTCCAACAAAAATTTTTAAAAATTAAATCCACTTTTAATAAAAATAAAAGGAGAAAACTATGCCTCTTTTATAGGCAAAGTGAATATATAGATAAAGTATAGAGAGAAACATGCTGCTGCTGCTGCTGCTAAGTCACTTCAGTCGTGTCCGACTCTGTGCAACCCCATAGACGACAGCCCACCAGGCTCCCCCGTCCCTGGGATTCTCCATGCAAGAACACTGGAGTGGGTTGCCATTTCCTTCTTCAATGCATGAAAGTGAAAAGTGAAAGTGAAGTCGCTCAGTCGTGTCCAACTCTTCACAACCCCATGGATTTCAGCCTCCCAGGCTCCTCTGTCCATGGGATTTTCCAGGCAAGTGTACTGGAGTGGGTTGCCATTGTCTTCTCCAGAGACAAGCCAAATAGCCATTATCCCTGGGGAGAGAGTAGAACTGACAGGCAGGAGAAATGCAACAAATATTGAAGGGAAGCATAACTTGTACTCTTTATCTTTTGTATTGTTTGAATTTTTGCAATGAAAATGTATTTTTACTTGAAATACTAATTAAAATGTACTTAAACAAACAGTTTAACTTTTATCAAAGTAAAAATGTTAAATGTCAAATATTACTGAGTTAGAAAAAATATTAATCATTTGCTTTTACCCCAATTTTTACTGCCAAAAATAATTACTTTCAACTTTTTTCTTTTTGTATTTACCTCTACATTATTAAATAACATACTTACACTGTTATTTCTTAAATTTCATTTTAGATATTACCTTGTGAATTACAAATCAGTTAAGCTCTGGTTCTGCTACTTAACTGAGACCTGAATATGATGACTTAAATATACAGAAGTATATTATCTTACATAAGATGAACGTATTGGTAGCCAGTCCCATGCTGATATATGATAGCTTGAATGTATCATCACAGCCCCAGGATCCTTTCAACTCTCTGGTCTACTATGATTGGTGTGTGTTCATTATTCTCACGGTCTATGATAATGGCAAAAACACTGACCATTACTTTCCTATTCCAGACCACCAGCAGCAGAAGGCTCCTCGATCCCTTTCAAGGAGATTTCCTGGAAGTACCTCTGTATACCTCTCCTGAACCTAAATATCTGACTGTACCTAGCTGAAAGTGAATCTGAAAAATGTAATGTTTTAACTGGAAAGATTAACCATCAGATATATCCATAATTCTATTACAAAGGAAGGAAGGAGAATGTATGTTGGGATGGGTAGCTTGCAGTCTCTAACACAATCCTAAAAAGAATTAACTTTCCTATACATACCTACACGCCTACAGAGATATATACATATGCACACACACCACCCACAAACACATACACCACATGCACACACATACACCACATGCACACAGAGCCTTCTTCCCCTCATCCTCCCAATATAGTTAAAATAATCTTTCTATCTAGTGTTGATATTATTCTTCACTAGTGTGCTACATGTTATGCCATGATCACATTTTTTTCTTTACCATATGTTTATTTTTATATAATCCAGTATTTTTTAACTTTTTTTAAATTATGAAAGTATGACAACATATTTACAGGAGACTTGGAAAATACAGGACAAGGTTATATATAACCAATGTCCCCTACATCTCCTGCATTGGTAGGGGTGGAGCAGGAAAAATTTAAGATGAGTCTAGTACATTTTATGATGCCTGAAAGTAAGGAAGAGTTCAAGGGAAGACAGAGGCATTTTGAAAGGGCACAGGTGCCATGTGAAAGAGCTCCTAATGGCTGAACTGGAACGACTGAGCAACAAAATATATAACTGTAATATTGGATTATAACCCACAAAATAAATGAATCCATATTGACATTAACAAATAATTTAATAGTTAAATAGGAGAGAAGAAACAGTTGTTCCTTACAGAAAAACTCCAATTAAAAAATATAGAAGGAATGAGAAAAAGAAAAAGCAATTAGACAAGAACAATAATAACTGTTGTAAGCAAAATCTATGGTAAAAAGTAGGTGAAAGTTTAAGGAGAAATAGAATATTTGAATATTCTCAAAAATAACTTTGAGAATATTATTAATTATAATTAACTAACATTTATTAATTATAAAGGGAAAAATGATAATTTTTCAATGGAGGAAGCTGGGAACACCACCTCAGCCAAGTGATCAAGGTTTAACAACATCTGCAAAAAAACATATTGAGGTTATATACACTTTGACTTGATACACTGGAAAGGGCACATCATTTCTGTAGTATTCTTGCTAAAAAATTAATAATGTCTATAAAACTATGGGTAAACATCAGACAAACCCAAATTGAGGAGATTCTACAAAACAATTGACCAGTTCTCTTCAAAAACCTCCAGTCACAAAAGACAAAGAAAGACTGAGGAACTGTCACAGATCAAAGAAGATTAAAAAGATACGAGGTCTAAATGCAATCAGTCTAAATTCAATTTGACCCCAAATTGAATTGTGACTGGAAAAAAGATGTCAGTGGAAAAATTGATAAAATCAAATAAAATCTGTAGGTTAGTTAACAGTATTATACCAATGCTAATTTCTTAGTTTTTATAATTGTACCACATTGATGGAATGTGTTAACATTGGAGGGGCTTGGTATAGTGCTGTACTATTTTTGCAACTTTCTATAAGTCTAAAATTATTTCAAAATAAAAAGTTATAAAATCACTTGTATATATTTAATGAATAATTTGTACATGTGAATGTATCTGTGTTACAAACTATGTTGTAAAAAGGTGGATATACATTAAATTTTAGAAGTTATGCAATTTTTATATAACAAAAATGAAACACCTTCATGGTCAATATTAGAGAAACATTAAGTAACCTATGTTCCTATGGAATACTATATTTTAAAAAAAGAATGAAGTAGATCTTTATGTCCTGGCATGGAAAGAATGCCAAGACTTAACAAGAAAAAAAAACAAAAAGCAAGTTGTAATTTACAGGTCAACAAGAGTTTCCAAACACTCCTTGTGTGAATGTAAATTGCACAACTACTTTGACTAAATAGTAGGACCTATGAAACCTGGCCATATGCATAATGCCATGACCCAGAATTTCCACACCTGGTACATATCCAATAGAAAAATGTGCTTAAATGTTTACCAAAGACATTCATACAAATGTTCATGGCAGCACTGATTTTAACAGCCCCAAAGTGTGAACAGCCAAATGCTTATTCACAGCAGAACAGATAAATCCATCATGATATATTCATACCATGGAAAACTGAATAGCAATAAGAATGAACGAACAGCAGTTACCTGTAACAAGATGGGATGCATCTCGCAAATATAATGCTAAGTAAAGAAAATTAGGCAAAAGAATACACACCCTATTATTCCATTTACATAAAGTTCAAAAATAGGCAAAATTAATCCGTGGTAGTGTAAGTCAAGGCTAGTTTCCTTTAAGTAGGTGACTGAGATAAGTACAAGAGAGCTTCTAGGAGGATGTCAATGTTCAGTTTCATGATCTGGGTGCTGATTACATGAGAAATTCACTTTGTGAAATTTAGTTTTAGCTGTACATGTATTATTTGTGCATTTTTCTCTTATATATGTTATACTTCAATAAAATTTTATAAAAATAAAATAAAATTAGAATTAAAAAAGCACCTAATCTCATTATATGTGTTTATCTAAGGTTGATAAATAGGTTAAAAAGTCCAGAAATATTTGAAGAAAATTTAATCTCATTAGTATATTTTGGGGTTAAATGAAATTTGTATAAACATTCCTTAATAAAACATGTGGAATATAGCCAATATTTTATAATAACTGTAAATGGAGTATAACCTTTAAAATTATATAAAAATTTAAATTCTTTTAAAAAGCCCATTGCAGCTATTAAGATTTACCCAGAAAATAATTCTAGGACTTCCCTGATGGTTCAGTGGAGGGGAGTCCACCTGCCAATGCAGGAGACACAGGTTGGATCACTGGTCCAGGAAGATTCCACATGCCACAGAGCAACTCAGCCTGTGAACCACAACTACTGAGCCTGAGGTGTAGAGCCCACGAGCCACAACTACTGAGCCTGTGTCCTGCAACTACTGAAGACTGTGTGCCTAGAGACTGTACTCCACAACAAGAGAAGCCACCATAACGAGAAGCCCACACACCACAGTGAAGAGTAGCCCCCACCCCACTCACCGCAACTAGAGAAAGCCGACACACACAAAAAGGACAGCAACAAACACCCAGCACAGCCAAAAACAATACATATTATTTTTAAAAGAACTTCAAGATTTTTTTTACAAATATTTTCCTATTTGTGATTAGGAAAAAAAATACACATTAAAGCTTTATAATGTCATATTCCCCAAATGAATATTACTTGTAAATCACATCTCAAGCCCTCTGACAACACTCCCTGAGAAGTTAGGTCACATTAGTTCACTCTGTTTTGTCTTTGCTAATGCTACTTTACTTCTTTCAATCAAACTGATCTGGCTAAAAATGACATTCATGAAAGGTATTAATGTTCACTTTTATTGTATATATTATATTAAGTTTATGAAATAAATAATTCATAAAATATTGTAATCCAATATGTACTATGCAAGCACATGGTTTTCTCTAAGAGTCATAATGCTGCATAGAATTTGAACACTATGTTGACTGATGTGAGGACATGCTGTTGTCTAGTCAGAGGGTGTTCCTGAAAACAGTTAAGACCAACAGCATGTTGTAGTGGACAGAGTCCTGTACTGGGAGTTAGATGACTTGTATTATAACCCTCTTGCCAACGCAACCATGGGAACAACACAGTCATTACCCTTATCTATTTTCCAGTTTTTCCCTTAGCCAACTTGATTAAAATGGATTGTGGTAAGAATCCCAGAGTTCTAAAACAAATTTGGGAAAGGTATTATTGTCTCTTCTTACATACTTTCATTTGGATCATTATTGGCATTATTCATAATGAGACTATTCTAAAGGAAAATACTTTTAAATGTCCTTTTAACTTCCCTCCATTCTGTAGTCAAATGCTTTAGAAAAGACAACAAGAAAGCCAATCACATCATCGGGTATTTTACCACCTGAAACCTAAACTTCTTTTTGTCAAGCTCTTGGCTTGAAGGATTCACTTATTTTTAGTCTTTCCATCAAACTGGTTTTGCAGCAATCTGAGATGACAGATGGAAGTTCAAGGTATGAAAAAATTAGAGTGGAGGATTTTCAGGATTGTGTCCTACCAAGATCTGACAGGCAAAGGCATCTAACTATCAAGGGGAAAATTAGAATTGCAACAGAGAAATCAATCAAAACAAGATAGTACTTCAAGAGTTCTTGGGAAATGGATTTTAGACATTGACATATGACTACCAGAAGTGGCTGCTGTAACCACTCTATTGGAATCAATCACTATCTAAATGCATCCAGAAAATTACATTACCTTTCCAGAAAACAGACAATGAGAGTGGGAAGCCCACGTATGTAGGTAGGTAAATCTCGTAGGATTCAATTAAACTAGAAAGAATTCTTATTTTGCAGAGAAAAGCCATAAGCATTCTAAAACCCCAGAGGCAGAACCCAAGCTCCTTTACCTATTATCAGGACCTTTGGCAACTTTAAAAATGTCAACAAGAGATTACACAGGATTGGGAAATGTCACTAACATATAAGTTCTACTGTATAGAAGAGTAGCAATATTTAAGACAAAATTATTTGTGAACACAATTTTCTCTTGTGTGGCATTCTATTCCTTTTATTTTAAAAAATTAGTGTGATATTTATATCTTACTGCTAAAGTTCTAACTTGGTTATCAAAATATATTCTTCTGCCAAAGCAGTTTTACTTTTATCCTGAAGAATCATTACCCTGATTCAGTTCAATTCAGTCACTCAATCGTGTCCGACTCTTTGCGAGCCCATGGACTGTAGCACACCAGGCTTCCCTGTCCATTACCAACTCCTGGAGCCTACTCAAACTCATGTCCGTCAGCTGGTGATACCATCCAACAATCTCACCTTCTGTTGTCCCCTTCTCCTCCCACCTTCGATCTTTCCCAGCATCGAGGAGTTTTCCAATGAGTCAGTTCTTCTCATCAGGTGGCCAAAGTATTGGCGTTTCAGCTTCAGCATCAGTCCTTCCAATGAATATTCAGGACTGATTTCCTTTAGGACGGACTGGTTGGATCTCCTTGCTGTCCAAGGGACTCTCAAGAGTCTTCTCTGACATCACATTTCAAAGCAAAAATTCTTCGGCACTCAGCTTTCTTTATAGTCCACGTCTCACATTCATACACGACTGTTGGCAAAACCAGAGCTTTGACTACATGGACCTTTGTTGGCAAAGTAACATCTCTGCTTTTTAATATGCTGTCTAGGTTGGTCATTGCTTTTCTTCCAAGGAGCAAGTGTCTTTTAATTACACAGCTGGAGTCACCATCTGCAGTGATTTTGTAGCCCAAGAAAATGAATTGTCACTGTTTCCACTGTTTCCCCATCTATTTGCCATGAAGTGATGGGACCAGATGCCATGATCTTAGTTTTTTGAACACTGAGTTTTAAGCCAGTTTTTTTTCACTCTCCTCTTTCGTTAAGAGGCTCTTCCCTTTCATTAAGAGGCTCTGTAGTTCTTCTTCGCTTTCTGCCATAAGGGTGGTGTCATCTGCATATCTGAGATTATTGATATTTCTCCCAGCAATCTTGATTCCAGCTTGTGCTTTATCCAGCCCAGCATTTTGCATGATGTACTCTGCATATAAGTTAAATAAGCAGGGTGACAATATACAGCCTTGACATACTCCTTTCCTGATGTGGAACCAGTCTATTGTTCCATGTCCAGTCCTAATTGTTGCTTCTTGACCTGCATACAGATTTCTCAGGAGGCAGATCAGGTGGTATGGCACTCTCATTTCTTTAAGAACTGTCCACAGTTTGTTGTGATCCACACAGTCAAAGGCTTTGGCATAGTCAATAAAGCAAAAGTAGATGTTTTTTCGGAACTCTCTTGCTTTTTCCATGATCCAGCGAATGTTGGCAATTTGATCTCTGGTTCCTCTGCCTTTTCTAAACCCATCTTGAACATCTGGAAGTTCTCAGTTCACGTACTGTTGAAGCCTAGCTTGGAGAATTTTGAGCATTACTTTGCTAGCATGTGAGATGAGTGCAATTATGTAGTAGTTTGAATATTCTTTGGCATTGTCTTTGTTTGGGATTGAATGAAAACTGACCCTTTCCAGGCTTGTGGCCACTGCTGAGTTTTCCAAATTTGCTGGCATACTGAATGCAGGACTTTCACAGCATCATCTTTAGGATTTGAAACAGCTCAACTGGAATTCCATCACCTCCACTAGCTTTGTTCGCAGTGATGCTTCCTAAGGCCCACTTGACTTCGCATTCCAGGATGTCTGGCTCTAGGTGAGTGATGACACCATCGTGGTTATCTGGGTCAAGAAGATCTTTTTTGTATAGTTCTTCAGTGTATTCTTGCCACCTTTTCTTAATATCATCTGCTTCTGTTAGGTCCGTACCATTTCTGTCCTTTACCGTGCTCATCTTTGCATGAAATGTTCCCTTGGTATCTCTAATTTTCTTGAAGAGACCTCTAGTTTTTCCCTTTCTATTGTTTTCCTCTATTTCTTTGCATTGATCACTGAGGAAGGCTTTCTTATCTCTTCTAGCTGTTCTTTGGAACTCTGCATTCAGATGCTTATATCTTTCCTTTTCTCCTTTGCCTTTAGCTTCTCTTTTCTTTCTCAGCTATTTGTAATGCCTGTCAGACAACCATTTTGCCTTTTTGCATTTGTTTTTCTTGGGGATGGTCTTGATCACTGCGTCCTGTACGTCACGGACCTCTGTCCATAGTCTTCAGGCACTCTGTCTCTCAGCTCTAATCCCTTCAATCTATTTGTCACTTCTACTGTATAATAATAAGGAATTTGACTTAGGTAACACCTGAAAGGTCTAGTGGTTTTCCCTACTTTCTTCAATTTAAGTCTAAATTTGGCAATAAGGAGTTCATGATCTGAGCCACAGTCAGCTTCCAGTGTTGTTTTTGCTGACTGTATAGTACTTCTCCATCTTTGATTGCAAATAATATAATCAATGTGATTTAGGTATTGACCATCTGGTGATGTCCATGTGTAGAGTCTTCTCTTGTGTTGTTGGAAGAGGGTATTTGCTATGACCAGTGCATTCTCTTGGCAAAACTGTTAGCCTTTGGCCTGCTTCATTGTGAACAAGCTTATGTTTGCCTAATTTAGAAGCTGAAAATCAGTTCCTGAATATGTTTTATTTGACTTGCAGAGTGTTTTTGTTTTTTTTTTTTAATGAGAACTACTTTAAAATTTGAGGGATTTTACATAAAGATGCATATTCTCTGCTTTTCTGTAAAAATCAAGCAATTCAGAAACAACAACCCACAATTCTGTCTCCTGGAGCAGCTGCCTCATGCAATAAGCACGTGCTTTTCTGAGTGCTGTAGTTCCCACCCAGCCTGTTTAATTCACTTATTCTGGATACTTGTTTTACTCCACAGGAATTTGATTTGCCTTTCTGCCTACTTCTAAAATGAGGCCAGCTGAATGAGCCTTTGGCTACTTCAAATATTTTATTCTTTCAAAATTACAAAAGATGGTTGTCAGTCACTCACTTGAGGAATCCTGTAAAATAAATTAATTCTATTTTTACTTTAAAAAATAAAAATGTCTATACCTATCTCTATCTATCTATCCATCTATCTGTCTATCTGACTAGAAAGAACATTAACCATAGAGAAAAACCTAAATTTATACTGACAGTTACAAAGATATTAAAACTTGAAGGCAAGGAGAAACCATGACTGCTTCAAAATTGCAGTGGTTCCTTAGTTGAAAGATTAGTTGATATCTACCCTACTGACAGCAATTTGGCTGTCATATAGCTGGCAAGAATGGGCATTTTCATCTCCTTTCCCAACAAACACAGTAAAACTGCAGAAAGAAATGACCAAGCACCAACTATGCAAATGGCCCAATGCAACATGCTTTACAGATGTTCTGATTTAAGCTTTTACAGTTTAGCTCCAGCTTCTCAATCTCCTTTTAGTACCAATCAAGGGATTTTTGCCTGATATTTAGCAGTTTCCTCACCATACCAAATGTTTCATTAACCCTTATTTTAGTGTTGTCAAGGTGTGTTCTACAGTAAGCCTCCACCACAATTAATGGCTTCATAGGAAACTATGATTGCAAAAAACAGATTTCTTTATCGTAAGACTTCTCACAGCTTTTAGTATGCTAATATGTAAAAAAAATCACCAAAAGAAGACAGATGTAGAGTATGTTTCAAACTTAAAATCTGACCACAGAATACTTCTTTAGTAACATTTCTCAGGAATCCCTTTGAACATACTTCTATTTTCAGTATTAATTTAATAACCATTCTATGTGATAACTTTTTATTTAAAGTAATGTTCATTTCAATAGAGTGTCAGAACATATCCACAAAAGGCAGAAAGTCGACCAGATCAGCAGGTCCTCCCAACAAGAACAGAGATTCTTCTTTCCTTACTGAGCCCTGAAAAGGACTCACATCTGGCCACATAAGCTGTCCCCTTCAGAGGGACTCCTGCCCAGGAGGTATTCTGCTCCATTAAAGACTTCCTTCTCCTACACAATATTTCAGGGATTGTCTCAGGCTCGGCTCTACAAGCTTTCTTGATAACCAAAGTGGTTTCCAACTCCAGACCCTTTGTTTCATCTCTAAGTTCACCCTTGATCCACTGCTTTCAACTTAGACTCCTTGGGCAGGCCAATGAGCCCAATCCTGTTTCTAACCTGCAAGAAACAACTGGGGCACATTCACTACCCAAAAACCAATTTTCTACCCCAAACCTAGACAATTTATTTGATTTTGAAAGAAGAGTGATAGTACTGCACTTAAGGATGCTGTTCCTATAATCTTGGTGAAGTTGAATGTTAATATTTTGATTATTAAAGATCAGTAAGGCCAATCCACTGTTTCCCCATCTATTTCCCATGAAGCGATGGGACCGGATGCCATGATCTTTGTTTTCTGAATGTTGAGCTTTAGGCCAACTTTTTCACTCTCCACTTTCACTTTCATCAAGATGCTTTTTAGTTCCTCTTCACGTTCTGCCATAAGGGTGGCGTCATCTGCATATCTGAGGTTATTGATATTTCTCCCAGCAATCTTGATTTCAGCTTGTGTTTCTTCCAGTCCAGCATTTCTCATGATGTATTCTGCATATAAATTAAATAAGCAGGGTGATAATATACAGCCTTGACGTGCTGCGATTCATGGGGTCGCAAAGAGTCGGACACGACTGAGCGACTAAACTGAACTGAACTGACGCCAATCCAAAAGACATGTGAAGGGACCTAGTGAACAGTATATTCTCATACCCACAAGTTATCCCATAGTTAAATTCACAAAGTCTGATCTATCTGATATTCAGATTATTTGCCAAGAGGCCCATGCCATGAACTTCAAGATTTATGAATAAAAATTAATAGCCAAAGAAGGTTTGTCCAATGCTAGTTCTTCACCATGATCTTGAAGACAAAACTACAAAACTACATTATTTTAGACTTCTCTACTCTCCAAAATTTAGAACCTGAAACCTCCCCTGACAGCAAAGGCATAGTTAGAATTCCAGAGCCCCTCAGTAACAGAGACTCTCCTATATATCTTGACCTTACAAGGCTCCAGTATCCCACAAAGGGCTCTACTGAAAAACAGAAGCCGACTAAGGAAGACCTCTTGAAAGTTTCTGAATAGCTACTTTACTGCAAACAGGAAGCTATCATTAGCGGACCTGAGGCACTTCAAACAACCTGACCATCAAACCAGGCTAAATATTAGCAATAATTCTCTCCACTCAGTCTCATCTATTCATTTATTCATTTATCAAAGAACTTCAGTTAATTCAGAAGACTCGCTGGTTGGTTAACCGGCACTAAAGGTTAAGTACTATAACAGCAGGCATGCATAGAATTTTATGTAAGCACAGAGAAGAATTCAGTCAAGGAAGTTATATTGGTAAAAGATGAATTAGGGTTAGTGTAGGGCAGAGGAGGGCCTAACAAGCGAGGAATTTCGGAAGGGTATTAGCCAAACCAGAGAAGCTTGAGAGAAGAGCATATTCTGGTTAATTCTTGGTGGTTCCTGTGGAGTGAAAACAATTAAGAGCAAACTGAAGATCATGTGAGCCATGTTATGGAATGTGCACTTTTCCCTCAGTGCTAGGGGGCACTGGAGGATTTGAGGCAGGAATCAGATTTGCCTTTTAGAAAGACTGCTCTGTCAGAAGTCACTAAGAAACTTGCACAGAGACTGAAATTCAGGAACATGTGAGGAGAACCCTCTCCTCCTATCAGTCCTCTCCTTTAGAATCTTGTTTTGCCTATACAGTTCAACTTATAGATGTTTTCACTGATTGAGAGCATCAGTCAGTACTTACTCTACTTCACAACTATTGCCATGTGATTCCGCCACTTAAGAGACTCGACTCCTGCCCTCAAGCCTTTCTCTTCCCTCCTCTCTCTCTTGCTTGTTAGGACACCGATTCTGACTCCAGGCCTGAGTTCAATAGAATTAAAGACTTGAATGTAAAATGTGAAAACATTAAACTCCTAGAAGAAAACATAGTGGTAACCTCATTGCTTTAGTCTTAGCCATGTTTTTGTGCACCTGTCTCCAAAAGCAAGGGAAACAAAAACAAACATAAACCAATGGGGACTATGTTAAACTAAAAAGCTTCTGCACAGTGAAGGAAACTATCATCAAATTGAAAAAAAAAAAAAAAAAAAAAACCTATGGATGAAGAGAAAAATACTTGCACATCATATATCCAATAAGGGGTTAATTTCCAAACTATATAAGAAATCCATACAACTCAATCTCAAAAAACAAATAACCTGATTTATAAGTGGACAAAAGACTTGAACAGACACTTTTCCAAAGAAGACATACAAATAAGTCAATAGGTATATGAAAAGGTGCTCAGTATCACTAATCATCGGGGAAATGCAAATCAAAACTACAATAAGATATCACCTCTGTTGACTGAAAAAAAATGCACAACATGAGAGTTGTGAGTTAAGTTTTATTTGAGGACTATAGCCCAGGAGACAGCATTTCAGCTTTGAGAAACGGCTCCAAAGAGGTAGCGGGGAAGGTCAGTATATACATGATTTTGGTACATGCAATCATCCTCATATTATTTTGCAGAAGATTTCTGCTAGTCTTGTGAATATTACGAGGAGCAGATGTCACCATGAAGGATTTGACTGCTTTTCTAGATATTTGGAGATGCAAGAATTGGGTTCATAAAATTATCTCCTGAAAGTATCTATCTATCTGAAATCCTGTTCCACCAGTTTTTCTCAGAGCACAGAGTGCATCATTCCTGATCTCCATACTGAACTCCCTTCGGGGGTATTGAAGGTCAACAGCTGCAGTGGCTCATAATTTGATTCTTGTTGAGATAGATGGCAAGCACCAATTTGTAGGTGACTCTTTATACCTGTTAGAATGGCTATTATCAAAAAGACAAGGAATAACAAATATTGGAGAGGATGTGGAGAAAGGGGAACTTTCATATTCTTTTGGTGGGACTATAAGCTGGTGCAGCCACTATGGAAAACAGAAAGGAGATTCCTCAAAAAATTAAGAATACAACTACCACATGACCCAGCTATTCCACTTCTGGGTATTTATCCAAAGAACACAAAAACACTAATTCGAAAAGATAAATGCAGCCCTGTGTTTACTACAGTATTATTTACAATAACCAAGATACAGAAACAACCTAAGTGTCCACTGAAGGATAAACAGATAAAGAAGCTGTGGTATGTACACTCAATGGAATACTACTCAACAACTAAAAGAATGAAATCCTACCATTTTGTGACAACATGGATGGACCTTGAGGGCATTATGCCAAGTGAAATAAAAGTGAAAGTGAAAGTAGGTCAGTCGTGTTCAACTCTTCGGGACCCCATTGACTATACAGTCCATGGAATTCTCCAGGCCAGAATACTGAAGTGGGTAGCCTTTCCCTTCTCCAGGGGATCTTCCCAACCCAGGGATCGAACTCAGGTCTCCCATATTGCAAGCGGATTCTTTACCAGCTGAGCCACAAGGGAAGCCCTAGGTGAAATAAGTCAAAGACAAATGCTTATAATTCCACTCATATGTGGAATATAAAACAAACAAACAAAACAAAAACTCATAGATACAGTGAACAGATTATTGGTTATCAGAGGGGAAAGATGTTGAGGGGTGAGCAAAACAAGTAAAGGGGGTCAACTGTATGTGATGGATGGTTACTAGATTTGTAGTGATGATCACTTTGTAGTGTATAGACATGTCAAATCATAATTCTGTTTACCTGAAACTTATATAACTTAAAAAAGGTTCTTCTGGAGTGTCACAGTATAAACAAATATAAAGATGCTTATCTAGTTTCCCATAAATACTGCACTTTGCTTTGGTAAAATACAAACATGCTTTTAGAAAATAAATGCCCATATTCAAGGTTGCTGCCTCTTTTCTTACATACCTTCTGTCAAAGAAATGCTCTTTGATATCAGGGGTGAACTGATAATGCTGATCTCACTTAACAGCATAGAGACACCTCAGAGTTGCCTGATAAATATAATGTAATATTACAACTTAACTGACTCCAAATATACTAACGAGGAATTTCTGACAGTTGGAACAAAAGAATGCACTTTAGTTTATCTGCATTATTTATGATGGAAATATTAATTTAATAATGACTTACAACTTCAGAATAAGTACAAACTATTTACATTTAGAAATAATTAAAAAGTATAACATTAGGTTTGTGCTGTGTGTGTGTGCTCAGTCATGTCTGACTCTTTGTGACCCCATGGACTTCTCTGTACATGGAATTTTCCAGGCAAGAATACTAGAGTGGGTTTCCATTTCCTATTCCAGGGGATCTTCCCGACCCAGGGATAGAACCCACGTCTCTTGTGTCTCCTGAACTGGCAGGTTGATTCTTTACCACTGCTCTACCTAGAAAACCCAACATTAGATTGCTGCTGCTGCTGCTCCTGCTAAGTCGCTTCAGTCATGTCCGACTCTGTGCAACCCCATAGATGGCAGCCCACCAGGCTCCCCCTTAACGTTAGGTTAAGGGTTAACCTAATAACCCTTAAGGGTTAATTAAATAACCCTTAACATTAGGTTAAGGGTTATTAAATCGAAGTGGTGAAGTATTAAAGCACATAATGCTTTGTCATCCTGGTTTTATTATTTATATATACTCAATGAATTAAAACTGAATATGTACTAAAATTAGATTGCTCTTGGCAAATAATGCTGAATTTTGAGGTCAATTACAAATGGTGAGATTTCACTTCTCTTAATTTTGGCATTTAAATAAATGAGTTAGTTCAGTATGCTACTTTATATTGCTTTATATACAATATACAATTTATACACTATATATACAACTTATATACAATACAGTTGCCCTTGTATTGATATTAAAATGTTTATTTTTCAAAATCATCTTTTCCTACAGTTCAGAAAACTTTTATAACAATGACAACGATAACAACAAAAGTAATAAGGAACTCCACTGAGCATTTACCAAGTGCCAGACACTGTGCTTAAATATTTACATGAAACATCACAATACTCCTATGAGGTTAATTCACTACCAGCCCCATTTGACAGATAAGGGAATGAAGAGGCAGAGAGATAAGCAAGCTGAATTAGGCCATATAACCAGCAAAGATCAAGCCAGGATTTGAACCTATCCTGCTACTGACATGGAGTTGACCATACTTTACTCTGATTTTGTGCATGTGATTATTTATTTGCATATCACTTTGGAAGATGGATTTTTATTTGCATATTGTACTTTGACTTCTGTCTTGATTAAATTGATACTTACTGGAGATTGACAGGAATTGAGGAGTGGGAAATGGCCTTATCAAGAAAGGGAAGTGAGCTGCAGCTAAAAATGTTATCACATGAAGGAAAGTTAAGCAGAAGATTAACTTTACACATATTCCCAAACATACTTTTTTTTTTTTTAATCCCCTCACAAAACCCAGGACTTAACAGAGGGAAAGAGTTTAGTGGTAATTCTCAAGAAACTTTATTTTCATGGGCATAAAATGTTTTCACAATCAACCCCAGTTAGTCTCTGTCTTTCAGCACCGTAAGAATTTGGCATACTGCTCCGCTCCTTTCCTCCTGAGAGAAAATACAAATGCTTGCCAAAGCACTTAATATTCTAGCTTCCACAGCAAATCTCTTTCATCTCCTTCTAACTCCTTCCAAACTGGCTTCAGATTTGGGCAAAAGAAAGGTACTGGAGGAAAGAAGCACAGGGGGTTATTGGTGTTTCTCTCTTTTTCTACTGTGACAAACAAAACATGCTCATAATTATATGAAACATATTTTTCTTTAGTATAATTCTTGCTATCAATGCTAGAACACTCTCGAGGTGAGCTATGACTTCCCTCTCACAACAGTGTAAAACCGCAGGCTAATATTATAGTATAAATGAGGTACTAAATGGTTGGCTTCTAACTTGTTGACAGTTTTAAGTTTTACTTCCATAGCTAACTTTTTTCCTCTAAAAGTGATAGGAAACAGAGAAAATTATAACCTATTCGTGTAGATATAAAGATATGAGTGAATAAAATATCTAGCCAAAGAAAACAATATTAATAAAGAAATCTAGGATTTAACATTTACAAGAAAATAAACTTTCTATTTCAGAAAATAAGAGTTCTAAAACAGGTTACAATAATGTTTCTTTTTACAGAGGCATGAACATAATATGTTTTTCAGCTCATATTCTAGTTTTTCATGAAGTTAAAAAAAGAAAAAGAGACAGGCTTGTGTTTGGAATATGACACTGGTAAGAAAGACCTGAAAACACTGGATAAAGTCTGACACAGAAGAATAATAATGATAAATATTCCAAGAAAAGTCTGCCTTTAACAGACACAACTTAAGAGAAAAAAATGACAGGTTAAAAGCAAAAGATTAGAGAAAGAGAGAAAACAAATAAATCTAAGCAAAAGGAAAGGAACAAAGAACACAGCACGTTGAGCTAGTTATCTTTCCTCAGATTAGCAGCCCCCAAGATGGCTGGATATTCTATCAATAAATAGGCATTTTTAATCATTTTATTTTTGCTACTCTCTCTGTGCCTCTCCAAAATCTTCTGACTTACTATCCAAAGAAAGCCATTAATTTCATTTCACAAATTTACTTCTTTTGCCAGGAGAAATATCAATAACCTCAGATATGCAGATGACACCACCCTTACGGCACAAAGTGAAGAGGAACTAAAAAGCCTCTTGATGAAAGGGAAAGTGGAGAGTGAAAAAGTTGGCTTAAAACTCAACATTCAGAAAACAAAGATCATGGCATCCGGTCCCATCACTTCATGGGAAATAGATGGGGAAACAGTGGAAACAGTGTCAGACTTTATTTTTCTGGGCTCCCAAATCACTGCAGATGGTGACTGCAGCCATGAAATTAAAAGACACTTACTCCTTGGAAGGAAAGTTATGACCAACCTAGGTAGCATATTAAAAAGCAGAGACATTACTTTGCCAACAAAGGTCCGTCTAGTCAAGGCTATGGTTTTTCCAGTGGTCATGTATGGATGTGAGAGTTGGACTGTGAAGAAGGCTGAGCACCGAAGAATTGATGCTTTTGAACTGTGGTGCTGGAGAAGACTCTTGAGAGTCCCTTGGACTGCAAGGAGATCCAACCAGTCCATTCCGAAGGAGATCAGCCCTGGGATTTCTTTGGCAGGAATGATGCTAACGCTGAAACTCCAGTCCTTTGGCCACCTCATGCGAAGAGTTGACTCATTGAAAAAGACTCTGATGCTGGGAGGGATTTGGGGCAGGAGGAGAAGGGGACGCCAGAGGATGAGATGGCTGGATGGCATCACTGACTCGATGGACGTGAGTCTGAGTGAACTCCGGGAGTTGGTGATGGACAGGGAGGCCTGGCGTGCTGCGATTCATGGGGTCGCAAAGAGTCGGACACGACTGAGCAACTGATCTGATCTGATCTGATCTGTGCCTCTCCAAAATCTTCTGACTTACTATCAAAAGAAAGCCATTAACTTCATTTCACAAATTTACTTATTTTACAAAACCAAGGTTATTAACAAAAGGATAAACAAAACATAAATCACAGATCTATACATGGCTTAGTGAAAGTGTTGTGAATTTGGCACTAGTTTTCCTGAGCCATGTTGTATTTTCAGTCTCAGCCTAAGTCTGGGATATATTCTGCTGTTAAGATTGGCCTTGCCTCCTAATGTTACACTTGCTTTTTAACTAAGTGTTGACCAACTCTTTTGTCCCTTCTCTCCTACTCCAAACTCTCCTACCTCCTTTGACCATCTCTAAATCAATAGGATTCAGTTGGATAGTTGCATTAGATGGAGAGAAAAGCTACATAAATTTAGATCGCATATTAGACAGAATCAGTTCAGTTCAGTTCAGTTCAGTCGCTTGGTCGTGTCTGACTCTTTGCAACCCCACGGACGGCAGCACACCAGGCTTCCCTATCCATCACCAACTCCGGAGCTTATTCAAACTCATGTCCATCGAGTTGGTGATGCCATCCAACCATCTCATTCTCATCATCCAGAATGTTACTAGCTATAATAACATACTAAAAATGAAGACATTCTTTCTCTTCCCTCATTGTGTTCACTGTTATCACAACTCTATTTGCCTGTTAATGACAGAACATGGACTGAACAACTCTCTTAAGTTTGTCAAAATAATTATAGAATGATACAAAATAAATACAAATGAATATTCAAATACTTTTCTTAAGATACACCACTAGGAAAAAATTAGAAAGTGATGAGTCATTCATGAATAAATGAGTGAATGAGTTAACCTAAATCTTTATCTATAGATTTTTATTCAAATGGCAGGGGGAGAGGCAGAAGGATTACCCTGATCCCAGCACCTTACCACAATAATTATATTCCATTTAAATTTTTTTTAAAATTTCTAATAGAGAAAAATGATTCCAAATTAGACCAACATTAGGATTAAAGTACATATAATTATATGAGTTGTTATTTGAGTAATCTCCCCTGAGTAATAACCAGGGGATTTCTGTTAATATACCAATAAAGCAGAATATATAATCATTCAGGTTTCTCCTTTTTTTCAAGTAGTTTTCAATAGAAAATTCAGAATTCATAGGTACGATTCTGATGAGCACATAAAACATCTAAAAAATAATGCATAATATTTATGAATACTGATTTTAAATATGAAGTCTTGCTCCCTGAAAAGAAAACCAATCTACTATTTTACTAATAGATAATTTGAAAAAGAATGTTTTCCATGAAAATAAATGTGATTTTCTTTTACCTTTATCTCACGTACAATATGAGTCTAAACACAAAGGATCCTGAAGGAAAAAAAAAGCTTTAAAAAGATGTATGTTAAGTTCTTCTGCATAACTGATACATTAAAAATGTATAATTACAAAGTAAAATTTTTTCTTGTTCTCTTTAGCTTTAATAAATTAAAAGCTAATACCACATTTAAATACGCATTTTCCTTCTTCCCAGGCTCCTTGCCATACTCCATCTGGAATTTGGGCAAGGAAAATATCATAAATCATTTTCCACTTTTCCTCTCTCTGTATCTCTGCTCCCTACTCTGAACTCAAGCACAGGTATTCCACAAGGCGCCAGCTGGCAGCAGGTAAAATACATCTCTCCTCTTCTGAGAGCAGAGGATGATAAAACCCAGGAGTAATCATATACAGGTGACAAAACTCAATATAAAAACTCATGTCCATTAACAGAAAAATGGAATATAAATTCTAGGAGATTGTTATGATTCAATATTTTAAATTATGTTTGAATGATGTGCTTTCCAATGTGTCATTGACATTCATCTGAAACATGTAGAAGCAAAGTGAGAGTATCTTTCACAGCAATCTAAGCATTTATCTGGGTACAAATATTAAAGGATTCAGCATGAGTGAGGTTGCCTGCTGAGACAGAAACTGAAATGCCAGGAGGCATATTAAGAGCCATTGTAAATGATGCAATTCATGGCAGACAGCCATTTAGAAGCCTACATGCATTTACTGTTAACAGAAAACAGAAGTGGCAGCAAGAGATATACTGTTCCATTTCTCCATTCTTGACATGAATATCATTTATAATACAGAACATCACATATGCCCGAGTACCTTCCAGAAAACATTTCTATGTTATGTACAGTGGTAAAATAAAAATGAAATACATTACGAAAACCATGGCTTCATGATTAATATCATACATCTCAATCACTCAGCAAATTAGCAAATACCTCCCATACACTCAGGTGGCACAGTGGTAAAGAATCCACCTGCCAATGCAGGAGACACAAGATGTGGGTTCAATCCCTGGGTCGAAAAGATACCCTGGGGTAGGAAATGGCAACCCATCCAGTATTCTTGCCTGGACAATCCCATGGACTGCAGCCTGCCAGGCTCCTCTGTCACAGTCAGACATGAGCGACTAAGCACGCAGGCCCATGTATCCACCACAAGGTACTAGGTCCTATGGGTTATTCAGAGGGAGATAAAGACAGTTACTGCCCTCAAGGATTTTGACATATTAAAAGGCAAGACTTAAAAGGACAACCATCAACAAAAACACAAAATAAGACAGTACCTACTCTACTGTTAAATGATTTGTTTGAAAATATAAGTACTATATTATAGACTTCTGCACAACAAAGGAAACCATAAATAAGACAAATGACAATCTTCAGAATAAGAGAAAATATTTGCAAATGAAGTAACAGACAAAGGATTAATCTCCAAAATATATAAACAGCACATGGGCTCAATATCAAAAAAACAACCCGATCAAAAAAATGGGCAGAAGGGTTAAATAGACATCTCTCCAAAGAAGACATACAGATGGCCAAGAGGCACATGAAAAGATGCTCATCATCACTGATTATTAGAGATATGTAAATCAATACTACAATGAAGTATCATCTTATACCAGTCAGGAAGACTATCATCAAAAAGTCTACAAACAATAAATGCTGGAGAGGGTGTGGAGAAAAGGGAACCCTCCTATACTGTTGGTGGAAATGTAAATTGATATAGCCATTGTATAGAACAGTATGGAGATTCCTTAAAAAACTAAACAAAGAACTACCATATGACCCAGCAATTCCACTACTGGGCATGTGAAAGTATTAGCCACTTAGTCATGTGTGACTTTGCAACCCCATGGATTATAATCCACTAAGCTCCTCTGTCCATGGAATTCTCCAGGCAAGAATACTGGAGAGAATTGACATTTCCTTCTCCTGAGGATCTTCCCGACCCACGGATTGAACCTGGATCTCATGCACAGCAGGCAGACTTTAGCATCTGAGCCACCAGGGAAGCCCTACTGCTGAGCATATATCCTGAGAAAACATTAATCAAAGAGATACATGTACCCCAATGGTCATCACAGCACTATTTACAAAAGCCAGGTCATGGAAGCAACCCAGATGTCCATCGGCAGATGAATGAATAAAAATGTGGTACATATATGCAATAGAATATTACTTAGCCATAAAAAGGAATGAAATTGAGTTCGTTGTGATGTGGATAAACTACAGCCTTGTCATAAAGAGTGAAGTTAAGTCAGAAAAAGAAAAACCAATATCACTAATGCACATATATGGAATCTAGAAAAATGGTAGTGATGAACCTATTTTTCAGGGCAAGAACAGAGATGCAGATGAAGAGAATGGACTTATGAACAAAGCAGGGGAAGAAGAGGAGGGGCAAACTGAGTGAGCAGCATTTACATATGACATATATACACTACCATGTGTAAAATAGATGGCTAATGGGAAGCTGCTGTATAACACAGGGAGCTCAGCCTGGGGCTCTGTGACAACCTAGAGGGATGAGGGTGGGGTGAGAGGGAGGCTCAAGGGGAGGGGATATATGTATACTTATGGCTGATTCACATTGTTGTATGGCAGAAACCAACACAACATTGTAAAACAATTATCCTCCAATTAAAAATAAGTAAAAAAAAAACAAGTAGATGGGAATGTGATGATATCTATGGTGGCGAGGAGCAGGACAAATGACTGTACACTATTAACCTTGGTTAACAAACACAGAAAGGGAAAAAAAGGTGAGAGAAGTGAAACAGAACCGAATTGCTGCCAGGCACAGAGTAATGTGTGTATCATGCCTGTGAAGTAGCTATTTCTCTGACCATTTTATAAATGAAGAATCAAAAGCACAAAAAGAGGGAATCCTCTGGCACTCCAGTGATTAGGACTCGGCACTTTTACTTCTGAGGGCCCAGGTTCAATACCTAGCTGGCGAACAAAGATCCCACAAGCCACACAGTGTGGCCAAAAAAAGCTATATGCTAAAAGTACAAAAAGATTATGAGACAGGCAAGGTCGGGGGTTAAGCGATAGCTGAGCCTCTACTGTCTGTACAATATCATACACTGCTTCCCTTCCTTTATTCTTGTCCCACTAGGATTTAGTCCAATAAAAACTGTATTTTGTATTATAACGATAACTAATTTTAAGTAAGGGAAATTAAAGGGGAAAAGATAAATAGAAGGGATACTGAATGTCTGGGACAGAAACTCTACAGTTAATTAAAAAGCTTGAGGGGGAAAAAACTCTCCTTTAAAAACACAAAGCAGGAAGAAGTGTACCTTATTTTGGTAACCATGTTGCTATAGTAACAACATGGTGATACACAGAAGAGCTTTCAAAGTTACACTGGTAATAAAAGATATACAAGAATACAAAGGTCTATTAATGCTGTTGAATAAATATCAATCTCTATAACCTTGCCAGATCTGGTAATGAGAAACCCATGTAAACATTATTTATACCAATAGTAAAAAAGAGCTGTCAAATTCTAGTATTTACTATGTGTATGTGTCCACAGAGACAAAAGAATGGAAAAGAATATGCTCTATGCCTAAGTACTTTAGTCTGGAACACAATCTAGTGCTGGTAGAGGAGAAAAATGAAAAGATAATGAAAAGATTACCTGGTCTTAGGACTACATGGTATAAATAAAAGTTGTTCAGGTTTCTCAATGTTTAAGAAATCCATAATACAAATATCAGTATAATAAATTCATATCTATACATCTAGACTAAGAGAAACATGAAATAGATGTCCAGGTTTAAATTACTTGCTAATAACACTCTGTGTCTATTGGAGTCAATTTTCAGTGGCCTGAAAAGAACCAATGCTCTTCCAAATGGTACTCAACCTTTTCTTTCCAGTGCGCCCCATGCTCACATGCCCAAATACAGTCTCATCAGTAACAGCTTCTGTTTCACTGCAGAGATTCCCACTTGGCCCCAAAAGGTAAATCAGAATCCTAGGAGAGAAATGAAGGTTTGACAAGGTCCCTAGGTATTTGAAATAATTGTCTAGGTGCTGTGATTAGTCGCTCAGTCATGTCCAACTCTTTGTCTAAGAAGTATGCGCAAACAATGAGAGCTATAGTTTTCCATCAGTTCTTTGTTCTATAAAATCTTGATTACTCAAAATCCATTGTCCCAAACATTTTTAACATGTATGCCTCTTATATTGTTTCCATAAACAACAGAGAATACAGTACAAGTAGAAAAAGCTGAGCCTAGATATCTTAAAGACAAGACCTTAAAAAAACAAAAAATGGAGCTCTGGATAAGTTTCTTGAGACACTAATTTTTTCCTTCTTCGGGAATTAAAGTAAGCATGAATGTGTGATTTTCTGGAGGGAAATGTAATGCACAGAGAGGGAGGCCCTGCTAGTGTCTTCTTTCTTACAACTTCTGCAGCTGTTCAGTCACTAAGTCATGGCCGACTCTGCGAACCCGTGGACTGTAGACCACCAGACTCTCTCTGTCCATGGGATTTCCCAGGTAAGAGTACTGGAGAAGGTTGCCATGTCCTTCTCCAGGGGATCTTTCTGACTCAGGGATCAAACCTGGGTCTCCTGTGTCTCCTGCTTGGCAGGTGGATTCTTTACCACTGAGCCACCTGGGAAGCCCCTTCCTTACAACAGAACCTATTATTTCAGAAAGCAACAAGCCAACTCCCTGAAGTAAGTTCCCCAAACTACCCTGCAGTTGTGGGAAAGCTTCTGACCTCCTATCACAGGCACTTCCCCTGACAGCTTCTCTCTTCATATTTCTGCCTAGAAGTATACATTTGGCAGTGCAAAAGCCATCTTGAGATCATGAGGAGATCAGTATGAGACTGAAGGCCTACTCAATGAGAAAGATGTAATGAGAGATGGTAACAGCTAGATCCCTGGTGACATTCTGAGTTGCCTACACCCCTTTTTAACTCAAGAAATAAACAAATCCTTGTTCATGTAAGCTATTTGCTGCAGAAAGTGTTACTATCTGACATAACTGGTCTTTGAGGGAGGCAGTTTTGGCAGAGGAAGATGATGACTCACAAAATCTGCCACGTTTACCCTATTATCCTCTACTCCAGCCAGGTAAATCTATTCCTCCAACTGTCTTCATTTATAAACTCAGTGTCTCTATACTCTATTAATTTGATTCCAAACTGTGGGCTCTGAACCCTTGGTACCTACCTATGCCCTTTCCTTGAGCTGACTAGTCTAGACTTGACTTCTACAGCTTACCTGATTTGTGAGAATGGCCAACTATCAACAGAACTCCTAAGTCTAATTCCTTATAGACAGGCCTATCCTTTTGTTGCTCAAATTTCCACGGATCATCTCAATTTGGTGTAAGCAAGAGAAATTGAAAAGGAATTATTTAGCAGGCATGTAGTGATGCATATATCTAACTACTGACTTTTGTGAGCTAGCTATTAACATTGTTAAATTTTAAGTCATTACTTTAAAAAAAAATGTTCTTAGTTACTCAGAACAATATTTAATTTTACTAAAAAATCAACCCAAGGTCACAACCAAGATGGAGTAGCTCTTCGACTCCCAAGTCCATCTCTTAAGTAAAAAACCCTGATATCATATAATACAAGCACAGCAAAACCATGAAAGGCAAAAAGAAGATAGCAGATGGCCTACTGAATTCAAGATTTGAGAAACACCAAGGCAATGAGATTCCTGAGTTTTATTATTATCTCCCATTTATCCCAGATGAGTGTTATAGAAAGTTCCAACCCAGAACCACCAACAGCCAGAGACCAAAAAAAAAAAACCTTCAAAAAAGTCTGATCAACTTAGCTGATCAGATAAAGTGTGACTAAATAATTGAAAACAATCTTGGTAATATTCACCTTCTCAAGCCAAATATCAACTGTAAACTGTACCTCCCCAGCTCACAGTTTCAAGACAGACACAGCTGAGCAGAGTTGATATTCCATACCACCACAGCCCTGCCCTATTGATGCAGGTGGTGCACTCCAAGTCTCCTGGCTGGTGTAGTATCCGTGGGGTAAGCTAGGAGCTGATCTTTCATTCCCCTCTGTAGAAGCAAGACATGCTCCAACACTCCCCACCAGGGTAGTGTCAGTGGGGTCAATGGGGAGCTGAGCCTCCACCCCGACCCTGCACCAATGAATCCAAACAAAGTGGTACAAGTTGTTAGTAGTAAATAGTCCATTTTGAGCTTCCCAGGTAGCGCAGTGATAAAGAATCTGCCTGCCAACGTAAGAGATGCAGGAGATGCGGGTTTAACCCCTGGGTCAGGAATATCCCCTAGAGTAGGCAATGGCAACCCGTTCCAGTATTCTTGCCTGGAAAATTCCATGGACAGAGGAGCCTGGCGGGCTACAGTTTATGGGGTCATACAGAGTTGACATGATTGAGTGACTGAGCACACAGTCCACTTTTCTTATATTCTTGGTGTCAGTGAGGCCCAGTGGGGAATCAAACCCAACTGGCAGCAAAGAGACCAAAGGAAGCAGTGAAAAACAAGACTAGTGGCACTCTTATTCTGACTCCCTACACATATCCTGTCAGAGGGTTTCGGTTAGAAGCCTCTAACCCCACCCAGCATCAGTGAGATAGAAGAAGGTGGTGTGAGACAGAGTAGTCAGTTTGCTTCCCATCCTCTGGTGCCAGTGGGATGTGGAGGGAGCTGAGCCTTTATTCCCAGATGGCATCAGTAAGGCAGAATCAGGGCCAGCTGGCACCTAACTTCTCCCATCCTTTGGTATCAATGGGGCACAGAAAGAAGTCAAACTTCTGCCCCTACCCTGCTACAAAAAAGTGTCAGACAGCTCTTTGGTTCTCCCCTTCTGGTGTCAGTGAGTTCAGTGGGGAACTGATCTTATATTCCCATGCAGAGACACAAGAACCTGCAAGTCGGTGACTCACTTTTGCCAGAAAGGTGTGAGTGGGGCTAAGGGTGATAGGTTAACTTCAACTTCACCAGTCTGATACAAGGCAGGGGGAACCTTACTTTTGTTGTTTTTTTTGGTTTTGTTTTTTTTTTTTAGCACTCCCCCACCCCTACACCTGGAACCTTACTTTTGAAAAGTAGTATTTGTGGACACAGCAGGAAGCTGAACAAACACACCTATTTGGCTTTCATGCTTTACCACAACAAGGGGTTTTAATATATATATGTGTTTTAAATATATATATATATATATATATATAATAGGATCCAGAGTCTCATAGTGTAATTTCCAAAACAATTAGGACTCAACAGAAAATCACTCATCATGCCAGAACCATGAAAATCATAACATTAATTAGTAAAGATAATCAACAAACCCAGCATTGAGATGAATCAGATGTTGGAATTATTTGATAAGGATTATAAAGCAGCCATCATAAAAATTCTTTTAAAAGCAGTTAAAAATTCTCTTTAAACAAAAGAAAAAAATAGAAAATCTTAGCAAAGAAATATAAGTTAAAAAAACTAAGTAGAAATGATATAACTGAAATATAAAATAAGTGAAAGAAAAAAAGAAACAAACCTCATAGGACAGGCTCAACAGCAGAGTATAATGACAGAAAACAAAATCAGAGAATGTTAGGACAAATCAACAGAACTCACCCAATGTGGACAAGAATGAAAACAGAAAAAATAATTAACAGAGTCTCAGGGACCTGTGCGACAAAACAACAATAAAAAGCTAAAATTCATAAGATTAAAGTCAAAGAAAGAGAGAAGAAAGAGGAAGTATGATTAAATAATATTCAATAATGGCTGAAAACTTCTAATGGCAAAAGATATAAACCTACAGATGCAACAAGCTGTAGGAAAGATCCTTTTCTATACAAATAGAATAAACCCAAAGAAATCCATGTTAAGACCATCATAATTAAACCACAGACTATGATCAATTATGTATACATACTGCAATAATTAGAGCAACCTCTAAGAAACCTATACAAAGAAATATATTTAAAACACTATAAGTCAAGATATAATCCTAAAAAATGTTCAGCAAACCAATCTGAAAGTAAAAAGAGAAACAGAAGTAAGAGAACCAGAGGAAATAAACTGGACACAAATAAAATGGCATACATAAACCCTAACATATAAAAAATTACCTAAATATAAATGTAAATCTAAATACACCAATTAAAAGAGATAGGCAGAGTGGATTAAAAAAGAAATATTCTTCAAAAATATGTTGCCCAGAAGACTGACTTCAAATTCAATGACATAAGTAGGTTGAGAGTAAAATAATGGAAAAAGTATACCATGTAATAAACAGTTTTTAAAAGCAGTAGTTGCTATATTAATATCAGATAAAGTAGACTTCAGAGCAAAGAAAATTACTAGAGACAAAGAATACTACATAATGATACAACAATCAATCCAGGAAAACAAAAATTTTAGATATGTTCATACCAAACAAAAGAGTTACAAAATAAATGAAGCAAAAATTATAAAACTCAAAGAGAAATAGACAAATCCACAATCAGATTTGGGAACTTCCAATATTCCATTCTTAGCAACTGATAGACTCATTAGACAGAAAATCAGCAAGGAAATGAAAGAACTCAAAAACATCAATCACCAGGTTTTAATTGCCACTTTTAGAAAACTCCACCCAACAATAGCATTATACACATTTTTTCCCAAGTACCCATGGAACAGTCATCAAGGCAGATGCATATCTTTGGCAATAAAACAATTTTAACAAAATTTTAAAAGTTGAAATCATACAGATTATGTTCTCTGACCATAGTGGAATCAAACTAGAAAACATTAATAGAAATCTGACAGGAAAGTCTATAAACTCTTGGAAACTAAATAGCATACTTCTAAATAATCCATATGTCAAAGAAAAACTCTCAAAGGATAATTAAAGAATTATACAAAAACACACAGAACTGAATGAAAATGAAAATACAACATATCAGAGTGTGTGCAGCACAACTGAAGCAGTGAAGACAGTAAATCTGTAAGTGACACTTCCTAACATTTAAAGAAAAACCTGATTGAGCTTCTGTCAGAGGGAGGGGAAAAGCAAATATTTTAAATATGCCAGAGCTTTCTATTATGTTTAACACGGCCTTCCCTCAGGAGAAACTATTTTAGCAGACCTTAACCTACTGGGATAATATCTGAGCCTAACTGACCTGACAAAGGGAAAAACCCAGCTCTAGCTCATCCTAGAAATACTGTGTCACCTAAGGGCAGGGTGGGGGATGCAAAATCTGGCAACTGAGAAATATCTGTAAAGTTCACAGTCCACAGGCAAAGGCTCATGACAAGACTGAGACATAATCATAGGACTGCAGAATACGTCTCCTCCCTTGACATTACCACCACATTACTAAAGGTATATATTGCAATTCCTTTTACACCTTTATGTCTTGTCCACCTATCAACAAAAACTTATAGTGTATACTAAAAGGCAAAAAAGGAGTTTGAAGAGACTGAACAAGCATCAAAACTAGAGTGAGAGATGGCAGGAGTGTTAGAATGATCAGATCAGAAATTTTTTTAAATTATGATTAATGTGAAAGGAGATGTAATACAAAAAGGAGACAACATATAAAGAACAGATGGATAATATAAGCAGAGACATTGAACTTTGAAGAAAGAATCAAAAAGAAATTAGAGATTAAAAAAAAATACCGTTTAACAGAAACAAAGAATGCCTTTAACTGGCTCATTAGAATAGACATTACTGAGGAAAGAATCTCTGTGCCGGAGGATATGACAATAGAATTAAAAAGCTTCTAAAACTGAAAAGCAAAGAAAAAATTAAAAACATAATAGAATATCCAAGAACTCTGGGACAACTATAAAAGACATAACATTTGCCTAATAGGAATACCAGAAGTAGAAGATATAGAGAAAGGAAAAGAAGAAATATTTGAAATAATGATTGATAATTTCCTCTAAATTATAATAATGTCAGACACCAACCACAGATCCAGGAACTTCAGAGAATACCAAGCAGGATAAATGCCAACTAAGGCTTAGCATGGGCTTTCCTGGTGCCTCAGTGGTAAAGAATCCACCTGCAATGCAAGGAATCACAGAAGACACAGGCTCGAGTCCTGGGTCAGGAAGGTTCCCTGGAGGAGGGCATGGCAACCCGTATTCTTCCCTGGAGAATCCCATGGACAGAGGAGCATGGCAGGATATAGTCCATAGGGTCACAACGGGTTGGACATGACTGGAGTGACTGAGCACACATGCACATATATATTTATACATATATACATATTTATGTTTTCTATTTATAAGTAAAATAAACTGCAGCAATGATACAAGGGATGGGAGGGGAAAATTAGGAATATTTAGCTATTATAAGGCACTTGCACTACTGATGAAGCAGTGAAGTGTTACTTAAAAGTTGACTTGGATTAGTTATAAAAATATATCACAAACTCTGTGTGTTAGTTACTAGTTGTGTCCGACTCTTTGGGACCCCATGGACTGCAACCTGCCAGGCTCCTCCATTCATGAAATTTTCTAGTCAAGAATACTAGACTGGGTTGCCATTTCCTTCTCCAGGGGATCTTCCTGACCCAGGGATTGAACCTGGGTCTCCCTCATTGCAGGCAGACTCTTCACCATCTGAGCCACCAGGGAAGCCTCTAAAGCAACACCTTAAAAAGTGAGCAAAAGAAGTAGAACTGATATTCTGAAAAAGATAAAATGGAATTGTATTAAATGCTTGACTAAATCCACAAAAGACAGAAAAAAGTGTGGAAGACAAAAATAAGAACAAAGAAAAAGGGTGGCAAATAGAAAACAATAACCAAAAAATGATAGGTATTAATCCAACTATATCAGTCATTACTTTGATTATCAATGATTTAAATACACCGATTTAAAGACAGACTATCAGAGTAGGTCAACTATCACACTGTCTTCAAGAAACACATTTTAAATATAAAGACACACACAGACTAAAAATAAAGGGGTGTAAAAAGATACATCATGCTAACACTAAACAAAAGAAATTTCAGACAGAGAAGACTTCAAAACAAGGAACATTATCAGAAATAAAGAGGGGTATTATATAATGATAAAGGGGTCAGTGTTCTAAGAAGAGATAACAATCCTTAACAAGAGAGCTTAACAACAGAGCATGAAAATATTGGGTTGACACAAAAAGTTCCTTCAGATTTTTCCATAAGATGTTATGGAGAAACCCAAACAAACTTTTTGGCCAACCCAATATGTAAGGCAAAAGCTATAGAGCTACAAGGAAGAACAGATTAATTACTATTACAGTTGGAGACTTTAACACCTTTTTACCAAAAATGGACAGATCCAGGAGGCAGAAAATCTGTAAGTTGAACTCAATAGTATCATCAATCAACTGATATAAACTGACATGCATGGATGCCTTCACCCAAAAACAGCAGTACAATGCATTCTTCTCAAGCTCATATGAAGCATTCTCCAAGATAGACACATTCTGGACCATAAAATACATCTTAACAAATTTAAAGGAATAAAAAATCATACAATGTCTGCACTCAGACATCTAACAATGAGATGAAGTTAGAAATTAAACTGAAAGAGCTAGGAAATCCCAAAATACTTAGAGATTAACCAACACCCTTCTGATTAACAGATATATCAAAGAAGAAATCACAATGAAATTTAAAAATACTTTGAATTAAATGAAAGTGAAAATACAACTTCCTGAAATTTGTGGGATGTAGCAAAAGCAATGGTTACAGGGAAATTTATGGCACTGAAAACATTTATTTGAAAAGAAATATCTAAAATCAGCAATTTAAACTTCCACTTTAGGAAACTAGAAAAGGAAGAGCAAATTAAATCCAAAGTAAGCAGAAGAAAAGAAATAATAATAATTTATATAACTACAATAAAAATTTTACCAGAAGTCAATAAAATTGAAGTAGGAAATCAACAGAGAAAAAAATCAATAAAACCAAAAGCTGGTTCTTTGAAAATATCAGTAAGATTTATAATCTTCAGATAAGGTGAACAAAGGAAAAGGGAGAAGATTACAAATTGCTGATATCAGAAGTTAAAGAGAAATCATCAATAGAGATCCCTCAAAAAACTAAAAATATATGATCCAGCAATTCCACTCCTGGATATAGAACCAAAGGAAACAAAATCATTAATTCAAAAAGATACATACACTCCAATATTCAAAGCAGCATTATTTACAATAGACAAAATATGAAACTTACCTAAGTGTCCATCAAGAGATGTATGAATAAAGAAGAGGTGTTATAGTTATACAATAGAATACTACTCAGCCATAAAAAAAAAATGAAAATTTTCCATTTGTAACAATGTGGATAGACTTGGAGGGCATTATGCTAAATGAAATAAGTCAGACAGAGAAAACACGAATAACATATCACTTATGTGTGGAAACTAAAACACAAAAAAAGCTAATGAATATAACAAAATGAAAACAGAATCACAGAGAACAAACTAGTGGTTACCAGCAGGGAGAGAAAAGGAGACAATACAAAGGTGGGGGATACAGAGATATAAACTAATATGTATAAAATAAACTAAAAGGATATACTATACGACATGGAATACAGCCAATATTTTATAATAACTATAAGTGGAGTTGTAACCTCTAAAAAGTATAAATCACTATGCTATACAACTGTAACATATAATATTATACATCAACTATACCTCAACAGAAAAAGAAAAAAGTACAAAAAATTTTAAAAAGAAATACCATGAATAACTCTATGCCCACAAATTTGATCACCAAGATAAAATAAATCAATTCCTTGAAGAAATGCTAAAACTCACACAAGAACAGACAATCTAAACATAGCTTAACCATAAAAAAAATTTCAAAAAAGTTTCATCAATAAACTTCCAAAACAGCACTAGGCCCAAATGGAGTCACTGGTAAATTCTACCAAATATTTAAGGAAAAAATTATGTCCATTCTCTCTTCCAAAAGATTGAGAATATTTCCCAACTCATTTAATGAGGCCAGCATTACCCTAATGCTAAACCATACAAAGGAATTACAAGAAAATTACAGATCAATATCTCTCATGAACATGGAAGTAAAGTCCTCAGCAAAATATTAAAATATGTAAAAATCAATTATATACCACAACCAAATGGGATTTATTCCAGGTATCAAAGCTGGTTCAACAGTCAAAAACCAATTAGTCTATCACATTAACAGGCTAAAGAAAAATCACACAAGCATTTCAACAGGTGCAGAAAAAACATTTGATAAAATCCAACATCCATTCAAGATAAAACTCTCAGCAAACTAGGATAAAGAAAAAATTCCTCACTTTTATAAAAAAAAAATTTAGGTAATTCCCTGAAGTTTCAGTGGTTAGGACTCTGTGCTTCCACTGTAGGGGGCACAGGGTTGATCCCTCGTGAGGGAACTAAGATCCCAAATGCTGCACAGCACAGACAAAAAAAAAATTACAAAAAATCTACAGTTCATGTCATATTTAATAGCGGAAAACTTGAAGGCTTCCTGCTGAGAGCAAGAACAAGATGTCTCCTCTAACTACTGCTATTTAACATTGTATATGAAGTCCCAACTTGTTCAGGAAGACAAGAAAATATAGGTATACAGATTAGGAAAGAAGAAATTAAACTTTGTTCACAGACGATATGATCACCTATACAAACAAACTGAAAAAATCAACAAACTCCTGGAACTAACAAGTACTTTTAGAAAGGCTCCAAGATAGAAAGTTAATTACACAAAAGTCAGTAACTTTCTTATATACCATGAACACATGAAGTTAAAAATCATTACCATTTACATTAGTGCCTTCCAAAAATGTAGGTATGAGGTGCAAACTGATGAAATATATATAAGAATTATATGAGGAAAACTATAAAACTCATATGAACAAAAACAAAGAAGAACTAAACAAAAGACATATTCCATGTCTGTGGATTATTAAGATTCAACATTGTCAAGACATCAATTCTTCTCAACTTGATCTACAGATTTAATTCATTTCCAAGCAAAATCCCAAATAAGTTATTTTGTGGATATGGACAAATTCTGAAATTTACATAGAGAGGAAAAAGATCCCGAATAGACAACTCAATATTGAAGGAAAAGAGCAAAGTTGAAAGACTGACAAAATCTGCCTTTAAGACTTAGTATAAAGCTACACAATATTAAAGATAGTGTAGTTTTGGTGGAAGAATAGACAAATAGATGAACGGAACAGAACAGAATCCATAAATGGAACCAAATAAATATATGGTCAACTGATCTTTGACAAAGGAGCAATGGCAATGTAATGGAGCAAGGATGGTCTTTTTAAACTGGAAACAACTAGACAACATCCTCATGCCCCCTCCTCCATCCTCAAAAAAAGGATTCTAGACACAGGTCATACACACTTCACAAATATCAACTCAAATATGTATATTTGAGTTGATATAACATACAAACTGCAAAACTCCTATAAGGTAACATAGAAGAAAACCTAGATGACCTTGAGTACAGCAGTGACTTTTTAAATATAACACCAAAGGCAAGATTCATGAAATAAACAAGAAGCAGGACTTCATTAAATTTTAAAACTTCTGGTCTACAAAAGAGAATATCAAGAGAAGTGGAAGATGAGCCACATACTGGGAGAAAATATTTGCAAAAGACATCTGATAAAGAACTATTGTCTAAAATATACAAAGAACTATTAACACTCAACAATAAGAAAACAAGCAATATGATTTAAAATAGGCAAAAGACCTGAACGAACACCTCAGAAAAGGAGACATACAGATAGCAGACATAATAAAATATATTCAACCTCATATGTCTTCAAGGAATTGTAAATTAAAACACAAGATACTATCACATACCTATTAGAATGGTGAAAATCCAAAACCCCAACGACACCAAAGGTTGGTGAGAATTTGGTAACAGGAACTCTCATTCATTGCTGCTGGGAATGCAGAATGAGAGAGCCACTCTGAAGACAATTTGGTAGCTCCTCACAAAATTATACATACTTTTACTATATGATTTAGTAATCATACTCTTTGGTATTTACCCAAAGGAGCTGAAAATACATGTCCACACAAAAACCTACACATAGATATTTCCAGCAGCTTTATTCATAACTGCCAAAATTTGGAAGCAACCTAGGTGTCCTTCAGTTTGGTGAATGGATAAACTGTGGTTCATCCAGAGAATGGAATATTATTCAGTCCCAAAAAAAAGAAACAAGCTATAAAGCCTTCTGAAAACACATGGAGTAAATTTAAATGTATATTACTAACTGAAAGATGCTAATTTTTAGAAAGTTACACACTATAGTACTCTAACCATATGACATTCTCTTTCTTCTGCAGTCATGTCTGACTCTTTGCAACCCCATGAGATTCTCCAGGCAACACTGCTGGAGTGGGCTGCCATGCTCTCCTCCAGAGGATCTTTCCAACCCAGGGATCAAACTTGTATCTCCTGCATTGGCAGGCGGGTTCTTTACCACTAGTGTCACCTGGGAAGCCCATTTTGTTTTGGGGTACAGCCAATTAACAATGTAATAGTTTCAGGTGAACAGCAAAGGGACTCAGCCACACATATACATGTATCCATTCTCCCCCAAACACCCCTCCCATACAGGCTGCCACATAACATTAAGCAGAGTTTCATATGCTACATAGTAGGTCTTTTTTGGTTATCCATTTTAAAAGTAGCAGTGTGTCCATGTCAATCATCCCAAACTTCCTAACTATTCCTTCCCCACCTCCTTCCACCAGCAAAAAGTTCATTCTTTAAGTCTGTGAGTCTGTTTCTATTTTGTGAGTAAATTCATTGGCATCATTTCTTTTTAGATTCCATATATAAGAGATGTCATATAGTATTTCTCCTTCTCTGACTTATTTCACTCAGTATTACACTCTTTAGGTCCATCCATGTTGTTGTAAATGGCATTATCTCATTCTTTTTAAAGGTTGAGTAATATTCTATTGTATGCGTGTACCATATCTTCTTTATGCATTCTTCTGTCAATGGACATTTTCAACAATATGACATATTGAAAAAGGCAAAACTATGGAGACAGCAATGGAACAGTGATTGCCCATCCTTAGAGTGGAGGGAGGGACAAACAGGCAGAACACAGGATCTCTAGGGCAGCATTATCTATTCTGTATGATACTACAATGGTAGATATATGGTATTTAATATTTGTCAAAACCCATGGAATGTACAACATCAAAGGGGCTCTGTGACAATCTAGAAGGGTGGGATGCGGAGGGAGATGGGAGGGAGGTCCAGAAGGGAGGGGACATGGGGACATGGGACTGATTCTTGTTGATGTATGACAGAAAACCACAAAATTCTGTAAAGCAATTATCCTTCAATTAAAAAAATAAATAAAGTGGCAAAAAAAAAAGCTAACTTTAATGTAAAACCATGTATTTGCGGTGATAATGATGTACCAAGACAAGCTCATTAACTATAACAAATGTTTCTCTGTGATATGGGTTGTATATAATGAGAGAAGTTATAGGTGTGTTGTTGTTTGGTTGCTAAGTCATTTCCAACTCTTTTGTGACCCTATGGACTGTAGTCCACCAGGTTCCTCTGTCCATGGAATTCTCCATGGAAGAATATTGGAGTGCATAGCCATTTCCTTTTCTAGGAGATCTTTCCAACCCAGGGATTAAACCTGTATCTCCTGCATTACAGGTGGATCCGTTACTGCTGAGCCACCAGGGAAGCCCTTATAGGTGTATAGGAACAAAAAATAAATAAATATTTATAAAAGAACAATAAAAAACATGAAATCATAAATCCAACTAATAAACAGATTAAAAGACTTACCAAAACAATACCATAAAAATTTTAAATATATGTTGTTTTTCAACTTGCTTGAATCTAGGTTAGCAAAAGCCAGAACAAGTTTCTGTTGTTTGCAACCAAAAGGACTTGACACAGAACCCTTTCCAGAATTCGGCATATTTTTTTTTAATTTATACCAAAAAAAAAATACAATAAACAATAAGATAAACCATGAGAAAATACTAGCAATGTGTAAATAAAGTATAAGTCCATATTATATTAAAAACTCCTTAACATAAACAAAAACGTAGAAATAGCACCATAGAAATTTGGACAATATATATGAACAAGTAATTCATAAAAGAAGAAATATACATATCTAATAAACATATGAAAAAAAATTCAACCTCACTAGCAATAAAGAACCCCACTGCAGTACTCTTGCCTGGAAAATCCCATGGATGGCGGAGCCTGGTAGGCTGCGGTCCATGGGGTCGCTAAGAGTCGGATACGACTGAGCGACTTCACTTTCACTTTTCACTTTCATGCATTGGAGAAGGAAATGGCAACCCACTCCAGTGTTCTTGCCTGGAGAATCCCAGGGACCGCGGAGCCTGGTGGGCTGCCGTCTATGGGGTCGCACAGAGTCGGACACAACTGAAGTGACATAGCAGCAGCAGCAGCAATAAAGAAACACAAATTAAATAATCATGAAGTAACTTTTTTTTTTACCAAGAAAAAAAGTGAAAATTTGAGAAAACTTAAGAAAATTCCAATACTAACAAGATCTAAGAAAATGGCCACTTTATAAACTATTGGTCAAATATAAATTAACCCTGTCTTCTCAAAGGACAATTTGGAATAATGTCCATCAAAATCTTAAATTGGCATTTACTTTCTTTTCAGCAAATTCACTTCCAGGAATTTATCCTATAGAAAAACACATGTACACAAGAATATAAATATAAATACCATGTGTAGTCATAAATACTGGAAATAATCTAAACGTTGAAAAGAGAAATGGTTCAGTAAATTATGGCATATTCTTAGTAAGGAAGACATTGTAGCACTTAAGAATAAGATAGATCTATATGTATAACATGGAACAATTTCCAGAATATAAAATTAAGTGGTAAAAATCACACATACTTTTAATATATTACTTATATTAAAAACTAGTCTATTGAAAAATAGTTTTAAAACTACATAGCTTAAATATAATACATTACAAATATTTTTTAAATATATCTTTAATAAAGCTTAAGGAACAATGAAGGATCTAGAAACACACACCAAACCATTAAAAGTATTACTTTTTATTTCCAGTGAAAGTAATCAGAAGAATAAAAAAGGACTTTCTTGAAATTTTTTCTATATATTTCTTTTATTTTGTATGTTTACACAGTATTCATATAATTACTAAAGAAAGTAAACTATAACACTAAACAAAAGAATCTGACAAGCAAAAACCCTCCGTATTTAAATTTTTAAACTAAATAATTTTTTTTATTTTTCCACTCAAATATGATTAAATACTTTTTCAGACCTGAAATTCAAGAAAATAAAACTTTCCTAGCCAAAGACTAAGAACTGATATTTAATATAATTATTTAAATTTGTAATAAAATTTAAGACAAGTACTTAATCCTAAGAGATTTAAGAAAACTTCTACAAGGATATAATGTTCAATATATTCATTAGTTCATTGCTTATTACATCAACTGTTAATATTTTAAAGTGGAAAAATAGTCATTCAAAGGAAAAGTCATGAAACAACAGCAAAAATCCTTTGTATTATATAAGCTCCATGAGGTGTCTTTAGGCAGAATAAATTGCTGATTGGACTTGACCAGCATTAGGAATTCAATCTCTGATTTTACCATTTAGATTTATAGAATAAGGTTTCCATGTTATGCAAAGGTTGCCAAAACATTAAAACTGGCACATGATTCTAAATCAATAAAGCTGGAATAAAATCAGCTTTACTGATTTAGAATCATGTGCCAGTTTTAATGTTTTGGCAACCTTTGCATAACATGAAAACTTTATTCTATAAATCTAAATGGTCAAGGACATCTAAAAAAAAATTAGATATAAAAATTATCAAAATTCATCTGATTTTTATAGACAAAACTTTCTTATGATAAAATTAAGATATAAATCTGGAGAAAAGTAAAAGTCAACCCATCTCAACCTATAGTTACTGAATTAATTGGTTTCTAGTTATTCAGATGGATAGAGGAGGCTGGCAGGCTACAGTCCATGGGTCACAAGAGTTAGTTATGACTTAGCGACTAAACCACCACCACCAATGATTCAGATAGAAACACAGCCTCAAAGGAATATTCAGATTATATCTAGGAATTATACTTAGTAATCAGTAATAATTAATGAACAAATTCAAATGTACCAAGGCATAAATTATACTTAATATAGAGAAATTCTAGAAAAACAAAAGTCAAATCTATTTTCTGTACTTTTCTTCCAAACTAAATAAATGATAGAAAAGAATAACATACTCTAACCTTTCTGTTTGGGATTCATTGTCAATTTTGTACTGTTCAAAATCTTGGCTAAGAGACTGTAGTTTTTCTTGAAGTCTCTTTTCACGTTCTATACTTCCTTGATAAAATTTCATCTCTTTTTCCACTGCTTTTACTTTTTCTTCCATAGCCTTAAACTCATGTAGAATTAGATAGCTGACTCCACAGTACTTACAAACTTTTTCTTCAGGAGACATCTATAAAATAGAACATACATTTACTGAAATGATATTTTTTTATTTCTAAAAAATAAAGTTCAACTGAAGATGTTATTACAACCATCTTGGCCAAATAAAGTAAATGTATATTATGCTCTGCCGTGGACTAATAATTACAACACTTCATAAAATTTTAAAAAATGGCATGATATTGACTCTAACAAAATCTTGAAATTAGAATAGGGTCTTTCAGAGTAATAATTTCTCCACAGTATCTCTAAAAAATATTTACCCTTGAAATATCTGCCATAAGATAAAACTTTTTGATGAAAATATCTTTACAATTCTTGTTTTAAGATGAATTTTCCCTGATATGGGAAGAAATCACTGGCCTTTCACTGCCAACTGCACTGTGATCCTGGAGATGGCTCTTAGCTTATTCAGACTTCATTTTCCTCATTTATACAATTATGGCATTGGGCCAAATGAGTTCTCAGTTCCTGTTCAGTTTTAACATTTTATGTTTTGCACAGAATTTAACATTCTGTCATAAAACCACAAATAGAAGAAACACTTTGAACTTAATCTCTTCTCCCTAATCAGTTCTTTTCCCCCTCGGGTAGGTATAGTTATACCTATTTAACAGATAAGAACATAGGGACTACTGAAGTTAAATAACCAGCTGATAAGTGGAGAAGCTGACATTAAACCCAAGTCTATTTTAAAACCAGCACTTATGCCTGTAATCATTTGTATCATATTTATCTACCATGTGAATGTCTGCTAAATTCTCTTACTTCCTTCAGATAAAATGCTTATATATCTTTGGCCAGATACAGGGAGTGAAAAATAGAATTTTAGTGAAGTCAAGAGAGACGTAATTCTTTTTTCTGTATCAAGTATACAAATATTCCTCAAGCAGCCTCTACCTGTCTTACTTTTCATAAAGATAAGACAGATTCAGTAAACATTTGCTTCAGGGCACTAAAACTAAAGCAACTCTTGGACTATACAAAGAATGCTTACTCTTAATGCAACTTTGTTAAGACTATAGAAACTGCTTCTATAACTAAGAGTAATGCCACCATATATGCCTATCAATGTCATCTACCATATGTGCCTATCCATGCCATTATAAAAGAGTTACTTGACACAAACTAATAATAACTTTTATAGTTATTTTCATTTAAACTTAATAAAAATTTCAAATTAAAAACTATGATATAATACTACAAGATACAGATGAATGAGTACATCAGTCATTTAACTGCGACTGACACCAAATTTATAGATTTATGAAACAAGTTTGAAAGAAATCATAAAGATAACCTGGCTCAAGCATGGATCTGTTCATTGAGACTATTCCAACCTAGATAAGTTGTTATCCAGAGTCTATCTCAGCACTCAAAAATGATGGGAAACTACTTTGTAAAACAGCCTGTTTCATCTTCTGATGGTTTTGTCTATGAGGGAATTCTTTCTCATGCTGGTCCCAAATCTGCTTCCTGGAGCATCCACAGTCCTAGACCACCTAGTAACCATAAGGAATAACCAGATCTTTTTCTAATATTTAAAGACGGCTATTAGGAACACTACACATCTTTTAATTCTTTAGGTCAACACTTTCAATTCCTTCAGCTATTTCACATAATGACGGTTTTGAATTTCTTTCTCAGTCTAGATAATTTTATCTAAACATGTTCCAGTGTTCTATATCTATTTCAAAATATGGAGTCCAGAATTGAATACTACTGTTGGTCTCATTAAAGCAGAATAAGAGTGGACCCGTATTTCCCTCATTATAAGATCTCAATAATACCATTAGTAACATAATTTAATACAATCAGATCACAATGGTCTTCTGTATTTTTATCAATTATATGTTGCTATTATATACTATAACTGGCTTTTATGTTAAATAAAACCCCTACCCAAAAACACTGCAGTGTAAAACCATGTCCCATTATACTGAATATACCAAGTCATTCCTTCCCACTATGTCCCCTTTTGTAGAGAATCCACCTTCCATAGTCCTGGCTACTCTGGTAATATGACTAAAACCCCCTCCAACAATCCACCCTAGCATGGCTGAGTGATGAATGAAGGTTGGACATCTAACCTAGAAAAACCAAGTCCTGAGCTGAGATGAGCCAGCTGAGACTGTAAGTGTTGAAGACCAGGCAATTAGGATATCTTTAGCACAGCCAGAATATATAAGGATCACATGCAAGGTACAGAGTAAGCCACATTACTGGGATGAAAGAGAATAAGCAAACACACAGAGAGAAGATGAGAAAAAGACATTGCAGATCCAGTGTAAGAGAGAAAGAAATTGGAACCAGTACTGTCTCACACCCAGTGACCTTCCACTTCCTTACTCCAATCCCTGCTAAGACCTAATTGCCCTACTTGCCTTTCGGAATCCATACCCCATATTCTCCCACTATTCTCACTTTTCCCCCTAAAGCTACCTATTCCTTACAACCAATAGCCCTCATTCTCTTATGTGAGCATTTAGCTTTTCAGATGCAAGTGCAGAAAAACAAATATAATTGTAAATATAAATAAATAAATAAATTTTAATGTATATACATACATGTGTATGTATGTATGTATGTTTTAGACTCAAACTTTAGTTAAGTGACTCTGTATCCAGAAAATCCTAAGCTTTGTATATTCTGCAAACTGATTCTGGCAAGTTGTTTTATCCATCTAATTTATTGATAAAGAATGTTGAATATGAGTTCTACCCTCAATATAAGGTTGAGGGCAGAACTCTATAGCTTGTCATATCTGCTTGGTTTGGTCTGGGGGTGGTTTAGTTGCTAAGTCATGTCCGACTCTTGTAACACCATGGACTGTAGCCCACCAGGCTCCTCTGTCCATAAGATTCTCCAGGCAAGAATACTGGAATGGGTTGCCATTTCCTTCTCATATCTGCTTGCTGCTACTGCTAAGTCGCTTCAGTCGTGTCCGACTCTGTGCGACCCCATAGACGGCAGCCCACTAGGCACATCTGTCCCTGGGATTCTCCAGGCAAGAACACTGGAGTGGGTTGCCATTTCCTTCTCCAATGCATGAAAGTGAAAAGTGAAAAGTGAAAGGGAAGTCTCTGAGTCGTGCCCAACTCTTAGCGACCCCATGGGCTGGAGCCTACCAGGCTCCTCCGTCCATGGGATTTTCCAGGCAAGAGTACTGGAGTGGGGTGCCATTGCCTTCTCCATATCTGCTTGGTTAATACTAAATCCATTACTCAGCACATTACAGATACAGTGTTTCAACTGGTTGCTAAACAACCCAATGACTTGTATAACCTGTCTATATTTATTCATATGGCCTTTAGGAATATTAAGACAAACTTTGTCAAATGCCTTCATAAATTCCATATATTCTATGTCAACTACAGTCCCTAAATATAGTGACTCTGCACAAAATGGAATGGCAAAGCCTAAATGCTAGTTCTGTTCAAGAATATAAAATTGGCTCAAGGGTTATTGTCTTCTCTAACATATGCTCACAAATTGCCCTTTAATATAGTCTAGAATCTTGTCTGGGAGTTCACTGGTAGTAATTTATGGTCATTCTATACGTGGAATGGTATTTGTATGTTATCCTCTTACTCTCTACATGTTTTCAAAGATCATCAAGAGTGGCTCGGCAATCCTACTGAAATATACTATCAGTCCCCAGGAATATAAATCATCCAAGTCAAGAGACCTGAACTAATGCAGAACATACGCATATTTTCTTACAGTCCCTTTGCCCATCATGAGTTTTGGTTCCTTCTCATCAATTTAAAAATTCTTACTCTAAAGAACTTCATCCTTAGCCTATTAATCACAGTTCTTTCCCTGCTCCTGGGAAAATGTCATGTCCTTATTTTAAAGAAAACTCTTGCTGGATAGAGCTTATTTGTAGCCTGACGTACAAAACACAAATTGTATAAACTTCAAAATTTTGAACATTATTAGAATGTTATTCCACCATAGCAAGCGTGGTGGGAAAAGCTGAAATAAGTGAAATATACATGCTATAAAACAGGCTTCTAGATGTTCAGCATAGGAAGCCAAAATATGATATTTACTATAATCTAGGAAACAAAACAATTACAAAATAAATAATAAATCCATAAGAGTAGTCTCTAGGTTTCATTTAGTACAACCTAAGTCACTGATGATCTACATGAAACAAGTATACTGAACAAAGGTTTCAGTGCTATTAAATTGTAAATAGTTTTCGGTAAGTAAAACTGCAACAGTAAAATATAATAACACTTTCAAACTCTTTGTATCTGTATAGGCTAATTACTTAGGACATTTCTGTGAAACTTGAGAAGATATGAAATACTATAATTATGTTCCAAATGAAGTAAGTAAACCTTAGCTGTTTCTTGTGAAATATAATTTGCGCTTCATTCTTATAACTTGGTGTTGTATCATGTCGTTTTGTAAGTAAAATAATGACATGTTGTCATTCTTGAGAAAAGAGCTATCATTAGCAGGATGTTTTTGCTTTTTACAAGATGCACTTTGGAGGAGGCATCAACAAATGCAGTATATTAAACAAATGCGGAGCCATTTAAAAATAAATTGTAAACTATACTTTTCAAATGCAATATTTGTACTTTTCAAATTATAGTTATTTAATATAAAAATGATGCAAATTTTTTAAAAGGTTAAATTAGGCTTCAGATCCTTTTCAAAGCTCCTAACTATGCTTCAAGTGGAAAAAACACTCAGTAACCTCCTAGTGCCCAAGTGAAGCATTCTCTGCTCAAAAAATTGTTCTCCCTTCCTTTCCCCACCCAATCCATGCTTTCTATGCTTGCATAAGGAGGAAAGAAATAGGAAAAATTTCACTGCTGAAAAAATGACAGCACATATAAAATGCTAACCTTTCTAATAAGTTTTACATTAAAAAAGATACCTTTACTCAAAGATAGTGAATTTAGTCTAGCTAGTGAATTTCATTCAGATTGGGAGAAACATTTTCAGACAGAACAGAAGACTTTTTGAGTCATTAGTAACACAGGCCGCCTGACCAGTTCATAAGGCCATCAAAACCCTTCCTTTCAATAAGTCAACTGGCAGTACTACCAACTTAAAAACCACTTTGGTAAAGACCATCTACCCAAAACCCCTATTTCCAGCAATATGTGCTTTTCTAATATATAAACAGTACTGTTCTCAAATTTATACGAAAAAGCAAAGGAACTAGAAAAGCTAAAAGAGTACTGAAAAACAAGAATAAAGTGGGAAAAGTATTTTACCTGATTTCAAGGTAAATCTATATTGCTACAGATTATTACAAGGTAAATACTCTATTGCTACAGTAATCAATACAACGTGGTATTGGTCAAAGGATAGATGCAAAGATCAAATGGAATAGAACAGAAAACCCAGAAATAGATCAAAATAAATATGCCAAACTGATTTTTGGCAGAGGTACAAAAAGCAATTCAGTAAAGGAAAAACCACCTTTTCAACAAATGGTCTTGGAACAATTGGATACCCATAGATTAAAAATAATAATAAAAATAAAAGGATTTCAAACTAAACCTCACACTCCATTAACTTAATTAACTTACAGTGGGTCATGGACTAAAATGAACAACATAAAAATACGATTTTAGAAGAAAAAAGCCTAGGAAGAAATCCTCAGGATCTAAACTAGGCACAGTTTTTACACTTGATACCAAAAGCATGATCTATAGAAGGAAAAACTGATAATCTGAATTGCAAAATTTAAAACTTCTGCTCTATAAAACACTCTGTAAAGAGGATGAAATGACAAGCTACAGACTTGGAAAAGAAGATATGCAAGCCACATATTTGACAATGGACAAGTACCTAGGTCATATAAAGAACTCTCAAAACTCAACAGTTAAAAAAAAATCAAATTAGAAAATGGTTAAGAGATAGATCACCTAAAAGGACACATGGATGCCAAATAAGCACATGAAAAAATAGTCAATATCATTAGTCATTAAGAAAATGCAAATTAAGACAACAATAAGCTATCACGGCACACCTATAAGAAAGATTATAATAAAAATTAATGACAGTGGCACAATATATTTAAAGTGATAAAAGGGAAAAAACTGCAACCAAGAATACTCTATCCAGGAAGGCTTTCATTCAGATTTGATGGAGAGATCAAACGTTTTACAGACAAGCAAAAGCTAAAAGAGCTTAACACCACCAAGCCAACTTTAAAAGAAATGTTAATGTGATTTCTATAAGTAAAAAAGAAAAAAAGGCCACAACTAGAAATATGAATATTACAAAGAGAAAAAGCTCATTGGTACAGGCAAATATATAGTAAAGAAAGGAAATGAACCAGAAATAAAGGTTGTAGAAAAGTTAAAAAACAAAAGTAAGAAAATCATCTATACCCAAAATAGGCAGTTAAGAGATACACAAAACAATCAGATGTGAAATATTGTGTTAAAGAGAGTAATAATGAGGGGAGGAGAGTACAAATGCAAGGGTGTTAAAATACATTTGAAATTAAAAGGTCTACAATTTAAGACCATATCAGTTCAGTTCAGTTGCTCAGTCATGTCCAACTCTTTGCAACCCCATGAACCACAGCACGCCAGGCCTCCCTGTCCATCACCAATTCCCGGAGTCCACCCAAACCCATGTCCATTGAGTTGGTGATGCCATCCAACCATCTCATCCTCTGTTGTTCCCTTCTGCTCCTGCCCTCAATCTTTCCCAGCATCAAGGTCTTTTCAAATGAGTCAACTCTTCACATCAGGTGGCCAAAGTATTGGAGTTTCAGCTTCAACATCAGTCCTTCCAATGAAAACCTAGGACTGATCTCCTTTAGGACGGACTGGTTGGATCTCCTTGCAGTCCAAGGGCTCAAGAGTCTTCTCCAACACCACATTTCAAAAGCATCAATTCTTCGGCATTCAGCTTTCTTCACAGTCCAACTCTCACATCCATACATGACTACTGGAAAAACCATAGCCTTGATTAGATGGACCTTTGTTGGCAAAGCAATATCTCTGCTTTTTAATATGCTGTCTAGGTTGGTCATAACTTTCCTTCTAAGGAGTAAGCATCTTTTAATTTCATGGCTGCAATCACCATCTGCAATGATTTTGGAGCCCAGAAAAATAGTCAGCCACTATATATATATATATATCTCTGCTGCTGCTGCTAAGTCACTTCAGTTGTGTCCAACTGTGTGCAACCCCATAGACTGTAACCCACCAGGCTCCTCCATCCCTGGGATTCTCCAGGCCAGAACACTGGATTGGGTTGCCATTTCCTTTTCCAACACATGCATGCATGCTAAGTCACTTCAGTCGTGTCTGACTCTGTGCAACCCTATGGACAGCAGTCCACCAGGCTCCTCTGTCTAAGGGATTCTCTAGGCAAGAATACTGGAATGGGTTGCCATTTCCATATATATACATATATATATATAGCTATATATAAGCCTCATGGTAAACCACAAACCAAAAACTGATAATAGGTACAAACATACACACACAAAAAGGAATCCAAACACAGCACTAAAGATAGTCATCAAACCACAAGAGAAAAGAACAAAAAAAGAAGAAAGAAACAACAAAGATCTGAAAAAATTAACAAAATGCCAATAAGAACATAGATATCAATAATTACTTTAAATATAACTGGATTAAATGCTCCAATCAAAACACCTTGAGTGGCTCAATGGAAACAAAAACCAGATCAGTATATATGCTGCCTACAACAGTCTCACTTCAGACTTAAAGACACAAACAGATTGAAAATGAAGGGATAGAAAAAGGTATTCATTGCAAATGGAAATCAAAAGAAAGCCAGGTTGGCAATACCTACATAAGATAAAATCGGCTTTAAAATAAAGAATGTTACAAGAGACAAAGACATTAAATGATCAAGTGCTAAATCCAAGAACATATAATAATCACAAATATATATAAGCCCTAATAAAGCAGCATCTAAATACATAAAGCAAATACTAACAGATATAAAGGAAGGAATTGACAGTAATACAATAATAGTAGGGGATTTAACATCACACTTACATCAATGGACAGATCATCCAAGCAGAAAATTAATTAGGAAACACTGGCCTTAAATTACAAACTAAACCAGATGAACTTAATAGATATATGAACTTAATAGAACATACACCATCACAAATCAGAAGAATATGCTTCTTTTCAAGTGTCTGGAAACATTCTCCAGGACAGTTCACATACTAGGCCACAAAACAAAACTTGGAAAATTTAAGAAAACTGAAATCATATCAAGTATCTTTTCCAACCACAATAGTATGAGACTACAAATCAATTACAATGGAAAAAACTTTAAAAAAAAAAAAATGTGGAGGCTAAAGAATATACTACTAAACAACCAATGGTTCACTGGAGAAATAAAAAAAGAAATTAAAAAATTACTTGGAAAAAAGAAATTTAAAATTTCTTTTAATTTAAAAAAAGAAATTAAAAATTACAAAAATTAAATGAAAATGAAAACAAAACAAAAGGACACAGAAAAAGAGGGCAGTTTGTAGCAATAAAAGTTTAACTCAGGAAACAAGAAATATCTCAAATAAACAACCTAACCTTACACCTAAAGGAACTAGAAAAAGAAAACCAAACAAAACCCAAAGTTAGTGGAATGAAAAACCATAAAGATGAGAGAAGAAACAAGTTAAATGGAGACTCTAAAAATTATAGAAAAGATCAGTACAACTAAGTGCTGGTTCTTTGAAAAGGTAAACAAAATTGATAAACCTTTAGCCAGACTCACCAAGAAAAAAGAGAAAAGACAAAAATCAATAAAATCAGAAATGAAAAAGAAGTTACAACCAACATCATAGAAATACAAAAGATTGTAAGTGACTACTAAGAACAAATATATGCCAATAAAATGGATGACCTAGAAGAAATGAACAAATTCCCAGAAATCTACAATTTCTAGGAAACAGGACTCCCATGGCTGAAACAGGAAGAAATAGAAACTATAACAGACAAACTACTGGTAATGAAATTGAATCAATTATTTTAAAACTCAGGAAAAAAAAAAGTCCAAGAGCAGACGGCTTCACAAGTGAATTTTACCAAACATTTAGAGAAGAGTTAACACTATCTTCCTCAAACTATTCCAAAAAACTGCAGAGGAAGGAATGCTTCCACACACTCTATGAGGCCAGCATCACCCTTATACTAAACCCAGACAAAAGAAACTACAGGCCAATATCACTGAGGAACATAGATGCAAAAATCCTCAACAAAATACTATTAAATTGAATCTAACAATACATTACAAGGATCATAAACCATGCTCAAGTGGGATTTATCCCAGGGTTGCAAAGATTTTTCAATATCTGTATATTAATCAATGTAATACACCATATTAACAAATTGAAGAATAAGGACCATATGATTACCTTCAGTTCATTTCAGTCGCTCAGTCGTGTCCTACTCTTTGCAACCCCATGACTGCAGCACACCAGGCCTTCCTGTCCATCACCAACTCTCGGAGTCCACCCAAACCCATGTCCATTGAGTCGGTGATGCCATCCAACCATCTCATCCTCTGTCGTCCCCTTCTCCTCCTGCACTCAATCTTTCCCAGCATCAAGATCTTTTCAAATGAGTCAGCTCTTCGCATCAGGTGGCCAAAGTACTGGAACTTCAGCTTTAACATCAGTCCTTCCAATGAACACCCAGGACTGATATCCTTTAGGATGGACTGGTTGGATCTCCTTGCAGTCTAAGGGACTCTCAAGAGTCTTCTCCAACATCACAGTTCAAAAGCATCAATTCTTCAGCACTCAGCTTTCATTATAGTCTAACTCTCACATCCATACATGACCACTGGAAAAACCATAGCCTTGACTAGATGGACCTTTGTTGGCAAAGTAATGTCTCTGCTTTTTAATATGCCATCTAGGTTGGTCATAACTTTCCTTCCAAGGAGTAAGCATATTTTAATTTCATGGTTGCAATCACATCTGCAGTGATTTTGGAGCCCAGAAAAATCTTGACAAAATTCAACACCCATTTATGATAAAAACTCTCACAAAGTGAGTATAGATATAACATACCTCAACATAATAAAGGCCATGTATGAAAAACCCAAAGCTAACATCATACTCAATAATGAAAGTATTTCCTCTGATATTAGGAATAAGACAATACCCATTCTTGCCACTTTTATTCAACATAGTATTGGAAGTCTTAGCCATGGCAATTAGGTAAGAAAAAGAAATAAAAGAATTCTAATTGTAAAGGAAGAAGTAAAACTGTCATAGTTTGCAAATGACACAATATTGTCCATAGAAAATCCTAAGGATACCACGAAAAAACTACTAGAGCTCATCAATGAATTCAGTAAAGTTGCAGGATAGAAAATGAATGTACAGAAATCTGTTGCATTTCTATATACTAACAATAAACTATCAGAAAGAGAGATTAGTCTTTTGGACTCTGTGGGAGAGGGTGAGGGTGGGATGATTTGGGAGAATGGCACAGAAACATGTATAATATCATATGTGAAAAGAATCACCAGTCCAGGTTCGATGCATGATACAGGATGCTCGGGGCTGGTGCACTGGGATGACCCAGAGGGATGGTATGGGGAGGGAGGTGGGAGGGGGGTTCAGGATGGGGAACACGTGTACACCTGTGGCGTATTCATGTTGATGTATGTAAAAACCAATACAATATTGTAAAGTAATTAGCCTCCAATTAAAATAATAAATTTATATTAAAAAATAAAAAGTTGCCAGTCCAGGTTCGATGCACGATACTGGATGCTTGGGGCTGGTGCACTGGGACGACCCAGAGGGATGGAATGGGGAGGGAGGAGGGAGGAGGGTTCAGGATGGGGAACACATGTGTACCTGTGGCGGATTCATTTTGATATTTGGCAAATCTAATACAGTTATGTTAAGTTTAAAAATAAAAAAAAAAAGAATGAAGAAAAAAAAAAATAAAAAATAAATAAATAAAATTTTTTTTTAAAGACAGAGAAATTAAAGAAACAGTCATATCAAAAAGAATAAAATTAACCCAGGAATAAACCTACCTGATGAGGTAGGGAAAACTATAAGACACTGATGAAAGAAACTGATGATGAAACAAACAGATGAAAAGATACATACCATATTCATGGACTTTAAGAATACTGTTTAAATCATACTACTAAAGGCAATCTTCACATTCAATGCAATTCCTATCAAAATATCAATGGCATTTTTCATATAACTACAACAAACAGTTTTATAAATTGCATAGGAATACATTTATGTATTTCTAAATGTGATACACTGGAGAAGGGAATGGCAAACCACTTCAGTATTCTTGCCTTGAGAACCCCATGAACAGTATGAAAAGGCAAAGTGATAGGATACTGAAAGAGGAACTCCCCAATATGCTACTGGAGATCAGTGGAGAAATAATTCCAGAAAGAATGAAGGGATGGAGCCAAAGCAAAAACAATACCCAGCTGTGGATGTGACTGGTGACAGAAGCAAGGTCTGATGCTGTAAAGAGCAATATTGCATAGGAACCTGGAATGTCAGGTCCATGAATCAAGGCAAATTGGAAGTGGTCAAACAAGAGATGGCAAGAGTGAATGTCAACATTGTAGGAATCAGTGAACTATAATGAACTGGAAAGGGTGAATTTAACTCAGATGACCATTATATCTACTACTGCGGGTAGGAGTCCCTCAGAAGAAATGGAGTAGCCATCATCATCAACAAAAGAGTCTGAAATGCAGTACTTGGATGCAATATCAAAAACGACAGAATGATCTCTGTTCATTTCCAAGGCAAACCATTCAATATCACAGTAATCCAAGTCTATGCCCCAACCAGTAATGCTGAAGAAGCTGAAGTTGAACAGTTCTATGAAGACCTACAAGACCTTCTAGAACTAACACCCAAAAAAGATGTCCTTTTCATTATAGGGGACTGGAATGCAAAAGCAGAAGTCAAGAAACTCCTGGAGTAACAGGCAAATTTGGCCTTGGAATACGGAATGAAGCAGGGCAAAGACTAATAGGGTTTTGCCAAGAAAATGCACTGGTCATAGCAAACACCCTCTTCCAACAACACAAGAAGAGACTCTACACATGGACATCACCAGATGGTCAACACTGAAATCAGATTGATTATGTTCTTTGCAGCCAAAGATGGAAAAGCTCTATACAGTCAACAAAAACAAGACTGGGAGCTGACTGTGGCTCAGATCATGAACTCCTTATTACCAAATTCAGACTTAAATTGAAGAAAGTAGGGAAAACCACTAGACCATTCAGGTATGACCTAAATCAAATCCCTTATGATTATACAGTGGAAGTGAGACATAGATTTAAGGGACTAGATATGATAGATAGAGTGCCTGATGAACTATGGAATGAGGTTCCTGACATTGTACAGGAGACAGGGATCAAGACCATCCCCATGGAAAAGAAATGAAAAAAAGCAAAATGGCTGTCTGGGGAGGCCTTACAAATAGCTGTGAAAAGAAGCGAAGCAAAAAGCAAAGGAGAAAAGGAAAGATATACACATCTGAATGCAGAGTTCTAAAGAATAGCTAGAAGAGATAAGAAAGCCTTCCTCAGCGATCAGTGCAAAGAAATAGAGGAAAACAACAGAATGGGAAAGACTAGAGATCTGTTCAAGAAAATTAGAGATACCAAGGGAACACTTCATGCAAAGATGGGCTCAATAAAGGACAGAAATGGTATGGACCTAACAGAATCAGAAGATATTAAGAAGAGGTGGCAAGAATACACAGAAGAACTGTACAAAAAAGATATTCACGATCCACATAATCACGATGGTGTAATCACTCACCTAGAGCCAGACATCCTGGAATGTGAAGTCAAGTGGGCCTTAGAAAGCATCACTACAAACAAAGCTAGTGGAGGTGATGGAATTCCAGCTGTGCTATTTCAAATCCTGAAAGATGATGCTGTGAAAGTGCTGCACTCAATATGCCAGCAAATTTTGAAAACTCAGCAGTGGCCACAGGACTGGAAAAGGTCAGTTTTCATTCCAATCCCAAAGAAAGGCAATGCCAAAGAATGCTCAAACTACCACACAATTGCACTCATCTCACATGCTAGTAAAGTAATGCTCAAAATTCTCCAAGCCAGGCTTCAGCAGTACATGAACCATGAACTTCCTGATGTCCAAGCTGGTTTTAGAAAAGGCAGAGGAACCAGAGATCAAATTGCCAACATCTGCTGGATCATGGAAAAAGCAAGAGAGTTCCAGAAAAACATCTATTTCTGCTTTATTGACTATGCCAAAGCCTTTGACTGTGTGGATCACAATAAACTGTGGAAAATTCTGAAAGAGATGGGAATACAAGACCACCTGACCTGCCTCTTAAGAAACCTATATGCAGGTCAGGAAGCAACAGCTGGAACTGGACATGGAACAACAGACTGGTTCCAAATAGGAAAAGGAGTACGTCAAGGCTGTATATTGTCACCCTGCTTATTTAACTTCTATGCAGAGTACATCATGAGAAATGCTGGACTGGAAGAAACACAAGCTGGAATCAAGATTGCTGGGAGAAATATCAATAACCTCAGATATGCAGATGACACCACCCTTATGGCAGAAAGTGAAGAGGAACTCAAAAGCCTCTTGATGAAAGTGAAAGTGAAGAGCGAAAAAGTTGGCTTAAAGCTCAACATTCAGAAAACGAAGATCATGGCATCCGGTCCCATCACTTCATGGGAAATAGATGGGGAAACAGTGGAAACAGTGTCAGACTTTATTTTTCTGGGCTCCAAAATCACTGCAGATGGTGACTGCAGCCATGAAATTAAAAGGCGCTTACTCCTTGGAAGGAAAGTTATGACCAACCTAAATGGCATATTAAAAAGCAGAGACATTACTTGGCCAACAAAGGTCTGTCTAGTCAAGGCTATGGTTTTTCCTGTGGTCATGTATGGATGTGAGAGTTGGACTGTGGAGAAGGCTGAGCACCGAAGAATTAATGCTTTTGAACTGTGGTGTTGGAGAAGACTCTTGAGAGTCCCTTGGACTGTAAGGAGATCCAACCAGACCATTCTGAAGGAGATCAGCCCTGGGATTTCTTTGGAAGGAATGATGCTGAAGCTGAAACTCCAGTACTTTGGCCACCTCATGCGAAGAGTTTACTCATTGGAAAAGACCCTGATGCTGGGAGGGATTGGGGGCAAGAGGAGAAGGGGACGACAGAGGATGAGATGGCTGGATGGCATCACTGACTTGATGGACGTGAGTCTGAGTGAACTCTGGGCGCTGGTGCTAACAGGGAGGCCTGGCATGCTGCCATTCATGGGGTCGCAAAGAGTCGGACACAACTGAGCGACTGAACTTAACTGAACTGATAGAAATACAGAAGACCCTCAATAGCTAGAATAATATTGAGAAAGAACAGAACTAGAGGTATCATGTTGCCTGACTTTAAACTACAATGCAAAGCTACAGCAATCAAAACAGTATGGTTCTGGTATAAAAACAGTAAACAGACACATAGATCACTACAGCAGAAGACAGAGTCCTGAAACAAACTAACACACTTATGGTCAATTAATCTACTACAAAGGCGACAAGAATATATAGTAGAAAATTGGATAAAAGGCAGTCTCTTCATTAAGCACTGCTGGGAAAATAGGACAGTTATATGTAAAAAAAAATGAAACTTGAACATTTTCTAACACCATATACAAGAATAAACTCAAACTGGATTAAAGACCTACAGGTAAGACCAAAAATCATTAAACTCCTAGAAGAAAACAGACGAAAACTCTCTTTGACATACATCATAACAATATTGTTTGATCTTTCTTCTAAAGCAAAGGAAACAAAAGCAAACATAAGCAAATGAGATCTAATCAAGCTGAAAAGCTTTTGCATAGCATAGGAAACCTTCAACAACAACAAAAAGACAACCTATGGAATGGGAAAAAAATTTGCAAATGATATGACTGATAAGGAATTAATAATCAAAATACAAACAGCTCATAGAACTTGATATAAAAAGAAAACCCAATTTCAAAATAGAAAACCAGAATAAATCTCTTTCCATAGATACATACAGATGGCAAATAGGCACTTGAAAAGATGCTCAACATTGTTAATTATCAGAGAAATGAAAATTAAAAATCACAAAGATATCATCTCACACCTATTAAGAATGGCCAACATAAAAAAAAATAACAAAAGTGGGCGAAGATGCAAGGAAGAACAAATCCTCAGACACTGTTGGTGGGAATGTAAATTGGTGCAACCACTTTTGCAAACAGAATAGAGGTTTCTCAAAAAAAAAAAAAAAAAAAAACACCCTAAAGTAGAACTACCATATGATACAGCAATTCCAGTCCTGGGTGTATATCCAGAAAAAAATGAAAATACTAATTAAAAAAGATACATGCACCACAATGTTCACAGCAGCATTATTTACAATGCCCAAGATATGGAAACAACTTAAGTGCCCATCAACAGATGAACAGATAAAGAAGATGTGAATGGAATATTACTCAACCATTAAAAGAATGAAATTTTGCCATCTGCAACAACAAGCATGGATTTGAAGGGTACTATGCTGAGTGGAATAAGTCAGACAAAGATAAATATTATATGATATCACATATATGTAGAATCTAAAAAATACAACAAACTACTGAATATGCCAAAAAGGAAACAGAATCAAAGATAAAGAGAACATGCTAGTGGTTACCAGTGGGGAGGGGGAAAGGAAAAGGGGCAAGTTAGGGATGGGGGATTAAGAGGTATAAACTATTATATATAAAATAAATAAGCCACAAGGATATATTATAGAGCATAGGGAATATAGCCAATATTTTATAATAACTATCAATGGAATATAACCTTTAAAATTGTGAATTACTATGCTGTACACCTGAAACATATAATTTTGTACATTAACTATATCCCAATAAAACTTTTTTCAACCAATGACAACATCAAATACTAAACATGCAGAGAAACTGGATCACTCATACACTGCTGGTGAGGATGTAAAATCTTACAGCCCTCTGGCAGTGTTTAGAAAACTAAACATGCAACTACCAAACAATCTAGCAATTGTACTTGAGCATTTGTCCTATGAAAATAAAAACACAAGTTCACATAAAAACCTGTACACTAATATTTACTGCAGCTTTATACATAATAGCCCCAAACAGGAAAAACTCAGATGTTCTTCAACAGGTTAAATAAATTGCAGTACATTTATACCATGGAATGCTAATCAGCAATACAAAGGAATAAACTGCAAATATAAGCAACAATATGTATAAAACTCCAGATAATTACACTGATTAAAAAAAAAAAAAACTAATCCCAAAGACTACATATTGCATAATCCCATTTTTATAACATTCTTGAGGTGACAAAATTATTGGGAGACCAGATCACTGGTTGCTAGAGGTCATGAATTGGGGGTAGGATAGTGGAGGCATGTGAAAGCAGAGGTTGAGGTGAATGTAGCTATAAAAGGGCAACATGAGGAATCTTTGTTGTCACAGAATCCTAAACTGTGTCAGTGTCAATGTCTGGTTGTGATATCTAGTGGAGTTTTGCCAGATGTTACCATTGGAGCAAGTTGGGGGAAGGGTACATGAGATCTCTTGGTATCATTTCTCACAACTGCTTGTGAGTTTACAATGATCTTGAAATAAAAGGTTTGGTTTCAAAATAATAAAATATAAATAAAGCTGGTAATAAAATGCTAGAGATTAATCCACAGAGAAATTTCAACAAGCAATTTTAAGAAGTGTTGTCTTCATATACAAATTATACATGACATGACTATGTTTAGATTTAAATATACCTCCAAAGTATATTTACCCCAACACCTATTTTTCTAGAAAACTTCACCTTAGTAAATTCTGGGACTCTCTATGGCCAGGCAGCAAAAGTATTTTGGACTGCCGCTGCTGCTAAGTCGCTTCAGTCGTGTCCAACTCCATGTGACCCCATAGACAGAAGCCCACCAAGCTCCCCCATCCCTGGGATTCTCCAGGCAAGAACACTGGAGTGGGTTGCCATTGCCTTCTCCAATGCATGAAAGTGAAAAGTGAAAGTGAAGTCGTTCGGTCATGTCCGATTCTTCGTGACCCCATGGACTGCAGCCTACCAGGCTCCTCCGTCCGTGGGATTTTCCAGGCAAGAGTACTGGAGTGGGGTGCTATTGCCTTCTCCGGTATTTTGGACTACAAATTAACAAATACAGATTTTTCAATATTCATAGTTATTTTTTTTTTTTTAAGTTTTCCCTAATGAACTCTCTTGGGTCACAATATTAAGTGAACAGTCTCTTCAAAAATTATATAGCTTCTTACGTCTTTTGTTATTAGTTTCAAAACTACAATTGCTTAAAAAGACACATATACCCCCACACACATAGACATATCACTACTTTTCCAGGATAATAGCGCTAATGTTTCAATAATATTCTCTCCTTTTCCTCTACTTTAATTCAACACAAAATCTGATCCTAGCCACAGTGGCCCAAAATGACCTAGAAAATTAAGTTTCTTTTCTCTGGCAATGACAACCTGTGCTTGGAAATATAAAACTGTTATTCTGAATAAATTTCAAAGTTCCAAAGTACTAAAATTACTGAAACAGAACAAAATGAGCTGTTGCTGGTAGGGAAAGGGATTGTTATCCCAGAAAGAACAGTGTGCTCTCCAGCCCTTGCACTGCCACTTCTGTATTATAAAATAAACAACTCTGGTCTCTTTATTTTATTTTGTGTCCTGTGATAATAAATATCTCCTGAAGCTAAAATCCCATTAAAAGTGCTCATTTTGTCACCATTAAAAAATAACAAGAGATCAGTTCTACTTTTGCAAAATAACTGAGTTTTCCACTGATTTGTTGAGGTTGTTCTGACTTCTGTGTATATCTTCTAGCAAAAACAGCAAAAAGGAATATTACCCATTGTTCTTCTTTCTAAAAAGACTCCATATGTTTCTGAAATAGGTGTACATTCAGGAAGGGAAGAAATATATAATTATTATTTTGCTAATCTATAAGTGTTTTAGTTTTAATTGTGGCAATAAAATACTAAACACAAAGTGTACTATCATTACAAGTGCATTCTGCTTTCAGTCTGCTAGATGAAAATTCCAGCAAAGCTGCTACTTATTGGAAGTCAGAAACAGGCAGGAGTCAACTTTGTCTAGAGAGTATATTTAGAGATATAGTCTAAGTACATAAAGAAGTAAGCTGTAGAGTCCAGCAGCAGACAAAGGGGATGAGTATGGTCTTGCCTTCCAGCCCATTAGTCTGTTTGACATTTTCTGCTACTTGTGGAGATGGGAATCTGAAATGTGTTTATGCTCAGTCAGAAATTATGATAAAAAAACAAAAAGATCTGGGAGTGGTTGTCAAAAGATTATCTTTTTCTTTCTTCCTTAAGATTTCCTAAGAAGATAAGACTAGTGGCGAGAGGATTTAACAATCTTCTCTTTCTAATAAGGTAATGGACTAACTAGAGCTTAGTATTATCAGTATTCTCCACACTTTTCCTTTGTTGGCCATCTCCCCCACCACATTTATATTCTCTTGCAACTCTTATCTACTGCTACCTATTTTACTAGTGTGTGTACAGTGTAGTACAGTCATTTCCATTTCCTTTATCATATATCTTTCGAGTAATTGATCAACCATCCTATTTCCATATTATACAGCAAAAGTACAAAAAGAAAAAGACTTCCCTCACTTCTCTTTCCTGATTTCTACACTAACCTTTCTTGCCTACACACAGCAAAAAAGGAAACACAGCAGGGGCTTCTCTAGAAAGAAGCCATTAGTGTTACTGACTCAGTCCTGACTTTTTGCAACCCCATGGACTGTAGCCTGCCAGGGTTCTCTGTCTATGGGATTTTCCAGGTAAGAATACTGGAGTGGGTTGCCATTTCCTTTTCCAGGGGATCTTCCTGACCCAGGGATCGAACCTGAGTGTCCCGCATTGCAGGAAGATTCTTTACCATCTGAGTCACCAGGGAATCCCCTAGAAAGAAGAGCCAGCATAAAAACTAACGTAAAAAGTTAACAAAAGAACAAGAAAAAAAGCCTCTAAAAGTCTTCTGTGTCACTGTACACTGATCCACCCATCCTCATTCTTATCCCATAAAGAAATATAGCATAATTTCCAAGTCATTATGAAAGCCTAAGATTTGTTTTATCTTAATAATGAAATCCCTGGTGGCTCAGATGCTAAAGCATCTGCCTACAATGTGGGAGACCTGGATTCTAGCCCTGGGTCAGGAAGATCCTCTGGAGAAGGAAATGACAACCCACTCCAATACTCTTGCCTGGAAAATCCCATGGACAAAAGAGCCTAGTAGGCTACAGTCCATGGGGTTGCAAAAAATCAGACACGACTGAGAGACTAAACTTTAATAATGAAATGGTTCTAATCTGAAGTACTCTTATTACTATTATAAGCTTATATATCTGTTTAACGTGCTTGTATATAGAATGATGTATGCAAGCTGACTAAATAAATATGCTTTAACCAGTTACATTATGGACAATCTAGAGGAATCAAATATTAGGTAAGAAGTTACGGAAAACGAGTAACTGACATTCCCAAAACAACCTCTAACAGGCTGTGGGATGCATGTGCATACCCAAAACAGTGTCTGGCACACTACAGGCACTTGATAAATACTTGTCGTACAAGCGTATCTAACTTCAGTCCGAAAAAGTGCAAAGATGCACTTTACAGGCTAAGCATTCAGCAGACCAAGGGCTACAATCAACTCACTTGTCCAGGGCCTTAGGCAGCTAAGCTACTCCTGGCCTCCCCACCTCTCTGCATTAAACAGACAGCTCCCTGTCATTTAAGATTTGAGAATATATGTATATTTAAAAATGATTGGTTTAGCATTTTTTTTAAATTTACTTATATAAGTACCTTAAATAAGAAAAAAACCACATTCTTCAACTTATTAAAAACTCTGTTAAAGACATACTCTTTCATGCATTTAAAACACTGAAGTTGTTAAACGTTCTCTACCCTGGCCAGTATTTTTTCTTACGAGTGAGCTTTTGTTCACTTAGCCCAGAATAACCTTTTCCCTGTCTGTCTCTAGGAGTACTTCGCTTTCAAGGGCCAATTCCAGTTCTATTTCCTGCATAAAGATCCTCCTTTGACCATCATGATACTCAAGGATTCCTCTTCCCACTTTCTCTATTTTCAGAAAAGATAGGCTCTTACATGACATTTAAATCAAATATTGTCTTTAGGGTCTTTTTTTTTTTTTCATGTCATCATATATCTGCTTCCTAATAGATGACTGGCATCTGAGTATGGGTATTGTTTCTTGCAGATTGTTTTGTTTCTTTTTATCTCTACCACACCAGCTAGTAGTACATGGAAAGAAATCATTTGAAGGAGTGTGAGGACACTCCATGCATTCAAACACATCTAGGTACCATTTCTCAGGTAAGCATAGCATAGCTGAGCTCTCTCTGAACTTTCTCTTATATCTAACTTTAAAGGTGAAGTGAATTAAATGTAATGGTATAAAAGGTTTTTTTATGGTAACTGGACTTGCCTTCTAGGACCTGCTAGACTGTAGTTTACATAAATCTAAAGGACATGCAGTAGAAGTAACCATCAAGTTAAATCAATGGCATGATTAATGCTAACAGGCATTACATGCATAAAAGATAAAAATATACCTGAGAGCTGACTGCAGTTTTTAATTAAAAACTAATGGACTGTGATTAATCTTAAACTGACTATAGATTTACCTTAAAAACCGAATGATAAATGACAGTTAAGGTTGAGGTTTTATTTCATAATTTGTTAATCAATTTCAAAGAGATATTTTTAATTATGCTGTTAGCAATGTATGCATTGCCACAGTAAATATGGGAGAAATGATTTTGTCCGAAGACAGATATAAATTAACAGGTAGGAAAATAGCATAGCAATGGTGAAAAGAATTGTTAACCAGATTAAATGAGTTGGTATCTATAAAAGGCCTTAAAACATGGTAAAAAATAAGAATTAAGGTGAAACTGAAATAGACCCTTTTAGAGAGACACTCTTAAAATTTCTGCATCATAAAAAGTTACAAACTAGGACTTCCCAGGTGCCACAATGGATAAGAATTCACCTGCCAATGCAGAGGACATGGGTCTTCCTGATCCAGGAAGATTCCACATGTTGCGGAGCAACTAAGCCCATGTGCCACAACTACTGAAATCTGTGTGCTCTAGGGCCTGCAACAAAGAGTAGCCCCCACTCCCTGCAACTAGAGAAAGCCCTTGAACACCAATGAAGATGCAGCACAGCCATGAATAAATAAAAATTAAAAAAAAAAAGTTACAAACTAAAATTTTTTGTCCTTGGAAGAAAAGTTATGACCAACCTAGACAGCATATTAAAAAGCAGAGGCATTACTTAGTCAACAAAGGTCTGTCTAGTCAAAGCTTTGGTTTTTCCAGTAGTCATATATGGATGCGAGAGTTGGACTATAAAGAAAGCTGAGTGCCGAAGAATTGATGGTTTTGAACTGTGGTGTTGGAGAAGACTCTTGAGAGTCCCTTGGACTGCAAGGAGATCCAATCAGTCCACACTAAAGGAAATAAGTCCTGAATATTCATTGGAAGGACTGATGTTGAAGCTGAAGTTCCAATACTTGGGTCACCTGATGTGAAGAACTAACTCATTTGAAAAGAGCCTGATGCTGGGAAAGATTGAAGGCGGGAGGAGAAGCGGATGACAGAGGATGAGATGGTTGGATGGTATCACCGACTCAATGGACATGAGTTTGAGTAAACTCCAGGAGTTGGTGATAGACAGGGAGGCCTGGCGTGCTGCAGTCCATGGGGTCACCAAGAGTCCGACATGACTGAGCAACTGAACTGAACTGAAAATTTCTGTAGTGGTTTACTACTAATTATTTGTTTTGCAAATACATAATAAGGATTACTTAACATTTGAAACGGACCCATTTATGTCATTTCTTTTTTTTTTCTGAAAAGCTGCTAGATAAATATCTAAGTATAGTATTTGGCCATTGTTGGAGCCCTTACAAGGGCTCCAAAAACACCTGGTCAAATACCATGCCAGAATTATATATCCAGCTTCTTTCACAGGCTGAACATTTTTGGCACTGAATTGAATTCTACGGTTTTGACTATTATAATTATTCCCTTCCCCACTCCACCAATTCACTGCAGATCCCCTGACTAAAACAAATATAAAACCTCTGAATGCATTCTCCCATGTTTTAGAATTAACTGTTAAAATTCTAATGTTGTGCTGTAATAACATAGTATCATACCTTTTGGATTTCTTCAGGTAATGCATGCATGGGAACATGACGATCCATAATTTCCCAAAATATACTGAAGGCGCTTTGAAGTAAAATAATCTAAAAACATTGATGGTGATAATTAGAATTAAAACAATATGAAGAAAATTTTAAAAAGATAAATTCCTACAAGTATTTGGGAATCAATGGGTATAACTATTTTCACAGATGTTTGTTTCATCAACTCAATGTTAAAAGGTACAAATGAGGTTTTCTCACGTGGTTATTAGGCCAACAGAACAGGAAGGACCTAGAGAGACTACTGAATTAAAAATAACATTTTCTTTCTTTGGAACTTTATAATTGTAACTTTTGTAGTGGCTTACAACCAGTTATTTGTTTTGCAAATACAGATTAAGGATCACAAAATTTTAAACAGATCCATTTATTTCATTTAAAAGAAAAGTTTTTCCCCTGAAAAGCTGCTGGAAAAAATATCTATAGAATAGTTTAGCAGATAAAAGAAAGCAACTGTGACATTAATGCTGGTTTAAATGAACTACAGGAAAAAATATTTAGAGTTATCAAGTTAAATATGATAGGCAAGCACTGAACAGAAAAGTCACTAAAGCATAAGAAGCCAAGTGCCAATTTTACCAAAAGTGGACATTTATATAATTTTTATGCAGATGTTTTACTTTTAATAATTTTCATTTTATAATAAAACAATTCAATATAAAACTCTATCACTACTTTCATAAAACCACACAAGATTAATGAAGGTGCACTTTGAGTTCTTTTTTTTAATGTTTCCCAAATAAGGAGAAAGAATAGACAGTCCAGTTTCAGGAGTGAGAGATGTTCATTCATATGTATGGGTATATACAGATACATATATATATACACACATATAAATGGGAAGTGAAGGGGGACAGCAGAGTAAGATAATATAGGCACAATTCCACAGCAGGAAAGGCCTGAGGGTCAGGAGCTGTAGACAAGGAACAATCTAGACGTTCCGGGGAAAAAAATGTCTTATCTTCCTCATGGGAATGGGGAATTAGCAAAGGCTTCCTGAGGAGGTTTACATTTGATCTGGACAAGATTTTGACAAACAGAGACTCAACAGGCATAGTACTCTATCAGAAAAAGTAACCCCAGCCACATAGCAAGATGTCAAGAAAATTGTAATTGACAAAAGTTCCTGTTTTTTTTAATTGTGTAAGTATTGGTGGAAGGATGGGTTTCCAGTCCCCCTTGTTAGCAAAGTTCCATGTTTAATGAGCTGCTGTTTAAAATAAATAACTAATGGGCTGTCTTCCAACCTAAAGATAAAGGTAATACAATGTGTATGGACAGAGAGAGTAAAGTTAACTGATATAGTGAACATTGGCCCACATGGCCAAGTACATAATAATCTGATGTTTGGCAGACTGTCACAGTGATGTGGCAAGAGCTCATTATTCACAGAAAGCTCATTATTCTCACTTCTGTCATTTTACAGTGAGCTCACCATCAGTAAAATAAGATGGCTTCATCTTAATGAAACTCTATTGTGAGCAGAATTTTTCCTAAAATTACCAACTAAATTTCCTTTTTAAAATTTCACACCTAAATGTATTTGAGAGCATGAATCTAGTGGCACAGTATCGTTACTGTAAATCTATTCCAATTTTGTGGCCTTACTATACTGAGTGGGAAAAATTGGTAGGTCTGATTATTGAGGAAAAAATGTTAAATCCTGCCATCCAGAAAATTTCCCCACGATGCAGAAAGCAGTTTTATTATCACATAAGCATTTAACTAAACTGTGATGCACAGCTAATCTAATAAGATTACAAAGACAGAAAGAAATCCCACTTTTTAATATAGCCAAGCAGATACACTCCATTACATACATGTTCTCAAGATAAAAGATAATTTGTCCTCAACAGAGCTTGCTATACTCTATTTCATAGTTTGTTTTAAATTCACCTGGTAATTGAAGTAGCCACCTGTGCTAGCTAACAGCGTTTGTTCAAATGAATACATATCTCTACACAAAGCACTTGGTTATTAGAAGCACTAAACTCCCAAAGTAATATGGAGATATGGGCCCTGTTTCCCTTGATGTTTTCACTTTAAAGAAATGGCTCCCAGGTCCTCCAGAAAAATATTCTGGGTCTTCAAAAGATTTGCATACATACATGTTGAAGGAACAGAGGAAGCACACAGCCATAAGAGGTTTCCCAAGAAAGGGATGGGAGAGGTCTCTTTCCCTTTAACAAAAGGGGGAAAAAAGTTTTTTTTAACTTTTAATTTACTTTCATTATTTTGTTTTTTTCTTTTTAAATCAAAGAGGCCCTTTTATTCTCTCACATTACACACTTTCTCGACTCTTCTTCGACATGAGGTGCGGTGATAACCAGCGGTAGCCGCGTAGATATTTGTGAACCTGATCTGACAGGATTACAAGGAAGATGTCAAAAATACAGACCCGTCCCTAGTCGTTCACTTCCGATTCCCTGCATGACACCAGTGTCACGCTGGGCCATTAACTCACGTTCAGCTTTCAGGCCCTTCCCTAAAGAACTATTTCTTTAATGTGAATCACCACAGATGAGGTCAAGGTCAGGTGAAGAGGGAGTTCACGTCCTGAGACATTCTGAAGGGGCAGGATTTTCCAAATAGAAACTAACTGCAAGTACAGCCAAAATCGGCTGCAAGGGTTTTGAAATCTGTCCCTTTATAACCCCGTTCCCTCGGGACCCGCGGAGGCGGGAAGAAGAAAAGGTGCGGTAATGAGGCCTATCCTAGCCACGCTCTCAGAGAAGAGGGCGCCCAGCCGGACGGGCTCGCGAAGACTCGACAGAAGCGGCTGCTAGGATCAGGGGCAAGGCGCGGGGCCCATTCCCCGGGCGCGGCACCAAGGCTCGGCTTTCCGGCTCTGCCCCCGGGGTGCCAGCACGCCTCTTCTTCGGAAGTGCGCGCCGGAACCAGGTCATTCCGGGGCTCAAGAAAGCTTTTCCTTGTCTCTCTCACCTCTACTTCGATTCCGCCGGGGGCAAAAGGCTCTCCTGGTCTCCCAGGAGACCGTGCTGCACGTCAGCCTGACGTCAAGGCGCGGTGACGTCACGACACACGCCGGTCGCCAACGCGGAAACAGCACACCCCTGCGCCGCCCCGGGCCAAATCCTGGGCGGAAGCTTGAAGTCTCCTGGCTGGGGTCAAAGAACGGGCTTAGCATTACGCTGGGTACTGTGAGTGGGAGGCAAGGGATGCTAAGGGCGAGGCAGAGGAGGGCGGGCTGGAGTCGTGGGGGCGGCTGCTGGGATGGAGGGAGACATTTCTAGCCCAGAGGCGGGTTGAAATGACGGTGGCAGAGGTGGAGGACAAAGTCGGTCTACCTCTCACCCCTCAGTGGGGTCGCAAAGAGTCGGACATGACTGAACCGGCTGAACTGACTGTGACCCTTTATTACAATTTTTCTTCTGTCAGTTTTTCTCAGGAGTCATTGACCCCTGAGATAGAGAAGAAAAAAAAATTCTTCCTAGTTTTTGGAGTCTATATAAAGTGATAACCTAGGGCTTTCCACGTGGTTCACACAACTTTGTGTTGTCATGTTAACGTTTCAGTTCAGTCGCTAACTCGTGTCCAACTCGATTGGACTGCAGCACGCCAGGCCTCCCTGTCCATCACCAACTCCCAGAGTTTACTCAAATTCATGACGATTGAGTTGGTGATGCCATCCAACTGTGCTGCGGTTCATGGGGTGGCAAAGAGTCGGGCATGACTGAGCGACTGAACTGAACTAGGAGTTCAAATGTTTTGTCATCTGTTCAGCAATAAATTGTATACTAAATTCTTTTTAGCCATGAGAATATGATTGAACAAAATTTCCAATGAGACAAGTTAGGCCTTGAAGAAATAAACATCTACTTTCAAATATTCAAAGTCAAGCTCTACAATGAACCCTTTGATGATTGTAAACGTGTACTCTTGTGGCCTGTTCATTACTGATAAGAGCTTCACCCAAAAATGTACTGTGTGCCAAATATGTTAATATTTATCATATGAATATATTGATTTTTAATTGAGATATAACTGAAATACATTAGTTCCAGGTATCCAACAAAATGATTCAATATTTGTTTATATTGTAAAATAAAGGCAATAAGTCTAGTTAACATCCATCACCACACATAGATACAATTTTTTTTCCTTATGATGAGCGCTTTTAAGATATGCTCTCTTAGCTTCTTTCAAAATAAACAGTACAGTATTATTCACTATAGTCACAGTGCTGAAACACTACATCCACAGGACTTATTTTCATGAATATATTTTAAAACACAAAAAGAATAAAGCTTTAACAATACTCATTTAATACTTTTAATGAATTTGATGCTCAAAATTATTGTACTGACAGTTCTTTAACCTTAGCATCCAATATCTAGCCTATAACAAATATCAATGAAATCAGACTGAAAATTGATAACTGCCTTATACACTTTAAAAACTTTTTAAAGAACTTGCTTTTTTAATGAAATTATTACTTATTTCTGAGATTTCCATAGATTCTAATGAAGTGTCTAACATTTGTTTTGATAAGTGATTGGCAGCAGTGACTTCATTCTATCTTTATAGAGATGAAGTTCATGTTTCTGTACCTATAATTTTAGGTAACTATGGAATTTATAAGACTCAAGTTAGAGTAATTTTCCTGTCATTTTTTTTTTTTTACATCTCTAGTAATAGGATATTTTAATGCCATTAAATCAGGAGTTGTCAATCATCTTAAAAGTATTTTCCTATGAACTACTGATAAAAAAAATCAAACATTACTATCAAACAGGTGAAAAAGATGAATCATAGTAGCCCTGGTTTGCAAGGGTATAGAGAAACTAGCACTCTTTTTTAATTTGTATTTTTGGCTGTGTTGAGTCTTCGTTGTAGCATGCAGGCTTTCTCTAGTTACGGAATGCAGGCTACAAATAACCAAGCATGTGTGATCTTAGTTCCCCAACCAGGGGTTAAACCCACACCTCCTGCATTGGAAGGCAGATTCTTAACCACTGGACCATCAGGGAAGTCCCACAATTAGCACTCTTAAACACTGCTTTAAGATTGAAAAATTAATACATTATGTTAAACACCTTGAAATGTTCAAAACTATTATAGTGGGCACCTGATTCTCCCTTCTTCCTTTTGTTCAGGAATCCAGACTTCATCATCCTCCCCTCTGCACCCTCAACCCATAGGCACACATGAATCAGCCCAACTTCAGGAATGATTAGGTCAATTCTGCTGACCACTTTCCCTTTACCAGTGATTTAAATTAGGAATGGGCCTATGACCCACTTCTGACCAGACTCCAAGGGAAGTTGGCTATAAGCTTCTGAAAAATTCTTCCTTATTAGCACAAATACTTAAGGTTCATCACAGTCTTGCTTCTAATGTTTAAAAATCTGAAGTATCAAAATAAAATAAATTATTTATCAAACAAGAAGATTGTGCGGCTGTTAAAATGATGATGTAGTTTATTGGTGGTGAATGTCCCAATGGATTCTATTCCTTTTTTTATGAAAAAAGGCAAGTTAAAAATAGTATTATAAATTTTTTAAATGTATTCCAAATAGCATTCTAAGTGTGTGTGTGTGTGTGTGTGTGTGTATATGTATCTCTTATTACTATCAATGTATATTCTATTAGGATATTAAAGGTACCTCACAGAATCAGCAGAAGAGCTAAATAACCAAGCTTCAAGAAAACAGGAAACAGGACTGCTTTGAGAACTTTGGGAACTCTAAAAAGCCATAGAAAGTCTCAACCCTTTGAATCTACCACTTAACTCAAAGTTGGTTCCTTTCTCTTTTACAGTCTCTGTCGGTGGCAGGGCAGTGGTGGCTGATAACCATTTGAAACCAAGAGGAAATGAGACTTTTATTCCCAACCTCCAGTTAGAAAAATTCCAGGAAATGACTGTTTAGCACACCTTGAGTTATACCCCAGTCCCTTGATCAAATCACTGAAACCAGGAGGAGTCAGGTACCAGTCTCCGAACCAACTGTGGTTCCCAGGGAGGCCAGGCTATACAGGATGGTACCTCCCTTTCTAATTACACGTCTAGAAGAGAAGAGAGAGAAGAAGAATCTGAGGAGAAGGGGCAGTTCTGTCCTAGAAGAAAGGAAGAGTGCTAGGAGTGCTAGGCAAATAAAATAAATGTTCTTACCTACAGAAGTGAGAATCTGAGTTAACTGGGAGAATATTTTAAAATTAAACAGTGAATCTTGCTATCTTTCCTCATGTAGTAAGTTGAAAGGTGAACATATGTATTCTGAAAGAGCCTTCTGGGAGTTTATGTAGGTACCCTAACCCCGGAGAAGCCCCTCTTACATGAGGGTGTGCAACTTGTGTAACGAAAGCGAGTATGAAACTAGGCACCACTGGCCCAAAGGTAATAATAGGGAAATAAACAAGAGTGTAGATCCACCAAATGAAATTTTAAACAAATAAGCTAATATGTAATTTTTTCAGCCGACCCAAGTGGTTTTATGTGTTAAGCTATCTTGGTGTCAATATTTTTGACAAACATTTGAATTATATAAACATAATGAAAAAAACATTTTCCCCCACATGGTCTTTAGAAGGAAGTTGAATTGTGGTGTCCTGTAAAGTCAGTTTTGTTTTTTTTTTCTTTTTCAAATATCCTTGGACTCTTGAGTCACCATGCAAGACGTCTCTCCCGTTTGTACGCCATTAAAACCAGGCATCTCTCTCTTCTTGCAAATAAAGCACTGGCAAGAACGCTTCTAGGAGGAATGATAGTTTGCCCAGCATCACGACTCTGCTATTAATCTTTGTGCAGAGTGCACAAAACTTGCGTCCCAAAGCCGCCGTCCTCGCTCTGGTTCCTTCCTGTATAAGCATGTCACACGAACGCACCTGTGTGCCGAGCCTCTAAATGTAAAGCTTTCCTTGGAAAGCTTCCCCTGAACGACTGCTTATTGATAGAGCAGCTCTGGTTCCCAGTTCGTTTAATACATCCTGTCTGAGCGGGTTTTATTACTGAATGTTACCCAGGTTCCGATAACAAGGAGACGCCGTGTCCTCCCGGGTGAACTCACTCCCTGTCCCAGAAATATAGCGTGACTCCCCTCCCCGTTGCGGTTGTAAAAGTGGAAACCCGGCACCGCCCTCCTGCACCTGCGCTCCCGCCCCGCGGCGGCGGCGACTACCCCGGCTGGGAGGGCTGCCCGGGGCACGAAGTGCGTGCGGCCGCCGGGCGGCGGGTCACGCAACCCCGCGGCCCCGCCCCCGCTGCCTGCGCTCGCCGCTTCCGCGCTAACCCGGGCTTCCTGGCGGGACCTGCGTCCGCCTCGCGTGCCGGCCCGGCCGCCTAATCCCGTGAGGAATCCCTGATTCCTCCCGGCCCCCGCCGCCAACTTGAGCCCGAGCGGCTAATACCCTCATTTTAACGCCGAAAAGTACCCAGCTCCGCTGCTGTAAGGCAAAGAGCTCGGACGGCGGGACGAGGGCGAAGGGGAACGCGGTCAAGGAGTCACGAGTCGGCTCCGCTGACCGTCCTCGGCTTCCTGAGCGGCCCCGACGCTTGCTCGCCGCCTGCCTTGCAACCACAGCAGCCTGGCGGCCTTGCACCGTCCCGTTGTTGTGCCCCGGGAAGAGGGTACCGCGTCGTCCACCCCTAGTACCCCACCGCAGCCCTTTCTGCCGGGAACTCGGGGCGCACGGGAGTCAAGTGGCGCTGCCAGGCGACTGACCCGGTTGACTGGCGCCTTCCCCACACTGAGGGGGTTGGCAGCTGTGTGTTAGGGGGTGGTGAGGGACAGGGCCCTCTGAGGCTTAAAAGAGCGAAGGCTACCGCCTGGGAGGTCAAGTTATTTGTTGACGTCCAGGGGCCGTCTTCCTGCAGCCGGAGAACGGCGGCGGCGGGGTGACAGGCAGGCTGGGCCTCCGAGGGGCGGTGGGGCGCGTCCGCACGCAGGCTCCGGGGTGGGCGCAGCCCCGGCACCTCTCACGCTACGCCGCGTGCAGGCGAAGCAGCGCGTGTCGTGACGAGCGGCGATGAGCTCAGGCAGTTACCACAGCGTCGGGCTGGGAAGTGCAGCCTGTCACGCAGCCCGGCCTCGGCTGCGCGCCCGCCCTGCCTCGGCGGCCTGGCCGCCCCGCCCCGCACGCCAGCTCCGGCAGAGGGAGCTGAGGGTGAATCAGCCCCTTCTAGGGGACGGGGAGCCAGAGAAGAACATCGTGGAGAATGCAGCTTACACACTTAGAGGGCTGGATTCCTCGATCAAACCGGTTTGCGAGGCGCACACTGATAATGAGCTCTGTGAATCACTTGTCCTATACTTTGCCCAGTAGGTAACTGTCTAAAAACCACTGTAACATGGGAACTCAAAGGTCATTAAAATGTGCCTTTAAGTTGCTTACATTACTTTGTTCAACAGGCAGTGCACACGGCTTGCATATGCATGCATTGGAATACACATTTAATTTATACAGTCAAGTCTGGAGGCATGGTCTGGCAAGAGCGATAATTGTGGATTCAGTACGAGAGTCAGAGTACAAACAGTATGATTACCTAAAAGGACAAATGAACTGAAAAAAAAATTGCGACCATGACACGAGGAAGCCATTACATTCATCATTTCATGGTTTGAACATCTTGTACCAACTCAGCTACAACACACAGCGGAAACTTATAATTAGACACAGAAATCGCCAAGTATTTAGTTGCACCAGGCAAACATTAAAAAAAACAACAAAAAAAGGCCTTATGTTATAGACACATGATTAACATCCATACTTAAGAGAGAAGTGATCTTTAAATTTTTTTGTATTTCGGTCATTTCCTCAGTATACATGTGACTCGCTGGTAGGTATGTCTCTATGAAACAATTAGGATTAATCACCATGTGCAGAAAAATTTTAAATGTTTGTTATGACAATTTTTTTTAACATATTATAATGTTCATATGATGCAAGTTCAGTGAGGAAATAGGGACTTGAGCCTAAGTGCATCCCAAAGGGCATCAAGTGAATGTTTTGAATGAAGAAAGGAATGAGTGAATGAATGAATGTGTACTCAATCCTCTGAGGGTTAGAGCCCTAAACTAAAGTATCTTGAGTGAGTAATACAGCCCTGCCATTGACTCATGTGTGATCCTGGTTTGATGGAAATAATGCTTATAGCATACCTGTTTCACCAGATGTGTGGGGAGTACTATACCTTACTCACCAAAGGTGCTTTGAAATCTTTGGTGGAAGGTGATACAGTCAATTATAAATAATACACTGTGATTATGCAACCCCATATATAAAATTACAAAGTAAAAAGTAATGTTTATAAGCATCTTTGCCACCAACTTTTTGTTTGTACTTAGTCTATCAAGCGGGCTTCCCTGTTCTGACAGTCAAGAAGCATCTGCTTGCATTGCTGGAAAACTGGGTTCGATCTCAGGGTCCAGAAGATCCCCTAGAGAAGGGAATGGCAACCCACTCCAGTATTCTTGCCAGGAGAATTCCATGAACAGAGGAACCTGGTGGGCTTCAGTCCATGGATTCACAAAGAGTCAGACATGACTGGGCGACTAACACTTTCACACTTTTCACAGTCTTATCAAGCACTGAACTATATATAGGCTGCATCCTTATATAAAATGTTTGGCTTGTAGACATTTTATTGTTGGTGATGTTCAAGAGATGTTTTAAATAATTGGTATTTGAGTAGTATTTGTGGTGATGTTATTTTATAAGAGAGTTGAGACCTCTGGCCTATGACATGCCTAAGAGAAAACTAATTTTGATGACTTTCTAATTTGATCTGTGGAATCTTGAAAGCAAGATAACTCTTGCTTCCTGATGCTCAGTGACTGAATGTCTAGGATTAGAGATATATTTAATCAACATATTAAGGGACCTACTGTGTTTCAGTTATGGCTCTAGGTGTTGGGGACAGAGCAGTAACCAATTTTTAAATGTTTTTGCCTCTGTTTAAATGCAGACCACCTTAGGAATAGGAGTATAATATGTACATCTTTGTGTACATGTAAAACCTGCTCCTCATCTCAACTTTGAGAAGAAATCTCCTGAGAGGAAAGGAGTCACCATAAAATGGTAAATAGTTTTAAGTTGAATCAGAAGGCAGATACCATACTTAAACAACCTCTCCTACTTAGAGATTCATAAGACAGAACCACCCAGGACTGCCTGTTTTCCATTATTCTGAAATTTGACTTCATCTTTCTCAGTGCTCTCATCTATGATTGGAAGGCCCTGATACCCTTTCTGCCAGGCCACCATATACATGAGCAGTTTGTTGACTGCATAATGGTGCCTGGCAGAGGAGGTGGGTAGGCTTTGAACTCCATCCTCTAACTTTACCTGCTAAGATACATGTCACCCACCTCAGGAAGTAGTGTTTTTTAAAAAAATTTGAACAAAGTACCATAAGGCTCAGGGGCTCTCTGTTCTTCCGAGTTCTCAGGCACCTAGCTCTCATCTGCCCTTCAACATGTATTTTCATACTATATTTAATAGCACTACTCTGTTATGAGTCTCCAGACAAGGAGCACTGGGGAATGGGAAGAAGCCACGGCGGAAGGAGAAATGAACCAACTCCTGTCAGCTTCCGTGCGTGCTGCATGCTAGCTCGCTTCAATCATGACCGATTCTTTGCAACCTATGGACTGGAGCCCACCAGGCTCCCCTGTCCATGGGATTCTCCAGGCAAGAATACTGGAATGGGTTGCCATGCCCTCCTCCAGGGAATCCTCTCAATCCAGGGATTGAACTCCTGTCTCCTGCATTGGCAGGCAGATTCTCTACCACTAGAGCCACCTAGGAAGCCCTGTCTGCTTCCAAGATGACCAATGAATATCTGGATCCATGACGATTAGCTGAGGCATGAACGCTGTAGGAAATGTTTTGCAGCAAAACAGAAACAGTGCTGGAGAAACAACCTGACTTTTCCATTTTAGCAAACTGAAAGAACAGTCAACGTGCAACAGTTTGCTTAGTACTGCATTGCAACCCGAGGACACAATGCCATCAGGCAACATAGCTCAACCTTTTGGCTGAGCTCATTTGTTGGATTTGATATCAGATGATTTGACATAGGCCATATGTCCTGCTGAACCCTGGGTACAGCCTTGCTATTAGCCTTTTCATTATCCGTTGCTAACTTCCCTGTGGTCTGTTGACAGTACTTCACTGTTGCAAACAATGAATGGTAGAGACTACAGTCAAGATGTAGTGACCTGATTAGTCCAGACTCCTGCAGGGGAAGACGTGCAAATAGATAAGCCCCAACAGGACCTGAAGAACCTTGTGGTTTTGAAATCTTGGGTGGATGGGTCCCGCCCTGTATACGCCTTAAATCTTCTGGTACTTTGAAGGTATAATTATTGCTCAGCAACTCCTGGGATGAGTTAATTAGATCTTTGTATGGTTTGATTATAAAAAACTCACTAAAATGTGCAAATGTGTGCACAATATAGATATATTTTTAAAACATGGAATTTTATGTTTTTAAAACACGTAAGAGCATAAAAATAATCCAACTGCATTAAAATCTTTTAAAATATAGTCTTTTTCTAATAATAGTTTAGCAGATAGTTTTGTATTAATAGTTTTAACATATAGAAATGTTAAAGCAAATGCAACATATTAAGGAATGTGATTACTCAGAGGAACACAATTGATCATTTCACATATCAAGTAAAAATTCCTAGGATATTTCTTAAATTATTTAATGATTATTTACAAAACCCTTTAGAGAGTATTGCTTTCAGTTTTATATAGTTTCAAAGTGGGCAAACAGATAAAAGATTCTATAAACCTTATACCTACTGAAGATAAGAATAAAAGCAATTGTGGAACTTGACAGATAGAAGACACGTAGTAAATACAGTTTATTATTATAAACTGATTAATATAATTCCTTACTTGAGACAATAAATGTAGCATGTAATATTGTTTCCTGTTTCAGGACAGAGACTGCTTCTTGTTGATATTTGCATCACTAGTATCACCCAATAAATGGTGACGATTGAATGAATCAATTAATGAATGAGTATGAGAGAAAACTCCTAAGAACTAACTTCCAAGCACTTCAATCTAATCCCTAGGCCCTCCCAGTTTCTCTCTTGCTGAGTGTCTTCCCAGATTATTGATGCTTTACGTGAGCAATCAGGAAAGAGGAAGCAATCCAGATGGAAGGCTAGCTGTGGTCAGATGCCTCTGAAATGAACAAAGTATTTGCAGATGTTTCAACAAGTGGAGGGGTTGGGCTGAGTCTAGGCCACAGGAAACAACTTCCACACCTTGGGGCTACTACAATAAAGGTATCATCGCTCACTGGCACAGGATTTTGTTGGAAACTTGAAAAGACACTGGGGTTGGAATGCTGCATGAATCCAGACTTGCCTCAGGAATGCCACAAGTGATCAGAATTAAGTATAGAAATTAATGTGATTTGTAAAAACAGCAGTAAGTTTCATGGCTATCTGGGAATCAAATCCTTTAATCACTTTAGACAAAACTAATGAAACTAGAAGAAACCATTATTGATTTTGAGTCTCCTTCTAAATTAGTTGGCCTTTGGCTTTTGGAGAGCAAAGTTCAAATTCCAGTTCCTGTCTGACAGGAAAATAAGTCAGACACAAAGTAGATAAATAGTCTTTTAGACTCCAAACTGAAACAGCAGGGCAGAAAGGAGATCTGAGTCTTGAAGAAACTTTGTTTTTGAAGTTGCTGAATTCAGTCACCTTCTGTGATATTTTTCACTGCCTTTTGGGGCAGTTCACTTTATTTTTAATTAAAAAAAATTTTTTTAGTGCCATCATTTTATTTTGTATCAGGGTATAGCCAGTTAACAATGTGATTATTTCAGGTTTAAGGCTGTTCACTTTAGATTTATGATATTTGTCCTTGTTGGCAAATCTATTCAAATGTAAATAAGGAACTTTGTATTTTCTAATGGAAAAATTCTAAATTCTACTATGTTCAGTGCGTGTTCTCTTCCAGACCATGTTAAATTTCTAGCGGTGTAGTGGACAGTGGGGCGCATGATTATAAATACCAATTGCTTGATAAGATATTAATAAGATACAAAGCCACCTTAAAAAGCTCAGAGCTGGATTCAGCCACTTACTGACTTTGTGCCCTGGTCATATTACTAGGGCTTCCCTGGTGGCTCAGAAGGTCAAGATTACTACCTGAGCCTATTTTCTCATCTCTCACATGATAACGATTGAGGAGGATGGTTTTGTTTTTGGCTTGGTGAGCAAGGAAGAGATTATTTTCTAAAACAATTATCTGAATGCTTGGCAACATTGGATTTGTCCCATAAAATCCTAAACTTTTAAAGTGAGAAGATTTTATAGTAGCATAGCTGTGGACACTTACTAATAGGGTTAAGATTTTTAGTACCCCAAATGAAAGTTTTTTGAAAAATTATAAAGAATAAAAGAAAATACTGGCACTATTACTAAAATTGGGATATTTGGAGGGTAGAGTAAAATTAATTAACCCCAACATTATTAAAGAATTATACATATATTGCTATTCTAATTGAATTTGCTCTTTTAAAATATTGGGATTCAATATACACAGACTAGATGCTGGCAGCAAATCCTTTTATATATTTTTTTAAAACAAAATAGGTGTATTAGATTTGCTGCAACTCCCTCTTATAGAATTAGAGCAAAGAAGAAACTTAAGTATCATCAAGACATCAAATTCCTCATTTTATGGATGAGGAAATAAATTCCAAGAGGATAATTTATTTTTTTAATTATTGTTATTATTATTACAGGTGCTGTACAAGGCACCAATCTTGGTTTTGGGCATTCAACAGTGAACTAGACAGATGTGGCTTCTTGCCTTAAAACACACAGTTAATGGAGGAGCTGGAATCAGAAATGAGTCTGTGAATTTCTAATTAACACAACTTGCATTGGTCAAGTACTAACTCTGGACGAGGCCCTAAGTATTTCACCTACATTAAGTCTTGAAATCTTCCCTAACTTTAGTAAGGAGGAACATGTCTTTCCACTCCTGATGTCTCCTTCTGTGTGGTGGGAGCTCAATAAATGTAATAATCCTGGCTCCTCTCTCGACATCTGAGTTAGGAAAGAGTAACAGCTTATGAGTAGCCGAGCACCTCCCCTTCTTTAGGACTGAGCTGTCCTGAAGGGAATGTTCTTTGCTCCTTTGGGCCCAAAGACGAATAGGGCAGAAGGAGGCCTTTTTGGGTCTTGTGAGCAGGAAGAGAAGTCTCATACGGGGGTTTTAAATGAGGCAGCTCTCTGTCAGATATCAGCCTTCTCATCAGTAAAATCTCTGTCAGTATGTACGCAAGAGAGAAGCATTTCATAAAAATGAGTAAGTAAGCAAGTGCATACTCTCATATTTATACCATCTCAAACCAACCAGGTTCTCTCCAGCATGCATATCTACGCCTTGTGCTCTGATCTCATCTGCCACAGCATCCAGGAAATAGTACCTTAAAATATTGTCCATATAACCTTCCAGGATCATTTGGCCCAAACAGCAGAGCACCTTGCACAGCAGCCTGGACCTGTTGCAGACGGTACATTAAATTAACCATCATATCTTCTAAACAGATTTGGTCCAATTTCCTCAGTTTCTAAATTGTGAGGGTTTGTGGTTGGACTTTTTGGGAGACAGAACGGTAAGATGATAGAAACATGGGACTTATAGAATTAGAAGACTAAGATTTGACTCTCACCTGGGTAACTCTAACTTTGAATCTCTGTTTTCCCTCTAGATAACAACACAGATTGTCTTACTGAGCTCACCTGATTGTTTGAAGCCCAAAGAGGAAAAGGAATGTGTAAGTGCTTTATAAACTGTAAAGACCTCTAAAAACATTAGTTGTTTATAGGCTTAAAGGGCAATCTTTTAAATCATAGTTCTTATTTTTCCTATGGATTTTAAGCTTTACTTTATACAAAGGTGGTTGTAAGGTTTGGTGATTCATAGTGCACTAGATGGTTATTATTCAAAGGCTGAAAACCATGCTACTAAGCTCTCCCATCTTCCAACCAAGATTATTCACTTAATTAATGTAATCAACAATAAAAACCTCTCTTCCATTGCTGTCTACATTTTAAACCATTAGTCTTCTGTATTACATAATGCTTCTCTCAGTGACTTCCTTTGAATTTTGAGCAGATTTGTAAAATCCTTGCACAGTAGGAAGGAGCAGCGGTACACATAAGAACTGGAGTGGAGTTGGGGAAGGATGAAAGAAAGGCTGCAAGGAGGTGAAAGACAGAGAAGGGTCTGGGCTGTACATTTCAACTAAAAGTACTGATAAGGAAACAGGAGGGGGCAGAAAGTCACCAGGAACAAGGGAACATGGGTTCCAAGTAGCACCTTTAACACAAGTTGTTTAAAGGTTTGCTCCTTCTGATCAGTCTACCAAATCTCAACCTGAAAGTCAGAAGAAATGGATTCCAATCCTGCCTCTCGGACCATCTGTGTGACATTGGGTATGTAATTTTGCCTCCTGGGGTCTCATTTTTCATAATCTACAAAATGAAAGTTTTAGACAAATATTCTCTGAAACCATTTCCACAACAAATATTCTGTAATTCTAGCAGAGAGCCCATGAATTCTCTCCTCTTTCAACATTTAAGTCTTATCTTACCCAGGGGAAAAATTATCTTAGAAATGTGGTAAGTAGTTGGGATATGTGTGTTTGTGTAGAGGCTAATGGTAAAGTTACATCACAACATCATAAACCAGAGAGAAGCATTTCATAAAAAATGAAAACTAAGAGTAATTAAGCAACTGTACACTATCATATTTGAACCATTTCTTGTATAAGCAAAGGAACTTCCTAAGAAGTTGTTCCAGTTATAATTGTATTCTGATATGTTCACAGTCCATTTTTAAAACTGTTGAGCATTACAAACACTACTTGAAATATTAATGAGTACACACCAGCCTAAAAGCATAGTCTTCTTGACATTGCTTTAAGTCACTAAGAGAACAAATAAACTATGTACAATAGTTGTTAAATCCTCAAAACAATGCATTTTCTTCCATGTTTTTCTGTATGGTGATAATTCTGTTCACTGCATAAGTGGTAGTGGTGGTGTTTTAAGTGCTAAGTCGTATCTGACTCATTGTGACCCCATGAACTATAGCCCGCCAAACTCCTTTGTCCATAAGATTTCCCAGGCAGGAATATTGGAGTGGGTTGCAATTTCCCTCTCCAGGGAATCTTCCTGACCCAGGGATCAAACCTGTGTTTCCTGCTTGGCAAGCAGATTCTTTACCACTGAGCCACCTAGAAAACCCTCACTGCAAAAGCAGGTTTAAGCAAAAGGAATAATATAAAAAGTCCAGCTATATGACCTCAGGCATTAAAAACAAAATGATTTGGGGAGGGGATTCACTGAATCAGTATTAATCTTTATGAAAATCTGGTGGAATCAAAGGTATTCCTGTGTCTTTCATATATTTCAATAAACTGTTAATGTCTTTGGCACCTATTATAAAATGCCAGGGCTTCCCCAGTAGCTTAATGGTAAAAGAATTTGCCTACAATGCAGGAGACATGGGTTCAATCCCTGGGTTGTGAAGCTCCCCTAGAGAAGAAAATGGCAACCCACACCAGTATTCTTGCCTGGGAAATCCCATGGATAGAGGAGTCTGGCAGTCTATAGACTATGGATAGCAAAGAATTGGACACAACTTAGCATGCACATACATACATGCACACAGTGAATAACATCTACCTATATCACTTTGCTGGAGAAGGCAATGGCACCCCACGCCAGTACTCTTGCCTGGAAAATCCCATGGACAGAGGAGCCTGGAAGGCTGCAGTCCATGGGGTTGCTGAGGGTTGGACACGACTGAGCGACTTCACTTTCACTTTTCACTTTCATGCATTGGAAAAGGAAATGGCAACCCACTCCAGTGTTCTTGCATGGAGAATCCCAGGGACAGGGGAGCCTGGTGGGCTGCCATCTATGGGGTTGCACAGAGTCGGACACGACTGAAGCGACTTAGCAGCAGCAGCATATCACTTTGCAAATGTACAAGGATATCCGATAAATTTCTAGACTTACTTGAAATTACTCGGTCAAGGATATACATTTGTGATTTTAGCAGATATTGCTGGAGACTTTTACATTGCCACTTCCCTGCTCCACTCCCTAAGAAGTTGAGAATTGTGGCAGTGTAATGACAGATGTTACTACTGACAATGGCAATGCTTGTTCTTCATGTTAACAGTATGGAGGCAGAAAAAATAGAATCATCACACCCCCTCAGCTTCTTTTGGTCAGTATTTCTGATTTATGAAGGAGAGAATCCATTTGACCAGGTTTGTCGTATCCAGCCTAGCCTCAAGGTCTCCCAGAGTCACTAGCCTAGGGTTGTTTACCAGCCTTGGGTCACATGCTCAACTAGAATTCAGTCTTGTGGTTTAGGGTCAGCCTGATGAGCCTGGGGCTGCCTCTCCAGCAGGGCTTGTGGACAGAACAGGCTCTCTTCAGAAGGAGCCTCAGCAGGCAAATACTGGAATTAGGACATCTACAGGGTGACTGTAATTCCAGTTTTCCCATGAGGGTCCCAAGTTAGGTCTATGGTTAGGCATCATTACCAACAGTTTTCTCTTCCATGGTTAAAAATGCCCCAGTTTGTACTATAACTTACTAGTATTGAATAAAGTTGGGCAGTGCTGTTCATATTATGTTGAAAGGAGCCTGGGGTTTGTAAAAGTGCCTGGGGAGAGACTGTAAGAGGGAAAGGGAGATACCAAGCAGGTGGGACTAGGGCCCCATTGCCACTGTCTAATGTGACTGAGAATTTAAACTTGTAATAAATAAGCATATTTCTATCTAATAGGAGTTAGACGGTTCTCAAAACTTAAATCACTTGTCCTGTCTCTCCTGACACATGAGTGCCACTGGGCATTTTCTCCACCAGAATAGATCCTTGAGAACCTTTCAAGGCAGTAATCCCTTGACCTCTGCAGATATAATATCTGCACTTACCTAGTGATTTGACAGTGCAGATGGGGCCCAGCCTTAAACTAATGGGCCACTCGTGGCTTTTAACAGGAGCTTCCCTAGCAGTACTTTCACCACACGCAGAGTCAGAACACGGAGTCTGGTCTAGGTGAGAGAACGGGCGCGAGTGACACTCTGAGTTCAGTTCAAAGATGCTACACTTTGATTTACTTCCAAAGCAGCATGTAAGCAGTGCAAAGGATAGACATGAGGTAAGGCAGATGCAGCTGTCCAGTGCCTCCTTTGTTTTTCACAGTCATCATAAATTTGTTCGTCTTGGCAGCCTGAAGAGACTGAGATGTCTGGGAGGTCAGGGGAGCCCAGAAGTATGGGCTCAATATCTTTCATACCTCCAGACACGTTAGCAACCAGAAATAATTTATGCTACCATATAAGGCAAAAATGTAGTTACTCAGTAAGCCATTTCGTGCAGGCTAATGTCCAGATTCCAGACCTTGAAATGCTTGCTGTGCCCAGCCTGGGGCAGTTGCTCCTTATCTACACCTGGGCGGCAGGGTGTAGGAGTTTTCCACTTATTTTGTAGGCAGGCCTGGCCTTGGTCTACCACAAACATATTTAGCCTTTAAGTTCTCAAACAAACTCTTGGCCTTCTCCTGAATTAACACAGGCTAAAGGACATCTGTGTTGATTCTGATCATCTATCTCTGTGGGCAAGGCTTTCCATTTTGTTAATCACCGTGCCTCATCTCTTGCTGATTACCCTTGATTGCAAAAGCCCAGTTCTTCAATTGCTGCCTGATTCTCTTTGTCCTTCAGAACTATTCCTTCTGGGAAACAACTCATCCCTTACACACATGCAACTCTCATCATTTTCTCCTCATTTAAAATGTTTATTCTCTCTACTTTGGTTTCCATCACAGCCATATGCATCTTCTTACCAGCTCTTCCAACAGTCCCATGGTCTTTGTACTCTCTGGACAAAACAGAGTCAAGAGGGTTCATAAAGTACCCCCACATCTATGCACAATCACAGCAAACATGGCAGTGACTAAAAAATGGCCACTGACAACTGATAATATCATTAGTCTATACCATGCTGGACAGATGAAATTTTGCTATGGAGCATAGTTTTGTTTAAATCTATGAAAGTACATTGGTTTAAGCTTCTTAAATAAGGTAGTTTCCTTTCCTCTTTCTCCTTGTTTCACTTCTTTTTTCCTTTTCTCAACCTCTCAACCAAAGATAGCTTAAGATCTTTTGTGGAGTCCAAAGAAGCTGATTATGGCTTGAAGGATGGAAAGAAAATGAGTAAAATGGCCAGTGAAAACAGGGAGGCTGCAAAAATAAAAAGGGAAGAAGGGTGGAGTAGATCACTGCTAACTTGGATCTCCTACATGTCCATAAAGTTAGAATTTAATTTGTATCAGTTTGCAAAAACAAACACAGGTCCAGCTCCACCCTGCCAGCCCCTCCCAACAGGGAAAGATTATATTATAGAAGGAATTATACTAAGAGAAGATTATATTTTCCACACACCAGTATTAGGCTTGGCTTTCTGACTTGCTTTGACTAAGGAAATATGAGTAGAAGGGACACGTGACTTTTAAAAGCGATTGCATAGTTCTGCCATTGCTTTCGGAGAAGGCAGTGGCAACCCACTCCAGTACTCTTGCCTGGAAAATCCCATGGGCAGAGGAGCCTAGTATGCTGCAGTCCATGGGGTCGCTAAGAGTCAGACATGACTAAGTGACTTCACTTTTATTTTTCACTTTCATGCATAGGAGAAGGCAATGGCAACCCACTCCAGTGTTCTTGCCTGGAGAATCCCAGGGACGGGGGAGCCTGGTGGGCTGCCATCTATGGGGTCACACAGAGTTGGACACGACTGAAGCGACTTAGCAGCAGCAGCCATTGCTTTTTTCTCTGCTCTAAAGTGACCAGTGTGTCACAGGTAGTGATTACTCCTTCAGTCCAAGTCCCAAAATAAAAGTGACATGGAATAGAACATGAATGAGAAATTAAATCAAAAAACAACTTTTGTTGTTGTAAACCACTAGACTATCAGGATTTTATGTTATTGCAGCATAATGTACCTTGACCTAATTGAAGAGACATTCATTCCAGAAGGCAGAGAGAACAGAAGTCGGGATGTGTGGGAGGGGTAATACAAGTCAAGGAGATTGTGACACAGCAAGACAGGAGATTTAGGTGCCAGTCAGACATCAAGTAAACCTCCAATGAGAACAATATAGGCTCTGACAGGAAGATCCAGGATCAGTTCAGTTCAGTCGCTCAGTTGTGTCTGACTCTTTGCGACCCCATGGACCGCAGCATGCCAAGCTTCCCTGTCCACCACCAACTCCCAGAGTTTACTCAAACTCATGTCCATTGAGTTGGTGATACCATCCAACCATCTCATCCTCTGTCATCCCCTTCTCCTCCTACCTTCAATCTTTCCCAGCATTAGGGTCTTTTCAAATGAGTCATTTCTTCACATCAGGTAGCCAAAGTATTGGAGTTTCAGCTTCAGCATCAGTCCTTCCAATGAATATTCAGGACTGATTTCCTTTAGGATGGACTGGTTGGATCTCCTTGCAGTCCAAGGGACTCTCAAGAGTCTTCTCCAACACCACAATTCAAAAGCATCAATTCTTTAGCACTCAGCTTTATAGTCCAAATCTCACATCCATACATGATTACTGGAAAAACCATAGCCTTGACTAGACGGATCTTCGTTGGCAAAGTAATGTCTCTGCTTTTTAATATGCTGTCTAGGTTGGTCATAACTTTTCTTCCAAGGAGTAAGTGATCAATCCAGAATCAGAGAAACCAAATGGAGCAAACCTGCACAATGACTTTCCTTCAGGAGATACGAGGAGAGAAAAAGGACATAAAATTTAGACTGTACTGAATAACAAAAGTAACGTATGCTTACTTGTCTACAGGGTAGAAATGAAAGATTTGAGGGATAGGACTAAGTGAAACTCCAAGTCTTTTCTTTCCTCTGGGCCAAGTTTGACTGCCTGTGGTATGATTGAAAGCCCCGGATGAAATTCTTAATGGATCCCACAAAAATCTCTATGAAGAAGGGCCATTTCAGAGAGAAAATGGGAGCTGCAGTAGGTCAGGTTCAGCCTACTGCCTGGGCCCAGTTCCTATGGTTAGATACAAACTATGGAGGTTGCAGGTCCCAGGCCCTGGATTGGTGTACAGCTCATGGGGAGGTGCATTTTAGGGCAGTTTTTTACTTTCCTATATTCTTCATTTCATATGAGTTTCAGATTCAATTGATCTTGAAAGCCAGGATTCTAATTTCTCTCTGGAGCTGAGAGAAGTTGTATTTAGAGATAGGTTTTTCCCACACGTTGAGGATTATTATATGCAATCATCATTGTGTTGCAGGAAAGAGCCAATTCTAACTCCATGATGGATGGTTTCTTTGACTTTAACCTTTGTTTTTCATTGCTTTTGTTATTGTAATCATACATAATGACCTGCCTCACGGAATCATGCCCCACTTTCTGCAGAGATTAACACATCCCCTTTCTGAAGTTGGCCATTCCAGGAAATATTTGCAAGATAACAGTCTTTAAACTCTGCCCCTTCTCTGTCCTATAAAAGAACCTGGCATCTAGATCTCACAAGATGGTTATTTTGAGACATTAATCTGCCATCTTCTTGATCAACCAGCTCTCCAAATAAAGTTGTATTCCTTGGCTCAGCACTTCAGTCAGACAGTTCAGTCACTCAGTCATGTCCAACTCTTTGAGGCCCCATGGACCGCAGCACGCCAAGCTTCCCTGTCCATCACTAACTCCCAGAGCTTGCTCAGACTCTTGTTCATTGAGTCAGTGAGGCCATCCAACCATCTCATCCTGTCATCCCCTTCTCCTCTTGCCTTCAGTCTTTTCCCAGCATCAGGATCTTTTCAAATGAGTTAGTTCTTCGCATCAGGTGGCCAAAGTATTGGAGCTTCTTCTTCATAATCAGTCCTTCCAATGAATATTCAGGACTGATTTCCTTTAGTATGGACTGGTTGGATCTCCTTGCAGTCGAAGGAACTCTCAGAGTCTTCTCCAACACCACAGTTCAAAAGCATCAATTCTTCAGCGCTCAGCTTTCTTTATAATCCAACTCTCACATCTGTATATGACTACTGGAAAAACCATAGCTTTGACTAGATGGACCTTTGTTGGCAAAAGAATGTCTCTGCTTTTTAATATGTTGTCTGGGTTTGTCATAGTTTTCCTTCCAAGGACTAGAGTCTTTTAATTTCATGGCTGCAGTCACCATCTGCAGTGATTTTGGAGCCCCAAAAAATAAAGTCTGTCACTGTTTCCATTGTTTCCCCATCTATTTGCCATAAAGTGATGGGACCAGATGCCATGCTCTTAGTGTTTTGAATGTTGAGTTTTAACCCAGCTTTTTCACTCTTCTCTTTCACTTTCATCAAGAGGCTCTTTAGTTCCTCTTCGCTTTCTGCCATAAGGGTGGTGTCATGTGCGTATCTGAAGTTATTGATATTTCTCCTCACAATCTTGATTCCAGCTTGTTCTTCCTCCAGCCCAGCATTTCTCATGATGTACTCTGCATATAAGTTAAATAAGAAAGGTGACAATATGCAGCCTTGACATACTCCTTTACTAATTTGGAACCAGTCCATTGTTCCATGTCCAATTCTAACTGTTGCTTCTTGACCTGCATACAGATTTCTCAGGAGGCAGGTAAGGTGGTCTGGTATTCTCATCTCTTGAAAATTTTTCCACAGTTTGTTGTGATCCACACAGTCAAAAGCTTTAGCATAGTCAATGAAGCAGAAGTAGATGTCTTTCTGGAATTCTCTTGCTTTTTCTATGATCCAACAAATGTTGGCAGTTTGATCTCTGGTTCCTCTGCCTTTTCTAAATCCAGCTTGAACATCTGGAAGTTCTCAGTTCACGTACTATTGAAACCTAACTTGGAGAATTTTGAACATTACTTTGCTAGCATGTGAGATGAGTGCAATTGTACGGCAGTTTGGACATTCTTTGACATTGCCTTTCTTTGGGATTGGAATGAAAACTGACCTTTTCCAGTCCCATGGCCACTGCTGAGTTTTCCAAATTTGCTAGCATATTGAGTGCAGCACTTTCATAGCATCATCTTTTAGGATGCCTCAATACCTAGTCCTTAGGTTAATTGGTCTGTCTTGCAGCAATCAGACCAAACTTGGAATCAATAACAATTGTTTTATGAGTGTTGTCAACATTGTTGCTGAGATAGATAAGTCCTGCCTGTACCAGGTACAGAGTATGAGGTCACAGTCATAGATACAGCCTAGCTCTCTGGGATGCAGGAGGGCAGTATGATTCTCAGAGCATCAGCATCCCCTGGAAACTTGTTGAAATGCAAATTCTTGGGCCTTATCCAACAGCTACTGAATTTAAGATTCTGGCAGTGGGGCTCAGTGATCTGTGCTTTAATAAACCCTCCAGGGATTTGATGCACACTTAAATTTGAGAGGAGAAGGCAGTGGCACCCCACTCTAGCACTCTTGCCTGGAAAATCCCATGGACGGAGGAGCCTGCAGTCCATGGGGTCGCTAAGAGTCGGACAAGACTCAGCGACTTCACTTTCACTTTTCACTTTCATGCATTGGAGAAGGAAATGGCAACCCACTCCAGTGTTCTTGCCTGGAGAATCTCAGGGACAGGGGAGCCTCGTGGGCTGCCGTCTATGGGGTCACACAGAGTCGGACATGACTGAAGCGACTTAGCAGTAGCAGTAGCAGTAAATTTGAGAACCACTGCCTTAGTGGAATCAGTCTGAATAACAAGCATGTAGTCTTTTTCTCAAGGCACATCTTAATAGCCCCAGGCTAACACTTGGATCAATGCCACACCCTCCTCTGAGTTTATTAAATGATCATCCATTCCAGGTTGCCAGCAGGCCTCACTATCTTCATGCATCTCAAAGTGGAGGAGGTGATGGGTAGGGCTCAGGCCTTCTTATAGTGTTGTATTGAGCACCTTAGCTAGCATCTCTTGGGCCTGCCCAGCTTGGATCTAGGTCGGCTTTGGGAGACATAGACAAATATACCTTTCACTGATCTCTTGTCTCCCTTTGCATAATGTCCACATTAGACTAAAGAGGCCATTGATGAAATCTACACTCTGAGGTCAATATTATCTCCATTTCCACACAAGAAAACAGGACTGTGGAAACTTTAATAACTTGCCACAACCATAAGGTTAGTAAATGATGGAGTTGGGTTTTAAATCTAGTCAAACATCAGAATCCACTGGGAAATTGTTTGGAACGTTCCCAGGTGCATACTTTAAGAATCCTGCTCCTGAAAAATACTATCTACACTGATTTAACAGCAAATGTCAAAAGTGCCCTACTCTTGCATTAACCTGTTGTCACCAGTCATTTGCTTTCCAAAATAAGGCAATTGACTCAAACATTAATAAATGAAGATATATTGATAATTCTAACTTCAGTATAGATGTATTGTTATTTCTCTTAAACTATTTGCTCAGTAAAATTTCTGCCAAACTTAAGGGCAAGAGATGTTGACTTCTACTGAACTTCAAGCTTTACACAGCTCCCCTAGGATATCTAATTGGCCACTCACACTGAACATGTACAAACAGAACTCTTCATTCCTCTTCCACAAACACTTCCTTCCCTGATCCTTCCTATCTCAGTAAATACACCATAGTAGTGGTTAAGCCAAAAGCTCAAGTGTCATTTTTCATTCCACCCTTTCCCATATATGTCTACCTCCTCAGCATGTTCTGGGTAGTTCTACTTCCAAAATGTATTCTAAATCTATATACTTTTCCGTTGCTACTGCTACCATCTTGTCCAAGCCATCACCATCTCTTGCCTGGATTACTGCATTCACCTCCCAGACAGACTTCCTGTTTTCACCATCCTACCTCCTAAAATCTGCTTTCCACACATATTCTGTGTAAGCTTTTAAGTACACTGGCTTGTGTCACTCTCAAGTGTAAATCTTCCGAGGTCCCCCATGGCATTCAAAATGGAATCCAAATTCCTTTCCATGGCTCTGAAAGGCCTCACAGGATCCAGCCCCTGATGATTCCCTGACCTCAACTCCTCCATGCTCACCCTTGCTCACCTTCCTCTGCCCCTCTGGCTACCTTTCTGTTCTTTAGCAGGGCTGTCTCTGTGGCTCATTGCTGCCACAGGGCAGCGATGCTGTTCCCTCTATCTGCAAACTTCCTTCTTGGGATCTTCACTTGACTATCCAAGATACCAGCTTTCAGTTCTCAGAGCAAATGTCAATTCCTAAGAAAATCCTTCTGTAACCACCCAATCTGAAGCAATGCATCTCTGCCCCATCACAGTACCCAGTTATTGCCTTCACAGAGAGTCAGAACATGCACCTCCAAATACACTGCTTTGGCATATTTATTATTGTGAGCTGAAGACAATTGAGAAACAGCAGATGCAGCAAGTGTTCTCTGCTCTTCACCCTTTCTACCTAAAAGCATGGCATAAATTTCCAGTGAAAAAGATCTCATCCTGATATCAGGAAAAATAAAACATTCTTATCTGGAGATGAATTGATACCAAGATGAATCTGCACAAATAAATCTTATTATAATAACCTTTCCCTTCCATTAGATCCTCTCATATTTTTCCTAGTCACATTTTCACAATTTACTACCTCTAGAAACCTAAACCCTTTCCTTTTCTAGTTACTTTTCCACTATTTATCACTCTTTGTTAAAATGGTGTACAAGCCCCCATGTCTCACTGCTTCTTTATGGTTTTACCTCTTTGCTCTTTAAAGCCCCCATACCATAAAAAATATGAACATCAGATAAAATGTGTATGCTTTTCTGCTGCTTAATCTGTCACTTGTCAGACAGGTCCAAGCTACAGATCATAAGACAGTAGAGGAAGAGTTTTTCCTCTATGATTGCACTTACCTACCAAAATCTATATTGTTTATCCTGGAGTTGGTGATGGACAGGGAGGCCTGGGCATGCTGCAGTCCATGGGGTTGCAAAGAGTCGGATACCACTGAGCGATTGAACTGAACTGAGCTGATGTTTTGTTCAATGTCATCCCCAATAAAATGAAAGCTCAGTGAAGGTAGGAAATTATTTGTTCTGTTTACTATCATATCTATAGGCTTAGCACATAGTCATGCCCCATAAATGAATCTCTACAGAGGGGATATAGTTTAAGTCCCAAGGAGAGTGAGATATTTGAGAGAGAATATTGAAGGGAAAGTCCCACTAACTGGCCACCAGTGATAGAACTGTTTGTTTCTGGTCCTGAGCACAAGCTACTACCCTAATAGAGCATTTACTAAATGCTCAGGCAACAGATCTAATTTAAAGAGAGAAGAAGACAACTGTGAAGATTTGAAGGAGGACAAAGCAAATGGCCAGGAAAGAGCATTGTAAGGCACACAGTAAGAAGTCTAAAAGTAGAAAAAATACCAAAGAACAAAAGCTTAATTTTAAAAAGCAGTTTTAGCAAAGAATCCTAGGGAGAGAAAAGGGATGGAGCAGCACGGGGATACCATCAGGGAGAGAAAGCAGGAAAAAAGAGAAAGACAAACACAGAGAGGGGATGGAGAGAAATTAGATAGTAAGCCATATTCTGTTCAACAGTGATTTCAGACTAACTCAAGTTTGAAGCAGGGACATTTGCTGGGTTGACAGTGATAACAACCCTCCACCAATAGTGGGTTTGCCCAGGTTTATCACAGTCTCTGATGGCCCATGATGGCCTCTTCAGGTTTCATGTGCCTCCTGACCCTTCTCATGAAGAGCCTGCTGTGGTTGATCTGAGGTGCCGCTACTAGAATGGCAAATTAATAGGAATTTATGTAGTGTGTGCTGCTACAGTGATACATCTTCTCTGGCAATTGCTAGTTTATTAGCCATGAAGTACCTATAAAGTGTTTGTGTAGGGAAGTATCAAAGCAGAAAACAAAGTGATTAAAAAAACATTTTTTTTTTATTTATTTGGCTGTACAAGTCTTAGTTACAGCACACAGGGTCTTCAGTCTTCATTCAGTTAGATCAGTCGCTCAGTCGTGTCCAACTCTTTTCGACCCCATGAATCGCAGCACACCAGGCCTCCCTGTCCATCACCAACTCCCGGAGTTCACCCAGACTTATGTCCATCGAGTCAGTGATGCCATCCAGCCATCTCATCCTCTGTCGTCCCCTTCTCCTCCTGCCCCCAATCCCTCCCAGCATCAGAGTCTTTTCCAATGAGTCAACTCTTCGCATGAGGTGGCCAAAGTATTGGAGTTTCAGCTTTAGCATCATTCCTTCCAAAGAAATCCCAGGGCTAATCTTCAGAATGGACTGGTTGGATCTCCTTGCAGTCCAAGGGACTCTCAAGAGTCTTCTCCAACACCACAGTTCAAAAGCATCAATTCTTTGGTGCTCAGCCTTCTTCACAGTCCAACTCTCACATCCATACATGACCACAGGGAAAACCATAGCCTTGACTAGACGAACCTTTGTTGGCAAAGCAATGTCTCTGCTTCTGAATATGCTACCGAGGTTGGTCATAACTTTCCCTCCAAGGAGTAAGCGTCTTTTAATTTCATGGCTGCAGTCACCATCTGCAGTGATTTTGGAGCCCAAAAAAATAAAATCTGACACTGTTTCCACTGTTTCCCCATCTATTTGATGGGACCAGATGCCATGATCTTCGTTTTCTGAATGTTGAGCTTTAAGCAAACTTTTTCACTCTCCACTTTCACTTTCATCAAGAGGCTTTTGAGTTCCTCTTCACTTTCTGCCATGAGGGTGGTGTCATCTGCATATCTGAGGTTATTGATATTTCTCCCGGCAATCTTGATTCCAGCTTGTGTTTCTTCCAGTCCAGCGTTTCTCATGATGTACTCTGCATAGAAGTTAAATAAGCAGGGTGACAATATACAGCCTTGACATACTCCTTTTCCTATTTGGAACCAGTCTGTTGTCCCATGTCCAGTTCTAACTGTTGCTTCCTGACCTGCATACAAGTTTCTCAAGAGGCAGATCAGGTGGTCTGGTATTCCCATCTCTTTCAGAATTTTCCACAGTTTATTGTGATCAACACAGACAAAGGCTTTGGCATAGTCAATAAAGCAGAAATAGATGTTTTTCTGGAACTCTCTTGCTTTTTCCATGATCCAGCGGATGTTGGCAATTTGATCTCTGGTTCCTCTGCCTTTTCTAAAACCAGCTTGAACATCAGGAAGTTCACGGTTCACATATTGCTGAAGCCTGCCTTAGAGAATTTTGAGCATTACTTTACTAGCGTGAATTGAGATGAGTGCCATTGTGCGGTAGTTTGAGCATTCTTTGGCATTGCCTTTCTTTGGGATTGGAATGAAAACTGACCTTTTCCAGTCCTGTGGCCGCTGCTGAGTTTTCCAAATTTGCTGGCATATTGAGTGCAGCACTTTCACAGCATCATCTTTCAGGATTTGAAGTAGCTCAACTGGAATTCCATCACCTCCACTAGCTTTGTTCGTAGTGATGCTTTCTAAGGCCCACTTGACTTCACATTCCAGGATGTCTGGCTCTAGGTGAGTGATCACACCATCGTGATTATCTGGGTCGTGAAGATCTTTTTTGTACAGTTCTTCTGTGTATTCTTGCCATCTCTTCTTAATATCTTCTGATTCTGTTAGGTCCATACCATTTCTGTCCTTTATCAAGCCCATCTTTGCATGAAATGTTCCCTTGGTATCTCTAATTTTCTTGAAGAGATCTCTAGTCTTTCCCATTCTGTTGTTTTCCTCTATTTCTTTGCATTGATCGCTGAGGAAGGCTTTCTTATCTCTTCTTGCTATTCTTTGCAACTCTGCATTCAGATGCTTATATCTTTCCTTTTCTCCTTTGCTTTTCGCTTCTCTTCTTTTCACAGCTATTTGTAAGGCCTCCCCAGACAGCCATTTTGCTTTTTTGCATTCCTTTTCCATGGGGATGGTCTTGATCCCTATCTCCTGTACAATGTCAGGAACCTCATTCCATAGTTCATCAGGCACTCTATCTATCAGAATAGGCCCTTAAATCTATGTCTCACTTCCACTGTATAATGATAAGGGATTTGATTTAGGTCATACCTGAATGGTCTAGTGGCTTTCCCTACTTTCTTCAATTTAAGTCTGAATTTGGCAATAAGGAGTTCATGATCTGAGCCACAGTCAGCTTCTGGTCTTGTTTTTGCTGACTGTATAGAGTTTCTCCATCTTTGGCTGCAAAGAATACAATCAATCTGATTTCGGTGTTGACCATTTGGTGATGTCCATGTATAGAGTCTTCTCTTGTGTTGTTGGAAGAGGGTGTTTGTTATGATCCGTGCATTTTCTTGGCAAAACTCTATTAGTCTTTGCCCTACTTCATTCCGTATTCCAAGGCCATATTTGCCTGTTACTCCAGGTGTCTCTTGACTTCCTACTTTTGCATTCCAGTCCCCTATAATGAAAAGGACATCTTTTTTGGGTGTTAGTTCTAAAAGGTCTTGTAGGTCTTCATAGAACCGTTCAACTTCAGCTTCTTCAGCGTTACTGGTTGAGGCATAGACTTGGGCATAAACATAGTGCTGTTTCAGCAGTTACCAAATATTCAGTGCTATGCTAGGTGGAATAGGCAATGTAGAAGTAAGCTGCTGCTGCTAAGTCGCTTCAGTCGTGTCCGACTCTGTGCGACCTCATAAACGGCAGCCCACCAGGCTCCGCCGTCCCTGGGATTCTCCAGGCAAGAACACTGGAGTGGGTTGCCATTTCCTTCTCCAATGCATGAAAGTGAAAAGTGAAAGTGAAGTCACTCAGTCGTGTCCAACTCTCAGCGACCACATGGACTGCAGCCTACCCGGCTCCTCCGTCCATGGGATTTTCCAGGCAAGAGTACTGGAGTGGAGTGCCATTGCCTTCTCCATATCTGAAATTAAGCAGTTTCAAATTCAGTTGAGAAGTCGAGATACAAAAAATGGGGACAGATTATATTTAAGTACTAATTTGCACAAGATAATTAAGTACAGACAGATCTCACCTTGCTTCGAGTGTAGAATGTAAAAATGACTATGCAAGCTGAAGCCGCGCCCAGTGATCTTAATCAATCGGAAATATTATGATTATTCCAAGACATTTAAAATTTTCTCTGAAAACATTAAAAATCCTCTTAAGTTTCCTCTTAAATGTATAGGAAAAAGAAAAAAGTAGTAAATACTCAGTCTGTAAACTATAAAGCATTAGAAATATTGAGGATTAAAGTATTTTATTTCTTTGTGAAAGCCACATCAAGAGTAGTTTCAACTGTACTTATAGTCTTATCATATAACTTGCTATAAATCTGTTCCATGCATTGGCAAAATTATGATTTCTTTCTAAGTTTGCATCAGCTTCCAACATTTTATCCCTTGCATGTTCACTGTTGTGAAATGTCTCCAAGAGCTTTTTTAATATGACGTCTTTTCCGGGATTCACTTCCTCTGGGACTTCGTCACCCTTTTCATCACAACCACTTTCCTCTTTAATGTCATTAGTTTGTTCACTAGGTGCCTCTGGGTGCACATGGAGAAGGGCTCACACTGCAGCAATGCCAACATCACCACAGTCTGTTATTTCTTCTATAATTCCATTCACACTGGATTCAGATTTTACTTCCAGCATTATCTCTTTCTGTACTTGGCTGCACTTTCCTCACTGTTGATCAATTCCCTCTTTTGATTAACCATTTCTGTAAAATGTCACAGAGGTTTATCTCTGGGAGACAAGGAAGCAGGGCAACTGCACAGTTTACTATCTCTGTGATAACAAACAAATCTGGGTGAACTTAATAACAGATGCGAGGTGACCATACAGGCTTCGGAGGAAGTGATGTGATTAGTCATGGATCGTGATGTACATCTGTTATTTACATAGTGATTGGTGCACTGAAGTGTTAGGAACAAAATTTGTACTTTATGCACTTACAGTTAATATACCATAGAGCATGCCAAGTAAGATTTGAACTGTGTTATTGAGGGCCTAGTATTATTAATTAATGTGTAATACCTGCAATCCACACATATCGAAACCATGTAGAAGACCTCCTGTTCTACATATCTGTGTTAGATTTCAGAGTATATCAATAGAAAAATACGTTCTCATGATAGAAAGCTATCTCATATGTTATAACCAAATTGGATTAAACATGAAACGTTAAGGGTAATACATGAAAGTAAAGTCTTAAATGTGTACCTTAACGTAAGTAAAGCTAATAAATCTCTACTAAGTCACAGATTAGTACACCTAGTATAGAGTGCCATGGCACCATTGGCCAGAGTTCAGTGGTTGGTGGTGTTCTCTCACACTTTATTCCACCTTTTTTTCTCTTCTACTTTTACCTTTTTGTTTTCCTTTTCTCCCAGTTGAAATTCAGATACAATTAAATGTAATATATTTTATTGAAAATAGCAACACAGAACCCAATTTATATAAAAGTGTTATAGCTCTCTATCTCCCTCCTCCTTTTTACCCTTCTAATTGATCTTTCTATCTGCACCCAGATAATGTTTTTCTACTCATAATCATGATGAAGTCATTATGAAGTAGTGGAAAGTGGAATGATTTTTTTCATGTTCATATTTGTACTATGTTCAGTGTTTGAATTCTTCATGACAAGCATTGATGAACATGTTAATGGCTACAAAAGCAGTAGCGATTTTCCTCAAAAGCAAAACAATGAAATTTGAATGCATTGTTAAAAATAATTGAAGGAAATCTTCTAGAATCTTCCTCACTGGCCAAGCAAAATTTATGAGAATTTTTCTGAGGCAGGCACAATTTGGCATTTTTAATGGGAAAATAGGTACTTGATCTTTTCCTGTGTACTCATATTATGAACTTGATTCTTCTTAAAGGGAACTGACAATAGCCATGGGTCTTCCTAGAAAGCAATCAACTGCTTATTCTTTTAACTCTCTCTGCTCTGCTAAAAGTTATTCCTCTACTATAAAGATCTTACCAAATTTTTGTTGTTGATAAAATTGTAAACTCCACGAGAACAGGGACCATATATTCTTCATTCTTGTACGTAGGTACTGATAAATATTTGTGGGTATAAATGTTTTAAAATTTTTTTCTTAAAATATAAAATCAGTGCTTTGCTATATTAAGAGTGAAGAGCTGGTTTAAAAGTCTGCCTAAAATTTTGTTTTGTTTTGTTTTCAAACTCAGAGCTTTCCAGTTCAGGACTATCAACCTTCCCAGACTGTATAGAGAGGCTGAAGATTCTAGGAAAACACTCAGGTTTACATTCAAATATTAAGAAATCATCAGTGTGGTGGGTGGTTTAGTCACTAAGTTGTGTCCAACTCTTGCAACCCCAAGGACTGTAGCCTGACAGGCTCCTCTGTCCATGGAATTCTCCAGGCAAGAATACTGGAGTGGGTTGCCATTTCCTTCTCCAGGGGATCTTCCTGACTTAGGACTTGAACCCAGGTTTCCTGTATTGCCGGCAGATTATTTACCGACTGAGCTGTGAGGGAAGCCCAATCATCGATAGTAAGTGAAAATGAGAGAGAAGCCATATGAGTCTGTTTTACATTCCTTTAAATTTTGCTTCAAATAACACTTTTTTATAGTAAAACATATTAGTGTTTATTATTAATACATTGATTAGAATACCTACATGTTTCTAGCACACTATTTTTTCCCCAAACCCTAGTTGACAGATGGGCTTTGTGCTTTTGTCCTTGGTTGAGCAGATCAATTAAAAAAGAAGAACAAACACCTAGTTACACTGTATTCTCAACCTTACTATGGATAAAATCGGGATTGAGGTTTTTTAAATCTGTTTCTCTTCTTTATATTACCTCCTGGGAGTTCTGCTTGTCTATTAGCCTCAATTTCTATTGAGACAAAGAGTAGTTCCAAACCTCTCTCCTGCCCTGCTCTGTCACCTCCAAAGCCTCTTTAATTTTATATTTTTTGTTGTTTATAATAGATGTCTCATGATCCCCTAAGAGTTAGTATCTTGATAGAATTCTCTCCCTTCTTAATCACCAAGGCCACTTCGACTCTGACACTTGAGAGTCCCTCACAACAGTTTTTCTCATCTGGTTGTTCTGATTTGTCTCAATTTGTTCTGTTTAGAGTTCGTGATAACTGCTTCCTCCCCTTCATTTCCACCACTCCTGAATGAATCCTAATCCTCCTTATGCCTGGATTGTCCAACAGTCTCTACCCAGAGCCCCCTGACCCCAACCCAGTCTGCAATCAGGAGGCAGAACAGACCCTCAGCTACCACTTTCATCCTTGTTCTGCCCGCTGGAATCTTCAGCAATTCCCTAAAATTAACTGTATTTTATCAGCTTCCATTTAAGAGTTCCATTATCTACCTCCTTTTCTTATCAAATTATGCTACTTTCTTGCTGAAAACTGAGCATTTATAATCAAATTATGCTGCTTCTCTATGGGAAACCTCATTTCACTCCAGACTGCTTACCAAGGCCTAATAAAGTGTCTGCCTATCTTTCTGACCTTGTTTCCTACTGTGCTTGCCACAGTTCGCTTGTTTCTTTCTGTTCCTTCTTGCCCAAAGCCCTTTACACTAGCTTTTCCCTCTGATGTGAAAGTTCTCAGATCACTGTATGACTGGCTTTTTCTCATCATTTGGGACTCAGTCAGCAACTGCTGATTCCTCAGAGAAGTCTTCCCTGATCATCCCATCTAATGTGCATTCTCTGCTGCTACTGTCACATTGTTTAGTTTTATTTTATTCATAGTACTTTATATCATTTTTCACTTGTTTATTACCTGTCTGTGCCATTGGAAAAACCAGTCCACAAAAAACCAGGACCTTGGCTCTCTTGTTTACTGCAGGGCTTAGAACACCGCCTAGCACACAGTTGCAGCTCAGGAAATATTTCTTGAGTGAATGATAGTGACATGATTTTTACCCCCTAATTAAATCAAGCCATTCTCTGTGCTGTCTTGCCTGTCCATTTACAAATTCATAATCAAGAGTCTTCTTTATTATGTTCCCTTCTACTGAATTCCCCTATTGTTCCTTCTTATGAATTTGTATTAATCACTTCCTTCAAAATCTAGTGGGCTTCCCTGGTGGCTCAGAGGTTAAAGCGTCTGCCTCCAATGTGGGAGACCCAGGTTTGATCCCTGGGTCAGGAAGATCCCCTGGAGAAGGAAACGGTAACCCACTCTCTAGTATTCTTGCCTTGAGAATCCCATGGACGGAGAATCTCGTAAACGGAGAAGCCTGGTAGGCTACAGTCCATGGGGTCACAAAGAGTTGGACATGACTGAGCGACTTAACTTTTCAACTTTCATTAACTTTCAAGATCTAGCACAAGTGCTGCTTGCAAAAACCCTTCTTAAATTCTTCCTAACGTGAGCATTCATTTGCTTCTCTCCCATAAATTCACCCCATGGTTTTCATATCATCTTGTACTTTAAAAAAATATATCAATGTGTTGCTTTGTAACTGCAATTTGTGTGTGTGTGTGTGTGTGTGTGTGTGTGTGTGCTTTTTGAAGTCATCTAAAATTGTTTTCCTGTTGAAAGAAGGTGTAGTTAAGTGATGGAAGCTTTAGACTGGAAGTCCTAGAGAACAATTTCAGGCCACTTTAAACAGGCTACTTCCCACATCTATAAAATGGAACAGTTAGTCTAGAACAGAGGTGTTAGTCTAGTCTAGAACAAAATGGCAGCCTACAGGTTGAATGAGACACACACATGTGTTTCATCTGGCCTGAGGAAAGTTCAAATTAGTTGGCAATGTTAAAAAATTGGGAAATTTTTGCAGAACTTGGAATTCTACCCTCTCTGGACAAAAAAAAAGAAAAAGAAATCAACAGATGGGGCAATAAGAAGCCTACATTTCTACATGGGAACAAATCCACTGAGAAGGAAAGTGACTGTTCCTTAACACAGGGTTGGAACTCTCTGATGTGACATGGTGCCCTAGTTGCCTGGTACTTCACTTCACTTGTTTATGCTAACTCTCTGTTAAGAGTTTGAATATATAACCCCAAGATTGCATCAACTCTGAGGTCCCTTCTAACTCTATATATCTATGAGTTCAGTTCAGTTCAGTCGCTCAGTCGTGTCTGACTCTTTGCGACCCCATGAATTGCAGCACGCCAGGCCTCCCTGTCTATCACCAACTCCCGGAGTTCACTCAAACTCATGTCCATTGAGTCGGTGATGCCATCTAGCCATCTCATCCTCTGTTGTCCCCTTCTCCTCCTGCCCCCAATCCCTCCCAGCATCAGAGTCTTTTCCAGTGAGTCAGCTCTTAACATGAGGTGGCCAAAGTATTGGAGTTTCAGCTTTAGCATCATTCCTTCCAAAGAAATCCCAGGGCTGATCTCCTTCAGAATGGACTGGTTGGATCTCCTTGCAGTCCAAGGGACTCTCAAGAGTCTTCTCCAACACCACAATTCAAAAGCATCAATTCTTCGGCACTCAGCTTTCTTCACAGTCCAACTCTCACATCCATACATGACCACAGGAAAAACCATAGCCTTGACTAGACAGACCTTTGTTGGCAAAGTAATGTCTCTGCTTTTGAATATGCTATCTAAGTTGGTCATAACTTTCCTTCCAAGGAGTAAGCGTCTTTTAATTTCATGGCTGCAGTCACCATCTGCAGTGATTTTGGAGCCAAAAAAATAAAATCTGACACTGTTTCCACTGTTTCCCCATCTATTTGCCATGAAGTGATGGGACCAGATGCCATGATCTTTGTTTTCTGAATGTTGAGCTTTAAGCCAACTTTTTCACTCTCCTCTTTCACTTTCATCAAGAGGTTTTTGAGTTCCTCTTCACTTTCTGCCATGAGGGTGGTGTCATCTGCATATCTGAGGTTATTGATATTTCTCCCAGAAATCTTGATTCCATCTTGTGCTTCTTCCAGCCCAGCGTTTTCATGATGTACTCTGCATAGAAGTTAAATAAGCAGGGTGACAATATACAGCCTTGACGTACTCCTTTTCCTATTTGGAACCAGTCTGTTGTTCCATGTCCAGTTCTAACTGTTGCTTCCTAACCTGCATACAGGTTTCTCAAGAGGCAGGTCAGGTGGTCTGGTATTCCCATCTCTTTCAGAATTTTCCACAGTTTCTTGTGATCCACACAGTCAAAGGCTTTGGCATAGTCAATAAAGCAGAAATAGATGTTTTTCTGGAACTCTCTTGCCTTTTCAATGATCCAGCTGCTGCTGCTGCTGCTAAGTCACTTTAGTTGGGTCCAACTCTGTGCGACTGTTGGCAATTTGATCTCTGGTTCCTCTGCCTTTTCTAAAACCAGTTTGAACATCTGGAAGTTCACGGTTCATGTATTGCTGAAGCCTGGCTTGGAGAATTTTGAGCATTACTTTACTAGCATGTGAGGATTCTAGATAAATGTATCTTATCTCTCTACCAAGACTTGAAGTTATAGTGCCTTGAAGGATAGTGCCTGGTTCTTTTCTTTGCTTATGCAGATTATAGTGCTCAGATAAAGCAGATGCTTAAAAGTTGTTTGTTGAATGTTAAATTTAGTTATATATACAAATATGCAGTAAAAACCAAATGCTACCTAATAAAAACTTTATTACAAATGTTTGTTTGGCTTTTACAAAGAAAGACATCATATCAAATGTAATTAAAATACTAACACAGAGTTTATATGATATGGAAAATTTAACTCTGGACAGATATCAACCAGATGAAGTTTCACTAGGCAGGAGGAAAGAAATGTCTCTCAGTCTTCTTTGTCTGTATGTAACTCCCACTAACAGTTCATTGTAGTTCTGCAGGTGTATCAAGAGCAGATTGTACTCAAGAGATGAAAAAATATTGCTATTTGCCCTCCCAAGTAACAGTCATGTGTTCAACAGCTGGGACTTGCTGAGACCCTCATTTGTTATAATACCAATTATTACCTTTGCTGTATTCCCACAAAACCAGAAAATATTTGGCATAGTTCAAGACCACCATATTTAATAAATCCCTTTATTCTTTCTGCAACAATCCATTAACTTTTAAGGGGAACACATCACACTAAAATATTTTACATGGATTAACAGCAATAGATATTAGAGTCCACACCCAGATTGGGCCATATATGGTACACTGAGGTAAATAGAAGTGTTGAATCTATTACTGAGGGCAGATTTGCTGCCAGGGTTGTCAAAGACTATATTCTGAACACTTTCTTAATTTTTTCCATTTCCTACTATTAATATAAAGAGTACTCATAAATGACATAAATATTTCATTTGAGAAAAGACTGCATTACTCAAAATGTCTACAGTAACAAAAGACATAGTTGATACTGTGCCATTCATATTAATACCAGAATAAGTCTTGTTTATGAAGTTTGAATAATTGTAATATTTGAAAAATATTTTAGAAATTTACATTTATTTGGAACATTATATTCTAAAGAATTAAAAGACAAAAAAGTTAAGCTAATTGAAGATGTCAGCAGTTAATTTGGACTATTTTAACCTCTATCATGTGTACAGGGACTGAGTTGGTGTGTACTTTTATACTATCTATGAAAACATGGCTTAATAAGTAAATGACTAGTATAAATAATATTTGAAAGGAAGCATTTACTTACCAAAGAAAGTAATTTGTCTTCTAGCACTTGAGATTTCTTTTATTTATAAAGCATTCTATTCAAAGTATAGGCAAGACCAGACCTTCTTGGATATGCTAATTATTTTTATCTATTTACTAAATCTAGGTCTTAACTGCCAGTACTTGTTAGTCATTTTTTTGGTTACTGTATGTACTTGAAAGTAATAAAGTTACATTTCCTTCAAAATGGCCTAGTTGGTCCAAATTAGTGAGTTTTTCTGTATGTATTTGTATTTGGGTTTGGATAATTTTCATCTTTCACTGATGTCTAAACCATTGCAAATCACACAATTTACATATTAAAGAAATCTAGTTGCACCCAACAGTGAAAAGTAGAGTAGAAGAAATCTTTTGCAATCTGTGTGATTTTAACCTTGCTGAGTCTTGTTTATAAAATGGGGGTGATAGTATCTATTTCCTAGGGGTGTTTTGAGATAAAGATAATAGAGATAAAGCAAGCATTCTCTTAGTAAATAAGGTCCCTGTTATCACGATCATTCCTAATATGTGTTGAAGATCCTATGTAATAAATTATGCATTTTCTAATTTATCCTGTATTATTCCTATTTTGGGCTTCCCAGGTGGTGCTAGTGGTAAAGAACTCTCCTGCCAATGCAGGAGACACAGGAGATGTACATTCGATCCCTGAGTCAGGAAGATTCCCTGGAGGAGGACCACTCAAGTATTCTTGCCTGGAGAACCCCATGGACAGAGGAGCCTGGAGGGCTACAGTCCCTAAGGTCGCAAAGAATCGAACATGACTGAAGAGACTTAGCACACATGCATGCATTCCCATTTTGCAGGTAAAGCCACTAAGGCTCAGAGAATTAAGAAACAGATCATATGTGTTGAAGAGCATCTTCCTTTTGGCTTCTGCTTGTAAACTAGGTTAACAAAGCACTATTTTGCTACAAAAACAAACTTAGAAATTAACCAGCACAGCATCAATGGTCACTGGTGAGTAGTGACTGCAGTTCTGAGACTGGTTTTCATAAACACTTTGTAGAAGCAGCCTCAGTATTTTGAGGCTGTACCCATTGCAGGGAATATGCATCATCCCCTATCCATCCCCTCCTCCACACCTGGACACTCTCCATTATGAATTGAGTCCTGAGAACTTCCTGTCTCTTTACTCCCCCAGGGTTTTCAGCCACAGTCATCTCTGACATGTATTTTTACCCTCCTAGTTAATTGCTTTCTTAAACTCTTCTATTACTCTAGTCAATGTCTACTTCAGCACATAACTTTGCATTGTTATAGAGGAAGAAGTTGGTGTTTGGATTGGTTTAGAAATGTTGTTCTTTCCAATTCATACCACTCCCTGACCCAGTAACTTGAGGGAGCACATGGCCCTGAGTGCAGAGGTGACTCCCCATGAAGCATTCTTTCCCTAGGCTCTTTTTCCCCAATCACTTGAAGCAGGTCAGCGGAAGGAGAGGTATGGTGGCGGTGGTGGTAACTGTCGTGGTGGTGCTGGTGGTAGTGATGGTATTGGTGACAAGTGGTGACAAGTGGTGGTGGAAAGAGTTTGTTCAACTACATCTGCATTTCACCCAGCAAATATTTGTATGGACATGGGATTTCATTCCGTTCTGATACGTTGAACTTACCAATGTTTCATAGTTTATCAGGAGCATATGATATTAAAATTGAAAGTTCCCAAGTAAACAGTATCTCTATTCCTCAAGTGGCATATGTCTTCATATGTTTGGTTGTATTTTTTTCCTTTAAAATTTAAAAGATCTTCCACCACTTGCGTGAAACAAATGCTTTTAACAGAAGGCCAGGGAGGGAATTCCCTGGTGGTCCAGTATTGGTGCTTTCACTGTCGTAGGCCCAGGTTTGATCTTGGTTGGGGAACTAAAATCCTACCAGCCCGGCTGTCAAAAATCCCCAAAACAAACAAAACGCCACAAAAAACCATAACACCAGGGATAACACGGATTCAGGTAATGTCTCATTCTTGGAAATTCTAAGTATGGTACCTATGCTAACAAGACCGTAAGCTCCTAAATGGATTCTACGTATTTTATGGAAAAAGACAATATTATGCTTGTCATGTTGAGGAACTAAACAATTTAGAAGAAGAAATGTAGCTCTAAAAGATACTTTATATCAACAAAGAATTTCTGGATGTGTTTAGAGATCACAAGCTGCCCACCTAGGAGCAAAAGGTATTTCAATGAGCTCAATCTCAGCCTTAGGAGAGGCAGATAGAATAGTAGACTAAGACCACACCCTGTGGAAAAGCCTTAGGACAACCTCAAAACAGCAATAAAAGAACACGCATGAAGCTTGGGTAGGGTGCAGAATAAAATTTCCTGGGCTCTTTTATGGCTCTGTCTGTTCTTGCAGTCTGTGACCTCAGGGCTCCACAGCCTCCTCCCTGGGTCTGTCAAATGGAGAAATGCTCCTCCTGGCCAGTGAAGACAACCTCAGCTCTGTACTGTGAAACTCACAGACCCTTTGCTCTAGGTGTGGTCAAAAGAACAAAATTATTATTATAATTACTAGGCATAACTTGAGTCACTCTGCATCACATCTTCCCTAAATGTGTACCCTGGATCTACATGTTGTTACCAAGAAAAAAGGTGACTACTGGACTAGGAAAAGACTTCTGTTGAAATGATGGATTTTGCACTGTTTTGTTTTCTAGAACCTGTCTTAGTAATCACCTGCAAAGCTACAATTTTGGCAACATGAGCTGGCAACCTAACCTAACGTTGCTGTATCTTGGATTATGGAAGTGTCTTTCCACATGTCCAAACCTGCCACATTCTCTTCCTACCTTCCTCCGTGCTTCATCAACAATACCTGCTTCTTTCAACCACCCGGATCTTCATGTGCACCACTTAAATGGAGCAGCCAGGAGCCAGTGTGGCCACTAAGCATGAAAAATGAAGCCAGTCTGAAGTAAGTGTACTCACTGGCTCTCCAAGACTTAGTATGAAAAAAAGGAAAATATCTTATTAATAATTTTTCACATTGCTTTCAGGTTGAAATAAAAGTAATTTGGATGTATTGACTTAAAGCATGATTAAAATTAACTTTACCTTTTTCTTTTTTTTTTTTTTTTTTACTATTTTTGACTGTGGCTAAGAAAGTTAAAAATCACAAATGTGACTTGTCTTTTTGGCTCAGATTATATTTCTATTCTAGAGTGGTCTAAATAGTTTCCAGTCCTTTGCATTAGCCAGCTCTATTTAAGAAAAAACATCTCCTTAGACAATAGCTTCTAAAAATATTTAATCTCTTTATAGAAATATCAAATAGTTTCAAATGGATTATCAACTAAATTTAGGTATCCAAACAGCCAGTAGTACTGGAAATTCAAATCTGTTAAACTGTAGATCAAATAATTGATCAAGCAGTGGTACTAATGCTTTTTTGTGTTATGTACCCATATTGTTCATTGAACAAATATTTAAATTACATGTGTACTGTATTCAAGACTATGACAGGCTCTGAAAATACAGCTGATAAATCTGAGGAAAGTTTTAGATGCTTTCCGCAGAGGAAAAAAATGTATATATATTTATTTATAAATTTAATTTTAGATTCTTGTGAATCTTCTGGAGCCCATCCATGAATCCTAAATTAATAATTTCTAAATTTGAGAATAGAGTATGGGCTTCAGGGCCAGACAGATCTGGGCTTGACTACTGACTCCACTCAGGTGACCCTGGGCTATACTTTATTTTCTGTAAGTGCTAGTTTCCTCATGTCCTAAGATGTGGAGATTTGAACAAACAGTAGGATATAAGAAAAGTTAACACTGAGATATATAAAGGCATTGCTTTCATAGTCTTCCTAAGCACCCAACTATGTAGATGCTAAATAGATCATAACTATTATTTCTCACCTTGCCTTGTGTGAGAAAATGACTCAAAAGGATAAGTTAGAAGATGGATTCTTCATGTCTGAATCTTCCTTTCTATGTCAAGTTCTTAAATTATGTAGCAGCCCTAGAGGTTAGTTGTTTAAACAAAAATAAGACTTTTACAACCAAGCCATGACCTTTTAAATAAGTTGTTCAGAAATGGTGTGTAAGCGGTCTGGGGTAATTTGTCACTACAGAACTGAGAACACATCTGCCCACACCTTGAGAGATACTATGTGGTATGTGCATATGTTTTTCTGTGGTTTGAAAACAGATTCGTGTCTGCAGACCTTACAGATGGGTTCCTGTTTGGGACAGGTTATTTTGTTTGTTTTTTAGAAAACTGTCATGATATATATATATATATATATATATATATATATATATATATACATATATGTGTGTGTGTGTGTGTGTGTATATATATATATATATATATTTTTTTTTTTTTTTTTTCCCCTTATAGGCAGTCTGAAGGCAACCTCCAGCAGGAAGAAGCAGATGCAAACTTCAGAATGTTAAGTGGCCCTGAATGAATAAGAACTTGGGCTAAGAAGCCAAAGCTATTCCTATACTGCCTGTCCTTCCAATGCCACACTCTGGAATGATCCATCTTTCAAATTATTAAGTAAAAGGTAGAGTGACTCACCAACTACCAGGCAGTGAGGGTAAATCAGCCTTGTCATAATTTTACAGACTTCTCCTTCCGCTCATGAAAACAAGTTATGTATGGTATTTACGTACATCTGTGTTGCTGGGCATTTTCCAAATGCCTCTTGGAGAACATTAAACAGGAAATTGATGCCACAGGGCAAATATTCATTCTTCCCATCCTCTCTCACAAAAACAAGTACAGATTTGCTGTGGCTAGACTGACTTCCTACAGTGTGCTGTTGCTTATTCAATTTTACACTAGAAGGAAAAAAAAAATTCTCTGTTTCAATTTTGAGAATGTTGGAAATGGCTAAAATGCATAAACACAAAAGCTTCCCTCATGAGAGCACTGAAGTATAGAATTTAGTGCTTTATAAAAATCACAAAATTCAAAGGTTAATGATTGTTCTTCATGCCTCCTGATGAAAGTCAATTTGTATCACATTAGACACATCAAATTTGGTTTAAACAGCATGTGTTCTAATTTTCAAATGGAAAAGCTTTAAGCATCTGGCCACTGCAGCTTTTCACATAGGGACAGTGTCTCTTTCCAACCTGTTACAGTGGTCTTTGGTTAGTGGCCTCCTCAGGTCCATTTCTCCCTATTTACTTCCTTAGCAGCCCAGAAAATATCTGGGGATTCATTAGGCTCTGGAAAAACTTAATCTTCCAGTCCCAGGAATAGAGAATGTGAGTCAGGTTAAACTATTCAATGCATTCTCTCCCCCAGCCACAGAGATTTATTCAAGGAGGGCATGTGATCTAAGCTCATCCAATCAAAGTGAATCTTGAGGCATTTTCTGGGGAAAAAAGTCATTCTGTTTTTCCTGGTAGACAAGAACACTGAAGTAATTGGCAGTCATATTAGGGTCATAACGGGGATCAGCCTTGAAATAAAGCATATACTGTGGAGGGCAGAATAGAGAAACTGAATTAAACTAGGCCCCAGATGTCACCATTTTACTGCTGGATCAAGCTTGGCTTGAAGCTCTGTCTCTACACCATTTAACAATATAAACCATTAACCTCCCATGTTGTTTGTATTAGCTTGATTCAAGTTTTCTGTGATTGTTTCATAAGTCCCATACCTATCTGTTAGAAAACATTTATAAAACAAAGGGAAGAGGATAAAGAGAAAATCTAATGGGTTACTTTGGAGGTTCATTTTATAGCTAAATATAAAAGGCCAAGGTAAGTAAGGAAAAGAAGAGTGATTGCTATTGAGAACGGGATGAGGCAAAAACATGTTTCACAGTGATGAGTAACCACCATAGTAATGTGGGTGGGAGACAAGTCAATCTATGCATCTTCCTGGGCCCAGGCATGGGTGGGGTTTAGTAGCAGGAAGGGTCTACCCTGAGGGTAAGACCCTCTCCATCAGCCCTTGGATTGAACTACTTAGCAACATATGCTGTTTACAATTTCAAAGTCATTTGACCTCCATCCTCTTAGTTGCTCCTGACCACCTCTATCTGAAGAATTATAGATTTTTGATATGTCCCATTTTATGGATTGGGAAACTGAGGTCCAGAGACTCTAAGCTATATGTATACTAAGCAAGCAGTAGAGAATGGGCATAGAGCTCAGATCTTCTTAAGCATATATCAACCTTGAAGGCTGTCCTTTTTGCATTTTATTTAGTATTTTGGGTCCTCTAGAGTGAGGCTTGGAGGTATTGACAACTGGCTTCATTCCTGCTGTTTCCTCCTCTTTTCCCTTTACCAACATTAGCCAGAGTTTATTTTGTCTGGTATAATTTCCTTCAGTAGTGTATCATGCTCTGAAAGTGTCCCCTCTCTACCCACCATGACCTGACACCATCAGAACTCCAATTTCTTCAGCCCCTTAAGAGAATAAACTGCAAGGAATGGGCTTGCTGAATGAATGCTCACTGAGATGTGAAAGGCTGGTAATAACTTTAAGTGTTAATCCTATCTCTGAACTTTATAAAGTACTTTATAAGTAGGTATTTGGAGAGATTTTGACTTCCATCAGAAGGGGTTAATCTCAGTGTGAAATTTCAGGCAGTGTGGCAAATTGGAGGCAGACTATTTGGGGTAGGGGCCCTTCCTGGTAATCTTGCTACATAAACCAGTCTTCCTTCATCTACTCACAAGGCTCCACTCTGCTCCAGCCCACAACTTATCAGATAACTTTGAACACACCTTGATCCTTATACAGAACTACTCTCTCACCAGCTAACTTGGACTTGATCACTCCCAAACTAGTTCCATACATCTCAAAGCTTGACTCAGCAGACTCTCTGGAGAGCTGCCTGCATGACGGCACAAAGCAGCCTGCAGGCCCTCCAAGAGCCTGGGACGTGGATTTGACAAAGATACCGTGTTATTTAGGTTTTTTCAAGTGGCAAGATGCAGAGGCCTACTTGGGATACTTCAGGAGATGGAAATTACTAGAAAAATAAATGGGGCACTATGGAGCTATAAAAAAGCTGACAGCTGGCCAGGTCTCACAGAGAATCAGAATGTAGTACAGTGCGCAGCAAGAGCTTCTGACACCCTCATGATACAAGAACTCTGGTCATCTGATCATTGCCTCAGGCTTATTTATCCTTGCTCTAGTGAGTCCACTATTGTGACTCAGCTACTTGTCTATCTTCATTTATTTCTCTTTCTTTCTGACTCAGTTTTCCCCACTTCATGGTTTCTATTACCTCAACGCTTGTTTTGAGACTTTGAATCACATCCCTCTGGATCTCTGTTGTTCTCTCCTGCCCGTAACCTACTTTTTGTCTCCATTCAAAGACTCCAGGAGAGTATATGTTTGGGTCCATTGGTTATTGTCTAGTTCTGAGCATCTACTTTGGGCTAAGTTCTCAAACTGGGCTCCCTCATGAGTTCCCTGTGGACCAGGCAACAACCCCTGGTTTAACTAGTCTTGTGCTCCTGAGCACCCTGGCAACCCTTGGCAGGTCCCTGGCATGCTAAAGACTCCACCTGGGAGATTTCCTTCTCATCTCCTTTTAGCAACAATTCTTTCCCAACCAAAACAAAAACAAAGACCAGACTAGGCACAACAGAAGGACAGGTCACTGTATACATGGTTGACTTCCCTGGTGGCTCAGACAGTAAAGCGTCTGTCTACAATGCGGGAGATCTGGGTTCGATCCCTGGGTCGGGAAGATCCTCTGGAGAAGGAAATGGCAATCCACTCCAGTACTGTTGCCTGGAAAATCCCATGGACAGAGGAGCCTGGTAGGCTATAGTCCATGGTTTCGCAAAGAGTCGGACATGACTGAGCGACTTCACTTAAGTGTAAGGTGCTAAGCGACATGTGAAAAATAAAAGGCTACTAAAAAACATGATCTCATTTAATTAAGACCTAAAGAGAGTGTTATATATATTCCAAATGCACCTTAAGAACAGGATAGTTGGGAATCACAATGGTAGTTCAAAGGAACACAAAGTATAAGAGCTAGAAAGTACATGGCAGGCCGCTTTTCCAGCCCTGTCTTCATAGTTGGAAGAAGCCCATAGACGTTAACTGACCACTTAATTAATTCACACAATTGATGGTGGAGCCCTGACACCTGGCCAGTAAACAAACCACCAGTCCATATTTCTGAACTAGTAATGGATTTTTCCTTTCTTAATAATGGAATGGATCACATTTAATGCTCAAAGAACTGTACTGATTGTACCAGTGAATGTGGACAAGGGCAAATAGCAAAGTTGGAACATAGTGGTTTGAAGTATTTATACAAAATAACGTCTGTGTTTTCTACAGGGTATAGAATATAGTGAGATATAACAGAAAAAGGGCAAAAAGTAAGAGTTTAGAATCTCAGATTCAAGTCTTATTTTCCTGCCACCAACCAGCTGTGTACACTTGGACTACTGTCAACTTTCCAGGCCTCAGGTTCTTCATCTAGGGAAAAATTAGGCCAGACAACCATTCAGACCCCATGTACCCATGACTCCTCCAGCTCTGCCCATTCTGGCACCGTCAATACACACTTTTTGGCGTTAAGTGCAGTGGGCCAAGAGTAGCCAACCAGATGATTGCCAGTTGACTAAGGATTTAATAAGATGTTATCAGAAGTATCTAAAGGCAAATGGACTATGAAATGGATTTGGCCTTTCAAGAAATCTTGGCTTAGATTTATTACTATTTCCAAAATTACCAGGAAAGGCATTTAAAATCCTAACATTTCATAGAGAAAAAAAAGAAAAGGTTTCTATAGTGTACCATATATGGAGACACTTAAGCATGTCTTTATTTCTGGTAAGTTGAAAATGGAAGAGACATGACAATTAGCCAGTACACAGAGTGGCATTTTAATATACTGTATCAGTAATAAATTTTGATGAATGTAAAACTAAAACTGGATTATGTAGAGAGAAGGGTCTCCTGCTTGAAAGTTATACTCTGAGATTGCCAATAAGTCTTTAGACCACTGGCAGTTCCACCATGGATGGCTGTACCTTGAACAACTCTAAGGGGTGCCACTCACATAGAACCTATGTGGGTAGTGCCCTCTGGAGCTGTACATTGCATAAGTCACAGTGTACTCCGTAGTGACCCTGACCATAGAAACAATAGTGATTTCTTTCAGAATGCCATGTGTGGTCAATGAAACTTAAGCAGTCTGCCTGTCTTACTAGCTCTTCTTGTATTCAGAACAAGCAGATATTCAACACAAAATTATTTCAGCTGGACAAAGAAAACATATTTTTATTTACTTAACCAACTCTCAATCACTATTACATTGAGTTGTAGTAAATACACAGTACTAAGAATAGCCTGGATTTTAATCCCAGCTTTTGCATTTCCTACTAGTTTTGTGAGCCTTGGGAATGCTGCTTAACCTCTCTGTATATCAGTTTCCACATATAATGTGAGGATGTTAATAGTACCTGATTGTAGGGTTTTTATAAGAATTGAATTAAACATGTACATATTTCAAAATCCTTAAAACAGTGCCAGGCACATACTAAGCTTTATGTATGGATTTGTTAAATAAGTAAAAATTACAAGTACCTGTTTGTTATCATTTACTGACTATTCCAGCATAATCTATTAAACAAAATATTATATTAGTCATAGTACACTTCCAGTTACACACCTAACTCAAATTTTACTGAGACAAAAATTAAAGCTGAGAGGAAAAATAATATATTGAGAGTTGTTTAAAACCTCTCCTTCTCTAAAATAGATTAGACATGAAAAATATGAGTTACATTCTTAGCAATAAGGTACTATTTAAGATTTTGAAACAAATATTAGGTTCAGTATTTTGGACATAAATTGGATTGTCAGTAAAGCTGAACACCTTCTTACAGGTTTCACTTCTTCTTCCAAAGTCATAAATATAAATTGTTTTCCTAAGTTGACTATTATCCATTTCATTATGAGAATATGTAAATTCAGAGAACTTAATTTGCTCTACTAATTTGAATTTATTACCCAAATAGCATAACAACAATATTAGAAGGAAGGAAATACCATTAACACTTATTTCACAGTTGTGTTTATTTTGCTTTATTTCTTTCTATACCAAGTGGTTGGGAAAAAAAAGTAAGATGCTTAATAAGCCTCAGTCACCTGTCCTCTTTCCTTATCCGCTGGGAAAAGTTTTTATCCATCCAGTAAATATTTGTTGAACATTTCATGGTTATGAATAAGACAGCCTAATGCCCCAGTCCTCAAAGAACTTAATTCTAGTTGGGAATAAATAAGTAAATCAATAAATAAACAAAATAATCCCAGACCTTTTGGGTTCAGGGAAGTCCCCTCTGAGGACATTTGAACTGATAGAAGAATGTTAAAGGAGGTATTAATATAAGCCATCCAAACGAGCTGAAGGCATCTGGAGGAACACATGCAAAAGCCCTAGCATGGGAGCCAGCTTAACATATTCAAGGAAGCAAAAGGTGGCCAACGGGAATGGGATTTGTCAGCAGAGTCCCAGGAGATAGGCAGGAGTCAGCTTAGTAGGGCCTGTAGGCCATGGTGAGGAGCTTAAGATTTTATTCTAAGTGCAACAAGAAGCCTTTGGAAGATTTTAACCAGAGGTAGTACATATCCTGTCGTTACTTTTAGGCTACTCTGGTTTTTTAGTGGAGAGTGAACTATGGTGAGGCAAGAGCACGAGATAGACCCATTAGTCGTCTATCCAATCACAGTAGTCAAACCAAGAGAGGACGGTGACTTAGACTCAAGTGATGGCAGTGGAAATGGACTAGAGTAGATGGATTCAAGGTATATTTTAGAAGTAGCACCTACAAACTTCCCAATGGATTAGATGCAGAGAATGAGGGAAAGGGAGAATCTAGAATGACTGAGATCTCAGTTTTTTGGGTTAAGCAATTGGGTATATGATGGGAGTATATACTTAGACTGAGAAAGAAACATATTTAGTTTGTAAGGCCTATTTGGAATTCAACTGGAAATGTCGGCAATTGTATACGCAAGTCTGAAGCTTAGGTCAATTACATAGCTGGGAGACATCAACAGATAGTAACATTTAAAGCCATGGAACCAGAAGAAAATGAAGAAGAAATAATTGAAAATTAGACCCTGCAACGGTCCAACTTTCAGATTTCAGGCAGAGGAGAAAGAGCCAGCTATAAAAACTGAGACTAGTTCAATGGTTTAGGAAGGAAACCAGGACAATGTGATGTTTCTGAAGTCCAGAGCACAAACTGAGTCAAAAAGGAGACAGTTCTTATGAATGCAGTTAATAGGTCACGTAAAGTGAGAGTGAAGACAAATCCATTTGATTTGGCAATGTGGAGACTTCTGGAGATTTTGACAAGATCAATTTTACTGGAGTCCTAGAGATTAAAGCTAGAATGGAGTGGTAGCGATTGAATAAATGTAATGCAATTGCAGTGAAAATCTAAATAGAATATTTCTTAAAAATTGACAAATTGATTCTAAAATGTATATAGAATAGAAAAGGGCCAAGAATAGCCAAATTACTCTTAAAGATCAGTGGGGGATTTTTTCATATAAGATACCAAGACTTGTTAAAAATCTAAAATAGTTATGGAACATTGATAACAGACATGCATGGCATTGCATAGTTTCCCTGGTGGCTCAAACAGTATAAAGAATCTACCTGCAATGCAGGAGACCTGGGTTCAATCCCTAGGTTGGGAAGATCCCCTGGAGAAGGGAATTGCTACCCACTCCAGTATTCCTGCCTGGAGTATTCCATGGACAGAGGAGCCTGGCGGTCTATAGTCCATAGGGTTGCAAAGAGTCAGATATTACTGGGTGACTAACACTTTCACTTTCATCAAGACTTGTTAAAAATCTAAAATAGTTATGGAACATTCATATATGGACATGCATGGTCAATTTTCATCCCAGTCCAAAAGAAAGGCAATGCCAAAGAATGTCCAAACTACCAAACAATTGCACTCATCTCACACTCTAGCCAAGTAATGCTCAAAATTCTCCAAGCCAGGCTTCAATAGTATGTGAACTGTGAACTTCCAGATGTTCAAGCTGGATTTAGAAAAGGCAGAGGAACCACAGATCAAATTGCTAACATCCATTGCATCATCGAAAAAGCAAGAGAGTTGTAGAAAAACATCTACTTCTGTTTTATTGACTATGCCAAAGCCTTTAATTGTGTGTATCACAACAAACTGGAAAATTCTGAAAGAGATGGGAATACCAGACCACCTGATCTGCCTCTTGAGAAATCTGTATGCAGGTCAGAAAGCAAGAGTTAGAACTGGACATGGAACAACAGACTGGTTCCAAATAGGGAAAGGAGTACATCAAGGCTGTATATTGTCTCCCTGCTTATTTAACTTATATGCACAGTACATCATGAGAAACTCTGGGCTGGATGAAGCACAAGCTGGAATCAAGATTGCCAGGTGAAATATCAATAACCTCAGATATGCAGATGACACCACTCTTATGGCAGAAAGCAAGAAAGAACTAAAGAGTCTCTTGATGAAAGTGAAAGAGGAGAGTGAAAAAGTTGGCTTAAAACTCAACAGTAACCCTGTATACGAGACAGCAAAAGAGACACTGATGTATAGAACAGTCTTTTGGACTCTGTGGGAGAGGGTGAGGGTGGGATGATTTGGGAGAATGGCATTGAAATATGTATAATATCATATATGAAACGAGTCGCCAGTCCAGGTTCGATGCACGATACTGGATGCTTGGGGCTAGTGCACTGGGACAACCCAGAGGGATGGTATGGGGAGGGAGGAGGGTTCAGGATGGGAAACACATGTATACCTGTGGCAGATTCATTTTGATATATGGCAAAACCAATACAATATTGTAAAGTTAAATAAAATAAAATAAAATAAAAAATAAAAAATAAAACAACTGAACATTCAGAAAACTAAGATCATGGCATCTGGTTCCATCACTTCATGGCAAATAGATGGGGAGACAGTGGAAATGGTGGCTGACTTTATTTTTCTGGGCTCCAGAATCACTGCAGATGGTGATTGCAGCATGAAATTAAAAGACGCTTGCTCCTTGGAAGAAAAGCTGTGACCAACCTAGACAGCATATTTAAAAGCGGAGACATTATTTTGCCAACAAAGGTCCATCTAGTCAAAGCTATGGTTTTTGTAGTAGTCATGTATGGATGTGAGAGTTGGACTATACAGAAAGCTGAGCACCAAAGAATGATGCTTTTGAACTGTGGTGTTGGAGAAGACTCTTGAGAGTCCCTTGGACTGCAAGGACATCCAACCAGTCCATCCTAAAGGAAATCAGTCCTGAATATTCATTGGAAGGACTGATGCTGAAGCTGAAACTCCAATATTTTGGCCACCTGATGTGAAGAACTGACTCATTTGAAAAGACCCTGATGCTGGGAATGATTGAAGGTGGGAGGAGAAGGGGACGACAGAGGATGAGATGGTTGGATGGCATCACTGACTCAATGGACATGAGTTTGAGTAAGCTCTGGGAGTTGGTGATGGACAGGGAGGCCTGGCATGCTGCAGCCCATGGCGTCGCAAAGAGTCAGACATGACTGAGCGACTGAACTGAACTGATGCATGGCATTGCATGACAGATTATTTAGTCAATGGAATGACTGGTTATCTATATGGAAAGAGTAAAATTGAATCCCTACCTCACATCATTCTGGTGTATCAGTTACAGGTGGATCAGGGATGTAAAGTGAAAGCCAACATTATTTTGTCCTTTAGGAGAAAATTTTTTGAAATTTTATAACCTCATGGTAGAGAAGAATTTCTTAAGATAAAGTTCTAACCATTAAAGTAAAGAATCATAAATTTGCGTTAAAATTAAGAACAATTTGTTTCTCAAAAGAGACCATTTAGAAAGTGAAAACTCAAACCACAAAGTAGAATAGGGAATGTTTGCAACAACTACAACCACAATGGATTAGAATCCAAGATATCTCAAGATCTCCTACCAATCAATATCACGAGACAAGTGACTTGGCAGAAAAAGCAAAGAACATATTAAAAAAAATTTCATAGTAGAGAAATCCTTAATGACAAACTGACATATGGAAAGACAAGTGTAAGTCCGTCAGTCGTGTCCGACTCTTTGCCACCCCATGGACTGTAGCCCACCAGGTTCCTCTGCCCATGGAATTCTCCAGGCAAAAATACTGAAGTGGGTTGCCGTTCCCTTCTCCCGGATATATTCCCGACCCAGGGATCGAACCCAGGTCTCCTGTATTTTAGACAGGAAAGATGTCCAGCCTTTTTAATAAATTTAAAAATGCACATTAAGATGATAATGAGATAATACTTTACATCTGCTGAATTGACAAAATTAGGAAGTCAAGCAATACCAGGTTTTGAAAAGGATGCAGTAACCAGAAACTCTTAAAAATTTTCTGAGATTTCAAATTGGTAAAACCAACTTGAAAAACTATTAACATTATTTTATAAAATTGAATAATCACATAGCTGAACAATTCCATCCCTGATAATATCCTAATGAAATCAATGGCTTGTTCATTGCCTCACTCTTCACAACAGTACAAATGAGAAACAACACAAACATCTACTGACCAGAAAATGGATTAATATATTATAGAATATTCTCATAATGCATTATGTTTAAGTGTAAATGTTTTACAATTAGAATGAACTGCAGCTACATCGAACAATATGGAAGAATCAAGGTCCATACATAGAGAATGATACTATTTTTTATAACATTCAAAACCAAAAATAATAATAATGCATCATATTTTTTGGTGATTTGTTCTTGTCGTTCAGCCACTAAGACATCTGACTCTTTGCAACCCCACGGACTGTAGCATGCCAGGCTCCTCCGTCCTCCACTATCTCCCAGAGTTTGCTCAAATTCATGTCCTTTGAGTCAGTGTTTGGTGATAACAGTATCCAAAACCCAACTTAAGTTATCATCGCAGACCCATGTCAACACAGGGCTTCTCTGAGGAGCAGACAGTTTGAATAGGTGCAACTGAAGAACTGAGGAATAAAGTTTTTGTTTTGTGATTTGTCACAGAAGGTCTTCAAGAAGTTCACACATACACACATGCCCTGCCCTGCCCTGCCCAGGACTGACCCAGAGGTAAGGGGCAAGGGAAGGAACACAGAACACTGGAATCTGAATCTGAATTTGTGGGTGGTTCCTCCCTCAGCTGCAGAAGACTTTTTCGTCCTGTGGAATAGGAACTTGCTTTATATCCTATCCAATGTATTCCTGCTCTATGGCTTCTTAGAATAAACTATGGTTTATTGGCTCTTCATAGCCTTTTGTGTGCTTCCCCAGTGGCTCAAATGGTAAAGAATCTGCCTGCAATGCAGAAGACCTGGGTTCAATCTCTGGGTCAGGAGGATCCCTTGGAGAAGAAAATGGCAACCTACTTCAGCATACTTGCCTGGAGAATTCTGCCGACAGAGGAGCCTGGTGGGCTACAGTCCATGGAGTCACAAAGAGTAGATATTTTCTGTTTCAAAAAGCCAAATTTTTGCAAATCAAAAGATCTTACCCTCAGGCTATTTTATCTCCCTCAGTTAGTCAGTGAGTTCAGTCACTCAGTCATGTCCAACTCTTTGCAACCCCATGGACTACAGCACACCAGGCTTCCCTGTCCATCACCAACTCCCGGAGCTTGCTCAAACTCATGTCCATTGAATCAGTGATGCCATCCAACCATCTCATTTTCTGTCATCCCCTTCTCCCCCTGCCTTCAATCTTGCCCAGCATCACAGTCTTCCAATGAGTCAGTTCTTCACATCAGGTGGCCAAAATATTGGAATTTCAGCTTCAGCATCAGTCCTTCCAATGAATATTCAGGACTTAACTTCCTTTAGGATTGGTTTCATCTCCTTGTAATCCAAGGGACTCTCAAGAATCTTCTCCAACACCAGTTCAAAAGCATCAATTCTGCACTCAGCTTTCTTTATGGTCCAACTCTCACATCTGTACATTACTACTGGAAAAACCATAGCTTTGACTAGACGGACCTTTGTCTCCCTAGGTAATTAAAAAACTATTTTGAAATTCAAAAATCTAGGCAGTGACCTCTTTGTTCTCTGCTGTATCAAATACTCCTCCTTTCCTAGGACAATAAGCCTTAGATTCAAGGTATACTTTTAATGGCAATGAGGGCGAAAAAAACATAAACTACTGAAAAATTCAAGAGATATTAAAAATAATATTTTCCTTTGCTTCTTAGCATAGGATTCCCTGCCCTTCAGAACAAGATCCCTTTCTATCATTCCAGTTGCTCTGCCTGATACTTTATCAATGCATTTTGCACTCAAGCTACAACTGATTTCATACTTGTAATTCCCAAGAGCACAGAGCACTTTGATGGTATCATGCCTTTGCACATGTGGTTTCCTTTTGCCTGAAATATCTTCCTTTTAAGCCTGCCTCCTCATTTTATAAGATACACTCCTAAACTGGAGATTAAGCTATTTTCTGTCAGTGCCAAACCCACCTTTCTCAGGTTGGAGCTGTGCAAACCAGCTTCCTTTTTAGCCATCAGAATTCCTGTTGGTTTCTGTCAATAGGGGGCACTAAAGGAAGACCAGGAGATGGGAAGGCATGAGGAAGTTGAAGGGACTAGTTCCTTCCTATTTGCTTGCTGTTTCTGTAAAGTCACCCAGCAGTGACCCTTATTTTGACAATAGCAGTTGTTTCCATCCCTAGAAGAACCAGCTTCATCCTACCTTCCTCAGAAACACCAGCACCAGCCAGCCATATCTCCTCCTCCAAGGTCTGGGTCCTACCTGTGCATAGTATTTCATTCAGCTTCTAAATTCTAATATTTCTGATCTCTTCCCTTGGTTTGCTTAGACCTAGGAGGTGGTGGTTGCTTCCTGAAGTTGTTGTCTCTATGAAACCTCAGTGTTCCCTTTTTGTATTTTCAGTTCTCCAAGACCTGACTAATTTCTAATATTAAATTTTCTCTGTTGGAATTCTTAATGTGCTTTTGTTTCCCTGACTGATACTTGTTCTCTGTTAAGTGAAAGGTAGCAGAATATGCCACCTCAAAATATGCCATTTTGACATAAGTATATTTAGAGCCGAAGGAAACTGAGAAGAAATAGATACAAGAAAAGCCCTGTGCCCTCTCCCTATTTGCCTAAAATACATAAATTTGTAAAGGTGTTCCCCACTCCCTTCTCTACCAGGAAGAAGTTAATTACCCCAGAGATATCTACTTCACAGACCTTACTGATTAGCCCTTATGTTCCATTAATTCCTCCATACAGTTACCTTCCGCAATTTACTGCCCTAGAAACTCAAAGTCTTTTCCCTTTGTTTAGTCACTTTTTTAAAAAAAATCTATTTTTTTTTGGCAAGATGCTATGAAGCACAAGTTCTAACCACCCCTTTGAGTTATTCATCACTGACTGCTCCCATGTATGTATGCAATGCCTGCACTGATAGATTTTTGCTTTTCTCTTGTGAATCTGTTCTTTTGTCAGTCTAGTTTGCAGAGTCTCAGCCAATAAATCTTGGATGGGTAGAAGGAAAAGATTTTCCTTCCCTACATAGGACTACCTGGACCATTCATGCACTCCCTCCTCATCTAAGTGTTTGTTTTTGTGCTTCCCCACTACCTTTCAGATGACTCCTTTGAAGTGCTTATCACAATATGTTATAATGACTTTCTTATATGAGTGTCCCATTCCTGGGTTAGACTCTCAGAAGTAGAGATTTTTGTCTTATTCATCTTTATGGTACCTGTGCCTGTCACAGTAAATATACACTCAATAACTGGTCCCTGAATTAACAAATGAACAATCAAATGATTGCATGAATACTATAATAGTCATGTATTTTATCCTGCTAAAACTACAATGACATCTCTTCACCTATAGAATAAATCCCAAAGCATCCCTCAATCTGGCACTTTCCTCTTCAGTTTTATCTCCCTCCCACCCCTTTTATTTCAGCCACATTGTATGGCTCTCAGCTCTCAGAACACCCCTCCAGGCCTCCATCCTCACTGTCCTTTTGTCTGAAAAATGGGGTGTGAGAAGATAGTCATGTTCCAGGTCTCCAGTGAATCCCTATCACTGGCCGCCAAGTGAGGATCCTAGGCTTTGCACAGAAAAGAATTCAAAAGCAAGCCATAGTAAAGTGAAAGCTGGTTTATTTAGAGAGATACACACTCTAGGAACAGAATGTGGCCCATCTCAGGAGGCGAGAGTGGCCCTGGGAGGTACATATTCCATAGACAGATTGCAGCCCATCTCAAAAGATGAGAGGACCCTGAGGTGAGGGGGTGGTTAGTTTTTACAGACTGGATAACTTCATAGGATAAAGTAAAGAGTGGGAGGAGTATTCTAACTACTTTGGAGAAGGGGTGGGGATTCCCAGGGTTGGGGCACCACCCCCTTTTTGGCCTTTCAAGGTCAACCTTGGAACTGTCATGGCATCTGTGGGCATGACATTTAGCATATGCTAATGTATTACAATAAGTGTATAATGAAGCTCAAGGTCTGCTGGGAGTCAAACCTTTCACCATCCTGGGCCTTGTATGTTCTAACTGGTTTTTGTTGTATCCTGTTCTTCTTAATGATTGTGTCATTCTTTTAATGGTCGTGCCCTGCCCCCTTCCTTTCTGTCTCACTTTATTCCTAAAATCCTTTGTTTATGTCTGACTTCCTTACTACCCTGCAAGCTATTTGTGGTGTTTCTTTATTTCCACTGTCTAGGAGAGTCCTGGGATACAGTAGCCACTCAATGTATAATTATTAAATAAGCATTTCCATACTACTGTAGTTTCCATTATAATTTTTGGTCTTTGCACAATTCTTTATGTAGGTTATATGCCACAATTTACTTAATCACTACCTTATTGGATATGAAGATTTCTCTCAGTTCACTATTATAATCAATGCAGTAGAGTATTTTTTGTGCAAAAAGGTTGTTTTCTCATAAAGAGAGTTATTGTTTTTTTTTCTTTTTCTTACAAGAAGGGTAGAATATGAGTTAGTGGGGAAAAAAGAGGAGTTTCATTTTTCCCAGTTGGTGTCAATGATGGTAGGCCATTGATGGTAGTTTAGAGGATGATTGGGCTTCCCTGGTGGCTCATACAGTAAAGAATCTGCCTGCAATGCAGGAGACCTAGTTTGTTCCCTGGGTCAGGAAGATGCCCGGGAGAAGGGAATGGTTACCTACTCGAGTACTCGTGCCTGGAGAATTCCATGGACAGAGGAGCCTGGTGGGCTAGAGTCCATGGGGTTGCAAAGAATCAAACACAACTGAGCAACTAACACACTTAGAGGATGTTTGAGAGGGGTCCTCATGTGTTTAGAAGGCCAATGAAATAATTTGATTCACAAGTTAAAGTAGTTTCCTAATAACTTCCAAATCAAGATACTCACGTCCAAGTATTCTAGGCCAAGTATATCTACATGCTTGAATCCTCATTGTCTCCAGCTTCTCTTTGAGCACACAGAAGCGGAAAGAAATTAGGTGGCATTTAACCTTAGAAATGGGGTGGTTGGAGTTTGAGGAACAGGATAATATATAATTAGTTGGTCAATAGAAATGAAAATCATCTGAAACCACCCTCTTTGAATCATACCAAAGTTTGATTTCACTGTATTTGGAAACCTCCAAAATATAAAGGAATCTTAATATATAAAACAGAAACACTCAAGAAAATTTGTCTAAATAGGAGTTCCCTCTGTTGAACTCTCTTTTCCTAAATAGTTTTCATTTTGTAATTGGAGATGTGTTTCCAACATGACATGAAGTCTAGCCTGCATTCTTTCCTAAGCTGTTTTCTGACCACTATAGTTTCAAACAGGCTTAGAACTGCCAAGTTAAAGAAGAGAGAGATAGACAGAGAAAAGTGATGCAAGCCTAAAACTGACTTGACTTCTAGCTTTGGAGCTTTGGGACAGAAAGCTTCATGGACCTGTGGCCTCATCCATAAATTGAGTAGAAGGTCCCCAAAGACCTTTCTAACTCTGGCTTTCCAAGACCTGAGATGTTTTAGTCCTGATATGTGCAGAGACCTCAGAGAAGCTCAAATTAGCTTTTGTCTTCCCTGAGTTTTAAGAACAAAGAGCGCAACCCAATTCCCTTGCAGGTATAAGGCATCTTGCATCCCCCCGTCCAGATTAAAAAAAAAAAAAAAACAAGCAAAAAAAGCCCAAAGAATTAACTGTTGTGACACCTCAGGAAATGTGTGTCTACTTTATTCATTATGATTTGTATGTTCTCCTTCCTCCAGATCTTTATGGAATCTGACTTGAACTCATTTTGCATTCTTTGTTGACAGAGAGTCCTGAAATAAATCTCTTACAATCTGCAAAAGACATTGTTGCCCAATTTAGCTGAACCTAATCAGGAGAAATCTAATGGAATTGAATGGCTTTTCCTTGCAATTTATCAAGACTGTTTTTAATTTTATATTGCTATTGTTGTTGTTTTTAGCCCAGAGTTTAAGTATTCACTTTGATTTGGAGAAATCACCCTGGGCCGTACCACATGCCCTGGGCCCTACCACATGCCCTGGGCTGTACCACATGCCCTGGGCTTAGTTTGCAGATAATGAAAGGAGTGCTGTCTTCTCTGCCCCTTCAGGTTTACCCACAATTTGTCAGAAGAAAAGGCATTCATAGAGCTCCATGTTTCTTTTTTTTTTTCAGTTCCTCCAATTTCCTCTCCAAAAGCACATGCAGCTGTTTATAAAATGCCTCTATTTAGAAGTCCTCTTTAGGAGGCAAAAGGAAATCTTAGGCTTCTTTCAGATAATGTTTTGTGAATGAGGCTGAGAATAAATAATATATTACTGTTTTTAAGGAGAAAATTCATTGCTGCCATCCCTACCAAGAGGGATCAGTATCCTCACCATGGACCTCTGCTTAGGAAAGGTGGCATTCAAAGGCAACCAGACATCTCTACTGCCAGCTCATCAGGAGGGGCCAGGATTGCCATGCTCCAGTTTAACTAACTGGGAGGGACTGTTTTCAAGGGGAATGGAGGTCATTAAACAGGGCAGCCCTTATTTGGCTATCTCAGCATTCTGAAGTGATGCTAGACATGGAAAGTGATGAAAATCAAACAGGAATGTTCAATAAGGGCAACTGGTCACTGTTAGGAAAGTAGATTTCCCCTGTACTATTCCTCTTTGTTTGAATTCAAGCAGTGAACATTGCAAAGTCCAACTAATGTGATAAATGATCCAGTAAGTCATGACACAGTGCAATATATATTTTAAATACAAGCCAGAATTTGTCATTTAGTTTGAATGTTGCTTAAAATTAGAACTGTTCTTTTATCACAATTAAAGCCTCAGTTTAGTAAAAGGCAGTATTTCAGTTCTTTGTCTTCATAAGCAAGCAATAAAATTGCATATTTAGCAGTCAACAAACTCTTATTGAACACCCACTGTGTGCTAGTCTGATTCTGATTCAGAACCTTGATTCTTGTCCCATTCACCACATAATTTTTAATGCAAAAATTAAAACTAATATGTTATACTTTAAGCTCTTTTCCTATTTTTCTGTAGGCTGGCAGAGAGAAAATTGCCCAGGGAACTTCTTCTACTACTGAGATCTGGAAATACAGTCCTAAAAAAAAAAAAAGTTCCCTGCCCATGTGGAGGTATCTTTCTTTCTCCAGAGAGAAGCAGATGGGTAAGTAAATAATTGAAAAATAATTATAAATGATTGTAAATTTTCAGTAATTAAAAAAGAAACTAAAACAGGAGCTTTTGATAGAGTCTGGCAAAGTAAGGGATAACTCCTCTAAGGTGATTGTGGAAGACTCATTCAGGAGGTCTCGTATGATCTTGGGCTTCCCTGATGGCTCAGTGGTAAAAGAATCTGCTTACAGTGCAGGAGATGTGTGCAGGAGATGCAGGTTCAATCCCTGGGTCAGGAAGATCCCCTGGAGAAGGAAATGGCAACCCACTCCAGTATTCTTGCCTGGAAAGTCCCATGGACAGAGGAACCTGGCAGGCTACCGTCCATGGGGTCACAAAAGAGTCAGACACAACTTAGCAACTAAACAGCAACAACATGTGATCTTAGACCTGAATTATAAGGAAGGCCCCAGCCATGGAAAATTTGAAGGAAGAACCTGGGGAGCATTCAGGGAAAGCCCCAAGGGGGTAACCTTGGTGTAGTCCAGAAATAAGAAGGACAAGGTGCCTGTAGGGCTATGAGTTAAAAGAGATCTACGAGGTGAGGTCATAGAGGTGGGAAGGGGCTGGATAATACAAGTCCTGTAGACTATGGTAAAGTACAACTGGATAACATTGAAAGACTACAGGGTATCAATATTATCTGTGCTTTAGATTTATCATTCTGGCCGATTTATGGAAAACACGTGGAAGCAAGAAGACCAGCTTAAAGTAATTGTGATAAGCAATTAGTAGCTTAATATTGGCAGGGACAGGAAGTACAGTGGATGGATTTGAGATGTTTTAGAAGCAGAACCTCTGAACTTACTGAATAATTAGATATGGAGGTGAGGGAAAGGTAGGAAACCAGGAAAAATGTTAAGGTTTGAACAACAGAGAATGACAGTGTCATGAGATGGAGAATTGAATTCACGGAGGAAAAGATTTGATGTGAAGGTAGGAATGGAGAATTCTTTGCAGCATGTTACATGGGAGGTTTCTTTTGGACATCTGACTGGAGATACGAAGACTGGAGAAATAAAGTAGGTACAATTGGTTTGTAAAAGATGATGTAAAACTATGGGAGGAGAAAAAAGTAGGAAGCCCAGGACTGGGCCATGAGGCACTCCAACATTAGAAGTTCAGGACAGAGTGACAAGGAAATAAGCGTAGTACTTAATATACTATAAATGGAGGCCAAATGCTGGATATAAAATGCATTAGAGGAAGAATCAAAGGTGTCATAAACATGCTGAAAACTGCAGCACTTGGGCATGTTAACTTCCTGCTGTGGTGACAATAAAGATGAAATTCATTTCATCTGAGTTAGCAAATATCATGGAAAAATACATGATCTTTATTCCATGAGGGTATTTATAACACGTGACTGTCTCTGCATCACTGCCACCCTTGTAAACAGTTCTTCAGGTACTGTGATTTGTCTCAGATAGGGGTGCTCTGTGTCCTGGGATGAGTTTGGGGAAAGCTATAGCACACCTGTGTTTATTCATGATTTGGAGAGTCCTGTTTGGTAATACTGAGTCATTTCCCCAATGCTTCAAGAAGTTAGATAGGGTGGAAATCGTACTTATATGTGTAAAATCTCTGGATTAGTTCTATAGGAGTGATGGTCCAGTCCAGTCAGTTCTTAGAAACCAAATCCTTCAAGTCTTCTACAGGGACAGGTCTCATGTTAATATGAAACGTGAGGCATGCCAACACTAATCAACACAGAGTCCAGTGGCCCAGGCAGTGACCAGGGGCTTTGGAACCAGGCCATCTGTCTTCAAATCCCAGCTCTGCCATTTTCTGGCTATGTGTCCTAAGACAAGTTACCCAAGTTCTCCAAGTCTCAGTTTCCTCATCTATTAATGATGACGATTCTTCACAAGCTTGCTATGAGCTTTAATGAGATACCATGTGCTGAGTGACTAACCCCGTGCCTCAATGAGTTGCTAGGAGATCCTCAAAAAATCTTGGTCTCATCTCTCTTCATTCCAGTAACACACTCTAACCCACTAAAACCCCAGGTAATTCTGATTCTGGCCCCATTCACTACATTACTTTTTGAATGTATAAATTAAAACTAAAATGTTATACTCATAGGTCACTTCCTGAATCAGTGATCCTTTTTGTGAGCTGGCAGAGAGAAAATTGTCTAGGCAACTTCTGCTGTTACAGTATGAGAAAAATTCTCACTCAGGGAGCAGCACTGTTTCTCAGCCTGGTTAATTTCCTCAGCATTGGGACAGTGCTGAAACTTCCTATTTAAATTATAGAATTTGAATTTAGTATCTGAACCCAGTAATAACAGAAAAACTTCCGAGCAACTGATTGCCAGATTTCTCTATGGTACACGGTTCAATAAATCTGCCACAGAACCATTGCCTTTTTTTCTCATTTGTTAATTCAACTAGTATATACAAAGGCCCAACTAGGTGCCCAACACAAGGTAGACATGGGAGTGACCATGATGAGTAAGGTGGACACAGTCCCTGCACTCACTCTTGCACAGGCCAAGGTTAAACAGCCCGTTCCACTGTGATGTCCCTCCCCTGCTCCATTCACAAGAGGTCATTCACATACTCGCAAAGGCAACTTGTTTAAGATTCCTGGAATTGTTTGGAAATAGGAACTAAAGGTTATTGCCATCTTTCCCCAGAGAACTTTCTCTTTTATTGAGGAATAGGATCTACTTCTTTGTGTGTATATTTTTAATTATAAAAATAACACATGGCTTGCTTTAAAATGTGTTAATTTCCCCTAAAGTGGGAAGCTTCTTCTCCTTGCCAGAAGAGAAGCAATTAGAATTTGGTATCTATACTTCTCAGTCTTTTTTCTAAGAAGAAACAAATGCATATCTGTTCATACCCACTCCCATGTCCCATAGATAACCAATGTTTTGTCTGCTTTGTTTTTTTAACAAATATCATACTGTTCTGTAACTGGACTTTTTTTACTTAGCAGTGTGTCATGGACATATTTCAGCATATTAATCTAACTGCATTTTTAGTGTCCTACACAAGTTATAGAATTAATCATACTTGTTTTTTAACCTTCTTCTATCGCTAGAACTTCTAGTTGTTTCCAATTTATTGATATTACAGACAATTACTTAGTAAATGTTCTTGTACATATATATTTTCTCATTTGTTTGGCTTATCTGGACTAGAATCCTTTAAGTGAAATTGCTAGGTCAAAGGAGTTGTGCCTTTTAAACTTTGAAAATGTAAAATTGCCTTCAAGAAAGATGACACCCAATTTAGTTTCCTGTCAACACCATGTGAAAATACTCACTTCCTCCCTCTCTGAATATTATCATTCTTAAGTTTGCCAGTCTGATGGGGAAAATGGAATTTCATTCTAGTTTGCAAACTTCTGGTTTCTACTCTGACATGTAAAAAGCTTGGAAAACACCATTTTCTTACAAGGAAAATCTGGACAAGCTGAAAATCAATGACTTTTCATCACAGAATTTAAGTTTCAAGGTAAACCACACCCTTGAAATCTGGAGAGACAGGTGCATCCAGAGAGAGACAACAGAAGTCAGTGGACCAATAAGGGTGTGACCACTTAATTTAACTAGTAATTGTGACGAATTGCTGGAGGCAGAGTATGGACTAGTGTGACTGAGAAACACCTGGGGCCCCAATTGTCAGAGGGCCCCCCCCCCCAGTTTTGAAGTGTTTCTTCCTCCAGGAACCCCACCACATTCTTACGGTGAGGATCTGAGAAAAACCTCCTCCTCCCCCATGGGATAGGGAGGCAGAGGGAGGAGATGGGAAAAATAGCAAAGATATAGCCCTCCTGGATCGTTCTCCATAGTAAAGTCTCACTCTCCAGGGACAATACCGAAACTGTATCCCACTTGGAGGCGGGTATTTCCACCATAGCCAGCCCCTAGCCTTCCTGTCTCAACTAAAACAACCTCCCAAAATATAGTTAATAGGACACTGGGAATGGAGTATGGGAGAAAGTCCTATACTTAGTGAAGAGGGAGAGAAACACTTTTAAGACACAGGCCCATCAAAGATGAACTTAATCAGTTTATAAAAACTTCCCTTCCCCTATACCTTACTGCCATTCCAATAAGCCTACAACGGATTACAGCTGAAAGATCTGCAAAGCCCCATGGCTTTCTGAGTGGGAGTAGGGAAGCCTGAAGCCAAGAGAGCATAGAAAAATAAGAACACCAGAGGAATTTTAAGCCTGTGGAACTTTTACAACAAACATGAAACATAGTCCAGCTCCAAGCCAGATTAACATAAATTCTTATTCTAAAGGCCTAATTACCTCACTACCTATTACAACATATCAGGTTTTCAACCAAAAAAATTACAAGGCATACTAAAAGACAAGAAAAAAACAGTCTGAAGACACAAAGAAAGCCCCAGAACCAGATTCAGATATAATACAGATGTTGGAATTATCAGACAAGAAATTAAAATAACTATGATTAATATGTTAAAAGCACTAATAAAACAAAATATAAAGCCAATTCAGTAACATCAGCAGAAAGATGGAAACTGTAAGAATCAGAAGGAAGTACTAGAAATGAAAAACTGTAATGGAAATGAAGACTTTCTTCAGTAAGCTCATCTGCTGGATGCAGTGAGGAAAAAGAGTGAATTTGAAGTAGCCCAATAGAAACTTCAAAAATAGAAACTCAAAGAGAAAAAAGAATTTTAAAAAATAATAACATTCAAAAATACAGAGTGAAGTAAGTCAGAAAGAGAAAGACAGATGTTGTATATTAATGCATGCATATGGAATCTAGAAAGATGGTACTGATAAACCTATTTGCAGGGTAGCAATGAGCTTCCCTCATAGCTCAGTTGGTAAAGAATCCGTCTGCAATGCAGGAGACCCTAGTTCAATTCCTGGGTCGAGAAGATCCACTGGAGAAGGGATAAGCTACCCACTCCAGTATTCTCGGGCTTCCCTTGTAGCTCAGCTGGTAAAGAATCCACCTGCAATACAGGAGATCTGGGTTCGATCCCTGGGTTGGGAAGATTCCCCTGGAGAAGGGAAAAGCTACCCACTCCAGTATTCTGGCCTGGAGAATTCCAGGGTCACAAAGAGTTGGACACGACTGAGCAACTTTCACTTTCACTTGAGACTCAGATGTAGAGAACAGATTTGTGCACACTAGGGGAAGAAGGTGGGACAAATTGAGACAATAGCACGGAAACATACATTCAGTCAGTTCAGTCGCTCAGTTGTGTCCGACTCTTTGCGACCCCATGGACTGCAGCATGCTAGGCCTCCCTGTCCATCACCAATTCCCAGAGCTTACTCAAACTCATGCCCATTGAGTCAGTGATGCCATCCAACCATCTCATCCTCTGCTGTTGCCTTCTCCTCCTGCCTTCAATCTTTCCCAGCATCAGGGTCTTTTCCAGTGAGTCAGTTCTTCACATCAGGTGGCCAAAATATTGGAGTTTCAGCTTCAGCATCAGTCCTTCTAATGAACATTCAGGACTGATTTCCTTTAGGATGGACTGGTTGGATCTCCTTGCAGTCCAAGGGACTCTCAAGAGCCTTCTCCAACACCACAGTTCAAAAGCATCAATTCTTTGGCACTCAGCTTTCTTTATAGTCCAACTTTCACATTCATACATGACTACGTATACATTACCATATGTAAAATAGATGGCAAGTGGGAATTTGTTGTGTGACATGGGCTTCCCAGGTGGTGCTAGTTTGATTCCTGGGTCAGGAAGTTCCCCTAGAGGAGGGCATGGTAACTGATTCCAGTATTCTTGCCTAGGGAATCCCATGGACAGAGGAACCTGGTGGGCTACAGTCATGGAGTTGCAAAGAGTTGGACATGACTGAAGTGACTTACACACACAGACACACACACACACAGGGGGCTCAAACCAGTGCTCTGTGACAACCTAGAGGGGTGGGATGGGGTGGGAGATGGGAGAGGGAGGGAGGGGATATATGTATAACTGTGGTTCATTCATGTTGATACATGGCAGAGGCAAACACAATATTGTAAAGCAATTATCCCCCAATAAAAAAGGAAAAAAAAATGGTGGGACAATATCAAAAGGGCCAAGATGTGTGTTATTGGAATACTGGAAGGAGAAGGGAACAGAACATAAAAAAGATTTGAGATAATAATGTCTGAGAATTTTCCAAAATCAGTTATAGACAGCAACCCTCCACAGATACCAAATAAAATAAAAGAAAAATTCAAAACCTAGGCATTTTGTTTCCCATCTCTTTTATTACAAGTGAAGCTTGGAATCCTGACAACTTGTCTTTTTTCTGTTAATTAACTGCTCATATTGTTTGACTTATAGATTTACAGGAATATTTTATATATTATGTGTAGTAATCCTTTGTTACGTACATGGCAGGTATTTCTCCCATAACTTTGTCTGTGAAGTCTTTAACTATACTCTAGTATTAAAAATGTTTGATCAATTTTGTCAACATTTTTTTCTTAATTTCTAGTTTTTATATGCTTAGAGATGCTCTTTAACATCCCCAAATTATAAAAAAACACTTCTTTTTTTCTTTGAATACTTTTTTATATTTAGTGCATAGCTCTCTAATGTATATGGAATTCATTATTGTGTATGTTATGAGGTAAAGATATACTTTACTATTTTCTAATTGAATAGCAATTTTCTAATATCAATTACCAAATAGTCTATTTTTCCCTCCATTAAAATGCCACCTTTATTATTAAAAGATATATATTGAAAGTTCTATCCTTCATCTACCTATTTATGACAAACTATTTGGACCTTCAATTCCATTTTAGTGAACTACTGATTTATTTCATGCTAAAAATCACTTTTTATAATTACTATACCTTTATAATGTACTTAAATGCTGTATTTGGTTGAGGCATGTCAGTTATTTTTCCTTGTTCTGTTTTTTCAGCTCTCTTTGCTATTTTTACCCATTTGCCATTTAGAATGAGCATGTCATTTAATTTTTTTTTAATAAAAAAATTATTTATTTGGCTGTGTTGGGTCTTAGTTGCAGCACGTGAGATCTTCAGTCTTTGTTGGGGCAGGCAGGATCTTTAATTGTGGCATGTAAACTCTTAGTTGCAGCATGTGAGACCTAGTTCTTTGACTAGGAATCAAGTCAAGGAGTCCCTGCATTCAGAGCATAGAGTCTTAGCCACTGGACCATCAGGGAAGCTCCATTTCACTTTAAATAATGCTAGTGGAATTTTGATTGGAGTTGATTAAATTTAGATATTAATTTAGGAAAAAATCAACAGCTTTATAATCTTGAGTCTCTCCATCCGATAACATGGGCATTTCTGCCATTATTCAGCTCTTCCTTTATATACTCTTGGGTTAAGTTTTATAGTTTTCTTTGTATTGGTCTTGTATACTTCTTGTACTGTTTTGTTGCTGTTGTAATTGGAATTCTTCTAATTATAGTAAAGCTTTTTGTTTTTTGTATATTAGTATAATATCTGGTCACATTAGTAAATTTTAACTCTTGTTAGTTCTATTTTTTTTCCAATTAATTATCTTGGATTTCCTAAGTAGCTTTTTATAATAACTACAAATGACAACTTTTCTTTTTATTTCTACCACTTAATTCTATTAATAATATCTTTTTTCTTCAGTTCATTTCAGTTCAGTCACTCAGTCGTGTCCGACTCTTTGCAATCCCATGAATAGCAGCACGCCAGGCCTCCCTATCCATCACCAACTCCCAAAGTTCACTCAAACTCATGTCCATCAAGTCAGTGATGCCATCCAGCCATCTCATCCTCTGTCGTCCCCTTCTCCTCCTGCCCCCAATCCCTCTCATTACCTTATTACAATTACCCAACACATTATTAACTAGTAATAATTATATGCATCCTTTCAAAAAATTAATGGGATTGCTTGTAATATTTCACTATTATGGATAATATTTATTGTTTCTGATATCAAATAAAAAGTTTTCCTTCTAGTTTTGTCTTGCTAATAATTTTCAAAAGGTACATTCATTTTTGATATATGTTGAAGCATCTATTAAGATGATCATGTGGATTTTTTCTTTTAACCTATATATGTAATGGGTTACTTGAACAGATTTCCTAACATTTATTAAATTTATTTTTGCATTCTTATGTTAACACTAGTTGGTTACAGTATTTTATTTCTGCAATGCATTTTGATTTGCTATTATTTTAAGATTTTCTATATTTGATACATGAGTTGTATTGATGTAGTCATTTCTTTTTCTTCTTTCTTTAATTATTTTTTTAAATTGAAGTGTAGTTGACTTATAATGTGTTAGTTTCAAGTGTGCAGCAAAGTGCTTCAGTGACATATATATATTCCCTATATATTATATATTCTATATATTTAATATATTCTACAAAATATTGAGTATAGTTCTCTGTGCTATACAGTAGGTCTTCATTGGTTATCTATTTTATATTATAGTAGTGAGTTTACATTAACCCCAAATTCCTAATTTATCCCTCCTCCACCTTCTTTGGTAATCATAAATCTGTTTTCTATGTCTGTGGATCTATTTCTGTTTCATATATAAGTTCATATGTATAATTTTTTTTTTAGATTCCACATATAAGCAATATTGTGATATTTATCTTTGTCTGGCTTACTTCACTTAGTATAATTTCTAGGTCCATCTATGTTGCTGAAAATGACATTATTTCATTCTTTTTTTCCTATTTCATTCTTTCATTATTATGGGAATAACATTCCTTTGTATATATTACCACATCTTCTTTGTCTGTTCCTCTGCCAATGTACATTTGGCTATTTACAATAGCTTGCATGTCTTGGCTATTGTAAATAGTGCTGCAGTGAATATTGGGGTGCGTGTATGTTTTTTGAATTATGGTTTTCTCCAGATAAGTGCCTAGTAGTGAAATTGTAGGATCATACTTTGAGTTTTACTTGTAGGTCTACTTTTAGCTTTTTAAGGAACTGCCATACTGTTCTGCATAGTGACTGTGCCAATTTACAGTCCCACCAAGAGTTCAGGAGGGTTCCTTTTTCTCCACACCCTCTTCAGCATTTGTTATTTGTAGACTTTTTGATGATTGGAATTCTGGCTGATATGAGGTGATACCTCATTGTATCTTTTTTTTTTTTTTAAACTGGTATGTGTTTTGTGCTAAGCTTAAATATCAGCGTTGCTGCTGCTGCTGCTAAGTCGCTTCAGTCGTGTCCGACTCTGTGCGACCCCATAGACGGCAGCCCACCAGGCTCCCCCGTCCCTGGGATTCTCCAGGCAAGAACACTGGAGTGGGTTGCCATTTCCTCCTCCAATGCATGAAAGTGAAAAGTGAAAGTGAAGTCGCTCAGTCATATCCAACTCTTCGCGACCCCAAGGACTGCAGCCTACCAGGCTCCTCCGTCCATGGGATTTTCCAGGCAAGAGTACTGGACTAGGGTGTCACTGCCTTCTCCGAAATATCAATAGCATTATGTTGTCCTTATTCATTAGGTGGGATTGTCTTTGCTCTATAACAATTCAAATAACTAAGGAATTGTCTATTCCTTGAGGAAATAGACTCTGGGAAACTGGTATACTTATATATATATACTTATACCAATTTTATCTTGTATAATTTTCAAGACTTTCTCACTGTTCTCCCTGTTCTAAGTCTGCTAATGGTACCCTTTCTGGTTTCTTAGTTCTGCTGTTGATTATTCTGACTTTTCATATTTCTTGTGTCATTTCAATGAGATTTTAGGTAGGGTATTTAGTCAAATGTCTTGAAAGACTTTCCATCTTTTTGTATACTCTCAAATAGATCAAATAATATAGAAATTACCATATCCTGAAGGCTTTCTAGAACTTGCCAGTGAACCACCTGAACCTGGGCCACCTCTTCATCTACGATTTATTTCAGTGTACTTCTTCCAGAACTCATAAAAGTCAATCTGACTGCAGGACTTGCAATTCACCTTTGGACACTGTCATTCAGGAGGACCCACTGGGTCTCACATATTCTACCCTTGGGGAAGAGTTTTGTTTTGTTCCCATTACAGCAAACCCAGCCATAGCTTCTTATGTATCTAGAATGGCAAAATCAGTCAGCTATTTTTCTATCTTAAGTGTTCCCTCTTGGTTCCACACGGCATTTTTAACCAATATAAACAAAATACGAAGTGAGTGTAATTTTTAAAAATGTATCAAATATTTGAAGTGAGTATTGTCCTGATAAGTTAGATTACCAGACATACAAGCTGCACATTTAGTCACTGGTAGCTCTTGAAAGGAGGTTTTTGAGTCCATCTGTAAGTTTGATGCGTCCTCATCACATGTGTTTGAATATCTGACCATTAAGTCTCGCATTCCCTTGGAAGGAACAACCTGGAAGATTTTCTGCAGTGAAAGAGCTAATGGATTATTTCAACTCAAAGATGAGTAATCTGTTAAGCGCATGAGGGGTTGAGAGTAAGACATCCAAAAATCAGCAATAATATAAGAAGAAAACCACCTCCAGAAATCAGGCATACAGTACAAATTTTTTTTACTATAAGACTTATTTTATGCTGCAAATTCCTACATGTCCTCATTAAATGGATATATGTTTGTCACAGGGAAAACAATATGACTTTAGAGAGAATGATGAAAGCTTAGTCTTGAGAAGAATGAGTCATGAAAAACAAAAATGATTTAAAAAGCATCCAGAAGGGTTTCTTCACCAAGAACTGAATCTTTCACAAGATTTAACTTTCACACTTGAGCAATTTGTATAATTGCTACAATTGCCACCAGGTCCTCATGCAAATCTTCTGATTTTCCTAAATGAGAATTGCTAGCAGTTGCTTGTCAGTCATGTGCTGCTGCATGACTTACCCAGTCTCAGCCCCATACTCAAAAAGGACCATAAGCCTGTTAGCATCTTTCCCCAGGTTCAGAGAGTTTCAGGAATCTTTGAAGTTGATGGTGCAATGGAGCAAAGCTTTCTGTTCAAAGGGCAGCATCTTCCAAAGCAAGCTGATTAAGCCTCATACCAAGCACACCCTTTCCTTGTTGCTGAATTGAGCTCCATTCCTTCTCCCCACCATATTTGGGAAGATTCCATTTGGGGAGTGGGGGGAATCTTCCCAAATAACTCCCCACAGAGTTCCATCTCCTATAGCAATTTTAATGACTGAGCATTAAGAGCCAAAGTCTAAACTGCGCCCAGGAGTTCATGAAAGCTGCTGAATGTGCCTGCTTAGGGAACACGGCAGGGGATTTTCTGTCTTAAGTAGCCAGGCACGCCATGCAGCTGGAATCAGAAGCAGGCCCTGAAATGTTCACAGCGTGTTGCAACTGAATGTTTTCTCTCTTCTTCAGAAGATAAACTCTCTCCCTTAGAAATTTTGATTTGTTTTCTCTGAATTTCAAAAAACTATACAAGGAGGAGAGACAAGCAAGCAATTCCATAATGTTTCTTATACAGGATCCACTTTCTAACAGTCTATTGTGTTTGCAAAGCTTTACTCTGCTGTATCACAAGGCATGGAGATGAGTCTGTGAAAATCTCTGAGGTGGAGTGATGGGGATGGGACAGAAAGGAAATAACCTTATATCAAATCTTAGGCCCAGAAACTGTGCCTGCACCAGTCCAGAACAACAGAGAATACCATCTTTTTTTTATTTTAATCTTTAAATTTCTGTTCCTTTTTCTTTTTAACCAAACCACAAAGAACCACAACCTTTCCCAAATGAATCACAGAAAATCCACAGTTCTCAGCATTTATTTTTAAATAACACATGTAGTCATATTATGGAGTCATAAATAGCTTATATAAATCTAAAAATTGAGGTATTAAAAAAATGTGTAGCCTTCTATCCTTAATTCCCAGGAAATGTTAAGAGCTATTTATTTTTGAAGATCAGCAGTAGTTTGGTGGCAACCTTTGAGGGTTTTCCTTTACTGGTGAAAGACAGTGATTCATCTTGCTCTCACTAAAGCAAACCCAAGACAAGCTTGCTGATTCTTTAAGAGGTAGAGACAGGGCCACTTGTTAGCAAACACTTTTCCTTGTCAGAGGCTAATTATTTTTTATGTGTGGGTTTTATCAAATACCTTCCAAAGAAACTGCAATGTCTTTCCTGACTTTTTTTCTTTGCAAGAGTCTCTTTCTAAGAGCACATCCAGTCCTAGGTAATTGTTTCTCATTTGTGTAAGAGTCGCTGTCTTTTTGTATTTGCTTGTCTGTTGATTTCCATAGAAATCACGCTTGCCCTTCTGTGAGGAGTACAGGAGTCAAGGCTCTGATGTGACCTCTGGTCGTGAGAGCAGGTCCGCACAGATGTGGTGCAGAGTTTCCCAGCTCTGAAACATGTGTGAGCACACAGAACTCTCTTTACTTTTCAGTCTCAGAATCAGTGGGTTTATTGGGCTGGTGCTGACATAAAAAATGAAATGAAACATCTGAGTGTGACAGCTGCACAAAATTTGGAGTCATGTAAACTGGTCTGACATCACACATTCTGCATGTGAGTTCGATGAGTATTCTCCATATGGTGCTAATACAATAACATGCCTACAAAGTCCCTGTGGTTTATGGCATGACGAGTTCCAGAGCTGAGGAAATAAAGCCAGGAAGCCCACACCATTTGCTGAATGGAGCCGGTGTTGGGTAATGTCTCAGACTCACTGAACCACTCAGGGTCACTAGGAACAAGAAGCCATGTTGGACACCGTACCAGCAGCAAGTTTTACGTTGGCGACTCTAGTTCCCTCTCCCCGGAAGGAGTAGGAGAGAAGTCTCACAATGCTTTTTGCCTTACTCCATAGGAAAATAGATGTGGGAGTGTAAAGGAATTGCCAAAGACAGCCTACTTCTTCCTGGCAGTCAGGAAAAGGCAGGTAGAAAGAGAGAAAGAGAACATATTAATAACAGCTCAAGAGAAGTCTTGGCAAGATGCAGCAATCCTTTGCTGAAAGGCTGGAGTCCTGCCCAGGGCACACAGTGGCATTGATCAGATCAGTGACACCCCACACTGACCCACAGCTATAAACAAAAGCTGCACGTGTTCCCTTTCTTCTGCTCAAGGTGGGTGGGGTAGGAGTAGGGGAGTACAGGCATTTGCCTCGTAGTTCGTGTTCCTCTGACAGGCTATACATGTGGCCTAGAAAAAAATCTGTTCTTATTTAATTTTTAAAAATGACTCAAAGACACTTGTTTATCTGTTGGCTAATTAACCTGACAGAGGATGACTTATAGAAAATATTTGGTGGCAGCTTGGTTTTCCCTGTTCACTCAGCATAATGCTGGATTGCTTCCCTCACCATCAGTTTCCAGGCTCAGAAAATTCACACTGCAAGTGCAGCATTATAAACAGATTTCTCTGATAGACTTTCAAGGTCAGTGAACTTATTGAATGCAGCACCTATTTGCATGAGAGAATTCATAAGTGAATATATCAGGTCGGGGTCCATCATATTTTAGGGCAGCGCCTATTAGCTGTATGTGACAGTGCATTCTAGCTCTGTTGGACACTAAACACACAGAGGCAGAAAGAGATCTCCCAGACTGGATTTAAAGAGTTGCAAGTGTGGAGACAGAGAATCTTTGAACCCAAGTGAGGATTTTCATGGTCTGAGAAATGGAAAGGGAAAAATAAAAGGTGTTTAAGTAGGAGATTTTAAATAGGAGAATAATTTTTCCTTTAAATAGGAGAAATCTCAGATCAGGAGAGTAATGAACATTCTCAGAATGTTATAAAGCATTTCAAAATACATAAAATCAACACTACCTAGCAAATTTTTTTCCTCCAGTGAAACATATCTCTAGTCTTCTTAAATCATTAGCAGAACAGAATTACATTAATAGAAAATCACTTCATAGACAATTTTACTAAAATTTATTCACTCCTGTAAAATTGGAAGCACCTGTGACTTTGACACAAAATGTAAGATAAAGTTCAGTTCAGTAAGAACTGTAAGATAAAAGGTGAGCGTAATACCAGAATCCAGAGAAGGCAATGGCACCCCACTCCAGTACTCTTGCCTGGAAAATCCCATGGACAGAGGAGCCTGATAGGCTGCAGGCCATGGGGTCACTAAAAGTCGGACATGACTCAGTGATTTCACTTTCACTTATCACTTTCATTCATTGGAGAAGGAAATGGCAACCCACTCCAGTGTTCTTGCCTGGAGAATCTCAGGGACAGGGGAGCCTGGTGGGCTGCCATCTATGGGGTCGCACAGAGTCAGACACGACTGAAGCGACTTAGCAGAGGGCTCAAGGTTGTGGCTTAGAATCACTGCAACTGAGATCAGAGAGTCTATTTGGGGGTTCTATCCAAGTTCTAGACCCTTCTCTAGTTGCCCCAACTGAAATCAAACAAATTATACAGTGCTAATGAACTGTGTGGTTGTACCTGCCTCTGCCAGGCATACTACGGTCCTGATACATACTGTAAGATCACCACACATTAATTATCTCCCAGGTTTTTTGCACATTCTTTTCCAAGCAAGGCAGCCCTAACAACTTGTCAACAGGGTGTTATTCTCTTAAAATGAAGTTATTTTCTTTTTGCCTGAGAATGACTTTCTCAGAGATCTAGAAACAGAAGCAAGACTGGACCTTTCACGGCCCCTTTAATTTAAAGGAGAAAAAAAAATCTCTGTAAGCTAATATGTAGCTTCATTGGTGATTATAGTATTGCAAATTTCTCTGATTTAAACCAGAAAACAGGAAATGTCACCCTACTCAGCTGGTAGAGAAGAAAAAAAACATGCAGGTGGATGGTGTGAAATTTAAGCAGACTTGGGAAAGAACTAATCCATGTTTGGAATTCTCCACTGGAGATGTGTTTTGACAGTTTTCTGGTAGTTTCCTGTTTTGGTTGGCCTACTTCATGTTAATGCGTGAGGCAGCATGCTGTAGCTGAAAAATCATGGGTTTTGAGGACAAATGTCCCAGTCCTGTCATTTTCAGCTAGCTAGCCACCTGTTTCTCTGAGCTCCAGGTTATAAATCTGATAATTGGGGTAATGACACTTAATGAGTTCCTGTGAGAAGTAAAACAATAATGAATATAGAAGTACTTTATATTGCTGCCTCCTACTTGCTAGCTGTGTGACTTTGTACAAATTACTTAAATCTCTATGCCTAGGTTTCTTCATTTGTAAAATGGGGTTAGTGGTACCACCCTTGCTTGAGTTGTGGTGAGAATTGCATAAGTTAATACATGTAAAGTGCTCAGAATAGTGCCTAACATACAGTATGCTACTGCATACTTAACTCTAAATGTTTTCTCTTATTTCTGTTTATTGGATGATATACATAGGTTATTTATTTTTTCAGGTGTACTTCACTTTATAATTTAAATACAGCAGAATTTATATTTATACTTCAACTATTACTGAGTATTTTGTTCCAAACACTAAGATAAGTGCTGTTAGTATTGTTTAGTTGCTAAGTTGTGTCTGACCCTTTGGCGACCCCGTGGGCTGTATGTAGCCTGTTAGGCTCCTCTGTCCATGGGATTTCCCAGGCAAGAATACTGGAATGGTTTGCCATTTCCTTCTCCAGAGAATCTTCCCAGCCCAGAGATCAAACCCACGTCTCCTCCATTGACAGGCGGGTTATTTACCACTGAGCCACCAGGGAAGCCCCAAGTGCTGTATACAAGTATAAATTAGGGGGATAGGTATCTATTGCAAAAGGAAGTTATATTGCAAAAGGAAGTTATATTGCAAAAGGAAGTAACAAGGCAGTGCTTCAATTTAAGAATTCACTTTGACAGTACCCACTATTGTTTTCAACACAGCTTGAAGTACAGAAGACATGTAATACATCCTTCAAGATGTATTTTAAATATATTTTTATAATTCTAATATTCATGCATGGTCATTAGAAAATTTTAGAAAACACTGATAAGCAATGATAATTATTATAACTATATATATATATCTGTGTAATAAAAACACACATCATGTGTTTTTTAATTATAATAATAAAATATAATTGAAACCACCTACATTGTCACCACCAAGAGACAGCTACGTCTCACACTTCGGTTTAAATTATTTTGGTCTTTGTGTGTGTGGTGTATGTGTGTATATGCTGCTGCTGCTGCTGCTAAGTCGTTTCAGTCGTGTCCAGCTCTGTGTAACGCCATAGATGGCAGCCCACCAGGCTGCGCTGTCCCTGGGATTGTCCAGGAAAGAACATTGGAGTGGGTTGCCATTTCCTTCTCCAATGCATGAAAGTGAAAAGTGAAAGTGAAGTCACTTATAAAAAGTGTCCAACTTCGTGACCCCACAGACTGCAGCCTACCAGGCTCCTCCGTCCATGGGATTTTCCAGGCAAGAGTACTGGAGTGGGTTGCCATTGCCTTCTCCATGTGTATATATCAGATCAGATCAGATCAGTTGCTCAGTCGTGTCCGACTCTGCGACCCCATGAATCGCAGCACGCCAGGCCTCCCTGTCCATCACCAACTCCCGGAGCTCACCCAGACTCACGTCCATCGAGTCAGTGATGCCATCCAGCCATTTCATCCTCTGTTGTCCCCTTCTCCTCCTGCCCCCAATCCCTCCCAGCATCAGAGTCTTTTCCAATGAGTCAACTCTTCGCATGAGGTGGCCAAAGGACTGGAATTTCAGCTTTAGCATCATTGCTTCCAAAGAAATCCCAGGGCTGATCTCCTTCAGAATGGACTGGTTGGATCTCCTTGCAGTCCAAGGGACTCTCAAGAGTCTTCTCCAACACCACATTTCAAAAGCATCAATTCTTTGGCACTCAGCCTTCTTCACAGTCCAACTCTCACATCCATACATGACCACAGGAAAAACCATAGCCTTGACTAGACGAACCTTTGTTGGCAAAGTAATATCTTTGCTTTTGAATATGCTATCTAGGTTGGTCATAACTTTCCTTCCAAGGAGTAAGCATCTTTTAATTTCATGGCTGCAGTCACCTTCTGCAGTGATTTTGGAGCCCAGAAAAATAAAGTCTGACACTGTTTCCACTGTTTCCCCATCTATTTCCCATGAAGTGATGGGACCAGATGCCATGATCTTCGTTTCTGAATGTTGAGCTTTAAGCAAACTTTTTTACTCTCTACTTTCACTTTGATCAAGAGGCTTTTGAGTTCCTCTTCACTTTCTGCCATAAGGGTGGTGTCATCTGCATATCCGAGGTGATTGATATTTCTCCCGGCAATCTTGATTCCAACTTGTGTTTCTTCCAGTCCAGCGTTTCTCATGATGTACTCTGCATATAAGTTAAATAAACAGGGTGACAATATACAGCCTTGATGTACTCTTTTTCCTATTTGGAACCAGTCTGTTGTTCCATGTCCAGTTCTAACTGTTGCTTTCTGACCTGCATACAAATTTCTCAAGAGGCAGATCAGGTGGTCTGGTATTCCCATCTCTTTCAGAATTTTCCACAGTTTATTATGATCCACACAAAGGCTTTGGCATAGTCAATAAAGCAGAAATAGATGCTTTTCTGGAACTCTCTTGCTTTTTCCATGATCCAGCGGATGTTGGCAATTTGATCTCTGGTTCCTCTGCCTTTTCTAAAACCAGCTTGAACATCAGGAAGTTCATGGTTCACATATTGCTGAAGCCTGGCTTGGAGAATTTTGAGCATTACTTTACTAGCGTGTGAGATGAGTGCAATTGTGCAGTAGTTTGAGCATTGTTTGGCATTGCCTTTCTTTGGGATTGGAATGAAAATTGACCTTTTCCAGTCCTGTGGCCACTGCTGAGTTTTCCAAATTTGCTGGCATATTGAGTGCAGCACTTTCACAGCATCATCTTTCAGGATTTGGAATAGCTCAACTGGAATTCCATCACCTCCACTAGCTTTGTTCATAGTGATGCTTTCTAAGGCCCACTTGACTTCACATTCCAGGATGTCTGGCTCTAGGTCAGTGATCACACCAGTATGCAAAATTAGAATCATATTGCTTTTAAAAACTTAAAACATCATAAACTTGTTTCTATGTTACTAAATATTCTTCTCTTTTTGTTATTAGTAAATTTTTGAGAAATTTTGAAATAGTTTTGGACTTAAAGAAGAATGATAAAAATCATGTAGAGCTACTTGAAGACTATGCAAATATCCTGTTTCTGCTTAATTACCCACTCTTTTTATCATACTTTGGTGGATATTGCCTGCAGCAATGATTACTGTGGTATTTTAATGGTGATTTTCTATTTCCCTCATACACCCTTCTGCATTTATTTATTGGTATTATTCTCTGAGGAAGAGCTGTTCCTTCTCTCCCATATATTTATTTAATTTATATCCCTGTGGACTCATGAACATTTATTTTGTTCTTTTTGTTATAATCTAATATTGTACTATTGCTTTTAATTTTGTTGTTCAAATTGTTTCAGCTTTATTATTGGGAGCTCTTTCATATTGGCCCCCGTGCATTTTTGTGCCACTTACTTTGAAACATGGCAGGTGTTCCAGGATCATCAACAACTCCAGTCCCTGGAATCAAAAGAGATCCCTGATCTCTTATATTGGAGGGTGATATTTAGAAACCAGCACCACCAGGAGCTAGGTGTTTGCCTTGCTCCCGAGGTGTCACTGTTTCTAACCCCTGTCAGGAGATAGAACCAGGAATACGTCTGTGTGTTTAAGTACACACTGACGCATGCATAAGCACATATCTATATTTCGGTACCAGTTCATAATATATATTTCTACTTTCTCCAATTTAAAGCATGACTGCATATTGATACCTTTACATCCAGTGGAGCACCACAGGAGTCACTATAGCCTGTTTTCTTATATGTTCACTTCCTTCTTTCTCCAATAGTGCAAAACCTGACTCTGATTATCTACAATATATTTAGTTGTTTGTTTAATACAACTATCCTAAATAAGTAGTGTCAGAATTCTTAGTCCATCCCCCTGTGAGAAACAACTGAAGCACAGTGTTTGTGTACATTAGCCTTACATAAAATCAAAACAGTTTATCTAAAGTTACTTAGGTTGGCTCCTTCAGTGTGCTTGTATGATTCATTTATAATAAGTTAAATGCATTTGTCACAATCTGCACCCTATCTTGTCTCCCCAATCCTGATAGGTTTTTTAAAAAATATATTTATGTAATAAAATTCACTATTGTGGTGTACAGGTCTATCAGTGTGGGCAAATGCACAGAGTAGTATTATGAACCATCATTTTATACACAATTCCATCATCCAAAAGTTTCTCCTGCTATTGCTGTAGAGAGAACCTTCCCCCAACCCAAGATCCATCAATTACTCATTGTTTTTCCTCCTTATGATTTTGCCCTTTCCAGAGTGCTGTGTGAATAGAATCAAACAATTCTGGGTCTGACTTCTTTCACCTTGTAAAATGCAGCTAAGATTCATACATGCTATTTTATAAATCCGTAGTCTGTTCTATTTTATTGCTGAAAGAATTCTATTATATGGATGTATTACATTTTATGGAACATCAAGGTTGTTTCCAGTTGTAAAGCAGCTATGAATATTTACTTACAGGTTTTTGTACGAATGTATTTTCTTTACTTTTGGATGCATACCTCAGAGTGGGATTGCTGGGTCACATGGTAGGTATATGTTTATCTTTTTAAGAAACAGCTGAACTGTTTCACAAGTGGATGTACCATTTTGCATTTTCACCATTTTTCATCCTTATCAGCACTTGATATTGCCAGGTTTTTTACATTTAAAATATTCAAATAGATATATTGTAGTATCTTATTGTGGCTTTAATTTATATTTCCATAATGATTAATGATATTGATCATTTGTCTTATGCTCATTTTTCATCTGAATATGTTCATTGGTAAAGTATATGTTCAGATCTTTCTTTTATCTGTTTAAAAAAATGGGTTGTTTTCTGATTTCACAATTTATGAATTCTTTATATATTCTAGACATAAGTCCTTTGTTAGATGTGCTGTTAAAATATTTTCTCCCAGTTTGTGACTTACCTTTTCATTGTCTTAATGAAAAAGCAAAAGTTTTGTAGATAAATTTTTTTATGTTAATACAGTGCAGTTTATTAGTTTTTTTCTTTCATAGATCATGACTTTGTTACTATATCTAAAAACTCTTTGCCTAACTCAGGTTTGCTCAGTGGTGGCACTATTAACATTTTAGACTGGATAATTCTTTGTTGTGGTGGGCTGTCCTGTGCATTGTAGAATGTTTAACAGTACCCCTGGCATATACCCATTAGATACCTATAGAACTCCCCTCTCTCACCCCTGCCACCTACTCATGATGATCATAAATGTTTTAGACATTGCAAAATATCTCCTGGGTATAAAGATGACTTTATTCAGAATCACTGGCCTAATCCAAGGCCATGTACCTCATGTGTTTTTTTCTTCTGTGTTTTCTTTGAGAAGACTTTGGGTTTTGTGTTTTATATTTTAGGTCTATGATCCATTTTAAGTTAATTTTTTGTGAGGTGTGAGATACAGGCTGAGGGTTTTTTTTTTCTTTTCATATGGGGACATTTAGTTGTTCTAGTACCATATGAAGAGACCATCTTCTCTAATGAATTGTAGTTGCATCACTCTCAAAACATAGTTGACTATATATTTATGTGATTTTTATTTCTGGTCTCTCTCTTCTGTTCCATTGATTTATATATCTATTCTTTCTCCATTACCACACCGTGTTGATTACTGCAGCATCACAGTAACACTAAATTACATAGTGTGAAACCACCAACTTTGTTGGCAATTCTAGTTCCTTTGCCTTTCCATATAAACTTTAAAACCACCATGTTAATACCTATATACAAGCCTGCTGGATTTTTTATTGGAATTACACTGAATCTATATGAGGAATTTGGGAGATTTAACATCTTAATAATACCAAATCTTCTAGTCCAAGAACATGATCTATTTCTCCATTTGTTTGGATCTTCTTATATACTTTTCTCAAGTATTTTGTTCTTTGTATCATACAGATCCCACATAATTTTTTTGTTTTTTTATATTTTACCTAAGTTGGAGCTTCTTGGTGCAATTGTAAATGATATTTTTATTTTTATTTTGAATTTAATCATTTAGTGCTAGTATATAGAAATACCATGGTTTTGTGTGCACTGACTTTGTATCATGAGACTGTGTGCTATGCTTAGTCACTCAGTCATGTCTGACTCTGCAATCCCATGGACTGTAGCCCCTAGACTTCTCTGTCCATGGGGATTCTCCAGACAAGAATATTGGTGTGGGTTGCCATGCCCTTCTCCAGGGGATTGTCCCAATCCATGGATCAAACCCAGGTCTCTCACATTGCAGGCAGATTCTTTACTGTCTGAGCCACCAGGGAACTCATTTATTCTAATCGCCTTTGTGTAGATTCTTTAGAAATTTCTACATGGATATTTTGAATTGGATAATTCTTTGTCGTGGGAGGCTATGAAAAGAGATGATATGCCTTTCAATTCCATGTCTTGTCTTATTGTAATGGCTAGGATTTCCAGTATAATGTTCAATAGATGTAGTGAAAGTGGGTATCTTTGCCTTTTTCTCTATCTTAGAGGTAAAATATTGAGTCTTATACCATTTAGTATGATGTTAGCAAAAGGCTTTTTGTAGATGTCTTTTATTAGGTTTTAGAAGTTCTCTTACTAGTTTGCTGAGAGCTTTAATCATGAATGGAGGTAGAATTTTGTCAAATGCTGTTTTTGCATCTATTTTCTTCTTTAGTCTGTTAATACAGTGCCTTACATTGATTTTCAAATGTTAAGCCAGTTTACATTCTTGTGAGCAATGTTACCTAGTCATGATGTATTATCTTTTTTATATTCTCTGCATTAAATTTGCTAACATTTTGGTAAGAATTTTTTTCCATCCATGTTCATGAGGGATATCATTCTGTAGTTTTCTTCTCTTGCGATGTTTTTGTTTGTCTTGATATTAGGGCAATGCTGGTGTCATTTCTATTTTCTGAAAAAGGTCTTGTTGAATTTATATTATTTCTTTCTTAAATGTTTGGTAGAATTCAACAATGAAACCATTTGGGCCTGGAGATTTCTTTTTTAAAGGTTTTTAAAGTACAAATTAATTTTTTAATAGATCTAGGACTGCTGGTTTATCTAGTTTCTTCTTGAGTGAGCTTTAGTAACTTGTGTCTTTCCTGGATTCCATTTCATTTAAGTTGTCAAATTTCTGGGCATAGAGTTGTTCATAATATACCCTTATAATCTTGTTAATGTCTGTAGGGTCTGTAATGATATCCCTTCTTTTGTACCTGATATTGGTAATTTATATATTTTTCTCTTTTTTCTGGGTCAGTCTGGCCAGAGGTTTATCAGAAGAATCAGCTTTGGGGTTCGTCAATATTTCTTTATTGTTTTCTGTTTTTAACTTCATTGATTTGTTTTAATTTTTATTATTTTCTTTCCCTAGTTTATGTGTAACTTAAGTGTATTTTGCTCTTGTTTTTCTAGGTTATAAAGGCAGGAGCTTAGATTGTTGATGTGAGACCCTTTTTCTCTTCTAAAAGCACTTAATGCCTAAATTTCTAACACTACTTCAGCTGCATTGCACATATTTTGATATGTTGTATTTTTATTTTCTTTCAGTCAAAACTTTTTTTTAACTTCTCTTGAGGTTTTCTCTTTCTTCCATAGATTATTAGAAGAGAACTGAGTTCCAGTATTTGAGTACTTTATGATATTGATTTATAGTTTAATTCCATTATGGTCTGAGAACATACTTTGAATGGTGTCTATATTTTAAAGGTTGTTTTATTTCACAGAATTTGGTACATATTGGTGAATGTTCCATGTGTAGTTGAAAAGAAAGTGTATTCTGCTGTTGCTGGGCAGAGTGTTCTATACATGCCAATTTGGTCTGGTTGTTTATAGTGTTCTTTGTGGCTTCTATTTCCATATTAATTAACTATTTGCCTCTATTGATTGGGCTGTGCTGTGCTAAGTTGCTTGAGTCGTATTCGACTCTTTGTGATTGTATGGACTGTAGCCTACAAGGCTTCTCTGTCCGTGGAGTTTTCCAGACAAGAATACTGGAGTGGGTTGCCATTTCCAGGGGATCTTCCTGAACCCAGGGATCGAACCTGTGTCTCTTATGTCTCCTGCATTGGCAGGTCAATTCCTTACCAGTAGCACCACCTGGGAAGCAGCCTAGTAATCTTCTATTGATTGAGAGCATCCCTGGTAGCTCAGCTGGTAAAGAATCCACCAGCAATGCAGGAGACCCCAGTTCAAGCCAACTAATCTTCTATTGATTACTAAGAGGTAATTGTACATTTCTTCTTTCAGGTCCATCTCTTTTTGCTTCATGTCTACTGAAATTGTGCTATTAGGTACATTCACAAGTTGACTGGTTACATTTTCTTGGAAAACTAAATCTTTTATCATTATGTAGTATATACTTCTTTTTCCCTGATAATATCTTGTTTTGGTTTTCTTTGATAACAGCTGCTCCAGCTTTTTTTTTTTTTTTTATTTGTGCTTGCATGACATATTTTCCTTCGTTTATCCTTTTACTTTTAACCAATCTTTCTTTAAATTTAATGTGAGTTCACTTGTTCCCTCTGTACTTTTTTCTTTTCCTGCTTTCTCTTGTGTTAATTGAGAATGTTTAATTATTTTGTTTCATCTCCCCTGTTTATTACTCTTTCTTCTTTAAAAAAATTGTTTTTAGTGGTCTCTCAAGTGGTTTCACTATACATCTGTAATTAATCTGGTCTGCCTCCAAATATTATACTCTTTTATGGACCTAGCAGCAATACAGTCTCAATTCCTCCCTTCTATCCTTTGTGTTATTATCTTCATACCTTTCACTTTTACATGCACTGTGAACACAGAACACATTGCTACTATCATTGCTTCCAACACTGAATAGTTATTTTTTAGAGCAATCAAAGATAAGAAAAGAAATAAATTTTATTTTACTTTATTTATCTATCCCATTTCCACGATTCTTCATTTCTCTGTGTGGATCCAAGCTTCAGTCTAATACTCTTTTTGCATGAAAAGCCTCCTTTAACATTTCTTATAAAACGAGTTTCCTAGTAATAAATTTCTTCAGTTTTGTAAGCCAGAAAAAGTATTTTTCTTTTTTGAAAGGTATTTTTGCTGGATAGAGGATTCTGGGTTGACAGGGTTTTTTTTTTTTCTTTTAGTACTTTAAAGATGTCACTTCACGGTCTTCTGGCTTGCATTATTTCTGAGAAGAATACTATTGCAACTCTTCATTGTTCCTCTGTATGTTTCTTTTTCTGTGGCTTCCTTTAATGTTTTTTTCTTTGTCAATGGTTTTCAGCAGTTTGACTCTTATGACATACCTAGGTATGTATGTGTGTTGTATCATCCTACTTTTATGCCCTCTGAGCTTCTTAGATCTGTGGTTTAGTGTTTAACATTAAATTTAAATAAATCCTGGTCATTATTTCTTCAAACGTATCTTGTGTCCCCCTCTCTTCTATTCCTAGGATTTTAATTATGCTTATATTAGAATATTTAATATTGTCCTGTAACTCTTGGGTATTATGCTTATCTTTCATCCCACTCTTTTTTCTATTTGTATTTCATTCTTGGTAATTTATATTGACCTATCTTCAAGTTTACTGATTCATGCCCCATCTGTCTGTGTCTATTAGTGAAACTGTCTAAGGCATTCTTTATCTCTATTATTGTGTTTTTCATTTCCAGCATTTTGATGTAATTTGATTCTTTCTCATACTTTCTTTCTCACTGCTTATATTAACCATCTGATCTTGCATGTTGTCCACCTTTTTCATTAGGGCCATTAACATATTTAAAATTCCCTGTCAGAGAGTTCTAACATCTGTGTCATAACTGTATCTTGTTCCAGTGTTTGCTTTATTTTTATGGAGTCTATTTTTTCTTGCCTTTTCATGTGCCTTTTAATTTTCTGTTGCAGCTGATCATCTTGTATAGCTTAGTAGAGACTGGAAAAAGTAGTTTATAAGCCTTAATAAGAAAGTACCTTTCCTTCTGTTAGACCTTTGATGTGGTGACTTGGAGCATTCTAGGTTTGGATTGCTGTGCTTTTCTTCAGTGTATCACAGCCTTCAAATTTTTCATAGACCTACCTTGTGCTTAGGTTGGAAGTGAATTTACCAGAACAATGTCTGTTTAATTCTAAATTTTAGCTTTACATTTGCATTGTTTCTCAGCAAGAGTTTCTTGGTCTACTCTTATTTTTCTTCCATTTCTCTCTCAGTAGTATTCTACTGTTGTTATTCAAGTAACTTGGTGCTAGCTTGTGGTGGGGGAGGCATGGTGCAGGAATCTATCCTCTGTGTCCTAAATAAGCCTCAGTCTTAGGCATGCATCATATGAGATATGGCATTTCATTTCTCTTACCCTATCCTGGCTGTGTTTGTAGGCTCCATGTGTAATCCTGTACTGTCCTGTGCTTCGTCGCTCAGTCATGTCCAACTCTTTGAAACCCCATGGACTGTAGCCCACCAGGCTCCTCTGTCCATGGGATCCTCCAAACAAGAATACTGGAGTGGGTTGCCATGCCCATCCTCCAGGGGATCTTCCTAACCTAGGGATCAAATCTAGGCTTCCTGCATTGCAGGCAGATTCTTTACTGTCTGAGCCACCAGGGAAGCCCAATACTGGAGTTGGTAGCCTATCCCTTCTCCAGGGGTATCTTCCCGACCCAGGAATCAAACTGGTGTCTCCTGCATTGCATGCAGATTCTTTACCAGTTGAGCTACCAGGGAAGCTCTATTACGTGTGTGTGTTAGTCACTCAGTCATTTCCAACTCTTTGCAACCCCATGGACTGTAGCCCACCAGGCTCCTCTGTCCATGAAATTCTCCAGGCAAGAATACTGGAATGGGTTGCCATGCCCTCCTCCAGGGGATCTTCCCAACCCAGAGAATGAACCTTGGTCTCCCACATTGCAGGCAGATTCTTTATCGTCTGAGCCATCAGATCAGATCAGATCAGTCGCTCAGTCGTGTCCAACTCTTTGCGACCCCATGAATCGCAGCATGCCAGGCCTCCCTGTCCATCACCAACTCCCAGAGTTCACCCAGACTCATGTCCATCGAGTCAGTGATGCCATCCAGCCATCTCATCCTCTGGCGTCCCCTTCTCCTCCTGCCCCCAATCCCTCCCAGCATCAGAGTCTTTTAAATGAGTCAACTCTTTGCATGAGGTAGCCAAAGGACTGGAGTTTCAGCTTTAGCATCATTCCTTCCAAAGAAATCCCAGGGCTGATCTCCTTCAGAATGGACTGGTTGGATCTCCTTGCAGTCCAAGGGACTCTCAAGAGTCTTCTCCAACACCGCACTTCAAAAGCATAATTCTTTGGCGCTCAGCCTTCTTCACAGTCCAACTCTCACATCCATACATGACCACAGGAAAAACCATAGCCTTGACTAGACGAACCTTTGTTGGCAAAGTAATGTCTCTGCTTTTCAATATGCTATCTAGGTTGGTCATAACTGTCCTTCCAAGGAGTAAGCGTCTTTTAATTTCATGGCTGGAGTCACCATCTGCAGTGATTTTGGAGCCCAAGAAAATAAAGTCTGACACTGTTTCCCCTGTTTCCCCATCTATTTCCCATGAAGTGATGGGACCGGATGCCATGATCTTTGTTTTCTGAATGTTGAGTTTTAAGCCAACTTTTTCACTCTCCACTTTCACTTTCATCAAGAGGCTTTTGAGTTCCTCTTCACTTTCTGCCATAAGGGTGGTGTCATCTGCATATCTGAGGTAATTGATATTTCTCCCAGCAATCTTGATTCCAGCTTGTGTTTCTTCCAGTCCAGCATTTCTCATGATGTACTCTGCATATAAGTTAAATAAACAGGGTGACAATATACAGCCTTGACGTACTCTTTTTCCTATTTGGAACCAGTCTGTTGTTCCATGTCCAGTTCTAACTGTTGCTTCCTGACCTGCATACAAATTTCTCAAGAGGCAGATCAGGTGGTCTGGTATTCCCATCTCTTTCAGAATTTTCCACAGTTTATTGTGATCCACACAGTCAAAGGCTTTGGCATAGTCAATAAAACAGAAATAGATGTTTTTCTGGAACTCTCTTGCTTTTTCCATGATCCAGCAGATGTTGGCAATTTGATCTCTGGTTCCTCTGCCTTTTCTAAAACCAGCTTGAACATCAGGAAGTTCATGTTCACATATTGCTGAAGCCTGGCTTGGAGAATTTTGAGCATTACTTTACTAGCATGTGAGATGAGTGCAATTGTGCGGTAGTCTGGGCATTCTTTGGCATTGCCTTTCTTTATCCCTCCCTTATTTTTTGCTTCTGCTCCTTTCACCCATTTGCAATGAGTTTTCTCCAATGCCTTAAGGGTTGCAGTGCTTGATGCACTTTCCTACTAAAGATTAAGGGTTGTTTTGTTTTTTGTTTTTTTTTCCCTATAGGAGGTAAGAGAGATAGATCCAACCAGTATTTCTTGCCCCTCCCACAAAATGACTCTACCACTCTCCTAGCTCTACAACATGATAGACCCAACTTAGTGCTCTTTCCAGTGTTTTCTGTGAGCAATTGTAGGGGTTGTAGAGAAAGAGCCTGAAAGAAGTATAGAATTCCCCAAATTCTGTGGCCCTCGGGTTTCATACTTGCCTGTCAGCCTGCCAACAAAGGTCCATCTAGTCAAGGCTATGGTTTTTCCAGTTGTCATGTATGGATGTGAGTTGGACTATAAAGAAAGCTGAGCGTAGAAGTATTGATGCTTTTGAACTATGGTGTTGGAGAAGACTCTTGAGAGTCCCTTGGACTGCAAGGAGATCCAACCAGTCCATCCTAAAGGAGATCAGTCCTGGGTGTTCATTGGAAGGACTGATGTTGAAGCTGAAACTCCAATACTTTGGCCACCTGATGCAAAGAGCTGACTCATTTGAAAAGACCCTGATGCTGGGAAAGATTGAAGGCAGGAGGAGAAGGGGACAAGAGAGGATGAGATGGTTGGATGGCATCACCAACTCAATGACAAGGGTTTGGGTAGACTCCGGGAGTTGGTGATGGACAGGGAGGCCTGGCGTGCTGCAGTTCATGGGGTCACAAAGAGTCAGACACGACTGAGCGACTGAACTGAACTGAACTGTCAGCCTGTATTCTGTCTTCACCAACTTATCAGCTATTTCATTTAAACTCATTTATTGGTATCAAGGGCTTCCCAGATAGCTTAGTTGGGAAAGAATCCACCTGCATTGTGGGAGACCTGGGTTGGGAAGATCCCCTGGAGAAGGGAAAGGTACCCATTCCAGTATTCTGGCCTGGAGAATTCCATGGACTGTATAGTCCATGGGGTCACAAAGAGTTGGACATGAATGAGTGGCTTTCACTTTCACTGGTATCTGAGTGAGCCACTAGGAAAGCCCTAGTGATAGGGAGACCCTGCTGTTCTTACTGTATATGGTGACTGACTCACAATGATAGGCTCTAAGAAGAGTTGAGTTCTGCAGATAGCCTCGTGTTTGCAGAATTCTTTAGGAATTTCAAGTGCTGTCACCAAGTTGGTTTTAAATTACACATTGTAATCATGCATTTCAGTCATAAATTTACTGAGAAATACTCATCATTGACTTCCCTTGTGGTACAGATGGTAAAGCATCTATCTGCAACGCAGAAGGCCCACGTTCGATCTCTGGATCAGGAAGATCCCCTGGAGAAGGGAATGGCAACCCACTCCAGTATTCTTGCCTGGAGAATCCCATGGACAGAGAAGCCTGCCAGGTTACAGTCAATGGGATGGCAGAGAGTCAGACATGTCTGAGTGACTTAACACATACACTGGCATCTGATGACATCTACCCTAAGTGAATACTTTGTATTCCCTTTCTCTCTGTAGACCTTGTCCCTTCCTTAGGTTTTAGACCCATTGATTACTTTGCAACTTCAACTCTTTCATAAGTTAACGTAGAAAAGTTATGACTTTTGAAGTTAATACTCTCATTTTAAGAGTGGTGCTCCTTTTAGCTCTTTTCATTCTTTCCTTCCATTTTTAATAGCCAAACTATATTCCATTAAATGAATATATAATCCACTTTTTAAAACCAATCCCAGTCCTTTATATTGTACTTTTAGGCAATTTTCCATTTTTTTGCTATTATAAATAAGGTTGTGTCACCCTTGTAGATAAATCTATCTTTGATTATTTACTTTCTATTCATTTACAACCTAAACAGAGAACAAGCAGGCATATCAGGAACAATTAAGTAATGATGTAAGGTACCATAAAATGAATGTCCAAAATAGCATTCTAGAATTCAATAATAATAAGGAGTCATAGTGAAATTATAATGGTGCCTCACATCTGTGAAGAACTTAATATCCTTCACACTTATTAACCATTTGATCTTAACAATAATGCCCCATTTTCCTTATTAGGAAAATAAGGCTGTTAAGTATGGAGCTGGGACTTGACTCAGTATCTCAGGGAATATCTTCATAAAAGAGGAGATGAGCCTGAGCTGAATCTTGAAAGATAGGTAGCTTAACAATAGGCAAAGACAGGAGAAGACATATCCTGATGAGAAGGCAATGATGATGTGGAGACACAACTATGTATAACTTATACACATCCGTACAATCTACAGAAGCACAGATTGAGACTGAAAAAGGCTTGGACTATTGAATTCTGTCATTGATGTGTTTCTTGTTCTCATTTTAGAATAAATGATACCCATATCAGATTATCTAGGTGGTTAGTACAAGGGGCTTGACCTGAGAGTAGGAAGCCTCCAGCTCAGCTGTTCTCTGCGTTTGACTGATTTAATCCATGTGTTCCACCCAACCTAGGAAGAGAGCCAGCCTCTCCTTCACCCAACCAAGTAGAGTTCAGTGTTTGGGTGGAAAGGAAGATGCATTCCAGCTGTCCCCAAAATGAAGAAAAGCAGAAGATGGTTTCCGCCCCCCCTTCTTCAGTGAAATAAACCTGACCTTCTGATAGGAGAGTCTGTCTTGAATCAGAAATGGTTTAACTAAATCACAACAGGAAGCAGCTCCAGTTACAGCCCAACTTGCTCTAGGTCCTGATGGATGAAGATAGCATGCCATCTGACTTCGTGAAACTCTGGGTGTAGCAGGTAGTTGCCCTAAGGGGCCTATACAAAGACTTTGCCTCTGGAATTTCTGCTGTCAGAACTGCCTAAAGGAGGAATATTTGCCAGAGGAAGAAGCAATAACCCAATAGTTGAGAACCCTGTCTCTAAATGTAGTTAATTTCTATTTAATTATCCAGTAACTACATTTAAAATAAACAACAGTTGGTAATCAAAACCAGGAGGATAGAGGATGAGCAGTTGTGTGACAGGATAGAATTACTAGGCCAAAACAAAGTTGGAAGAAAGTGAGAGACATGCCGTTTCAGAGAAAACAAGGTTGGGAGAGGAGGGATTGTCAAAAAGCAGCCGTGGGCCTCATAAAGATTTATATCAGCTTTTCCTTGTGTTTGTTAGCCATCAGTAAAACTGATTTTAATCACCAAGTGGTCTTTAATTATAAAGCATCTGTTCCTTTATTAAATAAAAATTAAAAGCACATGTAAAGGACAAGTTAAAAAACTGTCAAATGGGATGAGAGTTTGGCACATCCTGGTACATCCTTGGTGACAGAGGTACAGCTTGGGACTGGTTTCCAGGAAACCCCTCATCTCCCAGGGCTCTTGCTGATGCCCTGGCTGCTGGGGGTATGGGTTTGTAGGCAAAGGGGCTGCTCCCTTTGGGAAAGATATGTGGAGTTCCCCAGAGCTGGGGCGAGGTCCCTCTCTCTACCAATTCATCCCCTGCATTTGTAATCCCTGCCTTTTCTGTACCACTGAAGATGTCCTCGTGTGTCTTATGAAGACATCCTTTCCTCCATGCTATTCTTCACCGGGTGAGAGAGAATGAAGAAGGGACGGGGAAGGGACGGGGAGAAGAGGTGAGAGCAGCTCTGGGACCCTAGAGTGTGAGCAAGTTTCAGTTGAGCAGTTCTTTTAGGCAAACATTTTCTAATTAAACTTTAAACCCAAACCTTTGTTCCACCTCTCTCAAAAATGCAGGATGTGTCTCCCTTCTGGTTAGCATGAAATGATTTCTTCTCTTTCCTTCATTAGAAACTGGAATTGATCTTCTTTAAAGATAAAAATTACATTTCTGCTTAATTCCTGTTTGATTCATTTGGAACCAGTGCATTTTCATCAGAGCAACTAAAAAGCCTTGTGAGAATCAGCTCAGAAGAAGGAATGTACAGAGGGTCACGATAAGTAGCACTTCTCATCAGACCTGCTGCCCGGGGATGTTAAAGTGCTTTTTAAAATGGGGACTAATAAGGCTACTCAGCTTTTACTGTTTTCTAAGAGCCTCAACTAAATTAATCATGGCACAGAATAACCCTTCCTGTAAGGTAAAATAATGATTCCCGGTATTTTGAAAGCAATCGCTGATCCACAAAGAGGGAGGTAACGTCTCCCTGAACCAAGATTAAAACTCCACTCCCTTCCTGTCATCAAAGGCCAGCTTGTTTGTATCCGAGCGGGGCCTTGGGAGAGCCAGGCGCTGGGTCGGAGCAGCCGTAGCCGCAGGAATGGGAGGCCATGCAAGACTGAGGCTGTGGAAATGCAGGCTCGGGGTGGGGGCTGTTGAGGCTTTGTTTACTAATTACATATTCTCCCTGAAAGTGGTCAGGCATCAGCGGGGCTTCCAGCTCAGGGACTCAACCCAGCCCAATCCTATCTAGGAGGGGCTGGCTGCGCCCGCTGGCCCGGGCCACCCACACACTGGCACTCCGTGCACATGGAGTCCAGTTCCCTTCCCACATTAGCTACATCGTGGATTCCTGGTCACATCTGCACAGCCAGAGTGAAAGCCTGTAATTTCCACAGAATCCAGTTCTTTTGAGTCAGAGCTGCAGATGAATGTTTGTTTTATTTTTCTTTTCAAGGTGATTACACACCCTTTGGTTGTGGGGAAGCCTGGGCTATCACAGAGAGAAGAAGCTGAGTGAATTATTTAAAAAGTATGCAGCAAAGGCCTGTGAATTGCCGGGGAGGTGGGATGGCGTCTCTCCCTCATTCGGGGGCCTCTCCGAGGAAAAGCAGAAGGGACCCCAGAAGGCTTGTTGGACACCAGTTTAATTCGGAAAATAGAGCAGCACTTCACCTCGCGTGTGCTGGGTGGGGAATTGTAAAAGAGGACACAGTCAAAATAGTCATTAAGGCCAAACCAGAGTCAGCCCAAAGCCAGGCCTGCATTCCCAGGAACCTGCTGGGCCGTGGTATTTGCATACATCAGTCTCCAGCCTCCATTGTCTCCCACAGGAAGAACTTGTTCCATTCCATTAAGAACGCCTGAATATTTTATTGGCTAAAAACTAGGGGCCTAGGCTGGATGGTAAACAAGTTTGGAGTGCTGTTTTTGAGTTGTGTTTATGTTTTATACATGGAACAGTTTTAAGTATTTTTTTGTTAAATTCAAAACACTCCAGAAATTCTGCAACTTAAGGGGACAACCACTGCAAAAGTTCCAGGGCAACATTTGGACACTTTCAAGATTACTTCAGGGACTTGAATGGTGAGAAACAAGAAGGGACAACTTTTATTAAGAAAAACATTTTAGTAGCTGAATACAGAAATCAAAACCAAGAGCAGGCCTTCCAAATTCACATTGTGAAGCGCCTACAAAAAGATTCTTCTGTCAGCTTTCACAGGGTGGAGAGTTCATCTTTTCATCTCATCAAGTGAAAATATGCCCCAATTCCCGAGTAGGTATTCAGTTCATACAAGGGAACAGGGGAGGTGTTCTCATTCGGCAAACACTCTGCGGACTCCAGTCAAAGATCCCTGTGGTCTAGGCTAGTGAGAGAAAGGGGTGCCCTCTGCCTGGCTGTGGCTACGCAGGGATCAGCTTTCACAGATGCAGGCAGGAGAACAAAGAGCAGGCTTCATCTGCCTGTACCCCACAGGCCCATGTGCAGGGGGAGCACCATTCCAATGCCCATCACATGGCCTCTGTGGTATAAAAGCCTTTTAATAATTCTGATTTTGAATATCAAATTGAAATGAAAAGTGCATTTAGGAAGGATGGGCTGTAACCACACTGAAATGCATGTTCTATGCAAACAGGTTGAGCAGGCACTGTGTGCTGAGCTGTGGTTCTCAATTTGGCTGCACATTGCCTCACCTGCTCTAAAATGTACTGATGCTGCCTCCCTATCACCATCCTACCCCCCTCCCCAAAAGTATGATTTATTGTAACTGACCTCAAATGTGGCCAGGGGCATCATGATTTTTTAAAGCTCTCCAAGTGACTCTAGGAAGCAAACTTGAGAATAGCTATAGAGTGATTTAAGACAGCATTTAAGGTCGCTCCATCATCTAGCCCCAGCCAAGCTTTTTGACCTTATCTTTCTCCACCCCTATCTCAGCCTGTACATGAGACACAAAGAGACCTTCTCACTATGCCTGAATGTACTTTGTTCATTCATATTTTCATGCTTTTATGCATACACATTGTCTCACTCTGGTCGTCAAAGAAAGACCAGTTAAAAGTCCTTCTCTGTGCAGCCTTCCCTACCTGTCACCTCATCTTCACCAGTGAGTCACTTCTTGCCCCTCAATCACAGTTCATAGCTTTTCTCACATTATATTAACAACATCTGCTTATCCATCTGCCTGTTCTCTCTCCCCAGCCGGAATATGGACTCTGCTTTCAGCAATGAGCACCAGACATGGCAGGGTAGAGGTTTCTATGAGTGTTTATTGAATGAATGAATGAGTGAATGAATGCCAATCTTGATATTGTTGATGTTCCATCACTTTGATCCCAATTCTCTGACCATGGTCACCTGGGAGACCAAGTTAGTAATTTGGAGGTGGCAGCCTATATCTTTGGTAATCAAAGTAGGGTTCATACACTAGAGCTTGGCTATATTATCTGAGCACTTGTTATAAATGTAAAATTTGCATTTTAATGAGATCTCAAGGTAATTCATATGTACAGCACAGTTTGAGCTGTATTTTTTAACAAGTTCTCAGGTGGCTTCTATGTAGCCAGTCTGCCAACCAGTACTGGGACCCACCATCTTAGAATTTTATTTACTGGATGTAGTGAACCCTGTGTAATTGCCTACTGCTGTTGTTGTTTAGTCGCTAAGTCATGTCTGACTCTTTCTTGAGCCCATGATCTATAGCCTGCCAGGCTCCTCTGTGCATGGGATTTCCCAGATAAGAATACTGGAGTGGGTTGCCATTTCCTTCTCCAGGGAATCTTCCTGACCCAACAATTCAACCCTGTCCCTTCTGCACTGGTAGGTGGATTCTTTAACACTGAGTCACCTGGGAAGCCCTGATTGCCTACTAGTTGCGTCTGTTCTCCCTTTCCCTTCCTTGCAAAGCCCTGATTTTGTTCAGTTATCAGCCCTTCACCTGTCAAGCCAGTGCCTCAGGAAGCTTGATCCCACCTCCAGCCCAATAAGTGGACATGATTGGTCAAAGGCATGGCCTATCCGTCTGTCCAGGGATCGGTTCAGGAATGGACTTGAGACCAGATTCAGGAATGAATATGAGGGTGAGTAAGCTAAGGGCAATACAGAAAGTTTTCTCTTTCTTAAGAGAAAGGCACATATGGGGGGGAAAAAATCTCTCCTCTTTAGGACATTATTCTTCTTCCTGCATGTGATCCCTTGAACTGCTACCACCTTGCCACCTGCCTAAGGAGGAAGGTCAATGCTGAGGAATTGGAGCAAAGAGATAGAAGAACATGAGTCTATGGCATTGTTGTGCCTTGCTGTCTCTGGACTTCTTTTACGGAAGGTAAATTTTTTTGTTGGTGTTTTTTGTTTGTTTGCTTGTATTTTTAATCATTTAAACCATTTCTGATCCTTGCAACCCAAAGCAGTCATTGATATACTGAATATCTTACTAAATTCATTCAATCAATAAATATTTGATTTATTGTGAAGCATTATGTTAAGTACCTTATAAGTGTTATCCCCAACCCTCAAGCAATCTGTAAGTTGGGTATTATTACTCCCATCTTATAGATGAGGAAACTGAAACTTAAAGCAGTAAAATGATTCATTAGATCAAATAGCTATCAAATGGTAAAGACAGAATCTGAACCTAGGTCTGTCTAAGTCCAGAGCACATGTTTTGACCACTCTCCTATGCTTCCTAGTTTGAGTAGCTTTATTGCATGAGGTTTCAAAAGATAAATAGTTCTCAAGACCCTTTTACATTCTTAAAAATGATTGAGAATCATGAAGATTTTTCACTTATTTAGTTTTTAACTACTGATACTTAACACACTGAAAATTAAAATGGAAAATTTTAAGGTATTTATTTAATTCATTCAAGAATAGTATTGATTAACTCATCCAATACTCACTTCAGTAATACATTTTTCTTGGAAAATAATATATTTTCCAAAACAAAATGAAGTAATGAGAAGAGTGACATTGTTTTACACTTTTGCAAATCTCTTTAAACCTGGCTTACGAGCAGACAGCTGGATTCTATCTACTTCCACATTTAGTCTGTATTGTTTTAGTTAAAGTACAGAGAAAATCTGACTTTGCACAAATATGTCATTGGAAAAGAGAGGAGTATTTTATGAGCTCTTTCAGACAATTGTATACTCTTTGATACTACACCAGAACTGTACAAGTGGTAGTTTCTTAAAGGTTAGTTGCAACATGGAACTTAAAAGCGAAAGAGTGATTTTTTCATCTCCGTTGCATTAAAATCCAGTGATCCACTTTGTAGTTTGTAGTGATCTTTTACCCATGCCTAATTTTGTAACACCAGGCATTGGTCACTTGGAAAATGTGGATTCACTGAGTTATGCAGATCTTCAAAATGTAAGATACTCACTGGCTGATACAGGTTTTCAAAAATTCTAATTTTTTTTTTGAAGGCTCAGTTTTAGCACTGGCAACAAAATACTGTCAGTTATTTTCTTGAAAGTAACAGGCTTACTTGTTTATTTTTGAAAAAAAATATGCTAAATGCCCAAATTTGAATAACTGTAATTTGTTTCTGTTTTTCAAGTAAAATTAATGATTCTTGACAAAGGCAGCTAGTTTAGCTTGTAACTCAATTACACAAGTGCTTTTCCTTGAGACAAACATTGTACTTCAGTTTGTAGCAGATGTTCTTTATGCTTATTTTCCATTTCTTCACATAAAGTATTAAAAAAATATATACCTAAAGGTCTAGATTTAATACAACAAATAATGTTAATGGCTTTGTCAAAGACATTCTTTTTTTAAATTTTATTTATTTATTCTGTTTTTGTCTGTGCTGGGTCTTCATTGCTATGCGTGAGCTTTCTCTTGTTATGTTGAGTGGGGCCTCCTCTCTAGTTCAGTGCTCAGGCTTCTCTCTGCAGTGGCTTCTTTTGTGGAGCACAGGCTCTACAGCATGTGGGCTCAGTAGTTGCAGCACACAGGCTTAGTTGCTCTGTGGCATTTGGAACTTCCTGGACCAAAGGTCAAAAAACCATGTCCCTGGCATTGGCAAGTAGATTCTTAACCACTGGACGACTCGGGAAGTCCTGTCAAAGACATTCTTCAATGAAAGAGATGGAGCTTTTTTGGTACTTTGAGTGTGTGACAGTGAATGCAATAACTAATAGTATTATTTGGTACCATTGCCTGCACTTGAGCTAAGGCACTAGAGGTTTTCTCCACCTTGACTTGTGTATCATTCATGCAAATGTCAACACAGTGAAAAAGGTAAATGGCATCTTAGTATTATCCTGAAACTAGTTTTGACCTCATGGGCCACCTGAGACGGTTTTGGACTCCCCAAGTGGCCACAGACCACACTTGGAGAACACCTGCTGCTGCTGCTGCTGCTAAGTCACTTCAGTCGTGTCTGCCTCTATGTGACCCCATGGACTGCAGCCTACCAGGCTCCTCTGTCCATGGGATTTTCCAGGCGAGAGTACTGGAGTGGGTTGCCATTGCCTTCTCCAGGAGAACACCTACAGTGGGTAATAATTTTGTGAGCAAAAACTCTTAGGAAAATTTCTGGATACAAAGTGATTATTGCAAGGGTCTGGAAGAGACTGAGTTCTATGTCACATCACAGTCTGGCCCTGCATCTGGGTCAACTTCACTATTGACCCAGTAGCTTCCATCACACAGGGTCATTAACAGAGGAGTCTTAGGAGTGTCCAGGTGGTGAGGTGTTTGTGCCAGAGGGCACATGAAATTGGCTTACCCAGTCCCTGTGCTGCTAGTTACAGATACACTCACAACACTGCAAATCCACAACTAACTTCTTTGTTTCCCCATTCAGCCCGTAAGGCAATTTAACTTGTATTATGCTTAGACATGAACTATTTAACGTGATCTGATTTCTGTTTATAATTCTTAAAATACTCCTATTTGTCAGATTGTCTAAGCCTTCCTTACTCTTGGGATAAAATTTCTTTTGTACTGAGTAACTATTAAATAATGGAGGTTTTGTGTCATTCTGAGGGGCATCAAGACTCTCTCTCTCTCAAGCAGCCTCTTTCCCCTGTAGCTTGCCAGTAGCAGGCATCTTGGCAACACAAAACATCAAGTCTGAGGGCATCTCACTGAGCCAGACCCTATTTCCAGGAAAGAAAACCCATGTTATTGAGCCAGAACTAATTCTCTAATGGCTGGGATTTTCCTTTCTCTTGCTAGAGAGGGAAGAATGACAATGGTTTACTTGAATCCCTACAGTGGGAAAAGCCACCCAGAAATTCCAGCCTGCCAGACATTTCCACACCAGGGATACTGTCCCTTGACTTGTGAATACACTGAGGAATTTGCCCTGGCACCATCTGAAGGGTTAAAGAAAGATCCTATTCCTTACAAGCAGCTATGCCTAGGGCTGACTCAAAGTGGGGAAAAGGCCAGTCATGCTACTGGCCTGCTGTATTTACCGAACAGATTTCTTAAAGTGTAGCAACAAGACAGACAACCAAAAAAATTGACGTGAATTTGTTCGGCAGAATGATAGTTTCTGCCTTGCTGTTGCACTGCTGTAAAATAATAATAATAATAATAAATGTGATCTGAATATGGCAGGGAAGGAAGCTTAGAGGAATGGCTCTGAACTTTAACAAGCTTTTTTAAAAAATATTTGAGCTAAAATATTCTTTCCTTGAGGGTCACCTGGCCTTTTGTTCCCCTTGGAAAAGACAGCTGCGTTATACATTCCTACTGTCACTTCTGTGCTGGAAACACAAGAGCTGTAGTGATTTCCTGGACTCTATATCTCTAAATCTTCCCAGGGAATCCACCTAACCTCCATGCATCGGGTCCAACCATACCTTGGAAGGGAGGGAGGAGAAAGCAGGAGTTAGAAAATGTACTTGGGACAATAATTTCCCAGATCTGGATCAAGTTAGTTTTATCTGTATAACATGCCTGGACTCTGAATGCTTTTGAGTTTGAGCACAAACATTATTCTGGGCGATCTGCCTTTTACCTCCTTATACCCTACTGCCCTTTTCACAGTGAGCTTTTAAAAAAATATATCTATTTATTTTTCTTTCTTTAAAAATTGAAGTGTAGTTGGTATACAATGTTGTATTAGTTTCAAGTATACAGCAAAGTGATACAGTTTAGTATATATTCTTTTTCAGATTCTTTTCCCTTACAGGTTATTACAAGGTACTGAATACTTCCCTGTGTGAAACAGTAGGCCCTTGTTGGTTCCTGTCTACTTTATCTATTTTATGTTTCAGTTCAGGTTCAGTCACTCAGTCATGTCTGACTCTTTGCAACCCCATGGACTGCAGCATGCCAGGCTTCCCTGTCCATCACCGACTCCTGGAGCTTGCTCAAACTCATGTCCATTGAGTCAGTGATGCCATCCAACCATCTCATCCTCTGCTGTCCCCTTCTCTTCCCACCTTCAATCTTTCCCAGCATCAGGGTCTTTTCAAATGAGTCAGTTCTTCACATCAGGTGGCCAGAGTATTGGAGTTTCAGCTTCAGCATCAGTCCTTCCAATGAATATTCAGGACTGATTTTCTTTAGGATGGACTAGTTGGATCTCTTTTCAGTCCAAGGGACTCTCAAGAGTCTTCTCCAACACCACAGTTCAAAAGCATCAGTTCTTCAGCACTCAGCTTTCTTTAAAAGCATGAACATTTTATGTTTAGGGGCTTTTTAGGTGGCTCAATGGTAAAGAATCTGCCTGCCAATACAGGAGATGTGGGTTCAATCCCTGGGTCAGAAGACCCCCTGGAGAAGGAAATGACAACCCACTCCAGTATTGTTGCCTAGGAAATCCCAGGTACAGAGAAGCCTGGCAGACTATAGTCCTTGGGGTCACAAGGAGTCAGACATGACTTAGCGAGAGAATGCATTTTATATTTAGTGTGTATACAGAGAGCTTTTGCTTAGTATTTTAACTCATTATTTTGTTGGCAGTTCTTCCTTTCCTCATACCCAACCCTCCAAGCACAGTCTTGATATATCATTTCTGTGTTGTACTAAAAAGGACAAATGAACCAATAAGCTGGGGGACTCTGTATTCTAGTTCTGTCCTAAATGATCATAGATTTTGGAAAACTCACATCCCTGTCTTGGGCATCATCTATAAACTGGGGATTTGGAGAAGACAGAATTTCTAGTGGTTCGTAAATCTGGGGACCAGAAACACTTTTTTTTGCAAAGCCTCCTTTTCCAGCACCTCGTTCTATTGGTCATTTTGTTAGGGGAAGGACACTGATTGAAACCGCCCACCCTGGCCAGGCACCATAGTAACCATTTGCATGAGTTGTTTTATGACAGGAGATCCTGATAAGGAATACTGAACTAATAAGCCACCACCAACTGGAAGAGTTCGGGAAAGGTCTAAAGGAGACACTGCGTGTCCATTCACTTCCCAGAATCCCTCTCGCTAGTATCTATCTTGGCTGAGCAATGCATGCACCACCAGGAAAGACTCTGAATTAGAATGATTGGCCAAAGACCACCCGGAAACTAATCCCATCACCATAAAACACAAGACTGAGAGCCACGCAGCGGAGCAGTTCTCCTGGGTTCCCTTACCTACTGCTCTCCACCTCGGTACCCTTTCCCAATAAAATCTCTTGCTTTGTCAGCACATGTGTCTCCTCGGATAAATCATTTCCAAGTGTTAGACAAGAGCCCAGTTTCGGGCCCTGGAAGGGGTCCCTCTTCCTACAACAATTTTAAGACAGCAGAATCTCCCCTGTGCTAAGACAAGCTTTGGGGACCACTGGACTTGATGGGCTCTAGATTCTTTTCAACCCTAACATTTTTTTTTCTGTCTCTTTCCAAGTGCTGAATATTCCCCCTCACCCTGCACTAACTTGTGCTTAAATTGCCAAAGTGCCTTTGCCTTCCAAGTGGTCCATATGGCTTCATGTGCTTGTGTTCAGTTGCCCCAGACTCTTTGCGACCCTATGGACTGTAGCCTGCCAGGTTTCCCTGTCTGTGGGGTTTTCCAGGAAGAATATTGGAGTGGGTTGCCATTCCTCCTCCAGGGGATCTTCCCTACCCAAGAATCGAACCTGCATCTCCTGTGTCTTCTGCATTCCAAGCAGATTCTTTACCACTGAGCCATCAGGGAAGCCCTCCCATTGTTTTAGTTCCCTATTTCTCCAGGCTGTAGTCTTGATCTTCCACAGCCTAAATTAAGAGATGAGCAATTTGGTGATTTTTGTAGTATCTTTTTAATTTAAAAGAGTGAAAGGGAGACTCCTGGAAGTCAAGATTGGGTCAAAGCATATTCCCAGGTTGGGTCAAAGGACAGTAACTAGGCAAATAAGTGAGGCAAAACCCCACATTCCACAGGTCCCAGGACCTAGCAGCCACACAAAAAGGTTTCTGGAAAGAAAAGATTCCTACCGGTTTCCAGGGGAGCAGACAGCCTAGGAGAGCTGCCTGGAGCTGCTTACCCAGCTCTACCCCCTCCCCCCATCCCCTGCAAGGCACCTAGGACTTAGCTTCCTACTGCTGTGACCTAGAATGACCAGCTCGCACCCACATTGTGGCCTGAATATCTGAGAACCTGGGATGCACAAACACTTAATCCCTGGAGGTGTTGTATTGGTGCCTGTGTGGCCAGGGTCAAAATGCAGTCTCCTAAATCCCCTGATCCTGTTATAGGGCACACACTACAGATTAAAGAAAAGAAGTAAAATAAATAAATAAACAAAAACAAACAGGAAGGGAGAGAGAAAGGGAGAAAGCCAGTTGGCTATGCATCTGTAGAAAAAGAGGGAAAATCTGGGTGGCTTTAGGGGAAACAAAGACAACCAAACAGGAAATGAATGCAGGCATACAGAGATGCACTGTTAATGATACACATGAAAAAAACAACATAAAAGATGATCTATTCATATAGAAGGTAAGCATTGAGAAGGGGAGTAACTTAACATGATTATTCCCTTTCATGTTTACTCCAGGAGACTAGTAAGGCCTCTCATTTAAAACAGAAGCACTGGAAGTATGATTTGCCAGCAAGATCAATGCTAAAACAATATATTAAAAATTGGAACAAAAATCTGACCATATTTACTTACACATTTCCTTAGGCAGTTATAAAAAAACAATCAGGACACTTTCAGTTAATATACTTATCAATCTGAACCTACTACAAAAGAATGTAAAATAAATTGATAACATTGGTCAAGGTGTTGCAGGAAGGGGGACCCCTTCCAGGGCCCGAAATTGGGCTCTTGTCTAACACTCGGAAATGAATTATCCGAGGAGACACATGTGCTGACAAAGCAAGAGATTTTACTGGGAAAGGGCGCCCAGGCAGAGAGCAGGAGGGTAAGGGATCCCAGGAGAATAGCTCTATGGTGATGGGATTAGTTTCCAGGTTGTCTTTAGCCAATCATTTTGACTCAGAGTCCTTCCTGGTGGTGCATGCCTTGTTCAGCCAAGATGGATACCAGAGAGAAGGATTCTGGGAGGTGGTCGAACAGGTGGTGTCTCCTTTTGACCTTTTCTGAACTCTTCTGGTTGGTGGAGGCTTATTAGTTCCCTGTTCCTTACCAGGACCTCCTGTCATAAAACAACGCATGCAAATGGTTACTATGGTGCCTGGCCAGGGTGGGCGGTTTCAATCAGTGTGCTTCCCCTAACAAAGGGCTTGATATTAAGAACGACAGGAAAATATCTTGGCCAGTCAGAAAGTCAACAGTGGCATAACTGCTTAAATATTTGGGACTGCATAAAAATTTAAAATCTTAGGTCAGTCAATAGTTATATAACCTTAGAGAAATTTTCCTAAATTTCCTTGCCTCGGTATTCTCATAAATAAAATAAAATAATATTATGTTGTCTCTGTTGTGAGAAAATGAATGATGTAAAATGCCACCATAATTCTAATGAAAATGTAACCTTGTGCAGTGAGTTAAACACTCTCATCTTTTAAGAACCAATGGAATATTGTTTTTAGAAATAAAATTAAGTCTTCCGAAAGTTAGCCAAACCACAAAGAAAAAAGATTTGAAAGAGAAAAAAATGGCTGACCCAGCTTTCGGCTGTATATCCTCTTTTTAATAAAGAGACAAGGCAATCATGCTTTATATCTTTTACTGAGAATTCCTTTGGAATGACTTCCCTATATATTCTAATTAAGTTCCAGAACCCAGTGAGTTTAAAGAAACTACATTTCCTTTACAGGGTATGTTGCATATAGAAACCATTCCTATTACCTGTCACAGGAATATTTGGCCTATTTAAATGCCGCAGGTGTGTGAGAACAGATGGTATTGGGAACTGGGACATATCCAGGCAGAGAAAAGACTGCCAAAATCCGGCTGGAGAGGAATGCTTTAAGAGCAATGGTGTTTTTTCCTTTCTTTTACACAAGTGTGCATGGGGAGCAGGTACTCTGTTGGAGCCAAGTCCTGGAGACTTAATTTGATTTTCCTTTCTTCCTTTTCTGTTCCCGAGTGTGAGAAGAGCCACATACTTAGAAATAGGCTAGTTTAGAAAACCACCTTGAAATCTATGAAGCAAATCTCCCCAAGAATGGTGGATGAGTTGTCCCTTTATGCACAGAATGGAGTGAGTTGTCCCTTTATGCACAGAAAGAAAAGCAGAGGCGGGTTTCCTCCTGGATAGGGTGGGGACAGGGTTCATGTGTTTGGGACATGACAGTGGTTTGGTCAAGGGGAGGCAGGTTGATGCTGGCGTCCATCCTGAGCCATCATTCCCAGCCTCCTGACCTTCAGGTGTCTGTGTACATGAGCTCAATGTGCAGGTCACTGAGAATGTCCATAGCTGGGTAGTCTGCCTGATAAGAAGTGCGAGAAGCCCTGCCACAGACCAACTGATGCTAGAGCCATGTTCACCCCAAGAAGTCCTGTAAACTGACCAGCTCCATCTTGCCCAGACTCCAACTCTGCCCCCAGACCTCTCCTTCAGAGTTTGCTTAGCCAGGGAAATCAGCAGCCACTGGTTTCCGGGTCACCCTGTGCCTTGCAAATGGCACATTGATCCCAAAGGTTTCTCTTACCTGGGCTAGAACTTCTCTCACTACACACATGTGAGTCAGCAGAGACTAGCAAAGAGCTTAACCTTCTGACCTTGGCCAGTGCAATGAGAGTCCTTCTGCCTGGCCTTGCAGGGGGCAGGGCAGCCCCTGCCCACCACGAGGACACCAGGACAGCTAGTTACTGCATGGTGCTGGGGTCTCTGTCCACCTTCTGAATGTCCAGACCAGCCTCTGTCTGGACCCCTTCTGCCAGCAGCTCACCCGAGACCGTCCAGCAACTCACCAAGATCCCTACACATCCACACTTTCTGCTCAAGACCACCTAAACCAAACCAAATCAGAAGTGGGGAGGGCCAGGTAGTGGTGCTCCGGAACTGGCATTTAGAGTGCCAGCTGAGAAAAGAGGTGCTAAATGCCTCACATTCAAAAGGGAATTAGTAGAAACCAGAAGCCATACTCTCCCCACCCCCACCCCACCAACCCCTACCCCTTACCTCCCTGGGCTTTCTAAGGGGCAACAGATTAGGCTTTCATAATCAACTAATCAACACCCATCAGATCACCTTCCTGCTTCTTTTACATGGTAAAGAGTGGTGGGGGGGGTGGTGTGGCGGGGGTGAGGGGAGGAGGGTTGGGGGTTGGAGGTGAGTTCAAAGTAGGAAGTGATTCCCTTCTGTGCTCCACTGTCCACCCCTGCTCAGGCAAGAGAAATGAGGAGGGGGTATGCTGAAAGAAGGGAGAGAGCATCTCCTTCCCCAGGTGGACATCTGCTTGGGCTGCAGATCTCTCCCTTTGCCTGCCTGAACTGGAGATGGTGGCAGGGAGTCTGTACCCAGAGAAATCACTGGTCTCAAGCTGCCTCACCAGGATCCATTCCAGAGGGCTGCCCTCTAGTAAAGGAACCCAGCAGCACACAACCCAGTTGTGTGGTCGGCCACCAGGCAGAGCTGAGAGGTGGCAGAGGCAGCCTCACCGAGCTGAATCTCTCAGATCAGGGAACCGTGTGGTCCCTTCTTCCCTACCCGTTCTCGTCCCAACAGGCTGGAGGACCGGAGGACCTTAAAACTAACAGAAGTTCAGTTCAGTTCAGTTGCTCTGTCGCTTCTGACTCTTTGCGACCCCATAGATTACAGCACGCCAGGCTTCCCTGTCCATCACCAACTCCTGCTGCTGCTGCTGCTGCTGCTAAGTCACTTCAGTCGTGTCCGACTCTGTGCGACCCCATAGACGGCAGCCCACCGGGCTCCCCCGTCTCTGGGATTCTCTAGGCAAGAATACTGGAGTGGGTTGTCATTTCCTTCTCCAATGCATGAAAGTGAAAAGTCAAAGTGAAGTCGCTCAGTTGTGTCTGACTCTTAGCGACCCCTGGTAGGACTGCAGCCCACCAGGTTCCTCCATCCATGGGATTTTCCAGTCAAGAGTACTGGAGTGGGGTGCCATTTCCTTCTCCCACCACCTCCTGGAGCTTGCTCAAACTCATGTCCATTGCGTTGGTGATGCCATCCAACCATCTCATCCTCTGTTGTCCCCTTCTCCTCCAGCAGTAGGCTGGCATAGAACTAGATTATGAGAAGGTGGTTGTCTTTGTCTTTTAATGGACTGAAAGTGACCAGAGAGTAATGGAATCTACCCAAGATGTGCTAAGGGAAAAGCTTTTTGTTTTTTATTTGTAAGTTTGTTTTGTTTGTTTCAGAGTAAATCAAATTTAGAGGTAGTGATTGGAAAAATTAAAACCACTTCATGTTTAGACCCCACTGGGTTAGGACTGCTCAGGGAGCAATTATGCCATCATAAGCACTGAGGGGCCCACGAAAGTGTGGCCTAGATAAACTTCTAGATGCGTTCCCACTCTGAGATGCCAAAAGTAGGTATCCATTTGAAAGTGGGCCACACCCATCATTGGGATTCAGTTGTGTAGGGGCATATCTGGAGGACAGTGGGATTAGTCAGTCTTGGGCTCCTGTTGAGTCCTGAGGGGAAGGTGGGAGGAGATTCTGAAAGTAAAACTCAAAGGAATGACTTCCATTAAAATTGGGATGACACTGGTTTTAAAACATTTCCCTAAAGTCATATTGATCTTAGTGCAAACTTTCTGCTCAAGATGAAAAGTGTTTTGATTGACAACCACTGCATCTAAAGCTGCACTGTCTAATACAGAAGCCACTCATCATATAATGTTTAAATATAATTTAACATTAGATTTAGCTAATATAACTCATCAGACTGTTTAAATATAATTAAAAATTCTACTCATATCACACTAGTCATATTTCAAGTGATCAGTGATCTCGTGTGCCTAGTGTATACTGTATTGGATAGTGAAGATAGAGAACATTTCTATCTTGACAAAAAAATTCTATTAGGCTGCTCTGCTTTAAATAAAGTTATTTAGTCAACGATGGAAGAGAAAATGGCCAAGCCAGACCTCTGAGATATCATATGATATATACAAAATTACACATTCCAAACTTCATGGACAAGTCAAAGGTTAAAGTGACACAGAGAGAGGACAAGAAGTAGCCTGATTATTGCAAGGGACATGGTGAGCCCTGAGCTCACACAAGTCCAGGAGGCCTAAGTTCTCCTGTGGAAACTCAAGGGTTACCATGGATGAGGCCTCAGGGCCAATCACTAAAGAGGCGCTGACACCTGGGGAGGTGATGCCCAGCAGAGGTGGTACTTGAGGAAGGAGAGGACACATGGTGGGAGAGACTGCACTATGATAATCATTTCCCTTCTGGCGACTCTCAGAAACTAAGTGAGACTTTGAGGGATAAGAGCCTGGGACACCTGCCTTAAAGTATCCTGTTTTTCTCATCAGGGCAGGACGTGAGAAGTAGAAGATGAGGTCTGATAGTTGCCTAATGCTGTGTTACTCCACATTACTCTAAAATTTAGCAACTACACACAACAATAATTATTTCTTGTCTCTCGAAGTTTCCCACAGTGGATCAGGAATTTGGGATCAAGCTGGTAGGGTAGTTCTAGCTCAGGATCCCTTACAAGATTGCAATCAAGATGTCAGCTGGGCTGGAGTTATCTGAAGGCTTAAGTGGGGCTGGAAGGTCCACTTCCAAGGTGGCACATGCACACGTCTGGCAAATTGGTGCCAGTTCTTTACAGGACGAATGAGTGCTCTTCATGTGGACCTCTTCACCTGAGCTTTCTGAGTGGTCCCCCAATACTGTGACTGGCTTCCCCCAGAATGAGAGCCTCAAATAGCCAAGGCAGAAGCTGCAAGGCAGTTTTTGGACCTAGGCTTGAAAATCACGCACCATTGCTTCTGCTGCTTTCTCTAGTCACACAGACCAGCCCTAATTCAGTGTAGGGACGGACTACACAGGATATGATTTTTAGGAAATAAAGTTCACTGAGGGTCATCTTGGAGGCTGGCTACCATGAGGTCATACAGAACCAAGAACTGCACATTATCAGGATGTATAATCAAAAATCCCTCAGTTGCAAGTGACAAAAATCTAACTCAAGTTGTTCCAAGGAGGGAAAAAATGCTAAGAGAGAATGTGTCTACTAGCACACGTAACTATAAAGTCTTGCTATGGCTGGATAAAGGTACTAAAATGATGCCTACAAGTTCTGTCTCATTCTCAAATCAGCTTTCCTCTTGTGGTAGTAAGATGACCACCTTGCTCCAGGCTTCCATCTCCAGTTTAAAAGAGAGAAACTTCCTCTTTCCTGTTAGCACCAACAAAAATCCTAGCAGGCCTTCTATTGGCTAAAATATTTATCTTGGAACCAATCACGGCATCCCTTTCAGATATGGTGCTCTGGTTGGCCAGACCCAAGTTACATACCCATCCCTGGCCTGGAGTGCTGTTATTAAAGGAAAGTTACGGTGCTGAGCTGGCAAAATCCATCACAGTTCACTACATCTGTATGTGTCTGGCTTTATAACAAATGATAACATCACATTACACTCCTCCCCTTATGATGAAGACTGGCAATGCCAAGCTGCCAACCCAGAAACACATCATTGTTTTTCATTACCCCCTCTTATAGAGCCAGAGGTAGACATTCTTCTGTGAGATTTGTTTTGCACAGTCAAGAGTAGACACTTCTCCTGGGTTAACAAGCATTAGTCAGTCAGTAAGTTCAGTTGCTCAGTCATGTCCGACTCTTTGTGACCCTGTGGACTGCAGCACGCCAAGCTTCCCTGTCCATCACCAACTCCTGGAGCTTGCTCAAACCCATGTCCATCGAGTCAGTGATGCCATCGAACAATCTCATCCTCTGTTGTCCCCTTCTTCTCCTGCCTTCAATCTTGCCCAGCATCAGGGTCTTTTCCGATGAGTCAGTTCTTTGTATCAGGTGGCCAAAGTACTAGAGTTTCAGCTTCAGCATCAGTCTTTCCAATTAATGTTCAGGACTGATATTCTTAAGGATTGATTCATTTGATCTCCTTGCAAGAGTCCAAGGGACTCTCAAGAGTCTTCTCCAACACCACAGTTCAAAAGCATCAATTCTTCAGTGCTCAGCTCTTTGTATAGTCCAACTCTCACATCCATACACGACTACTGGAAAAACCGTAGCTTTGACTATATCTCTAAATCTAGGTGGTCCTTGGAGGAGCCATGGCTTTGGTTTCTGTTGATCACAATACATCACTTTCGTGTGCTCTGGTGTGTCTCTTTGCCAGGAGATGGAAAGAGAGAAACTTCCCAGAAAGACCTTAAAAATGTATGATTAAGACTACTTTATTTGAAAGAAATATATGCTTGTATATGTAGGGAGTAATAAATACAGTAACCGCTCATTCATCTAGACCCTGGAGAACTGATTTATAATATATTCAACCCTTCAAATCACAGACTATATTCCTATGTGGAATAAAGCTTTTATAGACCATATAAAGCACTCACACAACTATACATTTAACCACTCCTTTGGATATTTACTGACTCTAATTGAGCATGTAAACATATAATTCTGGACATGTTTGATTTTTCTAGTTTTGCAGCCCACAACACTTAACAGGTGTGACAGAGTGCCGTAGAACATCTCAGTGTGACAGTCCAGGAGATATCTGTTTGTGGTTGCTAGGGCTGTGGTGGCATCCTCATTCTCGCTGCTATTTATTTAACACTGGCAATGGGTAAGGTGCTGTACACCTTACACCTTATAAAAGTGCTCATGTCTCATTCAGTCATGACAATATCCCTGTTAAGTCAGGGCTATTATTTTCTCCACTTTATAGGTGGGAAAATTGAAGTTTAAGGGTGATGTCAAGTTATTATGAAAGGGTAGAAGATTCACTTACAAGATCTATGGTATTTTCTGACCAGGCTTGATAAAATGACCTTGGGATGCCCTCTGAGTCTAAGATTCTCTCTTCTTGGAATGTGGGCTTCTAAGTTCATAGAACTTTACAAGTGGGTCTGAGGAGGTTGTTTAATGGAACTGCCAATGTCCCTATTGAATGCCTTTAAGTCCCGCATCCGGGGCCCATGAGGGAAAGCTGGGACAGTGGTTGACCATGCAGTCTCTCCTCAGAGAGATTATTTGAAATGGACCCATATCTCTGTGGTTTGTCTGATTCCTATGGGTACATTTTTCTAGTCAACCCAGCATCCTGGCTGGATGAACACTGCTACTTTGGGTGTGTGTAGCCTCAGCCACCTGCATCCCCCATGTCTCAAGATAACATGGACACATTCAAAGAATTCTTTCTTTAAAGAAGGTCATCTTTGGAGTTGAGATTGGATGCAGGATGAGGCTCCCTCTCTCATTCGCTCCCCTGCCCTTGGTTCAGCTGGTTGAGCAAAGAAGCCATCAGCACATGGGGGGAAATCCAATGTTGGTTTTCTTCTCTCACAGTAGCAAATTATGAGGCCCTCTGGATCCCTCACAGTGGGGATGGATGTGGTAGTGGGAGGGAGAAATGTTTGTCAAGACTGTCAGGAGTCACTGAGATGATGTGGATTTCATAGGGTATGTGGATATGTGTGTATCTGTGTGTGTGTATAAATGTGTGTCTTCACAACCCAGTGCCATCCCCCGAGACCTGAAATGAAGCTGGAATCATCCATGCCTCTGAATACCAGTATCTCCAAAGAGCTTAGGAATGTCATGGTTTCCTGCTACTCAGACCTGTGATGTGAAATGCTTCAGCTTCTGACCCTTGGCAGTTCTAATGCTCCCATTGTTCTTTTTGGCCCGGAACTGACCCTTACATGCATTCAGCAAACACTCATTGCGCTGGGCAGGGAAGAGGCATCAAGGAAGAAAATCCAGATATCAAAGTTTGGCCTTTAAAAAATAGAATTAATTACTGAATTCAAATTCTCCACAAAAACTGAGGGCACAATATTCCCTTTCAAAGATGGTTCTTTTATTTTTAGACTTTACAATGTATAAACATCAAATATACATCCATAAGGGTGTGGTGCTGACTGCTGCTTAGGGGAAAACACAAAAAAGAGGACACGGGATTTCCCCATTTTCGTTTTTGTAACCTTTTATCACCTTTTAGTGACTCCTCTCCCCAGATGTCCCTGCTTTTAGGACATTCTCTCCCAATGCAGGAAAAAATGAAGCTGCATAATAAATTAACTCAAAGGGAAAAAAATTAGAAATGTGTTATAACGTTTTATGGCACCCAAAAGCAATACATCTTTAAAAGACAACCTCTAAAGAGGAGATAGGGTTTCCCAGGTGGCTCAGTGGTAAAGAATCTGCCTGCAATGCAGGAGACCCGGGTTCGGTTCTTGGGTCAGAAAGATCTCCTGGAGAAGGGAGTGGCAACCCACTCTAGTATTCTTCCTGGAGAATTCCATGAACAGAGGAGCCTGGCAGGCTACAGTCCATGAGGTCGCAAGAGTCAGACACAACTTAGAGACTAAACAACAGCAACAGCAAAGAGGAGACACTTTGGAGAAACAAGTTTCCCGTTTTTATGTCTGTTTTGTTTTTGGCAAGGGGGAATCCAAGAGCCTCAAATCAAGGAGAATGGGAGAATTTTCTAAATTCTCCTTCCAGGAGAATCACTTCATTGACTACGTTAAAGCCTTCAACTGGGTGAATCACAACAAGCTGTGGAAAATTCTTAAAGAGATGGGAATACCAGACTACATTACCTGCCTTCTGAGAAAACTGTATGCAGGTCAAGGAGCAACAGTTAGAACTGAACATGGAACAACAACCTGATTCAAAATTGGGAAGGGAGAAGTCAAGGCTGTTTATTATCACTCTGCTTATTTAACTTACATGCAAAGTACATCATGTGAAATGCCAGCCTGGATGAGTTACAAGCTGGAATCAAGGTTGCTGGGAGAAATATCTACAGCCTCAGATATGCGGATGATACCACTTGAATGGCAGAAAGTGAAGAGGAATTAAAGAGCCTCTCCAAAAGGGTAAAAGAGGAGAGTGAAAAACCTGGCTTAAAATTCAGCATTCAAAAAACTAGGGTCATGGCATTTAGTCACATCACTTCATGGCAAATAGATGGGGAAAAAATGGAAGCACTGACAGATTTAATTTTCTTGGGCTCCCAAATCACTGCAGATGATGACCGCGTCCATGGAAGTAAAACATGCTTGTTCCTTGGAAGAAAAGCTGTGACAAATTGAGACAGCATATTAAAAAACAGAGACATCACTTCGCCGGCAAAAGTCCATCTAGTCAAAGCTATGGTTTTTCCAGTAATCATGTCCCAATGGGAGAGTTGAACCATAAAGAAGGCTGAATGCCGAAGAATTGATGCTTTCAAATTGTGGTGCTGGAGAAGACTCTTTAGGGTCCCTTGGACTGCAAGGAGATCAAACTAGTAAATCCTAAAGGAAATCAGTCCTGAATATTCATTGGAAGGACTGATACTGAAACTCTAATACTGTGGCCACCTGATATGAAGAACTGACTCATTGGAAAAGACTCTGATGCTGGGAAAGATTGAAGGCAGGAGGAGAAGAGGACGACAGAGGACAAGATGTTTGGATGACATCACTGACTCGATGGGCATGAGTCTGAGCAAGCTCCAAGAGGAGATAGTGAAGGACAGGGAAGCCTGGCATGCTTCAGTCCATGGGGTCATAAAGAGTTGGACATGATTTAGTGACTGAACAACAGTTAGGAGAATTGCCTGAGGCTGTATATTGTCACCCTGTTTATTTAATTTATATGCAGAGTACATCATGAGAAACGCTGGGCTGGAAGAAACACAAGCTGGAATCAAGATTGCCGGGAGAAATATCAATAACCTCAGATACGCAGATGACACCACCCTTATGGCAGAAAGTGAAGAGGAACTCAAAAGCCTCTTGATGAAAGTGAAAGTGGAGAGTGAAAAAGTTGGCTTAAAACTCAACATTCAGAAAACAAAGATCATGGCGTGTGGTCCCATCACTTCATGGGAAATAGATGGGGAAACAGTAGAAACAGTGTCAGACTTTATTTTTTGGGCTCCAAAATCACTGCAGATGGTGACTCCAGCCATGAAATTAAAAGACGCTTACTCCTTGGAAGGAAAGTTATGACCAACCTAGATAGCATATTGAAAAGCAGAGACATTACTTTGCCAACAAAGATCCATACAGACAAGGCTATGGTTTTTCCAGTGGTCATGTATGGATGTGAGAGTTGGACTGTGAAGAAAGCTGAGTGCTGAAGAATTGATGCTTTTGAAGTGTGGTGTTGGAGAAGACTCTTGAGAGTCCCTTGGAGTGCAAGGAGATCCAACCAGTCCATTCTGAAGGAGATCAGCCCTGGGATTTCTTTGGAAGGAATGATGCTAAAGCTGAGACTCCAGTCTTTTGGCCACCTCATGCGAAGAGTTGACTCATTGGAAAAGACTCTGATGCTGGGAGGAATTGGGGGCAGGAGGAGAAGGGGGGACGACAGAGGATGAGATGGCTGGATGGCATCGCTGACTTGATGGACATGAGTCTGAGTGAACTCCGGGAGTTGGTGATGGACAGGGAGACCTGGCGTGCTGTGATTCATGGGGTCGCAAAGAGTCAGACAGGACTGAGCGACTGAACTAAACTGAAACCTACATAGCTTCCCCCTGCATTACTCCTGACTGTGGGAATCACCAGTGTAGGGAATCATGCCCTCTGCACCCAGACAAAGCTGAAGGTGCGTGGAGTTGTGGAAAATTCTGCTTCTTTAGGAAAGATAGGTCTGTGTTTCATTGTTGACTCTGTTACTTGACAAGTGACTTGAGGTAATCATTTAGCCTCTGTGAGTCTCACCTATAAATTGGATTAGTTATCCTGTTTTTTCAAGGTTGTTGTGAGGCTTGGAAATCACACATGCAAAGCTTTGGCACATAGAAGATCCTTAGATCCAAGGCTGAGTGTTCGTTAATGACCATGCTTAACAGTTCTTTGGTAAGATTTTGTACGTCAGTTGTCTTTGTTATCATTTCGAATGGGTGTTCAGAGTCTATTTAAAAAATTTATTTAACTTCTTTCAAACACGTGTAAAAGGATAGAAAATAGTATAATAGCTCTCCCTGTGAGTATTACCTGGCTTATGTAAGGATCAACATATTGCCTTGTCTTTCTGTAATTCTGTTCCGTTTTTTCAATGATAAGAACTGTTACACTTCCTGTGGTAACCTATGCTTGGTATTTTTAAAACATTCTGACAGCTGATGCTACCTTCTAGGGAAGACAAAAAAAGCAACATAGAAAAACCTAGTGTTAAGTCAGCCCCCTAATGACAGATAAGCACAGTGACTCTCTTTTTGACTCTATAGAATTCATCATCTCAACTGCCCCCTGAGTCTACGAGATATGTCCACAGACAAGCTGACTGCCTGCACCATAGTCCACACTGTCGGTAGCATTAGCTCCACCTGAGACAGATGTGTTTCCAAAACACACAGAGGGATTTGCTGGCCTGAGCATAGCAAGAGTGTGATAACTGAAAAAAAAAACGTAAAGTGGGATCATGCCCACCCATCCCTCTGGTTAGACTGCGTGTTTTGTGCAGAAAACTATGTCTAGGTAGCTCCTCCTCGGGGTAAAGAAAGAAAGAGCTATGCGCCTGAAGAAACCCCGGGCCTGGTAAGCTGGGAGGAGGGTCTGCTCTTTCAGGGTGAAGCCATTCATGACAGACCCAGGGATGTGCGTACTTTGTTTACCAAGGTGCTCAAGGTTTGGCACCTGTCAGTAGTTTCTATGGCTCAGCATTCTTGAATCGACAGTCTGATGTACTAATACCCGCCCATGAGAACTCATAGCTCCTAATGTTTATTTATTCAAAAGTTAACCATTGAATGGAAAACAGACCAGCCTATAAAGACTCTACCCCAAACAAACAAAATACAAATAGAAAAACAAACAGCGCTGTTCAGAGCTCAGCTCTGTTGACTGCTCAGTGTAGAAATCAGAATTAGGCATCATCTAGTTTTTTCAGTAAGTCCAGGGCAGAAGACAACTCCCAGGGTGTCAGCCGTGGTCTGAAGTCACCAGAATCTGGAACTAATGAAGAAAGGGTGCAAAGATTCAAGGTAAAGGCAGCCGTGCGTTTGGTTTGGTTGTTTTGTTCTGGCCCTGCTCACCTCAGGAACACGTGAGGTCAGACACCTGACCCTAAGAAGGCTGCAAAGCATCTGATCCTACTGCACGTCTGCCTGGTCTTCTAGAAGGAAGGGCTTTCCCATGGCGGAAGCTGGCTTACTGTGAAGCTTACCAGAGCTCACGTTCCAGAGGGGTCACTAGCCTGCCTGCCGACTCCCTCCCATAAACAATGCCCTTTGACTACAAAGTGGTGAGACTTACCTCAGGAGCCAGACTTGGAAGTATATCTCGTTACTGTTTGGTTGCACTGGGTAGGGGACCCACTTGGAACACCTCAGAGGACAGAGAGGCCAAAAGGTGTCACTTTTTACCTAAAGCACTAAAACCTGTTAATCATGGTTAAGAATGGGGGTGGGGGGGAAGGAGAGGAGGAGGGAGGACAGGAAGTTCCTTTTAAATTGTGGGAGAGTCCTGGGGAGATGGTCCCTTAGTGATGCCACATCTTGCTCTGACAATCTTCAAGCTCGTTATGTCCTTTTTTTTTTTAATTGAGGTATAGTTAGTGTATAATATTATATAAGTTACAGGTGTATAACATATCGATTCACAATTTTTAAAGGGTATACTTCATTTATTGTTATCATAAAGTATTGGCTATATTTCTTGTGCTGTACAATAAATCCTTGTAGTTTATTTTTTTATGCTGCTTCAAATTATGTTTTATTCAGTTAGGACACCAGTTCAAAACAATGCAGAAATAAAATGGACCATTTTCTTTTTTTGAGAGGGGATAATATTTTATAGTTATTATAAAATATTGACTATATTCCCTGTGTTGTACAATATATCCCCATAGCTTATTTATTTTATACACAATAGTTTGTATATGTTAATCCCCTATCCCTATCTTGTCCTTCCCCTCTTCCTTCTCCCCAAACTGATAACCACCAGTTTGTTCTCTATATCTGAGTCTGTTTCTTTTTTGTTATATTTACTAGTTTTTTATTTTTATGTTCCACATATAAGTTAATTTCATACAGTATTTGTCCTTCTCTAACTGATTTCACTTAGCATCATATCCAAGTCCATCCATGTTGTTTTAAGTGGCAAATTTTCATTCTTTTTATGGTTGAATAGTATTCTGTTGTATATGTAGGTCACATCTTTATCCATTTACCTGTTGATAGACACTTAGGTTGCTCCCATATCTTGGCAAATGTAAGTAATGCTGCTATGAACATTGAGGTTCATGTATCTTTTCAAATTAGTGTTTTTGTTTGGATATATACCCATGAGTAGAATATTTGGGTCATATGGTAGTTCTATTTTTAGCTTTTTTTTTTTTTGAGAAACCTCTATACTATTTCCCAAAGTGACTGTACCAGTCTACTTTCCCATCAGTAGTGTACAAGGGTTCCCTTTTCTCTGCATCCTCACCAACATTTGTTATTTGTATTCTTTTGTTGATGGCCACTCTGATAGGAGTAAGGTGATGGCACATTGTGGTTTTTATGTCTTAATTTCACAGGAAGTTTACCTTTGCATTTTTCATTACTATTACAGCAACGTGGCTTTCTGTCACACTGTTTTAAAGTTGCTTTATTCATCTTATCACAATATTTGTTATTTCCCCAAGTGAAGAAAAACTTTGGACAAAGTGGGAGATAGCAATTTAACCATTAACGGCCACCCATCCCCCATCTCCGTCAGCAATCACAGGGCCAAACACAATGTGTCTTCCACGCCCTACTTAACATAGCAGACATCATCAGACATCACCATATCACAGAATTTGTTGGGGGTAATTCAGGTAATTGCAACTTCCACCTGAAGTATCTGGACAAATGCCCATAGCCAGTGGCTACCCATGGCTTCTTGGAAAATAAATGCCTGCCAGGGGTAACATTTTGTTTTATCCTGTGTGTAAGAAACTCAGCAGTTCTGGGAACTATTTGTCCACATTTAGTAGGTCATTCCTCCCTTGAAGGGATTTGAATAAGGAGCCAGAGGAAAGGGCTCTTTCTTTCACAAAGCCCGCCCGAATATCTCTCTCCTGGGCCACCTGGCCCTCCTCAGCCCTGTGCTTTTGTTCAGCTGGAGTTGACATAGGTTAATTACACGGTCCTGTGTTTACACGTGAAACTTCAAAAAGGCAGGCAGCAAGTGAGCTGCGTGAAGGCAAGTTGTAAATCTCATTTACTTGTCCTTCCATCTTTCCAATCTCCGACTGGTGGGAAAAATTCACACACATCCCTAGAATGCAGGTAAACAGCATCATCCCCTCTGTGTCAGTGAAGAAATGGGGACATGGTGGAACTTTCTGATTCAGGGTCCTTGTAAGGTCAGGCCATTCAAGATGGCTATCCTCTTGTCCTCTCTATCCCCAGCTCGACCTGCTTCTCTCACATGACTACCCAGTTCTCTTAATTATAGGGCATAAGTAGTTCCTGGTAACTGAGCCCACCTGATATTAATTCCCCCAGAAGATCTCGCCAGATGAAGATGGCAGCCACATCCTGCTCACTGTCGTCTGCCACACTAGGCGGGGTGTCTCTCCAGGACTCTGAGTGAGGCTCCCGCTGTCTGATAAGCCACTGGCATCTCTGTCTCTGTTCTGGGCTTGTTCTTCAGTCTCTGGGCTGGATGACTACAAGGCTTGTAGCCGTGCAGGGTGCAGTCCAACAGCTGCACAGCAAGCACTGCCAGCCACAGACCGAGCAGCACTCATGGGGTGAGGCTCCTGGGCCTCCGCTCCCACTCTGGGCAGCTCTGCCTCTGAACAGCATGTACTCCCAGGGTGGCTCAAAATTTTACAAAGGGAAGAAACATGAGACAATGCACATTTTAAAAATGCAGCACTGATTGAGTGTTCAGAACCTCAGCTTGTCAAAGCCTCCAGCTCTGTATTGGAATTATTGAGGGCCAGGCTTTTGGTGGAATATATAAACTGGAAGCTTTACAAAGGCAGGGAATGTTGATGTTTTCTTGGCTGTTGTATGGCCAGTGCCTAGACCTGCTCCTGACTCATGGTAGGGGCTCAGTAAATACTAGATGAAGGATGAGGAATCTGGGCTGTGTTCTGTTAGCCTCAATGCTGACAGTTGGGCCTTGGCTGGCTTGTGTCTTTGTGAGTCCTGTACCTCCTAGAGTGGTGGTATTAGGAGTATGGCCTTCGGGTGGGGCCCTCATGTTTTTGTCTCTTTCTTCTCTTTCTGGCACAGTAAGAACATGACCATTCACAAATCAGGAAGAGTCTTCACCAGAGTCAAGCCAAACTGGCACTCTGATCTTGACTTCCAGCCCCCAGAACGTTGAGAAAATAAGTTTGTTTTTTAAGTCAGGGATCCCCAACCTCCAGAATCTAATGCCTGATGATCTGAGGTAGAGCTGATGTAATAATTATAGAAACAAAGTGCACAATGAATGTAATGCTCTTGAATCATCCCCCATCGCCCATCCATAGAAAAATTGTCTTCCGTGAAACAGGTCCCTGGTGCCCAAAACATGGCAGACCGTTGGTTTAGGCGACTGAGTATCCTGTATTGGTGACCCCAGCTGACCAAGGTAATAACCCCATATGGGCTTTTCTCATACAAACTTGATGCAGGGTTAGACTATAGTCATAGCTGCCCTGGAAACCCATCCACAGGTCCTTGACAGAACAGTTCTGTAGAGGATTTAAAAACTACAGAGAAAGCCTCATCCGTAATCTTGTGCCGTCACCTCTGCACAACTGAGTGGAGACACCGGTTCTTATTTGGTATTCATTCAAAGGGGAGGACTTAAGCTGGGCTTGGCAAGATGAGCCTTTCTAAGGGGCAGCTTTCTTAATTAGAGGGCATTTGGTTTCAGAAAGATTCAGTGGATCATATGAGTGGGAATCATAACCTCACTCCTCATTCCACATGCCAGGAAGTGTGTCTTTCTCTCCACCTTTTCCCCTTAGGCAATTTAAGTCACTTGTGGGAAAATTCTTACTTCCTGGACAGAAAATCTAAGGCAGGCAGACAGATGTTTGACAACCGGTATGGAAATATATTGGAGAATCTTAACTGGGACAGGATTTTAGCGTTACCTTTTTCCAAAAGCGTGTATATTTCTTAAACATAAATATACCCTTCATTTTTCTTTGAAGGATATTTTACAAAAGGTCTGAAAAATATATGGAAAGGAGTTATCTAGAATCCTTCAGATCAACTTGGGTCCCTACATCTTTTTTAAAAAAATTAATTTTGACTTTTGGGTCTCTCTTGCTGTGCGGGCTTTCTCGAGTCACAGTGGGCAGGGGCTACCCTTAGTTGCGGTGCACAGGCGGCCTCTCTTATTGCAGAGCACGGGCTCTAGAGCGTGTGGAATTTAATAGTTGTGGTGCATGGGCTTAGTTGCTCCACGGCATGTAGGATCTTCACAGATCTGGGATTAAACCCATGTCCCCTGCATTGGCCGGTGAATTCTTTACCACTGAGTCACCAGGGAAACCCCTGTGAAAGGCTGCCAGGAATGAATTCCCTGGAGGTGGTATGTCTGGTGGGGAGGAAGTAGAGAGCTGACAACTGAGGCTGTCTTTGGACAGATGGCCCTGCAATGGCTGCTTTCTCCAGGGTCTTCAGATATGGAGAACTAGGCCCGGGGGGTGACTTCAGGACTACTCTTTGGGGGTGCATGGGGGACTTGCAGCTGGAGGTGGGGGTCAGCTGGGAGACTTATTCTAGAAACTGTGCTTTCGTAACACTTTAAGCTTGAGAAAACACTCAGTCTGTTTAAAGAATTGGCAAAGGTGACTAACGAGGATTAAAGGGTCTAAACCCCAGAAGCCTCCCCCTTGACTTGGCACTGGCTCCTGAAAGCCTATATGCAATTGCTATATAAGGAACTGAGTTAGCAGGCTTCTCTAAGAATTCTGGAAAATGTACTTTCTTTAGCAATGAAGATGAACCTACTTCCTGCATTAAGACTGAGAAATCTTTTCCAATGGGAAAATTCACATGGCATTGCCCTATATATCCCAGAATATATAACGTCCAGAAAGCTCAAATGACATTTTCATGTGTTCCTGGTGCCAAGCCAGTTAATGGGCGGCAAGAAATGTTCATACCAACAGTCATTACTCAAGTTTCCCACACGGCTGAATCTAATTAATTAGGCCTAGCTGAGGCTGCCAGCCACACCCGGGACCCAGTGCATAACCCTTAGAGGATTTAGAAACACCCCTTCGACAAACAGTCATTTATTACCACCTGTATTCAGTGAATCACCTCCACAACAGATACCGCCAGACAGAACTTCCTCAAAACAGGGTACTTTATGAACTGAAAGTCCAAAACTGCTGCTTTATTTTTCATGAAGAAGATCTCTCTAGGCTCTTAATAGAGCAATGGTGCTTGATGTTCTTCAAGCCACTTTACAAATGTTTGAAAAGTGATTGACACTTTGACACATAGTTTGCTTAAAATGAAGGATAATGCGATTTATTTTTGTTCAGGCCCAAATCAAAGAATTGGATGGTCTCTACCAGCCCAATTTGTTTTCCTCAAAATTGTAGGGGCTTTGTTTTCTCTCTGAGGCCTGTAAAATATTCTCAAAATGGGTTAAAAACTCCTCTAAGCAGCACCCACCACCCCCTCTCTTGTTTGAGGGCTCCGGAAAGTTATCCCAGAGCATATGTGCATCTTTTGTACCAGAGGTATCTTTGAAGCCAGGGCTTCATTCAACACATGCACACTGAGTGCCAGTTTTATGCCAGATTCTGTTCAAAGCACTGGGTCATTGTGCTTCCTGCCCTCCCAAGGCTTACCTTCTAGTAGGCGGTGGCAGGGTAGAGGGAGATAAAAAAGAAGCAAGGTAATTCTCTGATAGTTACAAATGATGGTGATACACAAAGGATAATGCAGGGATTCCCAGCCTCGGGGATCCAATGCCTGATGATCTGAGGTGGAGCTGATTCAACAATAGTAGAAATAAAAGTGCACAGTAAATGAAATGCACTTGAATCATCCTGAAACTATCCCCCGCAACCCCGGTCTTTGGAAAAATTATCTTCCATGAAACCGGTCCCTGGTGCCAAAAAGGTTGGGGACCAAGGGAATGGGCTAGAGTGTGCCTGAGGATGTGTGTGTTGGGTGGTCAGGGAAGTTTTGGAGGGAATAACATTTGAGTGAAGACGTGAATGACAATATTATGTCAGTTGTATTGTGTTCTGATATTCTCTGTATTTAAAGCAATTCCACAAATACAAACTCAAATAGAGCAGAGATTAGGAAAGCATTGCTCTTTCATACTTTTTTCTTTTTTGAGTTGAGGGAGGTAGGCAAGGAGTGCTGGTAAATTGGTTCAGTCTCTAAGGTCAAAATTGCAATATCTACTAAAATTAAAAATGCATTATTTGAAATTCCCTGATGGTCCAGTGGTTAGTACTTGGCACTTTCACTGCCAGGGCCTGGGTTCAATCCCTTCAAGGGGAACTAAGATCCTGCAAGCTGTAATATGAGGCTTAAAAAAAAAAATTATCCTTTGGACCCAACAACCCTACTTGTAGAAATTTATTCTGTAGAAACAATGGCATATATGCAGGAAGGTGTGTGTGTGTGTATACATATGGATGTAAACATATGGATGTTACAGTATAGTTTGTAATAGCAAAAGACTGTGAACAGCCTGAAAGTTCATCACTAGGGGATTGGCTAAATAAATTATGAAACATTCATATAAGAGAACACTTTGTTGTCATTAATAATAAGGTTGAGCTTCAAGATAAATTTAAGGTAGGGAAAAACATTCAAGAATTATGTTTACTATGCTATAATCTTTAAAATATATATATAGAGAGAGACATTATATTTGGAAGGGTATATAAGAAACTCATAAAATTTTGCCTCAGCAGGGGTTAGGGGAGAATTAGGGAAATGCTATATATTCTTTTGTAACTTCAGTATTTTTCACCTTGTGTATGTCTTAGCTATTTGATAAATGTTGAAAATAGAGCATTGCAGTATAATTATATATAATCTTCACACAAAGATCTTTTCATGTGTACTCACACATCACAGTTCTGGCTGGAAAGAATTTTAAATGTTGAAAGTGGAAAAGCTCTAACATCAGTGTGTAATCGTCTCCTTGGCTGGCTCGATGTGTGGGCATTTCTCAATCAGGCTTGGATATGGCTTCAGTGAGAGTGAGTTTAGGACATGTTGTAGGAAAGGCATTTTCTCTTAGAATGGGCCTCCTTTTTTGGAAGACAGTGCACTCATTTCTAATCCATTTGAAGATTTGAACAACTGAGCTGACCAGTGTTCAGAAGAAGAACTGGAAAAGATTTTTCTTGAAAAATACCTTCTAATGCATATACAATATTATAATCTTCTAAGTTATAAGAGGCCTGGCTTTCTAAGAATGAACTTGTTCCAGCAGGAACAAGTTTTTTTCTGAGCTCTCACAGCTATTGCATGTTCTGGTCCATTTATAATTATGGCCTGATAAGAGTCTTAAGCTACTAGTAAAATTTTTAAGAAATATGATGGAAATCAAATGTCTTCAGATGCTGTGTTCAGAACATAGTCTGTATGGTTTCCTACATCACTGTGCCAGGGAGGACAGCAAATAATACTTATAACCTCTATTCTTAATGGTAATAAAATCTGCCCCATGTTAAATAAATAATATATGCATATAAAAGTTTTATTGAAAAAATTTGCCATTGATAATCTGCAATAGCCATGGAAATGACATTCAGTATCTATTTTTAAAATGCATTAAATATGTATCTAGTAGAAGCATGAGGAATTAATTTGCTTGTAGGTGGAATTTCCATCAGCTGCAAGGTGGCTGTGAGAAGCCAAGCCAAGGCAGAGCCTGGGGAATTAGCAGAATGGCCTGAGGTTTGAGTCCCAGTGGGGCTGCAGAAAGGAGAAATGGCTCATTAGGAAAAAAAATAAAAACTATGGTAACACTCCAGGGAACAGCTGCATGTGAAGCTGAGTCAGAGCACAGCCTGACCAAGGAGGGGCACAAGGGACAGAAAGGGTTCACCTTCAACACGTGGCAGCAGCTTTGAATGCTCCATTCAAGAAGAGAATGCCATCCATTCTTGACAGAGGTTCCCCGCTCCTGGAAGCTAGCACAGCACTGATGAAAGGTGTGTTGGAACCTTGGGCTCCCAGGCTGTTAGGCTTGCACTGCCGCCTGAGCCCCAGAGGAGGAGGCCAGAGTAAATATCCCTGAAGGCCTTTCCAGGTGGCAGTCTGTTATCTATTAAAAAGTGGGTCACTGGCGAGGACTGGGCCCACTCCAGATCAGGGTACCCTGTCCTCATGATCAGGTTTCAGGGCAGGCTTTGGTGGCCCTTGCAAACACACATTTTCTTGTATTCTTGGAGGAGGAAAGGAAAGAGTTATGGTGTGGGCACTGGCTAGTGGATGTGGAGAGAGAGAAACCTAAGAAATAGAATAATTCAGACAAAACTCTAGAAATCAAGACTAAGATTGGTTGACTCCAAGAGGGGCTGCTCATACAGGCAGTAAATGTTTGCAAGTCCTGTGGAGATCAGGGAGAGTGAATAATCTGGGTTTCGACTTGTATTTTCCACCTTCTATTTTTGAGATTCCTCTTTAGATTCACAACCCTGAGTCACATGACTTCATGAAGCATATTATGTCACTAAGGTCAAGGTCTTCAGTATTAATGACAGACTCATGTCTTCATTTGTCTTAGAATCATAGAAGGTTGAGTCGAGACCTGACTCAGTCATTTGATAGGTAAGGAAACCGAAGACTATAATGGCTGGGTAACTTGGATGAAACTATCAGAAAAGCTGGCACTAGAGTTTTGCTTTTCTCCTCCAAGCTGAATACTTTGCTACTTATAAAGTAACATTAATTTCCTACTTTCACATTCTACCCACACTTCTGTTCACTCCATTTCAAACTGGTCCATTTCCCTATCCCAAAGAGAATGAATATGTTGATTCAGCAGGAGTTTTTAGAGAGCTGAGCTGAGAGAGCACACAAACCTATAGATAAGGCTCACTAAGATTAGCATGACTGGAAGAGTCTTAATTGACAAATAATGTCAAGGCTTAACAATGCTTGAGATATATAAAATGACACCAGCTCAAACACATGAAATACAGAAGACAGCATTAGCCTTTATTTTCAGGGGAAGCCACACCTTGGTTGAGGACCACACGTCATCAGCTGGCTGGCGTTTTGACACGGTCTGGGACTCTGCCCTTAATCATTGTAGGTAATATTCACGTGGTGCCAAGTGAAAAGGGATTGGGCATTTTCCAGTTCAGTAAATCTAAACAAACCACATAATTTGGCATAAAGTAGGTTGTGTTTTACCAGAATTTTCCAGTTCTGCAATCCATGTTGATCAAATCAACTAAATCATTGCCACTTTAACTATCTGTGAAAAAACCTGGCTCACGCTTACCTTGCATCTCCTCTTGTAGCACATCTCCTGATGATGGTGAAATATCCCTTTCTCCTGAGTCATTGTAGTTTCTTCCCTCCCTCCCTCAGTGAAGTGGTGCTGAGATGCACAGGGACACTTTGGAGACATAAACCGCCTTATATTTTTATGTGTCTTATTTTGAAAGGGAAAGTGTTAGTCGCTCAGTTGTGTTCAACTCTTTGTGACCCCACGGACTGTAGCCCGCCAGGCTCCTCTGTTCATGGAATTCTCCAGGCAAGAATACTGGCATGGGTAGCTATTTCCTTCTCCAAGGGGATCCTTCCCAACCCGGGGATCAAACCCAGGTCTCCTACATTGGCAGGCGGGTTCTTACCATCTGAACCACCAGAGAAGTCTTGTTTTAGCTAATCTTACATTAACCTTATTCCTTAAAAAAGAGTTGAAAATTTTGTGGCTCTTCTTCTGTTACTTCTGTATTCACTCACTCGACAAATATTATTTATTGACTGTTCATGACACTTGGTTTCTTAAAAAAAAAGTTACTGAAGATACAAAGATACCATCACGGAGCTCCCAGTCTAGTCATAGAGACATACCTTTAATTAAATTACAACAAAAGAGTCTGGATAGTGATGAGAAAGTCTGTCCAAAGCCCAAGCCCTGTTTTGTTTCTTCTTCCACTGGTTCATCCATGGTCCTCGACCTTCGTCCTTGAAGGAAGCCACTACATTGCTTCCCCTGCTCCACCCACCATCTGAAAGATGGCTGGTGTTAGAGGCAGTAAACACCCGCTCCTTCACTTCACCTCCCCTTTTATTTCAGTGACCTGCTTTCACAGGCAGATGTGCTATAGTTCTGAATGAAGATCTCAAAAGTGGGGTATAAAAAATGATCAATAGAGATGAAAGACAAAAATTTGGAACATCTATTTACATTCATTTTAAGCTAAAACTGTTTAAGAAAAATCTTGTTTCCCCAGCCTTGAATTTTGACATAGGCTAATGGACAGGGAGGCCTGGCGTGCTGTGGTTCATGGGGTCGCAAAGAGTCGGACACGACTGAGCGACTGAACTGAACTCAGGCCTGTCTGTTGGATGGGCACACATCGTGTACTGTAGGCGTGGTACCCTCAGGAAAAAGTGAGAGGTTCCCAGAGCAGATGGAGACACTAGCACTCTTTTCCCTATTGGAGTAACATATGGCAGGTTATCTGTGCTTGGTTGAGTGGATTTAAGGATTACATCACCCTAAGTCTTGTATTGGCAAACTATAGCCACAACCAAATCCCAGCTGATACCTGTTTTTGTAAATAAAGTTTTATTTCCACAGCCATGCTCCTTGGTTTACTATCATCTTTTTAGTATTATCAACAGCTGAACTAAGTAGTTGCAAGAGACTATATGATCTGGAAAACCTAATATATTTGCTACCAAAGCTCTTGTAGAAAACATTTGCCAAACCCTGTCTAAATAGTTTTACTTTTATAAAATTTTACAAGTTGGGTGTGGAGGATTGTGACCATGAAAATCTTAGTCTCATATGTAGGTTCACTGGTTATCTTCTGACAAAAATGCTTAAAAGAATGGTAGCATTAAAAATGAGTTATAAATTTTTATTTTATGAAAACACTAATGTTTCAAAGTTGCTGACTTTTCTTTGGATGACAAATAGCTGACACTAGTGACCTAGAAGATATTTTTGAAAAAACACAAAGCAAGAAATTTTGTCTTTTCAAGTGAAATTGTCTTTTCACTTTTAAACATTGCATAAAAATATTTATATATTTCACAAGACATCTACTTTGGAGAGAACATTTTGAAAAAGAATATTTTGATGTGTTTCCATTTCATGTAATTCTATTTCTAAAAAAAAAATATATCACATAAAAATGTCCTCATGTACATTCTTAGAAACATTTTAAATTGAAAATTTCCATTTAAAAGTCATCTAAATGAAGAGTTTCAATGGAATTTAAAGCTATACACTAAAAATATAAAATACAACACCTTTTTATTAGTTTGCAAGAATGACTGACATCTAGAAGTATGAATATTTATTAGCTGAATTTCAACAGAAAATTTTGTCTAAGGAGGTTAAAAATGAAAAAAATAGGTATTAAGGTTTAGTACCCCACATCTGACGCCAGGGGCAGCGGCCGGGAGGACCAACCCCGCATCCTAAGACCATGGCTGCACGGGCGCAGGAGGGCCTAGAGGAGCTATCCCATGTTGAAGGTCAGGAAGGGAAGTGGTGAGGAGATACCCCTCGTCCAAAGTAAGGAGCAGCGGCTGCACTTTGCTGGAGTAGCCGTGAAGAGATACCCCATGCCCAAGGTAAGAGAAACCCAAGTAAGATGGTAGGTGTTGCGGGAGGGCATCAGAGGGCAGACACACTGAAACCATACTCACAGAAAACTAGTCAATCTAATCACACTAGGACCACAGCCTTGTCTAACTCAATGAAACTAAGCCATGCCCGTGGGGCAACCCAAGACAGGCGAGTCATGGTGGAGAGATCTGACAGAATGTGGTCTACTGGAGAAGGAAATGGCAAACCACTTCAGTATTCTTGCCTTGAGAACACCATGAACAGTACGAAAAGGCAAAATGATAGGATACTGAAAGAGGAACTCCCCAGGTCAGTAGGTGCCCAATATGCTACTGGAGATCAGTGGAGAAATAACTCCAGAAAGAATGAAGGGATGGAGCCAAAGCAAAAACAATACCCAGCTGTGGATGTGACTGGTGACAGAAGCAAGGTCTGATGCTGTAAAGAGCAATATTGCATAGGAACCTGGAATGTCAGGTCCATGAATCAAGGCAAATTGGAAGTGGTCAAACAAGAGATGGCAAGAGTGAATGTTGACATTCTAGGAATCAGCGAACTGAAATGGACTGGAAATGGGTGAATTTAACTCAGATGACCATTATATCTACTACTGCGGGCAGGAACCCCTCAGAAGAAATGGAGTAGCCATCATGGTCAACAAAAGAGTCCAAAATGCAGTACTTGGATGCAATCTCAAAAATGACAGAATGATCTCTGTTCGTTTCCAAGGCAAACCATTCAATATCACAGTAATCCAAGTCTATGCCCCAACCAGTAATGCTGAAGAAGCTGAAGTTGAACGGTTCTATGAAGACCTACAAGACCTTTTAGAACTAACACCCAAAAAAGATGTCCTTTTCATGATAGGGGACTGGAATGCAAAAGTAGAAGTCAAGAAACACCTGGAGTAACTCGCAAATTTGGCCTTGGAATACAGAACGAAGCAGGGCAAAGACTAATAGAGTTTTGCCAAGAAAATGCACGGATCATAACAAACACCCTCTTCCAACAACACAAGAGAAGACTCTACACATGGACATCACCAGATGGTCAACACTGAAATCAGATTGATTATATTCTTTGCAGCCAAAGATGGAGAAGCTCTATACAGTCAGCAAAAACAAGACCAGGAGCTGACTGTGGCTCAGATCATGAACTCCTTATTGCCAAATTCAGACTTAAACTGAAGAAAGTAGGGAAAACCACTAGACCATTCAGGTATGACCTAAATCAAATCCCTTATGATTATACAGTGGAAGTGAGAAATAGATTTAAGGGCCTGGATCTGATAGATAGAGTGCCTGATGAACTATGGAATGAGGTTCCTGACATTGTATAGGAGACAGGGATCAAGACCATCCCCGTGGAAAAGAAATGCAAAAAAGCAAAATGGCTGTCTGGGGAGGCCTTACAAATAGCTGTGAAAAGAAGTGAAGCAAAAAGCAAAGGAGAAAAGGAAAGATATAAGCATCTGAATGCAGAGTTCCAAAGAATAGCAAGAAGAGATAAGAAAGACTTCTTCAGCGATCAATGCAAAGAAATAGAGGAAAACAACAGAATGGGAAAGACTAGAGATCTCTTCAAGAAAATTAGAGATACCAAGGGAACATTTCATGCAAAGATGGGCTCAATAAAGGACAGAAATGGTATGGACCTAACAGAAGCAGAAGATATTAAGAAGAGATAGCAAGAATACACAGAAGAACTATACAAAAAAGAACTTCACAACCCAGATAATCACGATGGTGTGATCACTCACCTAGAGCCAGACATCCTGGAATGTGAGGTCAAGTGGGCCTTAGAAAGCATCACTACGAACAAAGCTAGTGGAGGTGATGTAATTCCAGTTGAGCTCTTTCAAATCCTAAAAGATGATGCTGTGAAAGTGCTGCACTCAATGTGCCAGCAAATTTGGAAAACTCAGCAGTGGCCACAGGACTGGAAAAGGTCAGTTTTCATTCCAATCCCAAAGAAAAGCAATGCCAAAGAAAGCTCAAACTACTGCACAATTGCACTCATCTCACACGCTAGTAAAGTAATGATCAAAATTCTCCAAGCCAGGCTTCAGCAATATGTGAACCATGAACTTCCTGATGTTCAAGCTGGTTTTAGAAAAGGCAGAGGAACCAGAGATCATATTGCCAATGTCCGCTGGATCATGGAAAAAGCAAGAGAGTTCCAGAAAAACATCTATTTCTGCTTTATTGATTATGCCAAAGCCTTTGACTGTGTGGATCACAATAAACTGTGGAAAATTCTGAAAGAGATGGGAATACCAGACCACCTGATCTGCCTCTTGAAAAATCTGTATGCAGGTCAGGAAGCAACAGTTAGAACTGGACATGGAACAACAGACTGGTTCCAAATAGGAAAAGGAGTACGTCAAGGCTGTATATTGTCACCCTGCTTATTTAACTTCTATGCAGAGTACATCATGAGAAACGCTGGACTGGAAGAAGCACAAGCTGGAATCAAGATTGCCAGGAGAAATCTCAATAACCTCAGATATGCAGATGACACCACCCTTATGGCAGAAAGTGAAGAGGAACTCAAAAGCCTCTTGATGAAAGTGAAAGTAGAGAGTGAAAAAGTTTGCTTAAAGCTCAACATTCAGAAACGAAGATCATGGCATCTGGTCCCATCATTTCATGGGAAATAGATGGGGAAACAGTGGAAACAGTGTCAGACTTTATTTTTGGGGGCTCCAAAATCACTGCAGATGGTGACTGCAGCCATGAAATTAAAAGACGCTTACTCCTTGGAAGGAAAGTTATGACCAACCTAGACAGCATATTCAAAAGCAGAGACATTACTTTGCCAACAAAGATTCATCTAGTCAAGGCTATGGTTTTTCCAGTGGTCATGTATGGATGTGAAAATTGGACTGTGAAGAAGGCTGAGCGCTGAAGAATTGATGCTTTTGAAGTGTGGTGTTGGAGAAGACTCTTGAGAGTCCCTTGGACTGCAAGGAGATCCAAGCAGTCCATTCTGAAGGAGATCAGCCCTGGGATTTCTTTGGAAGGAATGATGCTGGGGCTGAAACTCCAGTCCTTTGGCCACCTCATGCGAAGAATTGACTCATTGGAAAAGACTCTGATGCTGGGAGGGATTGGGGGCAGGAGGAGGAGGGGACGACAGAGGATGAGATGGCTGGATGGCATCACTGACTCGATGGAGGTGAGTCTGAGTGAACTCCTGGAGTTGGTGATGGACAGGGAGGGCTGGCGTGCTGTGATTCATGGGGTGGCAAAGAGTCAGACACGACTGAGCAACTGAACTGAACTCAAGCTTAGTCAGTGATGGACATCTTCCATTTGAGTATTTTCATGATATATTTTTTCCAGCTACTACTATTATTTTCAGTAAGAACAAAAATATTTGTGTACATTTAATAAATATAAAAACACTACAGTTCTTGTCTTTAAAACATTAAAAGCTTTTTATAGTATAGCAGATTTATAATATTGTGTTAGTCTCGTGTGTACAGCAAAGTGATGATTCTGTTATACATGTACGTATATCCATTCCTTTTCAGATTCTTTTCCCATATAGGTTATTACAGAATATTGAGTATAATTCCCTATGTTACACAGTAGGTCCTTATTGGTAATCTGTTTTATTTGTAGTAGTATGTATATATTAATCTCAAATCCCTAGTTTGTCCCTCTTCTCACCTTTCTCCTTTGGTAAACAATCATAACTTTGTTTTCAGTATCTATAAGTCTGTTTCTGTTTTGTAAATAAGTTCATTTATATCATTTTTTTAGACTCTACACATAAGTGGTATCATATAGGATTTGTCTTCCTTTGTTGTCTGATTTACGTCACTTAGTATGAAAATCTCTAGGTCCATCAGTGTTGCTACAAATGGCATTTTTCATTCTTTTTTAAGTCTAAGGAATATTCCATTGTATATGTGTACCACATTTTTTTAGTCTATTCCTCTGTTGATGGACATATAAATTGCTTCCTTGTCCTGGCTATTCTAAATAGTGCTGCAGTCAGCATTGGGGTGCATGTATCTTTTTGAATTATGGTTTTATCCAAATATATGCCTAGGAGTGGGATTGCTGGATCATGTGTTTCATTCACTAAGTCATATTCAACTCTACAACCCCATGGACTGCAGCACACCAGGCTTCCCTGTCCTTCACCATCTCCCGGAGCTTGCTCAGGCCTTGCTCAATGCACCTCCTGTGCATTGAGTTGGTGATGCCATCCAAACATCTCATCCTCTGTCACCCGCTGCTCCTCTTCCCCTCAATCTTTCCCAGCATCAGGATCTTTTCCAGTAAGTCAACTCTTCCAATCAGGTGGCCAAAGTATTGGAGCCTCAGCTTTAGCATCAGTCCTTCTAATGAATATTCAAAGTAGATTTCCTTTAGGATTGATCAGTTTGATCTCCATATGGTCCAAGAGACTCTCAAGAGTCTTCTCCAGGACCACAATTTGAAGGCATCAATTTGTAGGCCCTCAGACTTCTTTATAGTCCGACTCTCACATCTGTACATGACTACTGGAAAAACCATAGCTTTGACTATATGCGATTCATGGGGTCTCAGAGTCAGACACAACTGAGCGACTGAACTGACTATATGAACCTTTGCTGACAAAGTGATGTCTCTGCCTTTTAATATGCTGTCTAGGTTTGTCATACTTTTTTTCCAAAGCACAAGCGTATTTTAATTTCATGGCTGCAGTCATCATCTGCAGTGATTAGGGAGCCCAAGAAAGTAAAACCTGTCGCTGCTTCCACTTATTCCCCATCTATTTGCCTTGAAGTAATGGGACAGATAGATGAGGAAACAATGGAAATAGTGACAGACTTTATTTTCTTAGGCTACAAAATCACTGTAGAGGGTGACTGCAGCCATGAAATTAAAAGATGCTTGCTCCTTGGAAGAAAAGCAATAACAAACTGGGACAGCATATTAAAAAGCAGAGCCATGACTGCCTATAAAGGTCCATCTAGTGAGAGCTATGGTTTTTCCAGTAGTCATGAGAGCTGGACCATAAAGAAAGTTGAGTGCCAAAGAATTGATGCTTTTGAACTGTGGTGTTGGAGGAGACTCTTGAGAGTCCCTTGGACTGCAAGGAGATCCAACCAGTCCATCCTAAAGGAAATCAACCCTGAATATTAATTGGAGGGACTGATGCTAAAGCTGAAGCTCCAATAGTTAGGCCACCTGGTGCAAAGAGCCGACTCATTGGAAAAGACCCTGATGGTGGGAAAGATTGAAGGCAGGAGGAAAGGGAATGACAGAAGATGAGATGGTTGGATGGCATCACCAACTCAATGAACATGAGTTTGAGCAAATACTGGGAGATGAAGGACAGGGAAGCCTGGGGTGCTGCAGTCCGTGGGGTCACAAAGAGTCGGACATGACTGAGTGACTGAACAATAGCAATGGGACCTAGATTTTTGCATGTTGAGTTTTAAGCCAGCATTTTCACTCTCCTCCTTCACCTTCATCCTGAGGCTCTTTAGTTCCTCTTCACTTTCTGCCATTAAAATGGTTGTATCTGCATATCTGAGGTTATTGACATTTCTCCTGGTAAACTTGATTCCAGCTTGTGATTTATCCAACCCAGCATTTCACATGCTGTATTCTGCATATAAGTTAAATAGGGTGACAATATACAGCCTTGACATACTTCTTTCCCAATTTTGAACCAGTCCATTGTTCCATGTCTAGTTCTAACTGTTGCTTCATGTCCTACATACAAGTTTCTCAGGAGGCAGGTAAGGTGACTGGGTATTCGCCTTCCCTTGAAGAATTTTCCACAGTTTGTTTTGATCCACACAGTTAAAGGTGTTAGTGTAGTCAGTGAAGCGGAAGTAGATATTTTTCTGGAATTCCCTTGCTTTCTCCATGACACGACAGATGTTGGCAATTTGATCTCTGGTTCCTCTGTCTTTTCTAAATCCAGCTTGAACATCTAGAAGTTCTCAGTTCACATACTGTTGAAGCCTAGCTTGAAGGATTTTGAGCATTACCTTGCTAGCATGTGAAATAAGCCCAATTGTGCATTCATTTGAACATTCTTTGGCATTACCTTTCTTTGGGACTGGAATGAAAACTGACCCTTTCCAGTCCTGTGACCCCTGCTGAGTTTTCCAAATCTGCTAGCATATTGAGTTCAGCACTTTAACAGCATCATCTTTTAGGATTTGAAATAGCTCAGAGGGAATTCCACTGCCTCCCCTAGCTTTGTTTGTAGTGATGCTTCCTAAGGCCCGCTTGACTTCACACTCCAGGATGTCTGGCTCTAGGTGAATGACCACACCATCATAGTTATCTGGGTCATTAAGGCCTTTTTTATACAGTTCTTCTGTGTATTCTTGCCATCTCTTCTTAATCTCTTCTGCTTCTGTTAGGTTCTTACCATTTCTGTCCTTTATTGTGCCCATCCTTGTACGAAATGTTCCCTTGATATCTCCAATTTTTTAGTCTTTCCCATTTTATTGTTTTCCTATATTTCTTCACATTGTTCACTTAAAAAGGCTTATCTCTCCTTGCTATTCTCTGGAACTCTGCATTCAGTTGGGTATATCTTTCCCTTTCTCTTTTGCTTTTCACTTGTCTTCTTTTCACAGCTATTTGTAAGTCTTCCTCAGACAACCGTTTTGCCTTCTTGCATTTTTTTCTTTTGGATGGTTTTGGTCATCGCTTCCTGTACAGTGTTACGAACCTCTGTCCATAGTTCTTCAGCACTCTACCAGATCTAATCCCTTGAATCTATTTGTCACCTCCACTGTATAATAATAAGGGATTTGTTTTAGGTCATACTTGAATGGTCTAGTGGTTTTCCCTACTTTCTTCAATTTAAGGCTGAATTTTGCAATAAGGAGTTCATGATCTGAGCCACAGTCAGTTCCAGGTCCTGTTTTGGCTGACTGTAGAGAACTTCTCCATCTTTGACTGCAAGGAATATAATCAATCTGATTCAGTATTGACCATCTGGTGATGTCCAACAACTCTACAGTTGTCTCTTGTGTTGTTGGAAGAGCGTGTTTGCTATGACCAGTGCATTCTCTTGGCAAAACTCTGTTAGCCTTTGCCCTGCTTCATTTTGTACTCCAAGGCCAAACTTGCCTGTTATTCCAGGTATCTCTTGACTTCCTACTTTTGCATTCCAATCCCCTATGATGAAAAGGACATCTTTTTCTGGTGTAGTTCTAGAAGGTCTCATAGGTCTTCATAGAACTGCTCAACTTCATCTTCTTCAGCATTGATGATTGGGGCGTAGACTTGGATTACTATGATATTGAATGCTTTGCCTTGGAAATAAACCAAGATCATTCTTTCATTTTTGAGATTGCACCCAAGTACTGCATTTCAGCCTCTTATTGACTATGAGGACTATTCCATTTCTTCTAAGGGATTCTTACCCACAGTAGTAGATATAATGGTCATCTGAATTAAATTTACCCATTCCCATCCATTTTAGTTCACTGATTCCTAAAAGGTTGATGTCCACTCTTGCCATCTCCTGCTTGACTACATCCAATTTACCCAGGTGGCGCTAGTGGTAAAGAACCCTCCTCTCAATGCAGGAGATGTAAGAGATGCAGCTTTGACCCCTGGGTTTGGAAGATACCCTGGAGAAGTGCATGGCAACCCACTCCAGTATTCTTGCTTGGAGAATCTCAAGGACACAGGAGACTGGCAGGCTACAGTCCATGGTGCCGCAAAGAGTCAGACACAAATGAAGCGACTTAGCACACATAATGGACCTAACATTCAAGGTTCCTATGCAATATTGTTCTTTACAGCGTCAGATTTTACTTTTACCACCAGACACATTCACAATTGAGTATCATTTCCACTTTGGCCAAGCCTCTTTATTCTTTCTGGAGCTATTTCTCTGACATCTACTGAACTGACAGGCTCATCGTCCGTGTTGTATCTTTTTGCATTTTCATACTGTTCATGCGGTTCTCAAGGCAAGATTACTGGAGTCATTGCCTTCTCCAGTGGACCACTTTTTTTGTCAGAACTCTTCACCATGACCTGTCCATCCCAGGTGGCCCCACACGGTATGGCTCCCAGCATCACTGAGTTACACAAAGCTGTGATCCATGTGGTCATTTTGGTTAGCTTTCTATGATCGTAGTTTTCATTCTGGAGGCTGTGGGAATGCAGTTCTTGCTTCTTCTGTCTCCCCTCTGATGAATGGGGATAGAAGCTTGTGCAAGCTGGATCATGTGGTAGGTCTATTTATTTATTTTTCTTAAGAAATCTCCGTATTCTTCATAATGGTTGTGCCAACTTACATTCCCACCAACAGTGTAAGAAGGTTCCCTTTTCTCCACACCCTCTCTAGCATTTATTATAATAGATTTTTTGATGATGGCCATTCTGACTGGTGTGAGGTGGTATCTCATTGTAGTTTTGAATTGTGTTCCACAATTGCACTCATCTCACACACTAGTAAAGTAATGCTCAAAATTCTCCAAGCCAGGCTTCAGCAATACGTGAACCATGAACTTCCAGTTGTTCAAGCTGGTTTTATAAAAGGCAGAGGAACCAGAGACCAAATTGCCAACATCTGCTGAATCATCGAAAAAGCAAGAGAGTTCCAGAAAAACATCTATTTCTGCTTTATTGACTATGCCAAAGCCTTTGACTGTGTGGATCACAAGAAACTGTGGACAATTCTGAAAGAGATGGGAATACCAGACCACCTGATCTGCCTCTTGAGAAATTTGTATGCAGGTCAGGAAGCAACAGTTAGAACTGGACATGGAACAACACACTGGTTCCAAATAGGAAAAGGAGTACATCAAGGCTGTATATTGTCACCCTGCTTATTTAACTTCTATGCAGAGTACATCATGAGAAACGCTGGACTGGAAGAAACACAAGTTGGAATCAAGATTGCCGGGAGAAATATCAATAACCTCAGATATGCAGATGACATCACCCTTATGGCAGAAAGTGAAGAGGAACTCAAAAGCCTCTTGATGAAGGTGAAAGTAGAGAGTGAAAAAGTTGGCTTAAAGCTCAACATTCAGAAAACGAAGATCATGGCATCTGGTCCCATCACTTTGTGGGAAATAGATGGGGAAACAGTGGAAACAGTGTCAGACTTTATTTTGGGGGGCTCCAAAATCACTGCAGATGGTGACTTCAGCCATGAAATTAAAAGATGCTTACTCCTTGGAAGGAAAGTTATGACCAACCTAGATAGTGTATTCAAAAGCAGAGACATTACTTTGCCAACAAAGGTCCGTCTAGTCAAGGCTATGGTTTTTCCTGTGGTCATGTATGGATGTGAGAGTTGGACGGTGAAGAAAGCTGAGCACCAGAGAATTGATGCTTTTGAAGTGTGGTGTTGGAGAAGACTCTTGAGAGTCCCTTGGACTGCAAGGAGATCCCACCAGTCCATTCTGAAGGAGATCAGCCCTAGGATTTCTTTGGAAGCAATGATGCTAAAGCTGAAACTCCAGTACTTTGGCCACGTCATGCGAAGAGTTGACTCATTGGAAAAGACTCTGATGCTGGGAGGGATTGGGGGCAAGAGAAGAAGGGGACGACAGAGGATGAGATGGCTGGATGGCATCACTGACTCGATGGACGTGAGTCTGAGTGAACTCCGGGAGTTGGTGATGGACAGGGAGGGCTGGCGTGCTGCGATTCATGGGGTCGCAAAGAGTCGGACACTACTGAGTAACTGAACTGAACTGAATAATGAGTAACTTTTCATGTACTTTTTGACTATATGTCTTCTTTAAAGAAATATCTATATAGATCTGCCCATTTATTGATTGGGTTGTTTGGTTTTTTTATATTGAGCTTCATGAGCTGTTTATATATTTTGGAGATTAATCCCTTGTTGGTCACTTCGTTTGCAAATATTTTATCCCTTTTTGTGGGTTGCCTTTTTGCTTATGGTTTCCTTTGCTGTGCAAGAGCTGTAAAGTTAATTAGATCCACCTTGTTTTTTTAAATTTTCATTACTCTACGAGGTGGCTCATTACTCTAGGCTTACAAAAGATTTTGCTGCAATATATATCAAAAAATGTTCTACGTATGTGTTCCTCTAAGAATTTTATAGTATCCAGCCTTACATTTAGGTCTTTAATCCATTTTGCATTTATTTTTCTGTGTGGTGTTAGAGAATGCTCTAGTTTCATTCTTTTACTTGTAGCTGTCCAGTTTTCCCATTACTGCTTATTGAAGGGACTTTTTTCACCATTATGTATTCTTGTCTTCTTTGTTGCAGATTCATTGACCATCAGATCAATCACTCAGTCATGTCTGACTCTGTGCAACCCCATGAATCACAGCACGCCAGCCCTCCCTGTCCATCACCAACTCCCGGAGTTCACTCAGACTCACATCCATCGAGTCAGTGATGCCATCCAGCCATCTCATCCTCTGTCGTCCCCTTCTCCTCCTGCCCCCAATCCCTCCCAGCATCAGAGTCTTTTCCAATGAGTCAACTCTTTGCATGAGGTGGCCAAAAGACTGGAGTCTCAGCTTTAGCATCATTCCTTCCAAAGAAATCCCAGGGCTGATCTCCTTCAGAATGGACTGGTTGGATCTCCTTGCAGTCCAAGGGACTCTCAAGAGTCTTCTCCAACACCACACTTCAAAAGCATCAGTTCTTCAGTGCTCAGCCTTCTTCACAGTCCAACTCTCACATCCATACATGACCACAGGAAAAACCATAGCCTTGACTAGACGGACCTTTGTTGGCAAAGTAATGTCTCTGCTTTTGAATATGCTGTCTAGGTTGGTCATAACTTTCCTTCCAAGGAGTAAGCATCTTTTAATTTCATGGCTGCAGTCACCACCTGCAGTGATTTTGGAGCCCAGAAAAATAAAGTCTGACACTGTTTCCACTGTTTCCCCATCTATTTCCCATGAAGTGATGGGACCGGGTGCCATGATCTTCGTTTTCTGAATGTTGAGCTTTAAGCCAACTTTTTCACTCTCCACTTTCACTTTCATCAAGAGGCTTTTGTGTTCCTCTTCACTTTCTGCCATAAGGGTGGTGTCATCTGCATATCTGAGGTTATTGATATTTCTCCCGGCAATCTTGATTCCAGCTTGTGTTTCTTCCAGTCCAGCTTTTCTTATGATGTACTCTGCATAGAAGTTAAATAAGCAGGGTGACAATATACAGCCTTGACGAACTCCTTTTCCTATTTGGAACCAGTGTGTTGTTCCATGTCCAGTTCTAACTGTTGCTTCCTGACCTGCATACAAATTTCTCAAGAGGCAGATCAGGTGGTCTGGTATTCCCATCTCTTTCAGAATTTTCCAGTTTCTTGTGATCCACACAAAGGCTTTGGCATAGTCTTGGCATAGTCATAAAGCAGAAATAGATGTTTTTCTGGAACCTCTTGCTTTTTCCATGATCCAGCGGATGTTGGCAATTTGATCTCTGGTTCCTCTGCCTTTTCTAAAACCAGCTTGAACATCAGGAAGTTCATGGTTCACATATTGCTGAAGCCTGGCTTGGAGAATTTTGAGCATTACTTTACTAGCGTGTGTGCCTGGTAGGCTGCAGTCCATGGAGTCGCTAAGAGTCAGACACGACTGAGCGACTTCACTTTCACTTTTCACTTTCATGCATTGGAGGAGGAAATGGCAACCCACTCCAGTGTTCTTGCCTGGAGAATCCCAGGGATGGCGGGGCCTGGTGGGCTGCTGTCTATGGGGTCGCACAGAGTCATACACGACTGAAGCAACTTAGCAGCAGCAGCAGTATGTGAGATGAGTGCAATTGTGCAGTAGTTTGAGCATTCTTTGGCATTGCCTTTCTTTGGGATTGGAATGAAAACTGACCTTTTCCAGTCCTGTGGCCACTGCTGAGTTTTCCAAATTTGCTGGTATATTGAGTGCAGCACTTTCACAGCATCATCTTTCAGGATTTGAAATAGCTCAACTGGAATTCTATCACTTCCACTAGCTTTTCTGGGCTTTCTGTCCTGTTCCATTGATCTCTATTTCTGTTTTTTGTACCAGCACCAAATTGTTTTGATTGCTGTGTCTTTGTAATATAGTCTTAAGCCAGGGCACCAGATTCCTCCAGCTTTGTTTTTCTTTCTCAGGATTGCTTTTGTGTTTCCATACAAAAAATTTTTTTTAATTTATTTTTAATTGGAGGATAATAGCTTTACAATGTTGTGTTGGTTTCTACTCTATAGCAACATGCATAAGCTATAAGTATACATATATCCCTTCCCTCATGAGCCTCCTTGTCTAACCCCCATATTCCACATCTTTACGTCCTCACAGAGCACCGAGTGGGCTCCCCGAATTATGCAGCAGCTTTTCATTAGCTATCTGTTTTACACGTGGTAATGTATATATGTCAATGCTACTCTCTCAAGTTGTCCCACCTTCTCCTTCCCCTGCTGTGTCCACAAGTCTGTTCCCCATGTCAGCTTCTCCAGTGCTGCCCTGCAAATAAGTTCATCAGTAGCATTTTTTTCAGAGAAGGCAATGGCAACCCACTCCAGTACTCTTGCCTGGAAAATCCCATGGATGGAGAAGCCTGGTAGGCTGCAGTCCATGGGGTCACTAAGAGTCAGACACGACTGAGCGACTTCACTTTCACTTTTCACTTTCATGCATTGGAGACGGAAATGGCAACCCACTCCAGTATTCTTGCCTGGAGAATCCCAGGGACGGAGGAGCCTGGTAGGCTGCCGTCTATGGGGTCGCACAGAGTCAGACACTACTGAAGCAATTTAGCAGCAGCAGCAGCATTTTTCTAGATTCCACAGATATGTGTTAGTACGCGATATTTGTTTTTCTCTTGCCATCTTACGCCACTCTGTGTAACAGGCTCTAGGATCATCTACCTCACCACAGCTGACTCAAATTCATTCCTTTTAATGGCTGAGTAATATTCCATTGTACATATATACCACATCTTCTTTATCCGTTCATCTGTCAATGGACATCTTGGTTGACTCCATGTCCTGATGATTGTAAATAGTGCTGCAATGAACACTGGGGTGAAAAAACGAACACTGGGGTATATGTGTCATTTTGAATTATGGTTTTCTCAGGGTATATGCCCAGTACTGGGATTGCTGGGTCATATGGTAATTTTGTTCCTAGTTTTTTAGGGAATCTCTCTACTGTCTTGCATAGTGGCTGTGTCAACTTACATTCCCACCAACAGTGCAAGAGGGTTCCTTTTTCTCCACATTCTCTTCAGCATTTATCGTTTGTAGATTTTTTTATGACGACCATTCTGACCAGCGTGAGGTGATATCTCATTGTAGTTTTGATTTGCATTTCTCTAATAATGAGTGATATTGAGTATCCATGTGCTTTTTGGCCATCTGTATGTCTTCTTTGGAGCAATGTCTATTTAGGTCTTCGACCAATTTTTTTGATTGGGTTGTTTTTCTGATATTGAGCTGCATGAGCTGCTTGTATATTTTGGAGATTAATCCTTTGTCAGCTGCTTCATTTGCAAATATTTTCTCCCATTCTGGGGACTGTCTTTTTGTTTTGTTTATGGTTTCCAAGGCTGTGTAAAAGCTTTTAAGTTAATTAAGTCCCACTTGTTTGTTTTTTAGTTGTCATTAGTCTAGGAGGTGGATCAAAAAAATATTGCTGCAATTTATAGAGTGTTCTGCCTATTTTCCTCTAAGACCTTTATAGTATCCAGCCTTACATTTAGGACTTTAATCCATTTTGAGTTTATTTTTGTGTATGTTAGATGTTGTGTGTGTGCTAGGTCACTTCAGTCGTGTCTCTTTTCAATGCCATGGACTGTAGCCCACCAGGCTCATCTGTCTGTGGAATTCTCCAAACAAGAATACTGGAGTGGATTGCCATTTCCTCCTCCAGGAATCTTCTCAATCCACGGATTGAACCTGCGTCTCTTTTGTCTCCTGCATTGGCAGGTGGGTTCTTTCCACTAGCACCACCTGAGAAATTAGACAATGTTCTAATTTCATTATTTTACATGTAGCTGTTCAGTTTTTCCAGCATACTTATTGAAGAGGCTGTCTTTTCTCCAATTGTATATTCTTGCCTCCTTTGTCATAGATTAATTGACCATACTGCTGCTACTGCTAAGTCACTTCAGTCGTCTCCGATTCTGTGCGACCCCATAGATGGCAGCCCGGCAGGCTCCCCCATCCCTGGGATTCTCCAGGCAAGAACACTGGAGTGGGCTGCCATTTCCTTCTCCAATGCATGAAAGTGAAAAGTGAAAGTGAAGTCGCTCAGTCGTGTCTGACTCTTAGCGACCCCATGGACTGCAGCCTACCAGGCTCCTCCGTCCATGGGATTTTCCAGGCAAGAGTACTGGAGTGGGGTGCCATTGCCTTCTCCGCAATTGACCATAGGTGCATGCATTTATTTCTAGACTTTCTATTCTGTTCCTTTGATCTATATTTCCATTTTTGTACCAGTACCAAACTGCTTTGATTACTGTGGCTTTGTAGGATAGTCTGAAGCCAGGGAACCAGATTCCTCCAGCTGTTTTTTCCTTTCTTAGGATTGCTTTGGCTCTTTGGGATCTTTTATGTTTCCATGCAAATTAAAAAAAATTTTTTTTCTAGTTCTGTGAAAAATGCTATTGGTAATTTGATAGGAATTGCATTGAATCGGTAGATTGTCTTGGGTAGTATAGTTGTTTTCGCAATATTGATTCTTCCAATCTAAGAACATGGTGTATCCATCATTTGTGTTATCTTCTATTTCTTTCATCAACATCTTATTTTCAGGGTATAGGTCTTTTTCTTCCATAGGTAGATTTATTCCTAGATATTTTATTGTTTTTGATGCAGCGGCAAATGGGATTGTTTCTTTAATTTCTCTTTCTAATCTTTCATTGATAGTGTATAGAAATGCAAAAGATTTCTGTGTATTAATGTTGTATCCTGTAAGGATTTTCTATGTATAGTATCATGGTTATCAGCAAACAGTTACAGTTTTACTTCTTCTTTTCCAATTTGGATTCCTTTTATATCTTTTTCTTTGATGATTACTGTGGATAGTAAACATTCCAAAACTACGGTTAAGAATGAAAAAATTACTATAATGATTTAGTAAGCTTTGTCAGTGATGGGAATCTTCCATTTAGATACAGTCATGATATACTTTTACCAGCTATTAATACTATTATTTTTTAGCAAGAGCAACAATATGTATGTACATTTAATAAATATAAAAACACTACATTTCTTGTTTTTAAAACATAAAAATTATTTGCTTCATCTTTCTCTATTTTCATATTTATTTTATAATGCATGTAATTTATTAGTGGAGAAGAAGATATATACATATATGTATATAATTTATGAATAAATAAATATACATAGATTATAGTGCATGCCCTGAAGTTTTTAATTATGGGAATGTATCATCACAATAATTGGAGACCAATGATTTTCGAGTATGAGTTTGGAATTTAGCAGACAGGTTTAAATAGGGCTCTGCCACTCACTGGCTGCATTCCCTTGATTTAAATAATCTATTATAGGTCTTATTTTCTCACTGTAAATTGAGATAAGGCCCACAAAGCATTTAATAGCATGTACCATGTAGTAAATGTTCAATAAATATCATGAATGTTCAGTAAACATCAGTAGACATTATCATTGTGCCTAAGTATTTCCAAGTTCTCCAGTCTTCCAGGATCACCCTTTTCTTTAATATCACAATAAATAACTCAGTTCCTCCCACCTTATTTATGAGAAGGCCAGCATATGCCCCTGAATTTCGGTAGGAGGTGCTTAAATTCTTTTGGTGGTTGCACTTCTCCTGTGGCTGCCTGATGTCTTTATCCTGGCTCAGTTGTCCATCACCCGTAGTCTTTCATCCTGTTCCTTCTCTACATGACTTTCAAGAGTGGGCATAATCTCCTTTCCAGCGTTCCTTGAGACTCAAGGCTATTGTAAGATTTTCCTTAAGATTTGTGGATAACAAAAGGTAAATACAGTTTGCTATTGTTGTTCAGTTGCTGAGTTGTGTCTGACTCTTCGTGACTCCATGGACTGCAGCACACCAGGCTTCCCTTGTCCATCACTATCTCCGAGTTTGCTCAGATTCATTGTCCATTGATTCAGTGATGCTATCTAACTATCTCATCCTCTGCCACCCTCTTCTCTATTTGCCTTCAATTCTCCCCAGCATCAGAGTCTTTTTCAATGAGTTGGCTCTTCGAATCAGGTTGCAAAAGTATTGGAGCTTCAGCCTCAGCATCAGTCCTTCTAATAAATATTCAGGGTTGATTTCCTTTAGGATTGACTGGTTGGATCGCCTTGCAGTCCAAAGTTCTTTCAAGAATCTTGTCCAGCACCACAATTCAAAAAAATACAGTTTACCCTGTATTTACCTTGTGTTAATAAGGGAATCAACCTAAAATTTCGATATCACACAATGTCCTTCTGAAGTTCATGGGCTGCTGTCCACTGTTGGGAATCTCTTGTTGATTCTGTGTGGCTTTGGGCCTGGTCTGTCTCCCTGTTGTTAGCACTAAGAACTTCTGAGAACTTTCTGCCTTCTTAGCTCTTCCTTGAATCTCTGCCCGGTTTCTCAGATTACTACAGGCTACTGTGTCATGCCAGTGCCTTAAACATAGCTGCACTCTGAGCTTTAAACTCCTCCAGGGTGCTATTCACACAGATGTGTGATAGATCCTGATGTCTTATAGATCAGACATTGAGGCCTCTTCAGACTTGGGGCTGATCCTCAGCCTTATCAAACATATGGTCATAGTTCTACAATATAGTTTCTACCCTTTCTATCTTGTTGCCTCCCATTGTCTCCAGAGAACATCCCTGGGCTATTTCTTGGCTCTAGGGAACCCCACCACCATCCAGACAACTCTAATTTTTTGAAAAAGGGGGATGAGTTATTATAAGTGACCTCTTGCCTTTAGGGAGTTCTTTAGGTGCTTGGCCATCCTATGACCAAAAATCAGAAAAGTTTTCCATCCACTTGGTACCATAGTAAGGGACTGACCACTTGCCATTAGTGGATCTAGTTAGTTTCTCATCTATTCATGGTCTAATGGGAGTTTTCTCATAGAACATCAACAACTGGATTTGCTTTCAACTGGGGTGTCTATCAGTGCAATGATGGACACCTTCCAATAGTGCCCTCATGATCCGCTGCCTCCAAAGTGGAAAACAGGTCTTTATAAGTAATGTTGGCCACGAGAACATAGGCTTCTTAAAGGTTTTTGGTCTTCTTTTTGAGTTGAACATGGTCTAATATAGGATAGACAGGGGAAAAAAATATTAATAAATAATAATAATGCATTCCCTGTCATTAGGAGCCCAGCTACAGTAGGAGTTAGAAACAAAAATTTGATACAGCACCTGGACATCTCAAGTAAGAAATAAAATAAACTAACTTTGGTTCAATTACACTGAGTGAAAAGTGCTATACAGCATAGGTGACCTGAGGCTCGGATAAGGTTTTATTGGATCATAGCTCTTCTCATTCACTTATACATCATCTGTGGCTGTTTTTGTGCTACAATGGCAGGGTTCAATAGCTGTGAGATTCTGTGTGATCCACCAAGTCTAAAATATTTATTATCAGGCTCTTTATACAAAAAAGTTTGGCAACCCTTGCTCTAAATAATGAATATTTTTTCTTCTTAGAAATGGTTTTTCTTTGTGTCATAGAAGTGAAGGCTTAACTTTACTTAAGGCATTAGATGTAGAGAGTAGTTGAAGCAGGGCTTCTATATATCCTGCTAGATCCAGGGTGTTTGGTCCTAAAGCGATGGCACCCCACTCCAGTACTCTTGCCTGGAAAACCCCATGGACGGAGGAGCCTGGTGGGCTGCAGTCCATGGGGTCACTAAGAGTCGGACACGACTGAGCGACTTCACTTTCACTTTTCAGTTTCAGGCATTGGAGAAGGAAATGGCAACCCACTCCAGTGTTCTTGCCTAGAGAATCCCAGGGACCGCGGAGCCTGGTGGGTTGCCGTCTGTGGGGTCGCACAGAGTCGGACACGACTGAAGCGACTTAACAGCAGCAGCATTGATAGACAGAGTAGCCTTCTGCCTTTCAACCTTTAGTCCAGTTTACTGTATTGGAGATTAGAGTCAAGACCTTGGCTGATAATAATCTCTTTGCTTTGCTTTCTTTGGGCAAATACCTTCTCAGAGACCTTGTGGGAAGGTGTAGTGATAGATCCAAAGCAGAACAGGTCACACTCATGATGGGGTATTCCTGAGTTTCTCAGTCAGATACTACCTGTTAGTACCTTAACTGGGTTGGGAAGATCCCCTGGAGGAGGGTATGGCAATCTAGCCCAGATTCTTGCCTGGAGAATCCTATGGACAGAAGAACCTGGCAGGCTAAAGTCCACACAGGGTCACAAAGAGTTGGACATGACTGAAATGACTTAGCATACATACATGATATGTTTGTGTGAATGAATGGAGAAAGCTAACTGAGTTAGTTTGCTGGTAATAAGACAATTTAAGTTTGTCATCTCCAAGTAGTTTTATCTCACTGCCACAAATTCAAGGCCTATGGTGTCTTAGCACATCCTGAGGTTCAGTTCAGTACAGTCGCTCAGTTGTGTCCAACTCTTTGCAACCCCATGGACTGCAGCATGCCACGCTTCCCTGTCCATTACCAGCTCCCAGAGCTTACTCAAACTCATGTCCATCGAGTCAGTGATGCCATCCAACCATCTCATCCTCTGTCGTCCCCTTCTACTCCCGCCTTCAATCTTTCCCAGCATCAGGGTCTTTTCAAATTAGTCAGTTCTTCGCAGCAGGTGGCCAAAGTATTGGAGTTTCGGCTTTAACATCAGTCCTTTCAATGAATATTCAGGACTGATTTCCTTTAGGATGGACTGGTTGGATCTCCTTGCAATCCATGGGGACTCTTGAGTCTTCTCCAACACCACAGTTCAAAAGCATCAATTCTTTGGCACTCAGCTTTCTTTATACTCCAACTCTCATATCCATACATGACTACTGGAAAAAACAAAGCTTTGACTAGACAGACCTTTGTCAATAAAGGAATGTCTCTGCTTTTAAATACACTATCTAGGTTTGTCATAGCTTTTCTTCCAAGGAGCAAGTGTCTTTTAATTTGATGGCTGCAGTCACCATCTGCAGTGATTTTGGAGCCCTCAAAAATAGTCTATCACTGTTTCCATTTTTTCCCCATCTATTTTCCATGAAGTGATGGGACTGGCTGCCGTAATCTTAGTGTTTTGAATGTTGAGTTTTAAGCCAACTTTTTCACTCTCCTCTTTCACTTTCATCAGGAGCTCTTTAGTTCTTTGCTTTCTGCCATAAGGGTGGTGTCATTGGCATATCTGAGGTTATTGATATTTCTCCTGGCAATCTTGACTTCAGCTTGTGTTTCATCCAGCCCAACATTTCGCATGATGTACTCTGCCCATAAGTTAAATAAGCAGGGTGACAATATATAGCCTTGATGTACTCCTTTCCTGGTTTGGAACCAGTCTGTTGTTCCATGTTCAGTTCTAACTGTTGCTTCTTGACCTACATACGGATTTCTCAGGAGGCAGGTCAGGTGGTCTGGTGTTCCCATCTCTAAGAATTTCCCACAGTTTATTGTGACCCACACAGTCAAAGGCTTTGGCAGGTCAATAAAGCAGAAGTAGATGTTTTTCTGGAACTCTTGCTTTTTCGATGATCCAATAGATGTTGGCAATTTGATCTCTGGTTCCTCTGCCTTTTCTAAATCCAGCTTGAACATTTGGAATTTCATGGTTCATGTATTGTTGAAGCTTGGTTTTGAGACTTTTGAGCATTACTTTGCTAGCGTGTGAGATGAGTGCAATTGTGTGGTAGTTTTAGCATTCTTTGGCATTGCCTTTCTTTGGGATTTCCAGTCCTGTGGCCCCTGCTGAGTTTTCCAGATTTGCTGGCATATTGAGTGCAACACTTTCACAGCATCATTTTTTAGGGTTTGAAATAGCTCAACTGGAATTCCATCACATCCACTAGCTTTGTTTGTAGTAATGTTTCCTAAGGCCCACTTGACTTCACATTCTAGGATGTCTGGCTCTAGGAGAGTGATCACACCATTGTGATTATCTGGGTCGTGAAGCTCTTTTTTGTACAGTTCTTCTGTGTATTCTTCCCACCTCTTCTTAATATCTTCTGCTTCTGTTAAGTCCATACCATTTCTGTCCTTTATTGAGCCCATCTTTGCATGAAATATTCCCTTGGTATCTCTAATTTTCTTGAAGAGATCTCTAGTCTTTCTTATCTCTCCTTGCTATTCCTTGAAACTCTGCATTCAAATGGGTATATTTTCCTATTCTCCTTTGCCTTTTGCTTCTCTTCTTTTTTCAGCTATTTGTAAAGCTTCCTCAGGCAATCATTTTGCCTTTTTGCATTTCTTTTTCTTGGGGATGGTTTTGCTCACCACCTCCTACACAATGTTGCAAACCTCCATCCATAGTTCTTCAGGCACTCTATCAGATCTAATCCCTTGAATCTATTTGTCACTTCCATTGTATAATTATAAAGGATTTGATTTAGGTCATACCTGAATGGTCTAGTGGTTTTCTCTTCTTTCTTCAATTTAAGTCTGAATTTTTCAATAAGGAGTTCACAATCTGAACCACAGTCAGCTCCAGTTCTTGTTTAGGGTGACTGTATAGAACTTCTTCATCTTTGGCTGTGAAGGATATAATCAATGTGATTTCAGTATTGACCATCTGGTGATGTCCATGTGTAGAGTCTTCTCTTGTGTTGTTGGAAGAAGGTGTTTGCCATGACCAGTGCACTCTTTTGGCAAAACTCTGTTAGCCTTTGCCCTGCTTCATTTTGTACTCCAAGGCCAAACTTGCCTGTTACTCCAGGTATCTCTAGACTTCCTACTTTTGCATTCCAATCCCCTATGGTGAAAAGGACATCTTTTTCTGGTGTTAGTTCTAGAAGGTCTTGTAGGTCTTCATAGAACCATTCAGCTTCTTCAGCATTAGTGGTTGGGGCATAGATTTGGTTTACTATGATATTGAGTGGTTTGCCTTGGAAATGAACTGAGATCATTCTATCTTTTTTGAGATTGCATCCAAGTACTGCATTTCAGACTCTTTTGTTGACTATGAGGGCTATTCCATTTCTTCTAAGGGATTCTTGCCCACGGTAGATAGTAGTAGATACAACAGTCATCTGATTTAAATTTACCCATTCTCATCCATTTTAGGTCACTGATTCTTAAAATGTCGATGTTCACTCTTGCCATCTCCTGTTTGACCACTTCCAATTTACCTTGATTTGTGGACCTAACATTCCAGGTTCCTATGCAGTATTGTTGTTTACAGCATTGGAGTTTACTTTTATCACCAGATACATCCACAGCTGAGCATCATTTCTTTTGTACTCAGCCTCTTCATTCCTTCTGGAGCTATTTCTCTGTGTTTCTCCAGTAGCGTATTGGACACCTACTGACCTGGGGTGTTCACCTTTCAGTGGACCACTAGCCACTGGACCTCCAGGGAAGTCCCCTGCCTCACTCTTGGAAGAACCCTTGATTACATTGGGCTTCTAGAGTAATCCAGAATCATCTCCCCATCCCAAGGCCTTAAATCATGTCTGCAACGCCTTGTTTGCCATATACCATATGAACAGGTTCCTGGAATTAGGACTTGTGTGTTTTGGGGGCCATTATCCAGCGTACCATAATACTACTTCTGTGTTACTCCCACTAGCTAAAATGTGATCGTATACCATGAGCCAGGTACCATGCTGCTTCACATTCTGTATCTCAGTCCACAAGCAAACACTAAGATTGTGTAATTTTCTTAGACAGGCTTGTGACTAAGCCACTGCTCTCTGTGACAGTAATTCATTGCAAAATTGAGTAACAATGATTCACAAAATCTGCATTCCCACTCCTATCTAGCACTGACTTATATATGCCTACAAGTTAATTATAAATGAGACTACAAACTTTTTTTTTTTTTTAGAAAATGTATTCATATGGGTAGAAATTTACATTTAGAAGAAATTCAGCTGCATTTATGAGTGGTTGGAACTAAAGCTGTAGTTACTGTGTTCAGTTGGCTTAGATCATTGAGAGTAATTCTCATTCGATTTATGGTTGCTACTCTGAAGTAGAATAGTTTATTTCACTCAGCTTAGAAATTATGATTTAAACCCATAACCAAGATACTTTGAAATGCAAACCTTCAAGTAGGACCTTTGTCAGAAAAGTGTGGGTTAATGCCCCAAATCCATCACTGCTGCTCAAAAAAAAATGTATAAACTGGTGGCTGCATAAGGAATTCGTATTAGCTTGGAAGAGTCCCACAGTCTCATACAGTTGGATAGCATCTCTTTAGTGTACTCTTGCCGGAGAAGGCAATGGCACCCCACTCCAGTACTCTTGCCTGGAAAATCCCATGGATGGAGGAGCCTGGAAGGCTGCAGTCCATGGGGTCGCTGAGGGTCGGAGATGACTGAGCGACTTCACTTTTTTTCACTTTCATGCATTGGAGAAGGAAATGGCAACGCACTCCAGTGTTTTTGCCTGGAGAATCCTGGGGACGGGGGAGCCTGGTGGGCTTCCGTCTATGGGATCGCACAGAGTCGGACACGACTGAAGCGACTTTGCAGCAGCAGCAGCGGTGTAGTCTTGCCACTCAGACCTGTTAAATACTGTACTTAATGTGCTGTGAAAAACTGAAGTGCAGCTGATGTATGTAGACAGAAGGCCCAACCAATGACAATTTGGCACTTAAAACTTATTTTATAAGAGTTAGAGGCTTCTGAACACTGTGTTGAGCCTCTGAGCTGATTTGATTAAGGCTAAATTTTAGGGTTGGATATAATTAAGGAGATAAATAGTTATAAAACTTGAATTTAGAAATAGTCCAGCCCAGTTGTTTCCAGCCTATTGGCTGTAAACTTTAGCAGCATGTAGGAATTATTGTAAGGAGTCCATTAATACATGTGAGCCCTAAATGTTGTTGAGAAACTAAGTATATCCTACACATAAAATGTAGATATGGTTGTCATGTTAATATGAATTTGCGGGACGACCCAGAGGGATGGTATGGGGAGGGAGGAGGGAGGAGGGTTCAGGATGGGGAACACATGTATACCTGTGGCAGATTCATTTCAATATTTGGCAAAACCAATACAATATTGTAAAGTTTAAAAATAAAATAAAATTAAAAAAAAAGTAATATTAGACTATAAAATCTCACAACTTTGTAAAGCAACTATTCGCCAATAAAAATTAGTAATAAAAAAAAAGATCACTGAATTCATAGGAGATTTTGGTCATTTTCATCTTATTAATTAGGTGAAGTGAAGTGAAGTCACTCAGTCATGTCCAACTCTTTGCGACCCCATGGACTGTAGCCTACCAGGCTCCTCCGTCCCTGGGATTCTCCAGGCAGGAATATTGGAGTGGGTTGCCATTTCCTTCTCCAGGAGATCTTCCCAACCCAGGGATTGAACCTGGGTCTCCTGTATTGCAGTTAGACGCTTTACCATGTGAGCCACCAGGGAAGTCCATTAATTAGGTACTTAAGCACAATTAGGACTTCCCTAGTGGCTCAGACAATAAAGCATTTGCCTACAATACCTGGGTTGGGAAGATCTCCTGGAGAAAGAAATGGCACCCCACTCCAGTACTCTTGCTTGGAAAATCCCATGGATGGAGGAACCTGGTAGGCTACAATCCGTGGGGTCGCAAAGAGTTGGACACAACTGAGTGACTTCACTTTTACTTTAAGTACAATTAAGCCCTTAAAATTCTAACATCATCAAAGTGGGTGGCTATCTGCTCTGGTTTGGAAGAATTTAGCAGTATTCTAACATACAAATCTTCCACATTTATGTAAGATTAAAGCCTCAAAAGAGCTGCCATCTGAGAGTTCTAGTCAGGCATTAGTCACCCAAAAAATATGCTAAAGAGTGAGTAAAGCAATAAAAGAAGACCAGCTAATAATGGTGATGAAACTCTTCAATAGCATCTTCTTTCTGCCTATGATGATGATAGCTTGTAAGGTAAGCAAGCTAAGGAAAAGTAGTCTTATTTATTTTGCCTGCAATAAGAGTACCTAAGTCAATAAACTAAATGAGTCTGTTTTTAAAACCCGACACTCATTGCTAAGGAAAATGCTTCTGGCTTTTTCTTTTTAATACTGAAGTATAGTTGATTTACAATGTTGTGTTTTCTGCTGTACAGCAAATTGACTTACACACATTTATACATTCTTTTTAAAATATTCTTTTCCATTATGGTTTATCCCAGGAGATTGGAGTTTCCTGTACCACACAGTAGGACCTTGTTGATATATATACATCCTATATATACTAGTTTGCATCTACTAACCCCAAACTCTCAGTCCATCCCTCTTCCTTCTCCCCTTCTCCTTGGCAACCACATATCTATTTTCTGTGAGTCATATGGCACCAATGAGTTTTCATTTGTACCATATTTTAGATTCCACATTAAATGATATCATATGGTATTTTTCTTTTGACTTATTTAATATGATAAATGCTGGTGCATCGATGTTGCTGCAAATGGGTGTTTCATTCTCTTTTATGGCTGAGTAGTATTCCATTGTGTGTGTAAACACACACCCCACATCACCTTTATCCATCCATCTGTCGGTGGACATTTAGGTTGTTTCCATGTCTTGGCTGTTGTGAGTAGTGCTGCTATGAACATAGGGGTGCCATGTTTCTTTGAACTGGTTTTGTCTAGATATGTGCCCAGGAGTGGGATTCCTGGATCATATGCTAATTCTATTTTTAGTTTTCTGAGGAACCTCCGTACTGCTTCTGGCTTTTAATTTGTATATAAATATTATTGGTTTGTATAGCATTTTATAAAAACTGGATTGTAAAGTCTCAAAGAACATTCTTATCATTTGTAGTCAGGAAGAAAACCTACGAAGATGAGAAAACTGACTACACAAAACCACTTACCTTCCTTAATTAACAGAAACCCCTCTGATTTAAAATGACCATACGGGACTGTTTGGCATCATTTTTAAGTCATTTTCAGACCTAGTATCATAAAAATTTTTCCTCAAAGATCAATATTTCAGGCCCTAATGATTATTTTTGTATCTAAACCATTTACTGAAGGAGGTTTATAGCAAAAAGGTAGATTGGGCTTTAGAATTTATAAATACAAAGGGCCCAGTAATTATTAACCTTGCACATGTAAACTTTCTCATCCACAGAATTGTATGACACTGGAATATCTTGGTTTGCAGACTCCCCCTAAAAATCTTAGCCACAGTTCCAGCTTTCTAAAATGGTATAAATTACAGTGGTGCCAGGAAGGAGACAGATTTGCTGAATCCCTTTCAGTGTTTTAAATCCATGGAACCATTACAAAATTTGGTCTGACTCCACAGGTCTTTGCTTAGTTAAAATATACGATACTATACATGAACAAAGCTAGTGGAGGTGATGGAATTCCAGTTGAGCTATTCCACATCCTGAAAGATGATGCTGTGAAAGTGCTGCACTCAATATGCCAGCAAATTTGGAAAACTCAGCAGTGGCCACAGGACTGGAAAAGGTCAGTTTTCTTTCCAATTCCAAAGAAAGGCAATGCCAAAGAATGCTCAAACTACCGCACTATTGCACTCATCTCACACACTAGTCAAGTAATGCTCAAAATTCTCCAAGCCAGGCTTCAGCAATATGTGAACCATGAACTTCCTGATGTTCAAGCTGGTTTTAGAAAAGGCAGAGGAACCAGAGATCAAATTGCCAACATCTGCTGGATCATGGAAAAAGCAAGAGGTTCCAGAAAAACATCTATTTCTGCTTTATTGACTATGCCAAAGCCTTTGACTGTGTGGATCACAAGAAACTGTGGAAAATTCTGAAAGAAATGGGAATACTAGAACACCTGATCTGCCTCTTGAGAAATTTGTATGCAGGTCAGGAAGCAACAGTTAGAAGTGGACATGAACAACAGACTGGTTCCAAATAGGAAAAGGAGTTCATCAAGGCTATATATTGTCATCCTGTTTATTTAACTTATATGCAGAGTACATCATGAGAAACGCTGGACTGGAAGAAACACAAGCTGGAATCAAGATTGCCAGGAGAAATATCAATAACCTCAGATATGCAGATGACATCACCCTTATGGCAGAACGTGAAGAGGAACTCAAAAGCCTCTTGATGAAAGTGAAAGTGGAGAGTGAAAAAGTTGGCTTAAAGCTCAACATTCAGAAAATGAAGATCATGGCATCCGGTCCCATCACTTCGTGGGAAATAGATGGGGGAAACAGTGGAAACAGTGTCAGACTTCATTTTTCTGGGCTCCAAAATCACTACAGATGGTGACTGCAGCCATGAAATTAAAAGATGTTACTCCTTGGAAGAAAAGTTATGACCAACCTAGATAGCATATTCAAAAGCAGAGACGTTACTTGGCCAACAAAGGTTTGTCTAGTCAAAGCTATGGTTTTTCCTGTGGTCATGTATGGATGTGAGAGTTGGACTGTGAAGAAGGCTGAGCACCGAAGAATTGATGCTTTTGAACTGTGGTGTTGGAGAAGACTCTTGAGAGTCCCTTGGACTGCAAGGAGATCCAACCAGTCCATTCTGAAGGAGATCAGCCCTGGGATTTCTTTGGAAGGAATGATACTAAAGCTCAAACTCCAGTCCTTTGGCCACCTCATGCGAAGAGTTGACTCACTGGAAAAGACTCTGATGCTGGGAGGGATTGGGGGCAGGAGGAGAAGGGGGGACGACAGAGGATGAGATGGCTGGATGGCATCACTGACTCGATGGACCTGAGTCTGAGTGAACTCCGGGAGTTGGTGATGGACAGGGAGGCCTGGCGTGCTGCGATTCATGGGGTCGCAGAGTCGGACACAACTGAGCGACTGACCTGATCTGATCTGATCTGATACATGAATTTAAAAATCACACTGGAGAGAAAGTACATTGAAGAGGCTTATGTTTACCAGTCAGGTCACTTTAGGTTAGCTGAAAGCAGCTAAGGCACTTGAGGGGCTTTCCTGGTGGCTCAGTTGTAAAGACTCCGCCTGCCAATGCAGGAGACCCACTCAGGTGTTTGATCCTTGAGTACAGAAGATTCCCCTGGAGAAGGAAATGGCAACCTGCTCCAGTATTCTTGTCTGGAGAATTCCATGGACAGAGGAACCAGGTGGGCTACAGTTAATGGGGTTGCAAAAGAGTGGGACACAACTGAGTGGCCAAACAGCAGCAGCAAGGTGCTTGAGAGCGGGTGAAATATTTACACTTCCTTTTTATATTTCCTTCAACACCTTCTGAAGGGGACAATCTGGTAATATATATATATTTTTTTTTTTTACTATTGCTGTTTGCTAATATAAAACTTATCCCTTTCCCTCAAGCACTTACCTGCAAAATATTTACTATTCTCTTGTGATTTAAGTCAATTGCCAGATAATACACTTTTTGCTGATTTCTCAGAGCACAAGTGTTTAGGCAGCAGTTTCTGGTTAGGTCTGTTCACTCAGTCATTCAATCACACATGCATTCACGCAACTGACCAGCATTTATAGATCATAATGCAGCTGTCTTAAAGAGAACCAAAACAACAAAGTTTTTAAAGAATTACCAGAACTTTTATTTTTGCTTTAGTTTTATTAAAAAAATAAATATGTCATAAAGCTTTTTTTTTCCTTTAGGGAGAAAAAAAGGAACAAGTTTCATAAAACCAAATAAGCAACAGTAAGATGTCTTAACTTGAAAAAGATTGGGAATTACTGGTTTACAAGTTACAACTGAATGAAAGGACAACTATACCAGCCTCAGCTGGCTATTTCATGCCAATGGCAGCAAACAAAAAGATCAACAAGGGCAAAATAAATAACTGTGTGGAAGCCCTGGTAAGTGCTTAAACAGGCCAAGTCACTGAGACATCAGGATAGATAGATCTTGCTTTGAACAACACAGAAGTTCCTGAAGAGTTGTGTATAAATGAAATAACTGCAAACATACTAGGAGAGCTTGGAATCTGAAAGAGTTCCATAGTGAATTCTTTTGTGGACAACCACTTCCACTTTTGTAAATCCAGGTCTGTTTGCTTTGCTTAAGGCAAAGTACACCAAGCAGTTACCTCTCAGCTCAGGCAGAGGCCCGGTCTCCTAACACTGCTCCTGCTGGGCCAGTGGCACAATTTCCAAGTCTGTGTTTCTGTGAAGTAGTGTAAGATACAGAGTTGACCGGGGAACCCAGCTACACCTGGCAAAGCAGGCAGAGAGGTGGGGGTCCACCCTTAACAATATTGCCATGTCAACAAATACTTTTTTGAGATCTACTTTGTGCAAAGTATACTAATAAACTCTAACCAATTCAGTTACAGATGTATTATTTCTTTCTCTAAAACCTTCAGTCAGGGCCTATGTCTGGAACCCTAAAAGTAATACTTTTAATTCTTAAGACTGGCTTTAACCAAATCAGGTGCCCAACTCCTTCAAACTGGGGTGGACGATAGATAATGAGAGACTGAGTTTTCTAAGGCTGAAGTTTAACAGAACAACCACATTTTCTATAACTAGTTAATGAAAAATTTTGCTGGTGACAAATTTTTCAAATGGTTCTTTTTTTCTCTTACTTTCTCTAAATAGAACTGAGTTCTCAGGCAAACTCTGCAGAACAGTTAAAGTCATTGATTTAACTCTGTGGTAGGGTGACATATTTCAGTCCTACTGATAGAAACAGAAATTTCTTTCCACCCACCAGAATGTCGTAAACTCATCCTACACCACCGCAGCAGTGCTTTGGACAGAGTAAATACGGTAGTACTAGTTCCAGTCAGTTTTAATCTTTGTAAATAAACTGGATCCTCACATTTGCTCACAGCCTCCATTTGGCCAAACTTCTACCAGGCTTAAGCCACATTTAGTTAGGCTGTTCCGTTTCTTTATTAAAAATGCTTCTAATAACATTGCTGCCTATAATGTACAGGTGTGAATGAAAAGAGTATGCAATCTGTAGTCTTTTCCACACTGAGTACAGTAACAATTAGTAAATAATTAAAGAATAAGTGGTCATTTTAAAACTTGTGTTTTTCTTAAAAAAATTTTTTTTTTACTTTCTAGCACTTAAAAAAATGATCTTAAAACTGCCCTATTTCCAGTGCTGTTCCCTACTCTGCCCACCCATCCAAAACCTGCTACAAATGCTGGATTGAGTTTATACAAATAATTTAGCAGTACCAAGATTTTTCAAATGGAAACAGTGTTACTGACTTCTTCATATTGGATAACAAAATAAGGGTAACTCTGGTCGTCATTAAAAATGACAAAAATCTGAGGCTCAAAGAAATTATCGACACAAGAGTCATACAGGTCACTGGTGACGCTGCCGGGATTGACAGGAGGGGGCCTCCTCATGCCGTGACTGCCCATCGTGTATCTGCCAGTTAACACTTTAGCCAGAAACATGAAATGGACTCCTTTGGAGGACTTCTTAGAAAAGTTGTGAGAGTAGCTTGCCTTCTTTGCAAAGTAACTGCCCTGTCCAAACATTGTAGCATGCTTTCCACAGACTCGCGGATCAAAGTTGTGCTTGCAGATCCCATCTACCACATCCTGGGATGTTCCATGAAATAAATGTCTCTCATTTATTATTCTGTCACGGCCAAACATTTTCCGGTTCATATATTCCTTTTTCCTAATGCAAAAAGTGGACAGGAAATTCAGAAGAAGGAAGGTATAGATCAGTTTAATAGGCATGATATTCTCTTTATGGTTTCAATGGGGAGGAAATGTTAACATAGCCTTCAAGGGCAAAAATATCATCAAAGATCATACTGCAAGTTTAAACCTCTCTTTTGCACAGCAGACAAAAGCCCTTTCCCTCTTTGCTCCACCAACCATTTGTTCACTTGCTCTTTCATTTCAAATCTAGCTCTCACAGCTTACCTTCTCAGGGTGACTTCCCTACCTAATTCCACCAACCTGAAAGTCTCTCAATTCTGAGGTTCCTCAAATCTACATGCAAGCTCCCCTCTACCGAATTACATTAATTTGTGGCTGACTTGAAATAGAGCACCATAAAATGATCAATAACAAGGCCTCTGGTGCTAGCCTGCCTGGGTTCAAATTCCAGCACCATATCTTATTAGCTGTATGATCTGTGGCAAGTTATCCAACTTTTCTGTGACTCAGTTTTCTTTCTGTAAAATGCAGACTGTAATAATCCTACTTGGAAGGTCTGTTATGAGAATTATGAGTTAATGTAAGAAAAAATATGACATTAAGTTCTATGCAAGACTTTACTATTATGTTCTGCATTTATCATTAACTACATCAAGAAAACCTCTTTTGAACTTTTCATACTGCTGACTCACCTTTTATATTTCTCCCAAAGAAACTGATTTTGGACTCTCAATATTTGCAAAATTCTATATTTAAACTCAGGCACAGTCTTATGAAAAAGATTATAGATGATTCGGTAACTTTTGTCCTCTACAGAAACAGGCACTTGGATGAAGTCCTGAGAAGGATGCATATAAACCCAAGTTTCAGGGTAAAAGTTTGCTGAGGTGACCCCATCTGGACAGATGATCTGCGATGAGGAGGTTGCTTCAAGAGGTGGAGGAGCCTGTGTGGGAACACCACCAAGTGTCCTGGAAGGGAGAGGGAGGAATGTCCATGTAAAACCTCAGCGTAAGTCCAACTCACATTACAGTGCTCTAACATTACCATCTGAATAGCTAAAATGCATATTTAAAAAACTGGCTGATACTCCAATATAAAATAGTTTAAAAAATTATAGAAAATGCTATCAATTAAATGAAAGAAAAAAACCTTAGAGTGAACACTGTACAGATAACCTATTATTAGCTCCCCCCGGCTTCCTTATGGAGAAAACTCTGGAATGTACTCCTGCAAGGCAAGTAAGCAAGCGCCAATTTATAAATATCTTTCCTGAGTCCTGGATTCCTCTTTTGCCTATATAGTTACACTCCATTTCAAGGTAACAACAATTTGTATGTGTTCCTCAAACTTTGTTGTACTAAGCAGAAAACATACCACTACTAAAGGCTACTTATTAGATGGGGAAGCACAGTGAATGGAGACAGTGAGGCAGGTGGTAAGAGGGAGCTTACGGGAGATGACAGAAAATATTAAAAATAAAAAGCTTATACTTTTAGTTTTTGTATAAAAACAAATAGATCATGGAGTAGGCATCAAAAGAAAGCTAACATTTGGCATTTGCTTCAGTTTTAAATATCACATATAACAACAAAACCATCAATACAATTCAAATTTTATAGCTTTAGATGTGCTTAAGACAGAGCTAATTACCTTAAGCCCTAGACACTAGAATATCCTTGCACCTTAAATTCAGGTCTGTTACTCTAAAGGATGAGTTTAGACAAGCAGTTACTTATTTCTACCTGATTAAATGATTTAAATCCTATTTCTGGGCCATTTTCAAAATAGAGCAAAAGGAAACAAGCAGAGATAAAGGGAATCCTAACCCTGACGGTCAGATTCAGGGCAAAGAAGGCCTGCCAGTTCTCTTCTGGAGCATTTTCACAAAGACCTGACAGATTCCTCCAGAGCCTTCCCTGTCTGGTACATTTTTCTGAAGAGAGGCCCCACTGCTTTAATCAAATTCTGACAGGTACGTAACTCTTTAAAAAGCCGTCACTATTCTAGAGGAATGGCAGGAAACACAGACTGTAATCTCCTTATTTTTAGCTGTTCCCTCTATTCCTGCTCTGTGACGAGTCTAAATCCTAACCCACCAGGTTTCCCAGTATTGTTAGGGGTTGATGTTACCAATAGAGGTTTCTGGGTTGAAGGAGGAAGGTAAGCTTCTCCCAACCACTCTGCCCAAAATAGGTTATAGGCGGTCACAGCTGTACTGAAAACCTGGCACTGACACCAGGAGAGACAGCTCCTTTTCCTTCTGCCATTCCTGCCTGGAAATCAGTTCACCAAACGGAAGCTTAACATTCAGCTCATAGGTATTCCAATGACACACTGCAAGCTTCCCACATACCTAGCCTTTTCTAGAGAGCCAGAGTCAGTCAAAGGCTATGGAGCATGTACTCAAGGACCTCTGAAGAATGAATTCTCCTGATCTAAGGTCACCATTTATCACTCTCCTTCCCTCCCCTGGCCATTCTGAATGACATTTCCTAACTTCAGTGATGAAGTAAAAATTAATTTTATCCTTTTGGGGAGTGGTCCCCAACCTCCCAGAGCTAATGCCTGATGATCTGAGGTGGAGCTGCTATAATAATCATAAAAATAAGGTGCACAATAAATGTAACGTGCTTGAATCAGCCAGAAACCTTCCTCTGACCCCTGCTGCTGCTGCTAAGTCACTTCAGTCGTGTCCGACTCCGTGCGACACCATAGACGGCAGCCCACCAGGCCCCCCCGTCCCTGGGATTCTCCAGGCAAGAACACTGGAGTGGGTTGCCATTTCCTTCTCCAATGTATGAAAGTGAAAAGTGAAAGTAAAGTTGCTCAGTCATGTCCGACCCTCAGCGACCCCATGGACTGCAGCCTACCAGGCTCCTCCGTCCATGGGATTCTCCAGGCAAGAACACTGGAGTGGGTTGCCATTTCCTTCTCCAGTGCATGAAAGTGGAAAGTGAAGTTGCTCGGTTGTATCCGACTCTTAGTGACCCCATGGACTGCAGCCTACCAGGCTCCTCCGTCCATGGGATTTTCCAGGCAAGAGTACTGGAATGGGGTGCCATTGCCTTCTCCTCCTCTGACCCCCCTAGTCTGTGGAAAAACTGTCTTCCATGGAACCCGTCCCTGGTGCCAGAAAGGCTGAGGATCGCTGCTTTCTGGGTCTCAGGCCTTATTCAAGACCATGAGGTGACTGCACAGGACAGATGTCCTGTCAATTGAAATGGACTTCCAAACTTCGAAAGTTGGTATTTGTGTGTTTAGCTCAAGTATTCTAAGAATATTCAAGAATAAGATTTTTACTCAGTTAAGTTCAGTCTCTCAGTCGTGTCCGACTCTTTGCGGCCCCATGAATTGCAGCACGCCAGGCCTCCCTGTCCACCACCAACTCCCGGAGTTCACTCAAACTCATGTCCATGGAGTCGGTGATGCCATCCAACCATCTCATCCTCTGTTGTCCCCTTCTCCTCCTGCCCCCAATCCCTCCCAGCATCAGGGTCTTTTCCAATGAGTCAACTCTTCACATGAGGTGGCCAAAGTATTGGAGTTTCAGCTTCAGCATCAGTCCTTCCAATGAACACCAAGGACTGATCTCCTTTAGGATGGACTGGTTGGATCTCCTTGCAGTCCAAGGGACTCTCAAGAGTCCTCTCCAACACCACAATTCAAAAGCATCAATTCTTCGGTGCTCAGCTTTCTTCATAGTCCAATTCTCACATCCATACATGACCACTGGAAAAACCATAGCCTTGACTAGACAGACCGTTGTTGGCAAAGTAATATTTCTGTTTTTACTAGCCCTATTAAAAACCAGCAAGCACATGGAAAAAAAATTAACTATGAGAAACACTAGCTAAACTTGATTGTGGTAATAATTCTATAATATATATAAAGTCATTATGCTGTGCACTTTCAACTTATACAGTGTTTTATGTCAATTATGTTAATAAAACTGGACGTGGGGAAAAAGCAGGGAAACCCTTTAAAAAGAGCCAACTTTGCAGGAAATTCATGAGTTAAGCTTGCACCCCCCCCTCCCCCCACCACCTCCCTACTCTAGCATTCCCAATTCTTAGGAATCTCTGATCCCCTGATAGTTAAAGCCTTTTTGACACCTATGATTTTCTTGGACTCTTTGCACTTACTAAGACTTCAAAACAAAACTTTCTTCCTGACTAAGATCATGGTCTCTCTAGAAATCCATTTCTGAAATCTGTTTTTGGAATTGGCCCTTGTCCTCTTTCTCCCCTCTAGGCCAGCCCTGGACTCTAGGGCAGACAGGAACGCAATGGCTGCGTGTACCATCACACCCTGGTGAACTTGCTGCTGCTCTACTCTTTTTGCACTGAAATGTCTGCATAATCTCTTTGATTTGCTAAGCTCTTACTTTTTACCTGATGATTACTGGTCCAGATAAGAAGACTAAAATAGGAAATTTTGAAAAGGAAAAGAGTGACTTTCTTTATTCGCTTGTAAGCCAACGTTATAAATAGGAAGGCCATATTTGTGGCATTAACTCTATTACTGCTCATACTATTTTTACAGTTCATACTTCTACAAAACAAGCCTAAGATTAAAAAAAGGTGACGGGAAGGGTATTCCGTAATTGCTAGTCTTAGGATCAAAACAAATCAATTTTCACTCTTCCGTAAAACTCTCCCAACAATGCAGCACTGAACGAGCGTTCTTCCTCTCACTCAGAAGCTGCATCATGCCTGATTGGCCCAGCATGCCAAGCTGCGGGTCTCACTGATGAGCTCTACTGTCTCACGAGGAGGACAGCATGTTCCTAGCTACTGGACGCTGACACTGTCTCCAGCTGTGCTAGTGCAATTATAGAACGGCATTTTTATTAGTTTCTAATAAAAAAAAACCACAGGGTAAAATTTTCACACCTAAACTAAGAAGAAAGCACATATTTACCTCAAGTTTAGAAACATATATTTCTAAAATCTGCCTTACTGACAAACTGCTTTTAGGTACTGAGCATTTCAAGGCTTTTTGTTTATATTTTGTTTTTAATGTTCCTTTTGCAATCTCAGAATTAGGATCATTAAGACTACCATAATGATATGCGAAAAACACACTTTGGACTTGAAATAAACTACTAGTAAGAATATAAGATGCCAACCACTATTACCCTAGATCTCCCCAGTTCATAAAGCCAAGTAAACCAAGTTGTATTTTAAAAATCAAGCTTTAAATATGATCTACCTGACTAGAGTAGATAATGATTTCCCTAGAGACACTACCTTTCAGATGGCCTTGCTAATGGCAATGTGCCCCAGCTATTGCCATCTATGGAGATGTGCCAGTAGGCTCTCTAGAGAAAAGAAAAATGGCACTGGGGAAACTGGAAGGAGAGCTCACCTTTAATTCAGAAGGATGAGTTCAGTCTCAAACCCAGAAGTATGACAGGTACTTTCAGAGTGTTACAGGAAAATGGGCCTTACTGAGCAAATGAGAATGCAAATTGCTTGAAAAGGTGAATTCTCTCCACGCAAATTCACTGAAGGGAGCCGAATGGAGAACCCTACCTTGAGGGACAATCTCTACTTGCCAAGGTCATTTACCTGGCCTAGAAAACAGTTCCATAACATGGAAGGGTGTCTCAATCTTCCATGAAAGAGGCAAATGCAAACTCTGACTTAATCTAGACAGAACTACTTTTAGTTATGGAAAAATGTTTGCTTTCTAGTCCAAAAAAATGCAAGAGGATGCTCACTCTTTTAGCGCTGGGTTAATTATAGCTCATCTGAACTCTATTTTTGGAAGAATTAAACCTAAAGAATAACTCAATTTTACATTTTAGAGATAATCAAGTTAGTCTTTTAAAGTCTTTTTGGCATTAAAAGTTGTACATTTACATAAAATGGAGGATGAGAATTTCTGCTGGACACTTACTGTAAATATGGAAGCAGTATAAAACAGGAACGGAAAAGGGGTCTCCTTTTTATTTCTCTTCTGAAGAATGAGTTGTGGAGAATGTAGTGGTTGTTCCACATCATAAATCGGACTTCTTTCAAACCTCGAGAGTTGGCTTCTTCAATCAATCGAATAACAGACTATGGAGGAGAAAACAGAAGGTAAAGAAAAAACACAGCGAGTTAAGCAATAACCAGTCACTATAAGACAGGAAAAATGTTAATGTAACAAAAGGTAAAAATAGTTAACTTTGCTGTTAACATCAGAAGAGTGCCAAAAAGTACAGTGAATCAAATCACTTCCTGTTATATGCAGGAATTTTATTTTTTTCTAAGATGCAGAACAGAAAGATGCTTTCATGGTTTTCCCACCTTATGAAACATGTGAAGGGTTAGTCTATCCTAATTAAAGGCCTTACAAATTTCCTGGAGGTTTTATTGTTTCTATTCCTTAAGAGAGTTTCAGAAGATTAAAGATGGTAGTATATACTGCTTACATAAATCAATTAAGTTCCAAACCCAAGAAACCTCTCAAGAGTAAAAACACAAAGACACTCCAACTACACTGGACTATCCAAATATACTTTAAACAGCCTCTATTCTCTTCAGAAGATACTAGATACTAGTGACGACTTAATAAGAAATTTTAACTCAATATTGTGTTTTATACTAATTAACATACTAGGTTGTTTTCTTTTGCTGTTTCCTTAAAAGACAATCTAAGGTAGATAAGTCAGTTCTCCCTTTTTGTAATGCTGGAAATGAATTTAATCAATTAAAGAAGTCAGATCTTTGGAATGTGAAATTAATCTTTAAATCCATTTCAGGGCAATTAATTGTGACTCAGAATTCTCATTCAGAGGCAAAGTAAACTACCATCATTTTAAAACCTCACTGTGTAATGGATGGACTATTCTTACCATCTCAAACTAAGGATACGTGTGCACTTGTGATAGAATTTTAAATGACTGATTTGCTTGACCACATGGTTCAATAAACATTTTCAAGTACTTCTTCCAGGGGCTTAAGGGCAATTGATTTCCCCAGTCTTCTAAAACGCTAATAGTGTAACACATGATCCAATCACCAGGAGCCAGATATAGACAGAAGTTACACTAGTGTTCATCTCATTAAAATTACTCCAAAGTTGGCACTGAGTCTGAGTACTTACCACAGTAAATACTTGGTCCCTATTGTAATAAGATACTGGGAAAAGCGTTTTTTCTCTAATAACAATGATATTCCATTTATGGGCTCCAGGAAATTAACGGGAAAAAAATACATTTCCAGAAAAATCAAGAGAGAAAAGTATTACTCATTGTCAACAGGATTCAATTTTATATCCATAAGCTCTCTGGTTTGTGGTTCTGTCTAGTCATCGTCAGAAAGGAGCAGTGAAAGACAAAAAAATTTAAATGTACTTTTTGGAAAAAGACTCTGTAAATACCTCAGGATACTCCCTCCATCCAAAGTGGTCCCTACAGAAGAATTTCCAGACTGTGTGGTAAATAGAGTTGACATTGCTAGAGGGTGGTGTGGACAGCCTTCGTAGTTGGTCAAATTCAGCTGTTTCATACACATTCATGGCATTCAAATCTGCCCAAAATTCTTGTCCTCTAAAAAGACCCAAGAAAAAATGAACTGTTAATAGCAGTACATTTGCAAAACAGAAATACCTAAACATCTCATATGACATTACAAATACCTAGTATAGTATATTGTAGAATTTTCAAAGCTTGTTTTGTTTGGAGTAAAAAAATATCATTGTGAGTGGTTTCCCCATTTCATTTATGTCTTTTCTTAACAAGACCAAAACATCCAAGCCATGGAGCAGGGACTGAGTCTATCCTACAGCATCACTGGCCTGAACCAATCAACACAGTCCTGCTCTTCCCACCACAGTAGGATGAGCCAAACCTGGTCTCAACCAATCAGGGAGTCAGCTCTGGATGAAGCTGACATGGAAAGCAGAGAGAGACACAAAAGAAACTTCTCTTGAAGCCTGTCTTTTTTTCAGAGGCATCAGTTCACCTAAGCCAACATAGGAATACACAATACTGCCTGATGAAAGATAGGAAAATTAAAATGACCTCAGATAAGGCAAGTATTGCTAATCTACCTAACATCATCATTTATCCTGTGGGTGGGGAAAAAAAAAAGGTTGACAAAATATGATGAGAAAAAAATAGTCTGGATTATCATAATGTTCAGCTATGAGAATAGTTTTGTCGTTTTGTTACATGGTCTGCTGCTGCTGCATCCATACTTTATTGGGGAGGGGGAGGTCCCACTATATAAATCAGAATCACTTAAATTTATAAAGGGTGGTACAAAAAATTTGTGTTTCTTTTTTAATGGGACTTCATCTAGTGTTTGACTCATCTGAACCATTAATGGCAAAATGTTCATTTTTCTTGTTGTGTATATTTCAAGAAAACATAACATCACAGCAATAAGCAGAGTGACTAAGTTTTTAAATGCACTGTTTCATTCTTTCTACCACAGATTCCTAAATGAATGTCTTTAACACACATCCAGATACTCCAGATCCAGTGGCACTCGAAACTGGCTCATATGAAATCGAGGTGTTTGGACAGATATTCCCAATAACTGTCATGTTTTCTTGTCAAAAATTAGGATTTTGAAAAGGGTATGAATTTTGACCTATGGGTTTTGTTGGTTACTGTGAAACTCCAGACTCTGCCCTTGGAACACTTGTTCCAAGGACTGTTAAATAGGTACTATGCACAAAAAAACATTCTGTGGTCAAGTCTGAGAAAGTTGTCTACACAGAGTTAAACAATTTACTTACTGCAGCTACTCCTCTGTCCCGTAAATATGTGAAGGTAGACACTGAAGTATCAATACCATGATGAGGGCTAGAAAGTACTCTTCCAAACCTATGACAACACTCTCCCTTTTACTATGAATACCTATTAACATCTCTCACTAAACACTCCTGGCAAATGTGAGGGAAAGAAAATATTTCCTACCCTCCACCCCAATGTTCATAATTTGTGAATCAGCTTCTCTTTGGGAAAAAAACAAAAACCAAAAAACTCAAAGTCATATACGAACTGATGCGGCCATGGAGCATATAACTTGTAAAAAGCAGTTATGTTCCTTTAAAAATTCCTAAAGAACGTCCCCAAACCCTAATTTCTTACTTAATTTCAAGTGAGGATTAGAATGCCTAATTTCATCCTAACTAGCAGGATGTAGTCTTAAAAAGAACATATAATTTAAAGTGTGAAATAGGAAGACAATAAAATGCAGTTTATATCACATTTGAACACTACTTTGTTTAAAATTATTTATGGCAAATAGGAATACATAATCCAGAATTTAAAAAAAAACGTTTCTGGGAAATTCTACAAAAAAGAAAAATATTGAAAACTGGAATTCCTATACTGAAACTTCACATCAAGTTGCTTTAAACAATTTTCCCTTAATTTTAGGAGAATCTGATGTTATCGAGTGGAGAGATATTAACCTCTTTCTTCATCTTAAGTTCACTTCCAGTTTCTAAACAGATTTTCCTGCTTTAAGTTTACTTCCCAGTAAATGTTCCCAATTATGAGTCAACAAATCCTCAGTTATTTTCTTTATGGAGTTCTTAGTAGTGCAGTTAATATGTTAACATACATTATACTATAAACAGCCAATGCTTTTTGCTGTTAAAGTATCAGATTTTATTCTGGACATCTCTCTAGCAATTTCTGTTTACGCCTATGTTATTAAGACTTCATAGATAATGATTTGCATGAGAAAGACATCTAAAACTGCAGCCTTTGCTACATTCTCTGAGCACTTCAGTCTTTTGGGTATTATGAAATTTCTATGACAAATCCTAATTTACTACAATCAACTGTTCTGTGGATTGATGTATCAAAGTACTGTTTTAGCTCTATTTGATTTTCAATATGATTTTCTAGACTTGACAGAGACAAAATAACAAATTTGAAAAACATTAAATTATCTTTTTATAAGATTAATTTTACCACCTGCTCTCCCTTAAACAGGGAATGCTTAAAAAATCCAAAGCCAAGAGTTTTTATTCTCTTCAATCTGCATCAGTATAAAATTCATCCAACATGAAAGCCAAATGTTCAACATTCACCACTCTTATCAAACCATTGTTTTGTATTATCAGAAACCAGTTATGAGTCGTGTGTATGGAAATGGCGAGGGTGGCTGTTTTAGGCAATACACAAAGAATCAAACAGATGTAGTCCCTGGCTTCAAGAGAGAAAAAACTAACAAAATCTAAAACCAAAGAAGCAGTACATCTGCCTATCTAACACAAGTACATTCTGGGAATGAGAGGACAAACAAAAGGCGTGCAGCATTATGGGAGCAGAGGTGGCTACTGCTCCAGGAATGCATAAAGGTAATCAATCCAAGATAGCTTTGTGTAAGAGAAAGAATTTTAGGAACAGTTTAATAGCAAATAGGGATTTCTCAGTAGTTCAGACAGTAAAGAATCTGCCTACAATGCAGGAAACCTGGGTTCGATCCCTGAGTTGGGAAGATCCCCTGGAGACAGGAATGGCAATCCACTCCAGTATTCTTGCCTGAAGAATCCCAAGGACAGAGGAGCCCGGTGGGCTACAGTCCACAGGATCACAGTCAGACATGACTAAGTAACCTAACACTTCACTTCAACAGGAAATAATTACCAGAAAGTGAAGGTTATATGGAAGAAAAAAAGTTCTTCCAGTGTTTTGCTTGAAGGGTAAGGACAGGGAATAACAGGGCCAGAGTTGGAAAAGGAAACCTTCTCAACAGGGATACATAAGAGATGAGAAAATGTGAACAGTGTACTACATGGCACAGTGTGCGATGTCAGGCCATGAGCTAAGGAGGCAAGTCTAGGGTCTCAGAGCCTTAAATAAAGGTGGGAATTTAGACTGTTGAGCAGATGGAGGTAAAAGGTCAAAGTGGTCAATACAGGATGTGTATTAACTGAGCAGCAGAGACAGTGCCAGAGATGGGGTTGGAGAGAGGAGATAGGGCTTCCTAAAAGCAGGGTGCAGTCATCCTGGCAGATGGGAACCCTGTCTGACTTACAGACAGCCTGACTGAGGGATGGCCAGAGAAGAGCGAGAATGGGAGACAGCCACTGCGCAGTATGCTTTAGATTTAGTTAAATATATCATGTGGCTGAATCAATCCATCTGGACTCACCCAAAATAAAACTTTATCACAATAAATTAGAAAAAAAAAATTGTGAACCAATGGGTGATTTTCGCTTTAATGGGAAGGAGACTGGACCGCAGAAATATTAACAATTCTGTGTCAACATGCTTCACCAAACACACCAGCACACATACCAATGTAAGAATTAATTTTGCAAAATTAAAAATTCTGAAAAGCACACCCATTCTCATAATTTAGATGCTTACTAACAATGACTCTCTTCCCACTCAACAAATAACTTGACATACCAACATTTCCAACATATAGTATCAAGGCACAGTGTACCAACACCTACACCATCATTTGTTCTCGAATGTGTATGTCAGATCCTAAAAAGTAAAAAGGGCCTGCCATATAAATGACAGAATGGAATGGAATGGAAACCAAAACTATTAAAGAAATAGTTGCTGAATAAACCAGAAATTAGAACAGAATCCCTTCGCTGGATAAATAGTTCTTGGGATTATGTGTTTGGGAGCTCAGGAGAATGTAACCATTTTAGGCAATTTCTCTATTTACAAATTGTTCAAAACCAAGAAAGAAATGTGACAACAAACAAAAGTAATCATAAGTAGACACAATGATTAAGTGCTGGGCTATGGCCAGGATAAGATGAAAAAGGTAAAATGCCCAAAAGTCAGTGGGGAGAAAGACAAGCAAACTCTGTGGCACAGTGTAAAGTGTGGCACAAAGGTGGTCTGGGAACAATCCGGAGGCAGAAGGCCTAACTGCTGGGAAAAGGGTCACGGAAGGTGGTCAAGGGAGGTGTCCCAGAGTAGGTGAAACGAGAGCCAGGTCTGGCCAGCCACCAGGCAGACCCCGAGAGGCAGGACACCACATGCAGAGTGACTGACACGTGCAGAAGCCAACCAAGCACAGCTCAAGCTATCCAGAGCAAGCAACACATGCAGTTCATGTGGGAGGTCAGGGTGTCTGTGTGTGTGAGCGGGATGATAACAGATAAGCCTGAACTGAACAGGTTGGCTGGGGCCAGATAATGAAGAGCTTTGTGTGCTGGGTTAAGAGGTTAGGACTTGATTCTGTGGGCTACAGGAATCACCGGTGGATTTCAACAAGGGTCAGATTTGCCTTTTATAAAGGTCACTCCAACAGCAGTGGTAGGGAGGGCTGATTTGCTTATTTTGGTAGAGGGAGGTGGGGGAAGGGTGGAGATAGGCACTTATTTGCTAAATATTTATTAGCATGTTTATATAAATATTTATCATTCTATGCTTAGCCATCTATAGCTACTAAAACTGCAAATGAGATAAATTATGGCAAAGAACTGAGGAGGCAACAATGGGGATGATCTGAGAGTATTTAAGAGTTAGACTAACTGCATGAAGGGGCTGAATGGAGCGGAAGGAGTCCAGGATGTGTCCCACGTTTATGATCTGGTGACTGGATTAATGGTGCCATTACATGAGACTAGAATCACAGAAGATGGAACACATTTAAGTGGGAAGATGATGCAAATAAGATATAGAACTCAGACTTTAGCAAACGTCAGTTAAGTCGAGTTTTCTGGACCTTACTCTGTACAGTTTTAACTAGATGAGTTAGACTTCGGAACCCTGGCTTCCTGCCTATAAAAGTTAACTGGTTTCTGTAAGGATAAACCTGTGACCTCAAACTAATCAACACCCACCCTAATCAGCTGGATTAATCAGACACAATTATTTATTACTATGATATAAAGGGAAAATGTCACCCCTAGCTGAAGGTCACGATGAAAGAAGGATAAAGATCAAATGCAGTATCAAGAGTTATTTAGGCTCTTCTGCTACAGACTTGAGACAGGCATGACAGATGGGGTATGTTTGCTGCTGCTAAAGAAATTCCACAGGCGCACGAAATATAGCTGGCTTTTGATACCTAGCTTTGATGTTTCCAGGAACTCATTTAGCAGTGCTGGAATATCTGGCAGCTTATAGATTCCTTCAAATATGTTACAAGGTGATGAGAATCAAAGCCATGGCATATATAATACCAAAATACACTGTGAAAGCAGTGTAGTTATTAAACTTCAGAGGACTATGTACTCTTTCTGCTTTAGAAGCATAATAACTGTCATTTATTCTGTCACTAATTAAGATTTTTGCTAACACTGACTTGAATACATAGCAGGAAGTTATTTGGGGAGGCAATAAAAATTATCTATCTTTGTATGTTGCCTACATACAAAGCAACACCTTTCACTGTTTTCCAGAGGTTAAATTTCTCTACTTAACTTCAACAGTATGACTTTGGGTCCTGGTAACAACTGGGTTTTCCCACTTGGTATCCAGAAGTAGTTGTAAATACAGACATACCTACAAATCAGAACTCAAGAGTTTTGTTTTGTTTTTATTTTAACGTTACTTTCCGTATGACCCTCAGTAGTTCTAAGCAAGCTAAGAATCAAATGTTGACTCGCAATTACATCTGCCCACCTCTAAGGAGACCCTGACTTATTCAAAGCAGGATTGCTTAGACTTAGAGCACTGTGTAAAACAATTAACATTAAACCTGGATGATATATTTACCTCAAAAGATTTGGGGGGTAGGTAAAAATATTTCCCACTTTAAGATTCAATGGGGCTTTGAGTGTCCGGGGATCAGCTGTCTTAGAGCAAACTTCTAGCTGTGTGTGCTGCTCTCTTGGTCCCTCCTAGGACATCTTGGAAACAGGCGAATGAGAAGGCAGTAAGTTAATGAGTGGATTTATCCACACAGTGGATAATCTGTGTGCTAAACCGCATGCTTGATTTACAAACTGTCAGACATCTAATCTGTGGTGTTAAAGTGACTCTAGAAGTGAACACAGTGAAATAAAAATGAGAGGATAAGAAATAGGAGAAAAAAGGCAGGCAGGTAGGCTGTCTATATGAAAGGATACCTTGTTTTTTTAAGTTTTTATAATTCTATATTATCCAAAAGCATGTGGGGAACTAAACAGACACATTAACAGTTTTTTCTCAAAGAACTCTGTACTAGGACATGGCCCAGATCTGAGTACACCTAAGTGTTTCCTAAACCCCTAACAAATCATAAGCCCTCTCTACCTCAGGCAACCCCTGAAAGCAAATTACAATAGCTACCTGAGGAAGAGAACCTACTAAAACACTGTTATATTGGGCTTTTCCTTAAAATACAAAACTATCAGTTCAAAGCAAATAATGCAAGAGAACTTTTTAATAATATGTGGATAAGCCTAAAATCTTTCATAAATAAAAATTATATTCTGAGATCAGAAGATCTCGCAGCTATCTATTTATGGAGGCATGGGCCTAAATTTCACACCCTGAAGACATCAAAAATGTCATATAGCCTTAACTTTTATCCCTGTTCAGTCACATGTCCTGAGACTCTCAGAAGGCAACTTAAGTGAGACATCTCAATCATGGCCTGAAGAGGAAGTGAAACAATTTCTATAAGAACAGCTGGGATAGGAAACATATAGCAGATTAAAAAGAAATGGATCATGTCTTATACTACCTTAAATTAGTAGTTATCGCTTTTTATGAAGATTAGTTAAATATCCCCTTGTCAAGTGAAGTATTTTTAAAACGAGAGGTTTCTAATCTCAAAGTAGAAAATAAAAAATGTCTGCCATGTACTCAACTGATTAAGTTCTGTGGATATGAAATCTGACAATACTTAAAGTAGGCTGAATTTTATTTACTTATAAAACTTTTCTACATAATTATAAAATCAACTGTATACAAATTGCTTAAAAATAATTTTCAAATAATATCAATTTAGAACTTGTTTACTCATAAATGAAATACTAATTATAAATAATTACAAAATTTATCTCCTAGTAGGCCCTAGACTAGGTACAATCTGTTAGTTTATTTCTGATTTGACTTTTAAATTTATAAATAACTCCTTTAAAGAAAGGTTATTTAAAATTTTGCATGTAGCTGATTCACTTTGTTGTGTAGCAGAAATTAACACAATACTGTAAAACATTTAAACTCCAATAAAAAAAATAAAATTTTGCCTTTTTCCTCAGTACAAACTGATAAATGACCAAATTAAAAATTGTTTTTTAGTAACAAAGTAATTGTGGAACACTTTACATAAGTGGCATTAATTACTGATGAGTGGCAGCATTTGGACAATCCTAACATCAGAAAGCAAAGTTCCTTCTGTTTTACATTCTCTGCCCTCCATTCAAAGGTATCTTTCTTTTATTACCTTGGAAGGCAAACCTAGTATTTCTCCTGTGCTTATTTTTATTCTTGCAATGCCTGGAAATGAAAGAGCAAAGCCAGGTGACAGTCAGAAACCAAAGACCAACCGCAGCAGGAAATTATTTAGAGTAGTTTGTGCCATTTGCCCTCCCTAGGCCCAGATCAGCTGCAGAACTGTGAAGATCACAGGGTGCAGGCAAGATTCTGAAAGTTCACTGCAAGCAAAGTTCACTCTTGGACCCTACTCCTGCCATTCTTCACTGACTATTCAGTGCTGGTAAAAACTTAGAGCAAAGAAAATCACACAAACTTTATGGCTATATGTCAAATGAGAAGGTAACAGTTTAAAAGTTCTTAATCCAAAAAGAGGAAAAAATTAATGAAGAGAAATTCCTGTAAATGTGGCCTAAACTATTTTCCAATCATTATGAGAAGTGCTAGGTTTCAACATAAGACTGTTGACAAATCCTTCCTTACGCTCAGAGGCAACAGCACCAAAACAAATGATATCTATTTGCATACAGAATACAAATTTCCCAAACTCCTCCTCAGACAACTTAGTCATGAGGGATTTTAATGCACTCCTTACACATTTTGTGGTACACACATTCACAAATCACTGGTTTCTGTAGAACATGAAACAGAACAGTTGCTCTAGCATTCTCACTCTCATAACACGCTTATCCTTTCATTGTGATGACCATGTAAAGGTTCTTTACTGGTCAAGTGGGTGTTACCAGTAAGTAAACAGCACCAAGCAGAGAAAGACTGAGGAGACAGACATATTTTCTTGTGTGGTCACAGCAAACAGAAGTGCTTAGTTAACTCCCTTCTATGCTTGTCTTAGCAACAGCAATAGGCTAGGTCAGCAAGGAAACCTGGAATTTTCATAATCAGAAGTTTATTACAACTTTCTAAAATGAGCTCCTCACAGAATTAGTCGTATTTATTTAGCACAACACTACTATAATACTATTTTTTGCACAAATCAAGTATAAATCAAAATACCAAGCTCAGTAAGTGGAATTTATTTTTACATAAAATCCTTCATTTTTGAAGATCTCAAAATGTATCTCAGAAACTATCCCTTATAATTTCAAATCCTCCTATTAACAAGGAATTAATCTACATTAGAAACTTGAGGCTTTCAGCTAATGTGTTGGGGATTGGACTGGATTATGTTTAACACTTACAGGGATTTTAAATAGAGGCGAGTCTGTGCAGTATGATCCCTGGTCCCTAGAAAGCACTACCATAAATAATCTATAAATATAAAAATAATATTTTGTTTTGCTACGGGAGTCCCTTCATATCTAAAAACATAACTTGTTTGCTCCTAGAAATGGTGAACTTTAATTATAAATACTTTATTGTTCTGTACAGTTTCTGCTGATGGTGTTGCAAAGTGCAGTTCACCTCAAGATCTTAAGCTGTTACCTACAGATTTCAAGCCCAGAGTGAAACACAAAATGTCTCAACCCTCAGCACTCTGCTATCTTCCAAAGGTACAAACATCATTCATATTCACTTCCTTTTAGCTTAATATTCTCAGATTTATTTAAAAGAGAAACTCGACTGCTTTTACAAAGAGAGTTTCTTGTAAAACTTACCATGTCCAATCTGAACCAGCCTTACAAAAAATTTTTCCAGAATAATCAAGAATCATCTTGTAACTCAAAAATAAGCTTTCCTTTCACAAGAAGCCAACTGCAACCAATAGGATAGTGGTAAGTATCAAAGGGTACTGACCTAGGTTAAGAGGATCTCAGGTCCTAATTTTAAATGTGAAAAAAATTATTTTTTGACAAAGGATGCAGAATCTGGTGGTCTCAAATGAGGGGATAAGATACAAGAGGCCACAGGCAAACAGTCATAATCTTAAATGGCTGCATTTTATTCAAATTCCCTAAGTAGGCAAGGTTTGTAAGGGTTACCTACTGCTTCACACCCTTTAGAAATAGTCCCCAAACCCAATATGAAACTAAGAATCACTAAGATCAAAGATGCACCCAGAAGAAATTTATGAATTTACCTTTGCTTTATGGTAGAATGCAAAGCTATAATCTAGAAATTCTAGTCTAACAATAGGGAGTAGTTTTACAGGAACAGAGTAATCACTCAAAAGTTGCATTTTCTGCACGTTCATATATGCAGAATGAAGTTTTAAATGTTGAATTATTTTTTCTATTTATAATAAAAAGTAAAAGCTTTCGAGTCAACTCAACGAGAAAATGTATAATGTATCATGCAATTATTTTTAGGAACTATCAGATAACCTTGTAAGTTATTTCCTCCAACTGTCTGATTTAAAAGTTATACATCTTTGCTCTCTACAAGATTCATTTTCATGACCATGAATATATCAGGAACAGACTGACCCCAACCTGAAGCCAGGTGACAGCTGCTTCAAAAAGTCTAATCTGCTTACTGACAAAACCAGAAAGGGAATAAATGAATGATTGCTATTGATTCCCATGAAGGCGCTACACAGACCCAGTAACTTCCCTGGATTAGTATAGACAGAAGCCAATTAGCTTTATTTCATATGTAAATAGCATCATAAAGAGGTACAGAAAATAATTCACTGGATTGCTTTCTCCTGAAGCACAAGGCACACATTTTGAAAGTCACTTCAAACACAGTTCTTGCTTATGGAGCTCTCTTTCTCTTCGGCAGGAATTTTTTAAATAAATTCAAACTCATCCAGCTGTGTATATTCAAGAAATACCAAAAAGTCACAAGGCATAGTAAGTTTCAGCTGTTCTCCTCTCTCTGTGTTATCAATAACACATAATGAGTTAGTTCATACATCATCACAGCTGTGCAGGCCAGCGCTAACTTGGCTAATTTAACTATTCCAGTAGAGTTCAGTCAGGAGCTTGGTCTACTTTAGATAATCCACTCGGCAAGTCATACAGAAAAGAACAGCAAGTGCTCTTCATTATCACTAATAAGCAATTCTTCTTTCACACAGTTCCTGTGAAGTCTTCTAATGGTACTGTCCCTTGGACAGTTTTTTAAAAAACAGAAACAAACTTCTAAGAGCAATGAGCAATCAAAATCACTCAAAACTAATGAACTACAGCTATGACAACATTCTAAGCTTAACCCCCAAACTTCTTTTATCAATGTTTTAATTCTAAAGAGGAGAAAACACTATCTTCTGACAAAAATTAACCATGGACTCAGTGTTTGCAACTTTCTTCTTCATCCTTCCCTTTTCCAGGAAATTCAGAATTAGAAATAATCACTGGTCATATTTTTCAACTATAGGTTACCCAAAATAAGGTCCGCACAATGCCTCTTCCTTATGGGTGATAATAACTAGGAGACTATTCTGGCACACTTTAAAATGAATGTAATGTGAAAACTAATGGCGATCTCAGTTGCTAAAGGGAGATTTGCACATCCTCCACAACAGTATTCTGCACAGTTAGTGAGACCCTTTAAAAACCGCTTAGTCCTGCCATTTAGTTATCATTTTCTACTAAGGATGAGTGCCTAAACTGTCAGAGACTGTGTTTTCTTAATGGAAAACACAACATTCGATGTTGTTTTCTTAACTGTGTATTTGGATTTGGAAATTCTCCAAAGCTCATCCTGTGTGCAAAAGAAGCCTCAGCAACTAAATATGGGGAGTTCATACATACAACTAGTTTTCAGTTGATGTTACAAAAGCAGTGAGAAAGCAAAGTGGAATAATACAATTTGGAGTGAAGGCAAAATTGGAAAAGAATAGTTAAAATAATTTCATTATAATGAACCATATAAACTTTTATTATTGAAATCCCGTTTTCATATGTGTTTTTAGTAGCTAAGCATCCTGACTAATAGTTGGAAGGTACCTGTGAACTTATCTAAGCTCAACTTTCCTTCCATTCACTCTTAAGAATAAAATGAACACTGCACATCTCATTTGAGTTAAGTCAGATGTTAAATCCATTTGCAAAAACCCAAGAATTTCATCTACACAGTTTGAAACTATGAACTCTTATCTTTGCTAGAGACGCAGAACTGTGAACTTTCCCCAAGTTCCACACAATGAACTATTATGGGTATAGTATATAATAATGATTTACCAAGTCATATAAACTGCTGAAAACAACTGGGATAAACAACTGCCATTCATTATTCCTAAATCCAGAGACTGCCAGGTTCGACCTGGGCATATACACAGCTGAACACACACTTCCTGGTTATGTGCAATCTGCACAGATAGACCAGCTTTACAGGCCTGACCACAGAGATTAATAGCTTTAGCCAAATAATGTGGTAACCATGTGAACCTGGGCTGCTCCAGCTTGTTTGTGAATCTCTCAGCAAGGCTCAACATGCCGTTATCTGCATCTTGTTGCCAGGAAACACAACATCGCTTTGGAATACAAGGAAAACCAGGTTGCAGTGACCACAGGTCAACTTCCCAAAAACCCATTTTTGACACTTAGCTATCTACAATCTTAACAACATTTCTTACTGTAGTCCACGGCGAACTTCACTTTACTAGTAATTAACAATACTTTTGGCTATTTTTATCAGGGCAGGACCACTTACCACCAGTAACAATACAGTGCCAGCAATAGTAACCATAATGACAATTCTCTCAAACTTTTCCTCTGAAGTGTCAAATAAATATTTACTTCCTTTAAACTGGGTTGGAAATCAAGCACTCATTGTAACCACTTTATAACTGATCCAACAATGAACGCATATGGGCTTTCCTCTATGTCTATTTTTCAGTAAAGAAAGTTTACCAAAGGATAAAATGCTCAATACGCTGCTGTCCTAAGAGTTCCTGGATTTTCTGGGATCAAAATACCTGTCTTGTCTTGCTCATGGTAAGATAACATAATGTGTTGGACAATAATCCTGCTAGTTTCTTCCCAACCAATCCAAACAGACAAACTTAATGTACCAAGATGCTCAAGTACTCAGCAGACTGGAAATCTGCTTCAGAAGAGTGAAGTGGGAGGCCACTGTTATGCAGTTTTGCAATCTGGAGATGGAAGGATTAGAGTGGCTTTGAGAGTATATAAAATTAATTACCCTTGACATACCAATTAGAATTGTTAGCTCATAAGGCAACAGAGATTTTGGACAATACCTTATTAAAAATATTTTTAAGGCAAAATGGAAAACATTTTTCTCTCTTTCAATGCTGGCTTAAAAAAATAAGTCAAAAGTAGTTAGCTTTATTACAGGATCTAAGAATTCTGCTACCCAAGCAGGACGGGATCTTGAGTGCATTATATTATCAAGAGAATACATTTATGATCAGGAAAACTGTATTCTTGACATAAGCTTTACTTTTATCCCAAGGTCTTCTACATAATAATGCCTCTAAACTTGGACTTTATATTGCTTCTCATCTTGCTCCACAGGTAGCTTTTGAAACACAAGATGCAAAATTCCAGTCTGATGATAATTAAATTGCTAAAAAGACAGATGGGTCTGTGTACTGAAATATTCAAAGAAAACCACTTACCTAAGACTAAATGGGAGCAAGAGAAGTTAAACAAAGGCCAGGTTACGGTGATGCCAACAATGCTCTGGCACTGTTAGAACACGGAAGGTTAACATCAAAACCAATAGAACTGGACAACATGGAAATGGTTCACTACCACCATTTGCCTTCAGACTCTCCAGACACTTGGGTTGTATAACTTATCAGTGAACAAAACTGACTCTCCACAAAGTTCTTCTGAACTTTTGAGTTAGGCTAGTCCACCTGTTGTAAGTCCCTTTATACTATAGGAGAAACAAAAGATCAGTGCTTATTATACAACCATTTTTGCACTAGCAACTTTATATGTAGCAACTATTATTTCTCTATTTCCAAGTTCATTAAAGAACGCAGGTGTGGAAATTTCAGTTCCCCTATCAGTGAATAATGAATGCTTGGATATCCATACTAAAAGAACCAATGTATTTACTGAGTTGGCCAGAAAGGTCTCTCGGGTTTTTCTATACAATCTTTTTTCCAAATGAACTTCCTGGTCAACCCAATATAGGTCTTGCCTACAAAAACATGAGGATAACTGCTTTTATGTAAATGACAAATAAATATGTCCATTAGCATAGATTTTCCCTTCACTCACTGTTAAAAGACTCTTTCAGGTTTAAAAAAAACTGGGTTGTGGAACAATTTATCTGTAAGATAAATAGAATAATAAAATTAATGATAAAAAGCTTTAAGGAAACTAAAAAGAAACTTAACATGTTTGGGCATAATTCAGAAGTTTGGGAAGGTCTCAGAGTCATTCACAGAAAAATTTTCTGAACTATTCAAAATGAAAAGAGGGTCATGAAAATCTCCAACCACCACTACGTTCTTTTAAAAATATAGCAACTTCGCAGTATGCAAAACTTTAAAATTAGATAAATTAAGCATTCATAATTTATAAGATTCACCATAGATTTTCTTTCAAAAGCAAGCTCTCCTGTGTGATTAAAACAGTATTTGATTCACAATATTCAATGTATATGCAACTTCTCAGTCACACACATATTGCGCAGAGTGACATCTGAATTGTTCAAATCATAAAACCTTCATTGTCTGGTTAGATAAATAGCCTGCATTCAACTGCCATGAAAAATCAGGATAGCACACAGCCAAAAGAACAAAAGTAGAAAAAGAGGATAAAACCTGTTAGGTTACTACTGAAACAAACCACCCTACTAAGCCTTTAGCCTTTTTACCTTCTCTCTAGGATTTAACAATAGCTTTAGAGTAGTTATGAATACATACCCATACTTCATTCTCATTCTATCATTTTCTGGGTTACAGTAAAATCTTTCCAAGTGCTCCTGGGAGTCATTGGATACACTCTGCCACTTTTGCGTAGTTGTCCTCTTGATCTGCCAGTGATATGGCAAGATCGTGTGGTGCTTCAAACAATCCCTGCCATAAATACAAGTGCCTTGCAAAAAGTCCATGCAAATTTCAATTCCGTTCTCTTGGTGAGTGTGGTACTGTAGCTGGTTCACCAGCTCAAACACAAGGTCAAGGGAGGCCTCCTCACTTTTGTCCTGAAAGAGCTCAGTACTCAACTTGTCACTGGTGTCCAAAATGTACTGGATTGTAAAACTGTTATCTTGGAAAACCCCTGGAACATAATCCATGACTTTGTCTATGCAGTCAGGACTAGCAGGAACATCACTTGAAACTGGGTGCAAAAGGTCAGTCTGGAAGTGCCCTGCTGTAGAATCTGCCACTGTCCCACTGATGGTTTCTGGTGGAAAGCTATGATCCTGGATTGGAACCACCTGCTCCGGAGCATCAGTGGGAGGATGGGCTTCTGGCATCTGGGCCCCAACATCTGTCCCACTGGGAATCAGGACAGACATACTGTTTTCAGTAGGTGGACACGATGTATTGATTTCCAAGGGTTTCTTCACCATAGGTTCATGTAAGCTGCTCTCTTCTGCACTCTGGTTTCTAGATCTAAAAACCCCATCAAGTGAGCCAGATTCTAACAAAGTGTTTAATATTGGCCTCAAAGACCTCAAGGTTCCGGTTCCCAACCTCTTCTGATCTTTTTTCTTAAAACAAGTCTTCAATGGAGTGATCTTCTCAGAGAGTCTCACTGGGCATGAAAATTCATCAGGAGAAGGAGGCTGCACTACACAGTCTGGCTCAGGTTCGGTGGTTTCCACTTCCATGATGTAGATTAGCTCCAACTGCTCCTCAGTCTAAAAATCCTACCAGGAAAGGAAAGAAGATCAATTACAAGCTGACAACAACAGAATCCTTTTCATTCATCAATACGTTTTGTTTTATTCTCTAAGTTCCTGAAATGCTTCCTCCTATACTATTTTTGATCTTTACAGGTCACTTTTTAATTTTGTTGAGAATCAAGGCTCCAAAGGAGCTAAGGTTATTCAAAAGCCCACAAACAGGTAAAGATGAAAGAGAGAGAGCATCTTCCACTAGGCTCCTGACATTTATTTGTGGACTTAATATATAATGATTTGTAATTCTGCTGGGATATGAATTTTTACAGTTTAAGTCTAGGATGGAGTGTAGAGAGGGGTAGAAATATGTGCATCTATGGCAGTGAGGAAACCACATCTCTATTGCTTTGTGGTTCTCTTCACAGCTGTTTATGTATCTCCTGTCTCATGAGGTGACAAAAACTGTAAAAAAAAAAAAAAAAATTGTCAAATGCAGGAAAAACTGCAAATTAACTGTGAGTGAATTTGCGGTATGAGGCTATATGCAGGAAGCAGGCTCTCAACCGAAATATTATATGGGAGAAAACCAGGAACCTGTTGAAGCACGTCTAGATGCAGAAAGTTCCAATACATTCCCCAAGGATGTTAAGGGTCTACTTTTGCAATCCCCAAAACATTACCACTACTAGCGGAAGAATACCAGGGTTTATTTAGCAACAGAAGCTATATCAGCAACAACCACTGCACACTGTTTTAGAAACCAAAAACTACTTCCTAATACAGAAAAGGGCCTCCCTGTCTTCAGAAAAGCTACATATGTGAACTAAAAAAAAAAAAAAAAAAAATGAAGGCACAGAAAAATAACACAAGAAAACAAAACACACTAAATTTCAGATTCCGAATGAACTACTCAGGGACTTAAATAGTGCTTTCTTTGAAGAATCAGACCCATTGAAAAAAACTAGAACTTAAAAAGCAAAGAAAACTTTGTAAAATGATGAATGGTGTCTCCTCCACAATCTAGCATTCATTAACTAATTCTGAAAATATTTACTGAGCATTATGCCAGGTGGAAAAGGGGTGGTGATGAGCAATTAATCCTCTTCTCCCTTATCCAATAGACTGAAAGAAATCTTTGATGCAAGGGCTCATGACTTCACCAAGTATGCATCCAGGGTACAGTGCCTAGCACAATGCACACAGTGGGTGCTCCATAATATTTTCTAGCTTAATTATTGAAGAAAAAGCACCAATTAAATGGCAAGTTCCATGAGCCTTTATGAGTCAAGAAAAGCAACAAAATGAAAAAAATTGAGTCCCCAGAAAAAAGAATAAAAGATATAACTGGAGGGATTTATAAGTCTACATGTGTAACAAGTGCATAATAAATCAAACTCAGAAAAATTAAAAACAGTATATAACAAGGCGTTAATGTACAGGGCAAGTACAAAAGAAAAGGTAGAAAAAGGAGAGTTCAGTGTGAGCTGGCATTGTTAGGGAAAGCTTCACGAAAAAGGAGGGACTTGACATAAGACATAAATCAACTGGAAAGCAGCCAAGCCAGGCGTTATTATTCATCATTTGGTGCTCTTGCCTTAAGGCACAATTGGCACAGATTGTGGTATTCCCTCTCCACACCAAACTGGCCTGTGCCTTCCCCCACGCACGCACACACACACACACACACACACACAATAACCACTCCTATCACACCCAATCAAGGCAAAACAGACACGAAACTCAGTTTATTTATACGAGGGCACACACACGCCACAACTTTTCCTATTTTTGCCCTCTGTCAAACTCAGAAATAAAACCGAGAAAGAGGCAGAGAACTGGAGGAGTGGCTGGAGTGAGGAAGTCACTAGAACCTAGTTCCTCAATTAGTTTGCATAACAGAAAAAAAAAAAAAAAAGATTGGAAGGACACTTCCTCCAGTCCCTCTGCCAACGACCTACAGCTTCACCATTCACCTCACGATGCCCCCGGGTGATGGCCCAGTTCTCAGGCACTCTGCACCCCACCACCGTCGGGGAAACCGCCCCGCTCCTGACTCAGGACTCCGTCTGGGCTCGGATCTCGGCCGGGGGTCCGAGGGACGCCTCCTGCCGGCCGCGGCGGCTTGCGCAGCTCGGCGCCCGGGACCGCACGAACTCTGCCCGGCGCAGCCGATTCGCGGCCAATCTCTGGTGTTCCCGAGGATCCCACCCTTCCCTGCTCCTATACCCCCGGGCCAGCCTCCTCCCACCCCCCAGCGACCCCCCGCCCCGGCTGCCCTCCCCCTTCCAGAAGCCACTCGCGGCGCCTCAATTTCTTTCTTTCCTTGACCGACCTTCCCGAGAAGACTGTCCTGCGAGGCTCGGAGGACCGACCTGAGCAGAGCGGAGGAAACGCAAAGGGCGTTTCTCGGGCTGGCGGGGAGGAAGGCGAGGACTTTAAAGTTAATCTGAAAACAGCTTGCAAACTTCTGGGCTGCAGCCGTAACGCGGGTCTGCCGGAAGGCTCCCCTCAGCAGCCGTGCTCTCCCCCGCGATGTGTGCCTCAGAACGCCAGGGGTCTGCCCGGCAGGAGCGACCGCATAGACGCGCCCCCGAGCCTCCCTTACACAGTGGAAATGGGGAGCCGCCGGCGCCCTCGACTAAACCCAGTGTCTTACTCCAATTTATACACCTGCTAGAGACCCGAAGTGACTAAAAGTGTAAATCAATGCCATCCTGATATTGACTGGATCCAAGTGAATTCGGTACAAAAAGGTAGTCTAAACACCAATCACCCCAGATCTGTGAAAGCAGGCAGCAAGGCCGGCACCCCCTTCCGCGACCACCATCCCAGCGAGGGTCCCTCACCGGCCCTTCAGAACCGAGTCCTTTACCTGAAACGGGCTGTCTGAGAGAACGGACCACAGGAGCTGAGCCGGGCGACGCCGGTTCGCAGGCAGGGTTCGCCCCAGGGGGTGGGCGCCGAGGGTGGGCTCCGGCGTCTAGGGGTCATAGGCTGGAGAAGCGGCGAGCGGCACTCGGGCCATTCTGCCGCGGGGAGCGCAGAAAGCCGCGACTGCACTCCCGAACCAGCTCGCTCGCCTGTCACCTCGAGCTCTGCTTTAAAGTGGCTTCCGGTCGCCTCCTCTCAGCAGCCCTGTCGCGGAGGCGGAGCCTGAGCAGCAGGGGGGTGGGGTGGGGTGAGGGGACTGGGAGCTCAGTGGGTGCCGGGAAGGCGGCCCGCCCCACGTGCGCGTGCGCGCTCACTCGCGAGGAGGCGCGCGAGAGGTGTGCGTGCGGGGCCGCGTGCTCCCTGAAGGGGGCGTGTCCTTTCGCCGCCTGCTCTGTCCTGGAGGGTCCGCGTCTACACGCGTCTAAGGTCGAGCAGCTGTGAGGAGGGGAGGTGCGCGCCGCGTGGGTGGGGCGAGCTCCACCTGCCTGCGGACAGATGGAGGGTCACTTTGTTCGGAGGAAACCCGAGGGAGGATGTGAAACAGAACAACCCGTTTTTGTGCGGTTGGCTTTGTTTATTTGCCTCCTCACCAGAGGCCTCCTGCCGCTGAAGCCGCCGACCCCGAGAGGAGGTGATCGGCTGCTATGGCTGCTGCGGCCAGACGGGGTCGCCCGCCTCGTTCCGGACGGGCGGGCCCGCACCGCACCGGGGCCAGCGCTTGCCCGACCTGGTTGCAGGCATTTCCTGTTTCACGGGAAACATTCGCAGCATTGCCGAAGGGAAACTTACTTTTGGGGTGTTGTTTGTGTTTTAAAGGATACAAACACCATGATGACTTGTATTTTCATTCAACAAATATTTTTTCGAGTGCGGATTGCATGCTGAGGGCGAAGTGGAGGTTTAGACTACAGTCCTGATCAGCCCAGACACCTTCCCTGTCCTCATGGAACTTTCGTAGCACCATGTACTCGCCTTTCAAATATTTGCCGTATATCCCGAATTTGCCATATTTTCTGGATTGTAAAACATCCTGGATGGTGAATCAACCTATTGAATATTTCTTTAGCGGTGGAGGAAGAAGCACTATTCATATAATCACTATATATGGAAAAAGTTGGGCTTCCCTTGTGGCTCAGCTGGTAAAGAATCCGCCTACAATGCGGGAGACCTGGGTTCGATCCCTGGGTTGGGAAGATCCCCTGGCGAAGGGAAAGGCTACCCACTCCAGTATTCTGGCCTGGAGAATTCCATGGACTGTATAGTCCATGGGGTCGCAAAGAGTTGGACACGACTGAGCGACTTTCACTTCACTATGGAGAAAGTAGGCCCTGGTCAAAATCAAGGGAAATTAATCATGACTGTATCCCCATCAGGTGGTAGAAAAAGAACACAGCTCCCAAAGAGTTGCTCTCCTGTGACCTGAAATCTAAAGTGACTTAATTCCATAGCTTGGAGCCATTATGGGCTGAAAAAGTCAGTATTAATATAACATTATCAAGTTTGTTAAAAAATAAGAAGGGATAATAATAAATACTACGATTCCAAGCCTTACTTAAATTGTTATAAACCAAACTGAGTGACACACCAGCAAAGAAGAGTTTAAGGGTAGTATCTCCCCTAGCACCCTGGGTTTCCTAGGTGGCTCAGTGGCAAAGAACCTGCCTGCCAATATAGGAGACACGAGTTCAATCCCTGGGTAAAGAAGATCTCCTGGAAAAGGAAATGGCAACCCACTCCAGTATTCTTGCCTGGGAAGTCCCATGGGCAGAGGAGCCTGGCAGGCTATAGTCCATGGGGTCATAAAGAGTCAGACACGACACAGTGACAACAATATGCTCTCCCAGGGTCTTGAAGGTGCGAATGTTACGGACAGAATTCAGAAACTACTAAGTAAAAGACAAGAATTTCCAAGCTTTAAAGATTGACTGAGGGACTTCCCAGTTGGTCCAGGGGTTTAAAATCTGCCTGCCAATGCAGGGGACGGAGAAGGAAATGGCAACCCACTCCAGTATTCTTGCCTGCAGAATCCCAGGGACAGAGGAGCCTGGTGGGCTGCCATCTATGGGGTAGCACAGAGTTGGGCACGACTGAAGCGACTTAGCAGCAGCAGCAGCAATACAGGGGACACAGATTAGATCCCTGGTGTGGAAAGATCCCACATGCAAGGGGGCAACTAAGCCTGTGTGCCACATCTACTGAACCTGGGCTCCCGAGCCCCTGAGCTGCAACTAGGAGACTGCAAGCCACAGATACTGAAGCCTGAACAGCTAGAGCTCCTGTGCTCCACATGAAATGTCACCTCAGTGAGAAGCCTGCACACCACAATGAAGAGTAGCCCCCTTTCACTGCAACTCGACAAAGCCTGTGTGCAGCAACAAAGATTCAGAGCAGCCAAAAAGGAATAAAACTTTTTAAATTGTATTGAGACAAATCTTGATCTGTGCCTACTCATATGTGGAGTTTCCTAGAATCAAGTATCTGAGTTTAAATCTGCCAGTTTACTGTTTGCTTTCTGTTTGTCTCATCTGTTCTGTGTTTTTTCCTTTCATGCCTTTTGGAGTATTTTAAATTCTATTCTCTCTCAACAATTAGGTTACTTGTTATACATTCTTTATTCTTTTAGTAGTGTTTCAGTTATTTATTGCTGTGAACAAATGACCCCAAAACTTATGACTTAAAACAACAACTCTTATTTACTTATGATTCTGGAGTCTCTGGCTAAAGAATTCATTCAGGGCATAGTGCAGATGGCTCATCTCTGCTCCGCCATATCCGGAGTCTCAGTTGGGGTGGCTCAGATGGCTGGGGCCTGGTTCAGGGAGGGTCATGTGTCTGTTCTGGCTCTTGGCTGACTTCCCTGGTTTTTTCCTACAAGAATTCTTCATGTGACTAACTTGGGCTTCCCCACAACATGGAAACTTCTCGGATTTCCAAGAGGGAACATTTCAAGGGGACAAGTCTCAATGCACAAGCCTTTGGTTGAATCATGCTTAGTAATGTACTATCAGCCAAAGCAAATCACACAGCCAAGCTCAGAGTCTACATGGGAGGGGACAGCTGGAGGCTGGGAATATTGGGAGATACTTAGAATAAAAGCTAAGTCACTTTAGTCGTGTCCAACTCTGTGTGACCCCAGAGACGGCAGCCCATCAGGCTCCCCCATACCTGGGATTCTCCAGACAAGAACACTGGAGTGGGTTGCCATTTTCTTCTCCAATGCACGAAGTGAAGAGTGAAAGGGATGTCGCTCAGTCATGTCCGACTCTTTGCAACCCCATGGACTGCAGCCCACCAGGCTCCTCCATTCATGGGACTTTCCAGGCAAGAGTACTGGAGTGGGGTGCCATCGCCTTCTCCGTAGAATAAAAGCAGATCACCTTAATCCAATCAAGGATTAATAATCAAAAGTTATTCCCAGGGTGTAGCCCTTTGGAATTCCAGCTTGTTTTTTACCCACCACTCCCCACTTACTCCCCTTGAGGCAACAGAGAACGCTAACTAGTTCTCAACCTCTCCACTACTGTTTTCAGTGTCAATTGGCTCAAAGGGAAAAATTGCACCAAAATCTGGACTCACCACTCTTGGATCTAGGCTCCTTGTACTGCTAAAATTTTACTGCTCCGAAAATGTATCTCCTCCACAATGTCTGCCTCAGATGTGATCCCTGGAATATAATGCAGTAATAAGATCTTCCTGAAGAACAGAACCAGGAGCTGACAGATTAACTAACTGGCATGGATTCTTTGCTCTAGCCAGCAGGATTTGAGATGCTCTATGGGCGACTTCCCTTTCACTTTTCACTTTCCTGCATTGGAGAAGGAAATGGCAACCCACTGCAGTGTTCTTGCCTGGAGAATCCCAGGGACGGTGGAGCCTGGTGGGCTGCCGTCTATGGGGTCGCACAGAGTCGGACACGACTGAAGTGACTTAGCAGCAGCAGCAGCAGCATGGACCAGTGACCACTGTGTTTCTGTCTTCCCTTTTCTGAATAGGCATTTTAACAACATCATGTTCCTTATCAGTTCAGTTCAGTTCAGTCGCTCAGTCGTGTCCGACTCTTTGCGACCCCATGAACTGCAGCACGCCAGGCCTCCCTGTCCATCACCAACTCCTGGGGTTTGCCCAGACTCACGTCCATTGAGTCGGTGATGCCATCTAACCATCTCATCCTCTGTCATCCCCTTTTCCTCCTGCCTTCAATCTTTCCCAGCATCAGGGTCTTTTCAAATGAGTCAGCTCTTCGTATCAGGTGGCCAAACTATTGGAGTTTCAGCTTCAACATCAGTCCTTTCAATGAACACCGAGGACTGATTTCCTTTAGGATGGACTGGTTGGATCTCCTTGCAGTCCAAGGGACTCTCAAGAGTCTTCTCTAACACCACAGTTCAAAAGCATCAATTCTTCGGTGCTCAGCTTTCTTTATAGTCCAACTCTCACATCCATACATGACCACTGGAAAAACCACAGCCTTGACTAGACAGACCTTTGTTGGCAAAGTAATGTCTCTGCTTTTTAATATGCTGTCTAGGTTGGTCATAACTTTGCTTTCAAGGAGTAAGCGTCTTTTAATTTCATGGCTGCAATCACCATCTGCAGTGATTTTGGAGCCCCCAAAATAAAGTAAGCCACTCTTTTCACTGTTTCCCCATCTATTTGCCATAAAGTGATGGGACCAGATGCCATGATCTTAGTTTTCTGAATGTTGAGCTTTAAGCAAATTTTTCCACTCTCACCATTACTTAATTACTTATATCATTACATTGCAGATAACTTTTTAAAAAAACTGGTGCTAGTACGTGAAGATACACATTGCTACTGCAGAGTATCCCACATCGTTGGGATTTCTGAATCTTGGACTCTAAGCTCATTGCAGAAACCTTGGGATTTCTTTTTTCTCTTAGGGAGAGGTTAAGTATTCCTTATATGAGAAGAAAGGAAAGACATTGCTTGTTACCCCTTTTTTAATAGAAAGATTCTGATACTTTTTTTTAGAAGGGCTAGCAATATGCCTAGCCTCAAAATGCATTTCCCTACATCCTGTACACGTGTAGGTGGCCATGAGATATGGTTCTAGATGTAGAGTGATGATTTCTAAAAGAAAGATTTTTTTTTCCTAATATAAAGATACCCCAATTCTTTACTTCCTTTTTTTTTCTTCCTGATAGAATACTAACATGAAGATAGAACTGGAACCTCATGACAAAAATGAAGGCGAACATGATGTGGAAAATAAGATGGTATCTACAAGCTAAGGACCCTGGAGCAGAATTATATGAGGAGCTGGGTCATTCATGGCATCTTAAAGCTGCTACAGTAGTCCTAGAATGGCTACCACTGGACTCATTGTTATATCTGAAAAATAAACCCCCAATTTGGTTAAACTGTTTTCTGTTACATGTAGCTAAACATATTCTTGGCTAAAGCAGAAACTGCCACAAGTTATCTTCTAAGTCTTCCTGCTTGCAGGCTCTACCAATTAGACAGCAACATGACCTAGAATGTCAGAAACATAAGAACTGTCACAAAGCAATATTTCTACTCCTATAGCATTTCCTGCCAATTCCAGATATGCCAAATTATATACATGTTATATAGTACATATATTATATAACATTTTATGATACATGTTTATTAAAGAAAAAATAGAAAGCAGAGAGGAGACATAAGACTACCCATAGGTGAAACTTCCCAAGTCCCATTTTAACACTTTGCTATAGCTGTTGTTGTTTAGTCATTAAATCATATCTGACTCTTTCCAACCCCAGGGAGTGCAGCCCGCCAGGCTCCTCTGTCCATGGGATTTCCCAGGCAAGAGTATTGGAATTGGTTGCCATTTCCTTCTCCAGGGGATAGTCCCAACCCAGGGATCAAACCCTCATCTCCTGCATTGGCAGGCAAATACTTTACCACTGAGCTACCAGGGAAGCCCTGGTATAGCCCTGCTATAGTTATTCTGTCTTATTTTATTCAAAGGTTTTTTATTATAATGTTACAGTATATTCATATTTTACCTAACATTATATTATAAGCAGTTTTCTATGTGGAAACAAATAGCTGTTTAACATTCCGAGTAACTAAGTTTTACTTAACTGGTTTCCTGTCACTCAACTTAAAAAACTTTTTAACTTTTCACTTAAAAAAAATCATTTATTCACTGAGTACTACATTCAAGTCACTAGATTAAATATTAGAAGTACGTGTACATGAAGAAGTGCCTATTTGAATGCTCTTCAAAACTACAAGACACAAACATACATGCAACATATTTGGCAGATGCATGTGCATACTTTCTATATGTGGCCCTAAGTCATTTGTTTTTAAATATGCTTATAGGATTGACATATTCCAGTTTCTTTTCAATGTACTCCTTTTTCCCTGGAGGAGGAAATGGCAACCCATTCTATTATTCTTCCCTGGAGAATTCCATGAACAGAGGAGCCTGGCAGGCTACAGCCCATGGGGTCACAAAGAGTCAGACACGACTAAGCAAGCACACACATACTCCTTTTATTGCTAATTCCCATGATTCTTTTCTGCTGGATTTACTTTAGCATGACTGATCAGTTCAGTATAGTACTTCCGAAGAACAATTTATTCATGTAAAAGCTGAGATTACTCGAAACTTCAAGTGACTGAAGATCTCCTGTTTTCATTTTTATTAACAGAATGCGTGCTGTAAAGTATTAATATCTCTTTCTTGCTTTCTGTTTTCACAATTATTAGTAATAGTTAATTCCCCAACAACCTTCTGGTGGAAAGACAATCATTTCTGGTTACCAGTCCAAGAAGGAAACAGTGACTAGCATGACTCAGAAAGCACAACGAAGACCTGAGATTTGAAAACGGAGGGCTTGGCTCTCAGCGACTTTGTTCTGAGAACAGCCAATTTGCATAAATGGCAGGTTGACAATTCCTTATCTTTGAGTGCTAAGTCCAAGCTGTAATTTTTTCTGGCTGTGTATATAAGGACAGCTTATTGTCTAACTCAAAGTGCATGTATGTGATATATTCAAAGTGAGAGAAAAGTCATACTATTTTTATGCAACTGAATTACTGATGTTTTAAAACATGAAACCTATTGGTGAAAACCCTATCTTGATGTTGTTACTAATGGGCCACTCTTGGAATTTATCTGAAGGAAGATTTCCTATTTTCCTGAGAGGCAGTTCTCTACTCTTGGATCCTAGAGTAAGAAAAGATTCTGGCTGAAATTTATTTACCTCAAGTGGATCTTAAATATAGTGTTGGTGGGAGAAGATTGGAAAATGCTACTAGACAATATGTCACAGCAACTAAAAGTAGAGAATTTCATCAGCAGGAATGAAGGGTGAATTAATGTAAAGCTCAGAGGTAGGATGGCTTAGAGCTTGACATGAACGTGTTTTGATAAATGTAAATTTAAGATTCATATTTTCAAAAAGTGATAGAATGTTCACTTTGCAGACCATTTCCAAGTTTTAAAAATATTTCTCATTTATAATCTCCTTTCTTGAAACTCACATCTTTTCTCCACCTCTGATGAGGCAACAAGATACTTCTGTCTGGGAAAAGTGAAGGCTTACCGGAAAATGATACAGAGAAAATAGAATGAATTCTAAAATGCTTATGCCAGATCACAATCTATTGTGTTTATCCAAATTTTATTTGTAAAGTGCCTAATAATCTGTTGGCTTGTTCTTTTTTTAAAAACTAATTTTATTTATTTATGACTATGCTGGGTCTTTGTTGCTGCTCTCAGGCTTTTCTCTAGTTGTGGCAAGCAGGGGCTACTTCAGTTGAGGTGTGTGGGCTTCTCATTGCAGTGACTTCTGTTGCAGAGCACAGGCTCTAGGGCACGCAGGCTTCAACAGTTGCAGCACATGGGCTCAGTAGTTGTGATTCCCAGGCTCTAGAGCACAGGTTCAATGGTTGTGGTGCACAGGCTTAGTTGCTTATTGGACTGTTCTTATCTTCACAGAATCCATGACAGCCAGGTGTAATCTTTAATCCCCTTCATTTTAGACCTGTTGGTTAATTCATGCAGCACACAATCAAAGTGCTGTCTGATCTAACTGGTTTTCATCTGTATTAAATGATTCCTTCAGAGAAGTCCCACATTTTTACCAGGCCATTCATTCAGTTTATTCAATTCACTTCTATTGGGTGTGTACATACCAAGTACTAGTTATGCAATAATGACTAAGATAAGTCCTACTTTCTGTTGGTTGATTGTGAACTGACCACCCAGATCACCTGGAAAAGTCAGCTACAAATTGCCCAGCCCCACCCTAGACCTCTTGAAATCGAAATGTCAGAAGGCAGAGGATTCTGCACTTTCAAGATGTTCCAGACACTGCGGCTTTAAGAGTTCAGAGTTTAAAACACTCTGGGGTTGGAGGAAGGGAGAATGTCGGGGGTGGAGGGGGGTGGATTTGGGGAGGTACATATGCTAGGAGGGAAGAGAGACTTGGCGGGTATGGCTAAAAAGGAAAACAAATAAATACATTATAGTGTGGTGGGTGCTTTAATAGAGTTATACATGCAAAGTGCTAAGAATATACAGTGAGGAAGAATTAAGCTGAACCACATATTGTCAGAGAATTACTAAGATTTCTAGAATTATTGTATCTAGTATTATTGATATTATTTCTTAGCATGTTAAGCAACTCAGTTGTTTATACTTGAAGTACACCTAAATTTAATAGGGAAAAGGTTTATATTTTTAAAAAAGTGAATTCCCAAGTAATTAAAGATTCCCAAGTAATCTTGAAAATTGTATACAGGTATCATCTGAGTTAAAAGCATTTCTCCAGCAGCAGCAGCAGCATCTGAATTAAAAGCATTTCTCTGTGTGAATTTATCCTAGTGATATAATTAGGGTGTATGTACAGGTTTGATAACAAAGTTATTGCCTGTAGTGAATAAATTGTGACCAAGTGTTCATTTTCACCAAGTTTCAGAATCAGTTCTCCATGGACAACCTCCCTGTTCCCACTTATATATTGTCATAAGACATTCTGGACTATAAATAGTTTCCATTTCTTTTCAGGCCCTGCAAAGCCCGTACTCTGTCTATATTAAACGTTTTCCAGTAACAAAAACAGAATTTAGGAATTTAATTCATCATTAGCCCTGGCCAGTCACACTGGGCAGGATCATGTACAGAACATAAATTTTCATGCTAATGTCCAAGTTCTGTGTGTTGATTTTGATAGACTGGATATGCTAGCCATTCACTGAAAAGACATGGCTCTAAAGTCCACCTGCCTTTCATCTCTGACTGCTCTAGGGATGTAGCACCTAGACCATAGGTTTTCAACTTGGCCTGAGAATCACTTCAGCTACTTATTATATATGTGTGTGTGCGTACACATATACCTATGTATATACATATCTGTTTATATATATAAAGAATATATATATATATATATATATATATATTCTTTACATAAGACCAATCAAACCAGAATCTTTCAGCTGGGACTTGTGCATTGAACATAGACCGTCTTAGCTTTTCCTCTCTAATTCACAGGAGAGCATTTAACATTCAGTTCAGTCCAATCGCTCAGTTGTGTCTGACTCTTTGAGACCCCATGGACTGCAGCACTCCAGGCTTCCCTGTCCATCACCAACTCCCAGAGCTTGCTCAAACTCATGTCCATCGAGTCAGTGATACCATCCAACCATCTCATCCTCGGTCATTCCCTTCTCTTTCTGCCTTCAATCTTTCCCGGCATCAGGGTCTTTTCAAATGAGTCAGTTCTTCACATCAGGTGGCCAAAGTATTGGGGTTTCAGCTTCAGCATCAGTCCTTCCAACGAATATTCAGGATTGATTTTCTGTAAGATTGACTGGTTTGATCTCCTTGCAGTCCAAGGGACTCTCAAGAATCTTCTCCAACACCACAGTTCAAAAGGGTCAATTCTTCAGTGCTCAGCTTTTTTTTATAATCCAACTCTCACATCCATACATGACTAATGGAAAAGCCATAGCTTTGACTAGGTGGACCTTTGTTAGTCAAGTAATGTCTCTGCTTTTTAACATGCTGTCTAGGTTGGTCATGACTTTCCTTCTAAGGAGCAAGTGTCTTTTAATTTCATGGCTACAGTCACCATCTACAGTGATTTTGGAGCCAAAAAAGATAAAGTCTCTCACTATTTTCCACTGTTTCCCCACCTATTTGCCATGAAGTGATGGGACCAGTTGTCATGATCTTAGTTTTTGAATGTTGAGTTTTAAGCAAACTTTTTCACTTTCTTCTTTCAGTTTCATCAAGAGGCTTTTTTGTTCTTTGCTTTCTGCCATAAGGGTGGTGTCATCTCCATATCTGAGGTTACTGATGTTTCTCCTGGCAAACTTGATTTCAGGTTGTGCTTCATCTAGCCTGGCATTTCACATGATGTACTCTGTATATAAGTTAAATAAGCAGGGTGACAATATATAGCCTTGTCATACTCCTTTCCCAATTTGGAACCAGTCTATTATTCCATGTCTGGTTCCAACTGTTGCTTCTTGACCTCCATACAGATTTCTCATGAGGCAGATAAGGTGATCTGGTATTCCCATCTCTAAGAATTTTCCACAATTTGTTGTGATCCACACAGTCAAAGACTTTGGCATAGCCAGTAAAGCAGATGTTTTTCTGGAACTCTCTTGCTTTTACTATGATCCAATGGATTCAACATTTAACATTAGCATGTACTCAATGACCTATTCCCTCATTCATTCAACACATTTACTGAATATTTGTGCTCTAAGCATTTCTAAGTGCTAGGGATACTAGAGAACAGAAAAAATGCTCAATTCCTATCAATATTCTAATGGAGGAGACAGACAGATGGTATCAGGTAGTGATGAGTGCTATAAAAATAAGACATGGTAACAGTTTGGAAGCTCCCCTGGAAAAGGGAATGGCTACCCACTTCCAGTGTTATTGCCTGGAGAATTCCATAGATAGAGGAATCTGGCGGCCTATAGTTAGTTCATGGGGCCAAAAAGAGTCAGACGTGACTAGTGACTAACACTTTCACATATTTTTTTCAAGGGTAGACAAGCCACATAATGCATCAAACACGACACATTGAGAGTAATTATTTATAATTATGTTAAGAGAATGCAAATGAAACCAGGACTGTCCTGGATAAAGATATATTGTCACTCTGGGTAAGATGTTAAAAAACATAGTTTGAGTAAGTAATGAGGGCCTTTTAAAAAATGATATGCCATTCAGAAAGGCATTTGCTTCAAGAGAAACATCTAAGCAGAAGCCTGAGGAAGATACAGTCGCTAGCCATGAGGATATTAGGGGAAGAGCATTTCAGGTAGATGGAATAGCATCTGAGGTAGAGGCAAGCTTGACATGTTAGGGAAAAAACATCTATAAATCTAAGCTAATTTACAGTTCTTATTATCTAACTTTGTTAATGAAGACCCCATTTGGGGAAGCTGAGAAATTAATTTGAGTCTAAAGAAACAACTGACATTTGTATGGGTTCTATGGGTTTAGAGGAAGAAAAATAGCCAAGTCAAGTCAAGCATATTACAATATGAAAAACAAACAAATTTATTAAAAAAAAAAAATTGAGGGACTTCCCTAGTAGTCCAGTGGCTAAGACTCCACATTCCTAATGCAGGGGTCCTGGGGTTTGATTCCTGGTCAGGGAACTAGATACCACATGCCACAACTAAGGGTTCAAATGCCACAACTAAAGATCCTGTATGCCGCAACTAAGACCCAGTGCAGCAGCCAAATAAATAAATATTAAAAAAAAAAAAAATTGGCACAGGTGCATACAAGTTTCTAGCAATGTAAGCCAAAGTCTGGTTTTAAAACAAAAACCTATAGTATCAATTAGCGTTCCCATTATTTATTGACTTCTTGCCTACAAACTTTTAAAAAGCAGCTGTCTTTTATTTTCAAATGCAAAGCAGATGGAAATTTACCAGGAAATCTATATTAAACAAAAGAAAACATTTGCAACATTATTAACTGAATTCTTTTGACTCTATCACCTACCTGAGACTCTGACTTTTATTTTTCACTTTCTAAAGACTTCACTTAATTGGAAATGAAGGCTCTGAATTGGTTATTTCTCCATCAGTGTGTTTACACTGAAATGAAGGAAACCTCTTGGTTTCAGAGTTATGTAAAGTCATCAAAAAACATCAAAATGTTTCTTTGGTTAAAAAGAATCTTCTACAGACGTGAAATCAATGTGACCGTAAGAGAAAAGGAAACCGAAACTGTTTATCAGGCTTCAAAGTTAAAAGCCAGGAAACTGTAACAGCATCAACAAAATCCTGTATGTGGACCCATTGGTAAAAAAAATAAGTGGGCTAATTGCATATGTAAGTGACCTAGAAAAGGAGTGTTGATTGACAATTAATTTTATTCATTCTTCTATTTTGTTGAATGCCTGCCACAAATAGTTGCTGGGTGTGTAATGGTGAGCAGAACAGACATGATTCCTGCCTTCATATAGGATATGGAAGATGACAGATATTATTTGAATAATCACTCAAATCAATCTAAAATTACAAACTTTACTAAATGCTTTGAAGAACAGCAGGGTGTCATCACTGAGACCTACCTAGGCTGGGGGAGCCAGGGAAGGCTTCACTGATGAAGAAACATTTGACTGAGCTCTGAAGATTAAGGAAGCATTAACTAGCTCAGAGCGAGTTGAGTGGGAGAAATGAACAGAGGTCAGGAGATGGGAACTGCAAGTGCAAAGCCAAAATTGTGAAGGTGTGGCATGCGAAGACAGCAGGTATGTCTAGAAAGTAGAAAGTGAGGAGAGTAGCTAGAGATGTTGTGGGGATATAGACCTTCAGGCTTGATTAAGAATTCAGCAGAAAAATAGGCAGTCACTTCAGTGTTTAAATTATAAAAATGATGTGACCATAGTTTATTTTTAAAAGTCAGCTCTGGGGTCAGGAGAACTTCCACTTCCAGTAATAGATTAGGTAATTCAGGTTAGCCCTCTTACCCAGACAACCCACAAAGTTGGAAAAAAAATTTTGTTTTAATTATTCCAAGAGCTAACATAAAGAATTATGGTAATTAGACCTGAGAGAAGAAGACTCAGAGGTGAGCAGAACGTTTCAAGCCACTTTTCCCAAAGAGGTGGTTGAGAAGCTGAAGAGAACTTTTGACAGCCTAGCAGGGATCGAGGTATAAAAACTGAAGTTCAGGGAAGGTCAAGAGGAAAGACGCCAGGTTTGGGGTTGGGACCCAAAGGACTACATGGGGAGTGAGGGTAAACCAGAAATAGACCAGCCCTCCTAGCTTCAAATCCTCTCAGGTTCTGCAATTGGATTAAAATGATCTAGGATTGCTAGTGGCCTTAACCTCTTGCCAGAAGCAAACATAAATCCTCCTTGGAGAAAGATAATATTATTGTAGGCCTCAAACTATTTTTACAATTATCTAAATGCAATATCTGGCACTCAATTAAAAGCAACCAGATAAGCATTCCAAACTAATGGGATATGTCAAAGGACACAGAAGCCAGATTTAAAGGTTCTCCTACTGGCCAAAACAGGGCAATTTGAATTCTAAAAATAATGATGGCATTTCATTATAATATATTGAATGAAAAAGAATCCATGAGTCAATCAAAACACTCAAAAAAAGAAAAAAAAAGGAGGGAGTGAAGGCAGGGTACAGAGGAGGAGGGAAAGCTCTTCTTTACAGAAGGGTTCCAGGTAATAAATGTAGATGGATTGACAGGATTAGAAAATCATCATTTCATAACAACTAATATAATAATTGACAAGGAAAGATCATCAATGGATGTTAACACTACTGGGTGAAAGGTTGGAAGATAAAACATTCACATAGTCTCAAGTATCTCCTTGTACATTGATAGAAAGAAAAAGTCAAAGTGTTAGTCGCTCAGCTGTGTCCAACTCTTTTTGACTACATGGACTGTAGCCACTAGGCTCCTCTGTCCATGGAATTCTCCAGACGGGAATACTGGAGTGGATTTCCATTCCCTTCTCTAGGGGACCTTTCTGACCTAGGGATCAAACTTCGGTCTCCTGCATTGCAGGCAGATTCTTTACTGTCTGAGCCACCGGGGAAGCCCAAACATTACTCATTAATAACTAAAGGAAAGATGGGATTTCCCTGATGGTCCTGTGGTTAAGAATCTGCCTTGCAATGCAGAAGAGTTGGGTTCTAAACTTGGGTTCCCTTGTTGGGAAACTAAGATTCCTCATGCTTCGGAGCAGCACACTCCACACCTATAGAGTCCACACAAGGCAACAAAAGATCCCAGATGACGTAACTAAGACCTAATGCAGCCAAATAAATAGTTTTTAAAAATAAGTAAAGAAGTAATCTGACCATTAAAGAAATCACACACCAGCTTAACCCAATGGTCAAACTTAAATGACTGCTAACAGACATTATAAACCTTCTGATATGATGAACAAAAGAAGACAAACCATCATCTATGCAGTATTCTTGTCAAATATATTGAACTTTGATTACTGTGTAAGGCATGTGTTTGGAGCTTTAGATGAATGAGACCTTAAAATAAAACTTTGTCTTCTCTGAATTCAAGTTTATAAATAGTTCATGAGATAAGCCATCCATGAAAATTATAAGAATTACTTTCTTTGCCGAGGGTAAAACAGCAATATCACAAAGATCCTCTGCAAATGCCCAACTGATCATCCAAGACTCTAGCTCTCTCCTATATGAACTTATCAATAGAAAGTGTTAACACTCTGAAAGCAGTGCTTTAATGAAGACAGAGTTTGATATGGAAATCTCTAGTTCACCTACTGAGCTATATGGCAATTTAACTGAACAAAAAATTAGAGATTCTATTATGCCTTGGCAACTGGCTGGGCGCTGAACATATTTCTCAAAAGGCAAACTCTCCTCTGGGAGATGTGTCTTTTTTAAACTGCTGGTAGTCATTTCAAGTTTAGTGAAAGACTTTTCAGTCTTTTCTGGAGAGTGCATTTTGACTGGAATGTGCAGGCATTTGAGCACCCAAGGAGTTAAAAGAGGAACTGCCCTAGAAACAATAGAATGAAGGAAGTGCATGATGGAATTTCAGTCCTTCTTAAGAATGTGTGGGAGGGTTGAGGGAGGTAGTTGTAGAATAGTTTGGTTTTGTTTTTTAGAGAGAAGAGGATTGGTTAGTTACTTGGTTAAGGAGAAAGAAAGGAATATAAAGAAGAGAAGGACATTACAGAAATGTCAGCATACCTTCCCACAGCTACCAGGGGCCTGGATGGGAAGTGGGAGTATGGCAGGTGGAGGAAACAATTTCTAGAACATAAATGTCTTAATCTAAGCATGAGAGAATAATCACACAAATAGTGGGACACTCTGCAGAACTCATTAAAGAATAGCAGTGTTATGAGAGGAAAAGAAAACAAAAACAGCAGAACTATTCTAGGTTAAAGGAAACTAAAGGCCATGTCTGAGCTTTATATAGACATTGGATATTAAAAAATGCTGCAAAGAATATTATTCAGACAGTTGAATATGTAATGAATATTAGATATGTTATTAATCAAACTTCTTGAGAGTGGTAAGAGAGGTATTGTGATTATGTAGAAGAATGTCCTTGTTCTTAAGAGACAGAAATACATGTTGAAATATTTACGGGATGAAGCATCATGACATCAAATGGCTCAGGCAAAAAAAAAAAAAAAATGTATACATATATGCAGTCCTCATCTTGCCTGGTAGTGTAAAACTCAAAAATGACCACGTTAAAAAAAAAAAGACTGGTGGCATAGTGGATAAAAATCCACCGGCCAATGCAAAGGGACATGGGTGTGATCCCCGGTCCAGGATTATTCCACATGCCATACAGCAACTAAGCCCATGTGCCGTGACTACTGAAGGCCACATACCCTAGAACCGTGCTCTGCCACAAAAGAAGCCACTGCAGTGAGAAGCCCTCACACTGCAATGAAGAGTAGCCCATGCTCACTGCAACTAGAGAAAGCCTGCACAGTGCAACCAAAAATAAAAACAATAAAAAAATAAATGACTGTGTAAAGTGAAACTGTGCACAATTATTTTTAATGATCAGTGGGAGAAATTATCACTGTTCTATGACCTTTAAACAGTTATATCAAAACACTATAAACTCTTATGTTCAGTTATAAATGTAGGAAAAGAAAAATTAGTAAAACTAATTTTTGTTTTGGAGAAGGAAATCGCAACCCACTCCAGCACTCTTGCCTGGAAAATCCCATGGACAAAGGAGCCTGGTATGCTACAGTCCATGGGGTCACAAAGAGTCAACATGACTGAGCGACTTCACTTTCAATTTTTGTTTAGTATGATATCATTCAGTTGCTAAGTCGTGTCTAACTCTGCAACCCCATGAACTGCAGCACACCAGGCTCCTCTGTCCACTACTATCTCCTGGAGTTTGCTCAAATTCATATCCACTGAGCTGGTGATGATATCTAACCATCTTAGCCTCTGCTGCCCCCTTCTCCTTTCGCCTTCAATCTTTTCCAGCATCAGGGTCTTTTCCAATAAGATGGCTCTTTGCATCAGGTGGCCAAAGTTATTGGAGCTTCAGCTTCAGCATCAGTCCTTCCAATTAATATTTAGGGTTGATTTCCTTTAGGATTGACTATTTGATCTCCTTGCAGTCCAAGAGATTCTCAAGAGTCTTCTCCAACACCACAGTTCAAAAGCATCAATTCTTTGGCATTTAGTCTTCTTTATGGACCAACTCTCATTATCCATACATGACTACTGGAAAAACCATAGCTTTGACTGTACAGACCTTTGTTGGCAAAGTGATGTCTCTACTTTTTAATATGCCGTCTATGTTTGTCACAGCTTTCCTTTCCAGGGGCAAGTATCTCTTAATTTCATGGCTGCAGTCACCATCCACAGTGATTCGAGAGCCCAAGAAAATAAAATCTGTCACTGCTTCCACTTTTTCCCCTTCTATCTGCCATGAAGTGGTACTGTAGTTTAAAACACTAGAAATATCGAGGATTAAAGTATTTTATTTCTTCATAAAAAACTGAAGAGTACTTTGAACAGTTCTTCTGATCATGTAACTATATGGAATCTTCTCTATGCCTTTCAAGTTGTCATACTCCGAAGTTTGAGTCAGCTTGCCGCCTTTCATCCCTTACACTTACAATGTTGTGAAATATCTCCAAATGCTCCTATAATGTGAAGTTTTTGATAATGTCACTTCCCTGGGACATCGTCATCCTTTGTATCACAACCACTTTCCTCATTAATCTTGATAGATTTGCCTTCACTGAGTTCCTCTGGCTGCATTTCCAGAGCATATCTAATGGTAGCAGTGTCAATATTCCCAGTTAAGTCTTGCATAACTCCATATATGTTTGATTTGAATTTCACTTTCAGCATTATTATTTTTAATTTCTTTCCTGCATTTTCATCTTTTTTGGTCAATACCCTTTTTATAAAATGTCATGTGAATGTATCACTGAGAGGCAAGGAAGCAATACAATTGTACGCTGTGCTATCTCTGCATGAACTGAGTAACAGATGTGTAGTGACCATTCTAACAGATTTGAAAGACGTGTCATGATTGGTCACTGTCACTGGGCATTACAAGCATCTGTTAATTATGTAGCTATTTGAAGACTGAAGCTCTGGCAGTGAAGTTTGTACTTTACACAATTACAGTTAGTATACCATGGTGGAGGAGCCTGGTAGGCTGTAGTCCATGGGGTCGCTAAGAGTCGGACACGACTGAGTGATTTCCCTTTCACTTTTCACTTTCATGCATTGGAGAAGGAAATGGCAACCCACTCCAGTGTTCTTGCCTGGAGAATCCCAAGGACGGGGGAGCCTGGTGGGCTTCCGTCTATGAGGTCGCACAGAGCGGACACAACTGAAGCAACTTAGCAGCAGCAGCATACCATGGTACTTGAAATTTGAATCATGTCATTGTGTAACTGCCTCTCTCTGTGTGTGTACACCTATTTATGTGTGTGAGTCTCAATAAAAGATACATAGATACCCATTGCACTATTCTGGCAGCTTTCTGTAATTTTGTCATAATAAAAGTTGGAGCAAGACAGGGGGAAAGAAGCAGGTCGTGGAGGAAACAACGAAATAAAAAAATGTAGAGAAACAATAGGCAACAAAAACAGACCAACAGGGAATCCAGAGAATGGAAAAGGCTGTGGAATTAGGCTGCTTCAGTTTGAATCCCACTTTACCCATCAGCTGTATGATCTGGGACAAGTTATGTATGCTCTGAATTGATTTCCTCTTAAAAAAATGGAGTTAAAAATGCTACCTACTTCACCTGGTAATATGATGACTAAATAAGTTGTATATGGACTTCCCAGTTGGTCCAGTGGTTAAGAATCTGCCTGCCAATGCAGGGGACACAGGTTTGACCCATGGACTGGGAAGAATCCACATGCCTTGGATCAGCTGGGCCTGTGGGCCACAACCACTGCCCCTGCGCACCCTAGACATAGGCATGGCAACAAGAGATGCCACCACATTGAGAAGCCAGCACACAGCCAGTAGAGAAAGCCCAAAGTGAAGTGAAAGTGAAGCCGCTCAGTCGTGTCCAACTCTTTGTGACCCCATGGACTGTAGCCTACCGGGTTCCTCTGTCCATGGAATTTTCCAGGCAAGAGTACTGGAGTGGGGTGCCATTTTCAGAGAAAGCCCAAGCGCAGTCATAAAGACCCAGTGCAGCCAAAAATAAAGAAATACATACATTTTTAAAAGTAAATAAATAGGTTACATATATAAAGTACTTAGCACAATAGTGATACACAGTAATTACTTTGTAAGTATAAGCTATTGCAGGTTTGTTAATCTAGGGGAGACTTTAATACATCCAGATACCATAGGAATCCAGATTGAAGAAGGGATAATGGATATGGTTCCTAAGAAGGTGAGAGGGAATGAGATCTGAAGAAGAAACAGAGGCACTGGTCTTGGGCCAAAGTATGAATACCTCTATTTTAACAGAAGGGACAGAGAATACCATGGGTGCCCATGTAAGTTGGGTGGTAAATATGCTAGGGAGAAGGTGTTACAGTATAATGACTTCTGTTTTCTCTAAGAAATAAAAGATAAGATATTTTCTGAGAGTGAGCAGCAAGGCAGGAGTTTAGAGATTGAAGAGAGTGGAGAAGATCTGAAATGGCCTTTGCAGAGAATAAGAGAGCCAATTGGCCAAAGAAATATAACAGCATTGTTAGCAGTGAGGGCCCAGAGCTCAGTTCAGTTCAGTTGCTCAGTCGTGTCCGACTTTTCGCAACCCCATGGACCACAGCACGCCAGGTCTCCCTGTCCATCACCAACTCCCAGAGTTAAGGAGACAAGGGAATTTCAGGTATTGGCAAGAGGATTACTGAAAGTACAAACCATGAAATCTAACCTGGGAAGGAGGGAGGCAGGACAAGTCCTGTGGTGAAAGTGAAGGGAACCATGGAACAAGGAAAGGTCCCCTTAAGATCAAGGAATGGGCCCAGTGAAAATTGTTTAACAAACAAACTAGCCATTTCCTAAATTAGGGAGCAGTGCTGTATGTAAACAGGATGTTCAGTAGGGGCTCTTTCTGTTTTCCTTTTGGCTGAAGCCCTAAAGATCGAGAAGAAAACAATAGGTGCTATAATGAGGGGCTATATCACCAACGCAGGACTTGTAAAGGGGGGTCAAACTGGTCTTGTGACCTTAAATCCACTCAACTGGAGTATGTATAAGCACAGGGGTTGAAAAATTGGGAGACATTTTCTTTTAAGAATTGGAATACCTTGGCTCTTTCTTCTCCCCTCTCGTAGGCAAAGGGAATGGTTCTCCTCTCTTCTCAAACCAAGTGAGAGAGAGAATTTAAGAAAGCACCTGAAGAGCTTACAACATGCCTCCTTCAGTTTGTAGAGTGTAAGGACTGGTAAGAGAAGCTCTGGCCAAATGGGAGGTGGTGGGGGCCATTGGGCTGTACTGGGAGCCCATCTCCCAGCAGTGGGCCAGAGGTGGGGGAGTATTGTTCCTGGACCAGATGTGGGCCTGTGGGAAGAGGCAGTCTGGAGCTATCTCAGATTTCAAGATGGGCTAGAGGGAGTGGCCACCAGATGGCCTGGGGGTGAGGAAGGAATTGTAGGAAGCCAGTAGGAGGCAAGAGACATTGCTTTCACACTTTAGTGTGATAGTGCTGAGGAGGTCCACAGTGTGGCTGTGGGAGGGGCTGGCTTGAAAGGCCTGGACTAGAAGGTCACTGAGGGTGAAGAGGTTAAGATAGGAAAGGTCTGGTTGTTAGCTGAGTCTTCTTTGTGGACGATGACGCATCCACAATGTTGGCAAAGATTGGGGTAGAAAGACTGCAAGCCATATATGCCCAAGGCCAGAGGTTCTCAGACTTGAGGGCACCATTTAGAAGATACAGAGGTGGGCTTATTGAAATAAGATAGAGACTGGATATCTGTTTATTTTTACCAAGTTCCCAGGTGATCTGGAATATCTAGCAGAGTCTGACAACCACTGCCCAAAATTTAGTGCAAAGAACAGAAAATTGTTCAGTACATAACAGTTTCTACCAGAAGAAAGGAAGAGAAGGCAATTTACCTAACAGAGGCCCTTAGAAGCAATTTTTTGTTAAAAAAGGGTAGGAAAGTAGTGGTCTACTTCCACTTCCACTTCCAACATTAGCCTTCCAATGCATTACCCATAACTATCACTTTTCTTTCCTCCTCCCTTCCCTCTCCCTGTCTTCCTTCCTGTGAACATGAGCATTTTGGGATGAATTATGTCTCCTCAAAAAAAAAAAAAAAAAAAAAGATGGGTTGAAGTCTTTATCCCTAGTAAGTTAGGCTGTGAACTTAATTGGAAATAGGACCACAAAAATTTGGAAATAGATATAATTAGTTAAGATGAGATCATACTGGAGAAGGGTGGGCCCTAATTCAATACAATAGTGTCCTTGAAAGATACAGCCACAGGCAAACCCAGAACGCACTTAGTGATGAAGGCAGAGACTAGTTATGCAGCTATAATCCAATAAATGCCAAAGGTCACTAGCCAACCACTGGAAGCTAGAAAGAAGCAAAGAAGACTTCCTCTGCAGGTTTCAGAAGAGAGCAGGGTCCTGCTGACATCTTGATTTGGGGCTCCTAGCCTTCAAAACTGGGAGACAATACATCTCTGTTGTTTTAAGCCACCCATTTGTGGTACTTTGTTATGATCACCCTCGGACACTACTACAATAATGAATACAATGAGATAGTCCTTTCTTGATGCACCATAAATCATCTATCTCTATTACATTCTGCCCATTTTGCATCCCTGTCTCCTTTTCATTGAACTTCCCTTGTAGCTCTGTGAGTCAAGAATCTGCCTGTGATTCAAGAAACCCAGGTTCAATTCCTGTGTTGGGAGATCCCCTGGAGAAGGAAATGGCAACCCACTTCAGTATTCTTGCCTGGGAAAACCCATGGATAAAGGAGCCTGACTGGCTATAGTGCACTGGATTGCACGAGTCAGACATGACTGAGAGACACCACCACCACCACCATGGTCTCTCTCAGGACACTGAGAACTCATGTGTAAGTCAAAGGATGTCCTAAGAACAAGAAAAAGTTCGCTACTTGACACGCTTAAGCTGAAATACAATACACTTTGTGTTCTTGATGAAACAGTCAGCCTCCACACTGGCTTCTGCACTTAGTATTGACAAATGAGTCATTTCATGTAAGAAGGGTAGCTTATGTGAGTAGGTGGGTGTTAAAGTTATTTTGAAAAAAGGAAAAGAAGCCTGTAAAATATACCTGCATGCAATTCTCACAAGAAAGAGTTCCCATGAGGAATCTTAAAACATAGTCTAAACCAAAGCGTTGAGAAAAGTTCTCAGCAATCATACATAATGGGCTCCACTTCCAAAAATCCTCCCACTTTCTCTAATTTTGATAGCTATTCTCTCCTTCGCAACACTGAAAGAAAGTCTTGGGCCACTGAATGGCTCGAGAGGCCACACTTACTGACTAAAAAAAAGAGAAAGAGCCTGATTTATTTAGCAAAGACTACAGAAACTAAGCAGAAGTAAGGGTACCACTCAGAGCAGGAACAGAGAGAGACAGCTAATCTCATTCAGCTATCTCCAACCTCCCACGATCATGCCTCTGACATGTCAGATCAATATGTATCTTGTGGCCCAGAAATGCTACTTCTAGAAATTTCACTTACAGGAAAAAAAAAAAAAAAATGAAGGGTCACAGAAAGGACTAGGGTGGCATATGGAGAGAGGAAGGAGCCAGTGGTTACTAGCTGAGTTCAGCGATAGTCTCCCAAGACTTATGTCTAGAAGAGAAATAAGATGCTAAGTCTCCTATATAACATCAGAACCTTGAACATGGACTGTATAAGGGGACAGTTCAGTTCAGTCGCTCAGTCGTGTCTGACTCTTTGCAACCCCATGAATCGCAGCACGCCAGGCCTCCCTGTCCATCACCAACTCCCGGAGTTCACTCAGACTCATGTCCATCGAGTCAGTGATGCCATCCAGCCATCTCATCCTCTGTCGTCCCCTTCTCCTCCTGCCCCCAATCCCTCCCAGCATCAGAGTCTTTTCCAATGAGTCAACTCTTCAGATGACGTTGCCAAAATACTGGAGTTTCAGCTTTAGGATCATTCCCTCCAAAGAAATCCCAGGGCTGATCTCCTTCAGAATGGACTGGTTGGATCTCCTTGCAGTCCAAGGGACTCTCAAGAGTCTTCTCCAACACCACAGTTCAAAAGCATCAATTCTTCGGCACTCAGCTTTCTTCACAGTCCAACTCTCACATCCATACATGACCACAGGAAAAACCATAGCCTTGACTAGACGAACCTTTGTTGGCAAAGCAATGTCTCTGCTTTTGAATATGCTATCTAGGTTGGTCATAACTTTCCTTCCAAGGAGTAAGCGTCTTTTAATTTCATGGCTGGAGTCACCATCTGTAGTGATTTTGGAGCCCCCAAAAATAAAGTCTGACACTGTTTCCACTGTTTCCCCATCTATTTCCCATGAAGTGATGGGACCAGATGCCATGATCTTCGTTTTCTGAATGTTGAGCTTTAAGCCAACTTTTTCACTCTCCTCTTTCACCTTCATCAAGAGGCTTTTTAGTTCCTCTTCACTTTCTGCCATAAGGGTGGTGTCATCTGCATATCTGAGGTTATTGATATTTCTCCCGGCAATCTTGATTCCAGCTTGTGCTTCTTCCAGCCCAGCGTTTCTCATGATGTACTCTGCACATAAGTTAAATAAACAGGGTGACAATATACAGCCTTGACGTACTCCTTTTCCTATTTGGAACCAATCTGTTGTTCCATGTCCAGTTCTAAGTGTTGCTGCCTGACCTGCATACAGACTTCTCAAGAGGCAGGTCAGATGGTCTGGTATTCCCATCTCTTTCAGAATTTTCTGTAGTTTATTGTGATCCACACAGTCAAAGGCTTGTATAAGGGGACAGGGTATGTTAAAAGGGCATCTGGGCCAGAGATGCCTGCTCCCCCACTTTGACTGCACGTACATGGTTCCAAAGTTCCCTCTCAAGTCATAATTTAGCCTTATGTATGATATTTTTGGAGAAGGCAATGGCAACCCACTCCAGTGCTCTTGCCTGGAAAATCGCATGGATGGAGGAGCCTGGTAGGCTGCAGTCCATGGGGTCACTAAGAGTCAGACACGACTGAGCGACTTCACTCTCACTTTTCACTTTCCTGCATTGGAGAAGGAAATGGCAACCCACTCCAGTGTTCTTGCCTGGAGAATCCCAGGGACGGGGGAGCCTCGTGGGCTGCTGTCTATGGGGTCACACAGAGTCAGACACGACTGAAGTGACTTAGCAGCAGCAGCAGCAGCTGCATGATATTTTCACTTAGATGTCCCACAGTTATCCGAAGCTCTCCACACCTAAAAACTTAGTTCATCTCCATCCCATATCCCTTCCCCAAATCAGTCTCTTCCTCTTGAATTTCCTTTTTATGTGCTCTCTGAATCTCCCCCAAGAGTTATCTGCTTGTACTGTCTCAAATTACTCAGCTCTGTCATGCTCTCCAAATGACCTAGTTAAGGCCTCCAGTACCTTGATGTTGGCCAATCTAATAGTCACTTTATTCTCCTTACACTTCTCAGTGGCTTTTGAGCTGCACACTTCTCAGCTGACCATTTTCTTCTCTTGACCTCTGGTACATTGTACCTCTTGATTTCCTTTCTATTTCCTTTCTCCATTCCTTCTCTATCTTCTTAACCTCTCCTCTTCAATCTGTAAAATACAGAGTCCCACTAACATATCATTAAATACTGTTAATATACACTGATCAACCATATATCCAGTAGGCTGTAGATGGTACAAATAATTACTTACTTGCCATTTCTCTCTCAATCTCTCTCAGGCATCTCAAACACAACATCAGTTCAGTTCAGTCGCTCAGTTGTGTCCAACTCTTTGCAACCCCATGAACCGCAGCACGCCAGGCCTCCCTGTCCATCACCAATTTCCGGAGTTTACCCAAACTCATGTCCATGGAGTTGGTGAAGCCATCCAACCATCTCATCCTCTGTCGTCCCCTTCTCCTCTCCCCTTCAATCTTTCCCAGAGTCAGGGTTTTTTCAAGTGAGTCAGCTCTTTGCATCAGGTGGCCAAAGTATTGGAGTTTCAGCTTCAACATCAGTCCTTCCAATGAACACCCAGGACCGATCTCCTTTAGGATGGACTAGTTGGATCTCCTTGCCCAATATAGCCCCAGTCAAACTCCTGATTCTCTTTCAATATCTCCCAGTTCAACCTGTCCTCCTCCAGTCTTCCCAACTCAGTCAATGGTATATTCAATTTCATGTAATTGTGGCAGCCAGAAGCCTCTCCCTTTCCCTTGTCCCCTACATCTAATCCATGGTTTCTAAGCTCTATGGTTTCTACCTTCACAAAAAATCTTACATGAATTTCTCTATATTCCTCTTCTACCACTTTGGTCTAAACTAACACCTAGCCTCGAGACTGACTTCTCTGACACATCTCTTACCACCTTCACCCCAACCTGCATCTCTTCACCCAGTTAGAAAGTGAAATTTCAAGGACTTCTTACTACAACCTACAAGGCCATGGATAATGTGGCTTTCGCTAGCCTCTCCAGGCTCATCTTATTCCGTTCTCTCCTTCGCCCACAGAGCTTAAACTTCTTGTCCTTTCAGTTCCTGGGACCAGCCCAGCTCTTTCCCACCTCAGGGCTTTTGCATAAACTGTTCCCTTTTCCTTGAACACTTTCAGCCTACTCCTTTTATGCGTATTACCTTTGCCTAATTACACTTGACATTAGGTAAAAATAATTGACACATATTAATAGTAGACTTTTAGTAAGTATTTCCTGATTGAGGACAACAAATAGATCTGACTAGAAAAGTCTACCAACAATCCATTGGCCAGTAAGTAGGACAAGGGGAAAGTACTTACTCTATGCCATAAAATATCTGTTAGGAAAATAGAATGAAGTTCATAAGGATATCAAAGACTGGTGCTTCTTTTCCTTAAGGATTCTAAAATCTCACTGGACACATAAAGAAGTAATCAAAGTATTGAAAGACTAATGTTTAGCTAGCATGAGACACTTTAAATTCTTTCAGAAAAAGGTAGGGTGTAAATCACAAATAATACTAAAGCAGCAGCAGTGTAGAAAGATAACTAATTGCCAAATGATTAGCATAGATTTGTGGTTCCCAACATTTTCATCACCACATCTGTGCTTCATTATGATTTTCCTTTGTTATTTAAAAAAGAAAAGTGTCTAATAAGCACATTACACTTACATATGCAATAATATGCTTTTCCACTTTCACTCACTTAATTCCTTAGTTAGACATATGTAATCCCTAAATGGAAAATCCCATAGACAGAGGAGCCTGGTAGGCTACAGTCCACGGGGTCTCAAAGAGTCAGACAAGACTGAGCGACTTCACTCACTTAATCCCTAAATGGGGCTTCCCAGGTGGCGATAGTGGTAAAGAACCCACTGGCCAATGCAGGAGACATAAGAAATGCAGGTTCAATCCCTGAGTCGGGAAGATCCCCTAGAGGAGGGCATGGCAACCCATTCCAGCATTCTTGCTGGGAGAATCCCATAGACAGAGGAGCCTGGCAGCCTATGGTCCATAGGGTCACAAAGAGTCGGACATGACTAAAGCAGCTTGGCACACACACAATCCCTAATTAGAGCACTTAATCAGCATGCTATAAAAAATGCAAGCCAAAAGTAGAGCCAGGTAGCTTTTATTACTGAATAAATTTTCACTAAACTTTTTGAAATATTTAAAATAGCTTGCAAAACTCCTTTTAGGTATTCCATTCAAAACTTTAGCCTATGTATTTTGTTAAGAAAATAATACAAATTGGATTGAAAAGTTGTGGTATATATACACAATGGAATATTACTAAGCTATAAAAAGGAACATATCTGACTCAGTACTAATGAGGTGGATGAACCTGGAGTTTATATAGAGAGTGAAGTAAGTCAGAAAGAGACAAATACTGTATATTAATGCATATATATGGAATCTAGATATATGGTATACAGAGAGCCTATGTGCAGGACAGCAAAAGAGACACAGACATAAAGAACAGACTTTTGGACTCAGTGGGAGAAGGTGAGGGTGGAATGATTTGAGAGAATAGCATTGAAATATGTACATTACCATATGTGAAATAGATAACCAGTGTGAGTTTGATGTATGGCCATGCAGGGCACCCAAAGCTAGTGCTCTGTGACAACCTGGAGGGATAGAGTGGGGAGGGATGGCGAATCAGGATGTAGGGGACACATGTACACCCATGGCCAATTCATATTAATATATGGTTTTTTTCATTAATGTATGGCAAAACCCGCCACAATATTTATATAGTTAAAATAAATTAAAAAAAAAAAAAGAAAGTAATACTCACTATACCTGGCGTTTTTCTCATAAAAGTTTCCCTGTGCTCTTTGGTGATTAGTAACTGTAAAGTGAATCAGATTCTTTGAGAGAGAGAAACTTATCATTGTGGTATTTTGATAATAAGGTAATCAAGGTTTAGATAGCCTCAGATCAGATCAGATCAGTCGCTCAGTCATGTCCAATTCTTTGCAACCCCATGAATCGCAGCACGCCAGGCCTCCCTGTCCATTACCAACTCCCGGAGTTCACTCAGACTCATGTCCATCGAGTCAGTGATGCCATCCAGCCATCTCATCCTCTGTTGTCCCCTTCTCCTCCTGCCCCCAATCCCTCCCAGCATCAGAGTCTTTTCCAATGAGTCAACTCTTCCCATGAGGTGGCCAAAGTACTGGAGTTTCAGCTTCAGCATCATTCCCTCCAAAGAAATCCCAGGGCTGATCTCCTTCAGAATGGACTGGTTGGATCTCCTTGCAGTCCAAGGGACTCTCAAGAGTCTTCTCCAACACCACAGTTCAAAAGCATCAATTCTTCAGCACTCAGCCTTCTTCACAGTCCAACTCTCACATCCATACATGACCACAGGAAAAACCATAGCTTTGACTAGACAAACCTTTGTTGGCCCAGTAATGTCTCTGATTTTGAATGTGCTATCTAGGTTGGTCATAACTTTCCTTCCAAGGAGTATGCGTCTTAATTTCATGGCTGCAGTCACCATCTGCAGTGATTTTGGAGCCCAGAAAAATAAAGTCTGACACTGTTTCCACTGTTTCCCCATCTATTTCCCATGAAGTGGTGGGACCAGATGCCATGATCTTCGTTTTCTGAATGTTGAGCTTTAAGCCAACTTTTTCACTCTCCTCTTTCACTTTCATCAAGAGGCTTTTGAGTTCCTCTTCACTTTCTGCCATAAGGGTGGTGTCATCTGCATATCTGAGGTTATTGATATTTCTCCCAGCAATCTTGATTCCAGCTTGTGTTTCTTCCAGCCCAGCGTTTCTCATGATGTACTCTGCATATAAGTTAAATAAACAGGGTGACAATACACAGCCTTAACATAGTCCTTTTCCTATTTGGAACCAGTCTGTTGTTCCATGTCCAGTTCTAACTGTTGCTTCCTGACCTGCATACAGATTTCTCAAGAGGAAAGTCAGGTGGTCTGCTATTCCCATCTCTTTCAGAATTTTCCACAGTTTATTGTGATCCACACAGTCAAAGGCTTTGGCATAGTCAATAAAGCAGAAATAGATGTTTTTCTGGAACTCTCTTGCTTTTTCCATGATCCAGCGGATGTTGGCAATTTGATCTCTGGTTCCTCTGCCTTTTCTAAAACCAGCTTGAACATCAGGAAGTTCACGGTTCACGTATTGCTGAAGCCTGGCTTGGAGAATTTTGAGCATTACTTTACTAGTGTGTGAGATGAGTGCCATTGTGCGGTAGTTTGAGCATTCTTTGGCATTGCCTTTCTTTGGGATTGGAATGAAAACTGACCTTTTCCAGTCCTGTGGCCACTGCTGAGTTTTCCAAATTTGCTGGCATATTCAGCCCCCAAATACAGCAGACAGCAGAGCATTGCTCTACATCATGGCAGACACCACCACAAAATTGAATACGCCTCCTCTTTTCTTCACTGTTTGCCATGAAACAGTAGAGAGAGGAATGAAGAAAAAATAAATGAATCAGACTTTCCTTTTTAATGGAATTATTGGGTATCTTTTAATTCTGTCTTTAGGCTAGGAAGTAATGCTATATGCTAGTTGAAACTAATTTGACCATTAAAACTGTTTTTCTTCTGTATTTGTAATTTTTATTATTTTAGACACCAGGATATGAATTCTTAAGTAATTTCCATCAAGATGAGGAAGAACATGTAAGTATCCATAAAGTAAACATTTCTCCATCCATGTGCTTTAGAAGTGTCTAAATAAACTAAATGATATATTCAAGCTGTCATTTTGACATTTCCTAAAAACTGACCACTTCAACAAAATTAGTGTTTCTATAGAGGTGTTCAAGGTATGCAAGCAAATCATGTTGCAAAAGTTCTAAAGAAGAAGAATGCTAATCATAAATCATTGAACAACTTAACACCAGAACTCAAGATATTTCAATCCATAATTTTGCTAACAGGTTTTTGCTGATTCTTTTATATTTTTATAGCTTTTGTGTGAGAAGCAAGCTGTAGTTTAGTTGGTGGAAATTTTATGTTACTAGACAAATGCTTGATAGATCAAGATTTTTGGTTCTTAATGTACCCTGTGATGGACCCAATCTCCACCTCTTTTTCTTCAAAATGTTCACAAACATCCCCATCTTCAGACCTTAAAGGCCTTTACAATAAACATTTTCCTCCACATTTTAACCACAGACAAACAACTGTAGTGACTCTTCTGAGGTTATTTGTAGCCTTTGCGAAGCTAAAATCCAAAGCTGTGGGGCTTTTTTCGTTAGGCATTTAAGAGTTTTTCTTTTATTTTGGTAAGGTCCATAACAAAATATGCCATTTTAACTATGAAATTCAGAGGCACATTAACTACACTCACAATATTGTACAACCATCACCAGTATTTATTTCCAAAACTTTTTCATTACTCTAAACAGAAGTTCTGTATCACTAGGTATAGTTTATGTAATATGTTGATTAAGTGCTTATTCATTAAATAAATAATTCATCCACAAAAAACATTTATTAAGTACCCACTATGCTTATCATCCCATGGTTGATACTGGAGATGAATAAGGAGCAATGGAAGAAAAATGAAAAACCAACAGAGTGAGTAAAAGTACTTTATTTTTTAAATATTTGTGTCTTTCTATGGATAGTCATGTGACCAAGAAAACAATATTAATACTTGTTGTCTGATTTAAGCACATTCTGTATATTCATTCATTTAATTCCTATAACAATCCTGTGAGGTAGGCACTATTAATATCATCTTGATGCTACAGATGATGACATGGAGGCTATGCTATGCTAAGTCACTTCAGTTGTGTCCGACTCTGTGTGACCCCATAGATGGCAGCCCACCAGGCTCCCCCATCCCTGGGATTCTCCAGGCAAGAACACTGGAGTGGGTTGCCATTTCCTTCTCCAATGCACAAAAGTGAAAAGTGAAAGTGAAGTCACTCAGTCGTGTAGGACTCTCAGCGACCCCATGGACTGCAGCCTACCAGGCTCCTCCATCCATGGGATTTTCCAGGCAAGAGTACTGGAGTGGGGAGCCATTGCCTTCTCCGACATGGAGGGTAAGGGAGATTAAATAACTTAACCAAGTTTACATCACTAATAAAGAGTTGGAGCTAGGTTTCCAACTTAGGCTGACAAGTTCACCGTGTGTGCCCTTAGAGAAAAGTTAGATAGTTCTAACTTTTTGAAAACTAAGTATTGAGATATAATTTCCTTAAAATAAAACACACCTAATTTAAGTTATAGTTTAATAAGTTTAAACAAGTGTGCGCAATCATGCCACAATCATAGTCAAGAAACAGCACATTTTCATCACCCTAAAATGTTCCCTTGTACTCTTTTGCAGTCCGTTTTTCCTAGATCCACAACCCCTAGTTTTAGGCAGCTACTAGTGTGCTTTCTGTAACTAGATTAGATTTCTCCTTTCTCTACTTTCATATAAATAGGATCATACAGCTTGTACTTACTCTTTTATGTCGTTTCTTTTGCTCAGCATACTATTTGAGATCACTGATACTGTTGCATGCATTACTAATTCCTTTCAATAACTGAGTAATATTCCACTGTATAGATATTTTATAATTTATCATTTCATCCATTGATAGACATTTGGTTTATTTGCAGCTGTGACACAATGAATAAATCTGCTAAAAACATTCATATATAGATATATATACCCTTTCGTTTGTCTTGGGTAAATACTTATGAATGACATAGGTGGATTGTATGGTATCTACTTAACTTTTTAAAGAATCTGCCCAATTATTTTTCAGAGCTGTTGTAGCATTTTCTGCTTCCATCTACCAGCAATGTACAACAGCTCTAGGTGCTCAATATCCTTGCCAACAGTTGGTATTTTTGGTCTTTTTAATTTTAGCCTTTAAAATGAATAAGTTGTGGTGACTCATTGTGGTTTTACTTTGCACTTCCCTGAAGACTAAGGATATGAACCATCTTTTCATGGGTTTACTGGCCATTCATATATCTTCTTTTGTAAAGTTAAAATAATTTTCCCCTTGTTTTATTGAATTGTTTTATCTTTGTACTGGTCATGGACCAACAGACTGGTTCCAAATAGGAAAAGGAGTACATCAAGGCTATATATTGTCACCCTGCTTATTTAATTTATATGCAGAATACATCATGAGAAATGCTGGACTGGAGGAAGCACAAGCTGGAATCAAGATTGCTGGGAGAAATATCAATAACCTCAGATATGCAGATGACACCACCCTTATGGCAGAAAGTGAAGAAGAACTAAAGAGCCTCTTGATGAAAGTGAAAGAGGAGAGTGAAAGATTGAGGGCAGGAGGAGAAGGGGACGAAAGAGGATGAGATGGTTGGATGGCGTCACCGACTCAATGGACATGGGTTTGGGTAGACTCCGGGAGATGGTGATGGACAGGGAGGCCTGGCGTGCTGTGGTTCATGGGGTCGCAAAGAGTCGGACACGACTGAGTGACTGAAATGAACTAAATCTTCATATTACTGAACTATACAAGTACTTCATATATTCTGGGTACTAGTCTTTGATCTAATGTGTATTTTGCAAATATTTTTTTTCCCGTTTGTGGCTTTTCTGCTTTTGTTTAAGAGCAGAGGTTTTTCATTTTGATGGGTTCAATTTTTTTCCCCTTATCTTTGTTTTAAGAAATCCTTAAAAAAAAAAAAGAAAGAAATCCTTGCCTATCTTCTGAAGAAAGCTTCAGAAGACTTTCTCCCCATGTTTTCTCATCTAATCTTTTACGATTAATTAAGTATGGTGTTAATTGCAGACTTTTGCAGATTTTTTTTTAGCTCAGGTGTAAGAAGTTCCTTTCTACTCCTGATTTGCTGAGAGATTGTCATAAATGAATCATTTATCAAATGATTTTCTGTATCTATTAAGATGATCATATTATCCTTTATTTTGTTAATATGGAAAAGTGAAAGTGTTAGCTGCTCAGTCATGTCCAACTTTTTGCGACCCATGGACTGTAGCCCACCAGGCTCCTCTGTCCATGGAATTCTCCAGGCAAGAATACTGGAGTGGGTTGCCATTCCCTTTTCCAGGGGATCTTCCTTAGGGATCAAACCTGGGTTCTCCTGCATTGCAGGCAGATTCTTTATCATCTGAACTACCAAGGAAACCCAATTTAACAATCACTATATTAATAATAAATATTGATCAATTTTTGAATTTCAAATCAATCTTATTTTCCTGAGATAAATCTTACTGGATCATGACAGGGTCTCCTTTTAATCTTGCTGGATTCAATTTGCTAATATTTTGCTAAGGATCCTTACATATACATTCATGAGGGATACTGGTCAGTGCTCTTATAATATTTTTAACGAGCTGTCAGTAATGCTGGCTTCTTAAAATGAGTTGGGAAATTTGCCCTCCTCCTCTGTTTTGTGAGGCAGTTTAGATAGAACTGATACTATTTTTCTTTAAATGTTTGGTGAAATTTACCAGTAAAGTTATTTGCATCTATTGCTAGGCCCAGATTTGGGCCTAACTTTTATTTATTTGTCGAGTGAGGCAGCTTGTGGGATTTTAGTTACCCCCCCACCAGGGATTGAACCTGGGCAGTGAAAGCAGAGTCCTTATCACTGGACCACCAGGGAATTCCCAGGCCTAATTTTAATATTTTAAATACATAGTAGGAATTCAATTTCTTTAATGAAGCTAAGCAAGTTTCCCATTTCGTCTTGAATCAATGTTGACTGAGTCTTTTAAAGGATTTCTTTCATTTTCATATAAGTTGCCAAATTTATTAACAAAGGTGTTCATATTACTTTATTATGTTTTTGATTTTTATATAATCTATAATAATGTCCCCTCTTTGGTTTCTAACATTCTTCTTTCTTTTCTATTGGTTTTATTAATCTTTACAAAAAATTTGGGTTTAATTATTCTATTAATTTCTGGTCTTATTCTTATTGTCTTTCCTTCTGCTTACTTTGGTTAAAGTTTTCTTACTTGTAGCTTAAGTGGAAAGTTTTATTGATTTTATACCTTTCTACTTTTCTACTAGAAGTCTTTAAAGGTAGAGATCTCCCCCTAAGTACTGCTTTTGCTATGTCCCACAAATTTTGATATGTTGTGCTTTCATTTTCATTCTGTTTAAGATGTTTTCTAATTTTCTTGTTTCTTCTTTGATGCATAGGTTTAGACATGTGTAGCATAATTTCCAAATATTTAGGGATTTTCCAGATATGTTACTGATTTCTAATTAATTTATCTTGTAGTCAGAGAATATCTTCTGAATGATGTGAACTGAGACTTGTTAAATGGTCTTGAATATGGTCTTTCTTGATGATGATTCTGTGTGCACTTGAAAAGGATGTGTATTCTGCTACTGTTGGGTGGAATCGTCTATAAATGTCAATTAGATCAAGTTGGTTGTTGTTCAAATAGTCTATATCCTTTTCTGTCTACTTCTTCAATAGATTATTGAGATAGCAGTATTGAAATCTGACCATAACTATGGATTTGTCTACTTTTCCTTGCATTTCTGTTAATTTTCACTTCATGTATTTTGAAGTTTTGTTACTAGGTGACATCAAGGACACTTTAGCTGTACAGAACTCAAATGTCTTCTAGAACTATGTGAGCACTGGAATTGGCTTACAGCTTCCCAGTCATTATATGAGCTCTTAAAATAAGCTGGATACTGTGTGTCCATCAGTGAATACAGGCTAGGTTATGTTCTAATAACAGGCAACCCCCAAAGCTCAGTGGCTTATAGCTTACAACATGGTTTTCTTTCTTACTCATGCTACATGTCCACTGAATGCTGGGTTGTAACTATTCTACATTTTCTTTACTTTGAGACAAAATTTTGGAATAGTTGCTGTCTAGAACATTGTTGGTTGCTATGGCAGAGGGAAAAGGGAACATAGCAAACAGTGGCTCTTAATTTTCTGTCTAAAATGTCATAACTCACCTTCATTCATATATTATTGGCTAAATTGACCCTCATGGCCAAGGCTAATATCGCTAGAATTGAGAAATCTTATCCATCTCCAGGAAGGAGCACCGACTGTTTATGAACAATAAAATAGCCCACCATAACTATATTATGCATTCAAACACATTCTCCTTTAATTTTCACAACAGCCTTCCAGAAATAGGTACTATTATTATCTCCATTTTACAGATGAGGAAACTAAGGCTCAGCGAGTAAACTGGCAAGAGTCAAACAAGAATCAAGGGGCAGGGCCTGGACCCAGCTTGTTTGATCCCAATGTAATAGTGCTATCCTGTGGCAACCCACTCCAGTACTCTTGCCTGGAAACTCCCATAGACAGAGGAGCTTAGGCTGCAGTCCATGGGGTCTCGAAGAGTCAGACATGACTGAGCGACTTCACTTTCACGCATTGGAGAAGGAAATGGCAGCCCACTCCAGCGTTATTGCCTGGAGAATCCCAGGGACAGAGGATTCTCGTAGGCTGCCGTCTCTGGGGGTGCACAGAGTCAGACACGACTGAAGCTACTTAGCGGCGGCCATAAGAGAAAAGGAGGGGAAGGAGTGGGAGGAGTATGCGAAAGAATGTAGCAAAGAGAGGATGAAGGCAAACACCAAAAATAATTGCAAACAACTTCCTATTGAACTCCAATTCAGGGATCAAAAAAGGGTAAGGGGAAGAGAATGGGGAAGGCCAGAGAAGGAGAAAACTCCTCTCACCTCAGTTCTTTTCAGTCCACCTTTCATTGGATGTCCATACCATTCTACATACCCCTATCTCACCAACCCTGGAAAGCCCAGCTCCTGCCTCTCCACATTCCAAAGGCCCTGATCCTATTACCTGCACTGAGATTCCTCAAAATCTCAATCTATTTTAATTGATTATTCTGTTTATGTGGTACACCCCTCCCCCAAAATGAGTTACTACATGAATTCAGAATTCACCAAAGATATTTCCATTATTTATACCTAGCATATTGTAAAAATCCCAACATTTGACACTTTTATATCATTGTCTCCCAAAGCATGTATGTTAGTGATTTGCACCTGCCCTTTGAGCCAAAAAAAATCTCCAACGCTTTCTTTAGCACTTGTATGAGATTTGGAGTTGGACATAGTTCAATAGCACAACTTTAGAATTACATTAAAGAGAAAAACTGGAAAATATTGTTGGCATATATTAAAAAGGCTTAAAACCTATTTTCTAGAGGATGTTCATACAAAAATATCAGGTCCTTATTATAGTAAATGAGTTGGGGAAAGAAATAAATACTATATTCAAAAGGAAATATTAATAACTGATAAATATAATGAAACAAATTCAATCTCACTAATGTAAAAGAAATGCAAATTAAAACAACAGTGAGAACCACTTTACACTTATTAAAGGGGCAGACAACTCTTTAAATGTCACTACTTGGTCATGGGATTTTTTGTTTTCTTTTTCCCTTCAGTGCTGGTGATGCTCCTTGTTGAGAAGCATGTAATAACGACATATAACAAGTTCATATGGGTTAAAGTTCATAATATTTAAGCCTACATTTTCCTGAAATGGACCGTGACCTTGTCCCAGCATTCTAGTAGCGGGACAGCAGCCACTTGATAAACCTCTGATGGAGAACTATTCATCTCTGATGGAAAAGGTGGGAGTCCATGAGCAGGGGCTCTCAGAGGCCCTTGGTCAGAGGGTAAAATCAAAACCTATTCACATCCAGTCATTTGACCTTTTATCCTATTTCTTGGAATGTATTCTGAAGAAACAACCCATAAGGAAAAAAACCCAAATGAACAACGATTAGCTGCTACATTATTATAAAAAAGATTGCAAAATAGATGTTCAACAGCAAGGGAATAATTTAAAATATATAGTAATTAAACTTTAAATTAGAAAGACTACACAGAACATGGAACATGCCTCTGAGATGGTATGAACTGAAAATGGGAGAATGAACTCATGGCAGTTTTTTACAAGGGCTGCATGGGAGCAGGTTCAAATAGAAAGTCAGCTGTGCTGAGGTGACTGGATTCTGAGCAAAAGTTCTCTCAAACTTATTTAGATTTATTGTGTCATACAGAGAGAATATTTATGTAATAAGAAATCTATTTTTAGAGAAAAGGAGAAACAGGACACTATGAACCTTTTCTACTCTGCTTCTCATTGGAGGCTCCCAGATTTCATTAAAATGCAAAACTCAAAATCATCCTCATTTCTGGCTGGTTCTGATAAATACATTATAAGCTTACTCTGCATTTGAATTGGTCATCCTCATGAGGAGGTTTGTTTGTTGATAAATAGCTCTATTAATCCAATTAGCTCAGAAGACTGTAAGGGAACACACACCCATTATAGTGTCCACTTGTTAAGGTTTTTAAATTACAGGGTGTGATATAGAGTGTTTGTAAAATCAGGAAGCATGGGAGAAACTTACCTTTTAAAGCAGAGTATTTACATTTTACATAATGTTCAATATGTTTTTGTTTTCAACTACATTTCAGGTGAAGAATCGCTCTATTTTAAAATAGTATATTTAATTGTTAACATGAGAAAAGATAGAATTTTATCTGCATTTCCAGACTTCTGGATATGCCTGTAGTGTTTCATTGCACTTTTCAGATTAACAATCGAGACTACTACATTACATTTTAAAATGCTTCACCTGAAAAGGGGTTCGGAGGTTGAAGAAAAATATTCAGCATATTACTTGGAAATGTAACTAAAATACTGTTTACAGACCGATTTAGCTGACATTTTGAGCACCTTGTGGTGTCTGATCCTTAGAACTGCGTCTCATCAATGGCAGAAATAGAAAAGCAAGACACGGTCTCCCAAACTCGGGGAATGGGAGCATGGAGGGAGGAGGGCAGGGGGATGATGACTGTGGGGGAGGTGGGAGGGAAGAGGAGGAGACAGAGGTGTTAAGTGTCTGTGGCAGTCTTGACTGAGAAAGTTATGTTTGAAAAGAAGACTTGAGGGGACTTCCCTGGCAGTCCAGTGGTTAGGACATTGCGCTTCCAACGCAGGGGGTGTGGGTTCGATCCCTGGTCGGAGAACTGGGATCCCATGTGCCAACACGGTCCAAAAAAGAGAGAAAAGAAAACATGAAATGAGTTATGGGCTCACTCATCAATGGGAATGAAATTGAATGGAGTGAGCAGGGGAAGGGAAAAGAACAATGTGCCCTCCATACTTCTGGGAACAGCTTTCTCAGTGTCCCACAGTGAGGCAGAGATAAAAGTTGCAAAGTGGGTGAAGCTCTAACTACTTCTCTCTCCTCAGTAGCTTTCCTAGCCCTCACAGATGACATTGGGAAGTGTATGTATTGTGTGTGTGTGTGTGTGTGTGTGTTGTGTGTTTGGAGTCGGGGGTAGAAGCAGAGGCAGTGGTATGAAGAAGGAGAAAAAAAATTCTGAGAAGATAATAAGGCTGTTGAGTGTGGGAGCCCAGAGCAGGAACTATTCTGGGGCTTGAGAGAACAGGAAGACATGTGTATAAATAAGTGTGTGTGTCTTTTTAGATCCTTTCATTCAAGAGGCATCTCCCTGGAGACTAAGGAGATGCTAGGAGTCCCCAGGGGTACTGTCAGCTCCATTTACTGAACTTGTGGAGAAAGAGTGAAATACGAGGTAAAGGAAATGTCTCCAGCCAGCTCCCAGGGAAAGGCAGGGCAGGGAAAAAGGAGTGGGGAGCTGAGAGGGACCTCTGACTGAAGAGGTTTCCACATGTGGTTCCCTGCTCACCCTCCCAAACTTACTGCACTAGTTCAGGAAGGAAAACTGTACTTTCCCATGATGCTCTCTGGCAGGACAGCTGGACGGATGCTCCCCAAACTCATGCTTTCCCCTTCCTTACTTCCAGCCAAACTCCAAGGCCCCCAGCTTCAAAGAAGGGCCATTTCTGGGACAAGTCCAGGGAGTATGGCTAGAAGGCCAACACCTTCCCTTCAGGGTCTTCACAAACTCGGTGTCCTCTCAAACACTCTCCTCCACCACCACACCCCACCCTTTTGTCTGTTCTGGCTTCTTGCCAAGGTCTGACTCCCAGAGGTTTATTTCAGACCAGGAGCCAGTAGGGGCAAAGGAAGTTTGTGGGGCTGGTACGTCACACCATACATTTGCAACAGCCTTCTTGGCCACTCTTTTTCATTGCAAATGTAAAATAATCCATCTGCAGTGTTGCTTCTGTGGTCCTATTTATATCTCCATTTCCGGGGAAAGTGTGCTCCGTCTTGGGTGGAAAAAAAAAGACCCTGATAAACAAACGTTTGGAACACAGACTCTTTAAAGAATGTTGTCTGAGGACTTCCTGGGTCTAGTGGCTAAGACTCCATGCTCCTAAAGTATGGGATGAGGGTTCCATCTCTGGTCTGGGAACTAGATCTCATTTGCCGCAACTAAAGATTCCACGTGCCGCAGCTAAGATCAGATGCAGCCAAACAAATCAATGTTAAAAAAAAAAAAAAAGTGTTGTTTCAAGCCTCTGAAAATGGCACTTATTTACTACAACAAACATTGCATATGTACGTTACGCCAGACTGGGACATAGTGTGTCTGTGCTTTTACAAACTGGGTTGTTGCTACTGGTGGGATGGCTTTAGGTTGTACATGGGCGTGGCAGCAAATGCCGTTGATTTGCACAGTGAGAAAGTTATTACCAATCGAATTCTCTTTCATTCTGATTACACCAAGGAGGAGGTCTCAGTTGGGAACTAAAAGATCTTTAACACTGTTCCAACACTTGTTTATCGCTAGTATTACTATTTTCACAAGTGTAGGCTCAGAGTTTTTGGCTGGTTTGTTGGTACAGACAGCAGAATTCTAATGGTGTCTCTGCAGCTGGATTGAGCCAGCAGGTATGGTTTCAGTTCAGTTCAGTTCAGTTGCTCAGTTGTGTCCAACTCTTTGTGACCCCATGAATCACTGCACGCCAGGCCTCCCTGTCCATCACCAACTCCCGGAGTTCACCCAGACTCATGTCCATTGAGTCAGTGATGCCATCCAGCCATCTCATCCTCTGTCGTCCCCTTCTCCTCCTGCCCCCAACCCCTCCCAGCATCAGAGTCTTTTCCAATGAGTCAACTCTTCGCATGAGGTGGCCAAAGGACTGGAGTTTCAGCCCCAGCATCATTCTTTCCAAAGAAATCCCAGGGCTGATCTCCTTCAGAATGGACTGGTTGGATCTCCTTGCAGTCCAAGGGACTCTCAAGAGTCTTCTCCAACACCACACTTCAAAAGCATCAGTTCTTCGGTGCTCAGCCTTCTTCACAGTCCAACTCTCACATCCATACATGACCACTGGAAAAACCATAGCCTTGACTAGACGGACCTTTGTTGGCAAAGTAATGTCTGTGCTTTTGAATATGCTATCTAGGTTGGTCATAACTTTCCTTCCAAGGAGTAAGCATCTTTTAATTTCATGGCTGCAGTCACCATCTGTAATGATTTAGAGCCCCCCCAAAAATAAAGTCTGACACTGTTTCCACTGTTTCCCCATCTATTTCCCATGAAGTGATGGGACCGGATGCCATGATCTTCGTTTTCTGAATGTTGAGCTTTAAGCCAACTTTTTCACTCTCCTCTTTCACTTTCATCAAGAGGCTTTTTAGTTCCTCTTCACTTTCTGCCATAAGGGTGGTGTCATTTGCATATCTGAGGTTATTGATATTTCTCCCGGCAATCTTGATTCCAGCTTGTGTTTCTTCCAGTCCAGTGTTTCTCATGATGTACTCTGCATATAAGTTAAATAAATAGGGTGACAATATACAGCCTTGATGTACTCATTTTCCTATTTGGAACCAGTCTGTTGTTCCATGTTCAGTTCTAACTGTTGCTTCCTGACCTGCATAGAGGTTTCTCAAGAGGCAGGTCTGGTATTCCCATCTTTCAGAATTTTCCATAGTTTATTGTGATCCACACAGTCAAAGGCTTTGGCATAGTCAATAAAGCAGAAATAGATGTTTTTCTGGAACTCTCTTGCTTTTTTGATGATCCAGCAGATGTTGGCAATTTGATCTCTGGTTCCTCTGCCTTTTCTAAAACCAGCCTGAATATCTGGAAGTTCACGGTTCATGTATTGCTGAAGGCTGGCTTGGAGAATTTTGAGCATTACTTTACTAGAGTATGACATGAGTTCAATTATGTGGTAGTTTGAGCATTCTTTGGCATTGCCTTTCTTTGGAATTGGAATGAAAACCGACCTTTTCCAGTCCTGTGGCCACTGCTGAGTTTTCCAAATTTGCTGGCATATTGAGTGCAGCACTTTCACAGCATCATCTTTTAGGATTTGGAATAGCTCAACTGGAATTCCATCACCTCCACTAGCTTTGCACTGTACCAAAAAAAAAAAAAAAAATTTTTTTTAGGCCAAAATTTAAAAACTCAGGAAAACTTTGCCTCAAAATTCAGATTTCTAGCTCCTGTTGAATCATCAGAACACTGGGCACCAGCAGGCCCCAGATTTCCTCATGGCAACAGCTGGTTCCCACTCCCCTTTAAACAGCACACGTACTCTCCAGTTTGCCCAGTCTCCACCACTCCCTACTAGTGTATGTTACTCATCTCCATTACTTTCCCAGCTCCTCTAAGCATTTGGGGCCTATTTTAGGAATTTTATGGCTGAAAAGGTAGGTTATAGTCGGATTTGAGTTCCAAGATGAGGTATTTGGTCTTCATTATATAGGAAATGAGCTTCCCAAGAGGCACGGTGGTAAAGAATCCACTTGCCAATGCAGTAAAAGCAAGAAACTCAGGTTTGATCCTTGGGTCAGGAAGATCCCCTGGAGAAGGAAATGGCAACCCACTCCAGTATTCTTGCTTGGAGAATTCCATGGACAGAGCAGCCTGGCAGGCTACAGACCATGGGGTCGGTAAGAGTCAGATATGAGAGCTATTAATTTCTTAGCAGGGCAGCCAAGGCTTAAGGCAACTCTTTCCAAAATTATTCTTTTATTTGAAGCTAGGAACGAGAGGAGGAGACTGGGGGGGGGTGGCTGGGTAGAGGTGCTGGTGAAGAGGTGACTTCAAACCTCCTTGCCTGGGGAGATGTGAGCTGAGGCCTCTGACTGGACTAACGTGCTAGGAGCTGGGTCTAGGCAGTGAAAGGAGTGAGCCTGGCCTACGTGGCTTCTAGGCTTTCATTTAAGAGCAGAGTTAGGAACCTTGGGCAGTGCAGGAAGCTACAGCTGGACTGGAAATGCAGTGAGGTGAGGCTGATGGCTCAGAGCCTGGAGTGACTCCTTGAAGCACAGATACAAAAGGAGGGGGTCTTAAATAGGGGCCTAGAAGCCAGAAATGGTATGGACCTAACAGAAGCAGAAGATATTAAGAAGAGATGGCAAAATTACACAGAAGAGCTGTACAAAAAAGATCTTCACGACCCAGATAATCACGATGGTGTGATCACTGACCTAGAGCCAGACATCCTGGAATGTGAAGTCAAGTGGGCCTTAGAAAGCATCACTATGAACAAAGCTAGTGGAGGTGATGGAATTCCAGTTGAGCTATTCCAAATCCTAAAAGATGATGCTGTGAAAGTGCTGCACTCAATATGCCAGCAAATTTGGAAAACTCAGCAGTGGCCACAGGACTGGAAAAGGTCAGTTTTCATTCCAATCCCAAAGAAAGGCAATGCCAAAGAATGCTCAAACTACCGCACAGTTGCACTCATCTCACACGCTAGTAAAGTAATGCTCAAAATTCTCCAAGCCAGGCTTCAGCAATATGTGAACTGTGAACTTCCTGATGTTCAAGCTGGTTTTAGAAAAGGCAGAGGAACCAGAGATCAAATTGCCAACATCCGCTGGATCATCAAAAAAGCAAGAGAGTTCCAGAAAAACATCTATTTCTGCTTTATTGACTATGCCAAAGCCTTTGACTGTGTGGATCACAATAAACTATGGAAAATTCTGAAAGAGATGGGAATACCAGACCACCTGATCTGCCTCTTGAGAAATTTGTATGCAGGTCAGGAAGCAACAGTTAGAACTGGACATGGAACAACAGACTGGTTCCAAATAGGAAAAGGAATTCATCAAGGCTGTATATTGTCACCCTGTTTATTTAACTTATATGCAGAGTACATCATGAGAAACGCTGGGCTGGAAGAAACACAAGCTGGAATCAAGATTGCTGGGAGAAATATCAATAACCTCAGATATGCAGATGACACCACCCTTATGGCAGAAAGTGAAGAGGAATTCAAAAGCCTCTTGATGAAAGTGAAAGTGGAGAGTAAAAAAGTTGGCTTAAAGCTCAACATTCAGAAAACGAAGATCATGGCATCTGGTCCCACCACTTCATGGGAAATAGATGGGGAAACAGTGGAAACAGTGTCAGACTTTATTTTTCTGGGCTCCAAAATCACTACAGATGGTGACTGCAGCCATGAAATTAAAAGACGCTTACTCCTTGGAAGGAAAGTTATGACCAACCTAGATAGCATATTCAAAAGCAGAGACATTACTTTGCCAACAAAGGTCCGTCTAGTCAAGGCTATGGTTTTTCCAGTGGTCATGTATAGATGTGAGAGTTGGACTTTGAAGAAGGCTGAGCACCGAAGAACTGATGCTTTTGAAGTGTGGTGTTGGAGAAGACTCTTGAGAGTCCCTTGGACTGCAAGGAGATCCAACCAGTCCATTCTGAAGGAGATCAGCCCTGGGATTTCTTTGGAAAGAATGATGCTGGGGCTGAAACTCCAGTCCTTTGGCCACCTGATGCGAAGAGTTGACTCATTGGAAAAGACTCTGATGCTGGGAGGGATTGGGGGCAGGAGGAAAAGGGGACGACGGAGGATGAGATGGCTGGATGGCATCACTGACTCAATGGACATGAGCCTGAGTGAACTCCGGGAGTTGGTGATGGACAGGGAGGCCTGGCATGCTACGATTCATGGGGTCGTAAAGAGTTGGACACGACTGAGTGACTGATCTGATCTGATCTGATGAGCCAGAAAGGAACCACCAAAGAGGTCAAACTGGTTTTAGTCAGGAAACCACACGAGGGTGGGTGCTACACGAATGGAAATAGCTGAAGAGACATAAGAGGTATCTCAAAGGAAGATTCAGTAGAACTGATGACTCAGAGGAAAGAAAGTCTGAAGGAGGAATTCGAAAAAGGACTCTAAGACTAACTAAATTGGGAGCCAAGGAAATAGTAATGCTAGTAACACACATTGCATAAAAAAGTGAGGAGGAGGAGGAAGAAAAAATTTAAATGAAATATGAGGCACCATCATGTCTAGTAGGCACTGGAAGGACTGGAATGTATAGAGATCTAGGCTGGAAGTAAACAGTAAGGCATCATCTGCAAAGAAATAAGAGATGAAGATGGAGGAAAGGCAGAGCGAAAGGGAGGAGGGTAAGGGTGAATCTGGGGATGTATTTACTTAGGGAGTCTGGGAAATTATCAAGAGTGGTCTGAGATGGAAGAGGAGAAACCTTTAGCTCCATGCTGGTCCAGGGCATGGCCAGGGTGCTCAGTTAAGTCAAAACCTTCAAGGACCAAAGGAAATGAGAGCCAAGAAACAGCAGCAAATCCAAAGGAAAGTATTTTCTAGAGAGATCTCCACATTCATTCATTTGACAAATATTTGAGAACCTGGCCCTTATCCAGGCCCTGAAACAACTAAGATGGGCAAAACAGAAAGCCACTCTCAGGGGGTTCAAATCCTGCTGGTGCAGATGGACAGCACAGACACGTCATCACCAGTACAAAGATCCATGAAGCGGGTCAATAGATAAGAGAGTGACAGGGCATCTCCAGGAGGCTGCTCTGAGGAGGTGGCATTCTGACAAAACCATAAAGCAAGGAAGAGCATCCCAGGCTGAGGGGACAGCAAAGGGCCAGGCTGGAGTCTGGCACTTGTTTGGTGTTTGTGCAAGCAGCAAGGAGGCCAGAGCAGTATCCTCGGAGGTTTGAAAGAATACAGTGACATAGTGCTGCTTCACTCTGAAAAGAACTGCTCTGGAAGTCTGTCTGTGGCTCAAAGGGCAGGTTCAGGGAGAGTACAAGAGGGCACAGAGGTGGTCAGAAGGTTCCAGCAGTGGTGGAAGTGAGAGACAGTGGTTTGGAGCTGGAGGGTGGAGCCATGTGAGAGGGAGACCTGGCAGGAGCTGTGGGAGGGGAAGGGCGCAGAGGGAGGAGGGAGACTGTTGCATGCTCATGAAATCATCTACAAGCGGGGCTGTTCAGAAGTTCTGCAGACACAAGGAAGACAGGATACTCTGGCCTGCATCTGGTGGGGTTTTTTTGGTTTGTTTTGCAGATATCTGTGGAATGTCTATAGGTGTCAGGGGAAGGCGAATTTGGTGATGTGGAAAGTCAGTTCCTTTGGGCAGGAAACTTGATTTTGTGTTTCTTATGTCAGATAGGAAAATGCTGACCTCTCCACACCTCAACCGTAGGTCTAGAATGGAGAGTGGCTCACCTCAGACTAACTAGAGTTTTTAAAATAACACCTCATGAAATCTCCTCTGCAGCCCAATTCCAGCATTTCCTTGACTCTGGGTACCACTGTGGGGTGACCCTGTGCCCCATCTTGAGGGCCACCATTCTCCAATCCTCTCCACACAGGCAGCTTGGTCTGTCTGACTCTCCAGTCTGAAGGCTGGTCGCTAATTCAATGCTCTCAAACAACTGCTTGGTTCACATCAGGTTTTTTTCTCAAAAACCTTCAATTTAGCAAGTTGAAATAAATGCCTCTTCTGAATGGCCCCAGCCTATATCTGTGCCCCTGCTGCTGCTGCTAAGTCGTGTCAGTCGTGTCTGACTCTGCAACCCCATAGACGGCAGCCCAACAGGCTCCTCTGTCCCTGGGATTCTCCAGGCAAGAATACTGGAGTGGGTTGCCATTTCCTTCTCCAATGCATGAAAGTGAAAAGTGAAAGTGAAGTCGCTCAGTCCTGTCCGACTCTCAGCAACCCCATGGACTGCAGCCTACCAGGCTCCTCTGTCCATGGGATTCTCCAGGCAAGAGTTACTGGAGTGGGGTGCCATTGCCCTCTCTGATCTGTGCCCCACTGGTCTCCTATTTAGACCAGGATCCAGCCAAAATGTCATTGCTTGTTTTTCTCCAGGTGTGTGTGCACACACACACAGAGACACACAGACACATGGGCTTCCTGGGTGGCTCAGTGATAAAAAAAATCTGCCTGCCAGTGAAATAGACTAGAGCTCTATCTCTGGGTTGAGAAGATCCCCTGGAGTTGGAAATGGCAACCCACTCCAGTATTCTTGCCTGGACAATCCCATGGACAGAGGAGCTTGGCGAGTTATAGTCCATAGGGTTGCAAAAGAACTGGACACAACTGAGCAACTAAACAACACACATTCACTCACTCACACACACACACACACACACACACACACACACACACCACCTTTTCTTACCACCATGCTTTTGCTCCTGTTCTTCCCCCAATATTGATACTTTCCCCATGCTTTACTACCTGTAGAAGACCTACTTACCATTCCAGACCCACCTCTAATATCACACTTTCTCCGTCAAGTCTTTTGAAGGTGACCACCCTCCTTAAGATCCTTTCACAATTCACACAATTCTTATGTCGCTTGCCAGATCCTTTGGGTTGGGGTTATCTGTGTGCTCGTCTCAGCCTCTCCTCTTTCCCCATATAAGTCTGGTGGCTTAAGGACAAAAGATCCCTCTTCTTCATGTTTGTCTCCTCTGAGGTCGGTAGCACAAGGCCTTGAAAACAGTTAATAAATACTGACTTGGTTGCTTTTCAGATGAGACAAACAACACTCTCAGAGAACTAAGAGTGGGAGGAAAGAGGCTTGTGAGCAAACACTCACCAGTGCTGGAATGTGCTGCAGGGGAATGAGGAGGGGTGGCCAATGTGGTGGATGCAGGCGTGGGGAACAACTAGTCCCAGGTGCCTGCAGTGAAGGAGGCACAGCCCTGGAGTCAGGACCAGAAGGGCACCCTCCCACATGTGGCCCTGCTGTCTGGACTAGCCACCCAGGGGTCCCTAGACAGGAGAGACTCCAGGCACTCTCATTGGAGAAAGTTGGCTCTCCCACTCTAGGCTCCTGCAATGGGCTGGGACCCTCTCAGGAGGGTTGCTTAGTGGCTCAGTCCTGTCCGACTCTTTGCGATGCCATGGACTGTAGTCTACCAGGCTCCTCTGTCCATGGAATTCTCCAGGCAAGCATACTGGAGTGGGTTGCCATTCCCTTCTCCAGGGGAACTTCTCGACCCAGGGATGGAACTTGGGTCTCCCGCTTTGCAGCCAGATTCTTTACCGGCTAAGCCACCAGGGCACCATTCCACCTCTGGCCAAAAAAGGCCTCAGTCTTCCAGACCTGTACAGATTCTCCCCTGCTTGTTTATTCTGGTTTTCTGTTTTTCATCTTGAAATTATCCCAAATCTGGGCCTTGCACCTAACCATCAAAATGGTACAAAAGAAAACCAATCCCCCAAACAGCTATTTCTGCTTTTAGAGTAGGAAACACCCTCTACTATTATTACTGAATTCAGTATCTCCCCCACCCCCAACTAGGCTGCAGTGCAAAATCGGTTGCACAGATTTCCTGGGCCCCACCTCTGGAAATCCTGATTCAGTAGGTTGCAGTGGAGGCCCAGAATCAGAATTTTAACACACCTCTGGGGCAGTTCTCACACAGCCTTGGGAATGCTGACCTGACTTCTTCTTGTCACTAACAGCACCTCCTCAACACCTCATAGGGTACCTTACTTTACTTGATCTTCCAAGAACCTGGGGGGCTGTTCTCACAGGCTCAGCCCCAGTTCTCAGAGGAAGGCAAGCCACTCTGGGGCAGGCGAGTGACTTATCTAAGGTCTCACTGTCAATGAACAGATTGAACCTGCACTCGGATTTCTTGAGCCCCAGTCCTGCCATTTTTCACTGAAAAACAGGATCCTGAGCCCAAGCAGGAGGTGGATAGGGCTGGGTAGGAAGGACATTCCAAATCAAAGTCCACATAGTTCTGGCCCCTTGTTGCTTGAGGTCACCTGAAAGAAATGAATAGTGTATAAAAAGTGCACTAACTTGCCACTATGTTCACAATCTTTATCATGACAATTTAACCTTTTAAACACATTTTTCACCTTGAAACTGTTCCAATACACAAACTCAGAAAGAATAGAATAGTATATTCCTGCTGCTGGTAAGTCACTTCAGTCATGTCCGACTCTGTGCGACCCCATAGACGGCAGCCCACCAGGCTCCCCGTCCCTGGGATTCTCCAGGCAAGAACACTGGAGTAGGTTGCCATTTCCTTCTCCAATGCATGAAAGTGAAAAGTGAAAGTGAAGTCGCTCAGTCGTGTCCGACCCTCAGCAACCCCATGGACTGCAGCCCGCCAGGCTCCTCCACCCATGGGATTTTCCAGGCAAGAGTACTGGAGCGGGGTACCACTGCCTTCTACCCCAAATCCAGATTCAACAATCATGATTCTGCCTTAGTTGCTCTTTCAAGCCCCTTTTATTATTTCTCTTTCTTCATTCTCTGCTGAAGTTCTTAAATATTTTAAAAACATATCCCAGACCTCATGTCATTTCTTCCCTTTGTATGCCTGGCTGCATCTCATCAGAACATCCAGGCTTTGTGTTGGGAGTGTGACTTTGCAGACAGAGCCAGCTGGGCCCCCTGTATCAGGAACACGGGCTTCAGCGAATACAGCAGATACACCCGGGTGCTGGCAGGGCAGGCTGAGTCTGGCACCACATGTGGGTTCTCAATCATCCCAGCGAGCAAACACATTCTGGGCACTCTCCAAACCCTCTGACACATTCGAGTGTTGACTTAATCCAGTCTCAGTTTGCCAGTGGCTGCCGAGTGCTACCTTGCCCGCTTCAAGACTGTCAGAACAGGAAACTGGGAAGTAGCCTCAAGACAGCCGTTACTCAATTCCCGTTCACAGGTAGAATTGTAACTAATCCCTTTCCGCAGTGAAAGAGAGGACATGTAATCCTGCTGCCATAAATCTCCCACAATCACACTGGGAGAACTCAGTCAGAGTCTCTAGCGTACATCAGGCAGGGAAGTACAGTCATTATTTTTAGCAACTACTTGTTAAATATTTGCCAGATCGGTACTGGGGTGCCTACCAGCCACACCAAGATGACAGGTAATCTAAGGCCACCTCTGCAGCAGGCAGGCGGATGTGACAGAGGGCCCTTTTATAGTTCACTTGGTTAGGGCTCTCCGGCTACAAGCCACCAGCTGTTGCCATCAGTACAACACCTATGAAATCAGAAGCTAGAATCATGAAACGTGGACTGCAACACATCCATCTTAGCTTCAGTCCGGAGGCTCTGCCTCAACCAAAGTCACGTGTGACTTCCCTTCCTGTGCCCAGTCGGCATCCCTCCCTCCCTGCTCACCCTCAGGAGACATCCTTAGGAAGCTGCAGAGTGTCAGGCCACTCAAATGCCTCATCGTGCATTCTGCTGACGCACCATCCACACAGGCAGCACACAGGAACCACAACTTTGGGTTGAGTTACCCACACTTCTATTTCTGGGAGACCGCAGCGTATATGTGTCCTAAAACGCTTTTGGGAAACCAGGAATAGCCAAGCTTGACACATATTTTTACAAACACCTACTAGTTTCCACTTTTAATTCTAGTCACCGATACTTGAATGCTTTGTAGCTAGAGGAGGACCTCAGTCCTGGACTCTACCTCCACCACGCCTATCCAACACCCATTGACTCACTTAATTAAATTCTTCTCTCACAAGATCACATTTCTGTTTTCATGTGGGTGAACAGGGGCGGAGACAATCAGCTCTATAGTTATTTTTCAACTCAGAAGGGAACGGGTGTCACCTGACACTGAGATGCAGACCCCAAACTGAAATTAAACTGTATGTGGCATAACTTAAAAATAAACGTGTGTGTCTTTATGATGCTGGAACCACCACTGCTGCAAAAGTAGGTAATTCAGTTGATTTAGCTGATGGTTTTGTATAAAGGATTATTTGGGGTTGTCTCTTAAAGACAGGCAGCACCTGTTCAAGTTTCTAATCTGAATCAGAGTAGAGAATAGGGAGAGACCAAATGAGGTGCCCAGGGCACAAAATTTAAGGAGGCACTCATTCTCAGGGGCTTGCAAGTGTAGGATCCACAGTTGCACCACCCTGGGAGTGAGTGCCTCTTTAAAATTCACCCTTGGACTCTTTCTTTGCCTCACCCTAGTCTCAGCCACCACATGGGGACTGGGGCCAGCAGGGAGCAGAAGTTAACTTGTTCAATTGCAGAGTTTCCCAGTACAAATCTGGGCAATTCCAATTCAGAACATCAGGGTGAGCTTCAGGAATCATTTAAAATAAGCTCTTTTGTGTAATATTGATATGTAGCTAGAAATATTTAGAATTAAATAGAAGGCAACAATCCTTTAAACTTAGGTGACAGTCCTTTAAATTTAACATTACCTCCAAGTATCAATATTGGATCCAATTCTGAGTTTTCTCCATGTAGATAGTACTGGGAGATCTAATTCTCTATCAGTTAGGATAGTGTTCTGCTGCAACCATTGTAAAATCCTCCTACGGCTTAAATAAGTAGTAATTTATATTTCCCATAACTACATGGCACCCCACTCCAGTATTCTTGCCTGGAATATCCCTACGGAGGGGCCTGGTAGGCTGCAGTCCATGGGGTCGCTAGGAGTCGGACACGACTGAGCGACTTCACTTTCACTTTCCACTTTCATGCTTTGGAGAAGGAAATGGCAACCCACTCCAGCGTTCTTGCCTGGAGAATCCCTTGGATGGAGAAGCCTGGTAGGCTGCAGTCCATGGGGTCACACAGAGTCGGACACGACTGAAGCGACTTAGCAGCAAGTATGGAAGTGGGTTACTGCTGGTATTGGTTAGCAATGTACTATAACCAGGAGCAAGATCTATGAGATTCTCTTGGGCTTTCCTTGGGTTTGCTTGCCTTGCAGCCCCCCAAATGGCAGTTACAGTGTCAGGGGTCTCCTGCCTTCAAGATGGTGAGGAAGGATGAAGCAGACACATACTGCCAGCCTTGTCAGTCCTCCAGCATCAAGAAAGTAAGAGCCTTCCCAGAAGCCACTTCTTCCCAGACCTCTACTGGATCTCATTGGCCAGAGCTGGGTCACATGACCATGTGTTGTGAGTCTGGGAAATTAGGGACCAAGTTCATGGTAAACTGGCTTAGACTAGTGTTTGTCAAACTTCAGCAAGCACTGGAGTCACCTGGAGGGCTTAAAATACCACTCATCGCCACCCCCCCCCATCCCCCACCCCTCCGAGATTCTGATTCAGTCAGCCTAGGTTAGAACCTGAGGATTTTATTATTTAAAGTTCCCAAGTGATACTGGTACTGCTAATCTTAGGGAAATGCTTTGAGAACCACTGACTTGTCACCAATGGCTCCCAACCTTGGTAATGCATTAGAAACATCTGGAGAGCATTTTTAAAGGTAAAAGTTCCCCAGTCCCACCTCTAACTGTTCTAATTTGTTGGTGGGGTCCAGGCATTCCTAATGTCAAAGCTCTACTGATGATTTTAATGGTACTTAGGGATGGAAATTACTGTTCCCTGATTATGACTCCTAATCTGGTGCTGCTATTTAAGGTTCCTATTAACAAGGAGGAAGGAGAGGAGAACAGGCCAGTAGCAGGTTCAAACAGGGGTTCAAAAACTTGTCCACAACTTCAAATCATTTGGAAATCTTTTCAAAATTCCAGAGTTCAGGACATACCCCAGACAATTAAATCACAATCTCTGGAGGTGGGACACAGGCATCAGTAGTTTTTGAAACTCTCCAGGTGATTCCAACATGCAGACAAGTTTGAGAACCTCATGTTTGAGAGGAGATTACCATGAAGATGATTACATTTGAAAACAATGTAACAGGTATGAAGAAAGGTTATTCAGATAGGAAAAGAGAAACCTGAATATTTACATAATTATAGCTTCCAAGTGTGTGAGAAAATTTCACAAAGGATGCTGTTACCCATCCTGAACTGAAGACCAGCAAGGAGGAAATAGGATTAACCTCACCAGAGGCCTTGGCTTTGATGCAAAGAAAAATTTCCTAGCTGCAAATTATTACAATGAAATGTGGTGCAGGGAGAATGGGGTTGTGCAATCTTGTCACTTAAGAGCTGTAAAAATAGTATAGATTCTCATCCACTTGGAATGTTTCAGTGTCATTTTTTTCTGAAGGTGAAGAGGTGGATGAAATGACCTGTCTAGATTTCTTCTTTGAAAATTTTCCATTTTATTCTTCTTCTCCTCCTTCCACATCTCAACTTAGAAGACAGGCCCCCACATTAACAATTCAAAGAAACATAACCTTTGCCCACCTATCGACTTGAATGGATAAAATATCTGACAGCTAGTAATAGGCTGAGATGCCACTGACTCAGACTGTTTGGCTCTCTAAAATGCTATTTTGAGTTTCTAGATGACAAACATACTGCCAAATAGAGAGGGTCATCTGAATTTGATTTGAATGAGTTCTTGTGTTTGAAATATAAATGCTCAAGGATGATACTCCATCATGTCTGAGCCTTGCCATACATACACACACACACGCACACACACGACCAGAATTGCTATTTTCATGCCACACAGGAATAATATATGTGTTCAAATATAGCTACAATTAAAATATGTTTTCTTCTGTATATTAAAATGTCACAGGCTATTGTCAGGAGGACATGCCCTTGAGGGACTGGTAATGGATTCACCTTGATCGTGAAAAGCACATTAGTCACTCAGTTGTGTCCAACTCTTCCACTCCCTGGGCTGTAGCCTGCCAAGATCCTCTGTCCATGGACTTCTCCAGGCAAGAATACTGGAGTGGGTTGCCATTCCCTTCTCCAGATCTTCCCGAGCCAGGGATCGAACCTGGGTCTCCTACATTGCAGGCAGATTCTTTACCATCTGAGCCACCAGGGAAGCCCTAATAATACCTAACGGTGCTACCAGTAATATGTATCAGTCCAACTGTTGGGGCCTCAATTCAGGAGAAATACAATGAAACAATTCAACATGCAGTAGATCTTAGGTTAAAGGTCAAAGATTTAGAGTCTTGTTCCCAAATTTTGCTGCATGTTAGAATCACCACAGAGAACTATGGATGTAGAAGCCAAGCATCAGTAGTCTTTGAGATTCCCAGGTGATTCCCATGTACAGCAAAGTTTGACAAATACTGCTTTCAGTTCAGTTCAGTTCAGTCCCTCAGTCGTGTCCGACTCTTTGCGACCCCATGAATCGCAGCACGCCAGGCCTCCCTGTCCATCACCAACTCCTGGAGTTCACTCAGACTCACGTCCATCGAGTCGGTGATGCCATCCAGCCATCTCATCCTCTGTCATCCCCTTCTCCTCTTGCCCCCATCCCTCCCAGCATCAAAGTCTTTTCCAATGAGTCAACTCTTCACATGAGGTGGCCAAAGTACTGGAGTTTCATTATGGGGTCTAAATCTCTCATAGAAAGAATTTCTCTTAGGTCTCAGGTCAAGAGTAGAGGTGGAATTAGGAAAAATTTTCTCCTTGCTGGGTATGACAGAGATTAATTGTCCCAAATATTTACTCTTCCTACTTCCTCTATAATAAAAGAGTTCTAATAATTATCTGACTACACAACTGCTCAAAATAAATCTCCCCTTGTAGCAGAGTGTGGCTGTACATCTAAATTCTGGCCAATTATATTAATATAATTAACTTCCACTTAATATTCCTGGACAATCCTTAAAAGAAATGCATGTATTCCTCTCCTCTTCTACCTTCTTGCCAGCTGGAATGTAAACATAGTAGATGGAGCTCTAACAGCCAATTGGACAATGAGATGACTTTGGGGAAATGGAAGCCATGCAAAGCAAAGAAACAAGGTAAATGAAGCCTGGTTCCCAATATGGCAGAGCTTGATACCCACCCTAGACTGACCAGCTATCTCTGGACTTCTTAATGGATACAAAAAACAAACTTCTCACTTGTTCATGGCACTGTTTCTATTCATTGCAGCTACATTCAATTCTAACAGAGTCAGTGATTCCCAAATTTGGGGTTATATCAGAAACACTTGTAAGGCTAATGAAGCATATTGAAGATGGTGATTCTATTACCTAAGTTTGAGAACAACTATTGAGGTATCACTGGGAGGTACAGACAGGAGGTATGCGTGTGCTTTCTCAGTCATGTCCGGACTCTTTGCAACCCCAAGGACTGTAGCCTGCCAGTCTCCTCTGTCCATGAGATTCTCCAGGCAAGAATCTTGGAGTGGGTTGCCATTTCCTCCTCCAGGGGATCTTCCCAACTCAGGGATCGAACCTGTCACCTGAGGCTCCTTCATTGCAGGCAGATTCTTTACTGCTGACTCACCAGGGAAGCCTTAGAGAGGAGATAGAGTGAAGGTAAAAATTTGAAAAGTAAATAGTGGTTACATTCATTTTGGAGAAGCAAACCTGCTGAATAAAATATTTAGCAGGATAGTGTGATGATTAAATATCTCATTTCAGGGAGTAAATATACCTAGACTTAAATCCTGGACTTGCCACTCACTGGCCACAAAGTCAAGCCAAGTTAACTTTTCTAAGCCAATGAGCCAGAAATGGTAGCTATTGCTGGTGGTATTGAGAGAATTAAATGAAATAATCTAAGATGGTGCTTAGTATAGTAAATGTCACTTAGTAAACCAACCAGTCCATTCTGAAGGAGATCAGCCCTGGGATTTCTTTGGAAAGAATGATGCTGAAGCTGAAACTCCAGTACTTTGGCCACCTCATGCGAAGAGTTGACTCATTGGAAAAGACTCTGATGCTGGGAGGGATTGGGGGCAGGAGGAGAAGGGGACGACAGAGGATGAGATGGCTGGATGGCATCACTGACTCAATGGATGTGAGTCTGAGTGAACTCCGGGAGTTGGTGATGGACAGGGAGGCCTGGCGTGCTGCGATTCATGGGGTCGCAAAGAGTCGGACACGACTGAGTGACTGATCTGATCTGATCTGAAAGGTTTATTAAGTGTTGGCTGGGGAAGAAAATGAGAGTTGAATTCATGATCTGACTTTGAGTTACACTTTAATCCCTGACTATTTGGTTCCACTCTGTCCAACATGGTAGCCACTAACAACATTTGTGACCACATTTATTAGAGGATGACTACGGTTAAAAAGGACAATAATGCTGTTGCCTTGAATGTGGAAAAATTGAAAGCTGTATACATTGCTAATAGGAATATAAAATGACGTAACCATTTGGGAAAACAGTTTGGCACTTCCTCAAAATGTTAAACACAGACTTATCCCATGACCCAGCAATTCTAGGTATAATCTAAGAGGAAAAAAAAATGTCCATACAAACTAGTACAGAAGTATTCACAGTACCATTATTCACAAAAGTCAAAAAGTGGAAAAAACCCAGATGTCCATCCACTGATGAATGGGCAAATGAAATATTACCTGCAATGGAATATTATTTGGCACTAAAAAGGAAGAAAGTACTGGTGCATGCTAAAGTACAGATGGACCTGAAAACATTATTCTAAGTGAAAGCAGCAGTCACAAAACCTCAAATACTATATAATTCCATTTACATGAAATGCCCAGAATAGACAAATTCATGGAGATAGAAAGTAGGTTAGTGGGTGCTGAGGGCTTGGGGTGGGGGTTATAAGAATGACTATAATAGGTATGGGGTTTCCTTTGGGGTAACAAAATATTCTCAAAGTAGGCAGTGGTGATGGTTGCACAAGTCTATGACTGTACTAAAGACCACTGGATTGTAACCTATGATGGTATGTGAATAATAATGCTGTTAAGATCAAAGAACACAAGAGAAGACTCTACACATGAACATCATCAGATGGTCAATACCGAAATCAGATTGATTATATTCTGTGCAGCCAAAGATGGAGAAACTCTATACAGTTAGCAAAAACAAGACCGGGAGCTGACTATGGCTCAGATCATGAACTCCTTACTGCCAAATTCAGACTTAAATTGAAGAAAGTGGGGAAAACCACTAGACCATTCAGATATGACCTAAATCAAAGCCCTTATGATTATACACTGGAAGTGAGAAATAGATTCAAGGGATTAGGTCTGATAAACAAGAGTCCCTGAAGAACTATGGACGGAGGTTCGTGAGATTGTACAGGAGACAGGGATCAAGACCATCCCCAAGAAAAAGAAATGCAAAAAAGCAAAATGGCTTTCTGAGGAGGCCTTACAAATAGCTGTGAAAAGAAGAGAAGCGAAGGAGAAAAGGAAAGATACACCCATTTGAATGCAGAGTTCTGAAGAATAGCAAGGAGAGATAAGAAAGCCTTCCTCAGTGATCAATGCAAAAGAAACAGAGGAAAACAATAGAATAGGAAAGACTAGAGATCTCTTCAAGAAAATTAGAGATACCAAGGGAACATTTCAGGCAAAGATGGGCACAATAAAGGACAGAAATGGTATGGACCTAAAAGAAGCCGAAGATATTAAGAAGAGGTGGCAAGAATACACAGATCAGATCAGTCGCTCAGTCGTGTCCGACTCTTTGTGACCCCATGAATCGCAGCACGCCGGCCTCCCTGTCCATCACCAACTCCCGGAGTTCACTGAGACTCACGTCCATCGAGTCGGTGATGCTATCCAGCCATCTCATCCTCTGGCGTCCCCTTCTCCTCTTGCCCCCAATCCCTCCCAGCATCAGAGTCTTTTCCAATGAGTCAACTCTTCGCATCAGGTGGCCAAAGTACTGGAGTTTCAGAATACACAGAAGAACTATACAAAAAAGATCTTCACAACCCAGATAATCCCAATGGTGTGACCACTCAGCTAGAGCCAGACATCCAGGAATGTGAAGTCAAGTTGGCCTTAGGAAGCATCACTACGAACAAAGCTAGTGGAGGTGATGGACTTCCAGTTGAGCTATTTTAAATCCTAAAAGATGATGCTGTGAAAGTGCTGCATTCAATATGCCAGCAAATTTGGAAAACTCAGCAGTGGCCACAAGACTGGAAAATGTCCATTTTTATTCAATCCCAAAGAAAAGCAATGACAAAGAATGCTCAAACTACTGCACAATTGCACTCATCTCACATGCTAGTAAAGTAATGCTCAAAACTCTCCAAGCCAGACTTCAACAGTACGTGAACTGTGAAATTCCAGATGTTCAAGCTGGATTTAGAAAAGGCAGAGGAATCAGAGATCAAATTGCCAACATCCGCTGGATCATGGAAAAAGCCAGAGAGTTCCAGAAAAACATCTGCTTTATTGACTATGCCAAAACCTTTGACTGTGTGGATCACAACAAACTGTGGAAAATTCTGAAAGAGATGGGAATACCAGACCACCTGACCTGCCTCCTGAGAAATCTGTATGCCAGTCAGGAAGCAAAAGTTAGAAATGGACATGGAATCAGGAAAGGAGTATATCAAGACTGTATATTGTCACCCTGCTTAACTTATATGCAGAGTACATCATGAGAAATGCTGGGCTGGATGAAGCATAATATGGAACCAAGACTGCTGGGGAAAATATCAGTAACTTGAGATATGGAGATGACACCACCCTTATGGCAGAATGTGAAGAAGAACTAAAGAGCCTCTTGACGAAAGTGAAAGAGGAGAGTGAAAAAGTTGGCTTATAGATCAACATTCAGAAAACTAAGATCATGGCATCTGGTCCCATCACTTCATGGCAAATAGATGGGGAAACAATGGAAACAGTGACAGACTTTATGTTTTGGGGCTCCAAAATCACTGCAGATGGTGACTGCAGCCATGAAATTAAAAGACACTTGTTCCTTGGAAGAAAAGCTGTGAGCAACCTAGACAGCATATGAAAAAACAGAGACATTACTTTGCCAACAAAGGTCTGTCTAGTCAAAGCTGTGGTTTTATCAGTAGTCATGAATGGATGTGAGAGTTGGACTGTGAAGAAAGCTGAGCGCCAAAGAATTGATGCTTTTGAACTGCGGTGTTGGAGAAGACTCTTGAGAGTCCCTTAGACTGCAAGGAGGTCCAACCAGTCCATCCTAAAGGAAATCAATCCTGAATATTAATTGGAAGGACTGATGCTAAAGCTGAAGCTCCAATAGTTAGGCCACCTGGTGCAAAGAGCCAACTCATTGGAAAAGACCCTGATGCTGGGAAAGATTGAAGGCAGAAGGAGAAGGGGACAAAAAAGGATGATATGGTTTGATGGCATCATCGACTCAATGGACATGAGTTTGAGTAAACTCCAAGAGTTGGTGATGGACAGCGAGGCCTGGCATGCTGCAGTCCATGGGGTTGTGAAGAGTCAGATATGACTAAGCAACTGAACCAAACTGAACTGAACTAAGAACAAAACATGGCATGCCCCCCGAAATATTTTAAAAAACTATCTTTGTAGGAAAATAGGTGAAATTTAAAATTCGTCAAGGCACACACTGTATCATGGAAAGAACATTGGCCAAGTGTCAAGATAGATTTTAGGTCTGCAGTCACCATTTAGCAACAGCAAGGCTTAGGGCAAGTCTCTTAACTTCTATCTTCATTTATTACAGGATGAGGGTTCCATCTCAAATATTTGCTGGCAATGATACCTTTCCTGTTGACCTGATAGACCAGCTGTTGCATCAGATTCTCAAGGGGCTTCATGATCCAACACACGGGTGAGCTGCTGCTACTGGCTTCAGCCCTGAGTTCTCTTTAAGGGAAAAATCTGATGAAATACCTGCAGGGGAGTCATAGGTTGGCAGGCCAGTGAAACATCCATTCCTCAGCAGGAATTTCTTAGTGTGTTCCCTGCAATTCCTTCGCAGGAGGAATGCCACAAAGAGAGAGAGGATTGGGCTCTCAGTTTTGTACTTGGATGCAATCTCAAAAACAGAATGATCTCTGTTCGTTTCCAAGGCAAACCATTCAATATCACAGTAATCCAAGTCTATGCCCCAACCAGTAACGCTGAAGAAGCTGAAGTTGAACGGTTCTATGAAGACCTACAAGACCTTTTAGAATTAACACCCAAAAAAGATGTCCTTTTCATTATAGGGGACTGGAATGCAAAAGTAGGAAGTCAAGAAACACCTGGAGTAACAGGCAAATTTGGCCTTGGAATACGGAATGAAGCAGGGCAAAGACTAATAGAGTTTTGCCAAGAAAATGCACTGGTCATAGCAAACACCCTCTTCCAACAACACAAGAGAAGACTCTACACATGGACATCACCAGATGGTCAACACCGAAATCAGACTGATTATATTCATCAGCCAAAGATGGAGAAACTCTATACAGTCAACAAAAACAAGACCAGGAGCTGACTGTGGCTCAGATCATGAACTCCTTATTACCAAATTCAGACTTGAAGAAAGTAGGGAAAAACACTAGACCATTCAGGTATGACCTAAATCAAATCCCTTATGATTATACACTGGAAGTGAGAAATAGACTTAAGGACCTAGATCTGATAGATAGAGTGCCTGATGAACTATGGAATGAGGTGCGTGACATTGTACAGGAGACAGGGATCAAGACCATCCCCATGGAAAAGAAATGCAAAAAAGCAAAATGGCTGTCTGGGGAGGCCTTACAAATAGCTGTGAAAAGAAGAGAAGTGAAAAGCAAAGGAGAAAAGGAAAGATATAAGCATCTGAATGCAGAGTTCCAAAGAATAGCAAGAAGAGATAAGAAAGCCTTCTTCAGCAATCAGTGCAAAGAAATAGAGGAAAACAACAGAATGGGAAAGACTAGAGATCTCCTCAAGAAAATTAGAGATACCAAGGGGACATTTCAGGCAAAGATGGGCTCAATAAAGGACAGAAATGGTATGGACCTAACAGAAGCAGAAGATATTAAGAAGAGGTGGCAAGAATACACAGAAGAACTGTACAAAAAAAGATCTTCATGACCCAGATAATCACGATGATATGATCACTCATCTAGAGCCAGACATCCTGGAATGTGAAGTCAAGTGGGCCTTAGAAAGCATTACTACGAACAAAGCTAGTGGAGGTGATGGAATTCCAGTTGAGCTATTCCAAATCCTAAAAGATGATGCTGTGAAAGTGCTGCACTCAATATGCCAGCAAATTTGAAAAACTCAGCAGTGGCCACAGGACTGGAAAAGGTCAGTTTTCATTCCAATCCCAAAGAAAGGCAATGCCAAAGAATGCTCAAACTACTGCACAATTGCACTCATCTCACATGCTAGTAAAGTAATGCTCAAAATTCTCCAAGCCAGGCTTCAGCAATACGTGAACCGTGAACTTCCTGATGTTCAAGCTGGTTTTAGAAAAGGCAGAGGAATCAGATATCAAATTGCCAACATCCGCTGTATCATGGAAAAAGCAAGCGAGTTCCAGAAAAACATCTATTTCTGCTTTATTGACTATGCCAAAGCCTTTGACTGTGTGGATCACAATAAACTGTGGAAAATTCTTCAAGAGATGGGAATACCAGACCACCTGATCTGCCTCTTGAGAAATCTGTATGCAAGTCAGGAAACAACAGTTAGAACTGGACATGGAACAACAGACTGGTTCCAAATAGGAAAAGGAGTAGGTCAAGGCTGTATATTATCACCCTGCTTGTTTAACTTATATGCAGAGTACATCATGAGAAACGCTGGACTGGAAGAAACACAAGCTGGAATCAAGATTGCCGGGAGAAATATCAACAACCTCAGATATGCAGATGACACCACCCTATGGCAGAAAGTGAAGAGGAACTAAAAAGCCTCTTGAAGAAAGTGAAAGTGGAGAGTGAAAAAGTTGGCTTAAAGCTCAACATTCAGAAAACGAAGATCATGGCATCTGGTCCCATCACTTTGTGGGAAATAGATGGGGAAACAGTGGAAACAGTGTCAGACTTCATTTTTCTGGGCTCCAAAATCACTGCAGATGGTGACTGCAGCCATGAAATTAAAAGACGCGTACTCCTTGGAAGGAAAGTTATGTCCAACCTAGATAGCATATTCAAAAGCAGAGATATTACTTTGCCAACAAAGGTTCGTCTAGTCAAGGCTATGGTTTTTCCAGTGGTCATGTATGGATGTGAGAGTTGGACTGTGAAGAAAGCTGAGCGCCAAAGAATGGATGCTTTTGAACTGTGGTGTTGGAGAAGACTCTTGAGAATCCCTTGAACTGCAAGGAGATCCAACCAGTCCATATTGAAGGAGATCAGCCCTGGGATTTCTTTGGAAGGAATGATTCTGGGGCTGAAACTCCAGTCCTTTGGCCACCTCATGCGAAGAGTTGACTCATTGGAAAAGACTCTGATGCTGGGAGGGATTGGGGGCAGGAGGAGAAGGGGACGACCGAGGATGAGATGGCTGGATGGCATCACTGACTCGATGGACGTGAGTCTGAGTGAACTCCGGGAGTTGGTGATAGACAGGGAGGCCTGGCGTGCTTCGATTCATGGGGTCGCAAAGAGTCGGACACGACTGAGCGACTGAACTGAACTTAATGTAATACATCTTTCTAGTTGAATTTCACAGAGTGGGAGAGGAAAATTGAGCCTCACACACACCTTAGTTTTATTTAATTAAACAATAAGGACAATTAAATTACAAGGGACTGCTGAAGGAATTAAATCTCAACTTTTATCTGAATTACCTCAATCAAATTTGAGGCCAGAGCTTCCAAACTTTTTTGTTGGAAAGTTAGCATGCGTCTTGCCTCAAAATTTGGTTCTATTCCCTCTCTAGGCTCACTTTGTTGCTGATGTTATGCTGCTTCACTACTTTAAATATTCTTCTCTCTTCTTCACAGCCTATCACAACTCCACCAGGAAATTCTGTTGACTTGACTGTCAAAGTATATTGAAGTATATTGACTTCAAAGTTAACTTCTTTGACATCATTGTTGCCATATTGGTCCAAGCCACCATCATCTTTCTCCCCTGGATTTCTGCCATGGACTCTCAACCATTCACTTGTCTTTGCTCCATGTACTGGGCAAAACAATGCTTCACAGTGTAAATCGGGTCATGTCACAACTTTCCTTTATGTCCCCAATGGCTTCTCACAAAAGCCAAAGTCCTTACCACTGCTGCTGCTGCTAAGTTGCTTCAGTCATGTCTGACTCTGTGTGACCCCATAGACAGCAGCCAACCAGGCCCCGCTGTCCCTGCGATTCTCCAGGCAAGAACACTGGAGTGGGTTGCCATTTCCTCCTCTAATGCATGAAAGTGAAAAGTGAAAGTGAAGTCGCTCAGTCGTGTCCCACTCTTAGCAACCCCATGGACTGCAGCCCACCAGGCTCCTCCATCCATGGGATTTTCCAGGCAAGAGTACTGGAGTGGCTTGCCTTTGCCTTCTCCAAAAGTCCTTACAGGGGCCACCAAAGCCCTGCATGATCTATCCACTTCCTCCCACCTCTTTGGCTCATTCCGCTCTTGCCCCAGGGGTCTCCTTGCTATTCCTTGAGAAGGCAGGTGGACTCACCTCACAAACTTTGGTCTGTTTCTTCTGCTGGAAAGACTTTTCTGCAAGATAAATACTGAAATGCATACAACTTTGTGACCTTTGTTTAAAAATTACAAATAAAAATTAGATCCAAGTTCTTGAAGGGACAGCCCTGCAAGTTAGGGATCTGAAATTTCAGCTTCACAGTAAATCCATTTTTTTCTCAGATGTCTGCTTGACTGACTCACTCCTCTCCTTCAAAGTTTTGTTCTAATCTTACTTTCTCACTGAGGCTGGCCACGACCTCACTGCGACGTGTTCCTCCACTGTCAACGTTTTCCCCACAGCATTTACTATTGTTCAATATACTATATAATCAATTTATTTATTATACTTATTGCTGACCCCGACCTCAATAGAATGTAAGCTTCAGGACCCCCAGCCCCTAGAACAGTCTTGGCATAGAGTAAGTGTAGAAAAAAATAAATTTCTGTTTCTCTAATGCTATTTTAAAAGCTACTGAAACTCCTAGACCTGGCATATTCTAGGTACTCAGTTAGCCATCATCTTGAAGAATAATTTTAAAAAGCTGTTATTAAAAAAAAAAAAAGCCTTAATTGGATAAACAACAAGGTCCTACTACATAGCACAAGGAACTAGATTCAATATCCTGTGATAAGCCATAATGGAAAAAAATATTTAAAAATAATGTGTATATATATATATACATGTAATAACTAAATAATTTTGCTATACAGCAGAAATTAACACATTTTAAGTCAACTTTAATTTTTTTAAAAAGCAACAATAACAACAAAATAGTATCACTGCTTCTATTCATCCAGTACCTGCTGTTGCTGCTAAGTCGCTTCAGTCGTGTCCGACTCTGTGAGACCCCATAGACGGCAGCCCACCAGGCTCCCCCGTCACTGGAATTCTCCAGGCAAGAACACTGGAGTGGGTTGCCATTTCCTTCTCCAATGCATGAAAGTGAAAAGTGAAAGTGAAGTTGCTCAGTCATGCCCGACTCTTAGCGAACCCATGGACTGCAGCCTACCAGGCTCCTCTGTCCATGGATTTTCCAGGCAAGAGTTACTGGAGTGGGGTGCCGTTGCCTTCTCCTCCAGTACCTAGCATGTGCCAACCTTTTTTTTACATTCTCCTAATAGCCTGACTATTATTATTCCATTTTACAGATGGGAGAACCAAGTTTAAATACATTGCCCAGGGTCACACAACTCAGAAATAACCAACTGGAATTAGACCCAGGTCTTATTCCAAAGCCTGTGAATTTTCCCTTTTGCTGGTAACAAGTGACATTAATAATCCAGTTCCTTTCTGGCATGGCTGAACAAGGCAATAGAAAAAACTGCCTGAGTTTGAGATTAATGCACAACTCCAGTGAGTACTTGCTTTGAGACCCTAGTTAAGTCTTCTTAACCTCTGAGTTTCAGTTTTCTCCTCTGTAAAATGGGTCTCACAAAGCCTACTTTGAAGGATAGTTAAGAGAAGTAAAGGCTTGTATTGAGGCTTTAATCAGCATTAGTAAATATTCCCCTCAAAGGATTTGAAAGAGTTTATAATTAAATAGACATTCATAACAGCCTTTGGAGGAGCGTGCGAGCCAGTTGCCATGGGGACGTCAGTGGCAGGGCCTTTCCGGAGGCCGGCACACAGGGCTGGGCTGAGAGAGCACTGCAGGAGTGGGGCAGGGAAGCCCAGCGTTGCAAACCACAAGGCAATGAAAGAGCCTCTTTTCTGAAGTTACATTTTGTGCTTGCCTCCTACAAGCTGGCTTGCTCACATCTTTCCGTAAGACCCTGGAGTAGGTCTTTTTTTAACACTTCAGTGAACAAGTGTCACAGGATGTCTGAAGTTTCCTGGAATTGAGTCATCCCGTACAATTTCAAATATTTGAAGTGCTAAATGAAAGAAAAGCTCCAAACTCTTGTTATATTTCTGCCAAGCTGCTTTGGGAATAATGGGTGAGGAGAGCCAATCTGGCAGTGTGAGGTGTTGGGGAGGCTGAGCCAAAGGCTAGGAGGACCCCTAGGTGAGAAGGAACTGACTAGTATCCCCGAGACTCCAACTAATTAACTCAGCTGAGAGCCCCAGGCTTGCCTCATGCACCCCGGAGGGGCCCACATCTTACACAGACTGGCATAGGGCAGCACTGATTTACATTACTTATTTTCTTCTATAGATGTTTTAAATATTCCTTAAATTAACAATTTGATCTTATGAAAGATAAATTTGCATCTGTAAAATATTTTAAAAGAGAAATTGAAAAACCTACAACCCTAATGTGGCAACAACTGAAAAATATGTATTTTATAAAGAATGGGTCCATGTATTTAATATATGTGACATTCTTGATTTTCTAACTTGTAAGGCAGGGTTCTGATATTGAGGAAGGTGGGGCAATAGGATAGAGTCTGGCTATGAGTAATTGAGTCCTAAAAAATAAGAGCTTAAACAAGATAGAAACCTATTTTCTTTTCATTTAAAATAAATCTAGGACTTCCCTGGTGATCCAGTCTTTAAGAATCTGCTTACCAGTGCAGGAACACATGTTCTAGTCCAGGAAGATCCCACGTGTCACAATGAGAAACCCACGAAGCCCACTTGCTGCAACTAGAGAAAGCCTGCACAAGCAATGAAGACACTGCACAGCTAAAAGTAAGTAAATAAATAAAATTTTTTTAAAGAAATTAAAGAAATCTATAGAAAGTCAGTCTAGGAGTTGCATGTTGTTCTCTGGTCACCAGGGACCAGAACTCCTTCCAACTTAGTATGTCTGTCATTCCTGGGCTGTGTTACTCGATGGCTGCTGGAGCTCCTTATTTGAAGCAATAGAAAGGAAAACTGAAGTGTCTACTGATACTTTCTACAGTTGCACCTTTTTTCTGCTCCCATCTGATTGGCCAGAACTTAGTCACATGGTCACACCCAGCTGCAAGGGAAGCTGACAAATGCAATCTATTAGCTGGATGTAAGGCGACCCCGTGGTAAACACTCTGCCTGCCAATGCAGGAGACGCAAGAGACACTTGGATCCCTGAGTCAGAAAGATCCCCTGGAGTAGGAATTGGCAACCTACTCCAGTATTCTTGCCTGGAAAATTCCCTGGACAGAGGAACCTGGTGGGCTACATACAGTTCACGGGGTTGCAAAAGAGTCAGACATGACTGCGTGCACTCATGCATGCATGGTGACCAGAGAAAAATTAGGATTTGTTATAAGGAAGAGGTGGAGAAGGCAATGTCACCCCACTCCAGTACTCTTGCCTGGAAAATCCCATGGGTGGAGGAGCCTGGCGGGCTACAGTCCATGGGGTCGCTAAGAGTCAGACACGACTGAGCGACTTCACTTTCACTTTTCACTTTCATGCACTGGAGAAGGAAATGGCAACCCACTCCAGTGTTCTTGCCTGGAGAATCCCAGGGACGGGGAAGCCTGGTGGGCTGCCGTCTCTGGGGTCACACAGAGTCGGACACGACTGAATTGACTTAGCAGCAGCAGCATAAGGAAGAGGAGAACAATATTGAGAGGCTATCTGCAGTCTTCTTTCACTTCCTTTCTAACTCTAAGTTGTGATGAATAACTGAATACTTCTGGTGTTTGAATATTAGGTAAGGATGACTACATAAATTATCACATTTAACCCTCATATAGCTAATAAAAATGCCACAGGGTGGGAGTCAACAGACATTTAAAATTAAGAAACAAAGTAGGGCATAATAACAATACAAGATATGGGTTTGAATTCTGATTCTTTTTCAAATGAGTAATCTCAGCTAACCTACAGTGGTAGTGAGTAAAACCCCAGAAAAGTATTTAAAATTTTCAAAATCTTCAGCTAGTATAAAATTGTGTGAATTGTTTAGTAGCAAGTCTTTTTTTTTTTAAATCCTTGGGCTGTTTTATATATATGATTTTTTTTTAAGATATTTCATATGCTTAGGAAAAGGTAATGATTCAATTTTAAATTTGATCTATTAAGAAACTGCTTTAACTCTCAAAAAGATTTTGTTTGTGAGATTTATAAATCTGTACTGTGAAATATTTGAGGTGTTGGAGAGAATAAAATGTAGCAAATCATATTTCAAATGTCTAAAGGAATCTGGCTAATCATGTAGGAGGTATTGGCCATTTAAGAAATTTTCATTTATTAAATTTATGAATGAACTAAACATTAATCAAAGAATTAGTTCCATTTGATTTATAAAAAGATACAGTCTAATATACAGTAGCATAAAATACAATGTAAAAGTACTCTCTGTGAATTGTGCTTAATGGTTTAAAAATGAGAACTTTCAACGTAATGAATATTAATTAAATTCCAAGTAATTAGGAGTGTTCCTTTGCACATAGAAAAGCCCTCTCTATTATTAAAAAGTCACCAGCAGTAAATGTTCATCAACAGATGAATTGATAAAAAGATGTGGTGTACACAATGGAGCATTACTTAGCCATAAAAAAGAACAAAATAGTGCCATCTTGCAGCAATGTGGATGACCTAGAGATTGTCATACTGAGTGAAGTAAGTCAGGCAAAGACAAATATTATATAGCACTTACATGTGGAATCTAATTTTTAAAAAGATACAAATGAACTTATCTGCTGCTGCTAAGTCACTTCAGTCATATCCAACTCTGTGCGACCCCATAGACGGCAGCCCACCAGGCTCCCCCGTCCCTGGGATTCTCCAGGCAAGAACACTGGAGTGGGTTGCCATTTCCTTCTCCAATGCATGAAAGTGAAAAGTGAAAGTGAAGTCGCTCAGTCGTGTCCGACCCTCAGCGACCCCATGGACTGCAGCCTTCCAGGCTCCTCTGTCCATGGGATTTTCCAGGCAGGAGTACTGGAGTGGAGTGCCATTGCCTTCTCCATGAACTTATCTACAAAACAGAAATAGACCCATAGACATAGAAAACAAATTTATGGTTACCAAGGAGGGATAATTTAGGAGTTTGGGATTAACATATATATATACTATGATATATAAAATAAACGAGGACCTACTGTCTAGCACAGGGAACTCAATATTTTGGAATAATCTATAAGGGGAAAAAGTTTGAATAAGAGTATATATAACTGAATCACTGTGCTGTACATATGAAACACAACACTGTAAATCAACTATGATAGTGAAAGTGAAAGTCACTCAATCCTGTCCAACTCTTTGCGACCCAGAATACTAGAGTGGGTAGCGATTCCCTTCTCCAAGGGATCTTCCCAACTCAGGGATTGAACCCAGGTCTCCTGCACTACAGGTGAATTCTTTACCTGTTGAGCCACCAGGCAAGCCCAAGAATACTGGAGTGGGTAGCCTATCCTTTCTTCAGCAGATCTTCCCAACCCAGGAATCGAACCGAGGTCTCTTGCACCGCAGGCAGATTCTTTACCAGCTGAGCTACCAGGGAAGCCTATACTTCAATCTGAAAAAACAACCACCAGCAGGTATAATTTCCTCCATTTCACAGATGAAGAAAGTGAGGCTCAGAGTAATTAAGCAATTTGCTGTTTGTCCCACAGTGAGTCTAGAAGTTGGGATTCAAACTGAACGTTCCCATCCTATTTCAGGCAAGGCTGGGGTTCTATATCTAGGAGGGAGTGCGGGGACTTCTGGCTCCGTAGCAGCTAGGAAGCTGAGGGTCAGGTGGACTCTCTCTCACTCTGGCTAGAACTGAGGTACCCAACTGAATGCCTTTGCAGTGTGAGTTTCCAGGATCTTCATGTGAGTGATAGAAACAAGTGTCATCTTTGTACTGCTTTCACATTGAAAACTCATGTATACACATAATTAAAAATCCAATAAAAATGGAGAAAGTACAAGAGTTTGTGAAAAGTAAGTCTTCCTAATTTTCCTTACTTCAGACCCCTGTTGTTCCCCTCTGCAGAGGAAACCACTGTGAATAATTTCTTGTGTGTCTTTCCAGAAACATTCCATACAAACTCATTCACAGCCATGTATGCATACTTCCCACTTTAAACTCTTCACTGCATACTCTCCTATTATTTGAGTATTTTTTATCAAGTGAGTATATTACTTTTTCAAAAACAGATAGTTTTTCCCAGATCATTCAGTTAGGCAGGAAAAGAGTTTTTAAATTCTGCTTTTGGATCACAAGACGTTGATGGAGATTCTTTTAGCACATGTGGAATCACAGTTCTCTAAACTGCTCGCTGGCAGAAAAACAGGTGCTGTGATGGAGAAGACTGCGCCTTCAAGATAGTTTATCTGTGGTTCTTTGTCCTTCTCTCTCTGGAACCCAGCCCTCAGCACACAATTGAGTCAGTAATGGAGGCTCAGATACCTCTGGTTGGCTTCAGGATTCCAGAGCTTTCCGAGGCGAGTTCCTCAGTGTTCTGTTGTAACCACAGATGTACAATAACCTTGGAAATCATGAAGCCCTGTAACTAGGCTTGAAGACTAGGGAGCAGAGAAATCCCTGTTGAAGAATTAGTGGGAAAATTCTTTCAGTGATTAAGAAAGTTCAAGAAAATGGCTGTCATGAGAGAATCTTGAAAGAATTGTTGCCTGGATACTAGCAATAACCAATAAAGCCAGTGTTTTCCACACTCTGGACAGTGTACTACCTTGATCATTTTGGCTTATATTCAAGTATGACTCTGCTATTATTTACTTATTTGTCTTACAATAAATTAATTTTTGTTTATATTTAAATTAAACGTATTAAGCTATTGTCCACAAAGTAGCCAAAGTGTTATTTTTTAAATGTCAGGTCACGTCACCTCTCTGCTCAAAATCTTCCAATAGCTTTGATTGCTTTACAGCATTCGTTGTCTACAAGGATCTATACGTCTTGTGCCTCCCAGTGCCCTCTCGTCTCATCTTCATGCTCCATCCCAACACTTAGCTTCATCCACAGTGGCCTCCTTGCTTCTTCCCCAACACGTCAAGCTCATTTCCGACACACGGTCTTCACACTTCAAGGTTGCTCTGCCTGGAATACTCCTCTAGACATCTCCTGGTTTCACAGTGTTGATACATTCTGGTCACAAACAGTTCTTTCTCAGAAATGGTGATCTCCAAATGGCACTTGCCTGTCATTATATGACCTTTACCCTGCTTTATTTTCCTTCGTAGCATTTATTATCATCAAAAATATTATACAATTGTTCATTTATTTATCACCCATCTCCCCTGACTAGAATGTAAGCACCAAGAAATCAGGGGTCTTACTGTTTAGTCCACTATTGAATTCCCAGAACCTACAATGGGGCCCAAAATAGAACAAGGGCTTAATAGGCAATTGTTGAATGGATGGATGGGTAGAAAAATGGAAGTTTGATATCTGAGGAGCAGACCCTATAAAGGAGGATTTACAAATAAATGGATGAATGGATTAGTCAATAGAGGTTATAGAGAAATCTGACCAGTCTTTTTTTTAAGTGAATATAGATACTTGTCACTATCATACAACTAAATATGGATTTAAAATATGGATCATTTAGAGAAAATATTTTTTTTAATCCCTAAAAATATAGTTGAATTTTCTTCTGATTTCTCATTGGGAAAGAACTTTCTAATCTCAAAAACAGTAGAACAATAATAAATGAAAAGGTCACTATATGTGAATTCAAAACTTAATTTCTTTAGGACATTTATTGCATTGCTGCTGCTGCTAAGTCGCTTCAGTTGTGTCCAACTCTGTGCGACCCCATAGACAGCAGCCCACCAGGCTTCCCCATCCCTGGGATTATCCAGGCAAGAACACTGGAGTGGGTTGCCATTTCCTTCTCCAATGCATTAAAGTGAAAAGTGAAAGTGAAGTCGCTGAGTCTTGTCCGACTCTTAGTGACCCCATGGACTGCGGCCCACCAGGCTCCTCCGCCCATGGGATTTTCCAGGCAAGAGTGCTGGAGTGGGGTGCCATTGCCTTCTCCAGCATTATTTATTTGTTTTTACATTTCTCAGGGAAATGCAAATTAAAATCACAATGAAATACAACTACATACCTATTACAATGACTAAAAAGCAATACTCCAAAACAAAACAAAATCCCCCAAACAGGTAATTCCCTGGCGATCCAGTGGCTAGGACATTATGCTCTGACTGCCAAGGGCCTGAGTTCAATCTCTGGTCAGGGAACTAGGATTCTGTAAGCCACGTGGCACAGCAAAAAAACAAAAACTACAAACAAAACTGGCAATACTGAGGACAAGTGAAGATATGGAGCAAAGGAAATTTTCCTGCAATCCTGATAGGAATACATAATAGTACAGCCATTTTGGAAAACCGTTTGGTGGTTTTCTTATAAAGTTAAACATTCACTCACCCTATAGCCTGGTGATCCCACTTTGAAGTATTTGCCTGAGAGAAATGAAAATTTGTGTTCAAACACTTACATGTGAATGTTTATAGTAGCTCTACTTGTTATTGACAAAATCTGGAAATAATGCAAATGTCCTTCAACTAGTATCTGGAGAAACAAAATATGGAATTCCATACATGTTGCTCAGCAATAAAAAAGGAACAAACTACTGACATACACAATAACATGGATGAATATCTCAAATGCCTTATATTAACTGAAAGAAGCCAGACTAAAAGGCTGTTCAGTTTAGTTCAGTTACTCAGTCGTGTCCAACTCTTTGAGACCCCATGGGCTGCAGCACACTAGGCTTCCCTGTCCATCACCACCCCCCGAAGCTTGTTCAAACTCATGTCCACTGAGTCAGAGATACCATCCAGCCATCTCATTCTCTGTCATCCCCTTCTCCTTCTGCCTTCAATCTTTCCCAGCATCAGGGTCTTTTCCAATGAGTCCGTTCTTCGCATGAGGTGGCCAAGGTATTGGAGCTTCAGTTTCAGCATCAGTCCCTCCAATGAATACTCAGGACCGATTTCCTTTAGGATTGACGGGTTTCATCTCCTTGCAATTCAAGGGACTCTCAAGAGTCTTCTCCAACACCACACTTCAAAAGCATCAATTCTTCGGCGCTCAACTTTCTTTACAGTCCAACTCTCACATCCATACATGACCACTGGAAAAACCATAGCGTTGACTAGACAGACCTTTGTTGGCAAAGTAATGTCTCTGCTTTTTAATATGCTGTCTAGGCTTGTCACAGCTTTTCTTCCAAGGAAAAAGCATCTTTTAATTTCATGGCTTCAGTCACCATCTGCAGTGATTTTGAAGCCCAAGAAAATAAAGTCTGTCACTGCTTCCATTGTTTCCCCATCTGTTTGCCATGAAGTGATGGGACCAGATGCTATGGTATTAGTGTTTTGAATGTTGAGTTTTAAGCCAGCCTTTTCACTCTCCTCTTTCACTTTCATCAAGAGGCTCTTCACTTCCTCTTCACTTTCTGCCATAAGGGTGGTGTCATCTGCATATCTGAGGTTGTTGATATTTGTCCTGGAAATCTTGATTCCAGCTTGTGCTTCATCCAGCCAGGCATTTTGCATGATGTACTCTGCATATAAGTTAAATAAGCAGGGTGACAGTATATAGCCTTGACGTATTCCTTTCCCAATTTGGAACCAGTCAGTTGTTTCATGTCCGGTTCTAACTGTTATATTCTGTATGATTTCTTTATACAACATTCTGGAAAAGGCAAAACTATAGAGACAGAAAACAGATGAGTGGTTGCCATGGGTTAGAGGCTGGAGAAGTGTGGAGATGGGTTCACTACAAAAGGACATGAAGATTGCAGGGAAGGAATGGAGAAGCAGATGTAGACAATGGACTTGTGGACACAGTAGGGGAAGGAGAGGGTGGGAAGAACTGAGAAAGTAGCATTGACATATATTCACTATCATGTGTAAAACAGCTAGCTAGTGAGAAGCTGCTAGGCAACACATGGAGCCCAGCCTGGCCGTCTGTGAGAACCCAGAGTGATGGGAAAGAGGGGGAGGGGAGGCTCAAGAGGAAAAGGATATACAGATAATTATGACTGATTCACATTTTTGTACCGCAGAGTCCAACACAACATTGTAAAGCAATTTTCCTCCAATTAAAATTTTTTTAAAAATTTCTAAAAAGGATGTGGGGACATTTTCTGGAGGTGATGGAAATAATCTATAAACTGAGTGTGCTTCTGGTTACCCAACTTCATGTGTTTGTAAAAATTCAAAAAGTGTATACTAAAAAGGGGGAATTTTACAATATGTAAAATATACCATAATAAACCTGATTTTTTTTTTAAAAAAGGAAACATATAGAATGTAAGCAAACTGGAAAATGCTTTTTAAACAGTGTGACAAGAGCTTCCCTGGTGGCTCAGTGGTAAAGAATCCGCCCGGTAATGCAGGAGACCCAGGTTCAATCCCTGGTCTGGGAGGACCCCACATGCCAAGGAGTAACTAAGCCCGTTCGCCAGAGTACTGAGCCTGCGCCCTAGAGCCTGGAGTCACAGCTACCGAGCCCACGTGCTGCAACTCCTGAAGTCCGTGCACCCAGAGCTCATGCTTTACAACAAGAGAAGCCACTGCAATGAGAAGCCCATGCACTGCAGCTACAGAAAGCCCGAAGGCAAACTCCCAGCAAAATAAAAATAAATGAATAAATTTTTTTTAAAAGTGTGAAAAAGTAAGTATATTTTTAATAAAATTGATAAAAAACACTAGTCGCTAAATAACAAAGGAAAAAAATGTCCATTCTAACTAGTAATCTACTAATTGAAATTAAAGCACATTGAAATACCATTTCCCACATTTATTCTCTTCCTCCATTGCCTTTTTTTAAAGGTTAATACAGAATATGGGCAACAGTGTGGAGGGATACATATGCTCACACAAGTCTGGTGAGGGTGTAAATTGATTCAAATTTTCTTGGGAAGTAGTCTGGCAGATCAATATCAAGAGATTAAGAAGTGTTCACAATTTTCATTACAGTAATTTTACTTCTGAGAATCTGCCCTAAGGAAATAAATCAAGGAATGAGAATATTTTTATGTACAAAGATGATTGGAACAAATTATTTATAGCAGCAAAAGGTTTGGAACAATTTAAGTGTCTACATTAAGATAATGCTCAAAAAATTGTATAAAAATGATTATTCACATGAAGAAATAGAATAAGGTAGCCATTGAAAATGATGTTTAAGAAGAATTAATAACAGAAAAAGTACTTTTGAAATAATGTAAAGAATGTAGAATAGGGCTTCCCTAGTGGCACAGTGAATGGGAATCTGCCTGCCAGTCCAGGAAGATCCTACATGCTGTGGAGCAACTAAGTCTGCGCACCCCAACTACTGAACCTGTTCTCTAGAGCCCGGGAGCTGCAACTACTGAAATCCACACCCCCTAGAGCCTGTGCTCCACAAGAGAAGTCACTGCAAAGAGAAGTCTGTGTACCTCAAGAAAGAGTAGCCCCTTCTTGCTACAACTGGAGAAAAGCCCATGCAGCAAAAAAGACCCAGCCCAGCCAAAAATAAATAAATAAATAAAACTATTTTTTTTAAGGCAAAGAATTTTTCAAAAAAAAGAATGTAGAATAGCATAAAAAGTATAATCTCAATTGTGTAATAAAAGTATAACATATTAAAAAGCAGAGACATTACTTTACCAAAAAAGGTCCATCTAGTCAAGGCTATGGTTTTTCCAGTGGTCATGTATGGATGTGAGAGTTGGACTGTGAAGAAGGCTGAGCGCCAAAGAATTGATGCTTTTGAACTGTGGTGTTGGTGAAGACTCTTGAGAGTCCCTTGGACTGCAAGGAGATCCAACCAGTCCATTCTAAAGGAGATCAGTCCTGGGTGTTCATTGGAAGGACTGATGCTGAAGCTGAAACTCCAATACTTTGGCTACCTCATGCAAAGAGTTGACTCATTGGAAAAGACCCTGATGTTGGGAGGGATTGGGGGCAGGAGGAGAAGGGGACGACAGAGGATGAGATGGCTGGATGGCATCACTGACTCGATGGACGTGAGTCTGAGTGAACTCTGGGAGTTGGTGATGGACAGGGAGGCCTGGCATGCTGTGATTCATGAGGTCGCAAAGAGTGGGACATGACTGAGCGACTGAACTGAACTGATCCATACATAATAGAGCTCAAGAAGTTAATTTGCTATCATGTTGATCTTAGTTATCTGGAGTAGCTGATTTCATTTTCCATCTTACTGGCTTCTGATTTTTGTTTAAAATACCCAAAAAATGTTTTTGTGGAGAAACATTCTAAGTTAAGTGGACTCAGCAGACATCCCAAACTTGGATTCCAGATGACTGGTGTCAGTGTTTCACAGAAGTTTGAAAATCTACTATATTTGTAGGTTTTGCTTCTAAAAACCATAAACCATAACATTCTGAAATAAAATACAATAATATTTAGGATATATTAGAAGTTTTCTTAGAAATTAAATTATGGCCCATTTACACTTCTGCAGTTGGAGTTCAAATTATTATTTTATTTTTGGTTGCATCTTGATGCTTGTGGGATCTTTGTTCCCTGACTAGGGATTGAACTCAGGCCCTGGGCAGTGAGAGCTCGGTGTCCTAACCACAGGACCGCAGGGGAATTCCCAGAGTTCAAAATTTTGAATGTGAGACTCAAGACTCTCTAAGCTTTCACTGTCCAATATGGTAGCCACTAGTTCACACGTGGCACTTGAACTGTGGCCAGAATTAACTGGGAGGTTCTGAAAGTGTAAAATACATACCACATTTTGAAGACTTTAGATGAAAAGAAGAATATGAAATATATTGTTAATAATTTTTTATATTGATACACATTGAAATGCCACATTGTATATATAGGTTAAATGAAACATACTATTAAAATTAATTTCACCTGTTTCTTTTTACTTTTTCAATGTGGTTACCAGGAAATGTTAAGTATATAGCTTGAATTACATTTCTATTGGGAAGAGCAGTTATAAAATTTGTTCTCAGTCTAGCCTTTGAACTTCATTTCCTCCCCCATGTTTGCACAGGAATAAACAATGTAGGCCCCTCTTTCTTTCCTATAAGGTAAACTGCTATTTTATTGGGCACTTTTTCCTTCTGTTTACTCAGGCTTCAATGACTTTCTCCATTTTAATTCACATCTAAATCCTGTTCATCCTTAGGCACAACTTAAATGCTGCCATATCAGTGAGGCTTTCTGCATTAAATTGGGATCCTATTCAGGGCAAATAATGGAAACCAGCTAGATACCTCTGTCAGCTAGGTGTTTTTCTTTCTTCTGTATCCAGAGGTTGGCCATCCAGGATTGATTGGTGCAGTAGCTCCATGACACCACCAACCTATAGGAGCTTTCTGCTTTTCATTCTACCATAACCTTGGCGTAGGGCTTTTCTATTCATGATCACTTTAGAGTCACAAGATGGCTGTTCCACCTCCAGCCATAAATCTGCATTCCAGGTAGGAAGAAATGTAAGAAGGAAAAGTAATGAGGAGGAGGGAGGCATCTGTAATAGGAAAGTAGACTTTTCAAAAAATCTTCAGTAGACTTTGACTTGTTTCTCATTGGCCTCATATTGTGTCAAACAAAAACCCAGTTTGCAAGAGAGCAAGGGATTTTAGTTCTTTTGATTTTTGCTGTCATCGCCTCTCTTGCTGTTGGCTTTAGTTTTGATTTTTTCTTTCTTTTTTTTTTTTTTGCTGTACAGATTGCTACAAGGACATATCAGTAGAGAAAAGCAATTCTAATAATGCCTGCCCACATCTTTGATTTTAGTGGTCAAAATTTATTTCCCTGGATGGTGCTGGATACACACTGAAATTTTTGTCTATTTTTGCTTCCCCCTTCCTGAGGGATTTTGTTTCTCCCATAAACAGTTTTCCTTCAGGCAAAGAATGCAATCGTTTATCACATTTTTGATTTTCTTAATTACCTTCGCATTCCAGTCTTGCCTCTGGGGCCTTTTTATTCATTGTGTACGATGCCTAGAGCCTCAGAGCTTTTCAGGGGCCTGAATATTTTAAACCTGAAAAAAATTTATTGACTTCTAAATTCACAAAGAAACGGTGATATCAAAACTCATTAAATATTTAGTTAAGTGCCTCTGAAATATATAGTTATACTCATACATTAATTGTTAAATTTAGTATTCACAAAAATGTTATTATGTTTGAAATATATTTGCATATTATGGGCTCACTTTCCTGAGTATGCATACTGATTACACAGAAATCATAGCCAACCAGAAATTAAACAATTTACTCTGAGCTTTAGAGGACATTACAGTAGTCTCTTCACATCCTTTCTAGCCAGATGATCACTCCAAGCCTTTTGCAAGACCTGTAATTCTGAGTGAGTGATTGAGTTGGGAATGGAGAGCTCTAAGCCATTCAGGCCAATGAAGTATGAGTAGAACAGTACTGGCCTTCTCTCCCTGCTTCTTCCAGGTGTGAATAAGTAAGGGTTTTGCCCCTGTTGCTGCGGGCAGCCATCTATCTGGCCACCATAAAGAGACCTAGGCCCAGGACAAAGCTCACCCTTGTGGTGGGTGGAAGAAAGAAAGAAGAAATGAGCTAGGCCCTTGAAAACATGGTGACTCCGCTAAATCAATCGCTCTGAAGTCTCTAGCCTTCTTCTGGACTTCCAGGGGTGTTTGCTAGTAAAGCTCAGTGTACTCTGTGATGCCAGTCTCCTTAAAAATAAATGACATATTTAAGGTTTAGGAACCATGCAGATCTCAGAATATCATCATCTAGTTTCTAATTTGAAGGACACGGAGGCTCATGGATTCACGTCATTTTCTCATAGGTTGCTGTATTCATTTGCTAGGGCTGCCATAATAAACCACCACAGACTGGCTGGCATACACAGCAGAAGCTTATCACAGTTCTAGAGGCTGGAAGTTCACTGAAGGTGCGAGCAGTTTGGTCTGTTTTGAAGCCAGCCTGTCTCCCTGTCTTGCAGACAGCCAGCTTGTTGTTGTGTCTTCACATGGCCTTTCCTCTGCTCACATCCCACTAGGGTTTCTCTGTGTGTCCAGAGAGGGGCCCACCAAAGAGCTTCACTTAATGTCCTCTTTAATGTTCCTATATCCAAATACAGTCACATTCTGAGGTACTAGGGGTGAATAGGTGTGTGAGGGCAAATAATTCAGTCCCTAATGGTTACACTGTACTGTCTTTCCTTGATGCCAGAGGTCAGCCTGGGACCCATGCTCCCTAACTCCCAGATGTGCTTCCTTACCACAGTGAAAGGAATATCCAGTTTCTGTGTATGAAACATTTTAGAAGGAATCAAAGTAGCATTTAGAAAGGCATGGAGGTGCAGTTCAGCAGCAAAAAAACTGGAAGGAAAATGGAGGCTCCAAAAATCCAGTCTGATCTGCCAGTTCTAGAACCCAGTTATACAGATGGGGGCGTTTTGTTTTTATGATCCAAAAAAATGGAACATTTTCATACCATCCAATAATAGAGGATTGTTTGGCATATTCATCCACTTGGAATACTATGCAGCCTTAAAAATTATGAAGTAGGTATACATGAAGGAGTCCTTGGGCCTAGAAAAGAAAACAACGGTCTCAAAGGCCCTTGCTGAATCATCTAACTTCAGGGAAAACAAAACCGAACTTAAAGTCCCGCCCTGATGCTCTGGGCCAGTTGCATCTACCTGTGACTTATCACCCCTGCCCAAAACCTCCCACCCCCTGTTCAACTACAAATGCAATCTGATTACCCAAAACGTCCTGCCTGACGAACATTTCCCTTATCGTTTCCACAAACCTCCCTTTAAATATGAAGCCTCCCTGATCCCTCTCGTGCTCAGCCTGGTCGTTAGGCCGACTGTTGCCCCTCCTTGCCTGAATAAAGGTAATCTACCTCCGTTGAGGTTGTCTCTCCTTTTTTTCTGCCTCGGCCCAAACTATACCTTACAATACATATTTCTAAACATGAAAAGAGAAGCATGATTCGATTTCTTAAAATTTATGAAGATCAGGACTCCCCCTGGAGGTCCAGTGGTTAAGATTCCAAGCTTCCACTGCAGAGGGTATGGGTTTGATCACTGGTTGGAGAACTAAGAGCCTGTATGCCATGAGGTACAGACAGCCAAAAAAAAAAAAAAAAAAAAAAAACAGCCTTATAAAGATCACATAACTATATGATCTGTTCTGGTCTTAAAATATACATATATGTATATGTGTAATTACTGGCACTATTCACATTAGTGTAGTATTGGATACTTGGATTATGGAAAACAGTTTTCTCTTTGATATTTTTTTACTGAAAAACCTTTCAGTAAATCTGTATATTAACAACTATGAAAGGTCTCTGTATCTACCAGTCAAATGTGGGGACCTTTTTTTTGGCTGATTAAGCTGGCAGCAGTGAGCCGCAAAGCAGATAAACTTTGGCACAAAAAACTGCAAACCAGCAGCTGCTCTAAGAGCTCTCTCTCCATTTGACACAGAAGTCTTATTTCAAGAGAAATTATTTCTGCTTTTTCTTAGGGATTTGGCACCCTGCCTTCCCTGTTTATAAAGGAGGGAAAGGTCTTTTATTTTCCACTTCCACCTTTTCCAGTTGCCGTGGGGAGCAGAGCCCACCCTCCTGTCATCCACTTTGGAGGCAGCTGTATGAGCAAGGAGAGCCCAGCCCTAGAACTGACTCACGCATGGTGCCGAGCTAAGACAACCACGCATGGAGCCTGCAGAACTACTCAGCACGCACACACCAGCCTGGTTGGCTTCCTCTTCCATATGCCAGTGAAATGTTAGACCCCAGCAGCCAGTCATTTGGGTTGTTGGGAAATCTCTCTCTCTTCTTCTTGTCTGCTCCCCACCCTGAGCGCTTACCTTTGCCTCTGGCAATAGCCTGATAGTTATCACATGATCAACACATGAGCATCACAGTATACTGAGCATTTCACCCATGCCATCCTTTCTGGAGAAGGAGCAGTGAAGGGGTGGAGGGCAGCTGAATTTTAGGCACCTGACAGGGACAGGCATTCAGAGAAGGGCCCTGTACTCAGCTTAGAATTGTTTCAAGACCATTTTCTGCTAACTTTTGCCTCCTGGTGTTTTCTTCTTAGCAAGCTGGGGCTAGAAAGTGAATCATTACATCCCCAGTGTGGTGAAGAGTGGTACCTGCATGGATCTGAGGTTTTATCAGCCCTCCTGATCCCTCCCTGAGTCTTTGCCCCTGAGCCACCAGCACCAACCAGGGGAGAGGTGGCGAGGTGCCAGGAGGCGATGACCCACTAAGAATGAGTGTGACTTGGAAACTAGACAGGAAAGCTGCTGGCTGTTATGCATTTTTTACCCATTGCTTTAGGATAAGCAGGAGCCCTCAGAAGTAAAAACATGTGGCTATTATTTTTTTCTTGGACCTTGGGAAACCCCATGATAAAATAGAGTAAGCAATAAAAACTTTCTCTGAAGCACTAATAAGCTTAATGTTAATTGCATTAGTATTCCTGGAGGAAGATGCTGTTTGATTTTCAGTGTTGCCATTTTTGCTTACAGAGAAGTGAGATAAATGGAGGCAGTGGCACAGATTAAGTAAATTCTTATGTGGGAAAAGTCTGAGTTCTCATATGCTTTTAGTTATTTAGTCTCTTGATTATATCAACTAATACGTAGCATCTTATTTTCATAAGTGGACAATGTTATAATTTATTTCTATTAGCAACTAGGAATTATAATATAGATGCCAGATCAGTAGTATAGAAAATAAACACAGATTTGCCCTAAGGCAAATTTACTTTTTTTAATTGAGAAAAGATTGCTTGAAATATAATCAAGTGAGTGGAAGCCATTGCTACATGATTCTAATGGATATGGAATCTTTATAGGAAGATAACTCTGTTATCATCTACAGTGAACACTTTTTAAATTTCCGGTCTCCTAACTAGGGTGAGGAACTTCATAGAAGGAAGATCACGTAATCAACACAAATTTGTTGAATGACAATTCTGTTCAGGATACTCTCTGAGCACCTCCTACTCACCCAAAGGGATGTTGTTGTTCAGTCGCTAAGTTGTGTCCAACTCTTTGCCACCCCATGGACTGCAGCATGCCAGGCTCCCCTGTCCTTCACTATCTCCTGGAGTTTGCTCAGACTCGAGTCCATTGAGTCAGTGATGCTATCTAACCATCTCATCCTCTGCTATCCCCTTCTCATTTCCCTTCAATCTCTCTCAGCATCAAGGACTTTTCCAATGAGTTGGCTCTTCACATCAGGTGGCCAAAGTATTGGCGCTTCAGCTTCATCATCAGTCCTTCCAATGAATATTCAGGGTTGATTTCCTTTAGGATTGAATGGCTTGACCTCCTTGCTGTCCAAGGGGCTCTCAAGAATCTTCTCACGCAACACAATTCAAAAGCATCAATTCTTTGGCGCTCAGCCTTCTTTATGGTCCAATTCTCACATCCATACATGACTACTGGAAAAACCATAGCTTTAACTATACAGACCTTTGTTGGCAAAGTGATGTCTCTGCTTTTTAATACACTGTCTAGGTTGGTCATAGTACAAGATGGCCAAACATAACATACCTGACACAGGACAGATGAGATGGACAGCAGGTTATTAGTCACATATAGTCTGTGGAAGGATATCACACACCATGTAGGTTCATTTAGAAGTTGAGTAAGCCATCAGGGGCAGTGGGAGGCAGGCTTTGTATTAACCAGAGGGTAGAGTGACCCCTGGTTCCTGTGGGAGAATGTGATTGGCTTGTTTGAATAGCTTCATGGCTGACAGGGAAATAATATCTATTAGGTTGAGGACCAGGAAGGACGAAGCTGGTCAGACAAATAGGGAACTAGCCAAGTGGGGTGCCTTTCCTACCTGGTTGGGTGGGGGCGGGGGGTCGTATCTGTCAAAAGCAGGGGAACTATGGTTTGACCTCTAGGGCCCCAGGGGGCTCAGAGATATCAAGGCAGCATTTGAAATTTTAGATCTTACACCATAGATACAAAAGAAGATTAAGACATGGTTCCTGACTGCAAAGAACTTGAATTCTCCAGGCTGGAGCAAGAGTGGGGACTGTGGGTGTGTGAGTGTCAAACTGTCGTAAACGGTTCTGACTGTAAGCACAGGAGGACTTCTGAGCAAATCTAGGAAATATGGTACAGTAACTGGGACGGGTAGACTTTGTTGAAAACACGGAGCTTGGGAACTTTCCTGGTGGTTCAGTGGTTAAGATTCCTGACTCCCAGTGCAGAGGGCCTGGGTTTGATCCTTGGTCAGGGAACTAGATCCCACATGCTGCAACTAAGACCTGGCACAGCCAAATAAATAAATAAAAATAATTTTTAAAAAGCATGGAATTTGTCTAGAACTTCAAAGATTGGTAAAATGCATGGTTAGAGGGAGCCAAACCAGGGGGCATTTCAGAGGAATGAGAAAGAACATTCTGGCTTATGTTGGGAGAACATTTGAGTCACACATGTGACATACACTTATTGAGGGACTGCTCGGGGGACAGACAGCCCAGAGGCTAGAGTAAAAAAGAAGTTCCAACGACAATGTGGGCCTTGCCTATTGGGCTGTCTGGTCTGAGTTGGGTGTGAGCCATGGGGCACTGGAGCCCAGGAAGTCAAGAGTCTGCCACTCCCTGAGGGTCTTGAATGTAGACTTTGGATACACGCTCCAAAGAGGTAAAACAACCCCAGAAATTCAGCAATGGGGGGGTGGGGGGTGGGGGGAAGGTGTTCAATAGGCAACTGTTGCAAATACTTAAAATATGCCAGATGTTCTCTCTTTCTTTTTTTGGAGGGGTCATGCTGAGCACATGCGGGATTTAAGTTCCCTGACCAAGGATCAAACTTGCACCGCCTGCATTGGAAGGGTGGAGTCTTAACCACTGGGTAGCCAGGGAAGTCTCAAAATATGCCACAACTTCAGTAACCTTTTCAGCATTTATTTTGTGATGTACCAGTACTCTGAAAAACATGGAAGCAGGCATGGTGTCCCTTGAACTCAGAAGGCCCTGCCAGCGAGACCGCTCCCAGTGACCACAGCCTGCCGAGGCCCAGCTGGCTCTTCAGGACCCATCTCCGCACTCCCTCCTCTTGGGCCGTGCTGGGCATTCCCACTTCAGAGTCCCCGGAGAGCTCTGGGCCTGTTCTCTCTTGTGGAGCAGTGGGTACTTAATGCTCCAGCCAACTGAGCTACCCAGTCTGTACAGACTGCACTGAGACAGAAGCCTCTAAATTACTGAATGGAGCACTGTGTTCTTCCCAGGACCGGGCAGTCATTTCAGTTGTCCAGTACGAGTGTGTGCCCTCTAAGATACTTATCAGAGACTCATTTCTTCTCATGTACTTGGCAACCAAGCACATAGATGCATACTAACATGTCCTCGGGTTTGCTCTAATTTTATATCCTAAACATCCCCTGAGAGAAAAGAGAGAGGGGTGTTCTTTGGCCCCAAGAAATTCAAAGGGCCTTAACTTCCTCTTCCTGAATAAATATGTGCTATGTAATTATTTATCTGTGATATGCCAAATATCTTAGCTGGGAAGATAGAAAGAGAAAGAAACCTTGCAACATCTTTAAGATCAACAATGACAACAACAGAAAAGTTAAAACATGAGAGAAAGAAGAGAAAAACCTTTCCTGGATACAATTATCCCAATTGGCAACAATGAAGTCTAAAAGCTATAATATAAAATAGCTCAAAAGCTCATGGCAGGAAATGAACTTGTCCCAGCATAAATGACTGCAGAGATGAGCCCAGGGAGTTCCAGCACAACCAAATTAATGGTTTGTTTTGAGGGGTGGGAAGGTGGGGAGGAATTTGTGCAAACATCACATTAGCCATTCTGAGAACTGTTTGCCGATTTTTAAGACAACTGTAACTACTTTCACGGTGACCCTATGGGTGATGATGTTCTCAGATCTGGACATCAGGAAATCTTTAAGTATGTACTAGATCAGTCAGAAGGAAGCCACAGTGACCTTAAACACGATTATGAGTTCAGTTGACACCTTAGTAGGAAAACAAAATATCCAAAGTCTGTTAAAGACTCACTAAAGCATATAATGTCCTGGAACAGGGAATCATTGTACTGCACATTCTTGCAGGAGGTGTAACATTTCAGATGTGTTCTTTCAGATGAGATTATTTGGGAAACGAGTGTATAAGAATCATAAGACTGAGATAAATGCCCACTTTAATCTTGAAAAAATGCTGATTTCATCTTTAAACTGTGGTTTTCTTTGGAAGCCTGAGTTGTTTTTGAACCACAATACATGCTTCAAATCGATCAGAGGGGCTTTCACGTGAATCTTGGGGAGATAGAAATGTGAGATTAAAGGATACTAGACTCGGGAGTCATGTGGTAATTGCTAAAACGCTAATTGAGGCCCTGGGTCTATTAGTGCTGCATTTCTGTCCGTGACTGACCTAGTGGGCTTCTGAGCCACTCCTCTAGATGCAGGAAGTACTATGGTTTCTGTCTACTCTCACACTCATAAAACTATTATCCGGGGACTTTTCTGGTCCAATGGCTAAAACTTCAAACTCCCAATGCAGGGGGCCCAGGTTTGATCCCTGGTCAGGGAACCAGATCCCACACACCACACCTAAAGATCTCTAAGACCTGGCACAGTCAAATAATACATTTTTTAAATGTATTTGCTTATCTGAAATCTAAGATAGCTACACAAAAGAGGAAAGAGTAATCACACAAAGAAATGCACATGACTTCATTTTGAGAGTGCCGGAAGGTTCGTTTGTAAAGCATATGTGCACACACACACATACACAAATTCATTTTTTTTTTAATTAGAGTATTACATTTGTGAAATGCATTTGTTTTAAATCCAAATATTTTATTTACTTAATGGCCTATAAGTGGTTACTTTAGTGTATCTGATGAAAAATACAGACTATACCTGGAAAAGCTTCCATCAGAAGAGAGTCCAGATTACTGATATAGCATTACCCCCAATGTATATGTATTTAAAGCACATAAACAGATAAATGTCAAACAGTTTTTGTTAAAAATATTTATTTAAATAAGTAGAAAGAGCTCTAAACAAAGGACCTGCAGCTATGATTCAGATACATTAAAAACTCATCTATGTTCAATTCAGTTATTCAAAATGCTTATCTTTAAGTCGGTAGTATTTCATTTTAATATGGAAAATGTCTTAAATTTTGACAGCATGCCTGAGAATGTGCAAATGATCTACAATCCCCATGGAGATGACCTGGTGATCCCTGCATTTTATTTAGGTCAGTGTGGCCAGCAGGGCCAGCTTCTTCCTCCTCTATGCAAATGCTACAAAGAGAAGAAGAAAACTGCAACTAGATAGGAGCTGGGGGTGGGGAAGAAGGGGAAGCCGGGCAAGACTGGGAGCCAGGAAGGCCTGCCTGGGGGAGCCCAAAGGCTTTTGGGGCCTGTGGTGGTGCATGCAGCCACAAACTGTTTTAACACTGTCCCAGGGTCTGCGGGAGGTGGGGGAGGGAAAGCATCCACATGGCTGCAGTCTCCTCCCCTAACTGCATGGGTGGGCGCTTGTAGCACCCAAGGTATGCACTCAGTCTAAGAGGGTAGAGATACTAACTCGAGTTTTCTCAGATGAGGACTATTTATGTTATCTCATCTCCTGGCTTTCTGCTTGGCCCTTTCTCCAGGCGTCCTCTCTGCAGAATGGTGAGATTTCAATCGTCCCATCTAATCATGTGGCTCCTGCCGGAGACCATGAACTGACTGCATGGCGAACCCCTTAGCTTGACATTCGAGCCCTGTTGTGAGCTAGTCCCTGCCTTTGGCTCTGTCTGCAGAACTCTTCATGCATTTGCAGCTGCCCAATCTTCTACAAATGTACTTTTCATTTCCTTCTATTTAATTTTTTAAAAAGATTTATTTATTTGGCTGCACCAGGTCTTAGTTGTGGCAGGCTGGATCTAGTTCCCTGACTAGGGATTGAACCCTGGTTCCCTGTATTGGAAGCTCAGAGTCTTAGCCACTGGACTACAAGGGAAGTTCCACATTTCCTTTTTTTTTTTTTATTGAAGTACAATTAGTGTATGGGCTTCCCAGGTGGCTCAGCGGTAGAGAATCCACCTGCCAGCGTAGGATACACAGGTTGGATCCCTGGTCTGGGAAGATCCTCTGGAGGAGGAAATGGCAACCCACTTCAGTATTCTTGCCTGGGAAAACCCCATGTACAGAGGAGCCTGGTCGGCTACAGTTCAAGGGGTCACAAAGAATCTGTCTTGACTTAGCAACTGGACAACAACAAAATAACTTGCATAAAGTTTACTCATTACAAGTATACAGCCTTAGGATATTTACACCTGTCTGTATCCATAGGTAACCACACCCAGATCAAGAGGTACGATTTTCTCCCCACTTGAAGTTTCCCTTGTCCCTTTATCTGCCTATACACACCCTATCCAGCACCTCAGGTTTTGCCTGTTTTTAAACTTAATATGAATAAAATGATACAATGTGTATTAGTTTTTGCTTGTCTTCTTTCAGCAGAACTGCTTGGGAAATTCAACCATGTTGTACATATATTTAGTTCATTTTTTCCCTAGTATTCCATGGTATTCATAGAGCATAATTTTTCTTCCTTCTTTTATTGCTTCTTCGTATTTCTCTGTTGGCACTTAGCATAGTGGAAGGTTTTAAGGAAAAGGTTCACAGAAGCCTAGGCCTGCCTTGGAGGTGGGTTCCTGAAGCCTCAGGGGGATTCAGTCCTGGTGAAGAGTCTGACTTGAGCCACACTGTGAGCTGAGACAGAGGGACCTAGAGCACCCATGTCCTAGGGACTCAGAAAGTCAGCACCCATTCATTTATTCAGAGTGAGAAATATAACCGTCATATAGTCAGGTAAAGACACTTCATGTATTTTTTAAATGGTTCTGTAATATTTATGTAGCCTTTCTTCCAAGAAACTATGAATATATTTAAATAATGAGCTGCCACAACATCCCGGGAAATAGACTGTTGGAATTTACAAATGAAGAATCTGGGACAGATGGAATAACTAAGGCTACCCAGGGCAAACTGAGGGGAAAACAACAAGGAAAAAATGCATCAGCTTTAACCATACCTCTCTGCTTTGTTTTTCCTTAATCTCAGGAGGAGGAGCTGCAAGTGGTTTAAGCTTCAGTCTCTGGCCAGAGGTGGTGGGTTCAAATTTCTGCTCTGTTCCCACTTCCATGACCTTGGGCAAGTCACACTGCTTCTCAGTCGTGTCACTGGAAGGATGGGATGATAACAGGAGTTCAGTGAGCTGACAGACAGAGGCAGAGTGGTGTGAACAATGCTGGATGGAATGCAGCAAGCAATTTAAATATGTTAAAAATGACAGCTATGATGATTGTCTTGGTTTCCATAAATTGTCACTTTCCTCATTCTCAGAAAATTAGATCACATTTAGGCATTACTAACTACTAAGGCCTCAGCTTGAAGTCATGATGATCGAATCATCATTTTTAAATTCCTAAGGGAGAGGTATTTCTAGAGAAGACTCAGTACTGGCAATACTCAGCAGATTCTTTTGATGGCAGCTGGAAGGAGATTGGGCTTCCCTGGTGGTTCAGTGGTGAAAAATCTGCCTGCCAATGCAGGAGATTTGAGTTTTATCCCTGGGTTGGGAAAATCCCCTGGAGAAGGGAATGGCAACCCACTCCAGTATTCTCACCTGGACAATCCCATGGACAGAGGAACCTGGCAAGCTACAGTCCATGGGATTGCAAAGAGTCGGACACGACTGAGCAACTAAACTACAACAAAAAGGAGATTAGGGGGGAAAGACCCAACATTAGTCAAAGCATCTGAAGAGATAAAAATTTCGTAAACAAATATCCCCAGGTGACTACAATGTTTCAAATAAATATATTGTGTTAGAGAAACTGGTTTGTGTATCTGTTCTATTTTTGCTTTTTTGAATACTGTTCTAGAAAGGCAGGGAATCTGAAGCATTATTAAGCTGAGGCCTTTTCTGGGATGTTGCTAAGCAAAGTTCACAATCCAGGGCTACTAATTAAAATTAATTCTGCTTATTGTGCATAAATTAGGTCCTAATGAGGTGAGAAACTGCAGTAAAAATAATGAAAGAATGAAAATACCTCCTTTGAATAAAAACAAAACCAGGGAGGCTTTATATTCTCAATTCTATCTTGCTTCTCTGCAGCCTGCATTTGGATTAAAAACAAAACAAAACAAAAACAGCTCTGAGAACAGGGAGATGGAAAATCAAAACAAAATCTTTCATGTAATTAGCTTATACAATTCCAGGTAGGGCAAATAGAACTCCTGTGAATGGTAGAGAACAAAGTCTTTGCAGGCAGTGAAAGGGAAGCCACTCAGGGACTTTTAGTTCAAGACCAGTCCCAAAGTAAAAGATAAGCGCATGGGAAAGGATCCAATTCCAAGCCAGAATGATATGAATATGTCAAAAGAACCCAATTTCGTTGTGATCATGTACACACATCGTCCGTCCAAAGGTTACTCCTAAATAATAACTTGTATTGATGAATACAAGTTAAATACAAGTGTTTAAGTTCCACACTTTTATTGAAAATTATTTTTGCATATGCAGCAAGAGTAACAAAGAAAGAAATATTGAGTGAGAGAGAGATGCAGGAAGTCAATATCTCCATGTACAGAATTTCCAAAAACATGAAAGTCCCAATGGGACTTTCTGGAAAAGGCAAATTCCAGGTTGCCTATTCTTGGTGCATGTGTGCTAAGTTGCTTCAGTTGTGTCCCACTCTTTGCGACCCTATGAACTGTAGCCTGGGTTCCTCTGTCTATGGGATTGGTCAGGCAAGAATACTGGAGTGGGTTGCCATGCCCTTCTCCAGGGGATCTTCCCAACCCAGGAATTGAACCCGAGTGTCTTACATCTCCTGCATTGGCAGGTGGATTCTTCACCCCTAGCACCAGCTGGGAAGCCCCTCAATTCATGGTAAGATTTGTGTTAAATACGAGTGGGTGGGGCATTGGGTTTCCTGGAACTGGAGATCACAATCTGGTGACCCTTAACTAAAATCTGTCTGCAAAACCATTTTTGATGATCTACACTGATTTTAAAAATATTTTTTAAATCCAGCTGTCACAAAAGAAGATGTCACATTCTTTTTTTTTTAATAAATTGCAAGTTCTGGATTCTCTCACAAATTCTGAGGTTCTGGCAACACTGGGCCAGTGTTCTTGCCTACCAACAGCTGGCAGTAGCTGTGTGGCATCTCGAACTCGTCTGTCAGCTTCCAGGCCCTGCAGGCTTTTGAGGTTTCACCCTTACCAAGGGTATTTATGTCGGTAGACGTGTCTGAGGGGTGAAGAACAGTAGGACCTTTGGAAAATCTTTTTCAGGCAAAATACATCTGTTTGAAAGCAAACAGATGGGAGTATTGTGGGATCTCTTGGGGGACCTTAATGGACAGGTCTTTGCTCTACCTGGAAGATGGTACCAGTCCCTTCTCAGGTCACTATCAGGGTATAAAGATTTGAATAACAACCTTCAGATTGAATTTCTCAGGACAGTTTCCTTCATCATCGAGTCCCCAGTTTAGCAAAATGCATGGCACAAATTGTGTCTAATAAATGTTTATTGAATGAATAAAAGTTCAGATGACTGTAATGTTCCCCACTCTCTAAATTGAGCATGGGAAGGTATTTGCTTTTTTTTTCTTTAAAAAAAAAAAAAAAAGTAGTTCAGGTCTCTGGGTGTCATCTCTCCCCCCACCATATAGGAAAATCTCCATTTCTTCTATGGGCCCTTATGATCCTCAGGAAGTTCACCTCCTACTAACCAGCAAACCAGACACCAGCAAACTGGACCACCTCTGGAGTCCCTTCCAGCTCTTAAAATGAGCCTGACAAGAAATGAGCCAAGAGTATACCAACTGATGACCAGCTGCGCTACAGGGAGGAACACGGGGCATTTGTCACTTGCTTATCTGGGCAATATAGCATTGAAATCAGGACACACCCAGCTTCCACAAACTCAATGAATAATTCTTGTGTCAACCAGCTGCTTTCATTTTGTTAAAAGGAAACTGGTTTTCAGTGTTCCAATGTACTTGGCTGGATTTTCCACAGGATAATGATGAGCAAATGCTGGTTGTTTATAAACCTTGCTTATAAATCAGGAAGTCCAAACTCAGAAAGCCTACAGAGCCAGGCAGGTAGTGGACATGAATGAACGTGCTGGTACGATCAAAAGGGACAGCCACTCTCCCTCATTACAAGTTGCCATTCTTAAACTGCTAAGTCGTGTCCGACTCTTTTGCACCCCTGCGGACTGTAATCCACCAGGCTCCTCTGTCCATGGGATTCTCCAGGCAAGAATACTGGAGTGGGTTGCCATTTCCTTCTCCAGGGGATCTTCCTGACCCAGAAATTGAACCCACATCTCCTGCATTGACAGAGTCTTTCCCTCTGAACCACCAGGGAAAGTACCTGAAGCTAATGTAGGAATTTGGGTCCAGTGTTGCTAGGTCTTCTGATTTTTTTAAGTGAAACCAGGTATCTGACTTATATAGACAGTTTCAAATTAAACAACAGCAACAAAAACAGACCCAACTGAGCAGGCCATATTGAGTCCTAAACTCTCAGGTTTTTGAAGTCTGATGTTTAGGCAGGTAGCAGGTAACTTCCTGGATGAAGGCTTTCCTGCACCTTGGTGGCCTGTGCAGAGCAATAAAAAAATCTCCTCTCCTCCCCCATCCTCAGCTACAAAGGGCCCTGCTAGGACCCTCTGAAAAGAAACCTAAGTTTTATTTTTTTCTTGGATTTTTTTCTTAATGAGGCACTTTGGAACCTTTACAAAAAAGAACCATACAAATGAGAAGTAGTTAACTCACAAAGCACCCATGTGGGAATGAATTAGTAGTATCAGCCAGAGACAAGAACACAACTCCTCTGCCAGCAGCTGAAACTGTGGTGCACATGAACGTTTGTATCTGTACGTGTATGTGTGTGTGTGTGTGTGTGTGTGTGTGTGTGTGTTTACAATAGGTGATTAACGCTGAATACTTATTTTAAGAATGCTTTTTTCTTTATATATTCCCAAATCTGGTTTTAGTCGTTTTCCTCCTTTACCAAATAACCCTGGGATGGAAATGCATCCCTTGCCCACATCGGTTTTGTTTTGAATGTGGGGAAGGAAATAGGCAAACTTTTCAGACTTTGATCCCTGGACCGATTACTTTCTGACTCACAATGAGGCCAGAGAGAGGACATGTGAATAGAACAGATGCTGAGAATCTGCACTGTCCCAAGCCTCAGCAGTGGAGTGGGCTCCTCTAGCTAGATTTTACAGTAATGATGAGACTAAAACACTACCATCACTTCCATTCTGGCTGTGTGTCTCACTTTGTGCAGAAAAAAAAGTTGTGACTAAAAGCCACTTTTTATTTTTAAAGTTTCATTTGTAAAGTGGAGATATTAATCACTACCTTGTAGGATTTTTGTGAGCATTGATAAGTTTAACATCTATAAAACACCTAGAAGAGTACCCGGTGCATAGTAGAAATGAAAAGATGGTGGGTGGTATTATTGCTATTGCTTGCTTGCTTGCTAAGTCACTTCAGTCGTGTCCGACTCTGTGTGACCTCATAGACGGCAGCCCACCAGGCTCCGCCGTCCCTGGGATTCTCCAGGCAAAAACACTGGAGTTGGTTGCCATTTCCTTCTCCAATGCATGAAAGTGAAAAGTGAAAGGGAAGCCGCTCAGTCGTGTCCGACTCCTCGCAACCCCATGGACTGCAGCCCACCAGGCTCCTCCGTCCATGGGATTTTCCAGGTACTGGAGTGGGGTGCCATTGCCTTCTCCAATTATTGCTAGTTTTTTGTATGTTTTGTGACCTTGCTGCTCTGCGTGTGGCCTGGGATCCCCATGGTCCACATCCTCTGAGTACTTGTTAGAGACACGGGATCTCGGTTCCTTCTGCAAACCTCCTGGCTTAGTCTGTTTGGGCTGTTGTATCAAATTACCCCAGACAGGATGGGTTAAACACCAGATACTTATTTCTCACAGTTCTGGAGGCAGCAAGTCAGAGAGAAGGGTGCCAGCTTGGTCAGGTTCCAGATGCATGCCCACTTCCCTGTTTATAGAGAGTAGTCTCCTTGCCGGGACCTCACATGGTGGGAAGAGAATGAGCTGGCTTTCTGGGCTCTTCTTATCAAAGCACTAATCCCATGAGGGCCCCACCCTCATCACCTAATAACCTCTTACAAGGCTTCACCTCCAAATACCATCACCCTGGGGATAAGATTTCAACATATGCGCTCTGGGAGACGCAGACATTCAGTCCATAACACCTATTTGAATCAAAAGCTGAATTTTAGCAAGACTGCAGGTGAGCCATGTTCCAGTCAAGCTGGAGAAAGCTTGGCTTTATGAAGTATTGTTGTAGTTTGGTTGCTAAGTCAAGTCTGACTCTTTTGCGACCCCATGGGCTGTAACCCACCAGGTTCCTCTGCCCATGGGACTTCCCAACCCAAGAGTATTGGGGTGGGTTGCCATTTCCATCTCCAGGGGATCTTCCCAACCCAGGTATTAAACCCAAATCTTCTACATTGGCAGGAAGATTTTTTGCACTTTTTATATTTTAAATATCCTTAAATAATGTCCTGAAATTTGAATTCTTTCGTACCACCTACATGTTTGCTATATCCATGTTCCATCTGCACCATTATTTATTATACTTAATACATATTTTGAATAGTCCTAATTTTTTAAAAAAGATTTTAGCTTGTTCCTGAATAGTAATATAAAAGATTCAAAGCCTAGTTATATTTATTTCTAATATACTTTGAGATAAATAATTAGCTATTAAATTAAAAAAAAAAAAGTCCTCATGTACCAGTAAAAGCCTGAGTGTGTCCAGGGTATGCACACCATCTTATAAGCAACATTTCCCCTGGGCAGAGGGTGTCACTGTTTATAAGAAAGCTGTGCTCAGTGATTTAATAAAGTGAAAGCTTTTTTTTCCCCCACAGATCTGAATAATCACTCCCTGGTTTTTCTATTTTGTCAGTTCAAACTGAGGCTGCATAATATGACAGAAAAGATTTTACCAGTTTGATAGACCACTTTGTAGTATGTATCTGGGTCACATTCCTTTCTCTCTTCTTTCTTAACTTCCATCAATATCTATTCAGTAGCCACTACATGCAGGCCTAGTGCTTGGCATGAAAGACACAATTGAGGAAAGCAAAGTTCCTTCTCGAGGGCCCTGCCATCTGGTAGGTTGTGATGAGTGTAATAGAAAGTGACAAAGGTTTTGGTAGAGTAATGCTCAGGACATCATGGAGGCACAAGCACAGCACCTGACCCACCCATGGGGTCTAAGCAAAGTTTCCTGGCAAGAAGTAGAGTCTTAGCTTAAACACAAAAGGCTTGCCAAGGTGTAGAAGGGAGGACAGGCTTAAAAGGGGACACTCCATGGGCAGAGCTGCAGACCAAGAAACAACAAAGTAAAACTCCCAGAGTCTCAGTTTCTTCATTTGTGATGTGAAACAGGAAAAAAGATAGTTACCTCATTAGACCACTTAGAACGAAAGCACTAATGTAAGTGTTCATCTGTGAGAATTATGTGTCAGCACTTTCAGGGATCTGTGTACAGAGAAGGAAGCAGTACCAAATAATAGCTATCATTCCACAACAGTTATACACCCAAGAGAAATGAAGATATGTGTCTACATAAAAATTTGCCCACAAGTATTTATAGCATCATTATTCATATTAGCTGAAAAGTGGAAACAACCCTAATCCCCATCAACTAACGAATGGGTAAATAAAATATGATATATCTATACAATGCAACATTTTTTGGCAATAAAAAGAAATGAAGTATTGATACCTGATACAGAATGTATGAACCTGAAAACATCATGCTGAGTGAAAGAAGCCAGAAATAAAAGGTCACATAATAAATAACTCCATTTACATGAAATGTCCAGGATAGGCAATGCTGCACAATAGTTGTATTCAATAGATTCTTATAAATCTAGAAAGACAAAGTAGACTGACTGGTAGTTGCCTATAGCTGGAAGTAGGATGAGTGTGATAAGTGCTTGCTAATGGGTACTGAGTTTCTTTTTGGGGTGTAGAAGTGTTAAGATCGATTGTGGTGATAGTCATACAACTCTCTGAACATACCAGAAACCACTGAGTTGTACACTTTTTTTTTTTTTTTTTTTCTTTTCTCTTTTGGCTACACCATACAGCATGCAGGATTTTAAGTTCTCCAATCAGGGATTGAACACGTGGCCACTGAAGTAGAAGCATGGAGTCTTAACCACTGGACCACCAGGGAAGACCCTGAACTGTATAAATTGCAGTATGTGAATGATCTTAAGCTATCATTTTAATTACTAACACTCTCATAGCATAATCTAGGCAGAGTTCTAAGTGTTGTATACTGTTTATGTTAACTATTTGTTACCTTACCCAGTGAGTTAGGGACCATGATGGTCCCAGAGGTGACTGTCCCACAGCCAGTAACTGGAAGAGCTGCAATATGAACCCAGGATGACTGGCTCTGGCAGATATACACTTAACTTCCACTCTACACTGTCCCAGCTTAGGAACCATCAAAAGATTTCATTTTAGACTTAAACCTCTGAGTTCTGATCTTGGCCCTGTTGCTTACCAGCCAAGAGATCCTGGACAAGTGACTGAAGTTAGTTTTTGCGTATGTTAAATGGAGATGATAATATTGCATACCTCACAGGGCTGGTATTTAGTATAAGGACTATCTGTAGCAAGCCATTATTAACTGCAAGGTCCTTCTTCTATGCAGTATTGTCACTGGTTTAAGACCGAAATGCAGCCCACAAATTGAAGCAGCAGGCAGCCTAACACCGTGGAGACTTGGAGAGTCGGCTTATTATTTCTGTAAGTACAGAATTTTCCACATAGAAATGGCCTGGTAAACTAGAGGTCTGGCATTCTACCTTTTACATACGTAACTTAAAAATAAAGGTTTAAATGACAATAAAAATACTTGCCACATGCATGAAGCATTTGAACTGTTAAGGATTTGCTTTTTATTGCATGAAAATAAGCAGAAGTGTGGGAAGGAAAGAAATGTGTCACTTCCCCAGCACTGACCTGCAAGGGCAGAGTGACCTTACAGGAGAAGAAAAATGCCAGTAATTTCCAAAGTAATCTAATTTTACATTTCTGGATTTTTCACTTCATCTTGTGGAGACGTACTTATTCTTGGAAGGAAAAAGAAAAACCCCAACAACATTAGCAACAAATGAAGTTATATAAGTGTTGCTGGCAAATATACACTGCCCAGCGCTACAGAGCTCATTTGCAAAGCCGGGAAGCAAATCAAAGTCCACCGTGGTTCTCTCAGTGCCCAGGATGTTTATTTGAGCACAGTTTGTGACCAGAATTTTTTTTTTTTTTTTATTCAGGAGGTGGCACAGTTTGCTGTGGTGTGATTTAGTCTCCTCTTTTATCGCCTATAACTTTCCTTCTAACACTCAAGGGACCAGCTCCCCCCACAGATTTCCACCCTGGGGAAAATGGACCAGCTGTGCAGGTCATCTTTGACTCCTCTTTACTCTTCCATGTCTGCTCTATGGGTCCATTTGGCAGGCCTCCTCCAAAATACATCATGAATCTTTTCACTTCTAACTCCTTTGCCACTACTAATCTAAGCTACCGACACCTCCTACCTGGGCTAGGTAATTATCTTCTAAATGTTCTGCCTCCACTGCGCTCCCTAGAAACACTCCTCCACAGAAAAACCAGAGAGGTATTTTATTTTATTATATTTATTTTTTGGGCCTCATGGGGTGGCTGGTGGGATCTTAGTTCCCCCATCAGAGATTGAAACTGTGCCCTTGGCAATGAAAACATCAAGTCCTACACTGGAAGTCCTTAGAGAGATATTTTAAAAGTGCATTGGGTCAATGTCCTGCTTTAAATCTATCAAAACTCAGAATCCAAATTGACAGTTGGAATATGAAAAGGTATTCAATATCGTTAATCATCAGGGGAAGTAAAATTAAACCTACAGTGAAAGACTAATACACACCTGCCAGAATGACTAGAATTTTAAAAATTAAAAAGACTAACAATACCAAATATTGCTGAGGATGCAGAGGATGTGGAGGAACTAGGACTCTAGACACTGCTAGTGGAAGGAAAAATTGTTTGGTGATATCTAAGAAAGCTAAATATATGCTTACCTACTGCTAAGTCGCTTCAGTCGTGTCCAACTCCGTGCGACCCCATAGACGGCAGCCCACCAGGCTCCCCCATCCCTGGGATTCTCCAGGCAAGAACACTGGAGTGGGTTGCCATTTCCTTCTCCAATGCATGAAAGTGAAAAGCGAAAGTGAGGTCGCTCAGTCGTGTCCAACTCTTCGTGACCCCATGGACCGCACTCTACCAGGATCCTCCGCCCATGGATTTTCCAGGCAAGAGTACTGGAGTGGGGTGCCATTGCCTTCTCCATGCTTACCTAGTGACCTGGCAATTCCCCTCCTAGGTGTGTATGTATTGGTATATGTGTATGTGTGTGTATATATATACACACACATATCAAGGGTTAATAAGTACCTATGGCCACAATTGCACTCATCTCACACGCTAGTAAAGTAATGCTCAAAATTCTCCAAGCCAGGCTTCAGCAATATGGGAACCGTGAACTTCCTGATGTTCAAGCTGGTTTTAGAAAAGGCAGAGGAACCAGAGATCAAATTGCCAACATCCGCTGGATCATGGAAAAAACAAGAGAGTTCCAGAAAAACATCTATTTCTGCTTCATTGACTATGCCAAAGCCTTTGACTGTATGGATCACAATAAACTGTGGAAAATTCTTCAAGAGATGGGAATACCAGACCACCTGATCTGCCTCTTGAGAAATTTGTATACAGGTCAGGAAGCAACAGTTAGAACTGGACATGTGCCGGGGACCAGCCCCGGCTGATCCAGGGTATTCGAAGGAGAGACGGCTAGGCGAGGGTCAGGGAATAACTGCTTAATTACACTTTAATTAAGGATACAAAGAGTAATAGAATAAGGATAGCTCAGTGAGGAAATTCAGTGGAGAAAAGCGGCTGAAATAAGGATAGCTCAGTAGGAAAATTCAGTGGAGAAAAGCGGCTGAAATAAGGATAGCTCAGTAGGAAAATTCAGTGGAGAAAAGAAGCTGAGTGGCTTGGTTTACGCGGAAAATCAATATAACCCGTGACACCAGGTTAGCTCTGACCACGGAGGCCGCAGGCGCCCTCTCGAATAGCGGAAGGTGCCCCACCTTAGACACCTTCTCGAGTGGGTCTTAGAAGCCCAGGCAAATAAATGGTCGCAGAGGACATCCACGCTCCAGATGGACGCTCAGCCGGAAGTTAAAGGGAAGAATGACATGGGGAGACCAAGTTTCAGTGAACAAGGCCCGCACTTTATTTTCCAAAGTAGTTTTTATACCTTAAGGTATGCATAGAGGATAATGGGGGAAGGGGTAGAGTCATGCAGCAAGCCAGGCTTTCTTCCTGCAAACTTATCATATGCAAAAGTTCAGGTGATTGACATCATCTTCTGGCCCGGAGGCCTGTTAACATTTTAAGAAACTTATCTTTCTCTAAAGGTGATTATTCCAAAGTCAGGCGCCAGCCTTCCAAAAAGCATTGAACAAAGCTGCATTTTACATTTCTATACACCCATTACATCAATCAATACACTGCCAAGGACACAGTAGGAGTATGGAGACTTAGCAGCAAACATTGGCCCAACAAGTGAAAAACCCTTCACCAATACATTTTCTAATCAATCTTTTAACTACTCAAAGGAATCTGTGTTTAGGCAGTTTAGAACATCTCCTGCCTCTCACAGTTGGGAGGCTCTGAACAATCACATGTGGCCGGAAAAACCCATTCAGGCAGGCTAGAGGATTTCCAAAGGAGTTTGTAGGTTAAACACTGTCACACCCAGGAATTATTAACTGGAGCTGTGAGCTAACTCTTTTTTCAGAGAGAGGTAGTGGGGGACAGCCCCCCGTAAAGTCAGAGGTGTAGGTGAAAGCACAAAGCAGAAAGTAGGCAGACTCTGGTTTTGGGGGTAGATGCTCGAGAATTTCCAGGGGGACTCCTGAGGCTCGATCCCGCCTTTGCGTATGCCGAGCCTCCTTCCTCATGACCTTTGTCATGGGCGGAGTGCCTCACGGTGGCTCCCGGAAGTGATAGAATTCCAGTTGAGCTATTCCAGATCCTCACTCAATATGCAATGTGCCGGCTCCCAGCATCTCCCCCTTTTTTATTTCTTAAAACAGCCAGATGCAGCTCAGTCGCGAGCTTCTGAATGTTCTGCCGAAGAATCCTGACAATACAAGGAAGAATGAATATGAGAAGCAAAACTAAAGCACCAGCAGCGATGTATCCAAGGATATTAGACAGAATGTTTTTTCCTGAAATGAAGTCAGAGAAAGTGTGAAAAAAGTCATTAGCTGCCCCAGCGGCAGTAAAATCCAGTCGAGAGTGTTCCAGGGTCTGTATTTGATTATGAAGTTTCCCTAAGTCCAGGCCAATGTCAGAGCTGTTCCAAACACCTGAGATATGATTTTTGATTTTTTTCCATTCATAATCTGTCTCATTTACCTTTAAAGATGTCACGCATATCTACCGGTAATCAGCGTGGCAAGACAAAGCCATTTTCACTTTTAAAGCCTGTAAATCAGTCTCAATATGCATTATTGCCTCTTCTAAGGCGTCTACTCTCATCTCTAATTTCCTATCTATAGCTTCCTGTGTTGTTAGAGTTAGTGAAACATTTTTAGACATGGTATCAACATATTGGGCAGTATGCACTTGTTGAGTCAATGATATTGCTGCCACAGTAACAGAAGTAATTGCGGTTATTAAAGCTGATATTCCTAAAATAAGTAAGCCCACAAATCGTCGCAATCGCATTAAATCCTGAAGTTGTTGTAATACAGCAAGACTATAGTTATATCAATAAGTGGTTACATTATAAGATAAGGTGGACGTTGTAACACTACAAAGGAGCAAACATTATATTGAGGGTTTAAACAAGATGAGAGCATACATTATTCACAGGTCACTACATTGGGTCCACCAGTTTAAAGTCACATGTACATTAAGTTTTCCAGAATCGTTGGTAAAGAGAAAAACATAAGGAGAGGGTAGACAAGCCAAATCAGAATAAGTAGAATTATTTTCTGGTTGGAGTTCGCGCTGCAGCAGCCCCGTCGGTCCCGCCGGGATCTCGATGTTTATCTTGCCTCCCCTTCTGGCGGGCTCCTCTTTTGTGATCGAAGCAATGGGTGAACTGGATGTCTGGGGGTCTGCAACATGGTGAATCAGCCTGTCTAAATTGGAGAATCTACATCCTGTGGAAAAATATAAGCACATCCTCGACTGATAGTTAATAATGGGTCAGGACCCTTCCATTGTCCTGAGAGGGCCTTCCATTTGACTAATGGTTTTGCATTTAATTGCTCCAGGCACCAATGACGAAGCATTGCAATAGTTCTGGCTGAAATCAGTATTTAAAATATTTATTACGAAAAGAGCATGTTGCAAGATTTGATGGGGAGAACTATACTTAAACTCCCCTTCTTTTAGTTTTTGAATTTGGATTTTTAATGTTTGATGCGTTTTTTCAACAATGGCTTGTCCCTGTGGATAATAAGGGATGCCTGTATTATGTTTAATTTGAAACTTTATACAAAATTTCTGAAAAGACTTAGAAGTGTAAGCAGGAGCATTGTCAGTTTTCAGAGCTTTTGGCAGGCCCAAATATGAAAAACAAGTAAAGAGATGTTGTATCACATCTTTACCTGCCTCTCCGGTACAAGCAGTTGTAATAATAACGTGAGAAAAGGTATTTACAGTTACATGAACAAAAGACAGTTTTCCAAATGAAGAAACATGAGTTACATCTATTTGTCAGAGTACGTTAGGTTTGAGACCATGAGGATTAACTCCCATAGGTAGACTATTATAAACAGTGGGGCAGTGTAAGTAAGAACGCACAATCTCTCGAGCAGTCTCTCTGGGAATTTGGAATTGATGTCTTAAAGCAGTAGCGTATTGATGATGAAGTGAGTGAGAGGCTCTGGCCTCTTCAATCACAGTAGCCACTGTATTTCTGGTTAACAAGTCAGCCAAATCATTAAAGGCATTTAAAGGGCCAGGCAATCTGGAATGAGCCCGAATGTGTCCAGTGAAAAATATTTTTTTTTCCAAATTTGTTGTTGTAACTTAGTTAACAAATGAAATATGGTAGTTTTATTTTCAGGCAAAACCGCAGTTTCAATGTGTGGAATCAGCCTGACCACATACTGAGAATCAGAGTAAAGATTAAATTCCTCATCTGTAAACATAGCAAAAGCCTCTATGACTGCTGTTAGTTCAGCTCTTTGAGCTGAAGTTTCCTGTGTTTTTAAAACCTTTTGGTGATTTTTAGTAACTATGGAGGCTTTACCATTTGCTGACCTGTCAGTAAAGGCTATCTGAGCATTTGGAATAGGAGACTGTTTACATCTGACAGGAAAAATAACTGGATGTCTGGATATAAAATTCAGCAAAACATGTGAAGGAAAATGATGCAAAAATTTTGACCAAAATAGTTTCCTATAGCAATCTGTCAATTTTCATCAAACATTAGAAGCACATCAAGTTGTTCTTTATTATATGGAATTACAATTTCTGATGGCTCTTTACCAAATAATTCAATGTTCTGCTTTTTTCTTTTAATATCAAAGTAGCTATTAATCCTAGATAAGAAGCCACTACTTTTTTAGTTTGAGCGGGAAGATGGACCCACTCTAGGGAGCCGTTTTGCCATAAAACCAATTTTTTGCCTGGCTTTCCCAATTACACCTATGGGGGTTTTATGGCAAAGGAATTGTCAAGCAGTTGTCAATTTAATTTTTTAATTTTTAAAATTTACATTTTAACAACATGAATTTAAAGATATGTTAATTTAGGTCTAATGTTTAGTTTAGGTCTTTGTATAAATTTAAAAAATAAATGTATAACCTCCTTATCTCATTTTAGTATACAGATATACCTAAATGTAAAATGTATTTATATAGTTTATACTTGTTACCATATAATATATATAAATCGATATACTTGAATTAATCTTTATAATTAATATATTAATATATATATTACAGCAATACAATACGTACACAGCTAATACCAACCAACACAAACCAATGTACTGCAATAATACATGTCACACATATATAATTATACGGTATATAGAACATATATCATCACAGCACATCAATCTATACCAATTAATATCAGCCACTCACACATTATATTACTGCAATACATATTTAATTATACAGTATATATATAATATGCATATATGGCATACATATTTATATACAAATTAATCAAGTATAGATCTATAAATAGAATTAGGTATACCTTTATTATATTTTATTTATATCCATACCTAACTAGGCAAACTGTAATTATGTAAATATATTTATATTATGTATTTATAACAACATATAAAGTATTGTTAATTGTACCGCCTGTTGATGACTAAGAAATTGAGAAAACTCTTTCTCTGAATATCTCTTATTTGAGACAGCACGTCCCTCCCCCATAGGGTAAAGGGGAGCATAGGAACTACATAGGGTTGAAAAGTTCCACAGGTATCTTCAAACTTCTAATCTAACATTTTTGAACTTTTAACTACTGTGGGGGCTTGAGGGCAAATGAAACAAAATTTGACTCCTGAAATCTATCAGGGCAACTTGCCAATCATCACTATTTTGTAAAAGACTTGCAGTTGATCCTTATTAAATGGAATTACTATATTTGTTACTTGTTTTCTAAAAAGTTTCACACTTTTTCCCTCTTTTTATAATTAATTGTGCCACCGAGCTGGGATAAGATAAAACTATTTTTCTTGGAGTCACTGGTAGATGGAACCAATGGGCCTTTTTGTCACAAGCACCCTGTAGGTATATGTTTTTTGGCAAGAATAATTTAATCTCATCTTTTAGTAATATTAATTGTAATTAACTGATCATTTAAAGTCTCATCTACTTTAACAAGAGCTGACTCTGTCTCATTTAGTCAACTTTTTCTTAGAACTGGAATTAGGATCGCTTTTTAAGTAATCAAACAAAGGCTTTAAATCTGCAGTAGTCAGTTTTAAATGTGGGTGTATCCAATTACTGTCTCCTAATAATTTTTGGAAATCATTTAAAGTTAGTAAACAATCTCTACGCTTCAAAGGGGCAGTTTTTAAAACTTTTGGCAGACCTAAATATGAGAAGCAAGTAAAGAGGTGTTGCACAACATCTTTATAAGCTTCTCCAGTTATTGTTTTGTAAACTAAATCTGGTCTATAGCTTTTTATATGACAAGTAACCATCTAACTTTGCCTGAATACTTCCAGGGGAACTCACTACTCCAAGGTTTTAAACTCTCTCTCACCTTTTTCTCTATAGCATTTTCACTCCGTTTTTTCTAATCCCACCAACTCATTTTCAGTAGTATGTGTTGGCCAGGAGCTGGGTCAGTCTTTCCCAGAAATGTTAAGAGACGTCTGTTCTTGTGTCTAATAGCCCTGACATTTTATTTTCTTGAATTAAAAGATCTTTTAAAGGCCTTGGAGCTGTAATTTCCTGGCACCCAAAAGGCTAGATCACTAGATCTAAATGCTCTGTGGCTCTTAGCTTGAGAAGTCAAATTTTTTCCTGTCTGATAAGGTAAAAGCAAAAACTGTGTTATTTTTTGACTTTTATTAATTTACAGTTTTAGTAGGCTGCGAGATTAAAACTTTAATTTCTCCAATATAATCAGAATCTACCACACCATACACCACCAAAATTTCTTGAAAAGAAAGCGAGCTACGCCCTAGCACAAGTCCTACAATGCCCTCAGGCAGGGGGCCAGCCACTCCCATTGGAATCGGAGCAACTGGCTTGTCAGGGGTTAATATTGTTGCTAAATCCCCTTAGCCTGGGTGAGACCCCCCTGAGGGGGTTTTTTCTAAGGAGCACGCTCCGCATATTGTGTAGTCTGTTTTAAAAGCTCCACTGTTTAAAAACTTTTTATCTTCTTCAGGCTTAGGCAACACTTTGAGAGGCTTTGGGGGCAAAGTGGGGAACTCTTGGGCCCTGGAAGGCGCAAACGGAGGCGGCGGCGATGGCCTTAAATCAGAAAGTGGTGGATAAGTTTTTTGTTTTTTAAAGGTTTGCGTAGAGCGGGAGGGAGCTCGCCAGGGCACCTGGTCACAGCGTCTCTTACTGTCTTTCTCTCTCTCTTCCTGCCTTTCTCACTTTTTTTTCACCCTTCTTTTTTCGCTACCCTTCTTTCCTTCGTTTCTTTCTCTTTATCCTCTTCTCTTCCTTAATTTTTTTTTTTTTCTTTTTATCTTTTTCTGTTATCTCTTTTTTTTTAACTTCTTTTCTCTATCTTGATGCGTTCTCTGATTCCTTCCTTCTCCGTTCCTCTCTTTTTCAGTCTTTAGCTCTTTCTCTATCTTTACATCTTTCTCTACTTTTTTTCCTTTTTTACTTTTTTTTTTTGTTTTGTTTTTATTTTTGCTTGGGTGAGGCCCCCCCCCCAGGGGTTTTTCTGTAATGAGCAGGCTCTGTATATTGTGTATTCTTTAAAAGCTCCTTTGTTTAAAAGAATTTTTTTTTTTTTTTTTTTTTTTTAAATCTTTTTTAGCCTTAGGCAATGCTCTGGGAGGCTTGGATGTAAACTGGGGAATTCCTAGGCCCTGGGAGGTGCAAGCGGAGGTGGGGTAGCTGCCTTAAATCAGCTGCGCAGAAGGTGGAGACCCACTACCATCCACCGCTATAGCCTCTCCCATAGGCTATCCCACAGCCTCATGACGAGGGTCCAGAACATTTTTAATCATATTTATAGCATAAGTTTTTAGTTGTTTTTTACCTTTACCCAAGTATCTAAATTAACAGTAGCCTCTTTATCAGTTTGAAGATTACTTGTATAAAGAGTTGCCATTGTTAGTTTCAGTGTTACCCATGTCAGAAAATTAAGTATAATAGAAGATAAAGCTTTTAGCTTTTAAAAGATCAGGCTTTTTTTTGGCCTTTTAACTTCAGAAACCGTTTTCTCTAAGTCTTCAACACTTTCAACACTTCCCACTCCTCAGCCCTGTCTATCCTACAGGGGGGTCCGCGGCACCCTTGAGTGGGGTCTTAGCCGTCCCGAACATTGGAAGGACAATAGGGCTGGTGACCCAGATTGTCCCGGGGGGGAAACAGAAGGCTGATGACCCAAACTGTTTCGAGGGGGGAGCAGTAGAGCTGATGACCCAAACTGCTCCGTGGGGGAACAAGAGAGCTGATGACCCAGTTGTTCCGAGAACGGGGAGCAAAAAGGGCTGATGACCCTAATTGCAGGGAGCTTACCTTCGAAGTCCCTGTCTCGGGCGCCACCTGCCGGGGACCAGCCCCGGCTGATCCAGGGTATTCGAAGGAGAGACGGCTAGGCGAGGGTCAGGGAATAACTGCTTAATTACACTTTAATTAAGGATACAAAGAGTAATAGAATAAGGATAGCTCAGTGAGGAAATTCAGTGGAGAAAAGCGGCTGAAATAAGGATAGCTCAGTAGGAAAATTCAGTGGAGAAAAGCGGCTGAAATAAGGATAGCTCAGTAGGAAAATTCAGTGGAGAAAAGAAGCTGAGTGGCTTGGTTTACGCGGAAAATCAATATAACCCGTGACACCAGGTTAGCTCTGACCACGGAGGCCGCAGGCGCCCTCTCGAATAGCGGAAGGTGCCCCACCTTAGACACCTTCTCGAGTGGGTCTTAGAAGCCCAGGCAAATAAATGGTCGCAGAGGACATCCACGCTCCAGATGGACGCTCAGCCGGAAGTTAAAGGGAAGAATGACATGGGGAGACCAAGTTTCAGTGAACAAGGCCCGCACTTTATTTTCCAAAGTAGTTTTTATACCTTAAGGTATGCATAGAGGATAATGGGGGAAGGGGTAGAGTCATGCAGCAAGCCAGGCTTTCTTCCTGCAAACTTATCATATGCAAAAGTTCAGGTGATTGACATCATCTTCTGGCCCGGAGGCCTGTTAACATTTTAAGAAACTTATCTTTCTCTAAAGGTGATTATTCCAAAGTCAGGCGCCAGCCTTCCAAAAAGCATTGAACAAAGCTGCATTTTACATTTCTATACACCCATTACATCAATCAATACACTGCCAAGGACACAGTAGGAGTATGGAGACTTAGCAGCAAACATTGGCCCAACAAGTGAAAAACCCTTCACCAATACATTTTCTAATCAATCTTTTAACTACTCAAAGGAATCTGTGTTTAGGCAGTTTAGAACATCTCCTGCCTCTCACAGTTGGGAGGCTCTGAACAATCACATGTGGCCGGAAAAACCCATTCAGGCAGGCTAGAGGATTTCCAAAGGAGTTTGTAGGTTAAACACTGTCACACCCAGGAATTATTAACTGGAGCTGTGAGCTAACTCTTTTTTCAGAGAGAGGTAGTGGGGGACAGCCCCCCGTAAAGTCAGAGGTGTAGGTGAAAGCACAAAGCAGAAAGTAGGCAGACTCTGGTTTTGGGGGTAGATGCTCGAGAATTTCCAGGGGGACTCCTGAGGCTCGATCCCGCCTTTGCGTATGCCGAGCCTCCTTCCTCATGACCTTTGTCATGGGCGGAGTGCCTCACGGTGGCTCCCGGAAGTGATAGAATTCCAGTTGAGCTATTCCAGATCCTCACTCAATATGCAATGTGCCGGCTCCCAGCAGACATGGGACAACAGACTGGTTCCAAATAGGAAAAGGAGTACCTCAAGGCTATATATTGTCACCCTGCTTATTTAACTTATATGCAGAGTACATCATGAGAAACGCTGGACTGGAAGAAACACAAGCTGGAATCAAGATTGCCGGGAGAAATATCAATAACCTCAGATATGCAGATGACACCACCCTTATGGCAGAAAGTGAAGAGGAACTCAAAAATCTCTTGATGAAAGTGAAAGTGGAGAGTGAAAAAGTTGGCTTAAAGCTCAACATTCAGAAAACGAAGATCATGGCATCCAGTCCCATCACTTCATGGGAAATAGATGGGGAAACAGTGGAAACAGTGTCAGACTTTATTTTTCTGGGCTCCAAAATCACTACAGATGGTGACTGCAGCCATGAAATTAAAAGATGCTTACTCCTTGGAAGGAAAGTTATGACCAACCTAGATAGCATATTCAAAAGCAAAGACATTAGTTTGCCAACAAAGGTTCGTCTAGTCAAGGCTATGTTTTTTCCAGTGGTCATGTATGGATGTGAGAGTTGGACTGTGAAGAAGGCTGAGCACCAAAGAATTGATGCTTTTGAAATGTGGTGTTGGAGAAGACTCTTGAGAGTCCCTTGGACTGCAAGGAGATCCAACCAGTCCATTCTGAAGGAGATCAGCCCTGGGATTTCTTTGGAAGGAATGATGCTAAAGCTGAAACTCCAGTCCTTTGGCCACCTGATGCGAAGAGTTGACTCATTGGAAAAGACTCTGATGCTGGGAGGGATTGGGGACAGGAGGAGAAGGGGACGCCAGAGGATGAGATGGCTGGATGGCATCACTGACTCGATGGACATGAGTCTGAGTGAACTCCAGGAGTTGGAGATGGACAGGGAGGCCTGGCGTGCTGCGATTCATGGGGTTGCAAAGAGTCAGACACAACTGAGCGACTGATCTGATCTGATATGATGGCCACTAAAAGATGTTCAAGATTATTTATAACAAGGAATTATCTGGTGGTTCAGTGGTTAGGGCTCGGTGCTTTCACTGCAGGGGTCTAGGTTTGATCTCTGGTCGGGAAACTAAGATCCCACAAGCCCACATGATGTAGCAAAAAAAAAAAAAAGGAAAAAAAAAATTCTAGCAGCTTCATCTCTAATAGACATCATCTCTAATAAAACTCAGCAACAATCTAGATGTTCATCAGCAGTACAATAGATAAACTATGATGTGTTTATATAACAACGTGCAACAAGTAATATTAAAGTGTAGACTCCTGGCTCATGCAACTCTCTCAGATGACTCTCTCAGAAAGAGTCATCCATAAAAGGAGAGTCTCCATAAATGGAGACTGACAAAGGTTTGGGCCTTCTCTGGTGGTCCAGTGGTTAGGTCTCTGCACTTCCACCTTAAGGGGACAGGTTCCAAAGGATTATGCATGCCATGGAGTACGACCAAAAAAAAAAGTTTGTACTGTATAATTTGATTGATAAGAAGTTCAAAAATAGGAAAAACTAGGACTTCCCTGGAGATCCTGTGGCTAAGATTCAGTGCTACCAATGCAGGGGGCCTAAATTCGATCGATCCCTGGTCAGGGAACTAGATCCCACTTGACACAACTGAAGATCCCACATGCCATAATTAAGACCCAACACAGACAAATAAATAGATTAAAAAAAAAAAAAAGTAGAAAGCTAAGCTGCTGTGATAGAAGGCCAGTTGGTGGTTACTCGGTCTTTACCTTTGCTGGGGACTGGGCTGGAGGGACGGTTAGATGGAGAAGTGGTGTGAAGCTGGCATCTGAGGCCTGGCAATGTTCTATATCTCAAGCTGGGTGGTTGTTTCATGAGTTGTATGTGTTGTCATCAAGTTGTACACATTTTGTGCACCTTACAACATATATTTTACTTCAATTTGAAAGAGGCAATAGCACCCAATGCACTTACAATGGAAGCTACACGCAATGTCACAGGCTAGCTCCTGCCCTCTCTCCTCACCTCATCCTTCATGCCCCTTGTTCTTCATGCTTCTCCACACCTGCTTTTTCGTTTCCCCTCAAACATGCTGCTTTCTACCCGCTACTCCATTTTATTTTCTTCAAAGTCTCTATAGCATTTGAAATTATTTTATTTGACTACTTATACCCTGCCTTCCTCTCCTAGCAGATCAGCTACATGATGGTGGGGTCATTGTCTGCTTTACTAAAGCTTTAGCCCCAGTGCCTACAATAGGGTGATTATCGGACTCAGGTATTTGTGGTATGCATCATGACATGATCTTCAAATATCTGTAGAGAGTTACATTTTTGAGTGTTCACAGTATCTTGATATTCTTAATATTTCAGATGGAAGATAGCTATTGTGGCCATTTTTCAAGTATCCTATATGACTAATGTATTCATTCCTTTCCTCTATAAATATTAATGAAATGCTCACTACAAGCAAAGTTGACTTAGCTAGTATCATGTGGTGATACAATGAGGGACAAGAGAGGGAGAGTAAAAAATACAGAAGACAGGAGTTGGAATTGAGGGATTATGTCTTAAAGTTGGAAGAATGTCACTGCTTCATGTGAGACTGAAAAGGACAAGTGGGTGGGGATATAGATGAATTTATTGGTAAGGAAATAGAAAATTTTGAGAGTTCTTACTTAATAGCTTCTATTTCCTCTGAAGTTGGAAGCAACGTCATGTGCTGAAATAGAGAAGGGTAGGAGGGAGCTTAAGACACTGCAGTGGTTTTACATTCTTCCTGCCCAAGGCACATGATCTTCAGTGTATCAGCACCTGCCCTGCCTCTCCCAGGGTGAAGGCTGCAGGATGGTGCCGTGGTAAAGTAGGCAGGGAGGGAGCTATGGGTCTTCATACAATATAGCTGAAATGGAAAGTCAACAATGGAGGTGAAAGGCTGTGAGCCAGGAGGCAGGGGGAGATCCGTTCCATGGCTTTTGTTAACATCTAGATCAAGATGGCAGAATGATCACACAGAGAAACTTCTTTCTTCTTCCAAGCACAGATAAAAACATTTTGAGAAATATAGACAATGATTAAAAAAAACATGGGGCTTTGGGGAAAGTGGTTAAGTCAGGAGGAAAATTACATTGTTCTAAATGTCTTGTCCAGGAGGAGGTTGGAGATATGGATTAGCTATTGACTTTGTTAGGGAAATATAAATTTAAGTTTGTTAAAACCACTAAGCAAAAAAAAAAAAAAAAAAACCACTAAGCAATTAGAAATAGAATGTGTAACTTCCAAGCTTGTTGAAGAAAAAGAAAAGAAATTAGGAAAACTTGACAATCCAAAAGAACAGAAAGGAAAAAAGAACGGTCTTTAATGACTTCCCTGGTGGTCCAGTGGTTAAGAATTCACCTGCCAGTGCAGGGGACATGGGTTCGATCGCTGGTCTCGGAAGATTCCACATGCTGCAGGGCAACTAAGCCCAGGCACCACAACCACTGAGCCCGCACTCTGCAACTACTGAAGCTTGCATGCCTAGAGCCTGTGCTCCACAATGAGAAAACCCACTGCAATGAGAAGCCCACACACTGCAACGAAGACCCAGCACAGCAAAAAGTAAATAAATGAATTTTTTAAAAAAGAAATAGTCTTTATAAAATAGAAACTATAAAATGTCAAAGATAAGTTGATTACTAATCACAATGAAAAATATTTTAATTCACCTATAAAAAGATGGGACTCTTAGACTGGCTTTTAAAAAAAGATCCAGTTATCCATATGACTTACAAGTTATATACCTCAAAAAAGAATTACACAGAAAGATTTCAAGTAAAGGAATGGGAAAAAGATACATCGGGAAATCAGTACCCCAAAGAAGGCTGGCTTAGCAATACTAATATCAGATAAAGTGGATGTTAAATTTAAAGTATTTCTGGGAACAAAGATCTCATACAGATTATGAAACTATTCACCAAGATAGTATAAAAACCATAAATCTTTATGTCCTTAACAACACAGTTTTTATGGAAGATACTGAAAACTGGCTCATTCAATACTACTTCAACCCTCTGCTTATTGTGCTAAAGAACACATTTCCTGGCTTCCCTTCTCTCTGTGACCAGGCTTCTGCCAGCCAGAAATTTGGAAGGCAAAAGAAAATGCTTAGTGGCCACAGTGTCCTTCAGGCAGGAGGGTGTTGGAGGTGTTTGGTTCTTCAGCCTTGTTGGAACGGTTCGCAAATCCTGGCTTTACCATTGGCGGGGCCAAGTGTCAGGCAGCGACTGGCTGTGGCGTTTCTATAGGATGTTGGATATTTTTCCTGGCCATGCTACTCACAGGCTGGGTAACACCCAAGCTTGGCTCCCTAGCCTGGCTGAAATTCTGTAAGCTACCTCGTGCTGCTGCTGCTGCTGCTAAGTCACTTTAGTCGTGTCCGACTCTGTGCAACCCCATAGACGGCAGCCCACCAGGCTCCCCTGTCCCTGGGATTCTCCAGGCAAGAAAACTGGAGTGGGTTGCCATTTCCTTCTCCAATGCATGAAAGTGAAAAGTGAAAGTGAAGTCGCTCAGTCGTGTCCGACTCTTAGCGACCCCATGGACTACAGCCCACCAGGCTCCTCCGTGCATGGGATTCTCTAGGCAAGAGTACTGGAGTGGGGTGCCATCGCCTCCTCAAGCTACCTTGTACCCTGTAATAAATACCTTTCTGCTTAAACTGGCTGGATGTGATCCATATACTATCCTAGGATGGCTTCCCTGGTGGCTCAGTGATAAAGAATCCGTCTGCAATGAAGGATATGTGAGTTCTGTCCCAGGGTTGGGAAGATCCCCTGGAGGAAAAAATGACAGCCCACTCCAGTATTCCTGCCCAGAAAATCTCATGGACAGAGAAGCCTGGCGGAGTACAGTCAGGAGTCAGTCATGACTGAGCACGCATGCTATGCTGGAGGCTTCACAGGTGGTGTACTGGTAAAGAATCAGCCTGCCAGTGCATGAGATGCAGGAGACACAGGTTCCATCCCTGGGTCAGGAAGATCCCCTGGGGAAGCAACCCACTCCAGTATTCTTGCCTGGAAAATTCCATGGACAAAGGAGCCTGGTGGGCTGTAGTCTATGACGCATGCATGCTGTGCTGGGTATAAGCCCAAGCATTACCAGCACTTAAGGGATTCTAACTTTGTTGGAGGAAGTGTGGCATTCTGGTGGATTTCCTAGAGCAGGTGACAGCTGCAGTGAGTTGAAGTGTGAGCTGGAATTCACCACTATGAGTGGAGACAAGAGCAGTAGGAGAGCTCAGATGGAGAAGGAACAGCGAGTGCAAAGTGGAGCCCAGGAGATGCAGCACTCCAGTTAGTTCAAGGTTCTTAACTCAGGATAAGGAGTATGGAGTGAGGAAAAAAGAGAGAAAAGAACAGGGTGGCCAGGTCAGGGGAAAGTTGCAAACGACCCTGGATGCCCATGTGAAGACTGCAGCAAAGTTCAAACTAGCTCACAGAGTTGTAGATTCTGGTAATCATTATCTTACTGCTACCCGCTGCCCCCCGCCCCCCCGCACCCCGTTGTCCCCTGGGAGAAAGCCTATGTGTGGTAGAAGAGAATTTAGTTAAATAGGAAAAAGTAACAATGAAAAATGAGAGGGGAGAAAGAGAAAGAGAGGCCTGGGGGTTCAGAGAGAAAGACAGGAAGGGACAGAGACAAGACAGACAGACAGAGAGTTCTGGCAAAGACAAATCTTAGGAGTCCGCCTGCCAATGCTGGGTACGTGAGTTTGAACCCTGGCCTGGGAAGCTTCTACATGCCACAGGGCAACTGGGCCCATGCGTGTCCTGGAGCCTGTGATCTGTGATCTGTGAGAAGCCCTCACACAGCAACGAAGACCCAGTGCAGCCCCAAAAATAAAAGAAATTAAAAGAAAAAACAGGACAAATCTTAGGATTCAGGCTCTGGCCTCTTCACAGCTGCCCTAGTTCCTATACCCCTTCTGTCATCCAATCAAACACTGACAAATATACCAACTTACAATCGAGTTGCTTATAAGATTCATTTATATATATTTTAGTAAACATTTTTCCCCCTCTTCCTCTTGTTTTTCCTCTTCATTTTTGTTCATTTTGGTTATTATGTAAATTCAATGAAAAATTATATATTTTTATACAATAAAATATAGGTTATTTCCAACATGTCAAACACTCAGGAAGAATAACTACAGCTATAATGATCTTGATCAGTTTTATGAGGACTTGATATTAGGGAAACTACAGAAAGTCAAGCAAATGTGCTAAATGAAGATTTGAAAGAAAGAGCACCTGACCAGATAGAAAGACCGAATTTTATGCAACTGTCAATTAAAAAAATACATACTTAAGTGGTGGCACCAGGTCTTTAGTTGCAGCATACAGGATCTAGTTCCTTGACCAGGGATTGAACCCAGGCCCCCTGCATTGGGAATGCAGAGTCTTAGCCACTGGACCACCAGGCAAGTCCCACAGCTATTACTTCTTAACTTACAGTTTTGGTTGCAGTGTGTGGAGTGGGGGGGCTGTTAGAGGGCTTCTTTCCTACTCCTTGGTTTACTGTGAGCAGACATTTTCCTGGTCTCTAGTTCCAAACTGTATAAAACTATAATTTGTTGTGATAAAGGTACCATGGAAGTTGTTGTGTGTTGGTTGCTCAGTCGTGTCTGACTCTTTGTGACCCTGTGGACTGTAGCCCGCCAGGCTCTTCTGTCCATGGGATTCTCAAGGCAAGAATACTGGAGTGGGTAGCTATTCCTTTCTCCAGGAGATGTTCCTGACCCAGGGATCGAACCCGGGTCTCTCACATTGGAGGCAGATTCTTTGTCACTGAGCCACCAGGGAAACCCAAAGGACATGTTGCCTCCCTGTCAGGAATTGAACGCTGGTCTCCCGCGTGACTGGTGGGGATACTCACCACTACGCTAATGAGGACGGCAAAACATAGGCAGGTTCCACTGAGACTTGAACTCAGATCGCTGGATTCAGAGTCCAGAGTGCTAACCATTATACCATGGAACTGCACACATCATGGAAGAGCATTATTAATAAGTGATAGTAGAACAGTTGGTTACATACTAAGGAAAGATGTCAGTGTCGATCCTTATTTTACATCTAAGACCATACCAAATCCAATATGGATTAAAGAGAGCAGAAAGTGCCAATCACATCAAAGAGACTAAAGGAAAAACATGACTTTGTATTAAGTATCAGTGAAGTGCAAAGGAGTTTGGGAGTACTTTCTAAGCTTAAAAGTGTTAGAAGAAATGTTTTAAAAGAAGAGATTAAATGCACTTGACCACAGTGATTACAAACTTTCATACTGTCTGGCTCCCCCAACTAACATAGCCTTAACTTAGGAAAAATCTTGCATCCATATGAAAGACAACATATTACAGTTGACCCCTCCTCCCCACACATGTTGTTCAAGGGCCAACTATATTATACAAAATGCTCATGCAAATAAAGCAAAATCAGTAGAAATACAATTCTGAGCACCTAGCCCTGGTCAAGTCTATACTGGAGAGTTTGCAAACATTCAGTTAAGGTGGACATCCCCACTTGGTCCAGGAAGAACCTGAGGGTCAGAGCTGTGAAGGTTCTTGCCTATGTCACTCACCTCAGGAGCCATAAGCTGTTTTGACCTGTCAGTCTTCTGATCCATCCGAGCTCCACCCAGTCAGGCTCACATCCACACCTTGATTTATTTCAAGGCCCTGATCCAGGCCCAGGAGATGAATAGTCTCAGGTATTGAAGGTGTGGTCCCATTCCTCTTGCCAAGTGATCAGGTTTAGGAATGAACAAGTGCCAGATTCTGGCGATTAAGCTGAGAGGGAGAAATCTTCTAAGAAGCGTTTGGGAAATAATTTCTCACTCATGATAGATAATGCCTTTGTCTTTTTCACACTACCATTTTGTATTCCTACCAGGATTATCTGAAAATTTAATCTGTTGTTCCATACCTTCACTGGGCCTTGGTATTGCCAGTTTATTGTTTGTTTTTTTGTTTCTTGTATTTTAGCAAATCTAATAGATGTTGGTGATGGACAGGGAGGCCTGGTGTGCTGTGATTCATGGGGTCACAAAGAGTCGGACACGACTGAGCGACTGAACTGAACTGAACTGAATAGATGTGTAGTGGTATTTTGTTGTGATTTTAATTTGTATTTCTCTGAATACTGCAAAACCAAACAAACAATAACTAATGCAATACATATCCTAAAGAACAATTTTTATGAATTTAAATGTATTGATCTTTTTACTTACTAATTTCCCTTTTTTCTTTAAAATTTCAAAATTCTTCCCCAATGAGAAATCAGAAGAAAATTCAGCTACATTTCTAGGGTTGTGTATGGATGTGGTACCTAGAGATGCTATAGACATCTCATGATCATTAAAGGTGGGGCAAAGCCAAGTCTTCCCAGAGGAAAAGGTCAAATCTAATCATACTCCCCCTACCATCCCAACCAGAGGCTTTATTTGGGACTCTATCATAGGGCAGATAGTACATTTCCTTCTTTAGTACCATTGAGCTTGGGTCTTCCATTGCTTATCAAACGCCTTGTAACATTTGGCAAGATATTACATCAATGCATAAGAAAAGCATCAAAGTGTCATTACAGGGAGACATCTATTCCTTAGCCTTCCTCCCAAAATATTTTCAGCTGCATATTACATTTATTTTGAGGTATCTGTTGGGGGCTTGGGCTGGTGGCACACTCAGTGAGTGGAAGCACTGAGATTTGAAACCACGCATACAATTCTAAATGAGAATATAGCCTATAAACACAGAGAAAAAAAAGGTTTAACCTCATAAGGAAGCGAAGTAGACTAAACAAGATGAGACTCCATTTTTAAAAATTATTACATGATTCAAAAAAGATTTAATGGTAAGTATAGTCATACTTTGCTGGCGTTTAAGAATGTAAATTTATCACATCTCAAAAATAGCAGCAGCAGCTATCATTTATTGAGTACTTACTACATAACAGATACTATACAAAGCAAGAAAACTTGATTTAATCCTTAAAACAAACTAATAAAATAGATATTGTTATTTTCAGTTTAAAAATGAGGCTTAGGACTTTCCTGGTGGTATAGTGGTTGAGAATCTGCCTGCCAATGCAGGGTACACGGGTTCAATCCCTGGTCCGGGAAGATTTCACATGACGCAGAACAACTAGGCCAGTTCACCACAATTACTGAGCCTGTGCTCTAGAGCGTGGGAGCCACGACTACTGAGCCAGCATGCTGCAGCTTCTGAAGCCTGTGTGCCTAGAGCCTCTGCTCTGCAACACGCGGAGCCTGAACATCGCAACTAGAGTAGCCCCTGCTCATCGTAACTAGCGAAAACCCACAAAATAGGGAAGACTGAGCACAACCAAAAATAAAATAAATAAAATTAAAAAAAATAATAAAGATAAGGTTTAGAGAGACCTCCTGACCCTGCTGAATTCTCACAGCACAAAAGGTTGTTCTTTGCAGCCCATCACTTTACAAAGCGAACAAACATGTGCCAAGAGGACTAGCGAAATAGGGACACCAAAAAAGAGGGGAAAATGAAGAGTTTGAAGTCTGACAGTCAAAAAAAGAAAACCATTAAAGTAGACATCACAGGGAAACATCTATTCCTTAGCCTTCCTCCCAGTATATTTCCGGCTGAATATTGCTCAAAATAAATCAAAATTTATTTTGAGTAACGTTTTGGGGGCTTGGGCTGGTGGTACATTCACCATTGGCAAGGCCCTCTAATGGTCTCACTCCAGCCCATGAGGTCAAGATTCAACCCCTAACTGACACTAAAGCCTGTGCTTACAATAAAGACTACTGGGAACTCTGAAAGCAATTTAACAAATTAAATCAATAGCCTCAAGAACATCTGTATTTCTTAATCTGTTAAATTAAATATTGTGTTTTGACAAACACACACACACACACAAATATTGTGAAAAATTGTAAAAGCGTTAAGAATAAATGCGATAGTTTTTAATAATAATAAAAACTAGAAATTAATACAAATGTTTAACCATAGGGGACTTGTTAATTATGTAATATAACTATTACAAATAATCTTTATGAGGATTTAAAAGTGGGAACTGATTGTATTATATCAAGTGGAAAAAAAACAACACATAAGAGCATTTATAAAAATTATTCAGAATTGTCAGAAAGAAAATTTTAAAGGAGTAGAAAAAAGATGGAGAAGAAACACACTTAAAAATGTTAACAGAAACTAGATCCCTGTATAATGGATTTTTTCTCTGATTTCTTGTATTTTCTGTAATGAGAATATTCTCCAAGGAGTACTACTTTTAGAGCAGAAATAATCCTAATAATCTTTATTTTCAAAAAGGTGTAAAGGGGGCTTCTCTGATGGCCCACTGTTTAAGAATCTGCCTTGCAATGAAAGGGACACTGGTTCGATCCCTGGTCTGGGAAGATATCACATGCTGCAGAGCAACTAAGTCCGTGCCCCATACCCACTGAGCCTACATGCCCCAACCACTGGAGCCCAAGTACCCTAGAGCCTGTGCTCTACCACAAGAGAAGCCCCTGCAGTGAGAAGCCCAGGCACCACAACTAGCGAGAGCCCAAGTGCAGCAACAAAGACCCACTGCAGCCAAACAATAAATAAATCAGTATTTTTTCTAAAAAAATGGTTGCAAATGTTTTTATTTAGATAGTAAAAATTACTGAGGGGTGGAAAGGATTCACATGAAGACACTGTAATTGTGATTTCTCAGTGCTCAGGGGAAAGGCTGGGAGGGGACACCCATAGCTGTCCTTACTCACAGTTTTTCAGAACTTGATGTCAAATATTTTACCCCACTGTCAGCTCATGTTATTCAAAATCTGGTTCAGAAAGCATGGCCATAGGAGACTTATTCAAAACTTATATACATGCAAAGTACCTAGGTAGATTACCTATGTTTCTAAATCACTAATCCCAGAAATATCTAGGGAGGTACAGGACTCTCTGAAGCTTGAGTAGGAAGCAAAAATACTATCAAAATCGACAAAGCTTGTTACTATAATTTTTTAACAGTCACTCCTTTCTGGAAACACTCTCTTGTGTCTATATCACCCAACGACCCCTCATAGTTTTCCTCCCATCGTCTCTGGCTGGCTCTTCTCTCTCCTCTGAGGCTCTTCACTTTATACTTCAAAATCTACACACTCACCTTGTCTGTCCCAGGCACTCCGCTCCTCTCTCTATACCTTGCCTGGACAATCTCATCTATTCTACCAGCTCCTGCTGCCCTCTGAATAGTAGTTGCCTTCCAATAGCCCCTAAAGCTCATATTAATAACTTAGAAATAGGTTTCATATAAACATTTTCATTAACCTCTATTTTTGAATAACAGATTACTCTCAGAAACAGTTATTAAAGAACAGTGTATAAAACAATACGTTATATTTGAATTACTGTTTCCACCCAATAATTCATGGATTGTCTGATCACTTATGTTTCAGAGTGAGGGTGACTAGCACATTGCTTTCAATGTGCTTCCTCTGAAGTTATTTCACCATAATGATAGCCATTGTCAAGTCAACACAGTACTTTAAAAAATTCACTTGAGAATGAAAAAATTCACTTCTTCAACAGAAGGCACTTAGGGTACAGCCATGCCATGGCACACCTGCTGGCCACGCCTAGTGAGGGACCAGAGGGACACCTGCTAAGTAAAATGGCTATTTCTGGAATGAATTTGTGTATAAATGGAAAATATGATAACCCCCAAATCGTCCTTCCTAAGCAAATTCCACCTTTCCTTGTAAATGGTTTACATCGGGTCTGAGTCTCATTGCTTTGCATTGTCTGAGAATCGACGCATTTGCGCTTTCAGCCCATCAAAAGATTGATGATAAGGTACATCAGCCACTTCCCCTTCCTTGTTCCCTCCCTCAGAGGTTCCCTTGAGCTCTTCTTTTTTTTTTTTTTTTTTTTTCGTTTGCCCGCACCACAAAGCATGTGGGACCTAACTCCTTTGCAGTGGAAGTGCAGAGTCTTAACTACTAGACTGCCAGAGAATTCTATGCTGCCACCCCTACCCCAGACTCTTTAAGGTGATGCTCTCACAGCTGCATAAGCTCAGCTCAGTGTTGTCCTGTCCTGCACACCCTGCCTTTGTTGTGCTTGTTCAGTTGGTAGCAAATCATTTCAGCTCAACAAATATTTTGGGTATCAACTATGTATGAAGAGCTACGGCAGGTACTGTAGAGCGCAAGACAAATGGAACAAGAATCTTCTAAAGTAAATCAATTCCAACCCCTTCGTGTAGTTTGCAGGCCTGAAGTAGCTGTCAGCCACTATCCTCAGATACAATGGCTTTGTGGCTGGAGCTCAGGGTCAAAACCAGCTGGGGGCTAGTGCTGCTTATTTTCTTCTCTATAGCAATCTTCATTGCAAACTTCGACTTAGTACAAACTTAGGTGTAAAAAAAAACCAAATTCAGAATTAGATATTCCAAATTCTCCCCAGCTATTCTGTCTTCTGGAGAAGGAAATGGCAACCCACTCCAGTATTCTTGCCTAGAGAATCCCATGGACAGAGGAGCCTGGCAGGCTCTAGTCCCTGGGGTCACAAGAGTCAGACATGACTTAGCGACTAAACTGCCACCAGCATTCTGTCCTCATTTTGTATTGTGTGTTAGTCCCTCAGTCATGTCCAACTCTTTGCTATGGACACAGCCAGGCTCCTCTTTCCACGGAATTCTCTAAGCAAGAATATTGGCATGGGTTGCCTTTCCCTTCTCTAGGGGCTCTTCCTGACCCAGTGATCAAACCTGGGTCTCCCACACCTTGGACAGACTCTACCATCTGAGCCACCTATTGCGGTATAGCCAATTAACAATGTTATGATAGTTTCAGGTGAACAATAGAGGGACTCAGTCACACATACACATGGACCCACTCTCCCCTAAACTCCCCTCCAATCCAGGTTGCCACGTAACATTGCAGAGTTCCATGCGCTATACAGTAGGTCCTTGTTGATTATCCATTTTAAATATGGCAGTGTACACAGGTAGATCCCAAACTCCCTAACTATCCCTTCTTCCCATCCTTGCCCCTGACAACCATAAGCTCATTCTTAACTTCTGTGAGTGTCTCTCTGTTTTGTATGTAAGTCCATTTATATCAGGTCTTTTTAGATTCCACATGTAAAGGATCTGACTTCAAATTTTAAATATCCTTCTTTCTTAGATCAAATACTCTGTCCACTCTCCTTTTCCATCTAGCAGCCTCCTCAGGCTTGATGACTTAAATATCTCTATAAACCATTACTTTCACTGGACAATTGGCTTTCTGTGAAACTAAGTGAAAAGGATTGAGACACCACCAAGATCATAACCAGCCTATTGTTGCTTCCTCTTTTATAGCAATTTACACAGCTTGATGATCACTGTTATTATTCTTCATTTTTATCAAATACTGACACTGGTTTTAGCCTTTAGACCTCTTTTCCCCCTTCCAAATTGCAAACAAAACAGAGCAGACATTATTCTGCATTCATTACAAAGAGCCTTGCATTTTCCTCTGTGAATTTCATACTTAATGCCCTGTGAGAGGCCCTTATTAACAATAAGTGTACAGAGTCCTTGCCTTGCGTTGGAGAGTGCAGAGGTTTGTGGGGAGCAGAGGCGGCCTGATCCAAGCTGTGGAGGCCCCCTACCCCATCACAGCAGCGCCATCTGCAGCGTGTGGCTGGACTGTCTCCAAGAACTCCCTGCCTCCTTTAGAACTTCTATGGCCCTGCTTTTGGAAAGCATACTCATACCGTATGCAAAAGCTTGGATACATATGCACACCAGTAGCCCGTATGCATGCAAAATGTGCAGATGGGCAAAGGAAAATAAAGCCAGGGGTTTGGCACAAAGACAAATTATTAACCCTGGGAATTCCTAAAAGCCACGTAGGAGCCTTGTGGAAAAACACCCTCTCTTAGAATCAGTAATTGGAACTTAAGATTTCAGAAACTGTAGTTTAAGAGGAAGTGTAAGAAAAACAGATCTTAGAACTCTTTTTTTTTTTTTTTTTTTGCATTGCTGTCTTTGAACACAAACACCTAAAAATTCACAAAATTTCAGTCAGGGGAAAGGTCACTGAAGCCGATCTTTTTTCCATGGCTACTGATACACATAAGTCACACATCCTTTGCAGATACGGTGCAAGAGAACCAGACAATAAGTTTCCTTAAACAAACTAACAGCTGCATGGTTCTTTTTAGGAAGGGAAAGTGGGTGGAACTGGGGCTAAGTACTATACAGTAACTTCAAATACATTTTCAAATATTTAATGTGCCCGTCACATTTAAAAATACACAATAGACCTTGCAACAGGTATAACAAGGCTTCGTATTGTTTATTTTGGACTAGTTTATAGAATAAAAATGCTCAGATTTTCAGATCATACTTAGGTCTAAGGGCTTCAGAATTACCTAGCATCTTTTTTTTTCTTCCCTTTTTTAAATTGAAATATAATTGATATATAACACTGTATTAATTGTAGGTGATTTATGTACATATTGGAAAATGATGACCACAGTAAATTTAGTTAACATCCATCACCCCACATAGTAACTATTTGTTTTCTTGTGATAAGAAATTTTAAGATCTACTTTCTTAGCCAACATCCGCTGGATCATGGAAAAAGCAAGAGAGTTCCAGAAAAACATATATTTCTGTTTTATTGACTATGCCAAAACCTTTGACTGTGTGGATCCCAATAAACCGTGGAAAATTCTTCAAGAGATGGGAATACCAGACCACCTGATCTGCCTCTTGAGAAATTTGTATACAGGTCAGGAAGCAACAGTTAGAACTGGACATGGGACAACAGACTGGTTCCAAATAGGAAAACGAGTACGTCAAGGCTGTATATTGTCACCCTGCTTATTTAACTTCTATGCAGAGTACATCATGAGAAACGCTGGACTGGCAGAAGCACAAGCTGGAATCAAGATTGCCAGGAGAAATATCAATAACCTCAGATATGCAGATGACACCACCCTTATGGCAGAAAGTGAAGAGGAACTCAAAAGCCTCTTGATGAAAGTGAAAGAGGAGAGTGAAAAAGTTGGCTTAAAGCTCAACATTCAGAAAACGAAGATCATGGCATCCAGTCCCATCACTTCATGGGAAATAGATGGGGAAACAGTGGAAACAGTGTCAGACTTTATTTTTCTGGGCTCCAAAATCACTGCAGATGGTGACTGCAGCCATGAAATTAAAAGACGCTTACTTCTTGGAAGGAAAGTTATGTCCAACCTAGATAGCATATTCAAAAGCAGAGACATTACTTTAACAACAAAGATTCGTCTAGTCAAAGCTATGGTTTTTCCAGTGGTCATGTATGGATGTGAGAGTTGGACTGTGAAGAAGGCTGAACTCCGAAGAATGGATGCTTTTGAACTGTGGTGTTGGAGAAGACTCTTGAGAGTCCCTTGGACTGCAAGGAGATCCTACCAGTCCATTCTGAAGGAGATCAGCCCTGGGATTTCTTTGGAAGGAATGATGCTGAAGCTGAAACTCCAGTACTTTGGCCACCTCATGCGAAGAGTTGAGTCATTGGAAAAGACCCTGATGTTGGGAGGGATTGGGGGCAGGAGGAGAAGGGGACGACAGAGGATGAGATGGCTGGATGGCATCACTGACTTGATGGACATGAGTCTGAGTGAACTTCGGGAGTTGGTGATGGACAGGGAGGCTTGGCGTGCTGCAATTCATGGGGTGGCAAAGAGTCGGACACGACTGAGCGACTGAACTGAACTTTCTTAGCAACTTTCAAATATACAGTATTCTTAACTACTAGAGTCAGCATTTCTAAATGAAGATACATGCATTTTATTCTATTCTTTCCAGAAAAATTCACTTGGGATCAACTCAGCAGACATACTTCTGGGTAATGTACTAGACTGAAACAGGGAGGCTCCACCTGCCCCACAAGCCTTCTTCAGCTGGTCCCCTCAAGACACCTATGAATAGTCAAGCAATAATTTTACAAATTGAGAACCTTACACATACCTATGCATTTTTCTGTTTATTGTTGTTCGGTCACGTCTGACTCTGTGAACCTATCAACTGCAGCATGCCAGGCTTCCCTGTCCTTCACCATCTCTCAGAGTTTGGTCAAACTCATGCCCATTGAGTCAATGATGCCATCCAACCATCTCATTCTAAAGGAAATCAACCCTGATTCATTGGAAGGATTGGTGCTGAAGCTGAAGCTCCAATACTTTGGCCACCTGATGTGAAGAGCAGACTCATTGGAAAAGACCCTGATACTGGGAAAGATTGAGGGCAGGAGGAGAAGGGGACTACAGAGGATGAGATGAGATGTCTATTACGATGATTCCTTTTCTTCTCTAGACTCTAAGATCCTGGTGGGTAAAGACTGTATTTCTCTGAGTCCCTAGCCAGTGGAAGTCAGCCATTAAGCAATTACTATAAGGTTTTAAGGGTTATGCTAGGGCAAGGGTCACATGTTCTCAAAGCACATAGCAGGGAGCCAAACCTAGTCTAGGCATCAGAAAAGGCCTCCTGGAGGAGTAATATTTTAAATGAAAGCTGAATTAAAATGACTCAGGAGAAAGCACAAACTGGAATTGAATGAGTGGATGAGAGCTTTCTAAGAGCGTGGGTAATGCCCACATTACTCGGTAACTGGATATAAGTTGGCAAGAAACAATGAAGAAAACATATTCAGGAGGATGGGGTGAGATGAAGTGTTTTATGTTGGCATTGAATTTGAGGTTGCTCCTGAGCTAACTGTGTGGAGCTGTGTAGGAGGCAGTGGGAGATAGGATAGGGGTGTTCAAGAAATCTGGGTGGGCTCCTTGGGAGTCCTTAACACTGGGTGGCAAGAAAAGCCAAGAGAGAGGATGAGATTGCCCAACAAGAGTGGCAGAGAAAAGGTGAAGGCAGACCTGAGGAAAGGAAGCCGAGGAAATTGGAAGGCAAGAGGGATAAGGAGAAAGATAGGAGACGGCAGCACGGAACCAAGGGAAGGGAATGCTTCAAGGAGGAAGGGATGGTCACCAGGCCAAGGCTCTGCTCAGACAGTGGGATTTGGCAATGAGAACTTCTTCAGTGACCTTGATGGCTTAGCAGGCCAAAGTGGGCAGAGGTGAAGTCACACCGGTAGAGGCATAAATGAGGGGTTAGGGAAAGGAGGCGGCAAGTTGAGTTTGACAGTGAGTGAGAACAGATGAGGGTAGCTGGAAGGATAGGTAGGTTGGATCAGTGTTCCTTAATCACCTGGGGAGCTTTCAAAATAACTTCTGACACTGAGCCCCACCCCTGCCAATTCTGACTTAATTGTTCCGAGGTACAGCTTGGCCACTGTAACGTTTTTAATGCTCCCCAGGTGATTTTCATCAGTAACTAGTGCTGAGAGCAATTGGACTAGAAAAAATAATTTCTTTTAAAGATAGGAGTGGGTTCAGCATGTGAAATGCTAAAGGATGGAGCCACAGAGCAGCAACAGTTGAAAATACAGAGGCAGAGGTGGTGGTGACTGATGTGGAAGATCCTGGGATGGAGGTGAGGATGGAGTCAGCAAGGTAGAGGCTGTGACTTAAAAAGAAAGCAATTCTTCAGTACTCAGCCATTAAAAAGAATAAAATAATGCCATTTTCAGCAACATAGATAGACCTAGGAGAAGGCAATGGCACCCCACTCCAGTACTCTTGCCTGGAAAATTCCATGGATGGAGGAGCCTGGTGGGCTGCAGTCCATGGGGTCGCTAAGAGTCGGACATGACTGAGCACTTCCCTTTCACTTTTCACTTTCATGCATTGGAGAAGGAAATGGCAGCCCACTCCAGTGTTCTTGCCTGGAGAATCCCAGGGACAGGGGAGCCTGATGGGCTTCCATCTGTGGGGTCGCACCGAGTCGGACACGACTGAAGCGACTTAGCAGCAGTGGCAGCAGAGAGGACTAGGCAAGGCTGGGTGCCTGGTTTACGTTAGCGACCCTGAACTTGTAGTGTCAGCAGTACGTGAAGCGGATGGTTTTCAGCAGAACATTAAGAAATGTGCAAACAGTACTTCCCTAAGCATGAGGTTTACATTCTTCATACCCTGTTGTTGGGAGGATTAAAAGTTAAACAGCTAAGACCATAGGAAGCACTGGGGTGGGGGTGATTGCAAGTTAACCAACGAAATCCCTTGTAAATAGTTACATTTTCTGAATCCAAAACAGATGAACTAACAAACAAAAATCTTGTATTGCTATAAAAACATGGTAATAATAAAGAGAAAATCGGGGCTTCCCTGGTGGCTCACTGGTAAACAATCCGCCTGCCAATGCAGGAGACTCGGGTTTGATCTCTGATCTGAGAAGATCCCACATGCCTTGAGCAACTAAGCCCTTGCGCCACAACTACTACGCCCGTGCTCCGCAACCAGAGGAGCCACCTCAAAGAGCAGCCGGTGCACCAGCAGGTAAGGAGTCCCCGCTCGCTGCAGCAAGAGAGAAACCCGCACAGCAGCGAAGACCCAGAAGAGATAAATACATAAATCTTACATAATACTAAGAGAAAAGCAACAGCATTCTACATATTTTAAGTAACTAAAAAGCAAACCCTCTACATTTTTACCATTGTTTGCTTCTTACAAACACTGGCATCTCCCTCCCCTATATTTGCAGTGAATTGTTTACAACTGTCCACAAATCTCACCATTTCCCACATTCAGTCTAACCCAGTGCTTTCCGGTTTTATAACTGAGTAACTTGGTATTTGTGGAGCTGCAATCTGAACATTTTGAAGTTGTGGGAAAAAAAAGTAAGTCGTAGTGAAGCCACGAATACCTTAATTTTCCATGATACTGCTCCGGTTGGTGAGTAGGATAACCAAGTGTCCAGTTTTGCAAGGGACTGAGGGGTTTTCGGGGATGCAAGGCTGTCAGTGCAGAACCTAGAGCGTCCAGGCAAACTAGAGGGTTGATCACTTGACACTTTCCCCCACAACCAGCCCTCACTCGCTTGTTGGTGACACATGCTTGCTCACACGTGGCCTGAGAGACCAGCAGAGAAAAAGTCTGCAAGCCAGATTCCCGGCCGGAAGATGGTGTGGTGAAAGGGACACCCTGCCCTACCTTTTGCTCCATCCAACTTTCACTGCAGTGCCAGGGAGCATCCACACACGGTAAGTCCTAAAACCCCTGCCCTCCTTTGCCACCACGTCCTTTGATGAGGCTGTTCTGCCCTACCTTGACTCAGAGATGCCTTTTTCTATCTTGAGGTTATCGTCCTAAGAAGGCCTCCTTCCCTTTCCAAACCACAGTTCTTTTCTCCTTTCATCCTCAGATAAGATAAACCAAGCCAAACACATACCTTAATTATCAGGCCAAAGCACTTCTTGATAAAAGAATTTTAAACATCTCAATACAAAACGAGTGCTTTGCTCTTTAGACAGGGAGGGCACTGACTGACCTCCGCGGCCCTTTCACAATAGAAACCAGGTTTTTATCAGGAAGAACCTGCTTTCTTCATTCTGGGATGTGCTTTGCTTAGAGCCAATTTTAAAATAACACACAGATGAAAGTCATATTCTTGAGGGAGAACGGGAAAACAGTTTGTATCATACAATGAAGAAAAGAGGTTTTTCTCTATTAAATCCTTCATCCGTGTTTGTTGATCTGATGAATAAATGAAGACAAAGCAGATTTATTTAATCCTGGAAAAGTTTCTCCTTGCCTTCACTGTAATTTAGCAAGTATGCGTTTTGTAACACAAGGTGTAAAGTTCTGGAACCAGGCTCTGGAGTACATAAGGCCAAGTAAAGCAAAGTCCTTGCAATGATAGTCAGTTGTGATCAATTACAAGTGTGTAGTAAGGTAAGGAAAGAAAAGTGCAGAACAGAGGAGACCATTTTACTTTAGAATACCTTTTCCACAATCACATGGTGAGGCAACCCCGTTATAAACTAGGAAAGTGTCAAACATTTGGGTGGAGGATCAGAGAGGAAAAAAGTATAGTGAATAAATTCTTATCGACCCTGTACAAAACACAGAGAGAGCCTCTAAGGAGGATATGGTGGTTCAGATTTTGGTTGGTTTGCAAAGTTTTTTTCCTGGTTTCTTGTAGCCCAGCATCAATGAAGAGTCACAGTCAAAGAAATGTGAATCTGTCTCTGGCAGCCTGAAAGATGAACTCATATATTTGTTGTGGGTATTTTTAAAGAACCAGACCAAATACCTTACAGAAAGCATCCCAGAAATCCTCCCCAGCTACAGTTTTCCCCAAAGCTCTGGAGTCATTGTTGTTGTTCAGTCGCTCGGTAGTGTCCGACTCTTTGTGACCCCAAGGAATGTAGCTCACCAGGCTCCTCTGTCCATGGGATTGTCCAGGCAAGAATACTGGAGGGGGTAGCCATTCCCTTCTACAGGGGCTCTTTCCCACCCAGGATTGAACCCGGGTGTCCTACATTGTAGGCAGATTCTTTGCTGTCTGAGGCACCAGGGAAACCCTCTGGATTCATGGCCGCCCCTAAAAATAAAATGACTGCTACTCACTCTGGTCCATGAAGTGGTCCTTCTTCACTTCCATGTTCCTCTCCCAGTTGTGGGCTTCCCTTGTGGCTCAGCTCGTAAAGAATCCATCTGCAATGTGGGAGACCTGGGTTGGAGACCTGGGTTCGATCCCTGGGTTTGGAAGATCCCCTGGAGAAGAGAAAGGCTACCTGCTCCAGTATTCTGGCCTGGAGAATTCCAGGGACTATACAGTCCCTGGGGTTGCAAACAGTCAGACACGACTGAGCGACTTTCACTCCCAGTTGTAGGTGGCCCTCAGGATTCCCGCCCCTAACCGCCAGCTCTGCCAGGCTGCTGTAGGATGCTGGAGAAATCTCTCCTCATCCCCTACCCTGTTCTTCCTCACTTTCCACAGAGCAGTCTGCGGAATCCTTTGGGAAATGATGTTCCCTCTCTCTGACTGTTTTGTCCGGGGGAAAAAAAAGAACAAAACTCTTGGTGGCATGTTTCTGGCAAATGAGATTCTCCAGTTCGTTCTACCTGCATTCCTGGTGGAGATCATTCTGTCTGGGAAGGCTTGAGTGGCTGGGAGCAGATAGGCTCAACTCAGGGTAGAAGTGAAATGAGATCAGTGGTCGAGCGTAGCTTGTTTTCCTGTGGGTCAGTCTACAAGGGACAGTTGTATAAGTCACAGTGTGAAACTCCCAAATGTGTCTAGGTTAAGATTTGATCTTGTGGAATGGCAACCTAAACAAATCTTGATTTTTTCTCCGTGAGGTCAGAGTTGTAGCTCCCATGTTCAAGTGAGTTCTACTGGTTTTCCCATCATCTGCATTCTGATTGTCTTGGGTCACATAGGATGCCCTCATTTCACTCCTCCTTCAACACTGATATGTGACCCTAGGCCAGTCTGCACAACTGTACTCATTAGGGTGTTCACACACTATAGCCCTGTGTCTCCACTTGTAGAACTCTATGCCAAAGAAATAATCAGAGATACAGACACATATTTATACCAAATACAGGTTTACTTACAATAGTGAAAAAATGGGTACAACCTAAATGTCCCCAAACCAAGAAATGGCTACTTTTTTTTTTTTTAATAATAAATATCAGAGAAGGCATCCCACTCCAGTACTTTTGCCTGGGAAATCCCATGGATGGAGGAGACTGGTGGGCTGCAGTCCATGGGGTAGCCAAGAGTCAGACACGACTGAGCAACTTCACTTTCACTTTTCACTTTTATGCACTGGAGGAGGAAATGGCAACCCACTCCAGTGTTCTTGCCTGGAGAATCCCAGGGATGGGGGAGCCTGGTGGGCTGCCGTCTATGGGGTCGCACAGAGTCGGACACGACTGACGTGACTTAGCAGCAGAAGCAGCATGATGAAATATATATCTATCAGAATTCTGATATCAAAGACTATTTAATAACAAAGTGTTTCTAATTTAATTTTAACTAAAAATCAGGAATGAAAATTCTATTTGAAGTATGACATCAATTTTGTATATGTATATTTGTATGTGCATGTGTGTACACACACAACACAAACACAATTTGGTTGCTCCTCAGTTCAGTTCAGTCGCTCAGTCGTGTCCGACTCTTTGCCACCCCATGAATCGCAGCACGCCAGGCCTCCCTGTCCATCACCAAGTCCCGGAGTTCACTCAGACTCAAGTCCATCGAGTCAGCGATGCCATCTAGCCATCTCATCCTCCGTCGTCCCCTTTTCCTCCTGCCCCCAATCCCTCCCAGCATCAGAGTCTTTTCCAATGAGTCAACTCTTCGCATGAGGTGGCCAAAGTACTGGAGTTTCAGCTTCAGCATCATTCCCTCCAAAGAAATCCCAGGGCTGATCTCCTTCAGAATGGACTGGTTGGATCTCCTTGCAGTCCAAGGGACTCTCAAGAGTCTTCTCCAACACCACAGTTCAAAAGCATCAGTTCTTCGGCACTCAGCTTTCTTCACAGTCCAACTCTCACATCCATACATGACCACTGGAAAAACCATAGCCTTGACTAGATGAACCTTTGTTGGCAAAGTAATGTCTCTGCTTTTGAATATGCTGTCTAGGTTGGACATAACTTTCCTTCCAAGGAGTAAGCGTCTTTTAATTTCATGGCTGCAGTCACCATCTTTAGTGATTTTGGAGCCCATAAAAATAAAGTCTGACACCGTTTCCACTGTTTCCCCATCTATTTCCCATGAAGTGATGGGACCGGATGCCATGATCTTTGTTTTCTGAATGTTGAGCTTTAAGCCAACTTTTTCACTCTCCACTTTCACTTTCATCAAGAGGCTTTTGAGTTCCTCTTCACTTTCTGCCATAAGGGTGGTGTCATCTGCATATCTGAGGTTATTGATATTTCTCCCGGCAATCTTGATTCCAGCTTGTGTTTCTTCCAGTCCAGCGTTTCTCATGATGTACTCTGCATATAAGTTAAATAAGCAGGGTAACAATACACAGCCTTGACATACTCCTTTTCCTATTTGGAACCAGTCTGTTGTTCCATGTCCAGTTCTAACTGTTGCTTCCTGACCTGCATACAAATTTCTCAAGAGGCAGATCAGGTGGTCTGGTATTCCCATCTCTTTCAGAATTTTCCACAGTTTCTTGTGATCCACACAGTCAAAGGCTTTGCCATAGTCAATAAAGCAGAAATAGATGTTTTTCTGGAACTCTCTTGCTTTTTCCATGATCCAGTGGATGTTGGCAATTTGATCTCCTGTTCCGCTGCCTTTTCTAAAACCAGCTTGAACATCAGGAAGTTCACGGTTCCCATATTGCTGAAGCCTGGCTTGGAGAATTTTGAGCATTACTTTACCAGCGTGTGAGATGAGTGCCATTGTGCGGTAGTTTGAGCATTCTTTGTCATTGCCTTTCTTTGGGATTGGAATGAAAACTGACCTTTTCCAGTCCTGTGGCCACTGCTGAGTTTTCCAAATTTGCTGGCATATTGAGTGCAGCACTTTCACAGCATCATCTTTTAGGATTTGGAATAGCTCAACTGGAATTCCATCACCTCCACTAGCTTTGTTCGTAGTGATGCTTTCTAAGGCCCACTTGACTTCACATTCCAGGATGTCTGGCTCTAGGTGAGTGATCACACCATCATGATTATCTGGGTCATGAAGATCTTTTTGTACAGTTCTTCTGTGTATTCTTGCCACCTCTTCTTAATATCTTCTGCTTCTGTTAGGTCCATACCATTTCTGTCCTTTATCGAGCCCATCTTTGCATGAAATGTTTCTTTGGTATCTCTAATTTTCTTGAAGAGATCTCTAGTCTTTCCCATTCTATTGTTTTCCTCTATTTCTTTGCATTGATCACTGAGGAAGGCTTTCTTATCTCTTCTTTCTATTCTTTGGAACTCTGTATTCAGATGCTTATATTTTTCCTTTTCTCCTTTGCTTTTCACTTGGTTGCCCCTAGGTAATAGAAATATAGGTATTATCTTTCTGCATTTTATCATGAACATGTTTATTTTACAGTCATAAGTAAATAAATAATCTTGTAAAGTAAATTAAAAAAGAAAATAATTCTTAGCAGAGTAACTGATGAGAAAGGAAGCTGAGAACTTACTTGGTGGTCCAGTGGTTAAGAATCTTCCTGCCAATGCAGGGAACACAGGTTCAGTCCCTGATCTGGGAAGATTCCACATGCTATGGAGCAACTAAACCCATGTGCCACAGCTACTGAAGCCTGCGTGCCTAGAGCCTGTAGTCTGCAACAAGAGAAGCCACCACAAGGAGAAGCCTGAGCACCAGAACTAGAGGGTAGCCCCAAACTAGAAAGTATCCCTTGTTCTCTGCAACTAGAAAAATCCCACATGCATCAGTGAAGACCCAGCACAGCCAAAAATGAATGAAATAGATAAAAATTTTTAAAAAGAAAAAGAAAGTTGGAACAGCATGAATGGTTAACAATATGGGAATGGGTAAATAAATGGGAGCGCGCTCATGTGTCTCACCTCCCTGAGGGCCACACCTCCTGCTTCTGATTGTGTGGAGGGTACCTGGTCAGTCAGACCTGAGTCACCCCCAGCCTCCTCCTCTCTGTCCTCTCCTGATCCTGACACCTGTGATGATGTGACTGTTGACCTCTTATCAACTTGGACATGACTCTGCTGGCCTTCCTTTCTTGTTTAGAGAAGCCCACACCTCCGACTGTGCGGTTCAGTAGAACTAGCCATCCTGCATCCCACTAAGTGGGGTTCCCAGACCTCAGCTTTGCCAATGGATGCTCCATCCCCCAACCCAGTGATTCATTCAGCTGAGGCACCCACCAGCTCCACTGATCATTTTCTTCAGAAGCCATCAGGAAAACCACTGTCATCTCCTCTGGGACCAAGAGCTGTAACGATATAAGCCAGAGACCAGTGGCTTTACATGACCAGCTTTCCTTCAGGAAAATATATTGTCCATACTGGAGACAATGATACCAATGCAGGTGATACGAAATGAGATATGACAATTAAGTTCTAAAGACATTGTTTGAGCCTCTGAATTCAGCAATGACAGAACTTCTTTTCATTTTTGTCAGTTAATAAACTTCTCTTTCTCCCTCCCTTCCTCTTTCTCTTTTCTCTATTATTCACTTGCTCCTGTTGTTGATTTTTTCTTAAGCTTGTTTGAGAAAGGGCTCTGTCATTTGTAAACAAAGGAATTCTGACTCAAACAGTTAGCCTACCTTGGACTTTGCAACCTGGCTTTTGGAAGTAACTATTTGGCTTTCTTGCATGCCAAGCAAGTCTGGACTTTTTCTAGAGAAACTCTTGACTTAGAGGGCATGACCTTAGACAATCCTTTTTCCTCTGTTTGTGGACACTTTCTGTCTTGTTGGCTGGAAATTTTTTCCCTCCCTACCAGTAAGAGATTGAGATCAGGCGTGTATCATTTATTATTTATAGGCACTAAAATTTTGAGAGCATTTTTAATGACATGGGAAAATACTTGTGATATATGACCTCAATTAGTTAAGTATGTAATAATAGCTAGTCACTGAAAACTACTAGAAGGGAATTTATCAAAATATTAACAGTGATTATAGCTAAGAGATAAGATTATGGGTGATTTATACATTACATTTTCTAAGTTTATAAATGGACATGCAATTATTTTGTGATTAGAAAATAAAAAAGTTATTAAAATAAATACATAAATTGTAGTGCATTCATCCAAAGGACAATTTTGTAGTCATTAGAAAGAATGTTTTGAAGATATTTCAGTGACACTGAAAAATGCTCATAATAGAACAATGGGAAAGGTAGACAAAACTATATATATATCACTGATCTCAATTATGTTAATTATAGATGTGCGAATAGATGCATAGGAAAGGACTAAAGAAATCACTTCAAAACACGAATAGAAGTTATCTCTGAGCTATGAAATCAGGGTTCAGTTTGGGTTTCTTCTTTAATATATGTTTGTGTTTTCCAGCTTTCAGAATCAGAATTCTTTTATAATAAAACAGTAAAATGTTACTCTGGTGGAGAATAGGCTTGAGAAGGCAACTGTCCCTCTCTCCCACCCTTTAATGTAGGGTGCTTCTCACCTGTCCTCCTTTCTCCAGCTCGAGGGCTGAAGTCCTGTCTGCTTCTGTTGTAGGTACAGGCGGGTTGGGATCAATTTCTTTTCCAGATGCCTTATACTCTTTCACCAGAGATGACTGTCTTCTTGAAGCCAAGTTTCTCCTGCTTTATCTTCCAGTTTAGCTATACAACACACGGATATTTACATACGCTGTGTTGTGCTTAGTCGTTCTGTCCTGTCCAACTCTTTGTGACCCCATCGATAGTAGCCTGCCAGGCTCCTCTGTCTATGGGTATTCTCCAGGCAAGAATACTGGAGTGGACTGCCATGCCCTCCTCCAGGGAATCTTCTCATCCCAGGGATTGAGCCAAGGTCTCCCGCATAGAAAGCAGATTCTTTGCTGAGTCACCGGGGAAGCCCATACAACTATAGCAGAATTTCTTGGAAAGGGAGGAGTTAAAGCAGGAAATGTAGCAAAAGAAAAAGGAAGATTTGTGCAACATTTTGAATGCAAGTGAAATACTTTCCGTACATTTTTGTCATTTAATCCTTTCAAAATCCCTCTGGAAAAAGCATCATCATTTCCCCTGATTAATAGATTAACAAAACAAACTCTTAGAAAGAAATATGAAATAACTTCTCTTCCTTCACACAACCAATTAGTGGTGGAAGTGGGATTTGAACCAAGGCAATCTAGGGCCTGTGCTGCTAACTAGTATGTATAGGATGTATCGAGGAAATGTACACCGTGATTTTTGCATAAACTAATGCCTTCTTAGCTGAAAATCTGTAAAACCCTTGCAAAAAGTGGTAAGGGAAAAGTTTCAATTCCTTGTTTTAGTTCCTTTCTTGGTTAATTATCTCATTCTGCACTATTTCTTGACACTCATCTGTATAAGATTCATAACTGATACAACAAAATGAAGACCTCTTTGGATCAAGGAGGGCTTCCCTGGTGGCTCAGATGGTAAAGAATCTGCCTGCCAGGCAGGAGACCTGGGTTTGATCCCTGGGTCAGAAAGAGCCACTAGGGAAGGGAACAGCTACCCACTCCAGTATTCTTACCAGGAGAAGTCCAGGGACAGAGGATCCTGGAGGGCTACAGTTCATTGGGTCACAAAGAGTCAGACAGGACTGAATGACCAACACCTTCATTTTCTCTTGGACCAAGGATTTTTAAAATAATTGTTTAAAAAAAAAGCTCAACTCTCTGTAACTGATTGGAGCTCAGACTTTAAAAATACACAGTGTTCAGTAGGTGTGCATGTAGTTTTAGATACTTCTGCTCCTGCATAGATCTGTGAAGGAAAAGATGAGGAAGGCTATTCTCAGATGTACTTATTGTAAAGGTGTGAGATCATTTTCTGGTCTCCTTCACTTTGTTTTGTGTTGCTAGAGTATGAAGCATTTTAAAGATCAGCTTAGTTATTGTTGATTAGGCAGCAACATTGAGTTTAAGACTTAACTGGGGGCTTCCCTGGTGGCTCAGCTCAGTTCAGTTCAGCAGCTCAGTCATGTCTGACTCATTGAGACCCCATGGACTGCAGCACATTAGGCCTCCCTGTCCATCACCAACTCTTGGAGCTAGCTCAAACTCATGTCCATCGAGTCTGTGATGCCATCCAACATATCATCCTCTGTTGTCCCCTTCTCCTCCTGCCTTCAGTCTTTCCCAGCATCAGGGTCTTTTCCAATGAGTCAGTTCTTTGCATCAGGGGGCCAAAGTATTGGAGTTTCAGCTTCAGCATCAGTCCTTCCAATGAATATTCAGGACTGATTTCTTTTAGGATGGACTGGTTGGATCTTTTTGTGGTCCAAGGGACTCTCAAGAGTCTCCTCCAACACCACAATTCAAAAGCATCAATTCTTCGGTGCTCAGCTTTCCTTATAGTCCAACTCTCACATCCATACATGACTACTGTAAAAACCAAAGCTTTGACGAGACAGACCTTTGTTGGCAAAGTATTATCTCTGCTTTTTAATATGCTATCTAGCTTGGTCATAGCTTTTCTTCCAAGGAGCAAGCATCTTTTAAATTCATGGCTGCAGTTATCATCTACAGTGATTTTGGAGCCCCCAAAGATAAAGTCTGTCACTGTTTCCATTGTTTCCCCATCTATTTGCCATGAAGTGATGGGACCAGATGCCATGATCTTAGTTTTCTGAATGTTGAGTTTTAAGCAAACTTTTTCCCTCTTCTCTTTTACTTTCATCAAGAGGCTCTTTAGTTCTTCTTTGCTTTCTGTCATAAGGGTGGTGTCAGCTGTATATCAGATGTTACTGATATTTCTCCTGGCAATCTTGATTCCAGCTTGTGCTTCATCCAGTCCAGCATTTCTCATGAGGTACTCTGCATATAAGTTAAATAAGCAGGGTGACAATAAACACCCTTGACATTCTCCTTTCCTGATTAGGAACCAGTCTATTGCTCCATGTCCAGTTCTAACTGTTGCTTCTTGACCTGCATACAGATTTCTCAGGAGGCAGGTCAGGAGGTCTGGTATTCCCATCTCTTGAAGAATTTTCCACAGTTTTGTTGTGATCCACACAGTTGAAGGTTTTGGCATAGTCAATAAAGCAGAAATAGATGTTTTTCTGGAACTTTATGGCTTTTTTGATGATCCAACAGATGTTGGCAATTTGATCTCTGATTCCTCTGCCTTTTCTAAATCCAGCTTGAACATCTGGAAGTTCATGCTTCATGTACTGTTGAAGCCTGGCTTGAAGAATTTTGAGCATTACTTTACCAGCGTGTGAGATGAGTGCAATTGTGCGGTAGTTTGAGCATTCTTTGGCATTGCCCTTCTTTGGGATTGGAAAGAAAACTGACCCTTTCCAGTCCTGTGGCTACTGTGGAGTTTTCCAAATTTGTTGGCATATTGCATGCAGCACTTTCACAGCATCATCTTTCAGGATTTGAAATAGGTCAACTGGAATTCCATCACCTCCACTAGCTTTGTTTGTAGTGATGCTTCCTAAGGCCCACTTGACTTTGCATTCTAGGATGTCTGGCTCTAGGTGAGTGATCACACCATCATGATTATCTGGGTCATGAAGATGTTTTTTGTATAGTTCTGTGTATTCTTGCCACCTGTTCTTAATATCTTAATATCTGTTAGGTCCCTACCATTTCTGTCCTTTATTGTGCCCATCTTTGCATGAAATGTTCCCTTGGTATCTCTGATTTTCTTGAAGAGATCTCTAGTCTTTCCCATTCTATTATTTTCCTGTATTTCTTTGCACTGATCACTGAGGAAGGCTTTCTTATCTCTCCTTGCTATTCTTCAGAACTCTGCATTCAAATGGGTATATCTTTCCTTTGCTTGTTTGCCTGTAGCCTTTCTTCTTTTCTCAGCTATTTGTAATGCCTCCTCAGACAACCGTTTTGCCTTTTTGCATTTCTTTTTCTTGGGGATGGTCTTGATCACTGCCTCCTGTACAATGTCACAACCTCTGTTCATAGATCTTCAGGCACTCTATCAGATCTAATCCCTTGAATCTATTTGTCACTTCCAGCATATAATCATAAGGGATTTGATTTAGATCATACCTGAATGGTCTAGTGGTTTTCCCTACTTTTTTCAGTTTAAGTCTGAATTTGGCAATAAGGAGTTCATGATCTGAGCCACAGTCGGCTCCCTGTCTTGTTTTTGCTGACTGTATAGAGCTTCTCCATCTTCGGCTGCAAAGAATATAATCAACCAAAATTCGGTAATTCAGACACAATGTCAACCCACTCCAGTACTCTTGCCTGGAAAATATCGCATAGACAGAGGAGCCTGGTAGGCTGCAGTTCATGGGGTCGCTAAGAGTCAAGCACGACTGAGCGAGTTCACTTTCACTTTTCACTTTCCTGCATTGGAGAAGGAAATGGCAACCCACTCCAGTGTTCTTGCCTGGAGAATCCCAGGGACGGGGGAGCCTGGTGGGCTGCCGTCTCTGGAGTCGCACAGAGTTGGACACGACTGAAGCTACTTACCAGCAGCAGATGACATCCATGTATAGAGTCTTCTCTTGTGTTTTTGGAAGAGGGTGTTTTCTATGACCACTGCATTCTCTTGACAAAACTGTTAACCTTTGACCGGCTTTGTTTTGTACTCCAAGGCCACATTTGCGTGTTACTCCAGCTATCTCTTGATTTCCTACTTTTACATTCCAGTCCCCTATAATGAAAAGGACATCTTTTTTGGGTGTTAGTTCTAGAAGGTCTTGTAAGTCTTCATGGAACCGTTCAACTTCAGCTTCTTTAGCATTACTGGTTGGGGCATAGACTTGGATTACTATAATATTGAATGGTTTCCCTTGGAAATGAACAGAGATCATTCCGTCGCTTTTGAGATTGCATCTAAGTACTGCATTTTGGACTCTTTTGTTGACTATGATGGCTACTCCATTTCTTCTAAGGGATTCTTGCCCACAGTAGTAGATATAATGGTCATCTGAGTTGAGTTCACCCATTCCAGTACATTTTAGTTTACTGGTTCCTAAAATGTCGATGTTCACTCTTGCCATCTCATGTTTGACCACTTCCAGTTTGCCTTGACTACAAAAAGAATGAAGAGACAGAGCCAAAGCAAAAACAACACCGAGTTCTGGATGTGACTGGTGATGGAAGTAAAGTCAGATGCTGTAAAGAGCGATAGAGCATAGGAACCCTGGTGGCTCAGTGTAAAGAATCCAGCTGCCAGTGCAGAAGACACAGGTTCAGTCCCTGGTCTGGGAAGAACCTACATGCCACACAGCAACTAAGCCTGTGTACCACAACTACTAATCCCCGTCTGCTAGAGCCTGGAAGCCACAGCTACTGACCCTATGTTCTGCAACTACTGAAGTCTGCATGCCCTAGAGCCTGTGCTCTGCCCAAAGAAAAGCCATCGCAATAAGAAGCCCGCACACTGCAATGAACAATAGCCCCGGCTCGCCACAACTAAAGAAAAGCCTGCACAGCAGTGAACACCCAACACAGCCATAAATAAATAAATAAATAAAATTTAAAAGACTTATCTGGAGAAGTTACCTCCCTTTTGCCAAAATTATTGCCAATGTGGTTCTACTTTTTGAAGCCTCTGATCTGATCCACTATGGCTTTACCTGTTTGTTCACTCATATCTGCCTGAGTGGGAAACCTACTCAAGAAGCAGGGAGGGGCAGGGGAGTCAGGGCAGCTGACTTGGGACCAGAGAAGAGAAACTTTAGAGAAGATGAGATGTCCAACAGTATTAAAAGCTGAAGACAGGTGAAGCGGTTAAAAGTTGAGGAAAAATAGCTGGCTTTGAAAATTTCAGGTGGTTACTGGAGCAGATATGAAAGAGAGGCAGAAGTATAATTCAGGTTGCAGTGTGGTTAGGAATGAGTGGGAAGTGAGGGAGTAAGTGAATCTGAGCAGATTCTTCTTTCTTTGGCAGTGAAGAGCAGGGGGGAAGTTTAAGCATGTGGAAGAGTTGAGAGAAAGTGTGTGCTTGCCAGCTTGCGTGTGTGTGTGTGTGTGTGCGCGCACGCGCGCGCAGGAAATGAGAAAGCTGAACAGGTTATAAGTGAAATAGGAAGCAACACATTCAGAGAGGAAGGGTGGAAGAGGAAGAAATACCATTACTGAGCTACTCTGTTCCAGCTAGGACTTCATATTGTTTCATTTAATGCACACAGCAATCTTGGGAGGAAAGAGGATCAGAGAAGGTAAATAATTTGCCCAAGATCAAACAGCTATTATTCTGGCAGATTAAACACACAGACCTATAAGCTCTATGTGTGAAAGAGATGGAAAAGGAGAAAGAATATTTAGTAAAGAAAGGTCTTAGAGGAGGTGGTTGGAATTTAAACATATGGGTTAATAAGACTGAGGGACATAATTACCCCAGAGGCAAAGAAAGATGGAATCAGAAAATACTGTAAAAGAGACTAGAACTTAATTTCATTTTGTTTCCTCGACAAAAATAGTCTATGTACCTGGCGTAGGTGTCCAGCTAGGTTTCTAGGAGACCATCTATGATTCCCATTAGGCCTAGAGTGATAGAAACATATGTGAATGTATGGGATTTTAGTTCCCTGACTAGGAATAGGATCTGAGCCCTTGGGAGTGAGAGCAGAGTCCTAACCACTGGACCACCAGTGAATTCCAATGTATCTTTTTTTTTTTTAATCCCCTGTTTGCGTGTGGTTTTGATCATCCCCCAAATTATTTTGGATAGTACACTGTGCCCTTGCACCACTGTGCACTCAGACAGCTATTCCTTTTACCTGGAATTTCCCTCCTCATCTATTTATGAGTAACCAAATGAAATAAATACTGACAGCAAATGAGTCCCATTCAAGAATTTGGTCTTATGAGTTTTATCTGTTAGGTTGCTGCTAGATTACATTGACTGGGCATGTGAACTAGAAGAATTTTTAAATAAAGACTACTAAAAAATGAGCAACAAATTACAGCTGATCTTTGCATCATCTAGGTCATTCCCATTGAAATTTGTGACCTACTTTATCTTATATTCTATTGCCATAGAGCTTAGGTTAAATGTGTAACTGAAGAAAATTGATTTCCAGTGCAAATCTTAATTTTTATTGTGCCCTGCAGTGCCGCAAGGATGATGCATGTGTGATAAGTCTCACATTTAGAAGATTCCAGGGGGACTTTTGAGAGTTAAGGTATTATGGCCTCTATCAGTGGATATTAAGATAATATATTTTCTGAAGATGTGTATCCTTTTCTTAAAAAAGCAAGGGACTTTATAAATATCCTTAGGCACAAAAGAAACAGGATTTTCTGTCTTCTTCAGAAATAGTCTACAATTTACAGAGGTCAATCAGTATTTCCTAAAAAGGAAAAACAATATTTATCTTGAAAAATATAAGCTTCAAACACAAGAATAAATTCTTGTCCCTTAAATGTTTTAATGCCTCATTTGGTTTCAAAATCAATTCTGAAGTAAAGTGCAAATTTAGAATTCTCAAGACCTTATCTTTATACATTAAAAAAAAAACTAAAAAAAAAAAAAACCAGCTGGCAAACATCTGCCAGTGGTAGAGTATGTGTTTGGTTAGGCAGGTGGAAGAAGGGGCCTGACCAAGCCTAAGGGTTAACATTCCCCAGCATTCTCTGCAAAAGGGCACGTTTGTTTCTGAATGGTAAAGCTTTTTTCATTGTATCTGTGATATTGTGATTTTAATGAGAAATATATATTTGGTCTTTCAGCATTGTTCCTGCACACAGTTCCGAAAATGCATGGGATTTCCTAAGAGTTGAGAATAATAAGGGTGCCTTTTGTTATGTTAATGAGATTACTTTTGAGAAGCCCCTAGGTAACCTAAGGATGGGGGCTGGTTGCCAGGGGAAGCAATCCTGATTACAGGCTTGGACCTGCCCCCTCCAACTCCAGGAAGGGAAAAGGAGCTGGCAGTTGAATCAATCCCCAATCACCAATTGGCCAATCGCCAATATATATGGAAGCCTCTTTAAAAACCCAAAAGGAGGGTTCGAAAAGCTTCCAGGTAGGTGAACCAGAATACTCTCACATGCCGGGCCCCAAGTCCATAGGCATGGTAACTCCTGTTCTCAGGACTTAGACTTCTGTGTCTCTTCAGTTCATAGCCTTTAACATCTTTTAAAAATCAATAATCTAGTAAGCAAGCTGTTTTCCCGAGGTCTGTGAGCCGCTCTAGCAAATTAATCAAATCCTGGGGTGGGAGGGTGGGGGGGGTAGGAACCTCCAATTTATAGCCAGTTAGTCAGAAGCACATAGATCAGTTGATAAAGAATTTGCCTGCAATGCAGGAGACCCCGGTTCCATTCCTGGGTCGGAAAGATCTGCTGGAGAAGGGATAGGCAACCCACTCCAGTATGCTTGGGCTTCCCTTGTGGCTCAGCTGGTAAAGAATCCGCCTGCAATGAGGGAGATCTGGGTTCGATCCCTGGGTTGGGAAGATCCCATGGAGAAGGGAAAGGCTACACACTCCAGTATTCTGGCCTGGAGAATTCCATGGACTGTATGGTCCATGGGGTCGCAAAGAGTCGGACACGACTGAGAGACTTTCACTTTCAGTCAGAAGCAGAGGTGATGACCTGGAGTTGCTATTGGTGTCTGAAGTGGGGGCAGTCTTGTGGGACCAAGCCCTTAACATATGGGATCTGACACTATTTCCTTGTGTACAGTGTCAGAATTGAGTTAAATTTGAGGGATATCTGGTCAATATCTCAGGGAATTGTAATTGCTCAGTAGTGTGGAAAAAAACTGTAACATCTTGTTTTCTTTCTAAGTCGCCTGGTGGGCTGCCATCTATGGGGTTGCACAGAGTCGGACACGACTGAAGTGACTTAGCAGCAGCAGCAGTCGAGTCCGACTCTTTGCTCATGACTCTCTACTCCATGGATTGTAGCCCACCAGACTCCTCCACCCATGCAATTCTCCAGGCAAGAATACTGGAGTAGGTTGCCGTGCCCTTCTCCAGGGTATCTTTCTGGCTCAGGGATCGAACCTGGGTCTCCCATGTTTCAGGCAGATTCTTTACCATCCGAGCCACCAGGGAAGCCTTGGTATATGTTTAAATCTCCATTACTCTGGGAGTTTATAATGCATATTAAACCCCAAATGTGTTGTCTTTGACCTACATCAGATTGGTTGTTGTTTCTGTCTAATCTGTCTCAGTCTGCATGCCTTTTGGTAAAGTGAGCTTTTCAGTTATATTGGTCCTGAAACAGGAGGGAAGGGGGCAAAGCATAGCATTTAAAAGAATGACATAGCTGTTGCTGTTTAGTCAATAAGTCATGACTGACTCTTTTTCGACCCCATGGAGTAGACATGACATAATCTGATTAGGACCAAATATTGGATTGGCCAATAAGTTCGTTTAGTTTTTTGTAAGGAAAAATCCCAAACAAACTTTTTGATCAACCCAGTAGGTCCACGGTGGCAGATGAATCAACTTCCACTAGACCTTCAGCCTCAGTATATGCTTACTGTGGACATCCCAGGTGGCACTAGTGGTAAAGAACCTGCCTGCCGATGCAGGAGATATAAGAGACATGGGTTCCATCCCTGGGTCAGGAAGATTCCCCTGGAGGAGTGCATGGCAACCACTCCAGTACGCTCATTGTAATACATTCGCATAAGCTAAGTGACATACCAAACAGCGCCATGACAGTTTTAAGGCTGACGATAAAAATCAAAAGGTGAGCGCTGTAGGCTTCCTTGGTGGCTCAGTGGTAAAGAATCTGCCTGCCAATGCAGGAGACATGGGTTCATCCCTGGTCCAGGAAGATCCCACCTGCCACAGAGCAACGAGGCCTGTGCGCCACAACCACTGAGCCTGAGCTATAGAGCCCTGGAGCTGCAGCAATTCAGCCCGTATACCACAACTACTAAAGCACCATGCTCTGCAACAAGAGAAGCTACTGCAATGAGAAGTCCATGCACTGAACTAGAGAAAAGCCCTGGAAGCATCAAAGACCCAGAACAAGCAAAAATAAATAAATTAAAAAAAAATAAACCCATTTAAAAAAAAAGTGGGTAGTGGCCTAATTTTTGAAAATCCCACCCATGGAATATTCCTTCCATTCATCGGCCTATGAAATTACCCACCCCTATAAAAGTTGACAACTCCGTATCCTTGTCCCTCTAGCTTTCCTGGATGGCCCCACACTCTATCTGTTGAATGTATTTCTCTCTAAATAAATCCACTTCTTACCTATCACTCTGTCTCTCACTGAATTCCTTCTGTGATGAGACATCAATAACCTGAGCTTCAGTAAACCCCGAGACCAGGTGTGTGGTCTCAGTTGAAAGACCGTGAGTTCAAGTCCCAATCTGTGTTACATGGTTTCAATCCCTCCACTTCTTAAGTCTTATACCTGGCACGTATGACCTAAATCAAATCCCTTATGATTATACACTGGAAGTGAGAAATAGATTTAAGGGCCTAGATCTGATAGATAGAGTGCCTGATGAACTATGGATTGAGGTGCGTGACGCTGTACAGGAGACAGGGATCAAGACCATCCCCATGGAAAAGAAATGCAAAAAAGCAAAATGGCTGTCTGGGGAGGCCTTACAAATAGCTGTGAAAAGAAGAGAAGTGAAAGGCAAAGGAGCAAAGGAAAGATATAAGCATCTGAATGCAGAGTTCCAAAGAATAGCAAGAAGAGATAAGAAAGCCTTCTTCAGCGATCAATGCAAAGAAATAGAGGAAAACAACAGAATGGGAAAGACTAGAGATCTCTTCAAGAAAATCAGAGATACCAAAGGAACATTTCATGCAAAGATGGGCTCGATAAAGGACAGAAATGGTATGGACCTAACAGAAGCAGAAGATATTAAGAAGAGATGGCGAGAATACACAGAAGAACTGTACAAAAAAGATCTTCATGACCCAGATAATCACGATGGTGTGATCACTGACCTAGAGCCAGACATCCTGGAATGTGAAGTCAAGTGGGCCTTAGAAAGCATCACTACGAACAAAGCTAGTGGAGGTGATGGAATTCCAGTTGACCTATTTCAAATCCTGAAAGATGATGCTGTGAAAGTGCTGCACTCAATATGCCAGCAAATTTGGAAAACTCAGCAGTGGCCACAGGACTGGAAAAGGTCAGTTTTCATTCCAATCCCAAAGAAAGGCAATGCCAAAGAATGCTCAAACTACCGCACAATGGCACTCATCTCACACACTAGTAAAGTAATGCTCAAAATTCTCCAAGCCAGGCTTCAGCAATATGGGAACCGTGAACTTCCTGATGTTCAAGCTGGTTTTAGAAAAGGCAGAGGAACCAGAGATCAAATTGCCAACATCCGCTGGATCATGGAAAAAGCAAGAGAGTTCCAGAAAAACATCTATTTCTGTTTTATTGACTATGCCAAAGCCTTTGACTGTGTGGATCACAATAAACTGTGGAAAATTCTGAAAGAGATGGGAATACCAGACCACTTGATCTGCCTCTTGAGAAATTTGTATTCAGGTCAGGAAGCAACAGTTAGAACTGGACATGGAACAACAGACTGGTTCCAAATAGGAAAAGGAGTATGTCAAGGCTGTATATTGTCACCCTGTTTATTTAACTTATATGCAGAGTATATCATGAGAAATGCTGGACTGGAAGAAACACAAGCTGGAATCAAGATTGCCGGGAGAAATCTCAATAACCTCAGCTATGCAGATAACATCACCCTTATGGCAGAAAGTGAAGAGGAACTCAAAAGCCTCTTGATGAAAGTGAAAGTGGAGAGTGAAAAAGTTGGCTTAAAGCTCAACATTCAGAAAACGAAGATCATGGCATTTGGTCCCACCACTTCATGGGAAATAGATGGGGAAACAGTGGAAACAGTGTCAGACTTTATTTTTCTGGGCTCCAAAATCACTACAGATGGTGACTGCAGCCATGAAATTAAAAGACGCTTACTCCTTGGAAGGAAAGTTATGACCAACCTAGATAGCATATTCAAAAGCAGAGACATTATTTGGCCAACAAAGATTCGTCTAGTCAAGGCTATGGTTTTTCCAGTGGTCATGTATGAATGTGAGAGTTGGACTGTGAAGAAGGCTGAGCGCCGAAGAATTGATGCTTTTGAACTGTGGTGTTGGAGAAGACTCTTGAGAGTCCCTTGGACTGCAAGGAGAACCAACCAGTCCATTCTGAAGGAGATCAGCCCTGGGATTTCTTTGGAAGGAATGATGCTAAAGCTGAAACTCCAGTACTGTGGCCACCTGATGCGAAGAGTTGACTCATTGGAAAAGACTCTGATGCTGGGAGGGATTGGGGGCAGGAGGAGAAGGGGACGACAGAGGATGAGACGGCTTGATGGCATCACTGACTCGATGGACGTGAGTCTGAGTGAACTCCGGGAGTTGGTGATGGACAGGGAGGCCTGGCGTGCTGCGATTCATGGGGTCGCAAAGAGTCGGACACGACTGAGCGACTGATCTGATCTGATCTGATCTGATACCTGGCACAATTCATTCATTGCAGTTATAAAAGGGAAAAAAAATCCTATTTCCTTCTACTCGACTCCCCAAATTTCTGACACCAAAAGTGTGGGTTTTTGCACACTAAGCTTGTCTCTGATTTTCAGTGGACAATGACTGGATGTCCTGCAATTTAACTGAATTCTGACACCAACTGCTTGGAGTTAGTGCAGACCTCGGTTAAGGCCTTAGTCCCACAAGACCGTCACCTCACCCTCCAGATGCCAATCTCAGGTCCCAGGTAGCTGCCTGTGCTTCTGACCAAATGAGTTCAAATTGAGGGTTCTCACGATTCTCTTCTCAGATTTGATCATTTATGAGAACATATCAGAGAACTCAGGAAAGTGCTTTACTTGATTACTGGTTTATGACAAAGTTTACAAGCCAGGAGCAGCCAAATGGAAGAGATTCATGGGGGCAAAGTATGTGGGAAGTTGCATGAAGATACCTTGCCCTCTTTGGGCACCCTGCCCTCCCAGAACCAACACAGAGGCTCTCTGAACCCCATCGTTTAAGGGTTTTATGCAGTTTCATTAAACAGGCATGACTGATTCAATCATTGGCCACTGGAGATGAGATCAGTTTCCGGCCCCTCATCTTTTCTCTTACCTAGAGTGGCAGGTGGAGTAGGGTGGGGTGGTGTTGAAAGTTCCAACCCTCAAGTGGTTAGTTCCTCTGGCAACCATTTTCCCAGAGACAGCTCATTAGCACAAACTCACACCCCACTCCAGTACTCTTGCCTGGAACATCCCATGGACGGAGGAGCCTGGAGGGCTGCAGTCCATGGGGTCGCTGAGGGTCGGACACGACTGAGGGACTTCACTTTCACTTTTCACTTTCATGCATTGGAGAAGGAAATGGCATCCCACTCCAGTGTTCTTGCCTGGAGAATCCCAGGGATGGGGGAGTCTGGTGGGCTGCCATCTCTGGGGTCGCACAGAGTCGGACACGACTGAAGCGACTTAGCAGCAGCAGCAGATAGGATGAAAGGGGCAGGGCTTATTAAGAAAAACCAGAGATGCTTTTCTCATCCCTATTACTCAGATAGTGCCAAGGATTTTAGGAGCTAGATTTCTTATTATGTCATAGGTTACTTCCTGGCGTTTGATTTTATTACTTTTGCCTTAAACAATTTGGGGTAGGGGTGGGGAGTGATACATAAACTGATAAATTACATTGAGCAAAATCATTCATTTATATTTTCACTTGCTTATCCAATCTGTTTATATTAGTTTACTGTACTTCACATCTGTTTTGTTTTCATTTTTGGAGTTTTATGGCTTTATCTCAGGTGATGGGGGTCTCTTTTAGGCTTTCAGAGTGAAATGAGAAAGCCTTGAGGCCCTTTGGGGATTTCTCTTTACACCTCTTCTTTAATTTATGGGTGCTGGTGAGTTATGGTTTGTGCTTTCCACCTCTTCTCAGTCTGTGCTGTTTCTGTACACCTCTGTTAATTGTGCATCTTTCTGGGATTTTAGGTTTAAACTCACTGAGACAGAATCCACTATGGAGAGCCCAGGTTTGCTCACTGAGGTTTCTCTATGGATAAGATACAGGACCCTATCTGTCCAAGGATGTGCTGGCCAGAGCTGCTGTTGTGACATGACTCTGGAGGACAACTGGCAGAAAAGAAACTACCCTTGGCTACTTGTTCAAAATAGGACTTTTGGAGACGAGAACTTAGTAGCTGAGATGCCATTAGTACAGAGGATCAGTCATCAGTTCAGTTGCTCAGTCATGTCCAACTCTTTGCAACTCCATGGACTGCAGCACACCAGGCCTCCCTGTCCATCACCAACTCCCAGAGTTCACTCAAATTCATGTCCATTGAATTAGTGATGCCATCCAGCCATCTCATCCTCTGTCATCCCCTTCTCCTCCCACCCACAATCTTTCCCAGCATCAGGGTCTTTTTCAATGAGTCAATTCTTCGCATCAGCTGGCCAAAGTATTGCAGATTCAGTTTCAGCATCAGTCCTTCCAATGAATATTCAGGACTGATTTCCTTCAAAATGGAATGGTTGGATCTCCTTGCTGTCCAAGGGACTCTCAAGAGTCTTCTCCAACACCATAGTTCAAAAGCATCAATTCTTCAGTGCTCAGCTTTCCTTATAGTCCAACTCTCACATCCATACATGACCACTGGAAAAACCAAAGCTTTGATTAGATGGACCTTTGTTGGAAAAGTAATGTCTCTGCTTTTTAATATGCTGTCTAGGTTGGTCATAGCTTTTCTTCCAAAGAGCAAGCATCTTTTAATTTCATGGCTGCAGTCACCATCTGCAGTGATTTTGGAGCCCCCAAAATATAAAGTCTGTCACTGTTGCCATTGTTTCCCCATCTATTTGCCATGAATTAATGGAATTGGATGCCATGATCTTAGTTTTTTTAATGTTGAATTTTAAGCCAACTTTTTCACTCTCATCTTTTTCTGGTACAGAGGATACCAGAACTCAACTGTAGTTAAGAGCATGTATCCTGGAATCATATTGCCTGTGGTTCATAGCTTGATTCTACCACTTACTTATTGCTTAGGTGAGTTACTGTGCTAATCTGTGCTTCAGTCTCATCTGACAAATGAGTTACAATAATAACATACATCTCATAGTGTTGCTGTAAGGATTAAATTAAATGATGTATGTGAAGGGTCTAGAATAGAGCTGGAAAGACTCAGTACTTTTTGGTTATTATAATTATCATGACTGCTATTCAGATACTTCCAAAGGTCTAGCCTAGTGTCTTTCACATGGTAGTTTTTAAATAAATATTTGCTGTATGAATTCATGAAGCAATGAATTAGTCACACAGCAGTGCCTGAAATATGTAGTTTGGCTGAGTAAATTGTACCGCAGGTGGGACTTTAAAATATTGTATTTAGAAATTAATATAAATATCTCATCTTTTCTTTCAAAAATTATTTCTATAATGAGATTTGCATGTCAAATGGGCTTTTTAACAGAAAGTTAGCCCACCCTATAGCCCCTAAAGTAGTACTAGATGATCCATTTGTTAACCTTCATAAGATCCCAGTGTAAAGCTAGCAGTGGTTTTCTTTATTGGCTAAGCAACTTGCAGTGTCTACCTCAGAAAGATATATTAATTTTTAACTTGCCAAATTTCTTCCATAAAGCCAATAGCAGTGCATGAGAGAAACTTGTTATACATATCCCTGCCAGCAATAAATATTACTGCTTTAATTTTTTTCTTTTTCATCCTGTTAATGTGAAGTGATATAATGGAAAATTTAAGCTTGAAATTCACAGATTAGAAACAGGCTGCTATGGAATCAAGTCCATCAATCTGGCTCCTTCATAGAGCTGAATGTTATTGAAACAGGCGAAATACACTGCAGATCTTTGTTTGGACAGAATCTACTACCCGCCCTTTGTTTTTTTAGCAGATGGTTAGCACTGCTTGTCCAATGTGCCATGGCCATATATGTCATCTATAGATGATCCTTAGAACTTGCTGTTCTTCCAAAGGTACTAGAAAGTATTCAGTATAAAAACACACTGCTTCAGTACTTCAAGTGTGCTATTATATCTTCATGATTATCACGAAAAAAACCTTCTGTCATTAGCATCATTGTTTATCACAGTTCTTTAACTTACCCCCGAAATTTCAAATTGCTACTATTTTAGATTCTTTTCATCTTCTTTTTTAAAAAATATTATTTATTTATTTATTTATTTATGGCTGTGCTGGGTCTTCGTTGCTGGGTACAGCTTTCTCTAGTTGGAGGACGATGGCTTCTCATTGTGGTGACTTCTCTTGTTGCAGAGCACAGGCTCTAGGGCGTGTGCACTCAGTAATTGCAGCTTGTAGGCTCCAGAAGTGGGCTTATTAGTTGTGGCACATGGGCTCAGTTGTCCCGAGGCATGGGGGATCGTCCCAGACCAGGGATGGAATTGGTGTTCCTTGCATTGCAAAGTTGGATTCTTAACCACTGGACCGTCAGGGAAGGCCCTTTCTTCTGTTCAAATTTATTACCTTTGGTTTTCCTTCTTGGTTTACAAAATGCATTGATTTTAATCTACTTGCCATTTTAAACTTTTATCTTTTTTGTTTAAATATTTTTGTTAGGTGTAATTCTTTTCAACCTCATCATTATTCTTACTTTCTTCCTCTTTCAGTTTTGTCTAGCTTGTTGATTTTTGTCCCTTTTGATCTTATAAGTTTTCTGATTTTATCTGTTATCTTTTTATATCCTTGGTTTATAAATAGCAAGCAAGAAATCTAGTTAAAGAGACAGATCCAAAAGGTTATGCTGATGATTTGATCACAGATAAGAGGGAAAGGAAGGAATCAGTGTTGTTGCTGCTGCTGCTAAGACACTTTAGTCGTGTCCAACTCTTAGCGACCCCACAGACTACAGCCTACCAGGCTCCTCTGTCCATGGGATTTTCCAGGAATCAGTGTTGCAACCTAACAATTTAGCAAATGGGTGAGAGAGGATGTGATTTACTAAGGTAGGAAAAACAGAGAAGAATATTTTGGAAGAAAAAATATAAAAGTTTCTTCACTATCACTATTGACTGATTTGATCTCCTTGCTGTCCAACACCACAGTTCAAAAGCATCAATTCTTCAGTGCTCAGTTTTCTACTGGAAAAATCATGGCTTTGATTAGCCAGGTCTTTGTCAGTTAAGTAATGTCTCTGCTTTTTAATATGCTATCTAGGTTGGTCATAGCTTTTCTTCAAAGGACCAAGTGTCTTTTAATTTCATGGCTGCAGTCACCATCTGCAGTGATTTTGGAGCCAAAGAAAATAAAGTCTGTTACTGTTTCCATTGTTTCCCCATATTTGCTATGAACTGATGCTTTTGAACTGTGATGTTGGAGAAGACTCTTGAGAGGCCCTTGGACTGTAAGGAGATCCAACCAGTCCATCCTAAAGGATATCAGTCCTGAATATTCAATGGAAGGACTGATGCTGAAGCTGAAACTCCAATACTTTGGACACCTGATGCAAAGAACTGACTCATTGGAAAAGACCCTGATGCTGGGAAAGATAGAAATTGGGAGGAGAAGGGGACAACAGAGGATGAGATGGTTGGATGGCATCACCGACTCAATGGACATGAGTTTGACTAAATTCCAGGAGTTGGTGATGGACAGGGAGGCCTGGCGTGCTGCAGTCCATGGGGTCCCAAGGAGTTGGACACGACTGACTGACTGAACTGAACTGAATTGAACCTATGGGACTGGATGCCATGATCTTCGTTTTTTGAATGTTGAGTTTTAAGCCAGCTTTTTCACTCTTTTTTACTTTCATCAAGTGGCTCTTTAGTTCCTCTTTGCTTCTGCCATAAGGGTGGGGTCATTTGCAAATCTGAGGTTATTGATATTTGTCCTGACAATCTTGACTCCAGCTGTGCTTCATCCAGTCCAGCATTTCACATGAAATTAAATAAGAAATGTGACAATATACAGCCTTGATGTACTCCTTTCTCAATTTGGAACCAGTCTGTTGTTCCATGTCCAGTTCTAACTGTTGCTTCTTGACACACATACAGATTTCTTAGGAGGTAGTAAGGTGATCTGGTATTCCTATCTCTTCAAGCATTTTGCAGTTTGTTGTGATCCACAGTCGAATATGAATGCGAAGTCAAGTGGGCCTTAGGAAGCATCACTGCCAACAAAGTTAGTGGAGGTGATGGAATTCCAGTTGAGCTATTTTAAATCCTAAAAGATGATGATGTGAAAGTGCTGCACTCAATATGCCAGCAAATTTGGAAAACTCAACAGTGGCCACAGGACTGGAAAGGTCAGTTTTCATTCCAATCCCAAAGAAGGGCAATGCCAAAGAATGCTCAAACTACCACACAATTGCATTCATCTCACATGCTAGCAAAATAATGTTTGAAATTCTCCAAGCCAGGCTTCAACAGTATGTGAACCATGAACTTCCAGATTTTCAAGCTGGTTTTACAAAGGCAGAGGAACCAGAGATCAAATTGCCAACATCCATTGGATCATCAAAAAAGCCAGAGAGTTCCAGAAAAAACATCTACTTCTGCTTTATTTATTTATCTATGCCAAAGCCTTTGACTGTGTGGATCACAACAAACTGTGGAAAATTCTTAAAGAGATGGGAATCCCAGATCATCTGACCTGCCTCCTGAGAAATCTGTATGCAGGTCAAGAAGCAACAGTTAGAATTGGACATGGAACAATAGACTGGTTCCAAATCAGGAAAGGAGAACATCAAGGGTGTATATTGTCACCCTGCTTATTTAACTTATAGGCAGAGTACATCATGAGAAACGGTGGACTGGATGAAGGATGAGCTGGAATTAAGATTGCCAGGAGAAATATCAATAATCTCAGATATGCAGATGACACCACCCTTACGGCAGCAAGCGAAGAAGAACTAAAGAGCTTCTTCATGAAAGTGAAAGAGGAGGGTGAAAAAGTTTGCTTAAAACTCAACATTCAAAAAATTAAGATCATGCCATCTGGTCCCATCACTTTTTGTAAATAGATGGGGAAACAATGGAAACAGTGACAGAATTTATTTTTCTGTGCTCCAAAATCGCTGCAGATGGTGACCACAGCCATGAAATTAAAAGACACTTGCTCCTTGGAAGAAAAGCTAGACAGCATATTAAAAAGCAGAGACATTACTTTTCCAACAAAGGTCCATCTAATCAAAGCTTTGGGTTTTCCAGTAGTCATGTATAGATGTGAGAATTGGACTATAAAGAAAGCTGAGTATTGAAGAATTGATGCTTTTGAACTGTGGTGTTGGAGAAGACTCTTGAGAGTCCCTTGGACAGCAAGGAGATCCAACCATTCCATTCTGAAGGAAATCAGGCCTGAATATTCATTGGAAGGACTGATGCTGAAGCTAAAACTCCAATACTTTGGCCACCTGAATGGAAGAGCAGACTCATTGGAAAAGACCCTGATGCTGGGAAAGATTGAAGGCAGAAGGAGAAGGGGATGACAGAGGATGAGATGATTGAATGGCATCACTGACTCAGTGGACATGAGTTTGAGTAAGCTCCAGGAGTTGGTGATGGACAGCGAAGCCTGGTGTACTGCAGTCCATGGGGTTTATAAAGAGTTGAACATGATGAATGACGGAACTGAACTGAACATATTCAAAGGCTTTAGTAAAGTCAACGAAGAAGTAGTTGATGTTTTTCTGAAATTTTCTTGCTTTTTCTATGAGCCCACGGATGTTGGCAATTTGATCTCTGGTTCCTCTGCCTTTTCTAAATCCCACTTGAAAATCTGGAAGTTCTCCATTCAGGTACTGTTTAAACCTAGCTTGGAGAATTTTGAGCATTACTTTGCTAGCATGTGAAATAAGCGCAATCGTGTGGTAGTTTGAATATTCTTTGGCATTGTCTTTCTTTGGGATTGGAGTGAAAACTGACCTTTTCCAATTCCGTGGCCACAGCTGAGTTTTCCAAATTTCCTGGCATTTCCAGTGAGGCACTTTATTTAACAGCATCATCTTTTAGGCTTTGAAATAGCTCAGCTGGAATTCCATCACCTCGACTAGCTTTGTTGGTAGTGATGCTTACTAAAGCCCACTTGACTTCGCACTCCAGCATGTCTGGCTCTAGGTTAGTGATCACACCATCGTGGTTATCTGGGTCATTAAGAGCTCTTTTGCATAGTTCTTTTTATTCTTGTCATCTCTTAATATCTTCTGCTTCTGGGTACCCACAGAGCCAGTTAAACCATACGCTCCATGAATGAATGACCATAAGACGAAGAGCTTCATGTTTTGGAATTTCCAGGGCTTGGAAAGCAGGAGTCTATCAGCATCTTTGAAATAAATGTTAATAAAATTTTGTTACTATCGCCCACTGAACTACAAGTCCCGGCCTCCTCCTAGAATGTGATGAATCACGTGGCTGGCTAGGAATCCGGAAGTCTGGCCCGCTTGCCTAATCACGCCGGAGAAACCTACAAAGTGACGCCAGACTGGCCAATCCTGAGGATGTTTGTTCCAAGCCAGGACGGGTCCCGCCTCCTCGCGCTGCGCTGACTGGTCGTTAGCGGATACGGTGGCTGTAGAGGCGGTAACAGTGGCTTCTTCCCCGCTCTCCGCCAGGTTCCGCGCCCGTCCCGCGGCTCCGATTCCACCATGGCTCCCAAAGGCGGCCCCAAGCAGCAGTCCGAGGAGGACCTGCTCCTGCAGGATTTCAGCCGCAACCTCTCGGCCAAGTCCTCGGCGCTTTTCTTCGGGAACGCCTTCATTGTGTCGGCCATCCCCATCTGTGAGCGCTTGGAGCGAAACGGGCTGGGCTGGGCTGGGCTGGGCGGGGACGTGGCAGGGCCGTGCAGAGGGCGAGGCGTGCGCCGGAGCCCGCGCTGTCCCCCAGCTCCTCCTGGACTCGGGGGCTGCACGCAGCCTCTGTGGGCCTCCGTGATCTGCCCGGAATCGTGGTGGGTGGCATCCCAGGAAAGTCATTGTAGCACGTTGTAAAAGTAGGCTAGCTCATTCCCGGGCCTCAGGTCTGCGGATTGTGAGTTACTGGTTCTGGGATGGCGGCCTCAAATCTGTATTTCAACCAACACCCGGGTTAAGATCTTATGATGCTAACAGGCATATCGCCTGTTCTCTCCCCAACCCCTTTGCCACGTATAACTATCGTTTGCTGTTACGAGATCTTAAACTTTTTACTTTCTTTGGAGAAACTCATGAATTAGGTTAGAGCATTAACACTCGCACTGAATTGTAAATGTAGCTTTAGAACGGGTTCACACAGAACCGGTTATTTTCCGAAAGAAGTTGAACCAGTGCCAAGGCCCCAAGCTGTACTGTGTTTAAACTTTTAATAATTCTGTTAGGGCAATTCTAGAATTCTTATTGAATGGAAAAACTTTACAGCCTTGGCCAAGGTTGTTTTTAGAGTTTAGGGATCCCAAATGTCAATTTCCTCTCTCCTACATTTTTGCAGTGTTGTTGGACAAATCCAGATGTATTTTTCTCCCGACTTTATAAAACCCAGCGTGCAGTTAACATGGTTCAGTGACCCCACTGTGCATTGCCTTGATTTCAGATAACAGCCACGTCAGCGTGTGAACTCTGGTTTGGGACTACACGTGGAGTCTCGGAATGACTTGTAGTTAATGTAATAGTACCCTGAAGAATGAAATTTGAAGTCTCAGTCGTGATTTTGTTGAGCCAGAGTTCTCATTCTAGAAGCAGCAGAAATCGCATCAGGGACTAGTTATAGGAAGGTTATGTTTTTCAAGTATTCTGAACCAGAAACAGTTGAGACTTAACTTTTTCCTGGATATCACACTTAGTTCTTCTTACACTGTATTGGATTCCCTAATCCGGGCTGTATTTTACCAGGTTTAGCTATAATTATTAATAACTCAGCAGGTTTTTGTAACTGGGTGGTAATGTTTTGTTTCTTTTTGTATTCCCCCACCCCCTTTTATCTTAATTCAGGGTTATATTGGCGAATATGGCATATGGATCTTATTCAGTCTGCTGTTCTGTATAGTGTGATGACCCTAGTAAGCACTTACTTGGTAGCCTTTGCTTACAAAAATGTGAAATTTGTTCTCAAGCACAAGTAAGTATATTTCTCAAGTGAAAGTAAATATTGTTGCATTTTTATATAGTAGGGTGTCTTCTGAAAGACTATTTGTGTGCTTGAGTTTTGGTAAGCATTAATTTGAGATATATTTTTATGTATATTTGGGGGGAGATATGTGTATGTATATTTGGATTAATTTGAAATATATGTGTATGCATATACACATATGTGTTTATATTTGGGGGGAGATAGATGTGTATGTATGTTTGGATTAATTGGAAATATATGTGTATGTATATTCAGGGGGTATGTATATATGATTGGAAAATATGTAATCATAAATAATGGAATAGCGACTAACTGAAAAGCAGAGACAGTGCTGTTAACACTGCTATGGAAGTGGGTTTTGAGGTTGGAATTAGAACACTTAGGTACTAGCCTTAATCATGGGGCTCAGAAAAGCAAACCCACCAAGTAAATTAACATTTTAAAAGTCAAATGGAATTCTGGAAAGAATTGTTCTGGACTGTCCATGTAGAATTTTTGGATGTGAAAGAAGTGGTCTTTTTTTCTTTTACTCAACCTTGACATGTTTAATGCTAATTAGGCTACCATATTTCCTCTGTTTCTTCCTTCATTTTGTCATTTCACTCTCCTAATAACTCTTCATGACATTCTCTTTTCTAAAAGTATTAAAACCAGATTCTTCCAGGCCCTTGGAATGTGAATCCTCTGCCTCCTACCAGTCAGGCCTCATCTTTTAGGATTGGGGCTTAGGGCTTCCGACTCAGCCTTTGAACATGACTCCTCCCTTCCCTCATTTAGAAACGTCTCCCTTTCTTTCCATTCTTACGTGTCTGTTATTTTAAGCCTTAGGAATCCTTTCCGGAGAAATCCTAACTGTCTTTATTGTTCCTGTGTCAAGCTTTCTGGTGATGAGGAGCAGAAACACCTTGAGATGATCTCAGTTAACAGGGATGATTGTAAGCCTCCCCACTGTCGTCCTGGATCCTTAGGAGTCTAGGTTGTGTCTGACAGTTGCTGGAACAGCTAAATCCAGGTCATCTCTTTTGTCTTACTGCTTGGCAGCCCCTCTTCACCAGCTGCCATTTCAGAATTCAGCCCATCTCGGCCTCTGCTTTCCTGGGCTGTCCTTCTCATGAGGCATGGCCATCTGTGGATAGTGAAGTCCTCAGAGTGGGTGTTTTGCATGACCCATCCTTTGTGATTCCCTTGGACCTCGGTCTCTTAGGGACCTAGTGTTTTTCACTTGTTCTACATATAATTTTTCATTCACCTTTTTGGAGTCAAAAATTATGCTCTTTCCTCTCATTTTTACTTCCCGCTTTTTGAGGACAGCTTCCATGCCCTTTGTTTATTTCTCTTACCCTAGTTAATGATACATTTTGTTTAGTTCAGTGAAATTTCAGTGATCTCTGCCTGTAATGTGGAAGACTTGGGTTCAGTCCCTGGGTAGGGAGACATTGCCTGGAGAAGGGAATGCCTACCTACTCCAGTGTTCTTAAATGGAGAATTTCATGGACAGAGGAGCCTGGTGAGCTATAGCGCATGGGGTTGCAAAGTGTTGGACAAAACTGAACGACTAACATTTACATTTACTGACTTAATAGGATCTCTGAGTGAAATTATTTTTTAGTCGTCATAGTTTTGGTTTAATATTAAATACTGCTAGTGACATAGTTTTGGTTTAATATTAAATATTGCTAGTGACATAAAAACTCCTACAGATTGGTAAGATTGTTAAGGCTTAAAGAGCCAGCAAGATGCTGAGTGTGGGCAGGTGTTGGTAGTGGAGGGAATGGCTTCAGAGTCTATAGTCTGTATTCCAATTCCCACTCTGCTGCTTTTTAAGTGCAGACCCTTGGGCCTGCATTTTATCTTTTGAGACTTCAGATTTCTGGGCTGTAAAATGGGAGTACTAATGGTACCTCTTGGGATGGTCAGGATTAAATATGGTACGTGCAACATGTAGAGCATGGCGTTCAGCATGTAATAAATGTTTGTGTGCAGTGTCGGAGAGGTTGGAGGTGAGAGAGCCCATAGGAATTTCTTTTAATATGGTATGATTTTTAAGATGTTTATGAAGATTTTTTTTTTAGTCTCAGTTGGCTGGGTGCTGGGTCCCTGCATTTGCCTCTGTCTTGTTTAAGAGCATTTAGCGCTGAGTGAGATTTGTTTGCTGAGACCACGGAGATGGAGGGTAGGGCTGAGTTGTAGTAAACCTACAGTGTGGTTGTTAATGTCTTTTTAGGCAAGTATAGAATTTTAGACATAGAAATTAGTTATCTGGGTAAGTGTCTTCAGGACAGATGATTGACTATTTGTCTGAGAGGTGCCTAGAGCCAGCTCTTTTGAAGATAGTTTATTCTTACGTCCTAGCACCCTGACAGTTGAGGTGCGTGCGTGCATGTGTGCGTGCGTGCGTGTGTGTGTGTGTGTGCGCGCGCGTGTGTGTGTGTTTTTTCCCCCCTCTGCTCAGCTAAGAAAGGTTTTTGCTGTAAACCGTGTCCATTTCTTATCAATTGGCCTTTCTTAGAAAAAAGCAGTCTTATGTGAAGTTCAAGAAATATTTAATGAGTGCCTTGGATTTGCTGGAGATTAAGAGATGAGAGTCTCTGCCTGCAGAACAGAATTTTACGTAATACAATGAGTCAGGGATAGCAGGGCATTATAATGTTCTATTTAGTGTCTTAAAGTAGCTCTTAAAACAGCTACCTGCTCCCTTAGCTGCTGTTTTCTTTACATTTCAGAACCTATTTCCTTTTACCTATTTTCTAACTGGTTTTCCTCCCTCCAATGATCAATTTGTGGAAAAATACATTAGTCAAAGCTGACTAAAGATTTTGTTTTTAACAGTGTCACTTCTAACTTGATTATTGAGTGAGAGAGAGAGAAAACCAACCCAAATTTGGGGCTTCTCAGGAGCTTCAGTGGTAAAGAATCCACCTGCCAGTGCAGGAGATGCAAGAAACGCGGGTTCGATCCCTGGGTCAGGAAGATCCTCTGGAGTAGAAAATAGTTTAATTTGTAGCCCAGAAGCCCATGTTGTTGAAGGTTGAAAGCTATTGCTGTTCATGATCTTGGGGTTTTCAGGAATCCATCCTGATTTTTCCACAGTTTTCCTTGGTCCACTGACCAGAACTTAATGTAGTGTAGTTATGAGGGATTTGAACATAGATTAAACAGATGTCTGTCTCTATGGTCTACATCTGTGGCTTGTTTAATACATCTCAGTATTTTGTTGAAAGTTTTCTTAGTGAGACTTTGTAGGCAATTGCACTATTTTGCTTGTGATCAGTTATTACTTTTTCTTTGTTTATGGGTAGTCAAGTTTGTCCTCTATTATGAAAAGTAAATCATCAAATTTAAATGTCTAATCTTGGGGAGGCTTTTGTATTTCATCATAGGTTAACTTTTATCTTCTCTTTCACTAGCAACCCCATCTGATAAATTTTATCTTGTATATATATATTTTTTTTTTCGATGATGTCTTTTTTTTTTTTTCCCTTTATCTGACTCATCACTAAATATTCTTATCTGATTTCTCAAATGACACTTTCAGCCTTTTCTGGCTGATTCCATATTATCTCTTGGTGCAACTCTCAAACCAGTAGTTTATTTAACAAACTGCTGTGGTCAGTCCTTCACCAGGTGGTAATATTTCTTTTTAGTGATATTCCCCTTTTGAATAGAGTTAAAAGCTTTACTTTAAGATTTTAGATTTCTCTAAGCTTAATTTTCCGTTAGATATTGGAATTGAAATCACGTGTCATTTACTAGTGCCTTAACAAATTTATTTGTGGAACAGTTAATTTATGAGTTAAAACAAAGTGGAGCTATAATGATTCATAATTAAATTGTGCTAATAGCATTTGACTTTTATTTCCATATTAAATACCTGACTTTTGAAAATTCTCCCTTTTAAGCTGAATTCAAAACACATCACTAATAAACCCTGTCTTGGAAGTTTCTTGAACTCCCTCTCTTTTGGCTAGTATAGTGTAATAAGCTTGGAACTTTCTGTCCAGCTTGTTTTCTTGAAATGTAAAGTATGATACAGTTGCCAGGACAAGCTCGGAGTACAAAGTGTTTCTGAGAGAGCACTGTTCACTCCTGGAGCATGTGGAAACTCTTTTTCTTTTCCTTTCAGAGTAGCACAGAAGAGGGAAGATGCTGTCTCCAAAGAAGTGACTCGGAAACTTTCTGAAGCTGATAATAGAAAGATGTCTCGGAAGGAAAAGGATGAAAGGTTTGACTCCCTATTTAAAGTGTTTATGGTAACCAGAAAGGGGGGTATTTGTAGAAAATAAAAGTTTTTTTGGTTTCTGCTTAAAGAACATGGGTATCAGAATTGTCTGAGAGGAATGTTGGTGTTGTAGAAGTTGTTGTAATGAGGATAATTGTCCTTTTGAGCATTTATTACCACCAGATACTTTCCTCCAGAGAGCCCCACGAGGTAGGTGCTCTTGTTTTCTCCACTTTATGCCTGAGGACTCTGAGGTACAGAAAGCTAGGGCACGCTGCTCCAAGGTCATAGGTCAGTGTGTGGTAAGGCCAGAGTGAGAACACAGGCAGTCTGACATGAGCTTGTGCTCCACTGTTCTGCCGGGCTAGGAGCGTGCAGAGCTGTGTGCAGTGCTTGGCTTTGCCACTCATTAGCTGTGCAACCTTTAGATATCACCTAACCCCTGTGTCTGAAGGCTTTACATTGTGTTCTGTGTAAGCATTTTTAGGTGGTGGTATTTCTGTTCCTGAATGTCTCTGGGCACATCTGGTTGTTGGACATCTGCATTGTTTGGGAAAAAGAAAACAATTAGGTTTGTCTCCTGTTGCCCAATTCTTTGCCATATTTATTAGCGCCATCCCCAGTTTTTCCTGCCAGCTGCTGTTAGAAGTCTAACGAACAGTCTAACGTCTGAATACAAGTCTCTGAACGACTGAATAAACTTGTGCTTAAGAGTTGCCAGATGGTTTAACGAAGTCGTAAGTTGAGCCTGTTTTCATGGATCTTAAGTTTAGTATCCATAGGTGCTTTGTGAAATGGAATTTTTATCCCACTTTGCTCCAGAAAGACTTTGTGGGGACTTACAATATTAAATTGCATATAAAACTAAGCAGTACAATTTTAAAAGATCAGAAACCGATGAAAAGTAAGAAGAGGTGGATGAATGAGGACCTCAGGGTTAGTTACAGCAGTTGGGCACAGAACTTAGCTCTGAGCTTCCAAGTGTCAGAGGGCACGTCTGAGGTCATCCAGCTTTCATTGTCGGATGAGAAGCAGCAGGCATGTCCTTCTGAAGAGAAACTTTGCTGGCACTGAATCTTGGACAGACTTTATCAAGTGGATCCTTACGTAAGGGACACAGAGTAACTTAATGAACAGTGTCTTCTACAGTGGTTTTGGACAGGCACCAAAACATTACTGAAGTGATTATGTCTTATGAATCCTTCATAAAACTGAAGGAACACTATTAAAGTCCTCAGAGCAAAGGCCTGTGTTTCAGGGAGCAGCCGTAAGGACTTCTGGCTCTGTGTAACTTTTTGATCACAAATTTTTGCATAGGGATAGATACTAGAGAATCTAGACCACTTTTTTTTAACCTTTTTATTGAATTACAATATTTATTAGAACAGTGGTTCCTAAATTGGAGTGCACTTCATCGTTACCCAAATTTCAAAATGCTTTTTATAAGCTTTTGCAATCTTAGAGGTTTTAGATGACTAATTATATCAGAGATGGCAAATGGGTCTCTCTGCCCACCGCAGACTTCCTGATTTGGTCTGATACTTGCTCTTCATCCTGGGATGTGTCTCAGAATCTTTCACAGCATGGAAGAAAGGTAGTCTTCACCAGCAGATCAGTTGGAATCGGAAATGAAGCCTCTTTGCCATTGGCTGGATCATATATTTCAGATTAGGGTGAAGTGGAGGTTTATTGATATTTAAAATTCAGAGCATCAGAAAATTATAAAGGTCTGTTCTTGTCATCAGTAGAAGTTTGTGCTGTTTGTAATTGTGGCCTCTCATAAAGGCCACACTGGATACAGTTGTACCAAGGTCTGTAGTCATTATTGATGCAGTAACTGGATACACAACTCCCTTTAAGATCTAGTGTTTTTTTTTCCCTCAAAAGACTAGTTGTTTCCAAGAGATTTAAGAGAAGGCTTATTGGCATGTTTCTACCCAGATGGGTATCTCTTGAAGTATGTGCCACTTTGAACTGCTTTTCCATCTCTGCAAGGATGGAAACTAGCAGAGGAGGATCGGATTCATTAATGCTTGTCCCAGGATATGAATGTTATTTTTCCTTGACTTACTGAGGGTCCATTGTTAGTATTATCAGATTGTAAGACTTGCTGAGTATGGTCTCAACTTCTCTCCTGTTTTAGGAAGTACTCCTTGGACAAAGAACCCCTTGAGAAGTGCTCTCTCAAACTAGGTTTCCTACCAGTGAGGCTCTGGCAGAACCACTGCTGATGAGGGGGATCGGGAGTCCTAACCTTCTTCAAAATAAACCAGGATATGGCTGGACTAGAACAAGTTCTGAGAGCTGCCAGACAGTCCTGACTGGCTATACCACCATGTAACTCATGGCCTTTGGGACCTGGGACAACCTAGATGATTGAACCACTCTTTCATGAAAAACATCTTGAAGTTAGTTCTGATTCGGGGCTTGGCAGGGAGTTCGGGAGAAGCACTGTAGTAGAAACGGGATAATTTAATTGCCAACAGTAAAGTCATGCCTGTAGCCTATTTAAGGAGCCTGTCTTCACTGGGTCTTGTGCCAAAGTCTTAAAAACAGTGTTTTGTAGCATTAAACCATGTACAGACTATGGACATTTCTGAACCAGGCTGGTGTTTTCTTTGATTATTGATAGAATGGGATATTGTATTAATTCCAAATCATGTATTTTTTAAATTTACATTTAAACTTCTCTGAAATCAGAAGCTTTATAGTTGATAGCTGCATTTAATATAAGGTCCTTCACATCTCCCAAACTTGACAGTAGACTAAGATTTAGTAAGTTGATGGTATCCACAGAATTAAGGAAACATGGCATATATATTAGAAACCACGAATTTCTTCCGGTGAAGACAAGGTGCTAATACCTTTCATTTAGCTCCTTTACAGCCAGGCTTGTTGACTTTGCATTACAACAGTTGGTGAGTAAAACATGGCAGTTACAATGACATTAGCCATGTGCTAGCCTTAGGATTAGTTGGGGGTACCATCTGACCCCAGAGTAATGTATTTTTCTGGAGGAGAAAGCATCAATGGCAGTGACTTGGAGCCTTTTAGATGACCCACAGTAAAAATATTTTAGTATTTGACCAAATACTTTTACATACACACACGTAAATGTTGCATAGAACAAAGTTATTACCCTATTGTATGTGATGCACTTGATACTTTTCTGGTTTTTTTCCTGTTTCATTTTTTTTTTAACGTGTTGGTCACAACTCACTCAGTAATTTTTCCTGAACAGTGGATCCACTCAGTTGATTTCACATCCCATTACTAGGTTAGAACCTACCTACTCGTTTAAAAATTGCTTTACAAAGTTAATTAACTGAAGAGAATAAAGACCCCCTTATTCACAGGCACCCTGGAACTTCCTATTGCCCCTGTGAAATGGTAAAAAAAAAAAAAAAAAAAAGTGGATTAAATAAAAAGTAAGTGGGTTTCACGGGAGTAAAAATTCCTCCTAATGATCAAGCAGATTCTTAGTTCGAATTAAGTAAAGATGGCTAAAGAGAGTCACAGACAAGTCTGTTTCTGTGATGTGACAGCTGGTTTTGTCCATGGGCTTGTCTTAAGGTGTAACATTGAAGGCTGAAATCTGTAGACTATAGAGAGTTTCAAGCCTGCAAACGGGCAAGAAAGCCCTTTCAGGCTGCTAATCAGTAGTGTGTTTTTGGTGAGTATCTAGAGAAAGATGCCAATTTTGGTTGCTGATAAAACCAAACTAATTGTGATTAATCAGTTCCTTCCTCAAAAGCTTAAACTGCTGGGAAAAAAGGTAATATACCTAGCTACTTGAGCATCGATAACTTAGTTCCCTGACTAGGGTCTGAACCCAGGCCCTAGCATTGAAAGCACTGAATCCTGCCTACTAGACCCCCAGGGAATTTCTGAGCATTGATAAAATGAAATATCTTTTTTAGTAGAATAAAGGGGACAATGCTGACTGAATTTAATATTAACACATTCTGCCCAGAACACTTAAAGAAGAACTTACCTTATAATGAGCTAGAACCATGTGGTATTTAACAGTTTTAGTGCCTACTGAAAAACTAAATGACTTGTTTCTGTGTCCACAGAATCTTGTGGAAGAAGAATGAAGTTGCTGATTATGAAGCTACAACATTTTCCATCTTCTATAATAATACCCTATTTCTGGTCTTGGTCATTGTTGCTTCCTTCTTTATACTGAAGAACTTCAACCCCACAGTGTATCCTTTTAAAGGTTGATTATCCTTTTTAGAAGTTTAGAAACAGTTCATTTTGGTTTTTATTTGTCTGAGTGGTTTTTGGTAACAAAAACTGCAAAGGGAGTCACCCCCTTAATAAGCACTGTGACCTTAGGCATGTTTCTGGATGTTTAAAATAAGGGCTTTTGGTTTGATTTGAAGTTCTTTTAATTTTATGATCAAGACTTCATGATAAATAATGGGTATTGCAAAGCAGTCTTAGATATATGATGATGTGTACCTACCTGGTTTAAAAAAACAAACATGCTAAGGAGCCAAAGCAAACTTGCCTTCTTTGACAGCTCCTGGCGTAAGTCCTGTATCTGCTGGTACTTTGGGGCTTTGGGGTTGGGTGGATAGCCAGTGAAGTTAAATTGGCACATTTTATAACAGCTTAATAGTGTTTCAAGTTGCTCTTAAATTGAGCTTTTGGGCAAGAATCAGTCTTCTCTTGTTAAGGTAATTTATTAAAAGTGTTATCCAGGAATGTGCAGCCAAATTTTCAACAGTAGGAGATTCTGATGTAATGAAATAGCAGATACTCTCCAACTTGTATCTTCTGGGAATACTGGAGTGATTTGCCCCAAACACTCTAGTCCTGAGACTGAGAGTAGCTGCAAACTTTGTGAACCTCCTTGCTTTCACAGGCCAGCTGTAGCCAAAACACTGATGGACAAGGAAAACTTACTTTTCCTTTGCTGTTGATGCGGGGGTTGGTAAAGAAATCAAGTCTCTTCTTCCTCCCTATGTTCTTTGATCAGCTCTTTTCCTGAGGGTTAAATGGAATTCAGATGTTTTCTTTGTGATCATGTGTTCTAGGTTTGTCTTAAGTGTTTTCTGTTGGAACATATTCCCTGTGAATGTTCTTCGTTCTTTATAGTCTCCTCTCTGGTAAATTGTATTTGCAAACAATGGGACTGCACATTATTGTCGTTAGATAGCGTGTCAGGAGGAAAACAGTACATTCCAAGGAGGTGGGTTCTTCTTGTTTTGTTGAAAACCAATTTGGGGTTGATTTTTCCTTAACATTGAATTCTTACAGGAACTACATTTTGTCCATAAGTGCTTCCTCAGGCCTCATCGCCCTCCTGTCTACTGGTTCCAAGTAGACTGCCTCAGCTTTGCCACCCCCTGCTCCCCGCTGCCCTGACTTTGTATCTATGGGTGGCCTGTGGTATGTGGAAAAATAGCAGGGTGGTCAGGGTGGAAGACACACAAGCTGTTTTTGTAAGTCTGGAGTTTGAGGGTTTAAAAAACCCAACAAAATGTAATTCAATATTTGTTTATTGGCTCTTTTTTTTTTTGACAGATTGTTGAAATTAAATGAATTGAAAGGGAAGCGCAGAGTACTAGGACATTTATTAAAAGGCAAAAAGTGTTGCAATCACAAGTGTTACAATCACAAGAGGAGAAAATAACTTGTTTCCTTGATTTGTCAGAGGTCACAGTAACCTGGACTGAGCTGTTATTATTTATAATAGTAGCAAGAAGTTAATAACTGGTTCTGTGTGTTCCAAGCACAATATTACAACTTTTATTTTTTGTTTTGAGCCATAAATATCAGAATGAATCGTCTCCCTCTGGGGGACTGAACAGAAGCATCATGCTTGCAAGTCTCTGACTTGGTGATTTGAAATAACTCAGTTAAAACATGGTTTCTCCAACTGGGAGAAGAGAAACTTGTGGAAAAGTTGTATGTGTTTTTTTTTCTAAGAATAAAGGCATCCAAGGTAATAGCCTAAAAATAGTACCCAGGCATATGAGTTGTCCTGTGGGGTTAAAGCACACACTGTTCAGCTCTGTAGCATTAGCCCTGGGTGGGTGTCCAGGGAGGTTAGCTCAACCCTCCCATGTTGGTTTGACCTGTTAAGAGAATGGAGTCCTTGTTTCCTCTTGACCAGGGTCTCCCATCACTGGAGGAATGTTCAGCAAGAGAGTCTCTATCCTGAATATTGACGTGTAAGAGACCAAAGTGATTTTTGTGATCTTAGTTCTGGAATTCTAAAAACTCTCCAAGGAATTACAGTGGTTTTGGTACTGCTCAGCATTTTTCCATGAGGACTTTCATAAATTTGACCTTTAGTCCACAAGTTCCCATGAGTTGTAAAACAAAATACCTCTCTCTTCAGTCCTGGTGAAGAGCAGTCGCCCATTTTTTAACCAAGGTGTTTATAGCTAATTGTTTTTGTGTGATTTGAAAAAGTTTGAGCTTTTCTTGAACTTTCATCACTTAAAAGGTCATGGACTCACAGGTGGTACTAGCTTTTGACCACATTCAGTAGCTTTTGACCACATTCAGTACCTTTCTGTAAGCAGTTTGTTCTTATTGTTGTTCAGTCGCTAAATTGTATCCAACTCTTTGTGACCCTATGGACTGTAGCTCACCAGGCTCCTCTGTCCATGGATTTTCCAGGCAAGAATACTAGAGTGGGTTGCTGTTTCCTTCTCCAGGGGATCTTCCCGACTCAGGGATCGAACTTTACCATTTGGGTATCCCATTCTCCAAGCAATACCCCAAAGGAAATATGTTCCCAGTTTGTAATCTTAACTTTAATATTTGTTTGCCACTTCTAAATTTAAGGTAAATGTTGCATTCACTGTTTATAGAAAGATATTCACCAGGAGTTCATCTTCAGTTTCCATCTGTTGGAAGTTTTGGGAGGTCACCTAAGAACCTGGAAGGAAAATGAGCTAGGAGGACATTTGCCTAGTGACCCAGATCATCATTGTTTTCGGTTGAGGATTATAGTTCATCATGACTTCTAGAAGTTTGCAGATCTTTACTTTGCTCTGGTATCTTGTTACCCGTGCCATCACTGAATAATATGGAGTGAATGGGGGAAAAGTCAGAAGTACCCTGCAAAAGTGTTAGTATAGCACATAGAATTAATTATGTTTTAACTTTTTTTCCCTGTTGATTAATGAGTCAGTAGTTTGACTGGTGGCCTGCTGTTTATACCAAATGTGTCTGCTTATTTGACAAAATGACTGTTTAACAAGCCACCAATATTTACTATTTGTTATCAAAGTTGGGCCAATTTTTTACCTGTTATTTTTAACGTGCAGGTAAAAAATTGCCACTAGATGGCAGTGCCTGTACAAATGGGAAAAAATTAGTGTTATAATACAGTATACCTGAGATGGGGTGTCGAAGTAGGGGCATCAGTGTTACATTCTTAGTAAAGTGTCTCTTGAATTAATAAACTGAATAATTTGTAGGAAAGTGAGGAAGCAAAATTTGATTTTGTTCCTGAATTGTTCCTATGGCACTGTTTGTTTTTAATCATAGTAATAGTTTCTATACTGTTAGATAAATTCCTGTGTATCAGTTTCTGATGGTTCCACAGTTTCTATTAAGGACTTAACCATGCAGTGCTTTCCTGTTGGGAGCTGCAAAACCTTTCCCCCAGTCCTCTCCGCGTCATCTGGAAAGACTAGTGCACAGAATTACGATGTACTGGATCTGGCTTAGTAAAAATCAGCTGTAGAATTTTTATCTTAAAAATACCCCATGTCCAACACCAGGGGAATTAAAGAGGTTTTACTCTAATTGGGATTCAGAGTGATTTAATTCCAGTTTTGACACCCCTTGTGATAAGTGCTGGAACATTTTACATTTCCCTGTTTTTAGTTTATTCATTTATTATAACCTAATACAAACTTGGGTTGAAATAATTTTTAGCCAGTAAAAATTTACTGCCTGACCTGTTTGGTATATTATTTTAACTTGGCTAGAATAATTTGAAACAATTTTGAAGTTAACAAATACGGAGGTTGGATTTATACTCAAAATTCTTGTGAAAGGTCTTGCTCTTTCTTCTTTTTTTTTTGGCTGCACCGCAAGCCTTGAAGGATCTTAGTTCACCAACCACGGATCAAACCCAAGCCCTCTACATTGTAAGCGAGGAGTTTCAGCCACTGGACCGCCAGGGAAGTCCCCATAGCCAAGCTTTTTTAACTTAAAAAGTCACACACTGTTAGTTTAAAGCTAAAAAAAAAAATCACCCCTGAAAGACCTCTAGATGGGAGCACAACATACTGGATTCTAGGCCTGGTTCTGCCATCAGCTTGCGTATGAGTTGGGGCGAGTCCTTTAATGTCATCAGGTTTGGGTTCCTCATTTGCAAGGAGAGGGATGGGCCCAAGGATGGCGAAGGCCGGTCAAAGCCCTGACATCTCTCCGGTGACCCCTGGTGCACACTATGGATGAAGATGAAGTGGCAGTTCTTAAAGTGGGAAGCCAGACACAGGGCTTCTAGTTTTTATTTCCCTTGGCTGAAGTTTCGGTATGTGGCTGGCTGCCACCCAGGTTACCCTTTGGAATGGTATGTTCTCTGCCAAGGAAGTCTTTCCAGAAAACAGCAGAAAATGAGAGTGCATGTGGAAATTTTTCTTAAGGATAAAATTGTGAAATGTATTTATCTAGTATATTCACCAGAGAAGGCAATGGCACCCCACTCCAGTACTCTTGCCTAGAAAATCCCATGGATGGAGGAGCCTGGAAGGCTGCAGTCCATGGGGTCGCTAAGAGTTGGACACGACTGAGCGACTTCACTTTCACTTTTCACTTTCATGCATTGGAGAAGGAAATGGCAACCCACTCCAGTGTTCTTGCCTGGAGTATCCCAGGGACTGGAGGGAGCCTAGTGGGCTGCTGTCTGTGGGGTTGCACAGAGTAGGACACGACTGAAGCAACTTAGCAGCAGCAGCAGTATATTCACCATGGCAGATGATTTGAATAAAAAATGAGATGTTCCCATGTTCAAGCAGTAATGTTTGTTTGATTTAATTTGCAGTTTGTTTTTTTTTGTTTTTTAATAATTACATCTCTTTATTTTTGGCTGTGCTGGGTCTGCATTGCTGCATGCAGGCTTTCTCCAGTTGCAGAGAGCAGTGGCTTCTCATTGTGGAGCATGGGCTGTAGAGCGCGAGGCCTCAGCCGTGGTGCAGGGGCTTAGCTGCTCCGCGTCATGGGGGATCTTAGTTCCTGGACCAGGGATTGAATCCATGTTCACTGCATTGGCAGGCAGATTCTTAATCACTGGACCACCAGGGACGTTCCTACAGGTTCTTTTAAATGAGTTTGAGAACCTTTAACCTTAGTACTAAATATTTCTAAAATCCAAGGAGAAATATCTTTAGTAGCTAATCACTTTCTACATTAAGAGAAGAAAAGTTTGGGTTACAATTTAAATCTTTTTGTAAAGCTATTTCTGTTAGGTATCATTCAGTGAGGCTTACCTGCCAGCATTATTTTTATTTAGATTCTTACTGCCTGTTTTATAAATATGGAGCTATATATATAGCCTTCTAGTGATAGACCAGATAAAAACTAATTGTGAGATTAAATGCATGTATGCTTTTATTACTCAAAGCAAATAAACTGCAATTCTAATTAGATGACTTCAGCTCATTTATGCATATAGTAGTTCTCTGGATTGATTGAACACACAATGAACAACTGAAAAATGATCCATTTCCATTATTAATCTGATACTTTTGGACAGAAAACCCCAAAATTGGTTGGTATTTCATACTAACATTTAAGATTTAGAAAACCATGAAGTACATATTTGGAAATGATGGCAGAAAATAGCATTTTAAGTTGATAGTATACTTCTTCTGTAAGTCTCAATGATTTCTCCTTGGGTGGACCTGTTGGCCAGTAAATTAAATTAGAATTTTGTACATGCTCAGGTGTCCAAATAGAGATATAATGGACCTTCCCCCTTGACATACACCTTCAAACTGGAAAAAAAGTTTTCTCCTCACAGGTACACACACAGTATACTTAGGTTTTCTCGTGGTATATGCAGGCAGCCAATAGTGGCAGGGCTGGGTATACCTCAACTGAGTGCCACAAGGCTAGGCCCCATTAATCCATGCAAAGAGGTTTCATGCATATAGTTTAATGCACATAGTGTGATTATGGAGTCGGGAAGTTCTTTAACAGTTGCTTTTCTTTGGGTGTGTTACTTTACCCAGCATATGTTGAGTAGTGACAGCATTTTCACCAAGCCCATGATTTACTTTCATGTCAAAAACACCAAGCATTATGCTGTAAAATCCCAGTGCTAATTAAACAGCAAACATTTGCCCTGCTGGGTGTTTTTACAGGTTTACTTACAAAAGTGAGCATGTGTATATTTATTTTTAAAGCTCAAATATTTAAACTTGCAGAAGCTGTGCCTACAAGCAGTCAGAAAGTATAAAGCGGGTTTTAGTAAAATGTAGAAAAAAATGAATACTTCATTGCAGGTACATTTTATTCAAAGCAAGGCTTCTGTAGCAGTATAATTCTCGCTTTCGTAAATTAACCAAACTGTCTGTAGTTAAAGATGGGGGTCTTCATCCTCTTATCATCTCTCCATGTAAATGAACATATTATTATTAGAATCCTAACAGACACTTTGGAGAAACTGCTATACAGGGCCATTTTTGAGACCAAGCAACGCTAAAAGATAATGAAAGCAGATAGTAATTTATGAAACGTGAATGTGAAAATAGAAAAAAAAAAATTCAGTAAAATTGTTTGATTCTCTCAAGCAAGACTTCTGAGTGAACATAGCCTCCTCTTTCTGATGCAATCCATGCTGAATCTGTGGATTTTGTAATATATTCGTCCAACCTTTTTTAAGTTACTAAGTGCCTGAAGGTAATATGTCTTTTCCCTGCCATATACTTAACTTTGCCTAAACATGAGGTGTACAGAGCAATGTAAGAATAGGTGACTCCAGTCCAAGGTAAGAAAATAGAATGGATTTTCCTGTTTGTGAGTTTTTAGGTATGTTCATAATTTCAGGTGCACAGTGGTAGCGATAGCAGACACCTCAGAATCCAGGGACACTAGAGGTTGAGCAGTGGGCTGCTAAGTGATTCAAAACACTGGCTAGTAACACCATCCTGTACCTGTATAGACCGCTGTTTTACCCATGCAGCTCCTTGTGGCCCATGCATTGCCTTAAGATCTATAGTCCTTTTTGCTGTAGGGCTTGTTGCGCAATATGTTATCAATCTCGTTTACCACGTGTGATGTCATCTTTGGGAGAACCTGAGAGCCCAAGAAGAACAAAGGACGTAGTCAGTACTTGATTTTTGTACTAAATGTTACGTGACGTCATCTAGATTTGGATATGTTTACAAATCACCACTAAATGCTGCCTCCCCAGCAGACAGGAAGCTCCGTAAGGCCAGGGGCCTTGTCTGTTCACACTGCAGCTCTAGAGCCTGTGAGGGTGCTTGGCCCTTAGCAGGTGCTCATAATTATTGGTTGTCATAGAAATATAGAATACCTAGAGCAGCTCTGTCCAATAGAAATGAGAGTCATATGTGTAATTTTAGATTTTCTAGTGGTCACAGTCATAAAAGTGGAAAGAAGGTGAAATTAATACACATTTTACTCCATTAGAGTTGAAATACCATTTGAACTTGTAGTCAGTATAGAATGTAATTAAGATGTTTTGCATGTTTTTAAGTCTCTCAGACCCAGGGTACGTTTTACACTTTTAATTCCATTTGGATTAGCTGCCTTACACACTCAGTAGCCACGTGTGGCTGGAGGCTACAGTAGTGGACAGCATGGGTCTAGAAACTGAGGTTCTAGCTGGTGGGCAGAACCCTGGTGAAGGATAGCCGCAGGTTATCGAACTGGCATCCTAGGTTGATGGAAGAGCATGAAGGGAGAAGTCTGTGAATGGGCTGATACAAGTCGGGGGAGAGTATGGGAGGTGTGGAGATGATGGGAAGAGGGAAGTTGTAAAGAATGGAAGGCCCTGAATGCCGTTTTTTGGAGTTGGAACTTTATGCTGTAGGTGGTGGGGAACATCTCAGGACTTCTTAGCTGTGAAAGACCCCATCAGACACTGGACATATTCTGAAGGATGATTTGGAAGGAGATTGAAAGGGGATACAGATGTTAGAAATACTCCAATCAGAGCCAGACACTAAGAGCCTTAACTAGACCGTAGTGTGTGCGTACTCAGTCATGTTCGACTCTGTGACCCCCGGGACTGTAGCCTACCAGGCTCCTCCGTGAGATTTCCCAGGTGAGTTTCCCATGTGGGTTGCCATTTCCTACTCAATGGGAGTTTCCCCACCCAGAGATGGAACCCGCGTGTCTTGCATCTCCTGCACCGGCAGGCAGATTCTTTACCGTGGCATCACCTGGCAAGACAGTGGTGGGGGAGGAGAAAAGGAGTGACTCAGATTTTGGAGGCTGATGGTAATCTCAAGACTGGGTGACTAGGAAGATACTGGTGTAGCTAGCTGTAGAGAGACCACAGGAGGAGAAGTTAGGAGCATAAGAAGTTGGGGGTGGGGGGGTGGATATGCTGAGGTGAAGGTGCCTGCAGGATCCCATGGAGAAGAGACTTGCGGGCAACCAGAAGTGCAGCTGTGGAGCTTCGTGGTAGTGGGAGGACTGGAGTTGAGCATTTGCGAGTTATTTGCACAGTCATGCTCACTGAAGCCCTGGGAAAGGATGAGCTCATCTAGGGCCGGCTAGTGTTTATTGCACGAAGTGGGCCAAGGGCATGCATTACACCACAAGACGAGACAAAGGCAGACTTTCTTGCAAGAATAGTCTGACCCTGTGTGGAGGCCGTGGTGAAATACATTCACAATGACCGACTGTGCGGTTTCAGCCTCGCCCTTCCTGCACTGCAGTCATGTTGGCCAGGGTGACCTTGTCTCCACTCGGTGCTCGCCTCAGCACCCTCAGGGCTTGGTTGGATGGCAGAGCTCTTTCCTCACTGGTCTGTAACATTTTCCTCTCTGAAGCTAAAGGAGTTTGGTTTCCCACCAGCTCTGAAGCCTCAGAGAATCTAAACTATTGTGCTGTTTAGAGTGAGACACAACAGTGAAACTCAGATCTAGAAACTGGACTTGTCAGAAGTTTTGTGTCTAAAATATAGTGGGTTAGCCATATGCGGAAAAGGATTCTTCATTCATTATACCAGTAAGAGATCTAAACATTAGAAAAGTGAAATCATAAGTACTTGAATAAAACATGAAATATATATATATGTATACATATGTATGTATGTGTGTATATATGCTTGTGTGTATGTGTATATATACGTGTGTGTGTGTATACATATACACACAAGACCTAAATATTCAAGAGAAGTCACACATTCAGCATTTTATGTCAAGTTGCCCCATTTTTTAATGTTGGCAACTATTTGAAAACATTTTCATCTACAGATCACACAATCATCCCACGAGCTAGCAGTTTTGCAGGCATAGTGTTGTGACTGCAGCTATTAGGCAGTGAGGAAGGGTCTGGGTGGCACTGCGGGGCTGGCAGGTATTAGGGAAGTCCTCCCGGAACTGGGTCACTGTCGAGCTGGACCTGGGGGATGGAGCAGGATTTGGCAGTCTGGGGTGGTGGACACTAGGTGGAGGACCACTATTCTGGGATTAGGATATCCTGGGGGAGGTAAGCGAGGGGGTGGGGGTCGGGCCTGAAGGGGAAGGCCCGACTGCTGAGAAGCCTGGACTTCTCTGAGTAGGCGGTGGGGAACCTCAGAGGGGCTTTAAGGCTGGAGGATGGGGACCTGTGCAGGAGGGCTGCCTGCAGCTGCAGCTTCTCTCCAGTCTGATCTGTTGAGGCTCTGATTGATAAATGCCCCTCCAGTTTATGCTCACCTTAGGCACATTCATTCCTTGGAGCAGCTGCCTTCCTTTGCCCATTACAAACTTCCTTCTTTATAGCCCCGGACACTGCACTCTTTTATTCAATCTCACCTACTGCTGCTGGGAGCCCCCAGCCACCCAATCTACTCTCACTGTATGGAGGGGCCCAGTCACAGCTTGCCAAGGGCGGAATCTCTGGTGCTGGGCTCACAGGAGGTGGGGTAGGAAGGGAGAGGGGACAGTAAGCCCTCCAGGTAACAGCTTCCTGCTTGACAACACCCCCTTTCTCTTACCCTTAGAGCACAGAAACCCCATCCCGCTACCAGCCAGAGTTAGGGAGGAAATGCTTTGGGAAGATTACGGACTCAGTTCTCTGAAATATATCTTTGGCTATCTGGAGAACTCCCACAGCGAGGAGTTACCTCTTTATTTTTTCGTAGGTACCATCTCAAGCAGTACTAGCCTCCCCTTGGAATGGCAGTGATCACTCCATTAGCATGATAGGAATCTTCAACTCCTTCCTCTTCTTGCCAAGCCATCCACAAGCCATGTCTCACCAAAACCTTGCTAGTCCAAGCTACCATCACCTGTCACCTGGATAACCCATCCTTGCCTTTCTTCATTTTGCATTTCACACAGCAGCCAAAGCAATCTTTAAAAATTCAAATAACAGTGTATCCCTTCTTTGAAAACCCTCCAAAGGGTTTGCTATGAGGAGTACAAAACTCTGACTGCTCTAGTGTTCTGTTTTGTGTGACCTGTCCCCTGCCTGTGCTCACCACCCTTTACGCTCACTGCATGTTGACCACATAAGCCTCAGCCTTGTGCTCCCTGGAGAAAAGCCAAGTGCCTTTCCATCCCAGGTTTCCCAGATGGCCTAGTGGCAAAGAACCCGCCTGCCACTGCAGGAGATGCAGGCGACACGAGTTCAATCCCTGGTTTAGGAAGATCCCCCAGAGAAGGGCATGGCAACCCACTCCAGTATTCTTACCTGGAGAATCCCATGGACAGAAGAGCCTGGTGGGCCACAGTCCCAGGCGTCACAGTCAGAAGCGACTGAGCACATGTGCGCGCGCACGCACACACACACACACACACACTCCCCATCTCAGGGCCTCTGCACTCCTCTTCCCTGTGTCTGCTTTTTGCAGGGCTTTTCACATGCTGTGTCCTCCACTTCCAGGTTTCAGAATATACATATTCCAGAGGGGCCTTTGGCAAGGACATTATCTATAAAGTGGGCTCACTTGTTTCCCAGTTGGTCTCTATTAAAACACCATCTTTATTTATTTATCCCTTCTCACTTGAAATTATACATCTATTATGTGCCTCTTCCACTGGAATGTCAGCTCCTTGAAGGTTGGGTGATACACGTCTGCTTTCCTGTGGTGTACCCAGTGCCGGCTACAGAGCAAGCTTGCTTAATTCACTGTTTCTCAGGCAGCCCATGAACTCTTGAGGGCAGTGACCTGTACTTAGATCGCTCTCTGCCTAACATGGTGCCAGACACAGAATAAGCACTCAATATGTATTGTTGATCAGTTGCTCCATCGTGTCTGACTCTGCAACCCCATGAACTGCAGCACGCCAGGCCTCCCAGTCCTTCACTATGTCTCAGAGTTTGCTCAATATATATTAGTGGAATTGAAATCACTGGATTGTATTTCAATTCCTTTGTGTATAGACTGTTCCTGTTTCCTTCTCCTCATTGTGTAGCCTTTATCTGTTCCCAAAGCATAAGTGAAAATAAGAAGATGGAGGTGGCTTTCATAAGAGGAGCATTCCCCAGGCAGAGATGGGGAACCCCACAATCCAGGAAGGGTTGTGGGGCTGGGGGTTTCTCAGAACCAGAGAGGCAGAGGTGTATCCAGCTGCACAGCCCTAAGAAAGGGGATGACGGGTAGGAGGTCTGCACCTTTATGTCCAGCATATTCAGGGCTGTTTTTCAAAAGAATTTGAAAACATTTTACGTTTAGTTTGTCCGCATCTCCATCTCCTTCCCTCTGAGAGAGGTAACAGGGCTAAGTGCTGGTTTCAGGGGAAGATGGACAGATGAGAAGCTGTTAAGACAGTTCTGTTACCCAATGAGCAGACTACCCTAGCTGTTAGGGCAGGTGACAGCTGTGGGAAGAGTTGTGGGTGTGCTCGCTCCTGTGGCCCCGGCTGGGCTGAGCAGGAGGCAGGCTCAGGACTGAAATGTGGCCATTAGGGATGGGATGGTCACCACAGCCACCAACCCCACCCCTCTCCAGGACTCCCAGAACTTCACTCTCTTCCCCTCCTGCTGCCCTTACAGGCTTCCTGGGTACTTTAGGCACCATCCAGGCCTGGCAATCCCTGCAGGGGAGGAAGTAGGGGTGGATGCTCCTGAAACTGCTATTAGGGAGAGGTGATCCTGGAATTCTGAGCCTATTTGTCTTCAGTGTGGCAAACATTCATTCATTCAATAGGCATTTCTTGAGTTGAGTTGACTAAGGGCCGTGGAGTCCTAGGATCTGGAAAATCAATGGAGAAGCAAGAAAGACACAGGTCTTTGACCTCAGGGGAGACAAGCAATTATACTACAGAAGTGCTGTGATGGAGAGAGGAATATAGGATACTAGGAGAGCAGAAAGGAGGGGCTTGGCATACTGCAGACTGATAATAAATATTTGTAGGGAAAAAATGTGAATACATGATTAATCATATTGTCCTATGGCTGCTCCATTTCAAGCCAGTTATAGGGAAGGCTTTCATGCTTAGACCTGGGAACCCAGTTGCCAAGTGTAAGTAACACTGCTTGGGTCTTAAAACACACTGTCCACAGACACAAACTGTCCATGAAATAAGCCTGGAGGAGACTGACTGTTAGTAAGAAGAGGACATCCCTGGATCCACGTACTGTGAAAGTTCTGTGGCTTCTTTTGCCTTTGTCCCCATTTCTCCTCTCCTCCCTTACCTGTATCGGGGCTGTCATGCAACTCAGCCGTGAGGTGATGAAGGACAGAGGTGGGGGAGGAGGGGGCGGGTAGCCAGGACACTGCCTGGGGCATCCTCAAAGGCACCAGGAGACTACCTGGAGTTGGGTGGCAGGGGCTGCAGTACTTGCCTGAATGGCACCGAGGTTTTCAATGAGCTGCTCAGGAGTGGATGATCCCAGGAGAACGGAACTCACACCCTCGTTTCTCAGGCACCACGCTGGAAGAGAGAGCACCGGGTCAGGAAGCCAAAGCACTTCTGACTGTTGATGAGTTTGCAAACACCATCTGCAGTTCCTCTGTCTCAACCAAAACGTGTTAACTTTGTGGGAGGATGGAGGTGCACTCCGGGATTAAGAGCCTCAGCAGCGCCCCTGTCATGTGGAGGACTTGGAAGAATCCGTGCATGTGAACTGTGGCCTTAGGCCTCCTCTGCCCCACAAGTGGGGCATCCAGTCTAGGAACACAGCCTTGTTCCTGAAGACACCTGACACAGCTCATGGATGGACATCTGGATTCCTGTTTCCATCTGTCTTTCCATCATTCATGCTCTCACTTTCTCCTCATCTGTTATGTGGAGTCCTTGTAGACTCTGGGTATCTGATCTGGATCCTTTGTTTCCACTGACCTGTCAGCCCTGTCTGGACTCCCTCTCTTCCTGACATGAGATTCATGGAGATCATCTCTCTTGCTAACCGTCTAACCCCTCACTCCACCTTTACCTGTAGCAGCCTCTACCCTTAAACCCCTATTCAGTCTTGGCCCTGTTGCCGTCAGCAGATGACCCGGCCTCCTACTTAGTGCAGAAACTTGAATCCCTCAGGTAGGATATCCCTTAATTCCCCATTCGCCTACAGACCCAAGTATACACACACACACACACACACACACACACACACACATCCTCCAGTTTCAGAGGCTATGGGGTCATGTCTGTTCAAAGCCAAACTCTGTGCTGATCCCACTCCTTTTGCCTTTCCTTGGACTTGATTAGAGTCACTATTCTCTTCCTCTCTTGTTCTCCTGAATTTTTTATTTCTTACTGTTCTCTTTATCAGAAAACATAATCAAATTTCTCTCATTCTAAAATAAGCCTCTGGACTTGCCTGGTGGTCCAGTGGTTAAGAATCTGCCTGCCAACACAGGGGACATGGGTTCGATCCCTGGTCTAGCTTCCTGTCTCCTCACTCTCTGCCTTGACATTTGTGTGTCAGCTGCAGTGTTTGTGAATCCTCTCCATCCCCAAATATCATGCTCTGTTTCTCCTCCTCCAGCCCTTGGCTTAAGTGGTCCCCTTGGTCTGGAATGGGCCTTTGCCTCATTAATATCTACTCATCATTTGGAATTCCTCATGGGCACAGCCTTCTCCCAAAGTCCTTCCCTGAGTCCCAGGCTGGGTTTGGCACTCCTACGTGTTACTTCCCTCCTCCCACCTCCACAATGCCCTTCTCAATTGGGCTTCTCAGGTAGCTCAAATGGTAAAGAATACGCCTGCAATGCAGGAGACATGGGTTCAATCCCTGGGTTGGGAAGATCCCCTGGAGAAGGGAATGGCAACCCACTCCAGTATTCTTGCCTGGAGAATTCCGTAGACAGAGGAGACTGGCGGGCTACACAGTCCATGGGGTCACAGAGTCAGATAGAACTGAGTGACTAACACATTTTATCATCACACTGTATTAAAATTATCCATTAATTTCTTGACTTGTCCACCAGAGTGTGAGATGTGTGTTATTTGCAGTTGGATGCTCAGCACCCAGCCCAGCACCTGCACACAGTAGGTGCTTATTAGATGTTGGTTGAGTAAATGGGGGTGTGAATAATTGATGGGCATCCCTTAAGACCTCTCCTGCCCCTATTTGCTCAGGCTGTGCTACCAACTGATGCTGTCAAGCTGTTACCGTGCTCAGACCTTTTAAGGCAATCATAAATCCTTCCACATGAGCAAAATAATGTCTGATGAAAGCAACAAGCCAAGTGATCCCAGGCTTTTTTTTGGCTGCTTTATTTCCTGCTTTGCACTTAGAACTCTTTTCTGGCACTTGTAGAAGTTCTGAGCAGGGCACTGGGAAAATTATTGCCCATAAACTACTTGATGTCAGCAACAGCTGATTCCCCCATGGGCAGCCAGGCGTAGGAGAACTCACTGGGCAGGGCTGGCCAACATCAGGGGAAACATGATTCTGGATAATCAGCATCTAATCAGGGGTCACCTACAGGCAGATCCAGAGTGCCTCTTTATGAACAAGGTGTGTGTGCTGGCTCCTGTGCAGATGGGAGACGTGGGAACCAGCCCACAGTTGGGCTCAAGTAGCTTGTTTTCTCGGAGAAGGCAATGGCACCCCACTCCAGTACTCTTGCCTGGAAAATCCCATGGACAGAGGAGCCTGGTAGGCTGCAGTCCATGGGGTCGCTAAGAGTCGGACACAACTGAGCAACTTCACTTTGACTTTTCACTTTCGTGCATTGGAGGAGGAAATGGCAACCCACTCCAGTGTTCTTGCCTGGAGAATCCCATGGACAGAGGAGCCTGGTGGGCTGCCGTCTCTGGGGTCGCACAGAGTCGGACACGACTGAAGCGACTTAGCAGTAGCAGCAGCAGCTTGTTTTCTGCCAGAGTTTCTCCCCTTCCCCCATACTTCTACTAGATCAAAAGTAATATGTCTGGAAATAATTTCCATCTCAGTTTGAGAGTTCTGTGGTTAAAAACAAAACTACTTGTTTACAAAGAAAAGAAAAAAAATGACAGGCAAGAAAGACACCTGGGGACACAGAGGGAGGAAAAGGAAAAAAAAGTTTGTTTTAACTTAAACTTGGACTCTATAAAGAGTCATGTACATCTGACATTTAGTGAAAGTCTAAATGTTGTAAAGATTTTCTCTTTAGAAAGACAGTATTCTTCTGTCTCTTTCAGAGCTGTATTCAATACTCACTTTCATGTTACCACCTAACAATCATATTTATGGCTATGGTTTAAGAACAGATGTTTTTCTTTGTGCCTATACCTCTGACCATATATGATGGCTAGGAGTGGACAGAGTTTCAGCACAGGATGTCTGATTCTTTGCAAAACCATCATCATCTTCACTCTCATCTTCACTAGTTACTTACTGAGCCTACTCTGCTTTACATATATAATTTCCTTTTACTCAACACATTTGCAAGATATATACTATTATACCCATTTTGCAGATGATAAAACTGATAGCAAGTTAAATAACTTGCTGATGTCAATAGCTAATACGTTTTACTGCATTCATTAAAGCTCTAGGGATGCTACTGCTACTGCTAAGTCACTTCAGTCGTGTCCGACTTGGTGCGACCCCAGAGACAGCAGCCCACCAGGCTCCCCCATCCCTGGGATTCTCCAGGCAAGAACACTGGAGTGGGTTGCCATTTCCTTCTCCAATGCATGAAAGTGAAAAGTGAAAGGGGAAGTCACTCAGTAGTGTCCGACTCCTAGCGAGCCCATGGACTGCAGCCTACCAGGCTCCTGTCCATGGGATTTTCCAGGCAAGAGTACTGGAGTGGGTTGCCATTGCCTTATCACATTCAATATAATCTTTGTTTTTTAGAAGAGAGGGTTAAAGCAATAGTCAAACATATACTTAGGTAAATGGTATTCCCTCCCTACAGCCTCCTTCCATTTCCATCTTTTTGCGACTATTTACTGCCAACTATGATCTTCCTGTCTTCTAACATCAGAAGGGTCAAGCATGTAACAAATATTCTGTTATTTTATTTGCACAAAACTAACCTTGAGCTTTTTATCTCATTGGTTCACTGTATATGATTTATCCCAATTCCTGCTATTTCTTAGTCCTTGGGAATTTTGTCTAGAATCTATACCCATTTTATTCTCTTCTCACAGCTACCGCATGAATTCTTTTCAGCCTCTTCTCCATTTGTAAAGTGGTGATAACAGTAGGGAAACTCCATTAACGTCTGTGATGGAGGACTAGGTCTAAGACCAGTATATACTTTGTGGGATTGTTCTGACAATTACAGAGAGATGATGATGAGCATAAAGAGCTTATCACAGAGCCTGGCAGATACTCCTCAGCAAGGGAACTGAAAATCTAGCTTTTCTGTTTAATCCCCAGTCTCTCACCACTTGTGGCTATTGAACATCAGAAATGTGTTTAGCCTGAATTGACATGTGCTATAGGTACAAAATGCACTCTGGATTTTATAGGAAAGTGTGTGAAATATTATTATATAAAAATATAATAAGCTTTTTATATTTATTACAGGTTAAAAATGACAGTATTTTGGCCATATTGGATTAAATGTGGTCCATTTAAAAATTAATTTCATCTATTTCTCTTTTACTTTTTTAACATGGCTCCTGGAAATTTAAAAGTTAAACAAATGATGTACATTGTATTTCTCTGGGACTGTTCTGATGCAATGTGGTCTTCAATTGTCACCAGTGACCGTGACCTTTCATTGACTCCACAGTGTCAGAAGAATCATCTTCATGGCACTCAGAAGTTTGAGACGCTGCTCCCCTAAGATAGGCTTTCCATGTGGCAGTGGCTTGGCCTCAGTCACAGCCCTGCGCCTCAGCCTCTCACCAGCCCTGCCTTAGCTTCAATAGGGAAGGAAACTTGAGCCAGAAGCAGTGGATGTCTCCACAGAGTTCAGGGACACTCACCCTTGACACTGTGAGGGTGTGTGCGTTTTCACTGACATGTTGTTTAAACTGTATAAGGCAAAGGAGAGGAAGTGAGAACAGTGTTTCAGCATGTGGAACACTCTGAGGAACTCTAAACAAAACCTCATTTTCAATAGGATTAACCGGGAGTGTTTGCTTCAGAGATTGTCTGCCCCTACACCAGGTAGTTTATCAGGTGAGAGATGTGAATCAATAATAGAGAGGGCCTCCCTCCCCAGTGACTCTCACCCACGGCTAGCTGAGGTAGCGTGCATCCCAGACGCTCCGCGATCGGGGAAAGATCTTTGAGCTTGTTTTGCTGTTTTCTCCCTTCTTCACTCACAATTCTTTCCTTCAACCACTGGTAGCACTAGAGATAAGAAGAACATTTCAGTGTTAATGTCTGGTAAGGGTTTGATGCAAAGACTGTTAACTCTATTAAATATAAGAGCCTTGTGGTGAATTCCTGAGTCTTCTTGGCCCTGACCTTTCTGTTTGCAAACAAGGATGCTTATGTCTTCATGCAAAGAAATGTTCCCCGTGGTCTCGCACCTTATTTATTGGTTCAAGACAGATTGATTTTGTCTAAAGCTCACCATTCAAATCCATCGACATGTACAAAAGTTGTTAAAATCCTGACATATAATCAATTACATACCGTCTGGAAAAGATGATGCTTATTGCGAGAGCCCTTAGAATGTAGGTGGGTGGGGGAGGGGGAGGCTATTTACATTTCACCAAGGGCTGTTCTGTTTCTTTTTTTGTGCAGAAAATTGGGTGCCAAGCTTTCTGCTCAAAGGAAGTCATTATGTTACATTCTTGCTGTAGCTGTCTTTCTCCCTCTTGCCTTCAATTTACCCCTAGTCTCTCCTGTATTCTTTTAATGTGGTTTTATCATAAGCTTTCTCTGCTCTTTCTAGAAGATGTGGATAGGTACCAGTACATTTTTAAAGTGGATAAAGACTTTCCCAAATGTGTATTACATGTTTGTATAGTGTTTGAAACTTAAAAAGGCAAGGATGCTTATAAAGGTAAATGGGAAACTAATCTTTAAAACCTATAAGACGAGGCTGACTCGGATGTAGCCTATAAAGTGTGCCTAATTTCCTAAATGTAAGGAAAGAAATCTTTTACCCTATTTTTTAGAAGGTTGTGCTCTTACTATGAAACAAGGAGCAACAGACTCTTATGTACAAAACTAGCAGGGTACAGCAACACCCAAAGGAAAAGAATATTTGTAAGAATGTTAGTCTGTTTCAGTGGCAATAATAAGCACCGTTCTGTGTGGCGAAGTTGACTTCCTCCACTGTGTGTGTGTTGTGACACGGTTGCCAGCACAGACCTTTTCCGTCTCAAAGGCAGCAGAAAGCTGGGCAGTCATCACCAAATCTCCACCCACGTGATTTCAGTAGGCTGCTGGCTTTCAAGTATTTTTTTCATCATTACAAGACAGTATTTCCAAAGAAAAAGGCAACCACATTGTTTTGTTATGATTTCTGGAATGATTTTGCAGATATGAAAAGAAGAAAGAATAAGCACACCCAGTTTTGTTCTCCTCCTAGATCTCAGGGGCTTATGGTCTGGCTCCTTTCGTGAAGTTTACTTAGCAAAATGGCCAAGAGTTTTCCCAGTCTCAGCTCCAGAGACCTCAGCTTCTTCCAGGAGGAAGCACAGCCTGGGGCATCTCTCTGGAGGTGATGGCTGGTGCCAGCAGTGATGAGGTGGACAGTTAAGGGCAATCAACACTTCCCGGGCAGCATGCTGGGTACATCAGAAAGTCCCTGAACTTACTTTTACAGTCCTCAAGGGGAAAAATATCACCCATCCTCATTTCAATCTATTAACATCTTTCAAGGGACCAGTATGTCTGTTATTCAAATGAAAAGAAAAAAAAAGCTTGAAAACCAATAGCCAAAACTCTCTTGAGTTACTGCTTTTTACTACTAGGAGAGTTCCTCGGGTTTCAGTATATACCACACACATAAAGAATAATTGACTTATCAATCTTATGAAATGCCAGTTTTTGAAATCTTATTATCTGCAACACATTTTTATTCTTAAGATTGAGTTACAAGTTGGATATGTGTGTTGAGTGTGTGTGCATGTGTGAATGTAATGTCTGCATTACATACACACTCCATAATGAGAGGAAGATTTCTTTTTTAATTTCTTTCTTTTATTTTTGGCTGTGCTAGGTCTTCGTTGCTGTGTGCAGGCTTCTCATTGTGGTGGCTTCTCTTATCGCGAAGCACGGGCTCTAGGATGTGGGACGTCAGTAGCTGTGGCATGTGGACTCAGTAATTTCAGCTCCTGGGCTCTGGAGCACAGGTTCAGTAGTTACGGCCCATGGGCTTAGTTGCCATGTGGCATGTAGGATCTTCCTGGACCAGGGATCGAACCTGTGTCTCCTGCAATGGCAGGCAGATTCTTTGCCACTGAGCCACCATGGAAGCTCTGAGAGGAAGATTTCTAAAAATAACAAATACCAAACATCCATTTATTGAGTACTTTTCTCTCTACCCTCAACAAAAATCTTGCTCTAATCACTGGGAAACATAAGCAGGTTAGGGTTTTGTAAAAGTAGATGCATAGTATTTACACTGCTTTCTGCAAACCAAAGGAAACAAATGTGTTTTGGAAATAAATAGCTTTAATGGTTTTAGAAATGGGAAAATGTTTGCATAGGGAGGAGATGAAGCTTAACTAAAATTTCAATTAAATATGAAAGTGAACCAGTGTTCTTGGTAAGAAGATTGACCATAGGTGTGGTTGTATGCAATAATAAACCCAGCTTGTGGACTGCAGGCAGTAGTCCATGAATCAAAAGATGAAATTTCGTCTTCCACTCCTATTGTATTGCTTAATCGTATTCCTCCAGTGATTTGATGACATGCTGATTGTTCTTTCTAACCAAGTGGAAGGCAGGGATGGCTTCTTGTTCGTGTCAGCATCTCCAGTCTTGACACAGTGGTTGACACAGAGGAGGGGCTCAGCCAATATGGCGATGAGGAAAGGATCTGAGAAACCAGGATTCCACACAGTAAAGATAGTTGTCTTCAGTTTTTCAGATTGAACGCAGACACTTCCTCCTTAATGCAGTATGACTCGACTGGCAGCCCCATGTGTGTCACATAGGGCTTGTGGATTCCACATAGTTTCATAATTCACCCCTTCTCATGTCTGTCTCCAGCAAGTCCCTGAGTTACTCCTTAGGGTTGAGACTGTCTCATTCATCTGTCTCCTCAGTCCTCAGCACAGGGCTCAGCACTGACTAGACACTCAGTAAATATTTGCCAAAGGAACAACTGAATGAACCGCCTTCTCAATAGATTACTGAGCTATTATTACTTTTATACATAAGTCGCAAAATTCTTTAAAATTTCCTAAAGCCTGTTTCTTTGCCATCTTCTAATGCTGTGGCCATTACCTCTGTGACTGCCATTTTATAGGTCACCGTAACAGGATGGGACAGTCTGTGATGCGCCCCAAATGCCTCGGTTGGCTGTCAGTTAATCCCAGCCTGGAACTTGGGCAGCAACTGTAAAGTCATGGACAGAATCAGTCACATTTCATTAGTGGGCCTAATTTAGCATTCAAGATCATTGACTGTTTCTAGCTGAACAATTGAAGTCTTTGGCTCAAAAGAGCAGCAAAGTCTTCATTATTGAAGTAAAAATCTCTAGATAAAATGCTGGCGCTAAAATGTTTCCTTCTGAAATTGTACCGTAATGTGGAAATATCCTTAGTTTCTTAATGTGAACACCTGGAGTTCTTGGACTGTCCCTCTCCCCATTCCTTTGCTCCACCTATGTTTGCATGTTTCTTCTTTCCCTTTGACAAAAAGGTATATATTTTTCTGTTTTTCTTCTATAATGTATTTTCCTAATAATAGGGAAGAACTGTCCATAAATCTTATTGCACTTTTCATTTATATTTAAACTTTTTATTTAAAAGCTGCTCACTTGGTCTCTGATAGTTCAGTAGGTAAAGAATCCGCCTGCAATGCAGGAGTCCCTGGTTCCATTCCTGGGTTGGGAAGATCCACTGGAGAAGGGACAGGCTACCCACTCCAGTATTCTTGGGCTTCCCTTGTGGCTCAGCTGGTAAAGAATCCGCCTGCAATGAGGGAGACCTGGGTTTGATCCCTGGGTTGGGAAGATCTCCTGGAGAAGGGAAAGGCTACCCACTCCAGTATTCTGGCCTGGAGAATTCCATGGACTATACAGTCCATGGAGTTGCAGAGAGTCGGACACGACTGAGTGACTTTCACTTCACTTCACTTCACTTCACCTGGTCTCTTGATCAGACATTGTTGATCCTTGGTTATGGCTTATTGTATTCATTTAGGAAACAATTGTTGAGTACCTATCATGTGCCAGGCTCTGTGGTGAGTTATGTGAGTAAGTTTCAGTTTCTATCCCAAAGGTATTCATGAATCATTGTCTGATAACTGGAGAAGTGTTTTGTAATTGGGGTGCCCCCTCAGTGATTTCCTCAGAAGCTATGTTTGCACTGCTTCTTTATGGGAAATACCCCACCATCAGTGCAAGACACGAACTAGGCACAGCACCTTCTCCTTTGCCCCTGTCATTGGTCTACTAGCTTGGCATATGACCCAAGCTTGGCCAGTCTTCTCTGTACCGAAGCTGTTAAAGAAAATTCTCTTTTCTCTCAGGTTATATGCCTTTAAGGATGTAAGCCTGGCAGTCGCTAGCATTCTTGTTCCTGGGCTTGTGAGGAAGACCCATTTGTAGTCGCAGAAATTGACACGTGTGGAGAGAAACAGAGGAGATGGAGAGTCCTGAAAATGGGTAGATCTATGGATAGAGTCACCCCTGAGGCCATCCCACTCCATCTTTCCCAGGGAGTGTCTGTCTATGTGCTCCCTTCTTTGATTAAATAAAGTTGAATTGCATTTTGTTGCTTGCAATCTGAGGATTCTAAGACTGTAAGAAGTGTTTGTGGAATGTTAGAGGAAGGTACCAATAACTGAAGTTTTGCAAAGTAAAGACAGGCTTCACAGAGTGAAGACAACCAAGCTTTGTCTTTAGAGATGGCTTTCCACAGCCAGCGAAAAGAAGGGCGTTTCTGGGAGGCAAAAACAAGTATACTGCATTTGGGTGAAAAAATGAACTAATACGATTTGGGGAGAGGTAAGAATGGAAAAATGGGCTCAATTAAGACCCCAAGAGTATTTCCTTGAACACTCTTCTGTGGGTTTTTAGGTTTTATCACATAATCAATATTGGGAAGTCATTAAGGATTTAGGGCAGGGTTATGATATAGTCAGATTAATCTTTTAGAAAGATATTTGGTCACATAATTAATATGGATAGTAGATAATTGGTGGGCAGTTGAAAAAGAGGGGTGATTCAGAGAGTCTAGATGGGAGGTTATTGTGGCAAACCAGGAAAGAAATGATGATGATCTAAACAAGGGCGGTGCAAGGGAAGGACCACTGAGGTCAGGATGTGGACTGGAGGAGTTGGTGTCCTGCTGGATAAGACTTAGGGAGGAGGAGAGGCAGACTGAGATAAGCCTTGGCTTCAGGCTGGGGTAACCAAGGGACGGGTGGAGGCACTGTTAACTGAGGATTCTGGGCAGGTTTTGGGGAGTGTGGATAGATTCCATTAGGCATGTCAGATGCCCGTAGGATAGCCATGTGGAGGTGTCTAATAGACACGAAGAAGTAGTGGTGTTCAGCGCAGCAGTCAAGTCAGTGCCGATGACACTGATTTAGAAGTCTTTGTAACAGTGGTGGGCCACATGCAGCCCCCCAGAAAGCCACATGGGTAGTATTACTTTCTAAGAGATAGGATAAATAAACTGAGTATTAAATACCTAACAGTTCAGTGTTTACAACCGAAATAAAATATTAGCGTCTTTACTTTATTGGTGTAACTTAAAATGGCCATTGTGAAATACCAACCATTCTATTTTGGGGGAAGGTCAAAGTTGCCATTTTATTTATCTATTTGCCTAGCTCTTCTTTTTTTTTTTTAAGATAATCATACTATATTTGTGAACTGCAAATAACAAAACAAAACAGAGGTCCAAGGGGGCTAAAGTCCAAGCTGTAATTTACACACAAAGTGTACGGTGAAAGCAGTTACAATGTACAAAAATGTAACAAGTTATCCAGATGTATTAAACAAACAGAGCCTGTCCAAAGAACATCCAGTCTTATCCTGTAGGTTTCTGAGGAGCCTGTTACATAAGGTGAATTCCCCTCCTGCTGCTAAGAAGCAACTTGCCTACGACACCCATATATTATATTTCTTACCGGGAGAGTCTACTTTGCATTACCGATAATCCAAGAGCTCCCTATTACATTCACTGGTCTGAAAACAACTCATAACCCAACTGTTCTTCCAAGTCCTTTACCAGTTTTTCAAGCTTTCTATCAAAGGAAAGTTGGAATATATTGCTTCTTGTCATCAACAGAAATTTCAAAAGGAGGGTAATTAACCAAAATCAAGAGTTCTTTGGTGGAGTTAGTAACAGGCTTCTCCTTTGTTGTAAATCCCTTCATAATCCCTTTTCCCCCCAATTTTTCCAGTATGGCCTGGATTTTACAAACCACCTCTTTAGTGGCCTGCCGGACGGAGTCCTGGCCCCAAGTTTCAACTGAATCCAGTTCCAGAAGTTCCTTGATTAGCATCTCTTCCAGAAGCCAATAGGCTTTGTCTGTCTTTTTTCCTATGAACTCTTATACTTACCTCTTGCTCAAGATACTGGACCTTCTCCAGCGCATGTATGATTTTTTTAATGCTTGGGGGAGTCCCTTCATCTGAAGATAAAAACTCTTCAGCAAGATGATTACCCTCGTCTTGAGTGCTGGGATGTTCGTGGGTGGCATTACCGTACAGATGAGGCTCAGCACTATACTGGACCTGGGAATCCAAAAGCTCCGAACTGTCGTTGTTCACTGATCCCGAGGACTGCCGTACTGATGGACACTGCAAGGAGAGTTGCGCTGGCTCATGTCTTGATCTGGTTGGCTGTAGGTGTAGGAGGAGTCCTTAGGCTGTGGGGATGGCGGTCCTGCTGGGGGTACATCCAACCGGAGACTGGGGTTGGGCTGTTGCCAGGTGAACGGTAAGTGCTCCGAACCTCTGTGGAGTAATTGGTCTGAGCATACCCAGGTGTGTAACAGGCTCCAGGGTATGAGGCAGTATTTGTCCCGGGGCCAGTGGGGTATGGTGGGCCATATCCCCTATTTGTATAAGAATTCAAACTCTGGCTTTGCATTTCCGATCTTCCAGGGTATGTACTTGGGTAAGGAGCCTGAGGTCGGGCAGCAGCATTCCAATAGTTAGAATTGTAACTAGGATATGGTGGCTACTCCTGGTGGCCTCCGCCAGCAGGACCGGGCTCTGACCAGGCGCCTCCAGACGCTTAGTAGCCATCGCCTCCTCCGCCTTCCCCCGGCCAGGTGGTCTCCGCCGGGCCGCCCCGGCGCCCCCGCCAGGAAATGGGAGGCTGGGGAGGCTCGGGGCACGGGGAGTAGATGAGCGGAAGCGGGGGGCACCGGCACATCTCCACCCCCAGGCCCGTAGTAGCGGCCATAAGATGCGCCGTCACTGGGGCAGTAGCCTGAGTGCCTCAAGGCCGACATGCTTCATTTTTTTAAAAAATGTTTTTACTATTAGAATTCTTGCTCACTCTTAAGGTTGATATATATATATATATACACACACACACACATATATATACACACATATATGTATATACACACACATACATATACACACACATATAACATTATTAGTGGCATTAATTTTTGCTTTACTCAAGTGGCTTTTCTAAGTGTACATATATTTGTCAAGAAAGCACTTAGGCTGATTTATTAAGAAGTGTGCTTTGGGACTGGCTTCCTTTTACCTTTGGAGACTCTTTAATGCTTATTGTTAAGGATGCTTCAATAAATGCTGAAAAGTCAACAACAAGAAGTATTTTTTGAGTTGCTTTTGGGCTTAGCTACCTTCAAATATTCTGCATCTCCCTCCCCCCCCTTTAGTTCGTGCATTTTAAGCAAGTTTTCAGCTATTTGTAGGCTTTTCTTAAACAGTGATGGGGATCAGTCAATCATATACTCAAAATACAGCGCTGCTACTTCTTCCTCATTTAAAAACATTAATTTGAAGGGAAACAAAAATGCCTTTAGGGAGAAGAACTGAGAGCCAGGAGACCTGGGTTCTACTGCTAACTTTATTATGAGTTTATGCCCTTGGATTGTTATCTAATATCTTTGTTCTCAGTTTCTGCATCTGGAAAAGGTTTACCCTCTTATAAGGATAGTCTGAGAACAAACACCCCTCGTATATGGAAACACTTTGAGTTTTTCAGATAGTCTCTGAAACAATGTAAGAAACTTACATCCTTAGCTACAACTGACTAAAAGCCATCTGTATCCATTTATCTTTGTAAGGATAAAAGGAGGTAAAAAACAAACACACACTTATCCCAGTGCTTGGAAAGCAGTAGGTGCTCAGCTAAAATCACAATTTCAGTGCTTTTCTTGCCATCCTCCTTTTATCCCTTCTTTCCTAAAATGCTTTTTGTTTTTCTTTGCTAACTTATTCAAAACTTTTGACTTTTTCAGACACAAGACCATATTTAATATTCTAGGATAATCAGTGTAATAATACAAAGCTAGAAGCAGGACCATGTCACCATGTTTTAGGAAATATATATATATATATTATCTTAGAGAACAAACACACTAATAGGTCAACTGTTAGAGCAGAAAGAAAAGTGATAGACCTAGAGCCTGGAGAAGGTCCTCATTGGGGAAGCACACAGTGGTTCCAGCCACACTGATTAAAGGGTTGGTAGTTCAGGCTTAACTTGAGTTGTCCTTGTGCTGACTTTGTGCTGATGGAAGCAAGAGGCTGTGTCAGATTTCTGCTTCCTTTTGGGGGCGTTTGGCAAGTGTGAATTTAAAAAATGCCAATATTCTCTCTCCCTTGACATTACAGAGTAATTTGTGATTCTAATGTTATTACACATTCTCTCAAGTTTTTAAAAACAGACATGTTGTTATTAACAAGGAGAGATGTTTGGAGTACTCTCCAATAAATTAATCATCAAGATGTTCTGAATGGAGGTTAATTTTATGTCAGTGATCTTGAATATCTTTATTCTTCAGAGAATTTAAGCAGCAAGACTCAGCAGCTGGAGTTGATTTCTGCGAACGCCAGCCCTGAGCCTCAGTGAGGGATGCTTGGCTCTGTATCTGCCCCAAACCTTCCCTCCTTAACCCCCACCTTCACATATTAAGAAGTGTCAACCAACCTCAAACCTACTCAGTACAACCAGTTTGCCCCATATGGATTAAACCTCCAGGCCTTAAATTTTGTTAAGAAAAGTAAAATGAGATCCTCTTATATAGAAGATGGATTTTACATTTCCGTCTGTGTCAAAGGAGGAATGAAATGCCTTCTTTAATATAAGAATAAATAAGTGTAGGAAATTGAGTCCTACGAATCCAACCAGGTCACTGGGCATCTCTCCTGGTCCGCAGAGGAGGGGAGCTTTCTGCATTGATGCCTGACCAGAAGCAGGGCCCTCCAGAGGGCTGGGGGACTGCCAGGGGATGCCTGCCAGGCTGAGGCCACACTCGGCCTGAGCCAGGAAGCCTCAGGCTGCTGCTGGGCTCTTCTGTTCAGTTTCCTTTTCTCCCTCATTCCCATGCCCAGACTCTTTCCTAGAGGTGGAGGAAAATACCTTCAGCGAAGCCCTAGAACTTTCAGGCACCCCGTTTCCATATTTTCCTGAGATGATGCCACAAGCCAGTGGAGACCATGTCATTGCTCCAACTCCTATAGAAGAAAAAAAACCTTAAAAAGTTACTTCTGCACACTGGGATCAAAAGTGAGTGGGTATTCAGAAAGAACCTGGTTAATTATGGGGAAAAGCTGGCCAGATATATGAGTTAATATCAGCATAAATCATTCCATTAAAGTTTAGGCATTTTCAAACTGTGTGCTTCATTTTTATTAATACAAGCCCATCAACTGTGCACTGTTGGTGATGGGGAGCAGGGCATATAATCAAGCCTGAAAATGTGGCTTATCCAGAGTTTCCTGATGCCCCAAATTTACATTTCTTTTTACACTCAGCGATAAGCACTTTTGCTTGCACAAAAATTCAGTGCTTCTCTTGTTCACGCAGTGCCTCAAAAGTGCCTGGTCGAAGGAGGAGCACAGTGCCTGGTGCACAGAGAACACACAATGAGCACACAGTGATAGCCATAACAACCACTGTTCTGTTGTCGAACTTTTCTTATCCTTTTTTTCTTACCCAGCACTATCCCCACTCACGTAAACCCCCATTTCTTATGAAAAAGTTTCTCTGGAACCTGTTTCGATAAATATGCCTGAAAATGTGGCTTAAGTTTTCTGATATCTGAAATTCTTGTGTACATGTTGTATATATATATTTTCCCTCCCTTTGGCATCATGTGTACCTACACAAACATGTGTCCCTGGCTTGTCTGCCATTCTTGAGTTCCCCTTCTGACTCAGTTCCAGGCAGAGTAGGAGATACAGATAGATGTATAAATCCATAATTTTGGGGAAACCCACTCACAGATACATTCTTGGCTAGAGCAACTACCCTATGAAAAACAGGTTTATTCATTATTTCTTCCTTTCATTCTACATGCATTTTTTTTGAACACCTACTGAGAACAGCTTGTCTGCCAGCTCGGCTTGGCTTTCATGAGTGATACTCCAGAGATTGCATACAAGTCCTTTTGATTTCTTCTAGTTTCTGGAATGCATAGTGCTGACGATCCGTACATTAATTAGGAACATTTAGGAAAGCATTTCAGTCACACCTTTTTTTTTTTTTTTCCTGGATCCCTGATCCTCTTATTAAAGATAATGAGTCAATTTGACTGTGAAGATTACCTATTTTATGGTAGAGCTCTGGTAGCTGAACCTCTACTTTCTCTCTCTGGAAAAGGTGGTATTCAGCTTGTTCACAGACTGGTGGGATCATGTTGAATTGTCTTGCTACAGAGTAGGCTTCCTAAGGGGAAATACAATTGCAACTGAATTTATTTCTGATGAGAAATAAGTCTGTATGCATGAAAAAAATTCATTTTAGTGAAATCAATACAAACCAAGAAAATCTAGATTGTCAAATAATAAGCAAAGTTATGACCATCAATTTCACTAATACCAAATCAGGAAATTATTTTTTGGGAGGTTTTGGAATGAGTAAAGTCCAGGGAAAATTAGTCAAAGTGTGAATTATGAACTATTACAAAGAAAACATAGTTTAACTATTTCTAGGTTCCTAAAGAAATAAAACTTAACTAATATATAATATAAAAATGATCTATAATTAGCATGTTATGAACAGTACCATTATTTAATACGTCAAAAAAAAAAAAAACCTGGAATATTGTGTCATATGTCTCATTAGCTGAGAATTGTACTCTCTTACTACCAAACTACTACCAAAGAACATGCTAAAACATGATTCCTGTTAGAGACCTGCACCCTCCATGTTGTATTCTGAGCTGATAAGATCCACCGCCCGCCCCCATATACATCTCTACAATGATGAAATTGATCATAGAATTCTGGTGCCATTGTGATTGTGAAGAAAGTTCGCAAAAGGTCTTACAACTTATACATGATGTCTGACAAATAAAAATAGGTACTCAATGGTCATTTAAAAATGGAAATGGAATTACCATGATCTCCATGGCACTCCAGCGAGAAGTTCCCCAGTACATGGCCATTCCTTGGTTTATCACATGTGTCATGGCACGAACAATTTCTATGGAAAGCCAAAGAGATAGCATTACACATATTTTTCAAAGTTATATAGTATTTTTTTTCTTTTCCTGCCCAAAGCTTAGATGTTTAATGCAATTATTTGTTGGATTAGTATAATTACCTTGACACTGGTGATAGCATAATAGTCTAACATAAAATATTGATGGTTTGGAGGTGGATGGTACTTTTGGGTAAATTGACTTTCCATTTTCAGTTTGCAGCAACAATATGAAATGATATTAAAAAAAGAGTGACCACCTTAAGTTCTTCCTTTACTTTTATTGCTTCAAAAATAAAAAAAATTTTATCGGTTCCTGGCCAGATAAAAGAACACATGATTCACCTCTTTCAGAACCTGGGTACCTTGCTCACTAAAGTGAGAAGTAAGAGAAAGCATTTGTTCTGACTTTGTAGAATGGAAGGTCATTGAGGATAGAAGTCCTGCCTTTGTATGTTGGATTTACAGAGCTAAGCCTCACGCAGGGTTGTTGTTTAATAGAGATGACTCAATAACAATGTGTTTAGCAGAAATATAAACATACTAAATGCTGAACAAACAGCTGAAGCCCCAACAGCTCCCAGCCCACACTGGCACACCCTGTCCTTGACTACTTTGGACCAAACTTCATTCTAAGACACCCATGTCATGCATTTCACCTGGACCTCCATGTGGCCCCACCCTGCTTGCTCATCAGCCTCTTTCAGCTTGACATCACATTTCCTAAACAGGAAAATGAATCTCTTCCCAGAGGGGTGGAGTTGAGCTAATCCTCTTGGAACCAGCCAATATTTTACAGAACCAGAGAGCATGGAGAGCCTCAAGTTCAATTGAGTGAAAAGTCACAGACATGGTTGGGTTTCTTCTACAAACCAGGTCAGCCAAACACCCAGGATGCCAGGTCATTTCACATTTTCAAGGGGTTGCAGGTCATGGGCTTTTCTTACCCTACTGATAATACCTGGTAGGTTACATGTCCTTCAGCAGAATCAAATCCTTGTCTCAAACTTTAATTGAGTAGATGTGTTATTTTATTTCTCACCAGCAAGCACTGTCTTAATTGATCAGGGACAGGATTTGGAATGAGACAGTGAGGGTTAGGGTCCTAGCTTCCTTGCTTGTTTGACTTACATAAAGCATTTTAAATTGCCCTTGGTCTTTGTTTGGAAGATCGGAATGCTTTTACTCACCAGAGTCTACCCAACAGAGGTAGAATTCGGCATGTAAAGAAAATATTTTTCCTTCTTGGAGAAAGACTCCTAAATATCAATTTATTACTCAACAACCAAATCTATGAAGATAGTTCTTCCTTTACAAGCAAACAAGACACAAAAAGTTACATGAAACATTTTTCTTGTCTTTAAATAGAAATGAATACGTGTGCTAACATTTCTGGAAATTCAAAGCCATTCCTTAAATATCTGCCCCTAAGTATGCTCTCTTTGGAACTCTCCATCGTTGTACTACTTCCCTTTCCTTTCACATCCCGTTTCATTCAGAGCTGAGATATTCATTCAACCAACAGGATTTATGAGGAGTCTGCTGTACTGGGTGCTGGAGATATTGTGGCGAATCAAACATGTTGGTAAACACTGACAGGTTAACAGGGAATAAATGAACCCAAGATGCTCCCCTGTCTCTACTCCATAATCAAGTAAGATGAGCACAGGACGTGGTCCAGTGGCTTGGCCATGTGGGAGTCACCGAGGTCTTGACAACAGCAGGTAGGGTGCAGTGGAGGTTGTGACGCTTCCCATTCCTTCATTCCCTTATTTCCTGTAATGTACTAACAGCCTAATATTTGCCAGGCACTAGGTTCATTTGTGAGTAAGACAGATACAAAGCTCCTGGACTCAGGGAGTTTAGAGTTGAGTGGGGAAGATGGAGATGTAAACAAGTAGATAACCACAAAATGTAATGTGTTATGAAGAAAGCAAATAGGGGGCTGAGATCAGGAATGAGAAGGAAGACATATATAGTTGGTCAAGGAAGAAGTAATGTCTAGGCATACAAAATAAAAAGGCACCAGTCAGGTGACGAACAAGGGAAGAACATTCTAGGCAGCATGTGTCAAGGCCCTGGGGCCGGACAGATCTTGGTGAACCTCACAGTCAGTAAGCCATGGTGGAGAAAGCTGAGTCAGGAAGGAAGGCAGGGCTACATGATGAAGCTGGCAGAGGGCAAACAGTGTTTGTTATTCAGGGCTTGATGGGAAGTCACTAATATGTCTAAGTAAGGGAATGATGATGCAGTATATATTTCAGAACACCATCTGACCATGTTGTGAGGTGAGGGCTGGAGGAAGCAGGAAGATCATTAGGAGGTTTACTGTAGCATTCCTGGAAGGAGATAAGGGGCTTGAAATCGGGAGGTGGTAGCAAAGACAGACATTGAACGGATCAAAATCTGTTTTGTGGATAGAATCCCCAAGGACTGTATATGGCAAGTGAGGCAAAGGAGGAATCAAGGAAACTTGAGGGAAGAACAGGTTTGGGAGGAAGAGTCAGGGTCCTTCATCAGTTCAGTTCAGTTCAGTCGCTCAGTCGTGTCCTACTCTTTGAGACCCCATGAATCGCAGCACGCCAGGCCTCCCTGTCCGTCACCAACTCCTGGAGTTTACCCAAACTCATATCCATCGAGTCAGTGATGCCATCCAGTCATCTAGGACATGCCAAAAATAGAGATGCCTGTGAGAGACAGAGGGGTGATGTCAAGTAGCGATAACTGGATAATAATAAGTGCACAACCTGGGCTGAAGGTGAGCTATTTGTTCATCAACAGTCTATTAATTGTATTTAAATCCATGAGTGAATGAGACTATGTAAGGCAAGTCTGCCCAGAGAAAACAAAAAGAGTTTCGAAGAGCCAGAGCAGGAGTTGGGAAGAGTACACTGTGGGGTTCTGGGTCACTGGCAGCCAGAGGAGTAGGAAGGAAGCCAGAGTGGGGACGTTTGGAATCAAGAATGGAGAGGGCTTGCAGGAGGACCTGTGCCCAAAGATTGGAACGTGAGCATTTGAATCAGAAAGGCACAGAACGCTGGAGGTCAATGAAGACCCTGAAAAGAGTGTTGTCAGTGTCCTTGGTGCGTTTGGACCAAGGCCAGGCTGGAGCTGACTGAAGATTGGGCATGAGGAAGGAAAGGTATTAGAGACAACCTGGGTGCACTCAAGTTAGGAAATGAATGGAGCAGAGAAAGAGGGCAGCAGCTAAAGTGGGTATTTAGGATAAAGGAGATTTTTATTTTAAAACTGAAAGATGCAAGAGAAAGCCTATATGCCATTGAGAGTAATCTAGATGGAGGATTTAACTGAGGATGTGGGCTAGGAGATTGGGGAGAATGGAGAGGGAGAGACTGGACAGAGTAAGACGGAGGACAAAACCCCTGGAGTGGAAAGGATGCTTCAAGCAAGATGGCGCGACCCTGGGAGGTTTGGAGAAGTCATCATAGGAAGACAGGGGAGACCCTGTTTGATGACTGGTGGTGCTGGTGGTAAAGAAGCTGCCTGTCAATGCAGGAAATGTAAGAGACATGGGTTTGATCTCTGGATCAAGAAGAGCCTCTGAAGGAGGGCATGGCAACCCACTCCAGTATTCTTGCCTGGAGAATCTCATGGACAGAGGAGCCTGGCAGGCTACAGTCCATAGTGTTGCAAAGAGCTGGACACGACTGAGCAACTAAGCACAGCACAGCATAGCACTCAATAAACTCTCAATCAAGTGAAAACAAGGTACGAAGTGAGGAAAAGGCGAGAAAGAACAGTTCTGAGTGTGGAAGAGCCTATGCAAGATGCCCCCATGCCCCAGGCATTTTAGTTGAGGGCGATTTCTTTGCTCCCTGATAAGTCTGGCTGCTGACTCTGCAGGGAAGGGCTGGTGGAATGCAGAGAACTCTGGGAGGAGGAGGCTGCTGCACAGAATCCAGGGAGGAATGCAGAGAATGGAGAGCCAGCAGATGGAGATCCATGTGGCCACAAAGTAAAATTTAGTTTAATGCATATTAAATTTGTTCAATTTTTTTTAAAGTTAGAGAAAAATCCCCCAAGTTATTTAGCTCTCTAACAGAAAGTCACTGTACTGATAGATGAGGTGGGTTTTTAACACGAGTCTACTAAAGGACACTAGAGGGCAGCATTGTTAAGAAAAAAAATCAATGGGTGTCTAGAAGCTTTTACTTGATAACCAGGGAAATGCATTTTTAAAGCATCCCAGTCAGAGCACCAATTCTGAGTGGGGAAAATGACGTTAGGAAGCTCATCTAGTGCATTGCTTCCACCCGCCTCTGGGAAAGGACATGCAGACAAACAAACGGATTCAGTCTGGCAGTTCGGGACTGAATGTGGCTCCCTCTGCCCTGACTCCCCGCTTTTCCAGGAAGCTTCAGCACGAGTGGCTCTCAACTCTGACTGCACACGAAAGGACCTGGGGAGCTTGGAAAATGACACTACCCGGGCTCCACAGAAGGTCTATTGTATCAGAATCTCTGGGGGTGAAGCCAGGCATCAAGATTTTAAAAACTCAACCCAGGTGATTGCATGCGCAGCCTGGGTTTAGGGTCGCTGTGCTTGTCTACACTGCTAGTGCTCAAGTGTGGCCTCTGGACCACTAGCAGCAGCCCCTGGGAACCTGTTAGAAATGCAGGTCCTAGGGCCTCACCCCAGATGCTGTGCTGTGCTGTGCTGTGCTGTGTGCTGAGTCGCTCAGTCCTGTCCGACTCTTAGCGACCCCATGGACTGCAGCCTACCAGGCTCATCCGTTCATGGGATTTTCCAGGCAAGAGTGCTGGAAAATGATGGTTTCCATGTTGAAACCATCATTATTATTTAGCCCACAGTACACAGACAGCTCTCTCTCTCTTATTTCCTGGATCCTTGGCACAGAACTGACTATGAAAGTTACAGGTCGAGTTTGTTTCCCTGAATATCCCATTCTCTATCTGTGAAGTGAGGATGTATTGATCCTGTGGAATTCTTCCAAAGCTTGACATGAGATAATGTATGTAGGCCAACTGGTGGGTGACTCTAAAAGAATAACACAAACTGAGTAACAGGTAAGCAGGATGTGGTCCTGGTTGTTTCTTCTCAAATAAGCTCAGATTTTAACATTTTATTTTTTAAAGTTGTTATTCTTCATTCAGTAACATAGGTCATCTCTGTTTAAAAATATGTATTTTATGTGAAATGACTAAGTGAAACTACTTATTTTGAGTGAAAGAAATTTGCTGATAAATATATTTACTTTTCTAATTGGCCCCCATGACTGAGTAACTGAAACATGCAGAAAATAGCTGTTCACGTTAAACCTTTTTCATGTGAAATTTTCCCTAGAACTTTGAAAGTTTTATGCAAGTTGTTATACTGCATAAACAATAAACCGTAGGGACTAAAGATACAAATAGGCACAAATTAGTTTTTTGATTAAATAAAATGTACTAAATCTGGCCATACAGACACATAATGATAAAAACAATAGAAACCTTAGAGATAATCCAGGGCAGCTTCTTCTTACTCTAGATGAGGAAACAGGCTAGGAGTTCATTGTTTTAAGGCATAATTGAAAGCTCAAATGTTATTAACAATTATAAATAGTTCAGTTATGCTTAGAAAATGCTGAGAGTAAATACACAAAATAATAATGGTAACATATAGAGGAACTATATGTAACTTTTTTATTTCCAAGTCGCCTGTAAATGTGTTATCATAATTTAATGATTTAAAAAATAGAAAAGAAAGAAGAGTCCCTAATAAGCAAAGCACCACTTTAAAATACTAACATGCTATAGGTTAATTCACAAATATTAGGTTTAACCAAACACAATTTCCATTTTTAGAGGCCAAAAATGGTTGCGCTCTTTCAAGGGGAGTGGACTGCAGTGGAGGCTGGGGCACTGGTAGAATGTAGGGGCTTGGTTTCATCAGAGGAGAAAAAATAGTTTTTACTCCAGACTAGCTATTTGTTTGTTGTTTACCTAACTTCAGTTGTTTATTTACTTATTTAACTTCAAAAGCTTGTGGTGGTGGTTTATATTCATGGTCTGTGACTTCGAGGTTTCCTCCTGGATCTCTGTCAGTCATTTACCATCTTGGCTATGGAGAAACCTCTCCCAGTGCTCAGCTGAGCATCAGCACATAGAGGACCATCTTTCATCACTGGAATGGAAACCTGTATCCATAAATGGAGTGATGCCATGTTTAGCCTTAAAGGTTTGCCTACTGTCTGAGGACAGGCCTGGCTCCATCTGCCTTCCAGAGCACACAGGAGACTCTGGGTTCTGGGTTTTGTCTCATCACTGTCACGAAGTTGGACATGTTCTCCAACCTTGCTGAATCTCAGTTTCTTCAACACAAATGACCAGACTGATATTAACTGAGCATATAATAACTTATATTAACTTATGTCCTTATAATAACTGTTTAGGTGGGTAATGTTTTCATCTTTATTTTATTGATGACAAATCTGAGACTCAGAAAGGTAATTGCTTGGGCAGGTTCTCAGTAGGTAGTATGTAAGGCCACTTTTAGCTTTAAAGTTCTGTGATTAGTTATCCTGCAAGGCTTTGTGCATAGTACATTGTGGGAGAAGGTAGGCTGGGGACAAAAAAATAACAGGGCATTCACTTAATTGACTGCCTTGTATGTTTGTGAATGTATGATGCCATGTGTGTGGGTCTGTTCATACCTTTGCATTTAATACATTGATGACTATAATTTATGATGTGTATGAATGACTTGACTATATAGAGCTTCTCCATCTTTGGCTGCAAAGAAGATAATCAATCTGATTTTGGTATTGACCATCTGGTGATGTTCATGTGTATAGTCTTCTCTTGTATTATTGGAAGAGGGTGTTTGCTATGACCAGTGTGTTCTCTTGGCAAAACTCTGTTAGCCTTTTCCCTGCTTCATTTTGTTCACCAAGACTAAATTTGCCTGTTACTCCAGGTATCTCTTGACTTTCTACTTTTGCATTCAATCCCCTATGATGAAAAGGACATCTTTTTTGGGAGTTAGTGCTAGAAGGTCTTGTATCAGCTTTTTGAGCATTACTAGTTGGGGCATAGAGTTGGATTATTGTGATATTGAATGGTTTGCCTTGGAAACGAACAGAGATCTATACAGTCAGCAAAAAACAAGACAGGGAGCTGACTGTGTCTCAGATCATGAACTTCTTACTGCCAAATTCAGATTTAAACTGAAAAAAGTAGGGAAAACCACTAGACCATTCAGGTATGACCTAAATCAAATCCCTTATGATTATATAGTAGAAATGACAAAAGATTCAAGGGATTAGATCTGATAGACAGAGTGCCTAAAGAACTATGGATGGAAGTTTGTGACCTTGTACTGGAGGCAATGATCAAGACCATCCCCAAGAAAAAGAATTGCAAAAAGGCAAAATGGTTCTCTGAGGAGGCCTTACAAATGGCTGAGAAAAGAAGAGAAGCTAAAGGCAAACAAGCAAAGGAAAGATACCCATTTGAATGCTTAATTCTAAAGATCAGCAAGGAAAGATAAGAAAGCCTTCCTCAGTGATCAATGCAAAGAAATAGAGGAAAACAATAGAATAGGAAAGACTAGAAATCTCTTCAAGACAATTAGAGATACCAAGAGGACATTTCATGCAAAAATGGGCACAATAAAGGATAGAAATGGTATGGACCTAACAGATGCATAAGATATTAAGAAGAGGTGGCAAGAATACACAGAAGAACTGTACAAAAAGGGTCTTCATGACCCAGATAATCACAATGAAGTGATTACTTACCTAGAGCCAGACATGCTGGAGTGCAAAGTCAAGTGGGCCTTAGGAAACATCACTATGAACAAAACTAGTGGAGGTGATGGAATTCCAGTTGAGTTATTTCAAATCCTGAAAGATGATGCTGTCAAAGTGCTGCACTCAATATGCCAGCAAATCTGGAAAACTCAGCAGTGGCCACGGGACTGGAAAGGGTCAGTTTTCATTCCAATCCCAAAGAAGGGCAATGCCAAAGAATGTTCAAACTACTGCACAACTGCACTCATCTCACACAATTGCAAAGTAATGCTCAAAATTCTCCAAGCCAGGCTTCAGCAATATGGGAACCGTGAACTTCCAGATGTTCAAGCTGGATTTAGAAAAGGCAGAGGAATCAGAGATCAAATTATCAACATCTGCAAAATCATAGAAAAAGCAAGAGAATTTCAGAAAAACATCTACTTCTGCCTTATTGGCGACACAAAAACTTTTGACTGTGTAGATCACAGCAAACTGGAAAATTCTTAAAGAGAAGGGAATACCAGACCACCTGACCTGCTTCTTGAGAAATCTGTATGCAGGTCAGGAAACAACAGTTAGAACTGGACATGGCACAACAGACTGGTTCCAAATGGGAAAAGGAGTACGTCAAGGCTGTATACTGTCACTCTGCTTATTTAACTTATATGCAGAGTATATCATGAGAAATGCTGGGCTGGATGAAGCACAAGCTGGAATCAAGATCGCCAGGAAAAATATCAATAACCTCAGATATGCAGATGACACCAACATTATGGCCAAAAGCGAAGAACTAAAGAGCCCCTTGATGAAAGTGAAAGAGAAGAGTAAAAAAGTTGGCTTAAAGCTCAACATTCAGAAAACTAAGATCATGGCATCTGATCCCATCACTTCATGGCAAATAGATGGGAAAATGGTGGAAACAGTGGCAGACTTTATTTTGGGGGGCTCCAAAATCACTGCAGGTGGTGACTGCAGCCATGAAATTAAAGACGCTTGCTCCTTAGAAGAAAAACTTATGACCAACCTAGACAGAATATTAAAAAGCAGAGACATTACTTTGCCGACAAAGATCTGTCTAGTCACATCTATGGTTTTTCAAGTAGTCATGTATGGATGTGAGAGTTGGACTGTGAAGAAAGCTGAGCGCTGAAGAATTGATGCTTTTGAACTGTGGTGTTGGAGAAGACTCTTGAGAGTCCCTTGGACTGCAAGGAGATCCAACCAGTCCATCCTAAAGGAGATCAGTCCTGGGTGTTCACTGGAAGGACTGATGCTGAAGCTGAAACTCCAATACTTTGGCCACCTGATGGGAAGAACTGACTCCTTGGAAAAGACACTGATGCTGGGAAAGACTGAAGGCGGGAGAAGAAGGGGATGACAGAGGATGAGATGGTTGGATGGCATCAATGACTCGATGGACATGAGTTTGGGCAAGATTCGGGAGTTGGTTATGGACAGGGAAGCCTGGCGTGCTGCAGTCCATGAGGTTGCAAAGTGTCTGACATGACTGAATAACTGAACTGAACTGAAGTACCCCTAAGTTCCGAAGTGAGGTACTAGGTTACTTTTGTAGGACTAGTTAAAAAAAAGGTGTGGCCATCCTTAGGTCAATCCCTACCTTAAAAGAATCAGTGGGTGGAGGCGGGGGTTGAGAGACACTTTATTTGGACTTATTTGAGTTCTGTGGCATTTTCCGACCTTCCTCTGTGATGCCACTCCCCTCGTCCATCTTTTGCCTTGTCTCAAACTGAATAAGCTCCAAAACCACAAAATCCTATTTGCAGAACTTGCAAATTAAGACAGCTTCCTGCTGTAAGGATTGAATGCTGTGATTTTGTCCCCAACAGGCACTCCTGGAGATTCTGCTCATTCCTTGTTCAGCTCCCTGATACAGAGGAGGAGACTGCCTGGTGCTGAGTACTTCTAATATTATTTCTTCCTGCATCAGACATGTGCTCTTTAATCCTGGCAAAAAAGCAAATGTTCATTTTATATTTAGATAAGGATGGCCAAGTGACTTGCTTAAGGCAATGACTTAGCTTTCTTATCTTTCAATATGTCTCTATCCTCATTATTTCTCTGCAATCCTCTTATCACTATGTCCAGTCTTTCCAGCTTCTCACCTGGAATCGCTCCTGCCTGCTGACATGCCAAGAAATAATGGAGAGTATGGATCATAAAATTACACCTCTTCCTTCAACATAATCTAGCATGGTGCCTACTATTTCCTATTAAAACTAGGTGTTTTCAAACTTTTGGAATCCTTCTGTTTGGGTAATAACTAACTGGTGGTAATTTAAGAGGTGATTTCTGTCCTGATGAAAGGGAGGCAGCATTCACAAGGAGTAGAGAGTACAGTGCTTTCTTGCACAGATCAAATTGTATAGGATTTGTGAACAGTGGAATGCATTCTAATTCATTTAAAAACATTTGAGAACTTCCCTGGTGATACAGTGGGTAAGAATCTGCCTGTCAATGCAGGGGACATGGGTTCAGTCCCTGGTCCAGGAAGATTCCAAATGCCTCAGAGCAATTAAGACTGCACCACAACTACTGAGCCTGTGTGCCCTAGAGCCTGAACTCTGCAACAAGAGAAGCGACCGCAAGAGAAGCCCTCATTCCACGACGAAGAGTAGCCCCGACTCGCTGCAACTAGAGAAAGCCCACAAGCAGCAAGCCAGACTCAGTGCAGCCAAAAATTAAATAAATAAATAAAATTATTAAAAAAAATGAAAACATTTGAAAGGAGAACAATTAAACTCATTGCCTTAAAGTTTGTCTAGAGTAAGGCAACAAATAAACAGATTTAAAGAAACAAACAAAAAAACTAAGTGAACTGAAACTTTGGGGTTAAATTTATTTCCTAGATACCTGACTTGTATCTTCATCTGTGAAGCTAAAAGTTATATGCATTAGTGGATTATTTCCTGAGATTTCTTTTGACAGTGTTACTAGTCAATCTTTAAAAAAGCATGTTTAATAGTTTGAATATGTATATTCTCCTCATGTGGAGATCTCTCTGATAAATTTAAAAAATTAAAATTTGGGAAAAGATCTCTTTTCTTCTAAAATATTAAAAGTTTTGCTCTCATCAATTAAGCCCCACAAATTTTATCATAGAATTCAGCTGTCTTGGTCCATTTGGGCTGCTATAACATATATGTGTTGTTGTGTTCAGCTGTTCAGCTGTGTTTGACTCTTTGCAACCCCATGGACTATAGCCACCAGGCTCCTCTGTCCATGGCATTTTCCGGGCAAGAATACTGGAACAGGTTGCCATTTCCTATTCCAGGGAATCTTCCTCACCCAGGGATCTAGCCTGAGTCTCTTATGTCTCCCACCATGACAGGCAGATTCTTTATCACTGAGCCACCTGGGAACCCCTATAACAAATATACTATACATACATGCATACACACACACACACACACACACACACACATATATATACACATATGACAAAATATCACAGATGGCTTAAACAGCAAACATTCATTTCTCACAGTCTGGAGCATGGGAAGTCTAAGGTCAAGGCACTGGCAGATTTGTTATCTGGTGAGAGTTGTCTTCCTGGTTCATAGACAGCCACCTTCTCACTGTATTGTCACATGTGGAAGGGGTAAGGCAGCTCTATGTGGTCTCTTTTATAAGGGCACTAATCACTTTCATGAGGGCTGCACCCTCCTGGGCTAGTCACTTACTAAGGCCCTCTTACTAGCATCACTTTGGCGGTTAGGTTTCAACATATGGATTATGCAGGGACACAAACACTCTGGCTATAGCAACAGCCTAGAAAATTCTCAAAGCAAGGGTTACCAGCTGCTTATCTCTTCTACAGATGACATTCCCATGAACACCTGATTGTGAATAACCAGATTTTTTTTCTAGTGAATGTACCAGGATGAATGATCTACAAAATGTATGCAGAAATAAATAAGGAAATTAATCTGCCATGTACATGTATTTGATAGAACCAATTCTAATTTTAGAATAGCTAGGTAAAACAGTCCTTATATACTAGGAACAGTTACAGTAGAAATTTCTGATATATGACTATAACATGTATCAGCAACAAATAGAAAGACATGATAGAAGTTATAGATACTTTCAATCAGCTATAATGCATAAAATATCTGAAAATTTGAGAATTATTAGCTTTTTACTTTGTGATCCTCTTGAGTTGTGGGTTGTAGTTCTTCTCACTGAGAAATGAGGATGTTTCAAACTTCCTGGTTTGAAACAATTAGGTTTCAGGGCTTTTTTTTTTTTAATGGGAGAAGTTATTGAAAACTCAATAGAAAGTTTTTAAATTGTAAAAGAAATTTATTGGCTCTTGTCACTGGAAATACAGAGGTCAAACAAAGTTCAGAATTGGTAGTTGCAACAACCAAGTTGTTGAGAATCAACTTTTCTAACTCTCTGCTATCCTCGGGTTGGTTTCCCTCATGACATTAGGGTGGCTCTTGGTAGTATTTACGGCATTGTGGGTTTTTTTATCCATACTCAGCAGGGCCCTTTTGCCTCAGTATTCCAACATTCCTGAGATTCATTCTAATTAGGTTGCTTCAGTCACATGAGCCAGTGACTCTAGTCGGGCTGATTGTGTTAACACAATCCAGAGCTCACCTCAGAACTGAGGTCTGGCCAAAAGAAAGGAAGCAGCCTTCCTCCGGGTCAACTGGCAGTCTGGGAAGGGTCATCGCCCACGTGAAAATGTGGATACCTGAGGAGTAATGTCTACTGGGCAGACAATTAACTATTTTCACCATGCTCAGAAAGGGTCTTTCTGGGCACACCACCAAGAAAGGGCCCAGGGATAGTGCAAGTCTGTTGAGTGCCTACTATGTGCTGGGCACATTACCAGCATTATTGCATTTGAATTTTACTATAGCCCTGTGAGGTGGTGTCATTACACTTCCATTTCACATTTGAAGCAATTGAAGCTCAAAGAGAGATGAAAAAGTTGATGAAGCCAGATTTGTACATTTCCTCTAAAACTAGCCCCCTGCTCAAACCAAATGAAGCAGAATATGTTTTCCCCTTCCTTTTCGTCTATATTTGTATGTTTTAAAACATGTGTTACAGTTCAAGAAACTTTTGTTTTTTATTATTTATTTATTTTGACCACACCGCATGGCATGTGGGATCTTAGTTCCCAGACCAGGAATTGAACCTGTGCCCCTGCACTGGAAGCAGAGTCTTAACCACTAGACCACATGGGAAGTCCCCTATATTTGTATATTTTATTCCCACTCTTTTGATTATGCTATTTGAAACATGTAGAGGCTTAAAGTATCTCTGTCAACTGAGGAAAAAGCCTTTAGGCATATCAAAAGGAAATGCAAAACAAATAAAGAATAGTTTTCTAAATGTTCACTGAGATACTAAAAAATAAATTTAACAAAAATCCACCCATTCTACATGGTGCCTAATATTTCTGTATCCATTATCAGTGGTTATTTTTATACTTGGGAGTACCTGTCATTGCCTTGTAGATTACCTGACTCAAGTCTCAAATTCCTGATCTTTTAAATTGTGTGACTGTCAACCTCATCAGTCAGACAGTCAGATGTGGGAAGCTGACATTAGCTTCTTATTCTATTATCCTGTCTGGAGCTTTTATTTATACAACTGTCTGTGTATCAGCTTCTTGGGACAGGCTTTAAACTTTACTTTAAAAGGAATTTTATCTTCTGGAGGAAAGAATAAAGCAAGCCAACTTGGCAGAGGATTGATAAGAGTAAAAAATGTTTACCCTAATGAGATTTTCTACTGGCAAATCCAGTTTCATGCTGTAACAGGAGGCAATCTTTATTGCTTCTTTAAAAGCGTAGAGCTGGATTTACTTCCTGATTCTACCATGGGAGACGTCTGGAAGGAGATGCTGTCTTAATGATATTAAAACCTCTATGCCTACAGCAGATGCAACTCCCTGGCAGCCCCAAATCCATTTTGGCTCTGTAGTGCTTATCTATATTTGTCAGGTATCTGGTAATTAAACAAAAGGCGACTTTTAAACTTGACATGGAGCGGAATGATTTTCTCAGCTTTTCGGTGAACTACCTGGTAAAAAGAGGAGCTACTCACTCTGTGAATATTTCCAAATGAGGCACCTGCTGTTCTCTATGTTCGAATGTAAGCCAGGCCCAGAAGGAGCTGGGCAACATTCACCGCAAGGGCCATTGCAGAGGAGGCTGGCTTGTCCCCAGGCACGCCCACTTCTCTTCCTTGTACCTACTTCACTTTTCTACATTTGTTTGCTTGTCTAGGACCCTTAATCTCTCTTTTTAGGTGGCCTTTCTTTCCCATTTCTGAGTTTTTCCACCTCCCACTCAAAGATGGCTGTTTCCCCTTATTTTCTTCACTAGAACTATTTCATAGATGGTGCTTCTTAAATATTCTGACCACATGACCCACTAAGGTGGGCACAGAAGCAAACACTATTAGAAGGCCTTGGCTTTAGCACAGAAATTTATGCAAATCTCTCTTCTATACCATAGTAAAACATTCACTTTAAAGCAATATGTTCTTATTTCTAAATCTTTGACTTTATAAAACTTTATCACGGAAGGAAAAGGTCTCAAGTCTACTCTGGCTTTTGTCCAGCTCCTCTCAGCCACCCAAAGCCACCTCATCCATGTCCAGCATACTTCCTGTGCCTCAGGGGAAAGGCATGCCTGCCTGTGAGGCAAAGAGCAATGAGAGGGAGTCAGTGACTGAAAAGGTAGAATGAATTGTCCCTCTTGGGGGACTGGTCTTTAGACACATAGCCCTAGTTTGACCTAATCCTTTATGCCCTGAACTTTTATATATTTCTATGCCATGTTTTATGAGGCTCCCTCACATAGATATACAGATCTTCAGTCTTCTGGAGTAATAATGATAATTGTTTACACTAATTTAGCACATATAATGTACTTGGCTTATTCTAAACACTTTATGTATATTAACTCATTTTATTGGCACTACAGTCTTAGAGAGTAGGTCTGTTGTTCTTATTATCTTGTTTTGCATGTGAAGAAACTGAGGCACAATAAGGGGAGTAAGTCACTCAAAATCACCCAGCTAATCTGTGTATTGGGGCCAGGATTTGAAAGTAAGCAGTCTGGCTCCTGTCTGCTTTTAACCACAAATAACACTTCAGCAAGTTAGAAATGACAGACTTGTGTCCAGCAAAGAGAACCCAGAGGCCCTGATAGAGCATTATGGTTACATTTAAGGAGTGAAATGTTGATTGCAGAGCTCTTTTGGGAACCACAAGAATCTTTCTCTGTTTCCCGAGAGCAGCATGTTATATAGGGGCTGCCCAGTGTGCGTGTGACCACATAGTGCTTCTCTGGGACATGGCAACACTCCCTGTTTGGCCTTCACTGCCATGCAGCGTGTATACATGAACCTCTTTCAATGCAGGAAAAGTTGAAGGACAGACAGACTTGACAGAGAGAATTTCTGTCTATGACATACGGCAGGAAAAGGTAAGTGCCAGAGAAAGGGGCATCATGCTGTACAAGTGAGCAAGAGCTATTAATCCCATCATGGCTTCCATGGCTTCTGTTTTTTAAACAAAGATCAATGTTTTGCAAAAAATAATTTATTGTGCTTCTCAATCAATTAAAAATACATGGTTAATATATGAAATAAGTACCTGTACTACCAAGCTCATATATTATAAAATATATATAATGGTATCCACATCTTGGCTTCAATATACTATTCTCCATTGAAAGAAACCAAGACTCCTTAGAGAAATGGCTGATTACAGGGCTGGGGAAAGCACAGGTGAGCTTGGAACACTTTGTGCTGGGAAGCCAAAAAAGTCCTTAAAAAAAGATGCAGACATGTCAAAAAAACACAAAAGACGTGTCAAAGATCCTTCAAATGGCCATATCTGGGATAATTGCAGCAACAAATTAATGATGGTAATGAATCATAAATTAAGGAAAAAATCGTCCATGAGTTCATACTGATAAAAATAACTGAATAAAACTATTCAATAATTGAATAATGGAGGAGAAGGGGAAGCTCTTCCTTGCAGTAGAATGCCAACTAAAAAATTTAGAACGTATGATGGAAATAGAAAAATCACCCTTTAGCCAACACCACAGTACTAGTTCAGACATCAGTGAAGAGTACTAAAATCAAGTAGGCAAAATTGTAATGAGAAACAAGATATTTGAATAGCTTCAAAGTGTCTCTCTCAAAAATACTCATTGGGGATATAAATATAAACACACACACACACACACAAACACAAACACATACACCTAATATATACTAAAGGAAAAGGTACAAACTAGGAGAAACCTGGTAAGCATCACCTTAACCAAGAGAGTAAAGCATCATCAGGAATGGGAAAATGTGACAGTATGTACCCCCTGCTATATTACACAGCATCATTTCTGTGGTACTCTTGCCAAAAATGCCTAACCTGAATTTAATCACTAATGGACAAACTCCAGTCATGGGACATTCTGAAAAATAACTGGCTAATAGTCTTCTAAAGTGTCAAAATTACAAAAGACAGAGTTGAGGAACTGATGCAGCTTAAAGGAGACCAAAGACACATTACAATGAACAGCAACATGTAAATTTTGAGTTGATTTGGACCAGAAAAGAATATTAGTGGGGCAGTTAGAGAAATATGAATATGATCCATAGATTAAACAGTATTATTGTATCAATGTTAATTTCCAGATTTTGATACTTACACAATGGTTATATAGAGCTTCCCTGGTGGCTCAGATGGTAAAGAATCTGCCTGCAATGCAGAAGACCTGGATTCAATCCCTGGGTTGGGAAGAGCTCCCTGAGAAGGAAATAGCAACCCACTCCAGTATTCTTGCCTGGGAAATCCCATGGACACAGAAGCCTCTTGGGCTACAGTCCATGAGATCACAAAGAGGCAGGCATGACTAAGTTATTAACACAGCGGTTATATAAAATGCTAACACTTAAAGACAGTTAGAACTGGACATGGAACAACAGACTGGTTCCAAATAGGAAAAGGGGTACGTCAAGGCTGTATATTGTCATCCTGCTTATTTAACTTCTGTACAGAGTACATCATGAGAAATGCTGGGCTAGATGAAGCACAAGCTGGAGTCAAGATTTCTGGGAGAAATATCAATAACCTCGGATATGCAGATGATACCACCCTTATGGCAGAAAGCAAAGAAGAACTAAAGAGCCTCTTGATAAAAGTGAAAGAGGAGAGTGAAAAAGTTGGCTTAAAGCTCAACATTCAGAAAACTAAGATCATGGCATCGGGTCCCATCGCTTCATGGCAAATAGATGGGGAAACAGTGGTAACAGTGGCTAACTTTATTTTTTTGGGCTCCAAAATCACTGCAGATGGTGACTGCAGCCATGAAATTAAAAGACGCTTGCTCCTTCAAAGAATACTTATGACCAACCTGCTGCTGCTGCTAAGTCACTTCAGTCGTATCCGACTCTGTGTGATCCCATAGACGGCAGCCCACTAGGCTCCCCCGTCCCTGGGATTCTCCAGGAAAGAACAACCGAGTGGGTTGCCATTTCCTTCTCCAATGCAGGAAAGTGAAAAGTGAAAGTGAAGTCACTCAGTTGTGTCCGACTCTTAGCGACCCCCTGGACTGCAGCCTGCCAGGATCCTCCGTCCATGGGATTTTCCAGGCACCACCACTGGAGTGGGGTGCCATTGCCTTCTCCGACCTAGACAGCATATTAAAAAGCAGAGACATTACTTTGCCAATAAAGGTCAGTCTAGTCAAGGCTATGGTTTTCCCAGTAGTCATGTATGGATGTGAGAGTTGGACTATAAAGAAAGCTGAGCGCTGAAGACTTGATGCTTTTGAACTGTGGTGTTAAAGACTCTTGAGAGTCCAACCAGTCCATCCTAAAGGAGATCAGTCCCGAGTGTTCATTGGAAGGACTGACGTTGAAGCTGAAACTCCATTACTTTGGCCACCTGATGCGAAGAGCTGACTCATTGAAAAAGACCCTGATGCTGGGAAAGATTGAGGGCAGGAGGAGAAGGGGATGACAGAGGAGGAGAAGGGGATGACAGAGGATGAGATGGTTGGATGGCATCACCGACTCGATGGACATGAGTTTGGGTAAACTCCAGGAGTTGGTGATGGACAGGGAGGCCTAGCATGCTACAGTCCATGGGGTTACACAGAGTTGGACAGAACTGAGCAACTGAACTGAAACTGAAAACACTTAAGGAATCTGAGTATGGGGTAGATAGGAATCTTCTATATATTTTTACTGCTTTTTAATGTCTGAAATTAAACCAGTGGATAGCTTAAAAACAGAAAAAATAAAATATACACAATAAATAGAAACTTTAAAAATAATGATATATAAAATAAATGGAAATTATGTTTTCTTTTCATCTTACAATTGGTTATCTGGCACAGCCTGCTTTGGAGGCCACCAAGGGAAGGAGTCTGGCATGGCTCGTTTAGGAAGTGGTGGGTGGGTCTCTGGTGCTGGCATATTTCTGGAGGGATGTGATGAGAAATGGGTTGGCTTCTCATCATGGAATCTGGGTAGGAAAATTGGCACTGAATGTGTATTTCTAACCTCCCAGCACTGTGCCTGGACTTGACAGCCACAGTATCATAATTAATATTGACAACTCAATACCACTGGCATTTTTATCTCACTTCTGTGTATGTGTGTGGGTATTGTTTTAATCTCGAGCTTTATCAAAGTAACACACACAGAATGTTTAAAGAGTCGATGCCAAAAGGCTCGTAAACAAAGCAGCATTCTTTCAACTGTGCCTGCACCCCAGAGGAGAAAACCACGTCCAGCATATATGTAGCTGTTTATTCTGATATTAATCTCTATGTTTCTCAACAATATCTACACAGTATTCTCTTGGCCCAGCTTTTTAAAGACATTATCCACTGACTTCTTGTGGAGGTGAGCTCCTACCATACACCTGTCTATCCTATCTTCCCAATATATTCACATCTCAGTTTAGGGTTCACGTCATGGATTCTGTGTTCATTTCAATGCCTGATGCTTAATGTCCACTGCTGAGCAGAGTAGTTTACAATGATTACATTTCCTGTCTTCTATACCTTTTCATTTTCCTTTAGTTGACAATTACTTCATTATACTTCCCATAGTTTGTGCAAGTATCATGGCAACCCACTCCAGTATTCTTGCCTGGAGAATTTCGTAGACAGAGGAGCCTGGTGGGCTATGGTCCATGGGATTGCAAAGAGTTAGACATCACTGAGCAACTAACACTTTCTCTAAAGATACAGCTTTCTGTTTTGGTTAAGTCTGTGGGAAATTCAGTTTCCCGTTTTTCCTGGCAACATCCCATCTAAGGCCCCCATCCTTCCACTACAGCCTGCGCTCGTGCGCTCTGTGCCTGCCGCACATCACCTTTAGCTATGTTTCATATGTTTCATCCTGAAAATTCCCTTTTTCTCTTGAATGAGTTGGATCCACGGCTTCCTCTTCGTTGCTCTCTTTCTCCTCTTTTTTTTTTTTTTTTTAATGGTGGAGCCCATTTTCCAGTAGCTTTTGAGGAATTATATTTGGGAGATAACAAAGTCAAAAAGCTATTTTTTTCCTCACTCCTGGTTGACAGTTTGCCTTCCATTTTTTTTGCTTAGAACTTTGAAACCTTGTTGCATGATGTTTTGGATCTCAATTTTGCTGTTGAGAACCCCTGCTGCTGCTGCTAAGTCGCTTCAGTCGTGTCCAACTCTGTGCGACCCCATAGACAGCAGCCCAACAGGCGCCTCCATCCCTGGGATTCTCCAGGCAAGAGTACTGGAGTGAGAACCCCTAGACAATCCTTATTCTCAATCCTTTCTGTGTACATGCTATGAATGCTATGGACTATTTTAGGATGCTTTTCCTTATCTTTTCACTTGTGAAATTTCATTATAACATTACTTTGTGTGGGACTTGATCTATTTATTATCCTGGGTACTTGGTGGGCACTATTGATCTAGAAATTCATGTTCTTTAAATTTGGAAGTTTTCTTTTTTTTTTTCCTTTTGATAACTACCTTACTTCCGTTTAGGGATTCCCTGGTGGCTCAGACGGTAAAGAGTCTGCCTGCAAGGAGGGAGACCCGAGTTTGATTCCTGAGTCGGGAAGATCCCCTGGAGAAGGAAAGGGCAACCCACTCCAGTATTCTTGCCTGGAAAACTCCATGGCCAGAGAAGCCTTGCGGCCTACAGTCCATGGGGTAGCAAAGAGTCAGACATGACTGAGCAACTTCACTTTCACTTTCTCTTCCATTTTATCTATTTTCTCTCTAAAGATCTTTTAGTTAAATAAATGTTGGACTTCCTGGATATAATAATAATAATATTATTATTATTATTTGGCTACATAGCTTGTGGGATCTTACTTCCCCAATCAGGGATTGAACCTGGGCCCTCTGCAGTGAAAGCCCAGAATCCTAACCACTGGACCACCAGGGAATTCCCAAGAATCTTAATTTTCTTATCTTTTCACTTCTATTATCCATTTTTTCCCCTACTGTCTGGAGTATTTCCTCAAATTTAATGTCCACATCTTTACCTAAGATGTTTCCTACTTCTGTTGTTTTTGTTCTCTTTGATCCTGTTCTTGTTTAATTGATATAATACCTTCTCTTGTCTCACCAAGTATATTAATTATAGTTTCTTTGAACATTTATATATCTCTCTGCATTACTCTGTTTTCTTTTCTTCTATTTACTTGAGCTCTTTTTTTTTTTTTTTTCTCCTTCACATCAGCAGCTTTCTTTGAATGTCAGGTGATTCTTGGACTTCTGTTCACATTTAAGAATAAAGCACTAAAATTGTGTGTGGATAGCATTTGTCACTGTGGGAGCAATTAAGGCACCTGCCACTTTTTCCCAATGGGATTTTCTTCCACAAAAATGTCAAGATCTTTAAGATATTTTTTCTGGGGTAGTTAATTTTCTCCAGAGTAATATTCCATTATTTTCTGTTTGGGAAAGTGTATCTTGGTTGTTAGCGACCTGGAGGTAAATGAGAAGAGAGGTCTAGGAATCTCATAATTTATAATTTTTTTTCAGCTTGGCTTCACCTTCCTCTGTGTCTGGTACCCCTCAGACTACAGCATCTCAACTCAGTTTCTTGATGTAATGTATCTCTTGCCTCCTTCATTGGAGGGGAAAGGCAGGACCCTGCCTCCAGACCTGGGGACCTAGAGCTCTAATGGTTCTATACGGTTTTTTGAACAACTGCCTTGTTTCTAGTTCACACCTAACTTTCATCTTCAGTGGCATTTGTGCCTCTAATGCTTTAACCATTCTGAGGTTTTCTGAGGTTGCACCATACAAATTAACTTGCTTCTTACCTATAGGTACACTTTGAATAAATATTTCCTCAGTTTTACTAAGTCATTTACAATTCCTCCATCCCTATTCCATTTTCATAAATATTGGTCCAGGTTTCCAGTTGTCTGCTACTTTCATCATAAAGAAAATTTTTGCTCCTTGTATGTTATTTCAGTTCAGTTCAGTAGTTCAGTTGTGTCCGACTCTTTGCAAACCTATGGACTGCAGCAAGCCAGGCCTCCCTGTCCATCACCAGCTCCTGGAGTTTACTCAAACTCATGTCCATTGAATCAGTGATGCTATCCAACCATGTCATCCTCTGTCAACCCCTTCTCTACCCACCTTCAATCTTTCCCAGCATCAGGGTCTTTTCCAGTGCATCGGTTCTTCCCATCAGGTGGTCAAAGTATCAGAGTTTCAGCTTCAGCATCAGTCCTTCTAATGAACATTCAGGACTGATTTCCTTTAGGATTGACTGGTTTATCTCCTTGCAGTCCAAGGGACTCTCAAGAGTCTTCTCCAACACCACAGTTCAAAAGCATCAATTCTTTAGCACTCAGCTTTCTTTATACTGCAACTCTCAAATCCATACACGACTACTGAAAAAACTATAGCTTTGACTAGACGGACCTTTGTTGATAAAATAATGTCTCTGCTTTTAAATGTGCTGTGTAGGTTGGTCATAGCTTTTCTTTGAAGGAGCAAGCGTCTTTAATTTCATGGCTGCAGTCACCATCTGCAGTGATTTTGGAGCCCCCCAAATTAAGTCTTTCACTGATTCCATTGTTTCCCCATCTATTTGCCATGAAGTGATGGAACCGGATGCCATGATCTTAGTTTTCTGAATGCTGAGCTTTAAGCCAACTTTTTCACTCTCCTCTTTCACTTTCATCAAGGGGTTCTTTAGTTTTTCCTTGCTTACTGCCATAAGGGTGGTGTCATCTGCATATCTGACATTATTGATTTTTCTCCCAGAAATCTTGATTTCAGCTTATGCTTCATCCAGCCCGGCATTTCTCATGATGTCCTCTGCATATATGTTAAATTAGCAGGGTAACAGTATATAGCCTTGAGGTACTCCTTTCCCAATTTGGAACCAGCCTAATGTTCTATGCCTGGTTCTAACTGTAGCTTCCTGACCTGCATTCGGATCTCTCAGGAAGCAGGTCAGATGGTCTGGTATTCCCATCTCTTGAAGAATTTTCCACAGTTTGTTGTGATCCACACAGTCAAAGGCTTTGGCATAGTCAATAAAGCAGAAGTAGATGTTTTTCTGGAATTCTCTGGCTTTTTTGATGATCCAACAGATGTTGGCAATTTGATCTCTGATTCCTCTGCCTTTTCTAAATCTAGCTGGAACATCTGGAAGTTCACAGTTAATGTACTGTTGAAGCCTGGCTTGGAGAATTTTGAGCATTACTTTGCTAACGTACGAGATGAGTGCAACTGTGTGGTAGTCTGAACATTCTTTGGCATTGCCCTTCTTTGGTATTGGAATGAAAACTGACCTTTTCTAGTCCTGTGGCCACTGCTGTTTTCCAGATTTTCTGGCATATTGAGTCAGCACTTTCACAGCATCATCTTTACGATTTGAAATAGCTCAACTGGAATTCCATCTCCTCCACTAGCTTTGTTCATAGTGTTGCTTCTTAAGGCCCACTTGACTTTGTACTCCAGCAGGTTTGGCTCTAGGCAAGTGATCACACCATTGTGATTATCTGGGTCATGAAGATCTTTTTTGTACAGTTCTTGTGTGTATTCTTGCCACCTCTTCTTAATATCTTCTGCTTCTGTTAGGTCCATACCATTTCTGTCCTTTATTGTGCCCATCTTTGCATGAAATGTTCCCTTGGTATCTCTAATTTTCTTGAAGAGATCTCTAGTCTTTCCCATTCTATTGTTTTCCTCTGTTTCTTTGGACTGATCACTGAGGAAGGCATTCTTATCTTTCCTTGCTGATCTTTGGATCTCTGCATTCAAATGGGTACATCTTTCCTTTTCTCCTTTGCCTTTTGCTTCTCTTCCTTTCTCAGTTATTTGTAAGGCCTCCTCAGACAACCATTTTGCCTTTTGACTTCTTTTTCTTGGGGATGGTCTTGATCACTGCCTCCTGTACAATGTCATGAACCTTCGTCCATAGTTCTTTAGGCACTCTGTCTATCAGATCTAATCCCTTGAATCTGTTTGTCATTTCCACTGTATAATCATAAAGGATTTGATTTAGGTCATACCTGAATGGTCTAGTGGTTTTCCCTACTTTCTTCAATTTAAGTTTCAATTTGGCAATAAAGAGTTCATGATCTGAGCCACAGTCAGCCCCTGGTCTTGTTTTTGCTGACTGTATGGAGCCTCTCCATCTTTGGCTGCAAAGAATATAATCAATCTGATTTTGGTATTGACTATCTGGTGATGTCCATGTGTAGAGTCTTCTCTTGTGTTGTTGGAAGACCACTTGTTGTGTTTGTTGTGACCAGTACAGTCTCTTGGCAAAACTTTGTTAGCCTTTGCTCTGCTTCATTTTGTACTCCAAGGCCAAATTTACCTGTTACTTCCTACTTTTGCATTCCAGTCCCCTATAATGAAGAGGACATCTTTTTTGGGTATTAGTGCTATTTATTGGGTGGTTTTTTGCAAAGAGGCTTTTTTTTTTTTTTTTTGTAAAGAGGGCAGAAATATTACTTGGTCTTCCTAAATCAAGAGGTTTCCTCACAGTTTTCCAGGTGAGGAAACCGAGACTCAGAGATCAGATGGCTTTCACTTCCTCATCCACTCCCTATTTCACCCAAACTGATCTTTGTCAAAGTTATTGGTGATCTCCACACTATAGACACCAATGAACAATTTTCAGTTCTCACCTTACTTGACCTATCAGTAGCATCTGATACAGTTGATTACTTCCTCCCTCTTGATGTATTTTCTTTACCTTCTCCTTGAGCAGCACACTCTTCTCCCCATGCCCACAACTTCCTAATACTGGAATCTCCAGGTCTTAGTCCTTTGTCCTTTCTTTCTATATTCTTTTTCATATTTTTAAAATCTTTCTATTTTTACTCCCTGTGTGATTTTATCAATTCTCAAAGCTTTAATACCATTTACATGCAGACAACCTCCAAATCTGCATCTCCATGCCAAGGCTATCTCCTGAGTTTCAGATTCAGTGTCCAACAGCCTACTCAACATCTTCACTTGGATGTCTCATGAACATCTCAACCTCAAGATGACTAAGCCCAGACTCCTGATCTTCCCCAACAAGTCTCCATCACCTGTGGTATTCCCCATATCAGTTGATGGCAACTCCATTCTTCTGCTTACTCAGGTCAAAAACCTTGGCATCATTCTTCACTCCTTTCTTTCTGTTACACCCATATCTAGTTCACCAGGAACTTCTGACTCTACATTCAATACTTCTTAAAATTAGACCACTTTACACTTCCACAGTGAGCACCTTCTTCTGAGCCACCATCGTCTCTCACCTGTGTGCCTGTGTGCTTAGGTGCTTAGTTGCATCTCTTGGCGACCTCATGGACTGTAGCCCACCAGACTCCTCTGTCCATGGGATTTTCTAGACAAAAATCCTGGAGTGGGTTGCCATTTCCTACTCCAAAGAATCTTCCCTACCCAGGGATCAAACCTATGTCTCCTGCCCTGGATCTCCTGCACTGGCAGATGGATTCTTTACCACTATGCCATGGGAAGCCCCATCTCTCTTCTAGATTGTTAAAATTATTTCTGAACATATCTCCTTGCTCCTACATTGCTCCTGTATAACTTATTTTAATTCCAGGCCAAAGAGATTCTTTAGAAACGTAAGTCAAATCACATCACTTCTTTGTCCAAACTTCAGTGAGTTCCCAAAGATCTGGGCCCTGTAATCTCTCTAAACTCAACTTTTCCTGTACTCCTTCCTCACTCTGAAGCCACATTGGTATGCTTGATGTTCCCCAAACACAGTGGGCTTCTCCTATCTTAGTGTCTCTGTACTCTTTCTCTAGCCAGAAACACTGTCCTTACCTACCTTCCAATTACTCATGTTACTCCTTCAAGTCTCTTCTCAGTGACTCCTGACTCCAAACATCCCCATTCATGCTACCCTGTTCTACTTTTTCTTTATTCCATAACACTTAGCACTTTCTAATATTATATATGGGGTTCCCTGGTGGCTCAGATGGTAAAGAATCTGCCTGCAATGCAGGAGACCCAGCTTCAAACCCTGGTTTGGGAAGATCCCCTGGAGAAGGAAATGGCAACCCACTTCAGTATTCTTACCTGGAGGATTCCATGGATAGAGGAGCCTGGCTGGCTAAAGTCCAGGGGGTAGCAGAGTTGGACACAACTGAGCAACTAACACATACACACACACACATACACACACATACACACAATAGTCTATGTAAGTTCATTTTTATTGTTTTCCAGTTTATTTCCTGTCTCTCCTGCTAGAATGAATGTGTCCCTCAAGGATGGCTATCTTTGTCTATTTTTTTGTCTTGTCTGTCCCATGCATCAAGGACAATGTCCAGTGCAGCAAGCACTCAAAAATATTAGCTGAATATGAATAAAGGAATGAGACATGTTTTAGACCTGAGTATTTTTTTTTATTGTATCAAGCTCTTCTCTGGGCCATCCTGAATATGGCACAATGACATTAAAATGTATTCTGTAGGTGTTCTGAGGAAGGAGTTTGCAAGATTGACACTGTGCCTGAGAAGGGAGTAGGAGAAATGGATGGGAGAAATAAAATTTCATCCTTTTTCCTTCCCAGTTTTTCTTTTCGTTCCCCATGTCTCCATTTTTTGCTTCCTGTTAAGTTTTGTGTGAATTCTCATGTCATTTTGTCTTTTTCTTCTTGTTTTACTAGATAAAAACACTCATTTCTAGGGATAATTAGGTTCATTCTATCACCAAACATACTTCTAGTTTTCATGTTAGTGATACATTTTCCTTTTTTTGTCCAAGTGAAAGAGAATATTGATAATTCTAAACTTTCCTTTCCTTTCTATTGTTTCCCTGTACCCACACAGTCTTATCTACTGGCCCTTAAAAAAAAAACAACAAAAATGAATTTTATTGTATAAGTAAATTCTGAGTTGACTCTACTAGGATTTTAGAAAATTGTCTAAAGGGATCTCAGTTAGTTATTAGTATGGTAAAATTGGTTTCACTGAAGTTAGTCACACTGGTCATCTTTCAGAATTAAAAAAAAATAAAATCTAATATAAAAATTTCCAGTTTATTGTGATCCACACAGTCAAAGGCTTTGGCATAGTCAATAAAGCAGAAATAGATGTTTTTTTTGGACTCTCTTGCTTTTTCCATGATCCAGTGGATGTTGGCAATTTGATCTCTGGTTCCTCTGCCTTTTCTAAAACCAGCTTGAACATCAGGAAGTTCATGGTTCACGTATTGCTGAAGCCTGGCTTGGGGAATTTTGAGCATGACTTTACTAGCGTGTGAGATGAGTGCAATTGTGCGGTAGTTTGAGCATTCTTTGGCATTGCCTTTCTTTGGGATTGGAATGAAAACTGACCTTTTCCAGTCCTGTGGCCACTGCTGAGTTTTCCAAATTTGCTGGCATATTGAGTGCAGCACTTTCACAGCATCATCTTTCAGGATTTGGAATAGCTCAACTGGAATTCCATCACCTCCACTAGCTTTGTTCGTAGTGATGCTTTCTAAGGCCCACTTGACCTCACATTCCAGGATGTCTGGCTCTAGGTCAGTGATCACACCATCGTGATTATCTGGATCATGAAGATCGTTTTTGTACAGTTCTTCTGTGTATTCTTGCCACCTCTTCTTAATATCTTCTGCTTCTGTTAGGTCCATACCATTTCTGTCCTTTATCGAGCCCATCTTGGCATGAAATGTTCCCTTGGTATCTCTAATTTTCTTGAGGAGATCTCTAGTCTTTCCCATTCTGTTGTTTTCCTCTATTTCTTTGCATTGATCGCTGAGGAAGGCTTTCTTATCTCTTCTTGCTATTCTTTGGAACTCTGCATTCAGATGCTTATATCTTTCCTTTTCTCCTTTGCTTTTCACTTCTCTTCTTTTCACAGCTATTTGTAAGGCCTCCCCAGACAGCCATTTTGCTTTTTTGCATTTCTTTTCTATGGGGATGGTCTTGATCCCTGTCTCCTGTACAATGTCACGCACCTCATTCCATAGTTCATCAGGCGCTCTATCTATCAGATCCAGGCTCTTAAATCTATTTCTCACTTCCACTGTATAATCATAAGGGATTTGATTTAGGTCATACCTGAATGGTCTAGTGGTTTTCCCTACTTTCTTCAATTTAAGTCTGAATTTGGTAATAAGGAGTTCATGATCTGAGCCACAGTCAGCTCCTGGTCTTGTTTTTGCTGACTGTATAGAGCTTCTCCATCTTTGGCTGCAAAGAATATAATCAATCTGATTTCAGTGTTGACCATCTGGTGATGTCCATGTGTAGAGTCTTCTCTTGTGCTGTTGGAAGAGGGTGTTTGCTATGACCAGTGCATTCTCTTGGCAAAACTCTATTAGCCTTTGCCCTGCTTCATTCCATATTCCAAGGCCAAATTGCCTGTTACTCAAGGTGTTTCTTGACTTCCTACTTTTGCATTCCAGTCCCCTATGATGAAAAGGACATCTTTTTTGGGTGTTAGTTCTAAAAGGTCTTGTAGGTCTTCATAGAACTGTTCAACTTCAGCTTCTTCAGCGTTACTGGTTGGGGCATAGACTTGGATTTCTGTGATATTGAATGGTTTGCCTTGGAAACGAACAGAGATCATTCTGTCGTTTTTGTGATTGCATCCAAGTACTGCATTTCGGACTCTTTTGTTGACCATGATGGCCACTCCATTTTTTCTGAGGGATTCCTGCCTGCAGTAGTAGCTATAATGTTCATCTGAGTTAAATTCACCCATTCCAGTCCATTTCAGTTCTCTGATTCCTAGAATGTCCACATTCACTCTTGCCATCTCTTGTTTGACCACTTCCAATTTGCCTTGATTCATGGACCTGACATTCCAGGTTCCTATGCAATATTGCTCTTTACAGCATCAGACCTTGCTTCTATCACCAGTCACATCCACAGCTGGGTATTCTTTTTGCTTTGGCTCCAAGCAAAAGAGTTCCAGAAAAACATCTATTTCTGCTTTATTGACTATGCCAAAGCCTTTGACTGTGTGGATCTCAAGAAACTGTGGAAAATTCTGAAAGAGATGGGAATACCAGACCACCTGACCTGCCTATTGAGAAATCTGTATTCAGGTCAGGAAGCAATAGTTAGAACTGGACATGGAACAACAGACTGGTTCCAAATAGGAAAAGGAGTACGTCAAGGCTGTATATTGTCATCCTACTTTTTTAACTTATATGCAGAGTACATCATGAGAAACACTGGACTGGAAGAAGCACAAGCTGGAATCAAGATTGCTGGGAGAAATATTAATAACCTCAGATATGCAGATGACACCACCCTTATGGAAGAAAGTGAAGAGGAACTAAAAAGCGTCTTGATGAAAGTGAAAGAGGAGAGTGAAAATGTTGGCTTAAAGCTCAACATTCAGAAAACAAAGATCATGGCATCTGGTCCCATCATTTCATGGGAAATAGATGGGGAAACGGTGGAAACAGTGTCAGACTTTATTTTTTTGGGCTCCAAAATCACTGCAGATGGTGACTGCAGCCATGAAATTAAAAGATTCTTACTCCTTGGAACGAAAGTTATGACCAACCTAGATAGCATATTCAAAAGCAGAGACATTACTTTGCCAACAAAGGTCAGTCTAGTCAAGGCTATGGTTTTTCCTGTGGTCATGTATGGATGTGAGAGTTGGACTGTGAAGAAGGCTGAGCACTGAAGAATTGATGTTTTTGAACTGTGGAGTTGGAGAAGACTCTTGAGAGTCCCTTGGACTGCAAGGAAATCCAACCAGTCCATTCTGAAGGAGATCAGCCCTGGGTGTTCTTTGGAGGGGATGATGCTGAAGCTGAAACTCCAGTACTTTGGCCACCTCATGCGAAGAATTGACTCATTGGAAAAGACTCTGATGCTGGGAGGGATTGGGGGCAGGAAGAGAAGGGGACGACAGAGGATGAGATGGCTGGATGGCATCAGTGACTCGATGAACGTGAGTCTGAGTGAACTCCGGGAGTTGGTGATGCACAGGGAGACCTGGCGTGCTGTGATTCATGGGGTCACGAAGAGTCGGACATCACTGAACGACTGAACTGAACTGAATATAAAAATGGATGGATCAAGTTCAAACTGCAGAAGCTGAGGTTTTGTGGGCTTATAATCTTTTTTAGTATTTGAATACTGACAAACACTCCCCAAAATAGTGACACTTTCAAAAGTCCTCAGATGCCTGGGCAGTGTTCATGAGGTACAAGGATATCTGTGTTCAATGTACACATTTTAAACAAGTGGTCAAGGGCCTTATTTTATAATTTGTGGGGACTTAAATCTTTAGCACAGAAGATTTTCCTGAATTTCCAATTATATTGGACATGATATTTTCTGATAAAGCAAACAAATTTGTTTTCTGAAACTAATAGAATAAGTTAATTTTTTAATGTGTAATTTAAGTCATATCAATTTAAAATTAGGTATTTAAACATATATAACTAGTATGTAGAATGAGCATGACTCGTGATAAGTAATTATGACTCTGTTTTATTCTTTAATCTCCCACTGCCCCTTTACATTCAGTGGGAACAATGAAACCTTGACCCTGATGAAAACTCAGGCTGTCTCACAGTTTTTCTGCCTACTCTTGGGTAATGAACAGTCCTGACATCCTTTTAGATCATAAACACAGCCTTTGCAGATATCAATCAAAACTACAAACTCAAATCCTTTCCCTGTCCCAACTGGGACCTGCTTAGACCAACGCCTGCAGCAGAGGGTAATGAGAGGCGGCATGGCTGGCTTCGCTATTTCTCTACTTTCTGCCTCTCCCGTGAACCCTTCTCCTACTGGCTCTGGGTGTCCAGCTCCAGCCCCCACTATCCTCCTGGAGGACAGACCCAAGATGACCCCACACAGGAAATATTCAAAGTTGCCCTCCTGGACACCTCCAGGGAGGGTACACTCTCCGGCTGTACCATAAAGTAGAGACTCAGCCCGCTTCTCCATCTCTAGATTTGCCAGGCATGAGTCAGCTCCCAAGCCTCTTTTCTCCCTGACCATGATGGTCACGCTCTCCAGCCCCAACTAGGTATCACAGTGTAGTTTTTCCAGCTATACCCTTCTCACTAGATCCTCTCTTTCAACCTTTATTTTCCTGAAGCAAGTTGAGGGGAGAGGCACAGAACTCGGAGTGAGGGAAAATTTCCTCTTTGTGGCAGGATGCCTCAGTCGTGTCTGACTCTTTGTGAACCTTTGGACTGTAGCCTGCCAGGCTCCTCTGTCCATGGGATTTCCCAGGCAAGAATACTCTAGTGGGTTGCCATTTTCCTCCTCCAGGCGATCTTCCTGACCAAGGGATCAAACCTGCATCTCCTGTGTCTCCTGCAATGCAGGCAGATTCTTTACCAGCTGGGTCATCAGGGAAGCCCATAAATGGGGAAGGGTAATTGTAATAACTTTCTACTGTTAATAACTGCTGCAGGCAGAGATCGGCAGTGGATGCCAACTTCAGGTGGTGAGGAACCAGGCTATTCACACAGTCTCAAAGAATCACACCCCAACTTATTTATTCATTACCAAGTCTTAAAAGTACCATCATGGTGGAGAAAACTGAGACATCATCTTAACCAAGTGATCAACTTTAACATGGCCAATAATGGAAAGTGACCCTCCAAGTCCCCCTGAGAAACACACTGAGATGGACCCAACATGATCTGTGTAATCTTCTTGCCAAAGATGCTTGATCTTAATCTAATCATGGTAAAACAATCAGACAAATCCAGACTGAAGAGACATTCTCGAAAACAACTGGCTTACATTTTTCTTAAAAAGGTCATTGTCATCAAAGAGAAAACAAGGTGGAGGAAACATTTTAGACGAAAAAAGATTAAAAAGCCATGACAACTTAATGTAATGTGGGATTCTTAATCAAATCACAGCCTCACCTCCCTCTCAAACAACAACAACAAAATCCTTAAAGGAAAGTTTAGGAAATTTGAGTATGGTTTGTATAGGTAACAGCAGTGTACTAGTGTTAACGTTCTTGAGTGTGATGAGTGCATGATGCTTGTGTGGAAGAATGCCAAGTCTCAGGAGAGAGAAGAAAGTATTTATGGGTGGAAGGTCATACTGCAAGAGCACAGAGAGAGCAAAATAGAGGCAAAATATAGCACAGTTAGTAAATCGAGGTGAAGACTTGGCTGTTTATTTTTTCAACCTTTCTGTAGGTTTCTAATTTCTTAAAACATCAGGGAAAGAAAAAGTTGTGGAGTCAGCTCTTGTCTTTTTCCTTTGCAAGTACAGAAATGGAGATTTGAATCTCTCTTTGAAATTTTGTTGTGTCTCCATGTCTGGTTGAAACTTCAGGTATGACATCTTACTACGTGTGTACACACACATGTAACAGTGATAATCTCAAAATATTTGTACAGATGTTACAAATTACAATTGATCAAACATTTCCACTTATATTATCATCACAACAAACTTGGAAATAGCTAGACAAGGTACTGTTTTTATTCTTCCCATTTTCCAAATGAAAAACTGAGCAACAGAAACTCTGAGCAGCTCAAGCAAGTTCACACACCTAAGACTAGTATCCTCATCCTCTGATTGCAGATCCCGTATGTTTTCGCTACACGTATTCAACACCCAGGAGGGCTTTAAAAAAAGCCATTGAGTCTCTCGTTACTTCATTTTTACGGAAAGTAAGAGAGAGACTTAAGGGGATTTGTTTATCCCCATTGTCTGAGAATTCCAGATGAGCAATGACACAGGAGCTCATTCAGCTCACTGAATCCGCATGCTAGTAAACCCTGATCAAGACTCTGTTTTGACAGGAAGCTTAAACCCACAGCCCCACCTATCTGGGCTGAAGAGTTGGACAATGCTAGCCTCAGAGTCCTATACCCATGTGACTGCAGATCAGCTCCAGCACCATGAGGAGCTTGTAGAGATGAATGCCCCTGAGACTGAGGCCACATCCCCTCAGAATGTGGAGGTGACTCTTGTCACAACTCCAGCAACTTTCAGGGAGATGACAGCTCACACAGAAGGAAGCTCACATGAGTCACAAACCCACAGCCCCAGCATACTAAGCAGTTCTCTTTCCACCTGACAGCTGGGGTGAGCAGAAGCTGTCTCCACTCTCTATTTTTTCTTAACTAAAAACAACTTAAGGGGGAAAACAAAAACCAAAAGATCACCCTTTCTGAGCTTGGTGGAGACCACATATTTGTGGTGAGGAGGTAGAATGGGCCTCCAGACACCTGGCCCACACTGTTTCTCCTTTGTGTCTTACTAATGAGAGCAGTTGTATCTGCCTTCACTGTCGACTGAAGATGTGAGGAAAGGGGGAAAAGGGAAAGAGAATAGAGGAAGTAGGTAAACTGCATAGAATATCACCAGGATCCTCCTTTGCAACAGGACTTTATTAAATGTGGTTGGGAGTATCTGGCTTCCCAAGAAAGCACAAGATAACACCCTTCAGTTCAGTTCGGTTCAGTCACTCAGTCGTGTCCGACTCTTTGCGACCCCATGAACGGCAGCACGCCAGGCCTCCCTGTCCATCACCGACTCCAGGAGTTCACTCAAACTCACGTCCATCGAGTCGGTGATGCTATCCAGCCATCTCATCCTCTGTTGTCCCCTTTTCCTCCTGCCCCCCAATCCCTCCCGGCATCAGAGTCTTTTCCAATGAGTCAACTCTTCGCATGAGGTGGCCAAAGTACTGGAGTTTCAGCTTTAGCATCATTCCTTCCAAAGAACACCCAGGGCTGATCTCCTTCAGAATGGACTGGTTGGATCTCCTTGCAGTCCAAGGGACTCTCAAGAGTCTTCTCCAACACCACAGTTCAAAAGCATCAATTCTTCAGTGCTCAGCTTTCTTCACATTCCAACTCTCACATCCATACATGGACTGGAATGGGTGAATTTAACTCAGATGACCATTGTATCTACTACTGTGGGCAGGAATCCCTCAGAAGAAATGGAGTAGCCATCATGGTCAACAAAAGAGTCTGAAATGCAGTACTTGGATGCAATCTCAAAAACGACAGAATGATCTCTGTTCATTTCCAAGGCAAACCATTCAGTATCACAGTAATCCAAGTCTATGCCCCAACCAGTAATGCTGAAGAAGCTGAAGTTGAATGGTTCTATGAAGACCTACAAGAACCTTTTAGAACTAACACCCAAAAAAGATGTCCTTTTCATTATAGGGGACTGGAATGCAAAAGTAGGAAGTCAAGAAACACCTGGAGTAACAGGCAAATTTGGCCTTGGAATATGGAATGAAGCAGGGCAAAGGCTAATAGAGTTTTGTCAAGAGAATGCACTGGTCATAGCAAACACCCTCTTCCAACAACACAAGAGAAGACTCTACACATGGACATCACCAGATGGTCAACACTGAAATTAGATTGATTATATTCTTTGCAGCCAAAGATGGAGAAGCTCTATAGAGTCAGCAAAAATAAGACCGGGAGCTGACTGTGGCTCCAATCATGAGTTCCTTATTGCCAAATTCAGACTTAAATTGAAGAAAGTAGGGAAAACCACTAGACCATTCAGGTATGACCTAAATCAAATCCCTTATGATTATACAGTGAAAGTGAGAAATAGATTTAAGGGCCTGGATCTGATAGATAGAGTGCCTGATGAACTATGGACGGAGGTTCATGACATTGTGCAGGAGACAGGGATCAAGACCATCCCCATGGGAAAAGATACACCCTTAAATGATTACAAATTATTATTGGGAATACAGTTTCCTTTAAAGCCAGCTTGTCACGTCTTTTCTGCAGCCTTGGCAATCTTAACTTCTCATTATCAGTATGTTCTATAACTCCTGCTCTCTCTATGGGATCTATTTGGAAAATGAAAACTTGTTAACCAGGGCTCTGCTCTTGATAGATGGATACCACAGTGATCCATGGTCCAAACTCTGGAAATTTTTCCAGTTGCCCTAGAAATTTGCTCTGCAAATCTGAGACATCATGCCAACAACTAAGGGTGGTGAACTCTATCATGTCTGTAATGTGCCTTTTCTGTGTTACTTAAGATTATTCAGTTCTGCTCAAGAAAGTAAGAAATGTAAAGAAGATAAATGATACTGGGTAGAGAAACAAGGAGCTTGTGAGACAGGCAGAATTAACATCATGTTTATAGTAAGACGAAGTGGATTAATAATCTCTGAGTCATGAGGGCCATGGACATAGGGGGCAATGTGTGTACTGAGCATTGAGGAAAGGATTATATTCACAATACATCCATTTGCCTATGGCATGAAACGGTCAAGATACACTAAATATACGTGAACCGTATGAGGACTTAAAAGTATTTTTTGGTATGATTTTTATTGTTAAATGTATTCTCAAATCAGTCACTCACTGGTGATCCCATTCTGGCCTCAAATATCCTCAAAAATGCAGAGTCCACAGCTGCACATCAAGCTAACTAGTGAGCTTCAGTTCATGGTCAGGCAGATTTGTGCTTGAGTCTTCCCAATAGAGCAAGTGTGATATTGACCCAGGCACCTTCTGTCTGCTAGTGCAGATATTCAAAAACTGTCAACTGAACAAATGAGTGGATCCTATTATTGAGTTTTTTTCTAGATACACTTTTGAAAATAAAACCACAGGCTCAAGATGACCTTTGGACTGAATAAATTAACCCTGGAAAATCTATAATTGAATAATTTTAAAGGGCCTGGAGGATCTCAGAACAAAATTTCAAGGAGAAAAAATGAGCTAGAAGAAGATTCCATTGCTAACCGTGTACCTTGTTTCTACATGGCCTCACCACAGACCCTGGTTGATGTTGCATCGTGGCCATCTTCATTGGATTTTCATCACATTGTAATTTTAGGGTCTTAGTCGTCTCCTATGCTCACCTCTGAGAGAGATCCAGAGAAAGGGGAGTTTTATATGTATGTGTGTTGTATGGGGCATTCTAGAAATGGGGCTTATGTTTCTTTCCCCTACTGTTGAGTGAGGTGCTGTATCCACGCTGTTAACTCCTTCAGAAATCACTGTATGTGTTACCTGCATTTTCAGATGAAGAGACTGAGCTTCAGTGAGGGTAGTAACTTGTCCTAGGTATACATAAGTAGCAAAGCCAGAATTTAATGCTGTGTCCATCTGATGTCCCCCAGATCATTTTACAGAAATATTGTCCTAATGAGAAGGAAGCTTACAATGGTAGAAACATGAGATTTTTCTAAAACAACAACAACAAAAAAAAAAACACAGGCAAACACCAGACACTGGAAGAACATTGCAACCATTTCTGAATGTTATTTCTTAGAATGACTGAAAATAATTTCTTTTTTAATGACATGACTTGGTATTCTGTAAAGGATAAAACATCAGATGAATATGTCTAAAGTAGCAGTAAAATGTTTGGTGAATTCACAGTTAAAATGGAAATAAAACTGATTTAGTAAACTTGGAACACTTTTTTTTTTTTAAATCATGGGCTTGGTAGGGTTTGGCTCATCTTCTTGGATAGGAAAATCATTTTATCCAAATTAATTTCTTGAAAATTCAGCTGCCCCAGCCTTTCAAGCCACGAGGTTATATTGATCTGATCAACACCAGAGGCCTCAGAGTATCCTGGCCAGGGTCATAAATGAAATGGGTTAGATAATTTTCATATCTGATATAGTAATCCTCAGGGGCAACTGAACTGCCCAAGATTCATCCCTCCATTCATTTCTGCTCATTTAGGCATCAAGCAGATTTCTGGAGAGAGATCTGGCATCTGGATGCTGCCGTTAAGGCAGATGAGGAGAAATGGAATGTAACAGCGTCCTGGGACTCTCTGCCAGCAATCTATCCTTAATATCACTCTGAAATATGCTGAACCAGATCAAGTACCAGAATATTCACAGATGTTAGGAAACCAAAATAGGTTTTCAAGCAGAAAAATGAAAATGTATCTATTTAACTTTAGTTTCATTCTGCTTCATTCATTCACTAAAATGACTTGTTCACTCATCCATCTAATTGTCCATCCATGCACCCATCCATACAACAAATATTTATTGAACACTTATTATGTGTCTGGTGTTCTGCTAGACTTGAACTAGAGTTTAAAGACCTGTGTGGTGAAATAGTAGCCACTAGCCACACGTGGTTATTGAGTACTTGAAATGTGGCTGGCCCAAATTAAGATGTGCTATAAGCGGGCATGGAACAATGGACTGATTCAAAATCCAGAAAGGAGTATTTCAAGGCTGTATATTGTCACCCTGCTTATTTAACTTAAATGCAGAACACATCATGTGAAATGCTGGGCTGGATGAAGCACAAGCTGGATTCAAGTTTGCCGGGAGAAATATCAATAACCTCAGATATGCAGATGATACCACTCTAATGGAAGAAAGCAAAGATGAATTAAAGAGCCTCTTGATGAAGGTGAGAGAGTAGAAAAGTTGGCTTAAAACTCAACATTCAAAAAACGAAGATCATGGCATCTGGTCCCATCACTTCATGGCAAACAGATGGGGAAAAAATGGAAACAGTGACAGACTTTATTTTCTTGGGCTCCAAAATCAGTGCAGATGGTGACTGCAGCCATGAAATTAAAAGATGTTTGCTCCTTGAAAGAAAAGCTATGACCAACCTAGACGGCGTATTCAAAAGCGGAGACATTTCTTTGCTGACAAAGGTCTGTCTAGTCAAAGCTATGGTTTTTCCAATAGTCATGTATGAATGTGAGAGTTGGACCATAAAGAAGGCTCAGCACTGAAGAATTGATGCTTTGAACTGTGGTGTTGGAGAAGATTCTTGAGAGTCCCTTGGACAGCAAGGAAATCAAACCAGTTAATCTTAAAGGAAATCAACCCTAAACATTCACTGGAAGGACTGATGCTGAAGCTCTAATACTTTGACCACCTGATGTGAAGAGCCAACTCATTGGAAAAGACCCTGATGCTGGGAAAGACTGAGGGCAGGAGGAGAAGGGGGTGACAGAGGATGAGATGGTTGGATGGAATCACTGACTCAGTGGACATGAGTTTGAGCAAACTCTAGGAGACAGTGGAGGATAGGGAAGCCTGGCATGCTGCAGTCCATGGGGCTTTGAAGAGTCAGGCATGACTTAGTGACTGAACAACAAAATAAATATGAAGTACATAACAGATTTCAAAGACTTATTATGAAAAAAAAGGAAAATATCCCCTCAAAAATTTTATATTGATTATATGTTAAAAAACTTTAATATATTGGCTTAAATTAAAATATATTTTATAATTAATCTCATCTGTTTCTTTTTACCTTTAAAATGTAAGTAATAGAAAATTGAAAGTACATATATGGCTTTCAAAATATGTCTATGGAACAGCAGTCTTATAGAATATTTGCAGAAGATTTCTTCCTGCTATTATGCTTTTGGGGGGACACATATAGGGTGTTTTTCAGGGAAGACAGTAAAATATAAAGGCAGAAGGTATGATCCATGGTGGTTAGATAATGCTTATAGGTCTGTATGTGTGTGCTCAGTTGCTCAGTCATGTCTGACTCTTCGAGACCCCATAGACGGTAGCCCACCAGACTCCTCTGTCTATGTAATTTTCCAGGCAAGAATCCTAGAGTGGGTTGCCATCTCCTACCTTAGGGGATCTTCCCAACCCAGGGATCAAACCCGCATCTCTTGTGTCTCCTTCATTGGCAGGCAAAATCTTTACCACTGTGCCACTTGAGAAGCCCCATTTCTAGGCTTGGTGAGGGGAGTTATTAAATTTTTGTTCTGAAAACTTTACTTTGGATGCTAAAAATCCAGGTCCAGTGTTCTGGAACTGAAAAAGTATAGACAATTTGGGGTGCTGAAATGTTTGCAGCTCTGGTATTTCCTGTGCTGTCATTGGATGGATGTCCTAGTTCCCTGAATAGCAATAGATTCCTGCTGGCACATGGGGACGGTAAAAAAGATGGTATTGAAAGAAGCAAATTCTTATGGGATAGATTGTTTGACATGATGATGTTATGGGAAATTTAGCAATGCTAACTTTGATCTTGTCCCTCTTTTTTGAAACAAGACATCTGGGTTGTTTTATGTCTACGTTGACCTACTAGCAGGAAGACAAATAAATAACTTGAACTGTAATTAGGTTGGGAATAACATCTAATGACTTAGGGAGTTTGTAAGATTAACTAGTTTTGGCAAAAAATTCTAAATAAATAAAAGTTAGAGGGCTCAATTCCAAGCATTTTTAAAAATAAAAATTTAATTAAAATGTAATTTAATTTAAAACATCATAATAGTCTCAGACCAATGAATTTAGTGGCTTTTCTTCTTTCAAAAAGCTATGTAAACTAAAATGGGTCCCTTCTTTTTTCTATTATTCACAAGTGGTACATGGTTTATAAGTTCCTTTCATGACCACAATCATGCTCAGTCACCTCATCCCTAGAGCAATAGGAAGAGTATGGATGAGTAGTCTGGCTGTTAGGAATGACTGAAAACCACACTGAAAAACTCCTCGTGCAGGTCCTCAGGCACACAAGTGCTCTGTGTCCATCCATGTCCAACATGATTCATGATGGAATTAACTTTCTCTTGCCTAATGAGCTTAAGAGAAGATTTTGAAATATACTTGGGGGATTTACAGAAGTGAGAGACTTAAAAATATGAATATCATGACACTCAATGACCTGTCAGTGACTACTGGGAAGAACACAGCAGTAAAAGAAAGAAGAAATGGGACATGGGGGTGATTTTTTCTGGTATTGGAAAATATGCTATCAACACCAGATATTATAAGAGACAGATGGCATGGCAGATGCTCTGGAAAAAAAAAATGACTTACTACTAGGTGAACCAGAAAAAAATAAACAAGAAGGACAGAGGGAAAAGTACACAAGTTCCCCTCTGTTGTCAAGAACATCTTCCCATAGTTGTAAAATGTTTAATTGCATTCCACAGGGTTGCACATTACAAAGGCAATCTCACCCCCTATCTCCTCTGATTGCACTTTTGGAGTTTATGGCCATTCTTTTGAGAGGACTCATTTTTGTCTACTGGATTTCTAAGGAAGAAAGGGAGGCAACATCTAATTTGATCCATAATGCTAAAATATTATGAGAATGCTACTGCTAATTTTTCTCTGGCTCAGTTGCTTGCATCTGATATGCAGAACCTAGATGAAACTCACATAGGTTTATTCTAGAAATGTTCCCACTTAATATCCTTTCATAGTTGCAAGCCAGGTGAATGGGGTTGGCACTTTAATAAATTTAAATCAAAGTTGTTTAAAATGAGTCTTAGAAAGCTGGTATGTGTTCTCTTGTTGGTTCCCCAGAATTTAATATAGGTTCCTTGGCAAAATGATAAGTTAGGGTGTGTTATGGGTCTATGAAATTGACAAGGAATGGTTGAAACCAATAAAGATTATCTACAAATGCTAAGGGTTTACTGTGAAGCACACATATAGAGAATAGTGCCAACATATATAGATTTAATATACAAAAATTCAGCAATATGCACTTGGAAACCACTGTTCTGTCACTTATATTAGACAGAAATGGATGCAACTGAGCCTAAAATTGCCAATGTGAGTTGCTAAAATAAGAAAAGTATGTGTATAATATTAAAGCCATTGCCAAAAGGAAAAAAAAATGTCTGGGAAAGTATCTAGTGATGATTTTGTCACTATATTTGGAGATGAAACTGAATAACTAAAGGCTATCGAGTAACACTGACTAACAAATAACTACTATAGCTACTATAGGGTTTTCAAGGGTAATTTTGATTATGTGTAACATTTACTTTTCTGTATTGTTTTCAGAAACCCTAATAGGCTTCCTTAGGTAGACTGCATTGTACACATACAATTTTCACTAATACACATACACTTATGATTTACAAAATCATTGCAAAAATGAAACTTAATAACAACATGGAGTTCAGACATAGCTTAGACATCTTTTTTTTTTTTTTCCATTTTAGAGGAGAAAATGCACCCAAGATCACCTGGCAATCCCTGTCTCTTCTATTCCTTATTTTCTTCTTTTTATTCTATTTCTTCTCTCAGTTGCCCAGATCAGTCCTTTCCTCTGTTACAGTTAAGTAGGAAAGGTTAAATGTGGAGAATGAGTTTCTAGAGACTAATATCAAACTAGCCCTTCCATCTGGCTCACCTTGGAACAAATAAGTATACTGTTTAAGGATACACACTTTCTACAAAGCTAGGGAGACATCACAGGGAAGCTATTTCAATCTGGAACGAGTCCTACGTGGAGACTTGCCCACAGCGTGTCCCTGCTAAGTCCTCCCAGAGGAATAAGCCCTGGGTCTGATGCACCAGCCAGGAGTGGATCTCCCTTTGGTGGGGGTGGGGAGAGCAGGCTATATTCCAGCATAAAGTGGCTGGTTGCCACAGAGCTATGAAATGCCATGTTCCTTGACCCTATCAACAAGCGCAAAACTCTATTTGACGCCCTTTGTTAGACTTCCAAACTTGGACAATAACTCATGATAAAACAGCTTCCTATTCTGCTGTGTGGAATTTTCTGTAAGAAACTCAGAGAAAATATAAATATTTCCTGATTCCAGCAGAGGCTGGATAATGCTGCAGTTATACATTCTATCAGGCAGCAATCTGTTTTTGTTTTTTTTTTAATGTTTTGAAGCTCCCTTCTAATAATGTCAACACATAATCTGTGTTTATACAAGAGACACCGTTATCTTATTAGTATCACATAGTTTGTCTCCTAATTGAGAATATCCTCCTTCTGTAGGTATATAATGCAGATTATAATGTTTTCTGTTTCAGAGACTTGTACTTTATATCCCTCAGATTAAAGATTTATACTTTATATCCCTCATTTGGCAGTACTAATACAATTATGTAAAGTTTAAAAATAAAATAAAATTAAAAAAAATTAAGTTCTGTTTAGTAAAATAAAAAAAAAAAAAATAAAGATAATGGTAGAATGGGCAGAATGAGCCAAAAAAATAAATGCTAAAAAAATCCCAGATGTTCCTCTATCCTGTACATAGCATAATTGCAAAGGACATTTTTCCTAAGAAGAAAATAGTTCACTAGGCACTTAAAATGGGAAGTAACTTCAGTCTTTAAGAGCTGCCACTAAATGGCATCTTACTTGACAATTGTGCTCGCACAATAGCATCAGTGCTGTGTTTTAATGTAGCATTAAGAATACTGTGACATCATACTATCCTTGCAATACCTACTTCTTACATAAATAAAATGCTTATGATTCACTTTATCAAACACCTATTCTTGGCTTTGACAAAAATATGCATTTTATGTCATTTCCATGGATAATTTCTCATTATGAATTTCCAACACTGATCTTGCTTTATATAAAACTTCTAATTTACTCAAATCACAAGAGCAGAAAACTCTAGCAAAAAATAAGATATATAAATATATATTTTAACCATTTACCTGTGGTTGAGAAAGAGATAAATGATAAGGAAAAAAAGTTTCCATAACTTTTTTTTTTCATAAATTCAACCTATAGAAACATTTATATATACTTCAATCATTTACAGCTTCCATAACTTCTATGATCCTCTAGCAAGAACAAACTTTTACAGAACCTGACTTATTATAAGATCCAGAACTACTTTTTGAATCATCAAAATTAAATTTACCTTTAATGTAATTTTACGTTATGTTCTAATTCATTAAAAATGTATAAATCCATGTCATATAGTAAGCCTTGAATAATCAAAGTATTATTTTTCCCCTTCTTTTCCCCAAATATCTTCATTCTCATTTACCTCAGGTATGTGAAAATTCATGTGAGCATAAATCTCAATTAACTAGAACCGTCTTTTAAATTTTTCCTTCCAAACTCTCTTCTTTTCTCAATTGGTTCCATAAATAAACACAAATTGAAGAAAACCTGGTTTTAGGAACATTCTGAAAGCGTTCACAGGGAGATGCTTAAATTGTCTTCAAACAGTTGTAACAGAAAGGGGATAAAATACTGCAGCTCCTTGAGACTCAAAAACCAGATTGCAACGAAGAGTCTCATTTTGAAATAGTCACTCCTATAAAGTCTCTGCTCACAGTAGCACTTAGCACTTATCATCACAGATTGGAAACTAATCAGACCTAGAGTCATTATAAAATAAGAAGAGCCTCAGAGAACTCCAAAATAATGATGGCTGGGTTATAAACTCCCCTTCCAATTATGTTTATTGTTTTAGTTGATAGAATCACACAAGTGAAACAAACCTGGAGAAAATGAGCACCATAATGGCAGGAGCCACACTCCAGGGAGGGCTTCCCTGGTGGCTCAGATGGTAAAGAGTCTGCCTGCAATGCAGGAGACCTGGGTTCTATCCCTGGGTTAGAAAGATCCCCTGGATAAGGGAATGGCAACCACTCCAGTATTCTTGCCTAGAGAGTTTCACGGAGAGAAGAGCCTGGTGAGCTACAGTCCGTGGGGGTCACAAACAGTCAGACATAACTCAGCTACTAACACACACACACGCTCCCAGTGTCTGCAGATGCTTAAAAATTAATCAAGACACAGGATACAGAGCACTAACTTTGCGGGTAAATATGAAACTGAAAGATCGACTGGAAAGGTTTTTATTTTTCACATTCGATCAAATAAGTCTGAATATATTTCATTTCCTACCGTGAGTGGAATAAGTCATCAAGCTAGAATCAATAGCTCTAGGGTCTTTTATTAAATTTCTTTACTCACCTTCCATGGGGGTGTTACTGTCTGGTCGATTTGCAAAAACTACATCCACATACTCGAGCTGCAGCCTCTGGAGAGAGCCCTTAAGTCCTGGGAACAGAAGCAGGAAAAATCTCAGAAAGTCTAAACATGAGCACTATTACAAATTGCTGAAGTTTTTGCTTTCCTTCAATAATTTACTTTAAAAAAAGCATTGGATTAGTTTCAAAAAGACATTGAATACAGTGATGTGTTCATTGGGCCCTAGAACTCTTTAAAAATATATCAAGGATTGACATTGTCCCCAGCAAAGAAAAGCCTTAGAACTTTCTCAGCAGTACTAGTGCTCACTGGAAACCCACACTTGGTAATGACCTTTCACAGTGGCTCTTGTGTGGCTGAACCTAGAAGCAAAGTTTAGGACAAAAAGCAGCCTAAAAGTTTAACTTCTTTCTTTTTTTTTTTTTTTTTTTTTTTTTATCTTCTTTTTTTTTTATGCTTTTATTTTTTTTTTTTAATTTTATTTTATTTTTAAACTTTACATAACTGTATTAGATTTGCCAAATATCAAAATGAATCCGCCACAGGTATACATGTGTTCCCCATCCTGAACCCTCCTCCCTCCTCCCTCCCCATTCCATCCCTCTGGGTCGTCCCAGTGCACCAGCCCCAAGCATCCAGTATCGTGCATCGAACCTGGACTGGCATCTCATTTCATACATGATATTTTACATGTTTCAATGCCATTCTCCCAAATCTTCCCACCCTCTCCCTCTCCCACAGAGTCCATAAGGCTGTTCTATACATCAGTGTCTCTTTTGCTGTCTCGTACACAGGGTTATTGTTACCATCTTTCTAAATTCCATATATATGCGTTAGTATACTGTATTGGTGTTTTTCTTTCTGGCTTACTTCACTCTGTATAATAGGCTCCAGTTTCATCCACCTCATTAGAACTGATTCAAATGTATTCTTTTTAATGGCTGAATAATACTCCATTGTGTATATGTACCACAGCTTTCTTATCCATTCATCTGCTGATGGACATCTAGGTTGCTTCCAGGTCCTGGCTATTATAAACAGTGCTGCGATGAACATTGGGGTACTCGTGTCTCTTTCCCTTCTGGTTTTCTCAGTGTGTATGCCCAGCAGTGGGATTGCTGGATCATAAGGCATGTCTATTTCCAGTTTTTTAAGGAATCTCCACACTGTTCTCCATAGTGGCTGTACTAGTTTGCATTCCCACCAACAGTGTAAGAGGGTTCCCTTTTCTCCACACCCTCTCCAGCATTTATTACTTGTAGACTTTTGGATCGCAGCCATTCTGACTGGTGTGAAATGGTACCTCATAGTGGTTTTGATTTGCATTTCTCTGATAATGAGTGATGTTGAGCATCTTTTCATGTGTTTGTTAGCCATCTGTATGTCTTCTTTGGAGAAATGTCTATTTAGTTCTTTGGCCCATTTTTTGATTGGGTCATTTATTTTTCTGGAGTTGAGCTGTAGGAGTTGCTTGTATATTCTCGAGATTAGTTGTTTGTCAGTTGCTTCATTTGCTATTATCTTCTCCCATTCTGAAGGCTGTCTTTTCACCTTGCTAATAGTTTCCTTTGATGTGCAGAAGCTTTTAAGGTTAATTAGGTCCCATTTGTTTATTTTTGCTTTTATTTCCAATATTCTGGGAGGTGGGTCATAGAGGATCCTGCTGTGATGTATGTCAGAGAGTGTTTTGCCTATGTTCTCCTCTAGGAGTTTTATAGTTTCTGGTCTTACATTTAGATCTTTAATCCATTTTGAGTTTATTTTTGTGTATGGTGTTAGAAAGTGTTCTAGTTTCATTCTTTTACACGTGGTTGACCAGAGTTCCCAGCACCACTTGTTAAAGAGATTGTCTTTAATCCATTGTATATTCTTGCCTCCTTTGTCGAAGATAAGGTGTCCATATGTGCGTGGATTTATCTCTGGGCTTTCTATTTTGTTCCATTGATCTATATTTCTGTCTTTGTGCCAGTACCATACTGTCTTGATAACTGCGGCTTTGTAGTAGAGCCTGAAGTCAGGTAGGTTGATTCCTCCAGTTCCATTCTTCTTTCTCAAGATCGCTTTGGCTATTCGAGGTTTTTTGTTTTTCCATACAAATTGTGAAATTATTTGTTCTAGCTCTGTGAAGAATGCTGTTGGTAGCTTGATAGGGATTGCATTGAATCTATAGATTGCTTTGGGTAGTATACTCATTTTCACTATATTGATTCTTCCAATCCATGAACATGGTATATTTCTCCATCTGTTAGTGTCCTCTTTGATTTCTTTCACCAGTGTTTTATAGTTTTCTATATATAGGTCTTTAGATTCTTTAGGTAGATATATTCCTAAGTATTTTATTCTTTCCGTTGCAATGGTGAATGGAATTGTTTCCTTAATTTCTCTTTCTGTTTTCTCATTATTAGTGTATAGGAATGCACGGGATTTCTGTGTGTTGATTTTATATCCTGCAACTTTACTATAGTCATTGATTAGTTCTAGTAATTTTCTGGTGGAGTCTTTAGGGTTTTCTATGTAGAGGATCATGTCATCTGCAAACAGTGAGAGCTTTACTTCTTCTTTTCCAATTTGGATTCCTTTTATTTCTTTTTCTGCTCTGATTGCTGTGGCCAAAACTTCCAAAACTATGTTGAATAGTAATGGTGAAAGTGGGCACCCTTGTCTTGTTCCTGACTTTAGAGGAAATGCTTTCAATTTTTCACCATTGAGGATAATGTTTGCTGTGGGTTTGTCATATATAGCTTTGATTATGTTGAGGTATGTTCCTTCTATTCCTGCTTTCTGGAGAGTTTTGATCATAAATGGATGTTGAATTTTGTCAAAGGCTTTCTCTGCATCTATTGAGATAATCATATGGTTTTTATTTTTCAATTTGTTGATGTGGTGTATTACATTGATTGATTTGCGGATATTGAAGAATCCTTGCATCCCTGGGATAAAGCCCACTTGGTCATGGTGTATGATCTTTTTAATGTGTTGTTGGATTCTGATTGCTAGAATTTTGTTAAGGATTTTTGCATCTATGTTCATCAGTGATATTGGCCTGTAGTTTTCTTTTTTTGTGGGATCTTTGTCAGGTTTTGGTATTAGGGTGATGGTGGCCTCATAGAATGAGTTTGGAAGTTTACCATCCTCTGCAATTTTCTGGAAGAGTTTGAGCAGGATAGGTGTTAGCTCTTCTCTAAATTTTTGGTAGAATTCAGGTGTGAAGCCGTCTGGACCTGGGCTTTTGTTTGCTGGAAGATTTTGATTACAGTTTCAATTTCCGTGCTTGTGATGGGTCTGTTAAGATTTTCTATTTCTTCCTGATCGAGTTTTGGAAAGTTGTACTTTTCTAAGAATTTGTCCATTTCTTCCTCGTTGTCCATTTTATTGGCATATAATTGTTGATAGTAGTCTCTTATGATCCTTTGTATTTCTGTGTTGTCTGTTGTGATCTCTCCATTTTCATTTCTAATTTTATTGATTTGATTTTTCTCCCTTTGTTTCTTGATGAGTCTGGCTAATAGTTTGTCAATTTTATTTATCCTTTCAAAGAACCAGCTTTTGGTTTTGTTGATTTTTGCTATGGTCTCTTTTGTTTCTTTTGCATTTATTTCTGCTCTAATTTTTAAGATTTCTTTCCTTCTACTAACCCTGGGGTTCTTCATTTCTTCCTTTTCTAGTTGCTTTAGGTGTAGAGTTAGGTTATTTATTTGACTTTTTTCTTGTTTCTTGAGGTGTGCCTGTATTGCTATGAACTTTCCCCTTAGGACTGCTTTTACCGTGTCCCACAGGTTTTGGGTTGTTGTGTTTTCATTTTCATTCATTTCTATGCAAATTTTGATTTCTTTTTTGATTTCTTCTGTGATTTGTTGGTTATTCAGCAGTGTGTTGTTCAGCCTCCATATGTTGGATTTTTTAATAGTTTTTCTCCTGTAATTGAGATCTAATCTTACTGCATTGTGGTCAGAAAGATGCTTGGAATGATTTCTTCTTTCTTTTTGAAAAATGCAAGTTAATGTCACATTTTGAATTACTTAATGGGCTTATAGTGTGATGGAGATATATTTATTGCACATCCAAAACATAAAAATTGTGTAAATCACAAATAAATGATTGACAGTCTCATCTTAATGTACACATGGGTTTTAACAGGATTAAAAGGGTTGGCAAATGAAGGTTTCACTCAACATTTTACTAATTGAAACAAAGTTTGGAGACCCTTAAATATAGCTGAGTCCTACCATTTCTATTTTGAGAAGGAACAAAACCACTGGAAGCTCTAAAGATTTAAGGGGTAATATAAAGGAAAGAGAGAGAATTTTAAAACAAGTCAAACCAATAATCTATGTCTCAACTCTAACCACTGAGTCACATTACTATGATTACTCAGAAAAAAAAATTAATTTCAGTAAAATTAATACTTCCCTGAAATAGGATGTATTGTATACAATATTATGCAACCAAAAGGATGACAGTGTTCAAGAATTACTTTATCTCATTACTAAGGCACAGCACTTCCTTATCAGCCTATTTAATTCCACAGGAAGACTGGAGGTTTTTCTCTTTTTATTATAGGCATAAAATTAATTGCATGTTAAATGAGGCTCTTATAAATTTAAATCTGGTTCATTTAAATTTGATTTTTCAAACTGGTTTATTGGCCAGCCACAATTACTTTTCTGACAAGAAAATGGAGTGCTTGAATCCAGTTCCGGAAATATTTTTTCATTCATTGAGAAAGGATTGATTGTCTGTGATGGTAGCTTGTTAAGAGAAGCACTGATGAAGAGATAGGGACAGACAGGTATTGTAAGGTAAGGTCTAATGCCTATCCTTAAAAACTATGGTGACCTTCATGCTCGGGGTATTACCAGCTATCTCAATGGGTATCTTGAATTAAATTTACCTTAAAAAGCATTATGATATGAACCCCCTCTGGAACCAGTTGTACGTATGGAGGAAGTAAGGAAAGGAAAAGATAACCAAGCAAACAACCCACCAAGCAAACAACCCACCATGTTCCTCTGTCCATGAGATTCTCCAAGCAAAAATACTGGAGTGGGTTGCCATGCCCTCCTCCAGGGGATCTTCCAACCCAGGGATCGAACCCAGGTCTCTTACGTTTCCTGCATTGGCAGGCAGGTTCTTTACCACTAGTGCCACCTGGGAAGCCCAAGTAACAGGGTATCCCAAGGTCTGAAAGGTTGGAAATCTGTACTCTAGCATGTGATCCCACTTGCCATCCCACAGAGTTATTTGGCTTTTTTGGTGTGACTCGGTTCTCTAATCTGTAGTGGAGATAACAATGCTTATAACTTTCAGAATCACCGCTCCAGAGAGCAAATAAAATCAGTTGGCAAGCACTTGGTAGGTGTAACAGTCTATAGAAGTGAGGTAAGTATAACAGCGGTGCTCACATCTGGAAAGGTTCAGGATAAGCAGTGCCAAAGACTAAATGCCAATTTTCACTGGACCTCCTTGTTTGAAAAGGAAGTCATTAGTGACAGTTCTGGTCCATGCCTGGCACTGGAAACAAAGTTCTCCTTTAAGATGATGGTCTTCTACCTCTGTGTCTCTTCTTAATAGCTTGGCCAGGACTAAGAGTAACTAGGAGAAAAAGCTATGACTAACTTGACCCTGTTGAAATGAGGTGTGATCAGTGATGATGTAAGTTTTTTTCTTCAGTGTCCTAAACATGTACTGAGTTTCAATTTGATTCTGAAACTGTGACAGGTTTTGGGTGTTTAAAGATGCATGGATGTAGTATTTATACTTACGGAGCAAACAGTACATATTGAAAGCATTTGTTGGTATAGGTTCATTGTTCGAGGTAATAATGTGTATCCATAAATAATGATATGAAACTTGATATAATGACAATATTCTCTGTATTCAGTCTTTCCTCATTTCTCAGTTCTTTCTCTGGAAAGCCTTTTTTTCTTATTTTTTTTAATATTTAGGCCAAGAGTCAAGAGTATTCATCTAAGAATATGAGAAATGATGGGTTGCATCCTATCAGTGATCCACCTAGTCCCTACTCTGACCTTGAATTGAAGTAAAAAGAGGTTGTGTTCCTAAGAGGCACTGTCCACTCACTTTGAAAATCTTAACCACATAAAGCCTTGTAATCCATGGTATGAATTTCGGATTTTACTCCACGTGAGATAGCAGAGTCGGACACGACTGAGCAACTTCACTTTCATGCATTGGAGAAAGAAATGGCAACCCATTCCAGTGTTCTTGCCTGGAGAATCCCAGGGATGGGGGAGCCTGGAGGGCTGGCGTCTGTGGAGTTGCACAGAGTCGGACACAACTGAAGCGACTTGGCAGCAGCAGTAGCAGAGATAGCAGAATGTTGGTGAGGGGTAAGGAAATGAGAGTTAAGCCAGGAAAAGGATGTTATCATATTTGTGTTCTAAGCTGATACCCAGCTGCTCAGAGTGACCTGTGAGGGGCCAGAGAGAAAGCAGGGAAGGAGACCAGAAGGAGGTCACTGCAGCAGACCACGCATGGACCAAGTTGGTGAGAAGTGTTCATGTTCAGGATAAGTTGTATTGGTAGAAATAAGAAGACTCTAGGTGTGCTGAATACGGAGTGTGGAGCTGGAGGTATCAAGGACTCTTAGATTTTTGGCCTGGGAATGATGTGACTGTTAGTAAATGAAGTCACAGGAGAAACAGATGGGTGGTGGGAGCCATGTTGGGTCTGAGTAGCGCATCAGTCAACCCCACGGCGCTCTTGGCAGGTGGAAGGGCCAGTGTGGCATTCAGAGGAGAGGTGCGCGTGCAGGTGAGACACAGAGCTCGGGACCCAGCTCTGGATGGGTCTGAATGACCCTGCCAATGTCTTTTAGCCCCTTTGGGCTTTAGTATTCTCATCTTTCCAAACACAAAATAGAGCTAGATGATCTTTCTGTTTTGAGCCTTCATGTGACTGCAAAACAAATCAGATAGTCCTGCCTTTTTCTATTTGGATGCTTTAATCTTGTAGCTAAATTGTAGCAACATAAAGGCTTGCTAACAAGTGTCTTCTTGAGAGCCATTTAGAGTTTATCTCCAATAAACAAATAGTCATGTTCTATTTCCACTGAGCAAAAGTTTGTTGAGCTCTGACTTGGGGCCAAGTATTATTTTAAGTAGGTGTGTGAAGATGCATTAACCTTGGCTCCAGAGGGGCATCCAAACGGCTAATCATAACATAAGGACATAAGTGCGCTCATGCACTGAATGTACTTGCTGAGGTGCAATTTTGTTTTCGTTTTTAAATTTTTATTTGTTTATTTCTTTTTGGCCATTCTGGGTCTTCATTGCTTCAGCCTTTCTCTGGTTGTGGCAAGCAGGTGTTACTCTCTAGTACAGGCTTCTCTTTGCAGTGGTTTCGCTTGTTGAGTACGGGCTTCAGAGCATGGGCTGAGTAATTGTGGTACATGGCCCAGTTGTCCCATGGCATGTGGAATCTTCCCAGACCAGGGATCAAACCCATGTTCCCCAAATTGGCAGGTGGATCCTTAGCCACTAGGCGAGCAGGGAAGTCTGAGAAGGCACTTTTGACATTAGCCTGTCTCTTGGCACTAACACAGTGTCTGTGGGAGTGAAAATAGGAGGAACAGGAAAAACGCTTCCTGCTCTCAGGGAAATGTCTAGAAGTTAACTGGAAATTCCTCAAAAGTCCACAGGAGGATAAATTATGTTATGTAAAGAAAATAGCTTTCAAGTGACTATAGTAAAAAGAAATCGAAGTTAATCTCCCTTTTAGGTTCTGAAGTTTAATAGGAACTGCATTGTTCATAAGGTGAAACAATTCAATTAAACCTATTTCACAGGCATCTATAGAAATATGCTCATTTCAGACATTAAGCAGGTTGTCAGGGTTAGAAGTGGGTCATGTGTTCACTGTGGCAAGTTTAACTTTGTAGAAATAAGGCCGTGAGTGGTTTGGAAATTCTGCAAGGCTTCTATTCAAATATGCTGCGTCATCATCTTCTACGCCTCTGGCATATTTGTTTTCCTGTCAGGCTTGAAAAAAGATGTTGCCTTAAATAATGTACACTGCTTCTCCATTTAATTTTCCAGCTTCTTCTCATCAGACCTTCGGTCATGATTTGAGACATGCTTCTTAAAGAGGACTGTCCTGTACTAGAATAAGTGGCTACACCTCCCATTATGAAACATGATTATTTGGGGTGGGTGATTTCAATTTACCATGAACATGGCACATCAGAAAGGAATCCTGTAGTGAATCCATTTGTTAAGAAATTTATTCTTTAATTGAAAATTATCAATCGTCTCTTTCTTAAAAAGTTCAGATTGTAGGGTTTGACATTTGCCCTTCATTAAAAAGTCTTAAGCGGAGCTTTTTAAAATATTTTTCCCCTCCTACTCCTAAAATAGTGCCAATGGGTTTGTGTTTTGAATCACATAACAAAACTCTTGCTTACCTTAAAGGCAAATACAGACAGACACAGCTTTTGCTTATAAAAGCAAATAAACACTTTACTTATGATTACAATTTGACTTACCAAATTATTTCCATTTTTTCATGTTAGACACTATAGAGCTTTGATCTGCTAAATTTTAACACTGGCACAAATTTGAGTTTAATGAATGTTTGTGGAACAACTAAATTAATAAATAGACTTTCAGAGCCTGAGTGGATCTTGTGATTCCAAATGAATATAGTATAGAATATTCCAAATGAATATAGAAGTATAGAATACATTCACTCCTTCCTTGTGAATCTAAGGAGAATGTTGTTTCTAACTGTATCTAAGTCAAGGACTTAGGGCTTGTTGAAAAGGTCTTTCATAGATTTTTTTAAAAAACTGCATTATACCCAAATTAAGCTAATTTTATACTCTAAAAAATAACTTAGGTAGCCGAGGTCATCCAGCACACAGGTGGCCTGAGCTCTACAAGAATTGGACTTCTGTCTCATTCTTCAAAAGTACTTCTCAAATTTAATGTGCATATGAAACTCCCATCTTGAATAAGGTCACCTCCATCACAGGACAAGTCTCAGTGAATCCCGAGGATAACAATTTGTAAACCTCTTCAAAATTTATTTTGGGTCTAGAAATCTCATGTCTCTTCTTTTTTTTCTTGTAAAATTCACTCAATTCCCTAATTTCAGTCTGCCTAGAAATATCCTTTGAGCTGACTCTCCTGCACTCAAGAGTATTTTCGTCTTTGGCTGACACTGTAAACTGCAAAATAAAACCAACAGTAAGAACATTATAATGCTGCTACTGCTAAGTCACTTCAGTCGTGTCCGACTCTGTGCAACCCCATAGACAGCAGCCCACCAGACTCCCCCGTCCCTGGGATTCTCCAGGCAAGAACACTGGAGTGGGTTGCCATTTCTTTCTCCAATGCATGAAAGTGAAGTCTATTCATCATCAACCCTATTGGACTCTCTGAGCTCAGTCTCCATAGTCTCATTTGTCATTGTGCAGTCACTCAGTCATGCCTAGCTCTTTGGGATCCCATGAACTGCAGCACACCAGGCTTCCCTGTCCTTCACTATCTCTTGGAGTTTGCTTACTCATGGCCATTGAGTCAGTGATACCAACCAACCATCTCATCCTCTGTCACCCCCTTCTCCTCCTGCCCTCAACCTTTCCCAGCATCAGGGTCTTTTCCAATGAGTCAGCTCTTCACATCAAGTGGCCAAAGTACTGGGGCTTCAGCTTCAGCATCAGTTATTCCAATAGATATTCAGGGTTGATTTCCCTATTCTAACAGGGACCAGAAAGCCAGCCTGATGGATGATACATAACCAATGCTCTTAATCATGAAATCACCCCTCCAGCTTCTAGTTAGAATAGTACCAACAGGATTTACCTATCTCAGAATTAGATAAAAGAGGACTGTATTTCTCCATATAGGGTGAGCTTATACCTTAGGGTGAGCTCAGAAATCTTCCTTAATGGTTCTCCTTCATCCCTGCATGAACGGACCAGAAGTGAAGAACTATATGACCTTCTTCTCCCTTCTCTGTGAAGGATGGACCTTGGTCCTCATCTATACTCCTGAGCAAATAGAACCTTTCATTTTCTTCTCATAAATTTCTTTATCAACTTTCTCTTCCCTCATTTGAACATTATAATAATTAATCCCAATTGTTCTTCAATCTGAAAATTTGAAATTTTTTTATTATTTTGAATCTGGGTCAGCTTGAATTTCAGTTGAACTGGTTTATCCATCTTGAGAGATTAGTTCTTTAAGAGAATTCCCAATGTATTTAAAGGGGGAGAAATTTTAAGGTATTTCTGTTAAATTGTATGAGGCTTGAAGAAATCTGACTTAAAAAGGAGAGAAAAAGAGTTCTGAAATTATTCATACACACTGGTACATATTAAAGCAATGGAGATTGAGTGAAAAGACAGTAGCACAACTTCTCTATTCTTTTTCTCATCGATTTTCTATTTCTTTGTTGATTGCTATTGTAAACCACTTTCTGAATCTCTTTTGGAATCAATTAGATCAGAAAGAAAAGAAAAACAAGAACTTTCTAGGCAGCACACTGCCACCATATCTGTTCAGCTTGGTACACAAGCTGAAGACTTGGATTTTTTCTTGTTGACAATCTTTGTGGTAGATGACATACATCATTGGGGCAAATACTAGAGCAGGAATGGTGACAGTTTGGGGTGGAAGGCTGGGTTTGACTGTATAATGTCAAACTGGACATGTGACCTGAGAAGGGATTTTGTTTGGGTGAGGAATTTGGAAGCTTTCTCAAGAGCTAGAAAGTGGTCATTCATTGTGGCAGTTTCAGAATATTACTTACTGAGTGTCCTTATCCATAGAAGGAACACTAGTAGGTGCATTATTAAGAATGATGGTGATGATGATGACAAAAATAACATTTCCTAAGTGCATATTATACGACAGACACTGTGTGTGCTCTATGTGAATAATCTAAGTTCAATCCCTAAATAGTAACCTTGTGAAGCAGGATATTTATAGCCCATTTTATAGTCCAAGAGATGAGCCTAAGTGAGATTTTGTAACTTGTACAAAGTACCCCAGCTCATAAATGACAAGAGTTGGAACTTGAACCAATGTTCATCTGATTTCAAAACCCAGATGCCTACAAATATACTAAAACCAGTTAGTGATCGATACATATATTTTTGTGCTTATAAGTAAGTGTGTACAGGTAGACAGAGAAGTCAGTATAACTACACGGAAAAGTAAGGAAGGATATGCACTGGATTGTCAAACTATGGAATGGGATGAGGTGAGCAAAGGGAGGAATTTATTTATTTATTTTTTATTTTTAAAGTAGTGGGATTAGAGTACATCTTATGTTTTTTGGGGTGATTTTAGTATTTCATAAGTGAGATTAGTTTTAAAAAGGAGAAAAATCATTTGTCTCAATGATTAATTATGAATATAAAGGTATAAAAATCTTGAATTTTTATGAAATAGTTCATGAACTAGTGTAAAGATATTAGAAACATATGGCAGCCCCTTTGAACATTTTTTTCATTTATACTGATACATACCACAACTTGATGAACTTTATGCTAAGTGAAAGAGGCCAGTCACAAAATATTATATATTATATGACCTCATTTATATGAAATGTCCAGAATTGATAAATTCATGGAGACAAGAGTAGTTTGGTGGCTGCCTGGCCTGTGGGAGAGCGTAAGGAGGGGATAAGAAGTGACTGTAAGTAGGTATCAGGTTTCTTTGGGGGGATATGAAGGTGTTTTAAAATGGAAGTGTCAGGGGAGTGTAATCTCCTCGGTTTTGTCTCCTCTCAACAAAAATTTGAAGCAACGGACAGTAAAGTCCTTGGCGCATCACAGCTCTCGGACAGTGTTATAGCTCCCTCAGTTTTATTTAGAAAATAAAGGAAAATACATCCTCGAGGTGTGGGGGCGTGCCAACCCAAAAGATGCGAAGAGAGAGAAAGAGAGAGAATGTGCACGAGCGCGGGAGAGAGAGAGACCCCCGGCCCTTTGGCTCCTCTTTTTATATGTTTCTTCCTCCCCTCTGGGCCTGCCCTGTGTAATTGGGCTAGCCAGGAGTGCTGTTTGTCCCGCCTGAGGTCCTCACTCTGGTCCTCGACCTTCCTTTGTTCTATTTTCGCGGGCTTTTCCCTTCCTTGTCTTTTAGCCACCGCCATTCTGGACTCCTGTTTCCTATTCTAACTACCTACCAGAAGCATGGTGATGACCGCATGCTCTGTAAATATTCTCAGAGCCAATGAATTGTACGTTTGAAATGGGTAAACTTTTATGGTATATAAATTATAGCTCAATAAAGCACCGTAAGAAACCTCATGGAAGTGCTTTATTAATGTTAGCATAGTTGTAAAGAAGAATGCCAGAACATCCCGTCATTTGCTTTTGCGTTTTCACTCTCCCCTGTACATTATTACTTCACCTCTCAGGAAGAAACATATGGTTGATTGTTGTTCTTCTCATAGAGAAACTTTTTCCCCTTCCAATGTGTTTTGAACTTATTTGGTTGATACCTTTCTTGAATTGGCAACCCACAAATGAAAATAAAATGGAAGCAGCAGTACTCACCTTCAATAATATGTTTTCTTGACAACCCTCTTTCTGTTTCAGCTCTGAGAAGAAAAAGAAGCAAATGACTTTGAGTGGGGTGTGCTTTTTTAAAAAATGCTCTTTCAAAAGTGCAAAAGAAGAATCATTCTTGACTGAATTGTTAATGCTATTCCCTTTTCTTGGCAAGTCTGTACCACGGCAGGCTGGGGAGAGAAGACTGGTGGGCAGTACATCAAGAGGCTTTTCTTTGGAGACCTCCAGAGATGAATTAACCATCACTGTCGTCATACCATGTAAAAATAACAAGTCAGCCATGTATGCCTGTCCATATATAATTTGATACTTGACAAATGGCTCAACCTTCCCACTGTGTTCTTAACCAATCCTAAACCAAACAAAAACAAAAAATATGACATCAATTTGTGAGCTTACTATAAGACTCTTAGGTTACTCATAGTACTGACTTTTCTGAAAAGGGAAGTAAATTTGAAAGTGCCTTTTGCCTTTCAAAAGAAAACGAACAGCTATTTTCTTTTAAAATGTGATGTACCAAGTCTTCTTTAAATTAGTTTCCTAACAAGAAAAAAACCTTTAAGACTTTTTCCTGCCAAGACCATGTTCAAACTCTAGACAATTAGAAAGAAATGTGATCCTTGAGTTTTAAAGTATTGATGAATTATTTCTTTAACATCAATACCTTTGGCAACCCCTTTTTAAAACACAGTGGTCTATCATTCACTTTTGGTGATTGTATATCTTTTAAGTATATTAGATAATATTGCATGTAGTACTCCACTACATACTGGTTCTTGCAGATTGTCATATTTCCTGTTTATTTCTAAATTATAGGCAAGGTTTTCAGTTCCACTGCAAAAGCACCAAGCAATGGCATCATGAATCAGAGTACGCACAATGCAAACCTACATTTCTTATAGGTACCGTTGGTTTTATTTTTTAATAGACTACAATAGGAATAAAAATCTAAAATCCATGTTTCTATCTTCATATTCATCATACACAAGCTCAAAAACAACAATAAAATATGAGTGTGTGTTTTCATTAGAAGATTCCCCCTCAATTTTATCTTTAACTGTTCCTTATGAATTATAGGGAAGTAAATAAGGTTTTCTTTGTTTGTACTTGTCTTCTTCTTTTGCTGAGACCCCATGAAAATCTTAGGGATTTCCATGAAAAGTATATGAAATAGCCTGCTATTTTCTCACGTTTGTCAAAGAGGCCAGTCTTCTAAGACCTGCTGAATAATGTAAGCACCAGTTCAAACACCGGTAGGCCCATCAGAAGCCAATTCAACTTGTGAAATTTGTTCTGTATCCCACAACAGGGAGAGGACCACTCTTTCATTTAACCTGACAGAAAGTGATACAGGCAGCTTCCTGTTATTCTTCGATGAGATAGTCCTTTTGATCAGCATTTTCAGAGCCCTCTGCAGAAATGATCAGAGACTTACACGTGGGGCCAGGAAAGATATTTTTATCACTGCTTTCTGTAGAAGTCTGAGTTTTGGCAGATTTAAGTAGCTTTTCTTCTGTGATGCTATGTGCTTATTTTCTTTGCCTGAAATTTGAACTCTATTTTGGAAATGGTTCTAAGTATGAGGTTGGTATTTGAAAATCTCCATGAATCACTTAGTAACAAGTGACCACATGCTTTGCACTAAACTACTTTGAGGGTATCTTGCTAAAAATTGAATCCTAGGCTAATTGCAATTTCCTTCAAGTAAGACAAAAAAAAATCTTTCTTTCTAAACCAATTAATTTTAGTATGTTAGATGTAAAATGGTTGCCTAAAATAATCAGAGCATGAACTACTAGTTGTTCCCTGTTGAGTAGAGAAGGAAAGACATTTGACTTACTTTCCACCCCAGTAGAGTTTGGTTGTTATGACCAGGCTGGACCTCCTATATGTTGAACAAACACAGAAAGAAATATTTAAAAAATTGCTGGTTATACCATTGAGTCATATTATTATTATAGCAGTAGACATAATTTAGTTTGCCTCACATTTTAAAACTGGTGAAAGGATAAATTTGTTCATTCATGTCATTGAAATGTAAGGGCAAAGGGAAGCTGATGACTGGGGACTTGAAGTCAGATCCTAGAGAAAGAGGTCTGAAGGGAAGGAAGCTTTATCTGGAAGACCTGGGAGAGGAAAGACTATGACAACACACAGGTGACTGGGTGGTGGCAAAGCAAAGGTGAGTGGTAGGCATGGAGAGTCAGGATGGAAAGTGAGAGAGTAAGTAAAAAAAGCCTAAAGGATGGACTGCTTTCAGAACTCAAATAGACAGTCACTAATACGCAGCCCTGGGATTTCTTTGGAAGGAATGATGCTAAAACTGAAACTCCAGTACTTTGGCCACCTCATGCGAAGAGTTGACTCATTGGAAAAGACTCTGATGGTGGGAGGGATTGGGGGCAGGAGAAGGGGATGAAAGAGGATGAGATGGCTGGATGGCATCACTGACTCGATGGACGTGAGTCTCAGTGAACTCCAGGAGTTGGTGTTGGACAGGGAGGCCTGGCATGCTGCGATTCATGGGGTCGCAAAGAGTCGGACACGACTGAGCGCCTGATCTGATCTGAATACTCACCAAGCATCTGACATAGTGTTGATTGATCATGAACTTTCCATATACCCCCTGCCAAAGACCATGGACCCTAGTGTCTCTGAATTATGACTCTTTCCAACCAATTGGAAAGAGTCATACAACCAATTGCCTTCACAGGAAAGTACCAACTACATGGAAATAGAATACATTTAATCAATAAATATGAGTAAATTTTCTTCCCATTCAACTTCTTATTAATTGAAAATGTTATTTTAGGAAAACAACCCTAAAATCCTTAACTCAAACTTCCACCACTTTATTCCTAAGGGAATGAGATGTGGAAATCTTGTCAGCAAATTCATTACCTCCTCAAAACCACACCCAAGGGCAGGAAATGAAATTGCACTATTGTGATTGTGGAATATGAAATATGTCTTAAGAACTATAGTTATATAAATTAAAATTTGGAGGTAGAGCTCAATACAATTTAATTTCTCCAGGTATATAATTCAACTGAACTGGCTGAGGGAAAAAAAGGCATTTGAGATTCAAAGGTTAAGACCAAACTTCGAGAGTATTTGAAATAAGGCGTTTATTAATTCCGTCAGCTGTAGAGTCAATGCCTGAAGCCCTGACACATAAAAGACTAGTATGATTAATGATAAGCAATGGGGAATGATGGTGACAACTCAGATAACTTGGCTGCAACAAGAAAAATGTGTCGAAAATGTCAGTAACCCCGTCCTACTGAAGTCAATTCCCTGAAAAGTAATTCGAATCACTAACAGAAGGTCTACAGAGATATACATCTGGAAATTACATACCCCAAAAGGGCTGATGCACTTTCCAAGTTAATCCATCAACCTCGTAATACCTAGTATAATAGCAATCTGCCACAGGGAAGTTGGGTCTCCTTCAGCAAGTGTTCTCAGAATTTCAACAAAAAGCTCTGGATGGAATCTTATTAAAAAATGAGTGCAGCCTTCTGGATTATTCAGAGCAGTTGGCCCTGCCAAAGCCATGCATTCTACCCTTAGACCACCATAGACTTATTTTTCCCAAATTAGGCTTTCTGTAAAATGTTTGGCCTCCATGGGTGTGCATACCAATATTTATGTTCAAATACAAGAGTAGACAACAACCTGATGAATTACCATGGACTTCAGGGGGGCATCTAGAGCAGCTGTTCTGAGTAGGTGAAGAATGATATTATGAGGATTTCACATTGATAAAGCACAGCTTTCAAAATTCTTTTGTTCACCTTATCTCACTTTATCAGCACAATGCTCCGTGAACAGTTATGCCATCCATTTTACAGGTGGGTAAATTGAGGCGCAGCAAAGAGAAGTAACTTGCCCTGGACAAAACAGCTAGCAAGTGGTGGTCTTGGGACAAAAAGCGAAGGATGCTAGTTGAAACCTGCTTTTGTAGCCTTCATGCTATGATGTTATGGTCTATCTTTTCAACAGCCTCAGGTGGGTGGCTGTGAATTTTTATGACCTGATATCAATATCTATATCTTGGGGATAGCCTGAGTGTTTATTGGCAAGATTGAAAAGCATTTTGCGAAAGATGCATGTTAATCTATTTTCTACAAAAGGTATGTAAGAAATTTTGCAAAGTATGATGAGTGATGACCAAGTGTTCTGTGGATGCAGAGGGGAAGAGAGTTACTGCACCAAAGCTTCCCCTTCATCCTCAGGAGTACTCTGGCAGCCTGCACCTTGCTGTTGATTTCACTGGACATTATTGGACTCATCTCCAAAGTGTTTGTTATAGGTTGAATTTTGTTCTCCACAAAAGATATGCTAAAGCCCTGTCCCCCGGTACCTCAGAATGTGAGCTTATTTGGAAACAAGGCTACTGCAAATGTAATTAGTTAAATTAAGATGAGGTCATGCTGGAGTAAAGTGGGCCCTTTATCCAATATGACGAATGTTTTTATAAGACACACAAACACACAAAGGGAGAATATCATATAATGACAGAGGCAGCATTAAACAGTTGCAGCTATAATTCACAAAGGGATACAGTCCTATTTGGGCAGTGATGGATGGGTCGACATTCTGAGTGAAATGGTAACTCAGGCAAGGTGGAGGACTGGGTGGGGATGTGAATCTTTTTCCGTATTTAAGGTTGAATATAATTTTCTCTTCACACTCTTACAGTCCCTGGAGTGGGTAAAGAGAGGAAGGGAAAGGGAGCAAGTAGGTCACCAAAGTTCATTTGTTCATATTTCCAGGAACTTCCGAGTTTCCATTTCCACTTGTATTATAGAACTGTTATCTGTCATTTATTTGGCCATCGGCAGATCTTATACAAGAGCAAAAGTGAATTCCAACTCAACCAGTGGTCTTTGTTGGTCTTTGCCTGAGTCTGTACTCATGCTGGGAAAGAAGTGGCTACTGGGGCTGACATGTGCAGTGAAACAGAGGGGGTTTGCTGCTCCCCCCAACAGTATAGCATCCCTCATTACTACTAGCTCTGCCTCTACAAAGTGATAGGATGCACTGTAACCCCTCAAGCACAGCAGAGGAAGCACTTTCTTGAATGTCCAGGTAATATGGCTCCCGGCACACAGGAGAGATGCTGGCTAATTGTGCTCAAACAAGAAAGCTTTGGGATATTTATCCCAAGGGTTTCTTGGGTCATCATTTCTTTGCATCCAGAGTTGTTAATAAAATGAACAATGCACATAAATACATGTATGGATATAATTAGCATTCTGTGGCTCCCTTCCTTCACCAGATCACCACACAGGGCAGTCAAAAACCATGAAATGCCACTTTATTTTATGCACAATTATCTCATGAACATCCTCTGCTCAACCCATGGTAATTCATTGTGATCGACGACAAGTTAATTTTTGAAGTGCAAGTAGTGAGCTCGCTAATAATTACTTTCAAAGCACTGTAAATTATTTCTTTACTAAGAATTGGATTTTCTGACAGTCTTTCTGGTCACTTGTAATGCAACTTTATTTTCTCTTCTCTGGTACAAAATAGTAACAGTCTTTTTAAAAGGCTATTAAATGACTATGGTGAACACTTTACCTCCAGCCTTTCTTCTTGATGATGCTCCCCAGAATCACTTCAGCCCTGGAGGGGAAACAGATAATGTCTCAGGATACAGTATCCTGGAAACGCAAGAGTCAATCCAAACCACCAGATCCCTTCCTTGTTTGAACTGTCAGTGCCTACATGTCCCCAAAATAGAAGCCACTCTCGGCTGGTAGCACAGTTTCTGCTGTTTCTGCTTGTGCCTGCAGAATCCTGCTCCCGGAGCATTCCAGAAGCACCTGCCAAATCCTGACACTCTGGCAGGAGACTGCCTGTGGTCCTGATACTAGGAAGCAGTGGAGTCATTTGGCAGTTTGGCGTTTTTGAACCACTGATACTATATATAACTGTCTAGCTTGGTGGTATTCAAAGGGAGTCAAGGGTTTCTTTCTAATGGCCCTATCTCCGATTGTGACCAGAGAAGACAGTGAGACCTCATGCTTTTCAGACAGAAAATACTGACTCCCAGGCGATCCTGCAGGGTTAAAGAACCCATGTGTGGCTTTAGATGTCCCAAAGCCAGGGCTGCAGGTACAGTGGCCTACAGAGAGAATGTCCTGGGTTCCAGTGACAAGCGTTGTCAGAAGAGCAGGATATACGAAGTCATAGGGGCGTGTCCTTCCTGCCACTGACGCTGGTCGTGGAGTGTTATAATCAAGACTCTCCATCCTCTCCCCCTCCACCTACCCCAGCTGGGACCCAAGCTTAAGGATACTAAAACTTTCTTCTAGGTTCCTCCCAGTCAGACCAACACTGTGAGAAGCAGGTGGGCTCTCAGAGGCTTTGTGAATGGAGACCTCAATGTAATCAGTGTATTGTCCATTAGCATTCTATAGAGCAAGTCATCTCTAATTGTGATTTGCCTTAGCTGAAAAGTCCTGTCTTTGTTGGAGTGTAGAGCCTGGCAATAAACCCCGAGGTGAGTTAGCCAGGGTGCATGAACCAAGGAGACACACACTGACTGTTAGCTCAGGGCTCTTTCCCCCTGTCTCTCCTGCAACCTTGCATCTCACAGTGGGAACCTATTTCATTACACACTGACAAACAATCAATAATTAATCAGGACCGATTATCCTTCACAACAGGAATACAAACAGAACTCTAACAGACTTGTTAATCACTCCCTCTTTTTCAGCTTTAGCAATAAGCAGGATTCAACAGAAGAAGAAAACGCTGAGATAAAGTAGGATGTGGAAAGAAACAAATCCTCATCAGTTGTATTTTCTCTCCTTGGACACAACAGAAAACATCAAGGATGTGGGCTCTGAACCTGCCTGATAGTCCTTGAACATAGCCCTGCCCTTGAAAAGGAGGAAACCCAGGCTAGGAAAATGCACTTTTATCAGGCAGTGATGAACTTGATTCAGCAGTTTGTTAGTCTCACCCAGAAGGGGAGAAATTAAGCCTGCAGGTGATTATGTTCCTCAGCCCTGTTAGAGAATTGCAGAGCTGCTCCAGTAGCAGTTTGGATGTTTAGTTTCTTTTCTGCATCCGTGTTCAGGATGGCCAAGGAGGCCAAGGCGGCCACTTCTGTTGAATGTGCTTATTGTGTGGGACCAGAGGGGTGGACACTGAAGACATAGTACCCATGTGCTTTGACTTATCACTGAGCCCTGTCCTGGAGCTCCAAACCTGCTCTAGGGTCCAGAAGAAGGTTGTAGCCAGCTGTGACTTCTCCAGAAAAAGAAGTGAGGCCTCTTTGCAGCCCTGTCTGTCCTCAGTGTAGAGCCTGAAATGCCCTCTTATAAAAGATATTCGGTTTCTTGGCATCTTTGGGAATCCCTCCTTTAATCTCTACTTCCCTGCAGAGAGGATGTGCCTGTTCTCCTCAAGGTTGAGGAACTACGTGGGGTGGTTATAAAATGAAAGACTAGCTTTGGAGAAACCACGCTGGAATCTGCTCACTTATATTAATTACATTCAGCTAATATTTATGCATCTCCACTGTCATCACTCTGGTCACAACCACTTCCGCCCCTCAAGTATTGACAGACTTTGGCAATCGCTTCCAGTCCTTTCTTCATACAGGGACCAGGGGTGGGAAGATCTGGGTGGGCAGAGGGGTTCAGAGATGGTCAATAGCCCCAGTTCTGGTGGAGGTAGCTAAAGGAAGGAAGAAAAGCAAGGGCATCAGCATGCGTGGGAAAGACAGACCCTTCTCACCGATGTGTCAGCAATGGTCTGGGGGAGTCTCTTGGGCCCAGAACTGAGACATGAGAGACGCATCAGGCACTGACTTACTTTCCAGCGGCATAGACCTCGGCTGTATCAAAGAGATTCACTCCGCTCTCATATGCGATTGTCATCAGCCGTTCAGCAACCTGCAAGAGGATGTGAAGGTCAGTCGGAAAAGCCAAATGCTTTACAAGCCTGGGAAGCAACTTGGAATCCTCTGGTGGTCTTTAAGAACATGGAAGTCTCACCGACCAGTCTTATTTTTCTCAGTTGTATTAAAGAAAGAAAGAAAAAAAGAAGATTCAACCAGCCTGAAGATGGTACAATTACCCCTTCCCTCAGACCTATACTGGGCACTCAGGGATTTCCTTCAGTGCTGAGAATACCCAGCCACCAGGAGCACAGTGAGGTGGAGGGACTTGGGTTTCTCACTCTGCTTGGAACACCTGGTTTGACGACATTCTCTGTGGCACTGGAAGCTCTCTGACCAAGACGGTCGTTTGTACCCCTGGTGACTTCATTTCTCGTCTTTCTCTTTTTCCCAAGCTGATAGGTTCTGGCAGTTGGGTAACTCTTGACCTAAAAGCTTGTGCCTTTTTTTCCCCTGGAGGCTTAGCAGACTGTGCTGATGAACCAAAAGTTAGACAGAGCTGGGACTGCTGGAAGTTCCTGTCAGCTCAGCACAGCCCCAGGCACGGTCACAGAGTGACCACCAGCCACACTGACACTACATGGAGAGGAAAGAGTGAGCGCACCAGCTCCTCACAGGTCAGCCTGAGACTGCCAAGCTCCTCACTCCTTCCTTTGTGCTGCTCAACATGAGTGGCAAGTGTGACAAAAGAGCATGGGGAGCAGCTATTAACTACACCTTGAGGGATGGTTCTGGAGGGACAGCAATAAACAGTGCTGGAGAAAGGACATTTTTTCATTTTGTTGATAGACTTATTAGTCAACTGAAAAATTACACACCTCACAAATAGTTGAAATTGATTTTTACATTATGTTTTTCATTGTGGGCTAAGGGTACTTCATCAGTATTTCCAAGATACTCTCTTTTCCTATTTTTTTTTTAAAGTGATATACCAAGAAAACTGTCAGGCTAGCACAATGCAAATCCTTTAGAATAGCAGCTAAAATGATATCGTGTGTGTACTTAATCTTGTCCAAATCTTTGTGACCCCATGGACTGTAGCCCACCAGGCTCCTCTGTCCATGGAATTTCCCAGGCAAGAATACTGGAGTGGCTTGCCATTTTTTCCTCCAGGGGATCTACCTGGAGACCCAGAATTGAACCCGTGTCTCTTGCATCTCCTGCTCTGGCAGGCAGATTCTTTACCACTGAGCCACCTGGGAAGCCTATTATTACTGCTTCTAATTTGGCACCATTATGACATTTCTCCTAAGTATAAATTAAAATTTAAGACAGTATAGCTTTTCATACCATAATTGCCATATATATATATACACAAAATACGTAATATTGTGTGTGTATATATATATACACACACACACACACACACACACACATTTCTTTTTTTCCCAGCTGGATAGTACAGGATGCAGGATGCTAGTTCCCCAACTAGGGATCAAACCCAAGCCCCTGCAGTTGAAGCATGGAATCTTAACCACTGGACCGCCAGGGAAGTCTCATGCCCTATACTTTAGAGATTATTACGGGTGTATTGTATATCATCCCTGTGTTATGTCATATGTCATACTAATGGATTACTATTAGGAAATGTGCATAATAAATCTCATCTAGTGAGAAATTTTAATATGTAGGATCCTGGATGGAGAGCTGAACTAAATGATAAGACATTTCCCAATCATGAGATCTGAAGATCTGAACATGGACTAAAGGAAATCACAGGACTAAGTCAGAGGACCAGTGTCTGAGGTCGACGGTACCACTTACTAGATAAATGCATGCATGCTCAGTAGCTTCAGTCATGGCCAACTCTTTGTGACCCCAAGGACTGTAGCCCACCAAGCCGTCCATGGGATTTCCCAGGCAAGAATACTGGAGTGGGTTGCTATGCTCTCCTCCAGGGAATCTTCCTAACCCAGGGATCAAACCTGCATCTCCTTCATCTCCTGCATTGCAGGAGGATTCTTTATCATTGAGCCATCAGGGAAGCCCCTATTAGATAAATACATGTTGGCAAATCATTTGACCTCTCTATGTTTCAGTTTCATCATCTGCAAAATGCGGATGCTTCTGTCCTGCCCCCTAGGGAAGCTGCAGCTCTCAGAGGAAGCTGACCTTACCTCCCTCCAAGAAGGGCCTGGTGGGCCTAACGTGGTTCAGGGAAGGTCATGTGACACATTTGGGCCAATAAAATGTGAGAGGAGATTGATTGAGGACGTATGGGGACATTTTTCCTTGTTCTTCTTGCAGTGTTTCTATAAGCAACACTTTCCCTGGAGTTACTTTTCTAACTGAGATCTAGAATGCCTGCTGCTACCTTACTATTTTGTATGGACAAAATTGACATACAAAGGAACAGAGGGTCAGGAGAATCACTAGGAAATCCAACGGAGGCTCTGATTGAGTCAACCTGGAAGCTTGCTCTAACTCTGCATTTCTAATTTGAAAGTAAAAATAGTTTTTTCCCTTATTTGTTTAGCCAGTTTGAATTGGATTTACTGTTACCTGCAACTGAAAGAAGGCTAAAAGCATTCCTGCCAAGTGGCTATTCAATAAATGGCTGAACTCACACAGTAATGGGGACATCACCACCTCCCAAGGTGGCAGTGATAATTATGTCACTCAGCATATTAGGGTTAGTATCGGCTTGGTGCCTCCACTGCCACATGGAAATAGTTTAACTTGACCAGTTCAGCCATGGGTGTGACTGTGGTCTGGCTGTGTCTCCTATCTTCCTTGCTGGCAATCTCTCTGTTGCGCCCTGGGGAAGAGCCACAGCTGCTTTCCAGAAGGACAATAGCTATTTGTCTGGTCTGCATTGAGGTGAAAGTCTCTCCAGTCATTCACAACAGCTTTATTGTAGAATTTTTAGAATCATAATTTTAAAATGATTTGTTTCAGAGGCTGGCCCTGCATACTCTGACCTGGGCAAGCTGGGCTCATTGCAGCAGAGAGAAGACACTGTTAAGGGCAGAGCAAAGATGAAGAGGAGAATAATATGCTTACAGTTGACTCCTCTGCTCTGAAAGGGAAGGTGTATTTGTTTTTTTCCGTTCCAAGTACCATACCAGCCAGTAAGAGGTTATGCACATGCTAGATACAGTGGATTATTAACTTTAGACCTCTCTCCTTCCTTATCACTTATTTTGCATCTGATTGAAGTCTGCATCCATTGCTTTGATATCTGTGCACTTGTCTCTGTGCTGCCTCAATTCTCCTTTCCTGAAAGGGCCCTGGCGTGGACCTGGTGATGACCACCCTGGTCCTCCTTTAGAACTCAAGGAATTATTTCCCCAGCTCTTAGGAACGCTGTCATCAGAAAGCGCTTGGCTAAAGTGAGTCACCTAGCCCAGGGACAGACCTGCCTCCCAGGGCAGCCTCCGTCCAATGACTGGTCACACAAGGGATATAAATACTCCTCTTGCCCCAACTTGGGACAACTCTGCAGGGCCATCTGAGCTTCAGAGATCTCCATGGGGTCAGCTGAGTTCACTGCTGAGACTGCATCACAGCCCAGCTTCCTAATAACTGTTCTGCAGGCGAATTTCCACCTCAGGTCTGCTTCCCAAGTACTCTCCACTGTAACAAGCCCTTTGTGATGACCTGCTGCTGCTAAGTCGCTTCAGTCGTGTCCGATTCTGTGCGACCCCATAGATGGCAGCCCACCAGGCCCCCCCACCCAGTCTCTGGGATTCTCCAGGCAAGAACACTGGAGTGGGTTGCTATTTCCTTCTCCAATGCATGAAAGTGAAAGTGAAGTTGCTCAGTCGTGTCCGACTCTTACCGACCCAATGGACTGCAGCCCACCAGGCTCCTCCGTCCATGGGATTTTCCAGGCAAGAGCACTGGAGTGGGGTGCCATGCTACCTATGCCCAATACTGGGAACATGCATTCAGATAGATAAAAATAAGAAGATAAGACCCCTCCCTATGGATCTATTAAATAACAGTGTGACTTTGTGAGCTGTGGAAAAGACCCTTTATCACCCTAAGTGTCTCCTTAGGAATGGTAGTAAGAACTACCTTTAAAAGAGCTTGTCTTGTGTCAGGCACCGGGCTGAGCCCTTCATTAATCTTAGGGGCCATCATCTGCATTTTACTGATGTGGCAACTGTTGGTGAAAGTAAATGTTAACAAATCCAGTTAATGCAGAGTGAGTTGAAGCCCAGTGAGTATATCCACTTAGGTGCACTATCCCTGACTCCTCAGTGGTATCAAGGAAGTGAAGGAAGGCTTGGAGGGACCTGAGGGGTTTCTTCAGGGAAGCTGTTGGTACTCAATGCCTCCATAGCTCTTTTATGCCGGGAAAGTAATCGTTAAAGGCAATGGTCAGAATTATCATTTTGATAAGCACCATTCTGAATGTGTAAATGAAGGTGTAAAGGAGTTCTGTAGTAAATACGATTGTTAGAGGTCCCATTTATCTGTAACTTACTAGTCAGAGGGCTATATAAATGTCTGACATGCATAGCATGGTTAATATTTTCAACAGAACTTCCCGTTTTGCATATGAAAAAATGAGGAACAGAGGTTGAATTAACTTGCCCAAGTCTGGGTGACCCAGTTTTCCTAAGACTGAGAAATACTAAAATGGGAACAGTGCAAACTGGGACCAGTTGGTCTAGGTGAAGCTAAAACACATACGTATACACATGCCAGCAATAACATCTCTTCGTAAAGTTACTAAATACTAATTCCAAAATTGATTGTCCTCTAATTATTGAGCCTGCTCATTTAGTAGATTGACAGCTTCAAGAGCTATTAATAGTCTAAATGTGAAAAATACAGGAAGCAAGATAAAGTGGAAAATAATCTCTGAGTCAATCTTAGCCATTTCCGGTGATTAAAATATTATCCTTTTAAAATACTAGAATCCCAGAAACTGTATTGTAAAATACAGTTTGCTCTGCATTTTCTATGATCAGCATAATTGGAGACAAAAGTAACTCACCTCATCTGAAATTTGACCTCCAAATGTCACCCATGTTCCTGGAAAAGAATAAATATTTGCATGTTATTCATAATCCGTTTTCTAATGTTGTGCACTAAGGAAAACACTTTTCTTACATCAGGGCTACTTCAGTAGGTTGCTCATGAAGGTACCTGGACAGGAAGTCTGCCCATCCTCCTTCTATCACTAAGTTCCCCAGCAGGGATCTGCATCCCTTTGCTTGTCTTTTCTTCATTTAAAGGCCCAGTATATGCTAGTATTAGCCCTGTCTACTGATACTATTATTAGTATTATGTCTAAAAAGTATTAGCTTTTTCTTCTGACTTAGGACCGTATATGCTGCTGTGTAAGAAGGCAGTGCCCCAAGCCTGCATCCACTGCACACTCATTTTCATTCCACTTGGCTAAGAAGTTAGTTCTGAAAGGGAAGGGAAGACCTTTGGTCAAATTTTCCCTTCCTTTGTCTCCAGTGAGGGACCCTATTTTGTGTTCTCTATTCCCTTTCAAAAGGAACCCTCTCAGAGGTTCTTCCAGTCCCCACTTCCAAGCTGCAAGGGGGGACAGTTAAGCTTTTTCCTCTCTTATGACCTGCCACTCCAGAATGGAAATTGCCATTCGGTTTTGGGGTGGGATAGAGGCAGTAGCTGCTGAGTGAGGTTCGGGAAGGCAAGCAGGAGAGGCATAACCAGTTGCCAAAGATCTGCATGTGTAAAGCAAGAGAGAATCAGGCACTGAGTGGGCTATTGCCTCTCAGGTCTATAGTCAACTCACTCATTCATAATTCTCCCCTTGATCCTTTTTTTTTTTTTTTTTTGAGCTCTAACTACCTGCCAGGCAAAGGCATTGGACCCACGTGCTCAGCATAGTGAGGTGATTGCCCTAGCTCCTCTGTTCCAAGAGCTCACTATTGACAACTGCTGTTATTTAGTCGCTAAGTCGTTGTCTGACTCTTTGTGACCCTGTGGACTGCAGCCCACTAGGCTCCTCTGTCCATGGGGTTTTCCAGGCAAGAATACTGGAGTGGGTTACCCTTTCCTTCTCCAGGGGATCTTCCTGACTCAGGGATCAAACTCACATCTCCTGCATTGGCAGGAGGATTCTTTACCACTGAGTCACCTGGGAGGCCCTCACAGTTGACAATACTAGTTGACAAATGATATGATGAAGGCAAATACGAGGCAGGAGGGGAAGGAGTGCTCTACTCTGACTGGAGGGAGGTGGCCCTCAAGAAAGACTTCTGAGAAGAGGTTAAGTCTCAAAGGAAGTAGATGAACGAAGAAGGGAGGAACAGGCATTCCAGGTACAGGTAAGAGTGCAGGCAAGGCAGGTGAGTAAAACACTTGAGTGGGCTGAGGAGCTGTGGCATGGGCTTCTGCGCCAGGTGAGGGAACACGACGTGGAGAGGGAGGGGTGACAGGAGGTGACTGGGCGCAGCTCATATTTGTGGGGGCAACAAAGAAATGTGGTTGGAAACTTACGTTTTGCAATAACAGGATAGCTACCATTTATGAGACATCTTCCAAATGCCAGTAGTACACTGAGAAACATGTATACGTTCATCACTATGAATTTTAACAAACTTACAAGGTAATTTTATTATCCCAATTTCCAGATGACGACTCTGGCATCAACCAAACTAATACGTGATACACTCAGGATTCCCCACACGTGCTGGGCTTCGAGGAGGATATCTTTCTCACTGCATTTTGCCACCTCATCAGTAAATTTCCAAAATTAATTGTGGTCTTTGGATTCATACCCCCATAGAAGCATGTTGATGTGACTGTACCTTTTTTCTTCTTAAATCTCAGGGACTACACAAAGGGAGGATATATATTATTTTACTGGTACTCTCTCCATCCCCAGAGGTTGTAAATGGGAGGTTTACAGATTGCACTCGGTTTGCAAACTTGTTGTGCCTGGCAAGAACAATGTCCCACTTGGAATTTTAATAAAAGTTACCAACATTTTGATAATTTAGGAGATTAATCTGCTTAATCTTGGGAGATTTTTCTCTTAAATATCTGATTTCTAGCTTCTCTTAATGACAGAGGGTCAGTGTCCCCACATAGCCAACATGCCCTGAATCTGAGGGGCGATGTCCTCCCTGTTTATTCGAAGGTCATACACCTTTCTTTGTATTTTCAACACTGAGATCAAATGGCAGTTGTTATTTACTCCCACGTGTTTACTGCTATTTTTTAATTGTAAAATTTAGAGAAAAAGAGACTTGTGCATCTCCTAAAAAACAGAGTTCAGTATTTCAAGAAAAAATAAGGGTCACTTTTTTGGTAGATGTGAAGAATTTCCAAGAAAATTCTTTGTTGTAAACAAAAAAATGTTTACAACAGAAAAATTACAACTTAAGGCACCATAATAAAATAAGCCATGACTGGTATTATACAGAAAAGATGGGAAGTTGGAAACTTGATGGACTGAAGAAATGGCAGTGTTTGTTTTGAATGAGAATAAAATAAAAGATCTGCTGTGAAGTGCAGTTCTCTATTAAGTGGAAAAATTGCCTGAGCAACGAAACCTTTTTACAGACAACACTTTTACAAAAGAGTTTCTTTTGAATGTAGCAGAAATTATGTGTCCAGAGCATAAACAAGCACTTGCAAATGTTCCTATAATCAGAAACATTTCTGCTCAGCATGTTGAAAATCTGGCTGAGAACTTTCAGGATAAGTTAAATTATTGGTGGCATTTTCTATTGCAGTAAATGAGCTCATATGTATAAATAATAGCACACTATTAGCTATATTTATTTTGTGATGCTCTGAGAATTTTGGAAGGGTTAAAGAATTTTTGAACAAGGAGGCTCTGCAGGGCAAAACATCAGAATTACTTGGTGATGAGAAGGGTCTCAGACCATTGGATATAGAAGGCAGTGTTCCAAATTGTGTTACTACAGATCGGGTTCTCACAGAGGGCAGGGCTAAGCTTGGACTCGTCAAGCAACAGATCTGAGGTGGCAGTATTTCGAAGGGGCACTAAGCATAAGTCCATTAATTTCCTCATTTATCATGAATGGCTTTGGGCTAAAAAGCTAAAAGGAAATAAGCCATGGATTTGGTAATTAATATCATGAATCAGCTATTCTTCTATATCTTGGAGAAAAATCAGGTCAGTGTTTGCTTAATGAATTTGCTGGCTTGTGCTATGATCTTGGAGAGCATTTATTTTTTAACTGTTCATATCATCAAAGGAAGTAGTCCCATATCCATTTAGCAGCAAAGATTGGCTCAAAGTTCCAAGCTTCTTGCTGACATTACATGTCTTCGACACCTTGTGGATAGTTTTCTATTGGGACATTCAGAATAATTTACACGAATACCTCATTTGCTTTTCTCAGTCCTGACAACATAGTCTTTGGAAAATTCATTTGTTAAAGAATAATTTGGTTTACTCTTTCAACATTGCAGTCAGTTCCCAGGTATGAAAATGGTGACCTGAAATTTAATTTCCAAAATGGGACCTTTGAATACTGGATTTCATGCTTTAAGAAAACAAACCAGCATTATTTAGCTTGTTGTTGCTCAGTTGCTGTGTTGTGTCCAACTTTTTGTGACCCTGTAGGACTGCAGCATGCCGGGCTTCCTGGTCCTTCACTACCTCCTGGAGTTTGCTCAGATTCATGTGCATTGAGTCCACAATGCCATCCAACCATCTCATCCTCGGTCGCCCCCTTCTCCTTTGCCTTCAATCTTTCCCAGCATCAGGGTCTTTTCCAATGAGTCGGCTCTTTGCATCAGGTGGCCAAAGTATTAGAGCTTCAGCTTTAGCATGAGTCCTTCCAATTCAAGGTTGATTTCCTTTATTATCAACAGATTTGACCTCCCTGCAGTCCAACGGACTCTCAAGAGTCTTCTCCAGGACCAGAATTCGAAAGCATCAATTCTTCAGCTTATTCAGCTTCTATCAGTTCAGTTCAGTCACTCAGTCATGTCTGACTCTTTGCGACCCCATGAATTGCAGCATGCCAGGCCTCCCTGTCCATCACCAACTCCCGGAGTTCACCCAAACTCTTGTGCATTGAGTCAGTGATGCCATCCAGCCATCTCATCCTCTGTCGTCCCCTTCTCCTCCTGCCCCCAATCCCTCCCAGCATAAGGGTCTTTTCCAATGAGTCAACTCTTGTCATCAGGTGGCCAAAATATTGGAGTTTCAGCCTCAGCATCAGTCCTTCCAATGAGCACCCAGGACTGGTCTCCTTTAGGATAGATTGGTTGGATCTCCTTGCTGTCCAAGAGACTCTCAAGAGTCTTCTCCAGCACCACAGTTCAAAAGCATCAATTCTTCGGCGCTCAGTTTTCTTCACAGTCCAACTCTCACATCCATACATGACCACTGGAAAAACCATAGCCTTGACTAGATGGACCTTTGGTGGCAAAGTAATATCTCTTCTTTTTAATATGCTATCTAGGTTGGACATAACTTTCCTTCCAAGGAGTAAGTGTCTTTTAATTTCATGGCTGCAATCACAATCTGCAGTGATTTTGGAGCCCCCAAAAATAAAGTCTGACACTGTTTCCACTGTTTCCCCATCTATTTCCCATGAAGTGATGGGACCAGATGCCATGATTGTAGTTTTTTGAATGTTGAACTTTAAGTCAACTTTTTCACTCTCCACTTTCACTTTCATCAAGAGGCTTTTGAGTTCCTCTTCACTTTCTGCCATACCTTTCTTAATTTTTGATAGTATAAATGAAGGGCTATGAAGTTACCAAACTGTACTACAAAATGGCATTGAATACTATGGCAACATTGAAAGCTAGAATAGTATTTCCATCTTGGAGGATATAACCCTCCTTATAAGAACCTAGCCATGTTAGGAAAAGCTTATGTTTGCTGCTGCTAAGTCACTTCAGTCGTGTCTGACCCTGTGTGATCCCATAGACGGCAGCCCACCAGGCTCCCCCGTCCCTGGGATTCTCCAGGCAAGAACACTGGAGTGGGTTGCCATTTCCTTCTCCAATGCATGAATGTGAAAAGTGAAAGTGAAGTCGCTCAGTCATGTCCAACCCTCAGGGACCCCCTTGGACTGCAGCCTTCCAGGCTCCTCCATCCATGGGATTTTCCAGGCAAGAGTACTGGAGTGGGGTGCCATAGCAGTTTTATTCCAAAATTAATCTGAAAAAAATTACCAACCCTAGTTTACATATTTAAGGCTTTGTACCATACATTACAGTAAATAGACCTGGCTGACATTTTAGTACAGAAGAAAAGGCATCTGAATCCAAGACAGAGCAGTAATGAATTATAAGATAACAATAATAATAAATGTTTTTTCTTTTTCAGTTTTAGTTTAAATTTTTAAATATAAAATAAAATATAGATATTATACACACACACACACACACACACACACACACACACATATAGCCACACCATAATGTAGTAAAAATGAAGAATCTGGTTCCATTTTGGGGATTCTGTCGTTCCTCCATTCAGCTTATTTGATTTAGGTAGGCTACCTCCCTGATCTTTTAGACATTTGCTATTTATTTCTTTTATAGTTATTTGTTTACAAACTTTAAATCTCTTACTAGAGAGTAAGCTATTTGAGGTATAGGGCTTTATTTTATTTATCTTCTTATCTCTACAGTCCTGGAATAAAACAGTCCTTGGAAAATGGTTGATAATTATCTGGTTAAATTGAATTGAATTGGCTTTTTGGCTATCATCAATGTACAAAGTACTGGGATAGTTTCCCACCAAATAAACATGTATATTTTGATTTATAGAAACATGAAAAATGCTCATCAACAGTCTTCAGTTCTTTTTTTTTTTTTTTTCAAGATAAATTTTTTTTTTTTTTTACTTTACTTTACAATATTGTATTGGTTTTGCCATACATCAACATGAATCCGCCATGGGTTCATGTTGTTCCCCATCCTGAACCCCCCTCCCACCTCCCTCCCGTACTATCCTTCTGGGTCATCCCAGTGCACCAGCCCCAAGCATCCTGTGTCATGCATCAAACCTGGACTGGCGATTCGTTTCATATATGATATTATACATGTTTCAATGCCATTCTCCCAAATCATCACACCCTCTCCCTCTCCCACAGAGTCCAAAAGACTGTTCTATACATCTGTGTCTCTTTTGCTATCTCGCATACAGGGTTATCATTACCATCTTTCTAAATTCCATATATATGCATTAGTATACTGTATTGGTGTTTTTCTTTCTGGCTTACTTCACTCTGTATAATAGGCTCCAGTTTCATCCACCTCATTAGAACTGATTCAAATGTATTCTTTTTAATGACTGAGTAATACCCCATTGTGTGTATGTACCACAGCTTTCTTATCCATTCATCTGCTGATGGACATCTAGGTTGCTTCCATGTCCTGGCTATTATAAACAGTGCTGCGATGAACATTGGGGTACACGTGTCTCTTTCAATTCTGGTTTCCTTGGTGTGTCAGTCTTCAGTTCTAACCCCTGTGTGACTGATGTGTTTCTCCTCACCCCTGAACCTACACAGCTGTGCCCTCTCCTGGAGAAGGGCAAGGGAAAGTCCTTGTTCCTGGCTGCAAGGCTTCCTGTGGATTGGAGGGGCACAGTATAGTCAGGGTCCACCACCAACCACGAGGAAGAGCTGACACTTACAAATAGGATGTATTCCCCCAAGATGGAGAAGGACTGAGTGGCAGTTTTTCAGACAGGAAAACTCTACTTGTGTGATTTTATTTCTACTACCCCTCTTCACAAGATCTAAGGTGGTTTATTACTTAATGCTAAGTCACTTCAGTCGTTTCTGACTCTGTGCGACCCCATAGATGGCAGCCCACCAGGCTCCCCCGTCCCTGGGATTCTCCAGTCAAGAACACTGGAGTGGGTTGCCATTTCCTTCTCCAATAAATGAAAGTGAAAAGTGAAAGTGGAGTCGCTCAGTCATGTCCGACTCTTAGCAACCCCATGGATTGCAGCCTAACAGGCTCCCCCATCCATGGGATTTTCCAAGCAAGAGGTACTGGAGTGGGGTGCCATTGCCTTCTCCGTTATTACTTAATACAATTCTCAAAAAACTTCTGTGGCAGTTTCCTTGATCATTTTTATGCCTCTAATGAAAACATGCCTTCTTGAGACCTAGGATGGCATATGATTATTTCACTGTGATGTTTCAAATTAGTGAGATGCTATTTAGATCATTTTACTTAACTGACACTTGTTGTTTCTAACTTTCTTAAAGCAGAGGGAGTATAAAGAGAACTTTGAACTGTTATTGTGTCTTCAGATGAAATTCCTTCGTGTACAAAGGAATATATGCTTTGAAAACCTCTATTTGAGGCCCTTGGCATATACCTACCAGAGCATAGAAAATGATCAGTGAAATGTAAAAGACAATGAAAACTGGCTTTATACACACATGCAGGCACACACACACACACCCCTCTATCTTTGGTTACTTAATTACCTTGTTGGTGGTTTACTGGGTAATTGCTAAGCATAAGGAAACATGCTTATCATTTAAATGATCTCCTTGCTTATATGAAGAAATATTTATTCAGAAGTAGTAACATTTGGGTCTTTTTTCAAAAGCCACTTTCTTTGTGAACCTTATCTGGTCATCCATGTAGAATCTCAACACCCACCCCCTGACAGTTTAACTGCCATATCCCTACAGGTAGGCTACCTCCTTGGCCCTTTAACATCTCACATCACTTGGGTGCAATTATCATAACTGGCAAACTAACACTGGTACAGTACTAGTAACTAAACTACAGACCTTTGAATTTAATTGTCCTTTCTGTTCCAGGATCCTATACAGGACACAACATTGCATTAAGTTTTCATGTCTTCTTAGTGTCCTCTGTTGTGTCTTTCCTTGTCTGTCTTTCATAATCCTGACATTGATCAAGTATTTGATAGAATGTCCCTCAATTTGGGTTTAGATCATCCATTGGATCATAGAAAAAGCAAGAGAATTCCAGAAAAACATCTACTTCTGCTTCATTGACTACACTAAAGCCTTTGACTGTGTGGATCACAACAAACTGTGGAAAACTCTTAAAGAGAAGGGAATACCAGACCACCTGACCTGCCTCCTGAGAAATCTGTATGTAGGTCAAGAAGCAACAGTTAGAACCGGGAATGGAACAACTGACTGGTTCCAAATTGGGAAAGGAGAACATTAAAGCTGTATATTGTCACCCTGCTTATGTAACTTATATGCAGAGTAAATCATGCAAAATTCCAGGCTAGAGGAAGGACAAGCTGGAGTCAAGACAGCCAGGAAAAATATCAATAACCTCAGATATGCAGATGACACCATCCTTATGGCAGAAAGCGAAGAGGAGCTAAAGAGCCTCCTGATGAAAGTGAAAGAGTAGAGTGAAAAAAGCTGGCTTTAAGATCAACATTAAAAAAAAATGGAGATCATGGCATCCAGTCCCATCACTGCATGCCAAATAGAGGGGGAAGCAGTGGAAACAGTAAGAGACTTTATTTTCTTGGGCTCCAAAATCACTGCAGATGGTTACTGCAGCCATGAGATTAAAAGATGCTTACTCCTTGGAAGAAAAGCTATGACCAACCTAGACAGCATATTAAAAAGCAGAGACATTACTTTGCTGACAAAGGTCCATATAGTCAAAGCTATGGTTTTTCTAGTAGTCATGTATGGATGTGAGAGTTGAGCTGTGAAGAAAGCTGAGTGCCGAGGAATTGATGCTTTTGAACTGTGGTGTTGGAGAAGAGCCTTGAGAGTCCCTTGGACTGCAAGGAGATTCAACCTGTCCATCCTAAAGGAAGTCAACCCTGAATATTCATTGGAAGGACTGATGCTGAAGCTGAAGCGCCAATACTTTGGCCACCTGCTGTGAAGAACTGACTCATTGGAAAACTCCCTGATGCTGGGAAAGATTGATGGTGGGAGGGGAAGGGGACGACAGAGGATGAGATGGTTGGATTGCATCACTGACTTGATGGACATGAGTTTAAGCAGGCTCCGGGAGTTGGTGATGGACAGGGAAGCCTGGCATGCTGCATTCCATGGGGTCACAAAGAGTCAGACATGACTGAGCGACTGAACTGAACTGAACTGAGGGTTATAGATTTGGTGGCTTCTATTTCTATACTGCAGTTTGACTTGCTTATGTTTTGGATATATTCAAGAAGGCAATATAAAAATGCAATTATAATATTTATTATATCACAACTAACTTTTCTTCATTCTTTTATTCAACAAGTCCACTATTTGAGTCTACTCTGTGCCAGGCATTGTACTTAAATTATAAGGATACAGCAGTGAGAATATTATTTCTCCCATAATGGAGCAGCAGATTTAAGAGGCAAGACAAAATAATGAGAAAAACAAGCTAAATATATGGTGTTTATTTATGAATGTTAATTTCATAAATAAAATATGAAATGTGTAAGTTGACTGATGAGTGTTAAAGACAGTCATGTTTATAAGGTGGGATTTGGTAGCTAAAATGTCAGGGGGTGGGTGTTGAGATTCTACATGGGGTGACCAGATAATGCTCACAAAGACAGTGGCTTTTGAAAAAAGACCCAAAGAAAGTTAAGGAGCTAGTTAGGAAGCTACCCTGAGGAAGAACATTCCAGCAGTGGGGAACAATGTGGAGGGGGCTTACTTGGCATGTTCAAGGTCAATGAGGAGACCAATGGCCAGAAAAGAGAAGATGAGGTCTGTGGGGTCATGGGGAACAGATTGCATGGAGTGATCTTAATCATAAGAAGGACTTTGGAGAGGAGTTTTGAATAGAGAAGTGACACAGTCTGATTCTATGAAAAGGAACCTGTGCTGTGGTGTTGAGAGCTCACCTCTGAGGTTGAGACACCAGCACCAGTGAGGAGGCTATCATGATCAATCTAGGTGAGACGTGAAGGTGGTTTGGTCTGAGTGCTGGAAATGAGGATGGTCAGAAGTGCTTGAGTTTTTGATAGATTTTGAAGGAGAGGTGATAGGACTTGCTGATTAAAGGGATGTAGTGTGAGAGAAGGTGAGACTTCAAGGACAACATCAAGGTCAGAACCAGGGGAGAATGCAGAGCCAATTCAATGCACTGCATTCTGGATTTAACAGTTTTTAAGTCTGGCAAATACAGCGCACATTGATTCCAGGTTAATGCAGTGAAAGCTGACCAAATGGTTGCCAGGTATTTAATCTGGAGGTGTTTAGAGTTATTCGTCTGTTACATCACTGAAGGATTCATGGTTGGCAATGCAAACTGCAGCTGTCACTGAACTTAGACTTACATGCTGCACAAAATTAATGTGTTCACTGTCTCATTCGAATAGAATTATTTCCAGAGAGAGGTAGAACTGGGGGTGGGAGTGTCCCCCAAATTTCATGGAAAGCAGGAAGCAGAATCTAAGTCCAAGCCAGGGCTGATTTGGAGGATGAGATGACAAGCTGTCGGCCTCCTATACCAGGGCCAGGGCATTTCCTGTGTGCATTTCCCCTCTGAGCGATGGGCAGAGTCTTCTGAGAATGGAACCCTTCCCCATGTCTTTAGATCCAAATTCTATTTATTCTTCAGGACCCAGAATTTCAGCTTCAGAGTCCAGTGCTGCTAGACTTCCTTAACACCTCCTCTCCTCTAGATCTCTGTTGCATTAACTCCGTGACCCCAGGAAAGTCCCAACCTCTGGATTTCAAGTTTCATCACACACAAAATTTGGGGCCTTAACCTTTCTTCATTACTATTATTTCGTGATTCTGTGTCTGGGCTTTGAAGGGAGAAGAACTCATCCCATTCAACTACTCTGAACAAAGTATTATTACCACACCAACCATATCACATTGTAACTACATGTTTTTTTTTGTTTTTTTTTTTTTCACATATGACACCCCCACCAGATTGCAGCTGTCCTGAGGGCAGTGACCAAGTTTAATCTAAGTGTTTAATTCTAGCCACTAAAGTGAAGACTGACACATAGTAGGTACTTAATAATCATTCACTGAATCAGTAAACAAATACTTTAAAAACTCAGGCATCCAGCCCTGAAAGAAATGTCTCGAACACGAGAACATGTGCAGCATGTTGGTTCTTTCCCTGATTCACCATCTTGGATCAGAGGTTTTCAAGCCTGGCTGCATATTTGAACATCCTGGGGGAGCTTTCAGTGGTTCTACTGACCTAGTCCCTCGACAGACCAGTTCATCAGAATCTCTGGGAACAGGACCCCAGCATCAGAATTTTTAAAAGATCCTCAGATAATCCTAATTGCATCCAGGGTTGAAGACCATCATTTAATTTTTTTAAAATTTATTCATGTATAGTTAACTTACAATGCTGTGTTAATTTCTGCTGTACAGCAAGGTGACTCAGTTATATACAGAAATATTTTTTCATATTCTTTTCCATTATGGTTTATCATAGGATATTGAATGTAGTTCCCTGTGCTATTTGGTAGGATCTTGTTACTTATCCATCCCATATATAATGGTTTGTATCTGCTAATCCCAAACTCCCAAACCTTCTCTCCCCAACCCTCACTCCAAACTGGCAGCCACAAATCTGGTCTCTATGTTTCTGAGTCTGTTTCTGTTTTATAGATATGTTCATTTGTGTCATATTTCAGATTCCACATATAAGTGAAATCATACAGTATTTGTCTTTCTCTTTTTAACTTACTTTGCTTAGTATGATCATCTCTAGGTTTATCAATGTTGCTGTAAATGGTGTTATTTATTATTTTAAATGGCTGCATAATATTCCATTCCAGTCCATTCCATTCCACACACACACACACACACACGTGCACATGTGCGCATATATATATTATACCACACTTTCTTTATCCATTCATCTGTTGATGGACATTTAGTTTGTTTTAATGTCTTGGTTATTGTAAATAGTACTGCTATGAACATAAGGGTGCATGTATCTTTTTGAATTATAGTTTTGTCTGGATATATGTCCAGGAGTGGGATTGCTGGATCATTTGGCAGCTCTATTTTTAGTTTTTTGATGAACCTCCATACTGTTTTCCATAGTGGCTGCACCAACTTACATTCCCACCAACAGTATAAGAGGGTTCCCTTTTCTCCACACCCTCTCCAGCATTTACTATTTGTAGATTTTTAAATGATAGCCATTCAGACCAGTGTGAGGTGGTAACTCATTGTAGATTTGATTTGCATTTCTCTGATAATTAGTGATGATGAGAATCTTTTCACATGCTTATTGGCCATCTGTATGTCTTTGAAGAAATATCTATTTAGGTCTTCAACTCATTTTTCAATTGGATTTTTTTTTATTGAATTATAGGTGTTGTTTATATGTTTTGGAAATTAAGCCCTTGTTGGTCGTTTCATTTGCAAATATTTTCTCCCAGTCCAAAATGAAAATGTCTTTTCATTTTGTTTATGGTTTCCTTTGCTGTGCAAAAACTTTGCACAAAACCTAACTTTGATTAGGTCCCATTTGTTTATTTTTGCCTTTATTTCTATTGCCTTGGGTGACTGACCTAAGGAAACACTGGTGCAATTTAAGTCAGAGAATGTCTTGCCTATGGTCTCTTCTAGGTTAAGTTACTTGCCCAAAGTCCATAAATCAGTAATTGGTGGAGTTGGAGCCAGGATTTAACCAACTTCCCACTGTTAATCACAATACGGTATGGAAAGAGTGCTGCTCTTTTAATAAGCTGGGTGAAGTGAGTTCATATTGATGGAGGATCAAAACAAACAGAAAGCAGATACCCTAGAAATCTGGCCTGAGAGAAAGTCTCAGAAAATGGGCCTGAGATGTACAGAGAGGTAACAGAGGTGAAGAATTGGCTTTTGCCTTTGGTGTCCTCTTAAAGGGCATGGAATACAGCTGTCTTCCTACTGGTGAGGCAGCAGAGTGAATGGCTAAGTAGCAAAGCAATGTTCTGAGCAGCCCCGTTGTGGTCATGGTAGATAAACTGGATGAAGACCTATGTCTGGGCATGTGGAACACAGCTCAAGGCCCTATCTTTTTCAAATGGTACAGACAAAGCATTCTTTGTTGTTCTGGTTTGCATCTGCAGATGTTCTCTACCAAGCCTGGCCTTTATTTTTGGATCCAAGCTGCAGCCTGGTCTCTCATTTTTGGCCTTCAGTGTATTGCTAATGAGCCTCTGGCCTGAGATAACAGAAGTGATGACAGCCTAGCCTTTACATTTTTACTCTGGTTACCTTTTCTTGCAAGAGCCAATAATACTATTTAAGGTCTGAGCAGGGAGGGGGGAGATGAAGGGCTGCTTTCACATCTGTACTTTATAAAAAAGCTTGAAATAGCAAGGCAACTAGGCAAGGAAGTGGTAATGTCCACACAGAACAAAAGTGGGCTCTCAAGGCAGGGGACACGTACTTTAAGAAGTATTCTCATTCACAGGCAGCTCTGCAAGATCTGAAGAACTCCACATATAGACAGATGAGGAAGTCAAGTGGTAGAAAAATGACTTTCCACGGTTGGTTAGTGGTGGGGTATCCAAGGGCATGGTTTTTCCCCAGCCTCATGCTATCTTCTGGTGATGACTTCCCCATTTCCCCCGTGTGTCCTGTTCCAGCCAAATGGTATGGTCTAGTGTTTGCTCCGAATGTTCTAAAACCAAACTATGTCTTGCTTTCATGAATCTTCCAACATTCCTCTCTCTGCCAAATGCTTCCTTACTGAACCTTTCTTATGGTAAGCTTTACATCTATTTCTGCCCCCAAACTTCCTCTAATGGATGAAGAACAGGCCACTCCCTTGGGCCATCTCCCTGCTCCCAGATTCTCCCAACTCCATCTGAGGACAGTTTTAATCTTGTCTACCCATGAGACCTCATGCATAGAGCCATTCTGGACTTTAAGCTCTCAAACACTTAAGAACTTCAGAGCCAGGGCTGAGAGCTGAACCATAAGGAGCTGTAGTTGTCAATGAAGGAATTCTTGGGTGTATCCTTGGGAGTATGAGTGTACCATACAGAGTACACAGGGGCAGAATGTACCAGTGGACAAGGCAGAGGGGAGCCTAATCTTAGCTTAGGCATGGTTGGGATAAGGCTGGGTCTTCTAGAAAGGTCTGTGGACCTTCTAATATGTGTCTGAAGGCTGGAGGTTTTGAGGGTTAAATGGCTAGGATTGACATTACATCCTTCATGATCCTTATAGAGAATGTACAAATATTTGATGTTTTCCTTCTTTCTTTGATTTGAAGTACTTTTAAGTGCCAAGGGATGCTGCTAGCTCCATTTTAAGATTTGTTTCAGAGCAAATCTGCCTGGAACCATTTTGGGCAGTTTCTCCATTAATCTGACCAGTAAAGTTTAAAGACAAGGCAGTAGCGACGGGAGTAGGATGAAGGATGGTGGCGCAAGAAGTTTAGAAGAGGCGGTTTTGTTCTATAAAGCAGGAGCTGCTGTGCACACAGCATAGGAACGAAATTTCAGTGCCTTAAACTTTCCCCCAGAAAACAGTGACCCACTCCCCGCATTAAGATGTTAGAATTAATGATACATAATAATGTAAATCCATGGCTAAAGCTCCTTACATTTTCTCATGTGGGTGTGACTCCCGAATGAATTGATTTAGCACCTTGAGCCTGTTAGGAAATTCTTAAATAAAATAAAACCAAAAGTTCTTTGATGAGTTTTTCTTCCTAGGGAGTTTTACTCTTCTGTCCACACTATTGAAATGAATATTATTACTTTTATAATAAGAAGCAAAAGTTTTTAAAAAAAACCTCATTGCTTTATTGGGAAATCTATTCATAAAGATTCTAACAAATTATAGCTCTTCCTATTTCCTGAACATGGAAAAGAGGCAGTGTTTATATTTTGTTAGTATATTGCCCAGGGTTCCTTGGTCAATTTCTCATATCTTTTTGTTCTAATATTTACATGTTGAAAATTATTTCTTACAACAAAGTTTCCAGGGTACTTATAACCAGCACACATCATTAATGTGCCTTGTTCATTCTGTTCTTTTGGAAGCACTTGTATAAGAAACGAGTGGTGCTGGGAAAACTGGACAGCTGGACATGTAAAAGAACAAAATTAGAACATATTCTCACACCATATACAAAAATAAACTCGAAATGGGCGAAGGACCTAAATGTAAGACCAGAAACCATAAAACTCCTAGAGGAAAACATAGGCAGAACACTCTTTGACATAAGTTGTAGCAATATTTTTTTGGATCTGTCTCTTCAGGCAAAGAAAGGAAACAAAAGCAAAAATAAACAAGGGAACCTAACTAAACTTAAAAGCATTTGCACAGCAAAGGGAACCATCAACAAAATGAAAAGACAATACACAGAATGGGAGAAAATATCTGCAAATGATATGACAGATAAGGGGTTAATATCCAAAATATAGAAACAGTTTATACAACTCAATAAAAAAAAAAAAACACACAAAAAAACAAATAACCTGACTAAAAAATGGGCAGAAAACCCAAACAGATATTTTCCCAAATAAGACATACAGATGACCAATAGGCACGTGAAAAGATGCTCAGCATCACTAATCATCAGGGAAATACAAATTGAAACCACAATGAGATATCACTTCATACCTTTCAGAAAGACTGTGTCTGTATACCTAGTCACTCTACTGAGTCTGACTCTTTGTGACCCCATGGACTGTAACCCGCCAGGCTCCTCTGTCCATGGGGATTCTCCAGGCAAGAATATTGGAGTGGGGTACCATATTCTTCTCCGGGGGATCTTCCCAACCCAGGATCAAACCCAGGTATCGCAAATTGTAGGCAGATTCTTTATCAGCTGGGCTACCAGAGAAGCCCCCCTCAGAATGACATCACCAAATAAATAATAAATGTTGGCAAGGGTGTGGAAAAAAGAGAACCCTAGTACATGGTTGGTGAAAATGTAAATTGGTATATCCACTGTGGAAAACAGAACATAGGTTCCTCAAAAACCTAAAAATAGAACTAGCATATTATCCGGCAATTCCACTCCTGAGTATATATCCAGAGTAAATGAAAACAATAATTCAGAAAGATATATGCACCCCAATGTTATGAGCAGCATTATTTATAAGAGCCAAGATATGGAAGCAAAGTAAGTGTTCATCAACAAATGAATGGACAAAGATGTAGTATATATACGTGTGTATACACACACACACACATACACACACACTGGAATACTATTCAGCCATAAAAAAGAATGAAATTTTGCCATTTGCAGCAACACAGATAGACTTGGAGGGCATTATGCTGAGTTGAATAAGTTAGACAGAGAAAGACAAATACTGTATGCTATCACTTATATGTGGAACCTAAAAAATAAGATAAACAAATGAATATAACAAAACAGAAACAGACTTACAGATACAGAGAATGAACTAGTGGTTACCAGTGGGGAGGGAGAAAAAGAGAGGAGAGCAAGATAGGGGTAGGGGATCAAAGTACAAACCATTATGTGTAAAATAAATAAGCTAAAGGATATATTTTATACAGCAGGGAATATAGTCAATATTTTATAATGATTTTAAATGGAGTATAGTCTAGAAAAATATTGAATCACTATGCTATATACCTGAAACCAATATAATATAATAAATCAAATATAATTAAAGAAAGAAATGTACAGAATAACACAGGTGAAATAACACAGTGTTGAAATAAAATTAGACACTACAGGACACTAGGGCTAAATGGTAATTTCTGTTTTTTTAAACAAATTGAAATAGTTTCAATGTTTTATTCTGAAGTGGGATCTATCATTAAGGTTGAAAGCATATATATACATTTATATATTTTTCTTTTTCTGTGAACTCCTAGCATGGGACCTGGAATACAGCAATGCATATTTTTATTCTTGGCTTTATACCTTGCCTTTCCATAGTAAGTTACTATGAATAAGAACTCTCTGGAAAAATGCTGCTGTCAAGGTTTGAAAGTCAAGGTGACCTCCTTTACACTTACTTTTATCTCTAAAAAGTTCATGGCAAATTTTTATCTTTGTGCAGGGACACATTTCTTTGATAGTTCAGTGAGTTATTCTCCCCCAAACAGTAATAATTTTGAGTTACTCTGGTGTTCATTAAAAAATGTGTGTTCATAGGACTATCAGGATATGTTAGGAAATACATTTTAATTCCATAGCGAGGCAAAGAAACTCTCTTAGTGAAAACAAGATAGGGATAATATACTGTGAAACAGAATGAAAAATTTTTTTATAACAGTCCTTTCAAATTCTCCCTCTTGTGTTGTAAGTTTCATGATGTTCACAGTATTAAGTATCACTAACAAAAACTCCAAGTTGGACTATAATACAAAGTGTTCATAAACTTTTTGACTAAGAAGTTTTTGAAATGTAGAGAAATTAAAACTGAGGAAATAAATAAGGGATAATTTAGCAAAATCCTAAAGATTTTTCAAAAAGTTCTCAAACCTATTACATTCAAATTAACCCAGTTCCCATGCTTCCCTGTAGGTTTATGAATTTACATATAAAGATTAGCTTATTTTATGCATACTTGATGGTTTCCAGTTGTTCATTAACAACCTCTTCGTTTAAATTTCAGCTTCTTCGTTTAAATCTATAATGTCATTTTCCTAATGAAAAATGTATAGCCGTATCAAGCAGATGAAGTATTTTAGCATTTTCCATGGAACTATGCATGAAAATTTTTATGCAGTGACTCTCTATTTCTAACTAAGCTACAGAGATCTTCCTTTTTCAGTAATTGTATGTAGAAATTTATCACGTTAAATAAGAAAATGGACAAGCAATACTAAATCATGAAACCATGTTGGTATATCTTAAGTTTTAGGAGACCCCATTTAATCCAAACTCTACATAGAGTCGCTTACCTTTGAAAGGATATTCTGCACTATACTGAGAGTATAATAGTATACTGAGGGTATACTACTGACGGTATAGTACCATCCTGAGAGTATACGATCCTGTGGTACGGAAGAAGCCCAGAAGAGCTCCTGGCAGTATCCCCTGGACACTGGTGCTCCCATCCAGGCTCTGGCATTGAGGAAATGGCAGTATTATAACCACACAGTCCCAACTTTACAGGTATGGAATGAAATTTCCTAATGTACTGTACAGAAAGCTATCTAGAGATTTAGGTAATCAGAAGCATCAAGGAATATAAAAATTACATTTCTGCATCAACAATACTTAATGAGAACAATCTAGTTCTCAAACACAGAGGACAAGCTACCCTGAGACATTTTCAAAACAATTAACATCTTAGGATAATCTTTGTATCCTTAGAAACTACATCAAGCCTGGTACATGAGAGGGGTTTATTAAGTATTTCATGAATGAATGAATTCAAGAACAGCAGAGAAGTGATCATACTAGTAGTAATGTTTGATGAACTCTTTTACTGCCTGATGATTTTCTTTACATTTATTCATTGCTTGGAAATGAGTAAATCTGAATAAATTTATGTGTGGTCCTTACATGAGTGTGTGGCTTGGGTATCCATCAGCTACCACATGGGTATACACAATGACAGAATATTCTGAAGGGTGACTGGCACATTAGCCTGGGTCTCAGGAGTCATTAGGGTAGAAGACCACTTGCATTTTCCATCTTAAAGAAGTGCTGGTATTTATTTCTCCTTCTGCCAGCACCAGGAGTCCTGGTTTTAGGAAGCTAGGGTGGCTGTGTCCAGAAGAAACTCCTGGGGCAGCAAAGATAACCTCCTGAAGACTCTCCATCTTCGACCATTTTGTGATTAGTCAAGAACTTTAGGGATCACCCACCACGAAGAATTAGAACTCTCTATTAACTAGGTAAGAAAAAGAGTACCTAACTGAGGAGAAGAATGTGGTACCCAGTGGTCTGGTGTGTCCAACCCCTCATGATTTATGAAGGCTGGGTAGAGAGCTCAGCCTGCCTTCCACAAGCACAGGGTGTTTCTCTGTCCAGCTCATCACAGCCTCTCCAACACCTCAGACAGGTTTGAGTTGTGCAGATCAACTCTCTCGCATGTCTTACTCACTGCCTTCTAAAATTATTTCTCTTTTTTAAAAAAAAAATCATAAAGGATAGGCATTTTCATTTTCTTTCAGATACACATGAGGTTGAATATGTCTGTGGCTAAATAGATTTGCCTTTGAGACTTGACTCATCTCTAAAATAGATACTGATACCTACTCCAGTGTTGTTGTGAGAACAAAATAAGATGATGATGGAATACTTTTTATATAACTTACATTGTTCCAGGCACTGTGCTACATACTTTATAGACACAATCTCATTTGGAACTCACAACCATTCTGATTTGAGTTTATTTACTGGTGGTGGGGGTACGAGGGAGGTGACAGCTGAGATATAAGCCCAGGCAGACAAACTTCACAGTCCATGCTCGTAATGATTTCAATAGCATATACCAAGTGTCTAGAACAGTACTGCACATACAATAGGTGCTCACTAAATGTTACTTTCCTTCTTATCTTCTAAAGAGATACTATTTGAAGCAAAAGAAGTTCCATAGGAAAATAAATGACCTTTCCAGAGGTGGTAGTGAAAGCCAAAGTCAACATTGGAATGTATGAATTCTTAGTCTACCCATCTCAACAAATCTCAAAAACTTTACTATTTATTATATTATGGATCATTTGAAATGATACCTGGAGAGTGATGAGTAGCCTAAAACATTGAAAATGCTGTGAAATTCTGAATTTTAATAGACTAAAGCTAAATGAAACATAAACACCTTTCTGGTTGTGCGTCCTGCATGCTGCCTGGGAATCAAAATCTCTTAGGTGCTCAAAGTTTCCAAGGTGGACTTGGCCATCTGATGAGCAAGTAACTTGGGTGGGGAGCCAGGAAGCAGAGTCTGTCGATGCCAGCTATCCTCAACTCTGGCCCAGTTAGTAGGACCACCTGGGAGCTGATGCCATGCTCCCCCTGAAGATTCTAGTCTGGTTGATCGGAGGAAGGGCCCAGACAAGTATTTTTAAAAGCTCCCAGCTGACTTTATAATGATGGCCAGAGTTGTGACCTGGTCATTGAAATGGACTCAATCCCTCTGCAAGCTCCCAGTTCGATGCGAAACCGAGTGGTAGGAAAAGAGACATTAAGACTGACCCTGCAGAGGGTAAAAAAGAATTTAGTAAAGGAGGTGGAAGTTGGTCTTGACCTCAAACTGGAGATGGTAATGCCTTGCAGAGTCTTCAGCCTTGACCACACAAATGATTACAGACTTTCAAGATGCGCTCTTGGTGCTTTGCCTTTTTTTTTTTATTAGCACTATTAACCTTCTGCAAAAATCCCAGTGGAAGTAAATGACTGCAACAAAAATAGCTTAGTGGCAACAAAAAAGAGCATCAGCAGTCTTGTTTTCTGGGACAAGATTACAAGGGCCACCAATCCTGAAAGAATAAGGTGCCAGTGAGACACATCGGTTTGGTGGGGTCAGGGCAGAATTTCTCCCACTAGTGCTATATAGAATGATTAATTCATTATAGAAAGTCAAAAGCTTAACTAAAGCCTAGTCAGAGATGGGCTATGAGATCATTATACTGTTCCTTCAAATTTTATTACCTCTAGACAACTCTTGATTTTTCAAGACTATGGCACCCATATCCAAAAGAAATACAAAGCTCATTCCAAAGAAAAACATAAATGCATTTCCAGTGTCCCTGTTCCCCTCTTTTATCAGAGTGAGTTGAGAGTCCACTGTCTTTTCCCTGTGTCTCCAGTAGGTCAATTGGAAGATCAACACAGAAGCCACCAAGTGCCTGAATAGAGTGCCCAGACTTCTTAAAATCACACTGGTATAGAAATTACAGACATTTAGCACACCCTGGATATTGTAAGCTCTCAAGTATAAAACTCAGAAAATGTAGGCAATGACTATTAGAAGAAATGGTATATGGTTGATGAAGTGGAAATAGAAGACCACAAAGGTGCCATGAAATACAGAACTGAAACTCGCACACAAGAGAACTTGGGTAGAAGTGTGCCTCATTTGTATTCCAAATATATGCATTAAAAGCCAGGTCACAAGTCCTCACATGCTACAAGCTCTCACTCTTGCAGATTTTGTTTAGTGACATCCTTACACATTCTGTCCTCAGACTCTACGTTCTTCCAGTCCATCTATTCTATCTTCAATTTCATCCTTAACCAGGGAGATTAGGATGGCTACCTGACATGTTTCATCATTTAGAAGATTCTTTTGCCCTATTCTCAGCTCCATTACTTCACTATTCCTTTATTTCACCTGCCTGGCAAAAATTTACATTAGATGAATCTGACTGTCCAGCTACTCATCACCTATAACCGAGATGCTAAGCTGTGCTGAAGAACATCACAAACTGCAGCCATGCATTGTAAACTCTTGGTCTACAGTAACTATACATACAGTCCACCAATCCTCTGGCTCTTAACTCTGCCCATTTAGTTTTCAAACCTGCCCTGTTTGTCTCAACCTCAGTCCTACCTCCTCTTCCCTTAATGTCACCAGATAAACCTACCTCCTGCTTCACAGAGAACATAAAAGAACTGAACTGTAAACCCCTCCACTTCCTGCTACCAAATTTGCCAAACTACCCATAGCAGATGGGACTGGGGTCTCGCCCATTTTCCTGTGGGCTTCCAGCTGCTTCTGGTATTTGAATGGCCTACCTTCCTCACCCTCAGGTGGGTGTGCACTCCACACTGGTACCAAGTTAAGGGAACATAAACTAAGACAACACCCGTCCTTTCCTCCCTCTTCCTGTCCCTGTGGAAGAGGGTCCCTTCATCTTCCCAAGCCTGTTTCTTGCAGGCCCATCCCTGGCTCCTTCTCAGGGCCCCCACGCCACTGATTACATCTCTCATTGCTGCGTCTTATCTTTGCTTGAATTCTACTTTGTTTCATTAATTTACACCCACATTTCACTTCTTTTTTCTTCATATCTGTCTGATTTTTATTTTCCCATTTAAAAATTTCCATGTATCTCTGTTATTTTCCTTAAAGAAGGTATCTAGGAAAATTTTTTACCCAATCTTTGAAACTTACTACCCCTACACCTATGTTAGTTCTTTTCTTCAGATACTTTATTTTATACTTAAAAAAAAAAACACTTCCTTATACATTTTCTTTACCAGTTTTTGCTAATTTGGTCAAGCCTCATCTACTTCACAGCCCCCCTAGGTGTTCTGCACAGGCTCTGTAGAAGCCCACAGTGATGAACTGGGCTCACAGTTAGTGGGCAATTAACTGACTGTTACAGTTAATCTTCTGTAAAAGTGAGAATATCTGAGTCATTTGCAGCTTGCCTCCTTGCCTCTATTCCCAGGCCTCTCTAAATCCCTGTCTGCAGTGTAACCACAGCAACTAGAATGGGCTTCTTACGATGCATCTGGCCAAACAACACCTTGAAATATTTCAGTGACTTCTCAACACAAAACAAATAAATTCCAAGCTTCATGGCATGGTTTCCAATATTATTCATAATCTTCCCAAAGTCATCTCTCATCACTTTCTCTCCCATGTAGTTCTTTCTCCAGGCCATGCTGGTTTAGACTCCAAGGCTTCTCTTCCTGAAATTTATCAATTCATGTAGAAAATACTTGTTTTTCAGTCGCTAAGTTGTGTGCTACTCTTTGCAACCCCATGGACTGCAGCAAGCCAGGCTTCCCTATTCTTCACTATCTCCCAGACTTGTACTCTGTAATTTTTCAGATGGTGGGGTCAAAGAGGCAAATACGTAATAATAATGGTTTCTCTTTCCTGGAGCTCTCAGTCAGTGGGGAAGACAGAAAAATACCACATTCTGGTAAGAGAGGTTCTGGTGAGAACTAACAGGAAGCCTCTAGCTAGATATGGATGGTCAGGAAAGCAATCATCAAGTCTAGGTCTGAGAGAAGGGTCAAGTGGATATTTTTTTTTTTTAAGGAATGCCGGTGGCTTTTTTTCCTCTTATTCACCTGACAGGATCCTATTCATCCTTCAACATCCAACTACCCCTATCCGCACCTTCTCCATTCCCCAGAAGATGTCACTTCATCATAGGTGTCATTTCAGTGTCTTCTACCACAGAGTGTAAGAGAGAGTCTTATACCTCTTTCTCTTTCTACCTTTGTCATCGCTAGACTGCTTTTTCCCTTATTTTCTCTTTGACCTGGCTCTATTCTACCCTAACTCATCCTCTCATAGGCTCAGATATCTCTTTCTCCAGGGAGCCTTCCATGATCTCCTCTTAGGCAGCCCTCATATGAGTTAACACAGACCTTCATATTTCTCTCAGAGCACTGGTCACACTATGATTCATTCATTCATTCCATAAGTAAGTATATATGAGCATCATAAATGAGTACTTTCTCTGATCTAAGCATGTATTCTGAACTGATAATCCAGCAGGAAATAAGTCAGACTAAAAAAAGCTATCACCAGCAAGTATAAATTCACGGTGTCCTCTGGGGACACAGCCCAAGGAGCTCATCCTGCCTGGGAATCAGGTCGTCACTCCTCCCTCACTCCCTGCAGTGTGAGGGCAGCCATTGGTGCTCTGGTGTATTTCTTGTTTCCCCAGCATGGTGTCTGGCACCTCTCATGCAGTCCTTGGACACACAAATGAAGGACAGGAGCGCAGATCCCATGCTTTCCAGGGATGATGGAATCAGCTGCAGTTTCTGCCCTCTAAGAGCTCAAGCTGAGACACTGGTGACATCTGAGGCAGCCCATCCATCAGCAGGACCCAGGCAGCCAGCCAGCCCTCCCAGAAAGGTGCTGGAAGGGAAGGCGACTGGAATGGTGTGACAGGTAACAAAGTCGGGCAGAGGATCACTTCCAAAAATGAGTCTCAGGGTCAGTCTTGCCTCCTCTCTTCAGCCAGCAGCACTTCAAGTATCACTGCTGAGTGATACTTGAAGCAGGTCGGCTGAGTTGGGCTAGTTTCTGCTCAGAATGGAGCAAAGGAAAGGGTGGCTAGAGCAGAGGGCAGAGAAATGGGAAGTGAGACAGAGTCAGAGACTAAGAAGAAACTTGTTTCCAGTAAAAATTGCAAGTAGACCCAAGCCAGGACTTTTCATCTCCGGTTTCCTTCTCTTCAACCTGAAGAAACCCCCATGGTTAGACTGTCAGCTCTACTGCAGCTACTGCTCATTACTTCAGGCATTTTCTGTAATTGAATGCTGGGAAGCCTCTTCCTCCTCTCATTTTAATTAGTTGTCAGATGTAAAGTGAGCGTTGATGGCATTTTCTGTTGCGCCCTCCCGGAGGTCCTCCTTTGCATAGTGTCATCACTCAGGTATTAGGATGAAGTTTTTATTTGTAAATGAGGTCTCACTGATCCTTCAACACGATAGGGGAGGTATTAAAAAGGCCAAGCTAGGTATTGTATTTACCCTGCCGAGAAAAGTTTTGTCCATTAGGCAAACAGAGGTGGCGGACCAGCAGAGCTGACCCAGCAGACTGAGCATACCTCAAGTTGCTGGGAGAATTCTGATTTCCAACCTTGGCTACCAACAACATAGAAGAAGCTCAGATAAGCTAAAATAAGTGCGGGGAGGAATTTTAGGATCCAAAGGTCTCTTTTCTTAACTCAAGAGCAGAGGAACTCAGAGCACTTTAAGCAAGAGCCCATTAGATTTCCTTTAGGAATCTCAGTCTGTGGTTGGGGGTGGATTTAAACTCTTCCCGTGCTTCAGGGGTGATTCTTGATTGCCGGCAGTTCTTCAATGACTGATTCAGAAATAGATACATAAGCTGGTCAGAGCCAGTGGGATATGACACTTGGAGTGTGTGCAGCCATCTTGTCACTCTGAGGGCAGTCTGAGAATGGAACCCACCTTCAGCTTGCAGAGCTCACAATCTGATCCCTGGATCAAGTCATTTGGGCTCACTGTCCCTATGAGCCTAAAAATTTCTGGTTTTGGCTAAGCTGACGGTTTTGCTTTGCTTTGAGCTGGATTTTCTGTTCACTTACTCAAGAAGGCTCCTGACTAATTTACATGCAATAGTTCTAAAAAGAACTGAGATTTTATTCCTAACTTCATCCAGTTGAGGCCTCTGAGGCCTCTGAGGTCTATATACAAATCTCCACGCATTTCCCCTCAGTGTGCTGACCCACAGCAGCCCACACCTCAGGCGTTAATGCTGCCGTACCCGTGGTCCTGCCTTGATGAATCCAAGCACACCAGAAGCACAGCCCCACCTGCACAAGAGGACAGCACCCCAACTGATTCCCTCATTTTTTAGCCTCATATTAGAGTAGCTCAGTTGCATGTTTGACTGAAATTGAAACTTTCATTTGTGTTCTTACATTGCAAAGAGTATAGGAGGGACTTCCCTTGCGGTCCAGTGGTTAAGACTTTGTCCTACCAGTACAGGGGGTGTGGGTTCTATCCCTAGTTAGAGAACCAAGATCCCATATGCTGTGCAGCACTGCCAGAAAAAAATTTTTTTAAAAAGAGTATAGGTTCCATGTATATGGCTTAATATATGATAATTGTCTTTCTTTTTCTGATTTACTTCACTTTGTATAATAGGCTGTAGGTTCATCCTCCTCATTAGAACTGACTCAAATGTGTTCCTTTTTATAGCTGAGCAATATTCCATTGTGTATATGTACCACAACTTCCTTATCTGTTCATAAGGAAGGAGGGGACACATGTATGCCTATGGCTGATTCATGTTGATGTACAGCAAAAACCACCACAATATTGTAAAGTAATTATCCTCCAATTAAAATTTTTAAAAAGTATAGGAAAATAATCTTACAAATGTACTCTTTATAAATGTAGACTGTACGGGGAAAACTCTGGGTGAATAATATGAACAGATGGGCATGTACACAACTGTGTTTCTTGAAGACAGGAGCTGTGGCAGGACTTCATTAGGTCTCTAGGGCTGCATGTATGGGAGGGAAAGTCATTCAGGGCATCCACACAAAAACAAAATGTTTGCACTCAGCTGCCTTCTCACTTTGAAGTCTTTTGATCACCTGGTCACGGACCACGGATTCTGACCCCCATTCTGACTGTGGAGCTTTGACGCAACTCTGTCTGCCTACTCGGCAGAGTGATGCGAGGAGTTGTTTAGGCTCTGAAATTTTCTAGTTCCAAAGTAGAGTAAACGCACTATCCCCCAGCTGCCACCCTGGAGTCACAGCGAACTTGATTGTTGCTCATATCACGACTGTTAGAGCTGGCAGGGGCCTTACATGCCTGGCTCAGCTGCTCTCTTTTCAAGGAAGAGAGATGTGGAGATGGCACTCACTATAAGCATGTGGAGATTGGAGGCAGGTGAAGTGATGGCTGGTGGAGGGGCCAGGGGCAGGAAATGAGGGCTCTGTCATCTCTATTACTGACCTTGAACAGGACATTTCCCCTCTTCCTGATTCTTTCTCATCTGTAAAGTGGGTGATGACTGCAAAAACTAATTCTCCCTCTCACAGCTGTGAGGCCATGTTTACAAATTGTTATCAGTTTCAACAAAGCCCATATCTGAGTCTGGAGAAAACGTAGCCTCTCCTAGTATCTGATGGCTTTGCAATTACTTGTTTCATTTTTGGATCATAGGTTAACAAATGAGGGCTACTCATCCTTTTACAACTGCACTGAGGGAGATGAGGGTGTGTGTGTGTGCGCGTGCGTGTGTGCATGTATGTGAACTTAGGGTTCTGTCGACTCTTCTCCTTTTTCTTCTCCAGTTCCTCCCGGAACCTAACGCTGACAGTGTGTGGAGCATCAGGCTGCCCATCTGTCACCCAGCTGGGTCTCAGCTTCTGACACCCTCTATGAGGGAAGCAATACCACATGAATGGCAGCCCCTGGTAATTCAGAAGGCGACCAACTTGTCAACAATTCTGAAGAAGGATTTTATCTATCAAAGTATAAAACCTAAAAGAAATATTCTAAAACACTTTTTAAAAAAATATAAATGCCTCTTCATTTTTAATGTGTATACACCATGGCATTTATTCAAGGTAGACATTCCCGGAGAAGTGACAAGCCTAAAATTCACTTGTTTTATGTTTAATATTCATGCATCATTTAAATTCTGTGGGTATCATGGTCTTAAGATAGTTTACTCTGTGCTATGCAGAAAAATTGGTAAACTCTCTGACAGAAGAAATTGCCCTTTAAATTGGCTTCTCGTTTCTTGGAGGCACTTTATAAATACTTAATGTTGTTGCTGTTATGTTATTATAATATGAGAAGTGGCTAGTTTATATTGGCCTTAACAGCAAGAATGAAAATCATGAAGGGTGTCACAAAAATTAAATCACCCATGTTAAACATTTCATCTCATGTTTTCCTAGTGGTCAAAATACTTAGTGCACTGAGAGCATCCCTAAGGCAGAGGGAGACAGCTAGGAGCACATTCTGCACATAGCGACACATTAAGAAGAAGCCCACATGGCTTGGGCTTAATATTCACTGCTTTGGCTCTGGAAGGTTCCCTTAGTTGGGGCAGGGCACAAAGTAGATGGGCCCAGGTGTCAGGTGCTAAGTGGAAGGGGAGGTGAGCTCGACCTGCCTACTCCAGGAGCCTCCCCAGGACACAGGCTCCAGAGAACCCCAAGGCCAGCCCTGGGCTGGGCAGGTTTTCCTCTTGGCGACTGCAGTTCAGGTGGAGAGGCCTCAGCCAGCTCCAAGGCCTGGGCCTGAGTACAGCAGCCAGCTAGGCAGATAGAAAGTGTAGCCACCGCCTGGTCAACAGCCACCAGTCCATGCATGTCACTATCGCCTTCTATCTGGTGAGGACAATGAGTTCCGATCCTACCACTGCCTCAGAATCGTCGGAACAGTCTTTTAAAAACACCTGTGCCTTGGGAGACTCTTAATCAAAAGGTCTGGGTGGAGATTGGTTATCTGCATTGTAAAAAGCACCACAGGTAACTCTGCTGTGCAGCCAGAGTTGAGAAGACACACCTCCTGAGAGACTCAGTGTCTCCAAGATGTCAAATATTTTACTTTATGACTCTGTCCCTTCAAGGATGAAGCGTGAAAGGGCTCATGGAGTCAGTTTGCGCTGCCTGGGAATTAACGGCCTTGAGGTTTGTAGAAATCAGGGCCCTGAAGGCATAGGTGTTCCTTCTTTTCTTCACTGTTTAGATCCAGGCCCAGCTCAGTCTGGCAAGAATGCATAAAATGCCTCCTGACCAGGGAACAGCCCAGGAGGACTCCTTAGAGGATAATGGTATCCTGCATGAAGTTCCAAATGTGCTCAGCTGAAAACTGAGCAAGTGATCACATACCCACCATCTGTGCTCTTCCCACCTTCCCATAACCTTGATCACTTCCTAGAAATACCTGACTATTTGCCTTGCCACAAGCACCTGGGTGATATTTTTACAAAACTAGCAAAATGCTTTTATTAGTTAGAGTTCTCCAGAGAAATAGAATCTTAGAATTTCTTATAAAATTCCTTGCTATATATCTTTTTATATGTAATATTTGTATATTTTATATATAATTATAATATATAATGGGTTTTCTTGGTGGCTCAGATGGTAAAGAATCTGTCTGCAATGCAGGACATCCAGGTTTGATCCCTGGGTTGGGAAGATTCCCCTGGAGAAAGGAATGGCTACCCACTCCAGTATTCTTGCCTGGTGAATTCCATGGACAGAGGATCCTGGTGAACTATAGTCCAGGGGGTCACAAAGATTTGAACAAGACTAAGTGAGACCAGTTCTAGGTGTTCATTGGAAGGACTGATGTTGAGGCTGAAACTCCAGTACTTTGGCCACCTTGTGCGAAGAGTTGACTCATTGGAAAAGACCCTGATGCTGGGAGGGGTTGGGGGCAGGAGGAGAAGGGGATGACAGAGGATGAGATGGCTGGATGGCATCACCGACTCGATGCACATGAGTTTGGGTGAACTCCAGGAGTTGGTGATAGACAGGGAGGCTTGGTGTATTGCGGTTCATGGGGTGGCAAAGAGTTGGACACAACTGAGTGACTGAACTGAACTGAAGTGACTAGCACACATAATATATAATAAAATATAGAAATATATTTTTATATATAGAAATTATATATGCACACACACACCCATATATGTATATACACACACATATATATATATATATATATATATATATATACATGTACACATAGAGAGAGATTGATTTCTTATAAGGAATTGGGTCCTAGTTGCGAAGGCTGGGAAGTCCCAAGATCTATCATCTGCAGCTCAAGACCCATGATAACCCATGTATAGGTTCAGGACAAGTCTGAAGGCCTGAGGATTAAAAGAGCTGATGGTGTAAATTCTAGTCCAAAAGCTTCAGGACCCAAGAGAAGACAATGTTTCATTTTGAATTCAAAGGCCAGAAAAATCTGATGTTCCAGCTTGAAGCAGTCAGGCTGGAGGAGTCCCCTCTTGTTCGAGGGGGCTCAGCCTTTTTGTTGTATTTAAGCCTTCAGCTAACTGAAGGAGGGGCATCCATCTACATTAGGGAGGCAATCTGCTTTATGTAGTCTACAAATTCAAATATTCATCACATCCAAAATCACCCTCATGACACACCCAGAATAATGTTTGACCAATCCAGGTACCCTGTGGCCCAGGTAAGTTGACAAATAAAATTAACCATCACATGCCTTTTCTCTTGCCAGCCTCTCAAGTGGATAGAGGCATGTATATCTCAGAATGAGTGGCACAGGATGAAGTCTACCCCTTTCCAGCACCTGTAGGAACAGCTGCCCACTGTGGGGTATGACCTCCTGTGGCATGAATCAGAAGGACTTCCTGCTCCTAATGTGTGTGGGCAGATGCCCTTTCTATCTGCAGGAGTGAGGGCTCTGAGCCCCAACCCAATCTGGACTCGTGTTCACTATGCATACACTAGATCCCCTGATCCCTGGCATGTGTTGGGTTTCTCTCTATGCCCTCTCCCCACCTCCCAGCTCCACTTGGCCTTCTTTGTTTCTGTGTTGATACGCTGCTGGAGAGAGCCGAAGAACTGGGCTGGCTGGACCCCGACAATTCATCATTTCTGACTTTCTCTGGATCTTCACTATTACCCACTGTGCCTTTTGTCATTCCTTAGCAATTGACCCACTTACCCAGTCTTCTATTCAATAACTATTTTTGAGCATCTACTACTTGCCAGATACCATGATCTGTTAACAGGGATGTAGAAAAAACAAAACAAAACAGAGGTGATCTCTGCTCTCAGGGAGCATACAGCCTGAGAGACTCCAAGAGGCAGGTGTCCTAAACCTGCCTAAATACCTCAGTCCTCTGTATTTGCAGGTGACTTCAGTGACAACCATGGGTTCACCCCGTTAGAAGCTCCTGGGTCTTTACTGTTGGTTGGCACTCTCTCCAGCATTCCCTGTGCCCCCTGGATAGCTGAAGCTGATGCTGGCAGGCTCTTGGGTCTCCTCTAGCCAATGGTGCTCCTGCTTCTCCTCTTCCTTTTTCTTACTGCTCCCTCCTACATTTCCTCCTGCTGAGATTTCAGCCTGTCCTCCCACATGTCCAATCTGGAACTCTGTTCATGGAGACCTCTCATTCTGAACCCCAAGGTCACTAAGTCCTGTTTATTCTTCCTCCTAAAAAAAAAAAATCACCTTCTTTCTGTCCATCTTTATTAGCACTGCCTCATCATCTGCCCCCAGGCTCAACTCTTTCCCCCTCTAATCTAGCTTTCACATCATTTCCAGAAAACAATTCAAATACATCTTATCATGTCCTACTCCTGATTCAAGTTTTTCAATGGCTTTTCACAAGCTGGAGCAGGGCTTTAGCACACTTTTTTTTTTTTTGGAAGAAGCATGCTGTTTTTCCTTCAAAATGTAATATGAAGCACTAAAAAGAAATGAGCTATCAAACCATAAAAAAACATGGAAGAAACTTAAATGCATATTACTAAGTAAAAGAAGCCAATATGAAAAGACTGCATACTATAGGATGTGCATACTACATGAAACTCTGGAAAATGCAAAGCTATGGAAAAAGTAAAAGGGTCAGTGGATGCCAGGGGTTAGAGGTCAGGAAGAAATAGGCAGAGCACAGAGGATTTTAAGGGCAGTGAACTACTCTGTATAATACTATGATGGCGAATATCTATTATGACATTTGTCCAAACCCACAGAATGTAAAACACCAAAGTTATACATACAAGTGTAATCTTTGGGAGATAACAGTAGGTCAATGTAATAATACATTTACGATATATATGAATAATACAGTCGGTATGTAATAATAATACATTCATTACAGTAAGACTGTAATGAATGTACTACTTTGATGTGGGATGTGGATAGTGGGGGAAGCTGTGTGTATATGATGTAAGGGGAAATTTCTGTACTTTCTGCTCAGTTTTGCTGTGAACCTACTCCTGTTCCAAAAAACAAAGTCATTTACGACATACTTAAAAATTTTTAATTTAAAGTACTATATTTAAATTTACCTTTAAAATCTTATATTCATATTCACATTTAGAAAAGTAGAGCTACTTAGCTGAAGTGGTGGCAATGGAAGGAGGAGGGCTGGGAAATGTGTCTCCTGTCTGTACTTCATCTCTCAGTTGTTCCCCGAGACCTTGGGGCTGTAGGACTTGGAGGAACCCCAGAGACCTGGAGGACTAGAGCTCAATGCCTTAATGAGGCAAATGATGGCCTTCCTAATCAGGCCTAGCTTTCTTTCCAGGCTCAGCCCTTGTGGTTCCCAATACCCCGCCTTCCCAATGTTCTATACAGACACTAGTATTCCCTCTAGTATCTCCCACTCCATGGGTCTCCCTCCAGGCCATTGCTTACATTGCTCCTTCTGTCTTTCATCCTTCCCCCTTTTTCTCTACTTGATGACCCCCTTCAAGTCTCAGCTCGAACAGCACCTCCCCTGTGGAGCTGCTCCAGATTCCCCAGGAGACCTTCTTTATGCTTGGTTCATCCTGTACCCTCCATTATGGCATCCGTCCAATGCACTGTCTGTTTTTGCATGCCTGACTCCAATTACACTATGAGCAATTTGAGAGCAGTTTTCATCTTGATAACCTCTGTAGCTAGCATGATACCTGGTTTCCTGAATGTTTGCTGAAAATGAACGAGTGGAAGAATGAATGAATACATAAATTCTCCTCTTTCTCTCTCAGAAGATGATCCCACTTCCCACTAGACTGAGATGATGCTCAGTCACTCTTTGGTGGCTTTCCTACATTCCCATCAATTTCTTTGATTTTGGGTCAGTGTATTTACAAACCAATCTAGCCACAGCAGCTCACAGCTGGGTCTCCACTTGACTCCCACCCCCCATTCTTTTGTTGACAGAGCTGTGTTCCTTTAGATGTATCTTCAGTTCATCCTTGAGTTATTTCACCTTTCTGCTTCCATTTGCATATGCTCTTGGTTTAGCAAAAGGAATCTTGGCAGGAAGAGAAATTCCCAGCCTATCCTTCTCCAAAGTACTTCAGTAAAAGACATCTGTAATCCTATGATTGCTTGGAATATTTAATACTTAATTTTCAAAGCCTCAGTTCAACACATGTTATAACTGAGCTGATACCCCAAGTCCACAACAGTAAATCCAGCTGCACCTGGATTTGACAGCTGAGGTATGCAGAGCCTGAAAAATTATCTAAAGTTGGTGCGTTATTCCTTCCTATGAATTTTTTTGTCTCCTATGTTTTACAGAAGTAGGTAGCTCAGAAAAGTTCTTAAAGAATATTTATTCAAGCCTTGTTTACCTGTTTTTAATGAAGCCAGTCAATCCCATGAACTTTCTTGTTTCCTTCTATTTTTTCATGCCATGTCTTATCATAAGCGTTCAAGCTCTTAGAAAAAACCCTAAAGCTCAAATCTGGACTTGCTCCTGAATCAGGTCTGTTTCAAAATTCACCAAAATACCTACAGCTCATATACAGTTTTAAAAAACTAGTCTGCCCCCTGGAGACTCACTTATATGTGGCACTTTATAGGCACCTGAAATTTTTATAGTCTTAAGGGCTTTTGGTTGAGTTTTCTAGGTACTTTTGATGAAATATTTTCCATTATAGATATTGATTCTATGAGACAATTGTCTAAGACTGTTCACTATATTTCTTTTTTTTTAAACTTTTTTGTGTTGGGGTATAGCTGATTAACAATGTTGGGATCATTTCAGGTGAACAGCGAAGGGACTCAGGTATACATATACATGTATCCAATCTCCCCTAAACGCCCCTCTCATGCAGGCTGCCACATAACATGGAACAGAGTTCCATGTGCTGTACGGTTATCCATTTTAAATATAGTAGTATGTGCATGTCCATCCCAAACTCGCTAACTATCCCTTCCCCCTCATCCTTCCTGCCTCTGGCAACCATAAATTCATTCTCTAAGTCTGGATTGTTCACTACATTTCTTAATCCATATTTTCTTAAATTGCTATAGTCCTTAACTTCTTTCAGTAATAAGTAGTGAATAGCTCTTTATCATTTGTTGCTGTTGTTGCTGTTATTGTTTAGTTGCTAAGTCATGTCCATTAACCAGTCTCAAAAAAAGGTTAGAATATCCCTGGTAATGAATCTACAGGGTCTTTCTAATACAAGTAAACATTAACAAAATAAGAGCCATTAACTGAGCAAAAGTCAAATTGCGTTAGTCTTATGGTGAACAAAGACCACCTTCACTTCCCAAACCATATTATAATAATTTAAGGAGAATCAGAAAAATTCAGGCATCATTAGCCTTCAATATTTTTGCTATACTGTGAAAGGGGGCAGGATCAGTTGCCACTATCTTTTATTCATTCACTATCATCGCTTCATCCAGCCTCCACACTCACAAAGTTCAAGAAACCTTCCTCCCAATTCCTCCTCCCAACCCGCATTGCCTTTTTCATACTGTTCATGGGGTTCTCAAGGCAAGAATACTGAAGTGGTTTGCCATTCCCTTCTTCAGTGGACCACGTTTTGTCAGAACTCTCTGCCATGACCCGTCCATCTTGGGTGGCCCTACATGGCATGCATGGCTCATAGTTTCATTGAGCTAAACAAAGCTATGGTCCATGTGATCAGTTTGGTTAGTTTACTGTCATTGTGGTTTTCATTCTGTCTGGATAAGGATAAGAGGCTTATGGAAGCTTCCTGTTGGGAGAGACTGATTGAGGGGGAAACCGGGTCTTGTTCTGATGGGCAGGGCCATGTTCATTAAATCTATAATCCAATTTTCTCTTGATGGGTGGGGCTGTGTTCCCCTCCTGTTGCTTGACCTGAGGTCAAACTATGGTGGAGGCAATGAAGATAATCTCCTTAGAAAAAAAGTTATGACCAACCTAGACAGCATATTAAAAAGCCGAGACATTGCTTTGCCAACAAAGGTCCATCTAGTCAAAGCTATGGTTTTTCCAGTAGTCATGTATGGATGTGAGAGGTGGACTATAAAGAAAGCTAAGCGCTGAAGAATTGATGCTTTTGAACTGTGGTGTTGGACAAAACTCTTGAGAGTCTCTTGGACTGCAAGGAGACCCAACCAGTCCATCCTAAAGAAAATCAGTCCTGAATGTTCATTGGAAGGACTAATGCTGAAGCTGAAACTCCAATATTTTGGCCACCTGATATGAACAATCGACTCATTGGAAAAGACCCCGATGCTGGGAAGGATTGAAGGCAGGAGGAGAAGGAGACAATAGAGGATGAGATGGTTGGATGGCATCACCAATGCAATGGACATGAGTTTGAGTAGGCTCCGGGAGTTGGTGATGGACAGGGAAGCCTGGCGTGCTGCAGTCCATGGGGTCGCAAAGAGCTGGACATGACTGTGCTTCTGAACTGAACTGAACTGAATGAAACCCATTTTGAATCTCACATCATCAGTCCCCCCATGTTACTTACTCATTCCTAGTCAGTCCTTCTCATAGGAAAATTTTAGCTCTGGTTCACCGTCACTCTCTCCCATATTAGTTTTGCCATACATTTCAGTGATTTCAGTGACCCCAAAGGTAATCAATCCTTCCCTACACCTTTATCTTTCAGCTTCTTGACCTCTTCTGGTCTACTTATCTTCCATTCAGCACAACCTCAGTCACTCTTTCCCAAGGGCCATGCTTTAGACTTTAACAAGGGCAGAAACCCCATAATCTCAATTTCAAGAATCTTTCTTTCCAACTACCACTTTCTTTTTTTTTTTTCACTAAGAGATTTAGTTGTATTTTTATTACTCTTTATTTATTTAATTTAATTAATTTATTATTATTATTTTACTTTACAGTATTGTATTGGTTTTGCCATACAGTGACATGAATCTGCCACAGGTGTACATCTGTTCCCCATCCTGAACCCCGCTCCCACCTCCCTCCCCATACCACCTTCTATTCTTCTCTTCTACTGTCTCTACGGATCTTACTCCAACAATCCCTTGGTCCTCTGGATGTACAATTCACTGATCCTTCCCACTTTTCACTGTCCTTCTGCCTCCTCCTTTTCCTGGCTTTAGTCCTCAATTTCCTACCTGCTCAGCTTCAACCCCAAAGTCCACCATTACAATCACCCCTTTGCATAAACCCTCAGCATTATTGCCTCTCTTTTTTATCTTATGCCCTTGTAAAACCCCACCTGGACTTGCATGGCTGAACACGACTGGAAGAAAAACACCCAATCATAGAGATGGTCTCTTCAAATTTATTAGCACAAATCTCAAGCAGATCCTTAATGCTGTCTAGCCACTCTGATGCAGTCCCTTGGTCCATTCACTCTTCTTTTTCTGCTGCTGCTGCTAAGTCACTTCAGTTGTGTCCGACTCTGTGCAATCCCATAGATGGCTGCCCACCAGGCTCCCCCGTCCCTGGGATTCTCCAGGCAAGAACACTGGAGTGGGTTGCCATTTCCTTTTCCAATGCATGAAAGTGAAAATTGAAAGTGAAGTTGCTCAGATGTGTCCGACTTTGTGCGACCCCATGGACTGCAGCCCACCAGGGTCCTCTGTCCATGGGATTTTCCAGGCAAGAGTACTGGAGTGGGTTGCCATTGCCTTCTCTGATTCACTCTTCTACTCTCCTAGAAATTCTCTCTCTCTTCAAACTTTCAACACCACTCTTCCATCCTCGCTAATAGCTGATATGACCTTGCTTCTGATTTCACTGAGAATACAGAAGCAGTAGAAAACAACTTCTACAAGATACTGCTTCTGTCACCCTGTCAACCCACCTACCAGCCTCAAAGCCCATGTACTCTGCCTTCTTTCATGTTACTCTCCTCTTGTGTCTTCCAGAAGCCATTCCAGGTATTTTTTTCTCTAGTTATCTTAACCATTGTTTTCCCTTCTCAAATGAATTTCTCCATCGGCATATGCATGTGCTGTCATTTCTTCCATGTGTTAGGGCACCCCCTCTGACCACACCTACCTGTCCAGCTTCCATTCCATTTCTCTGCTTCTCTTTATAGAAATAGTCATCAAAAGAGCAGCTGCCAGTCCTTTATAAGCTCTCTTGAACATATTCCAATCATGTGTCAGTGAACCCCTCACTCCTTCAAAATGGATCTTTTCAAAGTCATTAGTGACTTGCATGTAGCTAAACTGAATGATCAATTCTTGACCCTCATCTTGCTTGACTCATGAGCAGCATTGACAGAGTTTGTCTCTATCCCCCTTGAAATGTTGGATTCTAGGATTCCCTATTCTCCTGGTTTTCCTCATCTGTTTTTTTTGAAAAAAACAAAAACAAAAACAAAAACAAAAGCCCACTGCTTGTTTTCAATGTTCTTTGTTGGTTCTTCCTCATTTTCTCAACTTAATGGACTTCCCAGGTCACAGACCATGTTCTTCTGTTTTCCGTACTATTTATGCTCACTCCTTTAATGTTCTTATCCAGTTTCATGGCTTATACAATAGTTACATGTTGATGACTCCTACAGCATTCTACATCCAGCTCAGATCTCACTTCTAGACTCAAGATTTGTATATCCTTTTGCCTATATACATATATGTCTTTTCTTGGATGTCTAATAGGTATCTCAAACTTAATACGTCCCAAATCAATCAGCTCTCTTCTCTCCTAAGTCTCTCTTCTTTCATTCTTCCACATCTCACTTACTGGCAATTCCATCTTTTTCTGCTGCTCAGGCAAAAAACCTTAGAGTCATCTTTGACTCTTCTCTTGCAACTGAAATAGAATCCAACAGAAGATCTGCCAGGCTCAACCTTCAGAACACAGCTATAATCTGACCACCTCTCACTATGTCCTCAGCTACCATCCTGGTCTAGACTCTCTTAGGTTACAGAAACAGTTCTGATGATGTTGAATTGCCTCAACAGCAAAGTGGCCTTTCCCTTATCTGGGGAATGTCTAAAAGCTGTATGACGACCCAAGCCTCTCATTCAGATTTTATAATTTCAGATTTATTCTTATGATGTTAAAATCGCCATCTCTTCTTAGTTGTCTTTAAATATTTATCTTGTCCCTAAAGCATTTAAGGTACATTAGAAAAGTATATGTGTGAATGTGTGTGTGTGTTAGTTGCTCAGTTGTGTCCGACTCTTTGTGACCCCATGGGCTGTAGCCCACCAAGCTCCTCAGTCCATGGAATTCGCCAGGCAAGAATAGTGGAGTATATAAAGACATTAAAATAGAAAAATATGAGAAAATTAGGGAAAGGGAAGATAAGGATAGAAAAAAATTCATATGATGTCACAGGTGAATTGTGCATACACCCACATGCCATGAGGTTTTGTACCCTTGCTAGAAAGGGAATAATAACAGAGGAGTCTCTTCCTCTAAGGTGTGCTTTAATATCAGATCTCTTTTTGCTTAACAGGCCCCCAGAAGACATCATGATCACAGTGGCCCCTTGGGCCTGAGTGGCAGAGGGCTGTGTGGGGCAGGAAAGGAGAAGGGTTGTATGCTCAGAAGAAGTGAGGCAACGTTGGTCAGGAGGACCCTTCTCTCCCAAGACTGGGTCCTGACCTACACCTCAATCATTCCCTGGTATTCCCTCCAATCTCCCACCTCCCAGCTCACCCCTATGTGTTACCCTGAGTACTTACCAAGACCCAAGCAAGAAACTCTGAGTCCTGATTTTCCAAGATTCCTAAAATAAAAATAAAGCAACACATGGTCATCGTTTCCTCAGGTAGAATTTTATCTGTGAGTATTAAATCTCACTTAAAAAATTTTTAATTGAAATATAGTTGATTAACAGCATTGTGTTAGTTGCAGGTATATAAACTTAACTTTTTATGACACTGTTCTTGACTAGAGCCGTGGTGGGGGCAGAGCTCCAGATGCAGGCCTGTGGTTTGGGGAAGAGTCTCTTTCATCCCTATTTGGGTGCTTTAAAGTCCAAAATGTCCTTAGGCTCAGCACAACAACAAAGGGTGCCCACAAAACACAGCTTTTCAGCCCTATTGGTCTTCTTTATCAGTTTTCTTACAAATGTAATATCTCTCTTCTTGAGGGCAAGATTTGTAGATTATTTACCCATCAGTCATTCTTCATTGATCAATCGATTCTGACCCATAGTGGACCCTTAATAAGCATTTGTTGGCTGAGTAACAGATGAACTGACCTTTAAAACAAAGTATTACTACAGATGGATAGGGAATATTTAAAGAACAAATACAAAATAATCCTTTAGGCTATTTAAACTAAATTAGATTACTTTTATTAAAAAACTACACAAAATTCCTACAAAAAGGTCAGACAGTCCTTAAATGATTCTTCCTTTCCTCAACATTTTTGCTTTTCATCCTTAAAAGTTGATCCAGGGAGAGGAAATATATTTTCATTCTTTAAGTAGAAAAAGAACTAGGTGCTCTAATCTTAACTGTAAGGTATTTGTGGAGACCCAGACCCAACCCATCTTCCTGTCATCTGCCTAATGCCATCAGAGAGGAAATCGAATTCTCAGAGAAAGGATATCTCATAGAATTTTGTAGGGATCCACTGTGAAGAGATGAAGCTGACGTTATTGAAACACGGTAGAAAAGTGTATTCCTTACTTTCTGATCAGATGCTTTTATGAAAATATAGCTTTTCTCCCTGCTTCTATCCAAACAAAACAGAACCAACTTTTCTAAAAAGTTTTCTACAGCTCAGTTCTTCCGGATTCTCTCTTGATTATCCCACAGTTTGATTTCTTTAGAGCTAGTACTCAGTGCTCTTATTTTTGCATCTATTTCTTTTCCTTGCTTGCTACTGTCTATAAAATTCCACCTAAGCAACACAGTTCCTTTCCTAGCCTGGTTCAAAGGATATTACACTGAGAAGAGTTGAAAGATCCAGATTTTTGTGACTTTGTTGCAACCAGCTAGGTGACCTTGGAGATATCACTTCCTTCCTTGGACTTCCTTGGAGATATCACTTCCTTCCTAACCCTAATTTCTTCATTGTAAAATGGGGTAGCAATGTCTATGCCATTCTTCCAGCATCGCTGTTGTGGGACTGGAACATGATAATGTATGCTAATGTGTTCACAGTAAACAAATGCAAAAGCATAATTATTTTTGGTGCTTCCTGACTCTTCTTATGCTGTCACAGACATAGTGCTAAATTTCCCATATGAATTGGATATGTCTACCTGGCAGGAAACTATTGCATAAAGGTGTGTGTGAAAAATATTTTGAACTGCTAAGTAGGAGAAAAATACTTGGACCTCTCCCATGAAATTAATTTGCATAAGGAATTGTTCTTTTAGTAGTTTCTCAGAAAACCACAGGCTGTACAGCCAGAAGATTTGCTTTGTGGTCTAAAAGTCTACTGATTTTGAAGGGTAGGAATCTAGAGTGAAAGCTATATGGTGGGGAGTATAAAAAAGACTTACACCAGAGCAAAAAAATCAAAGAAAATATATAAGTGAATAACAGTCTTCCAGGTAGAGATATTTGACATTGATGAATTACTGATTTATTGACAGATTACCATGTTCAAAGCAATGTGTTAGGTCATGAAGATACAGAGAGGAACAAGGCACAGTTCTCTACCCTTAAGGAGTTCTCTATCCTTTTCTGAGGGATGCAGAAGAGCAACTGTGCAATCATGATACAGTGGGGGATGTCCTCCCGTGGAGGCTCTTGACAGCACATGGAGGAGCTGTCTCAGGTTTGCACTTGCATAACTATGTGGGTGTCATGGGGGAAAAGATCCAGGTAAGAAATTTCATGTAATTTTAATATCTTTCAGTGACTTAGAGCACAATAGGGAACAGGAACTTGGTACAGAAAATTATGCAGAGGAAGAAATTTTTCTAACAAACTCAAATAGGGCGAGATTATGACACTGGGCACTTACTGAGCAGCATCTCAGCACCCAAGGTAGGGAGACCTGCTCTAAGTTCCCTTATGCCAGTGATTTAGGGAGACAGTGATCACTCTGATACGGGTATGTAGGGCCAAACTTGAGAAACTTGGGAACTGCCAGCCAATACAAACTGCAAAGTAGCAAGTACTCAACCTGGCCCATGTTATTGCCACTGGTGTTTGAACACCCAGGACAGCTTTTCTGGAATGAAAGCCTTAGAAGATTCTGCACTATAAGAAAAGGTCAATTACAGACAAATATTTATACAGTGGTGATAGGTCTCACATTGAGCCTTGGTGTTTTTATTTTATTTAACTTTTTCACAGATTATTATTTTTTTCTCTGTAAGTGGAAGGATTGGGCTTCGCTGTTGGCTCAGTGGTAAAGAATCTGCCCACCAATGCAGGAGACACAGGTTTGATCCCAGGGTTGGAAAGATCCCTGGAGAAGGAAATGGCAACCCACTCCTGTATTCTTGCCTGGGAAATCCCATAGTCAGAGGAGTCTGGCAGGCTACAGTTCATGGAATCACAAAAAAGTCAGACACAACAACTAAACAACAACAAGAACAAATGGAATGATTACCAAATTCAGTTAGCTGTTTTTTTAAAGTGAGAGGTATTTTCTGTGCATAAGCCCTACCTGGTCTCTAAGTCCATTGCCCTTACTTTTTGCAGGGATAAGTTTCATTGTGAGACTCCTACCCAGTAAAGCACTCTTGCCGCTCACTTAGCAGATGGAGAAGACAGGAGGAAATAACTTCCTCCAGTTCATGTGGATTTCCAACACAATTTCCGTGATTCCAAATGGCATATCTCCATCCAGCCCACGTTCCTGTCTGCACAATACTAAGCGGAGGTGGGGTGATTATTTAGCCACTTTGATCCATTTAAGCTCTGCTGGGTAATGGAAGCCCAAATACTTGACACATTTGATCTAATGAGTCCAAAATACATCATCCAAAAGCTTGTTTGCATGGCTAGAGCACCAAATAATGGCCAACTTTACACATCACACTGGGCTGTGACAGGTGTCCTGGAACCTCCTCTATCCAACTCAATGGGATTTTCATGCTCACTTCATGACCTTGTGTGACATTGTGCATTGAAACAACTTAATGTGATGGCATTTTATCTCTTAATTCCTCAGCATTAGCACAGGTGAGGCTACCAAAAATTCTGGAAGCACATCAAATGTCCAAATAGATAGAATTTCTTTTCCATTTAATTCAAAGCAGTTGCACTGCACCAGTTTCCCTATTTTATCTGTGTCAGACATACCAGAAGAAAGTCTCACTGTGTTCATTTTTAGTATGTGCTCCCGTTCAACTCAAAATAAAAGCTCCTCTTTCCCAAGTGAACCTGGGCTGCTCAGCTGCTAATATTAGAAATGAATGACATCAATATGGGGGCACGGTACACTTAGCTTTGTCAGTCAAATTTTGGAAATCCTAAACCTTAAGTCAAAGCTTTGGGAAAGTTACTGGAGAAAGGATATAGCTTCTTGAGAAGCCAAAGGTTGCATTTCTTCTTTCTAAAGACAGAATTGTCCTCTCGGTGGCGGAACTTGTTTTAAGACAATGGTTAGTCCCATGACAGATACATTAAATATAATTTCTAGTGTTGTTTTCTGGAGCATCCATCATGCACTTTTTATTTTAAGACAATAATAGAATTGTAAGAACTGAAATCAAGTGTCACTTAGGCACAGTATCAAATGCCATTTGATGTTTACAGGTCCTTTACAAATCAAAGATGCTAAAAGCAGAAGATTAGCAGCCTAAATGTGTTGTTTTAAATTGCTTGCTTCCTCATATGTGTATCTTAGACACTGTTTACAGTAAACTGCTTGGAAGAAAGGAACAGTTGGCTAAAATAGGTACCTTGCATTTGACCAAGAAAGATGCATGTTGCACAGGAGAAAAATCCCTTATTTAGAGGCTGACACAACAGAGACAAATTGAAGGCACATGTAAAGGGCTCCAGTGGCCTTGTCAAACTGGCAGAAACAAATTTGGTTTGACCTGGTTTTCACGGGCTCAGATCATTACATCATCTGCTGTTTTAGTCTAGCTGAACATCTTTCTGATCCTTCTAAACCACATTCTGCTGTGTGGGGAGCCTTACCTGGAAGCTACTAGTCAAACGTGGGGTGTGAAATGGAAAAAAAAAGAAATGTACAGTTAACCTGTTTTGAAAAATACAGAGCAGAAGGTATGTTCATTTGTCAGCCAGCTTGTTTTTATAGTTGTATGAGAACATACATTTTTACAGCCATGAAGGTGACTACAAATGGTGATAATGTTTTCTTCTGAGGGTACCGTTTATCACTGTTGACGGTGATTAATGATTCATTTGGAAACCAGCAGGCATATAAATGATTTAGCCACGCATTTTGATGACAGACATTGATAAGTAGCACAAGGAAACTTTGTTTCATTCCTTCCTTTATCTAAGTAGCAGCAAAGTAGAATGGGATTCTTTCAAATTCTTTGATTTAAAGGTTCAAGCTATTTATCTGTTGTAAATTCCAACTAGATTCTTATTCATTTTCTTTGGACATATAAAAAATCACCTGTTGATCTGTGCACTCTAAAAAAGTCTGCAGAAGTATAGCAAAAAGAGATTTCCCTATAGTTAATTAATCAGTTCAATAGAACTGTGTATGACATTGGGCAGGTTACTTAAACTTTTCAAGCTTCTTTCCTCATTCATAAATGGGGATATTAATAGCTCCCTGATTTTTCTTTCTTTAGGAGATTGAGAAAATATAAATGCAGCACCATTCACAGGAAACTTAAGTGTTCAAAAAATGATATTTACTTTCTTTCTTTCTTATTTTCTAGGAAAAGTGGCATCTTAAACACTGACGCTGGTGGGGTTCCGATTCGGGACTAAAGCTGTTAGAAGGTTGCTTCTGTGGCTTTCAAGACCTATTTCTGTGACCATATCCTCTTACTTCATGGATTTGTGCTTAGACATTGCAAACATCCTAAATCTATTATATGTGAATTGTGAGTCATTTTGCTAGGACCATTAAGACAGTGGGAAACAGGGGCTAAAGATAGATAATGGAGGTGAAGGAGAAGGTGGTATTCTGTTGGGAAAGGCAGTTTGGAGAATTCATGTGGGTCTGAGAAATTTAGAACCTTTCTTCTGTGACCGCCAGGAGGAGGGACATGGAGTTGGAACACAAGGTTGTGCATAAGAGCAGAACTTGGATGATCTGCACGGTGGAGATGGTGATATGGGTTGTGAAATTCTCATCAAAGTCTACTTATCACTTAAATAAAAGTTACTCACTGCTTTTTCTGTCCCAAGGATCTAAGGCATCAGAATAGCTGGAAATAATTCAGTCTGAAGTCAAGAGAATCTAGAACCTTTTTATCTAAGGGCATATCATTTGGGGTTCATGAACATGCATGAGAAAAATACATTTTTATTTTTCACCAACTTCTAACTGAAATTTAGCTCCTCCTTCAAGTATAAATGTTGGCAAGAAACCACAGAAGTACCCACATTAACTGTTATTTTGCCATCAAAAGAAATTACAGGTATTTTTCTACCACATCACAGTTACCTCAGAGATTTAAAAAAATAATTTGCACTGGCTATTTATACCTATCACCTTTTGGAAATTTGGCACTCAGCCTACTCCTAGAGCTTGTTATTTAATATATTGAGAAAGAAGTGCATGTCTTATTAGGTCACAAATTTGGATTTTAAATATTTTGAACTGTTTATCTAGTTAATCAGATTCTTGTATATTTTATGTTATGTGTTTAAAAGCACTTTTTCTAAGGAGTCCGTAAACTTCACCAGACTGCCAGAGGGGTCCATACATCAAGCATCTTGAATGTAGCTAAAAGAAATATGTCGTTTTAAAAATGCCTCTTCGTGCATCCATCTGCCACACACTAACATGGGTTTACAAGCATCTTTTTCAAACTATGAGGGTAGGCAATCCTGAAAAGTTTTGAAAGTGAAATATGCCATACCCTATAGCTACTCTTTAAAATGTGTATAATAAAGTTGATAGTGTTGGTGTTTAGTATACCTTTGTTTAATTTTAGTAAGTTACAAAAAATTTTTAGGCCCTTGCTGAATTTACTTCCAATTCAGGCTTGCTGCTTGAATTACCTCTACTGCTGCTGCTACTGTTAAGTCGCTTCAGTCGTGTCCGACTCTGTGTGACCCCACAGACAGCAGCCCACCAGGCTCCCCTGTCCCTGGGATTCTCCAGGCAAGAACACTGGAGTGGGTTGCCATTTCCTTCTCCAATGCATGAAAGTGAAAAGTGAAAGTGAAGTCGCTCACTCGTGTCCGACTCCTAGCGACCCCATGGACCACAGCCTACCAGGCTCCTCCATCCATGGGATTTTCCAGGCAGGAGTACTGGAGTGGAGTCTTGACCCTAAGGTCTCCCATTACGGGGCTCTTCAAGAGCCTCATCCATCCGTCTATAGCTGGAGTCTGCTGGGCTTACCCACTAGGGCAGAGGAGACAGAAGAGGATTTGCCATCCCCAGGGCTCTGGGGTTTCAGCCTCATGCATGGTATTTTGTAACAATTTACTTTAGTGTGATTCATTCATTCAATCATTTCGCATGTCATTCCATATTATATTTGTGTTTGTTTTAACATAAAATAATGTTTCCTTACTAATTCTTCAAGTAAGTTTGTTGTCTCAGAGATGTGCCATGTTGGTTCCAAAGCTTTACCAGGTGCCCCTTGGCACCTTCTGCTGCCCCAGTTTGAGAGACTTGGTTATAAACTATTATCAGCCATTTATACCTTAGTGTGAAGAAGTTTCAGACTTTTTCTTATGTCAGCTTGGAGGGATTAGATGAAACAGTCAAGAAATAAAGCACTCAAGTTCTGAAAGAATTGGAAGAGGGAATAAAAGTAGGGTGGCAGGACTTCTCAGGTTGTTCTAGTGGTAAAGAACCTGTCTGCCAATGCAGAAGACTTAAGTGCCGCAGGTTCAATCCTTGTGTTGGGAAGATCCCCTGGAGCGGGGCATGGCAACCCACTCCAGTATTCTCTCCTGGAGAATCCCATGGACAGGGGAGCCTGAAGGGCTATGTCCATAGGGTTGCAAAGAATCAGACATGACTGAAATGACTTAGCACGCACACATGGCAGGAAGATGAAAGAACTGGCCCCACAGGGGAAAATAAACTTTGCCGCCTTCTAAATTTTGTCCAATATCACATCTCTCTTAACAACCAAATGATCACACTTTCTTGTGTGAATATCACACATATACTTGCATTTTCAACACTAAGAAGAAAGAATCAAAAGCTTTCAAAGTTTTCTTCACCCTGGGGTGATGATTTGTTTTCAAAGAAGTTCCACAAGATGAAGCAAAGGTAAAGCCTTCTGTATCATCCACTTTGTAATGAGATTTGTGTTAGTTTCCACTGTAATGAGATGTGTAGTTTTCAAAGGCAAAATAAACAAAAAAGCATCTAAGACAGATTTCATGCTCCAAATCTTCCCAATTCCATTTCTTACTTTCCCTTTAGAAAGTAAAAGCAGCCACGTGACGGAGACTGAGGCATGAGCTTGACTGAGGGGTGGGGTGATATTTAAATATGCACTTAATCAAAAGCAAATGCTTCCAGTCATCATGTATTCGTTTGCCATTCACTTTCTTTGACAGAGGAAGGTAAAACTAATGCCTGTTTTCTCTGTGGGCTCAGTCCTCTACATCTGCTTTCAGAGTGCCATACATCATGGTGCATGTTGTTTTTGGGTTTTAGTTGCTCAGTCGTGTCTGACTCTTTGCAACCCCATGGACTGTAGCCCACCAGGATCCTCTGTCCATGGGATTTTCCAGGCAAGAATACTAGAGTGGGTTGGCATTCCCTTCTCCAGGGGCTCTTCCAGATCCAGAGATTGAACCCAGTTTTCCTGCGCTGCAGGCAGATTCTTTACTGCCTGAGCCACCAGGAAAGTCCATATTATATGTAATATGAGTTTCTCCTTCCAGACTGAGATCTGTGAGGGCAGGAACTGTGTCTAAAGTACCTGCTTATTCCCAACATAGAGCAAAGTCCTGGGCACGTAGCAGTTGTTTGATGATGCTGACAGGGATGCTTTTATATTATTCTTTTGCTGTGGATAAAGACTGTTGTCACTCACTTGTTTCACTCCTGTTGGCTAGGGAGACTCTGTGGTTTACTGCCAACTCATGCCTCTGCTGAAGACTCCTGGACAAAAGAGTCCAAAATGCAGTACTTGGGTACAATCTCAAAAACAATGGAATGATCTCTGTTCATTTCCAAGGCAAACCATTCAATATCACAGTAATCCAAGTCTATGCCCTGACCAGTAATGCTGAAGAAGCTGAAGTTGAATGGTTCTATGAAGACCTACAAGACCTTCTAGAATTAACACTCAAAAAAAAATAAAAAACGAACAAAAAAAAAGATATCCTTTTCATTATAGGGGACTTGAATGTAAAAATAGTAAGTCAAGAAATACCTGGAATAACAGGCAAATTTGGCCTTTGAGTACAAAACAAAGCAGGTCAAAGGATAACAGAGCTTTGCCAAGAGAATGCACTGGTCATAGCAAACACCTTCTTCCAACAACACAAGAGAAGACTATACGGGGACATTACCAGATGGTCAACACCGAAATCAGATTGATTATATTCTTTGCAGTCAAAGATGGAGAAGCTCTATATAGTCACCAAAAACAAGACCAGGAACTGACTGTGGCTCAGATCATGAACTCCTTATTGCCAAATTCAGACTTAAAGAAAGTAGGGAAAACCACTAGATCATTCAAGTATGACCTAAATCAAATACCTTATGATTATACAGTGGAAATGACAAATAGATTCAAAGGATTAGATCTGATAGACAGAGTGCCTGAAGAACTATGCACAGAGGTTCGTGACACTGTACAGGAGACAGTGATCAAGACCATCCCCAAGAAAAAGAAAAGCAAAAAGGCAAAATGGTTGTCCGAGGAGGCTTTAAAAATAGCTGAGAAAAGAAGAGAAGCTAAAGGCATAGGAGAAAAGGAAAGATATACATCCATTTGAATGCAGAGTTCCAAAGAATAGCAAGGAGAGATAAGAAAGCCTTCTTCAGCGATCAATGCAAAGAAATAGAGGAAAACAACAGAATGGGAAAGACTAGAGATCTCTTCAAGAAAATTAGAGATACTAAGGGAACATTTCATGCAAAGATGGGCACAATAAAGGACAGAAATGGTAGGGACCTAACAGGAACAGAAGATATTAAGAAGAGGTAGCAAGAATACACTGAAGAACTATACAAAAAAGATCTTCACACCCCAGATAATCATGATAGTGTGCTCACTGACCTAGAGCCAGACATCCTGGAATGTGAAGTCAAGTGGGCCTTAGGAAGCATCACTGTGAACAAAGCTAGTGGAGGTGATGGAATTCGAATTGAGCTATTTCAAATAGTAAAAGATGATGCTGTGAAAGTGCTGCACTCAATATGCCAGAAAATCTGGAAAACTCAGCAGTGACCACAGGACTGGAAAGGTCAGTTTTCATTCCAATCCCAAAGAAGGGCAATGCCAAAGAATGTTCAGACTACCACACAGTTGCACTCATCTCACACGTTAGCAAAGTAATGCTCAAAATTCTCCAAGCCAGGCTTCAACAGTACATTAACTGTGAACTTCCAGATGTTCAAGCTGGATTTAGAAAAGGCAGAGGAACCAGAGATCAAATTGCAAACATCCATTGGATCATTAAAAAAGCAAGAGAGTTCCAGAAAAATATCTACTTCTGCTTTATTGACTATACCAAAGCCTTCGACTGTATGGATCACAACAAACTGTGGAAAATTCTTCAAGAGATGGGAATACCAGACCACCTGACCTGCCTCCTGAGAAACCTGCATGCAGGTCAGGAAGCAACAGTTAGAACTGGATGTGGTAACAACAGACTGGTGCCAAATCAGGAAAGGAGTACATCAAGGCTGTATATTGTCACCCTGCTTATTTAACTTAGATGCAGAGTACATCATGCAAAATGCTGGGCTGGATAAAGCACAAGCTGGAATCAAGATTGCTGGGAGAAATATCAGTAACCTCACATACACAGATGACACCACCCTTATGGCAGAAAGCAAAGAACTAAAGAGCCTCTTGATGAAAGTGAAAGAGGAGAGTGAAAAAGTTGGCTTAAAACTCAACATTCAGAAAACTAAGATCATGGCATCCGATCCCATCACTTCATGGCAAATAGATGGGGAAACAGTGGAAACAGTGATGACTTTATTTTTTGGGGCTCCAAAATCACTGTAGATGGTGACTGCAGCCATGAAATTAAAGACACTTGCTCCTTGGAAAAAAAAAGCTGTGACTAACCTAGACAGCGTATTAAAAAGCAGAGACATTACTTTGCCAAAACATGTCCATCTAGTCAAAGCTATGATTTTTCCAGTAGTCATGTATGGATGTGAGAGTTGGACTATAAAGAAAGCTGAGCATTGAAGAATTGATGCTGTTGAATTGTGGTGTTGGAGAAGACTCTTGAGAGTCCCTTGGACTGCAAGGAGATCCAACCAGTCCATTCTAAAGGAAATCAGTCCTGAGTGTTCACTGGAAGGACTGATGCTGAAGCTGAAACTCCAATACTTTGGCCACCTGATTGGAAGAACCAAATCATTTGGAAAGACCCTGATTCTGGGAAAGATTGAAGGCATGAGGAGAAGGCAACAACAGAGGATGAGATTGTTGGATGGCATCACTGACGCAATGGACATGAGTTTGAGTAGGCTCCGGGAGTTGGTGAGGGACAGGGAAGCATGCCGTGCTGCAGCCCTTGGGGTCACAAAGAGTCGGACATTCTGAGCAACTGAACTGAACTGAACTTAAATAACTCTGGAAAAGAATCTTTTGACTGGATATTGTAAGGCTAAGAACAAAAAGAACTGAACAAAAACACTATTATCTAGTTGCCAAATTTTTTTCTTACAGGGGTATGAGTTAGTAATTTTGAAACTAAGGTTGAATACTAATGTTGACAAATAAGAAATGCAGTGAGTGAACACTAGACCCAGAAATTAATCAAAAACAGAACAAAATTGAGGGCCCCTTGAAGCCAACATCCCTTTATCATTTCATTTCATTTTTTATATAAACAGTCTCACATTGACAGAACATTGTGTTTGTTTCTTCTTTCCTTTTTGTTTTTCTAATCTGGCAGATGTTTACTCAGCAGCTACTAAGATGCATCCAGAGCTTGTAACTGATTTTGAGGTTAATGAACGCTCCTTCTCTCCAGCAGAATAATACATCAAACTGATCTGTGAGATCAGTGAGATCTGAATGCAGTGAGAACTGAATGCCATTGGCCTGTGACTTTATTTGGAGCCCTATTATAAATGACTAATGATTGGTCAGGTTAGAGTGCTGAATTTAGTTTATTTTCATTCTTCAGCCTCTACATCGGTCTTTTTAATTGGTCTTTACATTGGTCTTTTTACCTGATATCTTAGTTTGCAATGTCTCAAAAGTAGGGAAATTGCATCTTGTTCTGTGGTGACGATGAAGTGGCGCTCGCTGGAGGGCATAAAACCGCATCTTCTCATGGTGACTAGGAGAATACACACCCACAGCCATAAGAACAGCTCTCCTAGATACAGAGCTCTCTCTATGCCAATCCTTTCTGATTGTATTTGACACAAAAGTAAAGCTCTTCTGATAGACTCATGAAAGGGAGGAAGGGAGAGAAGACCACCCCTTTTATGAAACAGCAAGGCATTGGAGGCATTGGAAGAATATATTCTTCAGGACCCTAAGATCTTTTGAAATTCTTTTGAAGTTTGAAAATGAAATCAAATTTCTCTCTTTAGGCTTGGGTAAATTTTTATTAAAATATACAATTAAAAAAATGGACTCTAAGCATTTTAAGATAATTACCACAGGGCAACTATAAAATCCTGTGAAATAACCTGGCTTTATGCTTTTGTGAATCAGTCCATTGTAAGAAATTAGTTAATTTCAGTTGGTTAAAATCAGTAGCAGTACTTCATTCAAGTTGACTGACTTCACTAGTTCTAAGCAAGATTTAGATGGCAAGAATTCGTGGGATAGGGCCCAATGTTGATGGCAGAATAGCGGGGGACCTGACAGTTCTTGGATGTGGCCCCAAAGAAGTCAATTTCCAACTCTGGTGTCATCATTATATGATGAGAAAGAAGACCCTGGCAGGAAATCCATACTTTCCATACAGTGGCAGCCGAATAGCTGGTTATTTTAGTAAAAACTCTGATGAAGCCTAATTTTTGACAGTATGATGCCAAAGTGGATGATTCAGTAAAAGTTTTGAATCCATTTTGAATCTACTAGGCTGTTTAACATCTGTAACATATCTTTGACTTTTAAAATGGAGAAGCAGGCAATCATAAACCTATTTTTTGTTTGTTCCTCACTAACTGAGTAAACATAAGCACACTTTATTTTCCCTGTGGCTGAACTCAGCTTTTTGATAATAGCAACAATTTATAGAGCACCTACCACATGCCAGCATCATTCTAGGTGCTTTTACACACAATTCATGCATATAAAGGTATGCAGTCTTTCCAAGTAAACACTCCTGTGCCCATTTTATCCATGAGGAAGTGGAAGCTGAGAGAGCTTAAGGGTCACACACACGTAGCACGCATAACAGAGTCAGGAGCAGAGCTCGGCTGTTGGTCTGTGTTGCTTCCCCTGTTCCACTCTGCCTTCAGGGGGCCTGCCCATCTGAAATGACCCAACTGTTAGCAATTCCCTAGAGAGACAGGCAGTGATGGGGTCCCTGCCTGGGGCAGGCCATTTTGGGAGGCCTAGAGAAAAAAGAAAATGAGTTTCTGCAACTCTTTTGCTAGGCATCCACACCCCCTCCTGGCACCTCCTCATCTGCTTTAGGCCCCCCAACCTCCCACCCCTGACTGAAGCTTTCCACAGTTTCTGTGATTGATGCCACAGCGGTGGTGGGAGTTGGTGAACTGCCACTCATCTCACTCCTCTGCCGATCAGCCTTCAGACTGAAACAACAGGAGAGGAAAATAGGCAAAAAAAAAAAAAAAAGTGTACCACTCCTACTGGTTCAAAATTCAACAGAACTGATTTCATCCTGTTCTTCACTTTTTTGAAAAGAGAAAAAAATGAAGTCACTAGCATGCTTTGCTGATTGGAGATGGGATGACCAATGGGACCGAAACAGACCACTTCTCAACTTGTGGGGTGTGGAATTAAGGGCATGGAAAGGGGAATGAGAAGGAAAGTTGTGAAAGGCTGAGTTAGCCTTGCCTGAAAAAGAAAGTTGGATAAAGAATGATTTTTAGTACAAGGCATCCAATGAACACTTTGGAGCTACCGTGGGATCTAAGGCCATCAGTTCAGTACAGTTCAGTTCAGTTGCTCAGTCATGTCCAACTCTTTGCAACCCATAATTCACACTTTAAAGCTGATGTTATTCATACACTCAGGATGTGTTTATTGAGCACCTACTGTTAAGGCAGGTTCCAGGTTCCAGGGCTGTGACAGTGAACAAAACAAATAAAATTCCTGACCTCATGAGGCTTACATTTTAGTGGAGTGGCCAAATAAACAAGTAGGCACAGTAATAAGTTCAGTGACTGAGAGGTGCTCTGCAAACATAGACGCTGGCTGATGGCGAAGGCAAGGTGGTCAGGGGCAGCCCCTCGGAGGAGGTGACACCCGAGCAGGGGCACACAAGATAAAAATGAGTTATGTCAGCCCCCAAGAAGGCCTTGGGGAAGAGAGTAGCCAGACAGAGAGATAAGCAAGGCCCCGAGGTGGGACAAGCCTGAGGAGCAGAAGGAGGTGGATGTGGCGGAGGTCAGTGTGTGAGGTGGGAGCAGTTCAAGATGAGGTTAGAGAAAGAGTCGGGAGCCAGGACTTAATAAGGCTGCTGGCAACCAGCTTAACTCTCTATCCAGGCAGAGAAGACAGAAAAGGTCCCCAGGTTGCTATGGACTGTATACTAAGAACTAATTTATTTAAACAGAACTGTAAACAGAGAGGAGATGAATCTTTGCTGGAGAAGTTTTAGAAGAGAACTAAGACTTTGTGGATCAGATTAAGGGAGCTTCCTTTGGGGCCAGGTCCTGCCTTCCTAGATGGGTTACGGTTGTGGTATTGGGACCTAGGGTTACACAACTCTGGGGCCCCATTGTATTCTTACGTGCATAACCTCCCTTTCCCAACTGTATGGCTCAGGGGTCCTGTCTCAGGCTGATTCCCCTTTCTGTACCTTTTCTTTATTCTCTCTTGCCCCTTCTGGTCTCAAGTATCACCAGTTCCCAGGCTCTGTCTCTCTTCTCTTTATGAATTTCTCTCTCAGGAAAGGCAGAACAACTTATTCTCACTAAGGTGTAAATGACTGATATGAACAAAGTACTGCCTGGAGGGGCAAGAGGAAATTAGCACCCTATGATTCTCAGGGATCAGGAAGAAGGGCTCTTTGCACATGCATTTGTTTGGAATGCTTTTCTCACATATTCTCACTCAAGACTCAGCCCCAGTGTCCCCTTCCCAAGGCTTCTTGACGAGGTGCTATTCTTCCACTGAGTTGGCCTCTCACTTCTGCCCGTCTTTGTTACTTTGTGCATGGTCTGGTTGATCTGTCCCTCCACAAGCTCATAGGCTTCTTGAGGACAGGTATCATGTCTCATTTACCTGTTTCTCAGGCCCTGACACAATGCCAGGCTCATGTTGATCATCTGAGCAAGGAGCTGGGCAGAGTCATAAGAGCTGTGTTTACTTTGATCATAGTAAGCTATGGTCTTCATGGGCCCGAGTTTAATTAATGACAGTTCTACATTCATTACAATTTTGATTTCCTCAACATTACAAATATTGCTGCCTAAATTCCTACCAATTTAAGATGCACTAATTGACAAGTTTCCTCTTTTAACATGCAAATACTCATAAAGGGGTTAAGTCCTTTCATTCACACAAAAGACATTTATTGTGTCTCTGCTCTGTGCAACACATTATCCCGTCACTCACACCAAAATGCTAAGGAGTTTACAAGGAATTGCTTTTTTCCCCTGATGCAGTGTATCAAGAGTCCCAAGTCACAGCCTGCTAATTCTACTTTTAAGAATCTACCTAAAAGAAAAATTTAAGGATTTGCAATTAGTTTAATGCACAAAAAATAAGGATTGTAGTCATTTATAATGATTAAAGGAAGAAAAACATCCAATAATGGGAGGAGAATCAAATTAAGTTTCATCAGTATTATGGATTATTATGTAACTATTTAAAATTTATTAAATAGAATGCTTTACTTACAAAAGAAAATGCCTGGATTACCATGGTAAGTGAGAAAAGCAGGACATAAAGTTTGTTGCAGTATGATCTATTATAATGCACAGCAGAAATCCTGTGAGGAAATTCACTAAAAATGTAAATCTTGGTAGTTCTTCTAAGTGGTAAGATATGGTTGACTTTTAGTTTCCATATATTTATATTTTATAAACCTTTTGTATTTAGTAGGTATTGCTCTTGGAGAAAAGAACATTTACTGCATTGGAAAACCAGAACCACATCCCTCTCGTTGCTAAGATCAATTGCAGAAAAGGGCTGGGATGGAGGGGATGGGGACAACCTTCTGGGCAAGATGAGCCTGCACCTGAGTGAGAGCAGCATGGAGGGCCCAGCTGACAGTCGGGGTGCTGCCCCCTGCAGGTGGAATTGGGAAGAGCACATACCAGGAGACGGGAAGGCACAGATGCCTTCTGGGGTAGCTCCACCTTGCCTAGCCTTAGCCTGGGATGGAACTGGGACTCCTCCAGGTTTGAACAAGAGGAACAAAGGCTCTGGCTCCAGACTAGCTGCACAGCTGAACAAGAACCATCTTTCTGGGTATGTTTTCCCATAGCTATAATGAGCTTATCATCTCAGCCAGGATCACTTTCTTTTGGCATTTTGCAGCTTAAGTTGGTGTAGTTTATCACCATCTAGCAATGTTAACTAACTGTTAGCAGGAGCTGGACTTCTAGGTTGAACCCACAGGAACAAAACACCCACATACAGCTCCAGACCCCAGTGAGCTCTCTTAAGTTTTGCCTCTGAATCTTAAGCTCATCTCTCTAATGGCTAATACCTTCTTTTTCTCCTTCTCCCCAAATAGACACATTCAGCAGCAATCCATCAAATTGTTTTGCAGAAGTCATCTCTGACTACTCTTCCCATAATACCTGTAGCCCCCTAAAAAAAAAAAAAAAAAAAGACTTCAAGTGAAACTGGAGACAAGGAGGTATAGTGTTGAGAAGCAGGAATCAGCAGCAAAGACATTTGATTTTAAAGCTTAGTTCCATTCATCACTCACACCAGGATTATGGGCTAGTCACTTAACCTCCCCAAGTTTCAGTATCTCCGCCGGTGAAATATTCATAAACACAGTGCCCACCTAACCTGCTCACAGGTGGTTCTGAGAGTCAAATGCGATAAAGCATGTGAAAGGGCTAGAGAGTTTTAGAGTTCTTTACAAATGTTAGGTATTGTCCTGATAATAACTAATGGGATTGATCATTTCAGGAGCTGTTGCATAAGGTGAAGTGGTGGTGAAAAGGCAATCTATCATTTGTGTGCTTTCACAGGGAACAATAATAACCTTATTAGACTGGTGGACAGACTTGGTAGTGAATCAAATCATTCACACTGTTAAGAACCTCACTGAAATGTTCTGTGTAGCCAGTTATGCAGCAAAAAGAAAAATAATGATCAATAACTATTCTGAATAGAAGTGAAGACAAATATTTTGTGAAAAAGAAAGTTTGAATTCCCTCTTTGCTCATCAAGACCTGCACTCAAATTCAGGGCAAGGAAAGAAATTAGGAAGTGAATTGACTTAAATTATCAAGGTAATAAGTACTGTGTGTGTGTGTGTGTGTGTGTATGTATGTGTGCATGTGTGTGTGTGTGTGTGCTTGTATGTGTGCATGCACACGTGCTTTGGGGTTGGAAAGGAATAGAAACATAATTGAGGGGAAAAATAGGAAGAAAAAATAAAATATCATGTTCTGACTAAACTGAGGTTCATTTGTGGAATTTCAAAATTATTTTATAAATAGTTCTCAGTCTCCTATTTCATTCATTTATTCAAGAAATATGTGTTAAGTATCCACTGTATGCAAGAGCTGACAAGGCAGTAAAAAATATAAACACACCTTGCCCTCATGGCCTGTAAAGTCTAGTTGGGGAAATAAACATTACAAAAATAATTATGTTATTGCATTATCTGGTAGCTCAGTTGGTAAAGAATCCGCCTGCCAGTGCAGGAGATCCAGCTTCGATCGCTGGGTGGGGAAGATCTCCTGGAGAAGGAAATGGCAACACACTCCAGGTTTCTTGCCTGGAAAATCCCATGGACAGAGGAGCCTGGCAGGCTTCAGTCCATGGGTCGCAGAGAATTGGACACGGCTTAGTGACTAAACTACCATTACATTATTTTAGTGTTACAAAGGAGAAGCATCGGGTACAATGAGTATGTCTCCCATATCATCAAAGGCTTAGGAAATCGCAGCCTAAGGCATCTTTATTGTAAACCATCCCCAAGAAGCAGTGGTTATTGTGAAATCTAGAACCAAAAAGGAGTGAATTTTTTTTTTTTAACATTTAAGGTAGAGAACAAAGTCTCTCAAGGTCAGTTCCTCCATCTGATTCTGGCTATTTTACCTATTCTCTTTAAGACTTTATTTCCACATCTATAAAATGGATATTTCTTAGTTTTTATCTCTTAGGAATACTGCAGGGACTTAAAAAATTATTCATGTGCACAGCCTAGCTCAGTACCCACCATACAGAATGAACTCAGTAAGTGCTAACTGTTCTAGTTATTGTTACCTTATTAGCTACTATGCAGAATACATCATGAGAAACACTGGGCTGGAAGAAGCACAAGCTGGAATCAAGATTGCCAGGAGAAATATCAATAACCTCAGATATGCAGATGACACCACCCTTATGGCAGAAAGTGAAGAGGAACTAAAAAGCCTCTTGATGAAAGTGAAAGAGGAGAGTGAAAAAATTGGCTTAAAGCTCAACATTTAGAAAACTAAGATCATGGCATCTGGTCCCATCACTTCATGGCAAATAGATGGGGAAACAGTGGAAATAGTGTCAGACTTTATTTTGGGGGGGCTCCAAAATCACTGCAGATGGTGATTGCAGCCATGAAATTAAAAGACGCTTACTCCTTGGAAGGAAAGTTATGACCAACCTAGATAGCATATTCAAAAGCAGAGACATTACTTTGCCAACAAAGGTCCATCTAGTCAAGGTTATGGTTTTTCCAGTAGTCATGTATGGATCTGAGAGTTGGACTATGAAGAAAGCTGAGAGCTGAAGAATTGATGCTTTTGAACTGTGGCATTGGAGAAGACTCTTGAGAGTCCCTTGGACTGCAAGGAGCTCCAACCAGTCCATTCTAAAGGAGATCAGTCTTGGGTGTTCTTTGGAAGCAATGATGCTAAAGCTGCAATCCCAGTACTTTGGCCACCTCATGCAAAGTGTTGTCTCATTGGAAACGACTCTGATGCTGGGAGGGATTGGGGGCAGGAGGAAAAGGGGACGACAGAGGATGAGATGGCTGGATGGCATCACCAAATCGATAGACGTGAGTCTGAGTGAACTCTGGGAGTTGGTGATGGACAGGGAGGCCTGGGGTGCTTCAATTCATGGGGTCACAAAGAGTCGGACACGACTGAGCAACTGAACTGGACTGAACTGAACTGAGTGGACATTAAGTTGTGAAACTTGCAAGAGATTTTTGATTGGCTTCTAGAAAGCTTAGAATGAAATTTGTGAACCACAGGACATCAGTTTTAAATTGTTAGAATTTGCATATTTAATCTCATTGGCTCCATTTTTGGCTCCACTTTGTTTTTCTTCACTAGACCAATACACAGTATGAACGAATGGATGGATGGAAGGACAGCATGATGGATGGATACATGAATAACCTCTCAACTAAATCAGGAATAGTTCTTTCAGAGAGACAAATAGTGCTCAGGAGTTGGACATTCTCTCTACAATGTCACAGAAGAGAACTCTGACTCATAGTAACTCATTCCTTGACTTTTATATCTATTCAGACATGAGTGAATATATTGCTTCCTGGAGTTAACACTGAATGTATCTAAATGCTACAAAACAACCACCACAAGAATCAATTGAGTAACCAATTCATAAGGTATACTTAGAAAATGTTTTACAGGTCAAAATTCATCTGCTACTTGCTAATGTTCATGTCTTTCTTTCTGTGGTTATAATACAAAAGAAGCTGTCAAGATGATTCTATTACTGGATTCAGCCAATGGCCACTTATGTTTCCAGACTCTTGGATACACACATACACAGGTAAACTTTCCTTTCAGAACTCCAGTACATACAAAGATTTTACTGGAGGACTTCTTGCTATATCACTATGCACTGTTATTTAGGAAGAATAATAGAAACAAGAGGCAAAGAATCCTAAATCTGAAAGTGGGATATATGAATTTAAAATGGCAATCCACTCCCCATATTCCTGCCTGGAAAATCCCATGGACTGAGGAGCCTGGTAGGCTACAGTCCATGGGGTCGCAAAGAGTCGGACACGGCTGAGCGACTTCACTTCATTTTAACTAGAGAACATACATCTTGGTTAACCCAGGCCAGCCTCTGATTACACCTGTTTCTTGGTGCACAATTATTCTTGGGACAACCCATCCTGTTACTTTCCAAAGCATACTACTTTGAATAATAAATTACATGTTCACCTACTCTAATCTAGTTGCTAACTCTGACCTTGAGTCTCAGACTGGAAGGAAAATAGAGCCTCCTTCTGCTAGAGAGGGGAAGAGAGGAAAACAAATATCAGAAGTGAGTGATGACTAGGTTCACGCCTTCTCACTAACCCCCCACCCCCCCACCCCAATCTAGCTACTATGATTAAGGCTCTCCAGAGTAAGAAGGGATTAGAAATAGCCAGAGAGGTTCATGGGAATCTCTGACCAAGTACATGCTCCTTGGGCCCCAGGGTGCCCAGGAGAATTCTGAGTCATAGCAGGAAGCTTCACACTAATCTCAGGTGACCGACAGATCAGGACAGCATGGTGGCCTGGAAGCTTCCTATGCTTTCTCCTACTCATTGACACCATTTGGAGAAGAAGGAAGGAGAAGGGAAGAGAGATTCCTAATGGAGAGTTTAACCCTTGAAATCAGAAGAGACAGAATTATCTTTAAATGGAATATTTTAAATGCCCTCTTGTCTGCCTTAGCAAGAATGGGAACATTAGAGAAAAATAAGACCAGTTGTAAGAATCAAAGAAATGTCTTTCTTCCTTCACATGTAAGTAGTTAGGGGAAAATATCATCCAGTCTACACTTACGTCCTCAGATCTCAGCTCAGGGCCAGGGGCAGGGCAGACACTCAACAAATGTTCATTGAATGGAGATTCTAACTTCAAATCATGTCAAAAAAGACAAAACAGCTCTGGACTATTCAAGTATAATCCTGCAGAAATATTAAAGTGCTTCCTTGAACTAATATTCATGACTGTAGTTACCATAATAGGGAAAGAAAAAAACAACCAAGGAATTTAGAGGATCATCTTTGTGAACTGCTGAGCCTTAAACTGAGCTATGTCTCCCCATGGTACCATATTACAAGCTAGTCAAATATTACAAGGATTTAACCTTCCTTTATGGCATTTCCTTTATAGTCTCTGCCAGAGGCAAGCTAGTAGATTATAGTCTCTATTGATCTTACTTAGATAAGGAAATCCCAGTATCCCAATTTCTACCAGTTAGACAAAATACATTTTGAATAATTACATATCATTGCCTCTTCGGTTCTGCAAAGGGAGAAAAAATATATATATACTCGAGATTTATCATTAAAGTAGCAGGTACTGGAGGAATGTGGATTAAATTATTGAGAATTTATTTATATGACTCTGGGCTGTTTGATAACAGAATTATTTCTTTCAGTGAACAAAAAGAATGTATCTCTTAGATTAACTGGTAAATATAACTATATTTAGGCATATTAGATCCCAGTAGTACTTATTATTGGTCTCAAGGGTTATAGAACACTATGATTATTGCAAATCTTAACATGTTCCCACCCACAACACTTTTTTCTTTTCTTTAAGTCAAATTGCAATTTTCTTTTCCAGTTTTCTAACTAGGGTAAAAAAATAAAGTTGAAAAATCTTTGGGAGACTCTGCCCTTTTCTCTTATTAGAGCCTTGCTAAGCAGTCATTCTTTTATAAATGTAGAGAGAAGCATGTTCTGGAATGAGCTTTAAGTTTAATTTGGCTCACTTTGGGAAATTGGCTGTAAGCCTTTGTTGCTGTTCTGTAAAATATTAAGATTCCACTGGGGGGATGGAGCCTTGGTGTGGTAAATTGTTAGCTGAAAGGAAAGTGGGTTCTAATCCTTAGACCAAGAGAAAGGAAATCTGGACTCAGACCTTCCTGGCATCTTTTCTATGGATTAAATGAATGAACTTGGTCATTGATGGGTCAAAGCAGCCTCATTTCATTGCCAAGATGCATCGACTAGCCAGCACCATAACTTGGAATTCACTGCTTCTCTATAAAATTGGCAGGAAAAAAGACAATCAAGATCCAATTCAGTGACTCATTAAGTACATCTTCAATGTCGAGGGCTAGTCCAATCACAGAACATCAGATGCAGAGCTGCTGATGAAATCCAATATGCAGCTGGCTCACCCCAGGATTCATGCAGTTTGCCCATACATGTATGCATAAAGCAGCACTAACATCTAAAAAGTGGCCAATATCTGTGGGAGGAAGAATTATCATTGAAGGACACTTTCTGAATAATGTGGCTGTTTATAGTCTATTTCAGTTTGAGGTTTTACAGAAAACCCTATAATTTGATTCAAGGTGTTTATAGAGAAGTGGTGGCTGAGTCTGAATTCCTGCATGTCCAGACCTGGGGACTGGGCCATCTACAAACAATGATTATATAAACCCCCAGGAAGGAAATGTCCTTACGGGGAAACCTTAAAATCATTAAGTACCTTTACTGTAGTCACTCATGGAGGATTTATTGAGTAGCCACTGTGCCAGGTTCTGGGGGTATAGAGGCAAAAATGATGATATGTAGGCCAGCATTAGTATATGCCAATGGTAAGCTGCACAGCGGGGCTAACTGGGAGGTGGGGTAGGAGCAGAAAAGTGGGTGAGGACGACCAGCTTGGTGGTATTTGGATGAGGTTTCGGGAAGGAAGACTCTGAGTTAAGAATTGAGGAGAGAGGAGGTGTTCACAGGTAGAGAAGTGGAAGAAGGTGCCCAACGCAGAGGAGCCAGTTTGAGTAGAGAGATGCACCTAAACAAGATGGGATGTTTGATGGATAAACAGTGGGGGTCTTGAAACAGAGCTAAACAGGTCAATGGCAACTAGAGTAAGAAGGGCTTGAATGCCACGCTTAGCTAGTTTGAAATGTAACCTGTAGGTGCTATACAGCTATCAGAGTATTTAAGCAAAGATAAAATATCATCCAATTTACACTGCAAAAAGATACTGACGGCAGTGTGGAGGATGGCTTGGAGGCGGCAGTGATTGGCGGGAGGGAGATCAATTAGGAGGTGATTTTGGTAGTCTACAGAAGAAAGTCTTAGAATATAAACAAGGCAGCTGCCTCTGATTGACAAGAGGTCTGTAAGGGATCTAGGGTACAGCAGCTGTTGTCTTTGCAGACTGAAGAGTTTTACAGGCTCTAAAAACATTGCATGTGTGTGCCTGATGAATGAAGGGAGACCAACTGAGGAATCATCCTCAGGAAATGTAGACATCTTTTTTTGCAATAACCTCAGACCTTTGCAATCTTTTCTCCTCCACTCTACGTCAGTGATGGATAACTTCTTTTCTTCCCTAGGAATCATGGAAAGCAAATGGAAAACTCACACAGGGAAATCCTGCAAAGAATTAATTATAGATTTGTCTTGATTCTCAGGTGCTTAGAACCACAGAGGGGGTCCCCCTTCTGAAGTAGGTGAATGAGGAGCACAGTGTTACCTCTCTGGGATGTGGAGAAGAACAGACAGTGCTGGGATCTGAGGGCTTCCCAGGTGGCTCAATGGTAAAGATTCACCTGCCAAGCAGGAGATGCGGGTTTTATCCCTGAGTTAGGAAGATCCCCTGGAGAAGGAAATAACAACCTGCTCTAGTATTCTTGCCTGGAAAATCCCATGGACAGAGGAGCCTGGAGGGCTATGGTCTATAGGGTTGCAAAGAGTCAGATGTGACTTAGCGACTGGACAACAGTTGGGATCTGAGCTGGAGAAATGGATGCCAAAAACCAGAGGGAAGAATGATGGTTGAAAAGGTGAGGCAGTGATGTGAGATTGCTTCTGAAGTGGATGACTGCAGACTGTTTCACGATTGAATGAATTTTATTTTTCTGCTTTTAGTGATGGAAAATTTTCCCGGCAACGAGACTTGCCTACCTCTTAAATTTTGCTTTCAGGTCTGCTTCTTCAAGGCTGATCCTACTCATCAAGAATGGCTTCTGGAACCACTGCAATGGCTATGGTCAGGACCCTGTTCAGTATGACTTTCCATCTCTGGCCAATTTGGGCATCTCTTTGGGAAGTCATGGTCTCACAAGCTGTGTTGGCGGGACTCAAATAGGACATCAACATCTTCCCCTGGATGAGTCTGCCACATCCTGTCAATACCAGCTGCTTGGCGTGTGACTTACTTTCTCCAGTCCCCACTTTGTCTTCACAGGAAGACTGAAAACTCCCTGAAAGGAACAACCCTGTCTTGGAGTTCTCAGCCTGTAATAGGACCTCAGTACATGTTTGGTGAGAGAGCTATTGTGTGGGCTTCCTAAAAACCTACAAGATGGCCCAGGTTCTACTGTCACACATGCCCCAGCCAACCCCACCACCTCTTTACCACACCATCATTTGCACCCTGGAATGAAAAGCCAGATTGTTTCTGCAAAGAACTTTCCCCACAATTTTTGTGGGCGGTCATTCCATACAGCACACTTAACGTGACTGAATAACTGGGCAGACTGTGGGATCCTCCAGTCTGAACCGTAGCCTCCAGGGGCTTCTTGTATTTATTAGAAGGAAGGGGAAATGCAGGCTGCTGGTGCACCTTTTACATCCATTGTGAAAAGCATGAGTGTAAGTTAAGTAAGAAATTAGTCACCTAGATGTTCCCCTAAATCCCTGAGAGTCAGTGTGTATGCAGGAGGGAGATGCTGAAGAAAGAGAGCATGGTGGGCAGGGAAAAGCTACTAGGAGTCGAGTCTGGGTCCTGGGTGGCCGGTGTGACTACTCAGTCCTAAAATAAACTGGACCCATTCCTCAGTGCTGGGGGCAGAGTCTCCAAATGTGCCCTGCAAGACAGCTCACTGTGGAGTGGGGAGAAACGTTACAAGTGCTCGTGTTTGCTGTAATCCCTTCTTTTTACAATGCCTACTTTAAAATATACTTTATAATTACTATAATATTGGCATAGTAATACATGAACATATTTTAAAAATAAATATTTGTTTATTGGAAGTGCTCAGTTTTCCCAATTAAGACACACAATGAAGGCAGCGTGGAGATAAATGATATGATACAAATAAGCCATCCATCAAAAGCCCTGTTTTCTAAGAGTTTACATTCTAGTTAGGGAGCTGAAAATACACATACACATCACGTACGCTCAGTAGCTGTTGTTTCCCCAGACACACAAACACAGTGAGTGCAGTAATGATTCTCGAAGATCAGGACAGACATAACAAAAAGACTGAGCAGAATGGAGATGAAGAACAAAGAGCATACATTTTACCAGTAATAGGATGGGTCCCTGGGGGTTGATGTTATTATTGTTGTGTGTATGGGATTCTTAATACACCAAAGGAAAAGAGTTTTTAATGCCCTATAAAAGAAAATAGAAAGGAAGCAAAGACATCTTCACATAGGCTGTTGGGAGCCAAGCCATTCCAGTTCCCCAGGAGGCTGCGCACGTCATTACAAAGCAGAAGAGAAAGGCACGGAAAATTTTGATAATTCCATTCTTCACAAATGCAGCTTGACTTCCCATGTGAACTGTTCTAGAGATCTTTCTTCAAGTTAGTGTAAACTAAAAACATACAGGAAATTCAGAAGTTTTCAAAGAGATTCAGGTCTGCAGTAGGTCCCCAGTATTGGTAGTAATGTTCTCTTTACAGAGAATTTGTGCCCCGCTCTTTACATATGTTTCGTCATCTATGCCTTATTAATAACAACTGAGAGTTGATAGCTCTCCCATTTTTCAGAGGAGAACACTGAATCACAGAGAATTTTAGTGACTGATACAAGTGTTATGCTAGCAAGTGTTATGAGAATTCCACTCAACGTGCCTGACTCTGCCATGTCACATAACTCTTGAATGCTTTGTAAAAGGATTCCTGGCTTCTGATGACCTGGTAAGGTTTCCGGTAGCCAGAGTGTGTTGTTTCTCTTGCATAAGGCACAGTGGCGATACCTACTCCTTGGCCCAATATTTTTACATGTACACATCAATGTATTCTAGTAAATACCACCGGATCAGCAGCCAGCAGTCTTCCCAAATGTTTTATAATTCTACCATATGTGTTTGATTGTGTCATTACGTCGCTTGTCCTAATTAAGATGAAAGGAATCTGAATTGGAATAACTGGTTCTGTGAATGCCAGAGCCACCCAAATAAAATCCCTTGAACCTCAGGCTTTCCAGCCCCAGTGCTGCTTGTGTAGACTTTCTGAGTGATTACACATCTGCTGTCCACCCCCGTTTTTAGGATAATTAATTATCACTGAAAGTGTTGGGAAAAAATTAATGTTTCTGTCACATTCATACCCAGACAGATAAGGCTTACTCAGAAAACTTAGGGTGGTGAAAATCATATGTTTTATTAAATTGTGTGTTTTCCAGGAAGCTTTAGACTCCTATACAATGTTCTTTTGGTCCTAAAATTGGTGGGAGGGCTTAGAGTCACAGGAGGCAGAGAGGAACAAGTTGAAATATTGAGGATTCTATTTGGTTGATTGGTTCTGTGTTGTGATTGAACTCTTTGGTAAATGACGCTAATCTAAGCAAAACTTGGTGAGAATTCTTTGCCTCATTGTGGTAGAAAAGCTGCATTTTAAGTGTAGGAGAATGAAAGTAGCTGCCATGTTCAATAATTATATTTTTAATTTTAATTTTACAGTTTTGGTGGTTAAAATTCAAACAATTAAAAAATTATACAAAAGACAGTTTCTGACTTATTTTTAGAATTTGCATAATTTAACAGGTTGAAATAGGTCCTTCTGAGTCAGCTTTACCTACCTGCAAACAGCAAAGTTAGTGCTTGAAAAACCAGCAAGGGCCAATAAATGCGTTGGAATGACTAGAGCTCACTTTTGAGAAGAAAACAAACAAGCCCTTTCCAAATGGCGATGTCTTTAGTCTTTCAAAGTCATCTAAAAACAAAGCTTACATAGCCAGATTGTTCCGCCAGAAACTTCAGAGTTCACAGTACTATTTAAATTTTTTTTTGCTAGTCCCTGACACATGGTCCCTAACCTTCAGAATAATTATCATCTAGTTAGTCTGACTGTCCTTTGAAACTACCAAACCTGGGCAGGGCTGAGGAGGTATTTCCCACACTGGCTGTAAGGTGTGAAGGAGGAGAGAAGGCGGCTGCTTTTCCTGAGTTTTTGAGGCTTTTTATGGTCCTGAGTAAAGGCCCAAACCCCCGTACCCCCTGCTCTCGTAGGGGTTCGTGCACACTATTAACAGTGTACATATTCAAACCTGGAACGAGAATGCCTCCTCAAATGGAACATTCTGTTTTGGGGATGTTTACCTTAAATCCACAATCTATTGTTCGGAGAAAAAGAAAACAATAAAAATGTTAACACCAGCTTCCTTTTGAAAACAGTCTGCTGGGACTGATAATGACCTTTATAAACCAAAACTCCTGGTGTTGAGGCTGCAAGTACTACGTGGCTGAAAGTTTATTGATTAAGTACACACAGCATTTGTCTTGATAAATGAAAATTGGACCATGCATGGTAAGCAATTATACTGGAAAGAGTGATGACAGCATTCTTAGGATTAAAGAGCACAAGTTTGTTACTTCAATATTGTGAACAAAGAAGGACAAGAAAACTAATTTAGAGAAGTTCTACTTTATATCTGAAACTTACATGAAATAGAATGGCAAAATAGGAACAAGAGCTTGCATTTAAAATAATCCAGAAATTTCTGTCTTTGATTGTAAGAATATGTCCATTTTTGCAATGAACAGCTTTCAGTAACCCTGGATGGCTGACATAGAATTATTATGTTCATTTATATCCTGAGACATTTCCAAGTTTCATAGAATGGAAAATAGGAAACTCCTACCAAATTCTTTCTTAGACTTGAGGTGAATAGAATAAAGCTCGTAAACAAAACCACGCAAAACTTGGAAATTAATTGGTAGTTACAAATATTAGTATGGTAACTGTGTTTGGGGTGCTGGGTTTGGGGGTGACACGGGGGCTAAACAGCCTGACATTATCGACCTGAGGCAAACATGTTGAATTCCTCTAAGAGATTTGGCCTCAAACATTCTTTCTTTCTGGCCTCACCATGTTCAGTAGCGGGAAGAAGCTAACTAACATGTGGGGGCACCTCTTCCCTTGCAAAGTGAGCTGAGGAGGAAGTTACTCTTCCCCTCTCCTTTGCCCAGAATCAGCACTGTGTGACATCCCCGAGGGCTAAAACACCTCTGAAGCTTTTCGTTCTTATCTTAGCCTAACTTCCCCCAACACTTCTGTTCCCTACCTTTGAAAATAGGCTTCACTCCTGCAGGCTCAGTTTTAAAATATGGCAGAATCAGCACTGTCTTATTCCAGGTCCTGAACTACTGCTGAGCCCCACTCTACAGGGGATTCCAGTAGAGGTGGTGAGGCTAATAAAGACAGAGTGTTTATTACCAGGGTTTTTTGTTTTATTTTTTTCTTCTGAAAGTGAAGTCGCTCAGTCGTGTCCGACTCTGCGACCCGTGGACTGTAGCCCACCAAGCTCCTCTGTCCATGGGATTCTCCAGGCAAGAATACTGGAGTGGGTTGCCATTTTTTCCCTGAGCATGAGCCAAATCCTGCCTCTGTGAAAGAGCCACTGTGTATCCATGTAGAGCTTTCTCTTTGAACCCACTAGACTCATTATTCTGATTCAAAGTGGGCAGGGTAGGTCCTGCTCTTGCCTCATGGATGTCTAATGGATACTCCACGGGTTAACTGACTTTGCAGAGAAGACATGGCAGGATAGAGGCTGACCTCAAACCCAAGTCATCTGATTTCTTGGCTGGTGTTCTTTCCTTAAGCCACTGTGCTGCTCTCATCAGGTGAAGAGAAGGTTTTAAAGATAAGAAAAAGTCTTTCTCCTTAGCATCTTCTTCCTGGCACTGCTGCACTAACCATTTTCAGCTTGGCAACTTAACACAAGTTCCAATTTGCGCAAATGAATAGATTAATCACGTATTTCTTAACTAGATCAAGCTATTTTCTTTAGAACATCCTGTCTTCAACCCTCCCCAGAATGACTGTATGGAGGGAGAAATAAGACCTCACTACTTATTCTGTCACTCACTGGCTGTTATTTTTTAATTCAAGAGCATTTATAGAGAAGGGGGTATGTATCCTCTGCTGTACCACGTGAGGTGGAGAGGCTTGATCCATTCACTGAAGCAGGCTGCCATAGGGGTTGACAGACATGAATGGTGACTTGGAAGAATAATTACAGAAAAGCAAAGTGGGAAGGAGCAAAATGCTTAGGTGTGCAGTGCGGTTGCTGGGGCTGTGAGAAGATAGTGGAGCCTGGATAAGTAAAAGGAGGGGCCACAGAAGAGGTGGGGCCTGGCAATAAGGTGGGATTTGAACGGCCACGGGCTGGGGGCCAGGGGAGACATTCCACCAGGGGTGGAAGTGGAGAGGAACACACTCTCCACTGGGGCTGCTGAGGAAAGGGATGTGCCTAGAGGACAAACACATCAGAGAGACGACCTACTCTGAAGTAACTGTAGAGCTCCGGTGGGAACCACCACTGACCATCTCCAAGCTAGCAATGGTAACACTGGCAGAAAGATGCTATAAAGTTGTTCTACAGAATATTATTCACAGCACAAGCTTACACTTGCACCATCATTCTAGCTTAAAAATAAGGCAACAGCATGGCTTTAAATCAGTTAATTGGAAAACAGGTGATAAGAAGCCTAGATATCATCAAGACCTGTGAAATCCAATATGATACAAACCAGCCATGTGTGGCTATTGACCTCTTGAAATATGACTACTCCAAAATGATAAATATATATCAAATTGCAAAGAGTATAAAAGGTATACACAGTATGCCCTTAATAATGTATATATTATTTACATGTTAAAATAATACTTTTGATATATTGAGTTACATAAAATATTCAGTACAAATGTATAAATAAATAAATTTAGCCTCATTCACCCAGATAAATGCCATCTTCATCAGAGAGTGTCCTTGGGAATCTAAACACTAATTCCTATAATCCTGCCTCCAGCAAGCTGGTCCTTGAGCTCTTTGTGGGGGATCCTCTAACTCCTTTCCATGTTTTCCCAGCCTTAATATAAGACTAAATATTCCCAGTAGTGTTTTCTTGTCTTTAATAGCTGCTGAAATTAATGAGAATAAAGTCTGTTTTTCCTGTCTCTTACCATTTAGTTCTCCTATATCATATGCTATAATAATCAACGAATGTTTGTTAAGTACTAAGTATTGTTTTCTGCCTTTTATAAGTGACAGCTCATTTAATTAAGCTGTAAAGGTAGAAACAATCATTGTCCCTATTTTACAGTGAGGCCTAGAAGCTCAAGTAGCATGACCAGGGAAGTGCTATCAGAGCCAGCCTTCTCATACAGGGTGTCACTCTCTTCACGGGGGTGCCTGATGGCCTCTCAGCTTGCTCCTGCTTCCTCTTTGCACTCTTTGTCCTCTCCCTGGAGTGACAATTCCTCCTCTTGTCTGCTGTTAAACTTCTGCTCCTCCTTTAAAGCTTAGACTAGAATATAACCTATTAACTAGCTCCTCAGGCAGAATCAGTACGCTGTCTGTCCTCTCTATGTAGATAACCTCACTTTCTGTCTGTGTAATGGAGCCTGCATTTTACTCAGTTTCTGTCCTGATGCTTGTCTCTGCAGTAGACTGTGACTCTTGTTATTCAATTCTGTATTCTTAGTATCTTACACAGGGCATCCAGTACCAGTAGGAATTCAGGAATACTTTTTGAATTGATTTTCACAACACAGCATGGATCAAGCCTGATTCTGAAGATGATGCTAATAAGGATAGCCAAAGAGTTTTTTGACAAACGTATTTGAAACAGGTATGTGGACCACCAGGACCACCACAAGTTATTACTTCGGAAGACTTCACTTAAAGACTTCACTTAGGTGTCCAGATTCTAGTTTGCTTTTTCATTTGAGGAAGGAAAAACCAAACTATCTGGTAATAGTGGACTAAGTAGTTCAGAAAAGCTATCCAATTGAAGAAAATAAGAAAGCTGGTCAGAATAAAAACATGTAGCTTTGAAGACATCAGAACAGTCATAGGTCGAGTGGAGCATCACTGGACCAAGATCTAGAAGAAGCTGGAAACCCAGAGCATTAATCTTGGCTTCAGGGGCTGCCTTGCCCCCAGTTTCTTCTGCTGGTTACCAAAGGAAAAGGCTGATGAGCTGAACAGCACTTTGGACATCCTTCCTGGGCCAGGATGGTGATAGGGGGCTTGGTAAACTCCCTAGGCTTTAGTCTGGGACCCTGAACAGCTAAACTCCCAGAAGTTAGAGTGAATTGGAAGTAGTCTTTGAAAGGATTACAGTCCAGCTTTGCATCCTCTCAAGCTCTAAAACTGGATTAATAAGATCTACTGCTTTCCTGACACCTGAGAAGCACAGGAAAATTCAAGGCCTAGATGACTTTACTAGTGAATTCTATCAAATGATGCAGAGAGAAATAACATGCACTCTACACAAACTTCCAGAAATTAGAAAAAGAAGGAATAGTCTTACTTTATCTATGCAGCCAACATAACCTTGATATCCATACTGGCTAAGGACATTATGAGAAAGAAAAATTACTGGTCAATCCCACTCACAGATGCCAAGACACTAAGCAAAATATTAGCAAATTAATCCTAGCAAAATATGGAAAAGATAATATATCATGACCCAGTTGAATTCATATCAGAAAGGTAAGGATGGCTTAACATTTGATAATATAAGAGAAAAATCCTATAATCATTCTAATAGGTACAGGAAAAATATTTGTTTATTATCTATACATAATTTAAAAATAACTTAGCAAACTAGGAATAGAAGAGAATTTTCCAAATTTGACAAAGAGAATCCTATAGCAAATATCATACTTACTGGGAAATATTGAAAGCTTTCCAGTTGAGATCAGAAATAAGAAAAAGATGCCTATTACTAAGATTATATTCAATATTGTGCTGACTGAACCAGTACAGTAAGCCTAGAAATAAAAGGCATAAGGATTAGAAATGAGTGAATGAATGATGACCACCAACCCAACAATAGAAGAAATTCTTTCTAAAAGGAGAGACTACATCATTTAGGTTTTAAAGTTCCCTTTTTACAGTGGAACTCAAATTCTAACCAGATTTTTTTTTCTCTAACCAGAGTTTTAAAAATCATTTTGGGAGGAAATCAAGTCTCTCATCAAATACTTGCTTATTGAGTACAACTCTGAGTCGTGAAGATTCTACAATGAATAAGGCCAAGGAGTTTTTCATTCTGGTTGGAGAGACCAAAAAGAAAGAATCAGATAAATAAATGATATCATTGCAAGTAATGATACAGTAATGTGACTGGGGTAAGAGCATGATGGTTGGAGAGAGGTTACTTCAGACTGGTAAATGGGAAGTCCTCTTGGAAGTGAATGTGAGCTTTGCCTGAATGAGAATTCATGTTGAATAGCAAGAATGCAGCAGTTCTTTTCTCTAAACTAATTAACCTATTAAATTAATGTGTGCTTAGTCACTCAGTCGTATCTGACTCTGCATCTCCATGGACTGTAGCCCGTCTGGCTCCTCTGTCCATGGGGATTCTCCAGGCAAGAATATTGGAGTGGGTTGCCATGCCCCCCTCCAGGGGATGTTCCCAATCTAGGGATCGAACTCAGGTCTCGTGCATTGCAGGTGGATTCTTTACCATCTGAGCCACCAGGAATTTAATGAATTTAGCTTAATAACTCACAGAGCCTTTAATAACCAAGCACCTACCGACAAGGTATTTTTATTTCTGGCGATCACAAAGATTCTCCTCTTTAATGGATGGGTATCAGAAAACTACAGAGGCTGAGATATTAGTTAATAATTATTACCTTTATGGAGCTGTTAGATCTTATCTTTGATAATTCTGTTAGAATCATCTCTACATGTAGTCCCCCACACCCACACACAGGTGTTAGGATGTGCCTTGAATCCTTGCCTTCAGCCAGGAATTTCTCCTTTAGCATCTTATAAGGATGTTTAATATAGGACCAAGCAATTTCAAAGGCAGCCACCCAGGAGAAGTTAATAAAGGGCTCATTTCCCTCATACTAGGAACGTTCTTTCAGCTCTCCTGAAGCAGCACAATTTGTTCCCAAAGAACCACACCTTTCTTTTCTCAGTTCTAAATTTTCTGAAATTACAAAACAAAGAAATCCTAAAACAGAAAAGGAAGAAGTTCTATCAACAGATCAGAGGAACAAATGAAGATAACATTTATTGAGTGTCCCCATACCACATTAGGGCTTCCCTTGTGGCTCAAGATTAAGAATCCGCCTGCAATGCGGGAGACCTGGGTTTGATCCCTGGGTTGGGAAGATCCCCTGGAGAAGGGAAATGCTACCCACTCCAGTATTCTGGCCCAGAGAATTCCATGGACTGTATAGTCCATGTGGTCACAAAGATGTGGACACAACTAAGTGATTTTCACTTCCCTAATGCCACATTAAGTTTATCTTTGATTTAGATATGATTATCCTTATTTTATGGATAAGGAGAAGACGATGGCACCCCACTCCAGTACTCTTGCCTGGAAACTCCCATGGATGGAGGAGCCTGGAAGGCTGCAGTCCATGGGGTCGCTAGGAGTCGGACACGACTGAGCAACTTCACTTTCACTTTTCACTTTCATGCATTGGAGAAGGAAATGGCAACCCACTCCAGTGTTCTTGCCTGGAGAATCCCAGGGATGGGGGGCCTCGTGGGCTGCCATCAATGGGGTCGCACAGAGTCGGACACGACTGATATGACTTAGCGGTAGCAGCATCCTTATTTTATAGATGAGGAAACAGGTTCAGAGAGGCAATAAGCAACTTGTCCAAAGTCACAGCAGTAGAAAAATACAGGACTGAGATTTCAATCTGGGTATTCAAAAATTCTAGCCAAATTCCAGCAGCTATTTCTTGCTACTCTACCAGATTGCCTTCTTGACCTTCAGAGTTTGCTGTCTCAGAATGGCTATTCCCATTTCCTGTATTTCTTAAGGTAAAATGAAAATATCCCTGTTCAAGGCATATCCTCCCTCTCCATGAATTTCAGGGACAGAAGCACACATCTAAACTGGAAGCCTGACCTAATGATACTCTGCAGCTTTAGACATTTACAGACTGCTCTTGTTCTAGACAAGCTTGCAACTAGGATGTATGGGAAAGCATTTTTAATCCCTGTAGACAGAGTCAACAGAGAAAAAAATGGGATTTCTTAGTTGCTAAAGGGAAAGAATTCAATTATCCCTCTTAAAAAAGAGTCCAAACTAATCAAATATGCTTTTACTTTAAATTCTTTTGTTTTTTGGACATGTTGATCTGAAAGAGCAATGCATATGCTGCCTTAAAAAATCTGTAGAGTTGCTTTTTTTTTTTAAGTCAAGAAATGCTTATACCACTAAAAATTAGCCTCTTCTGTACATAACTGACAACCCAGCATTTCTGATTATCCATTTTTGTGCACCTGCAAATTCTGCCACCAGGCTAGGCCCCAGTGCTGGGGTAGCCCTAGCCACACAGCCAGTGATAGCCTCTACCAGAGACTTCTGGTCTCAGCTAGAGCTGCACTCATGGTTTGAAGAAAGCCCTTTCAATTCTGGACAGAAGCAATAAGCGAGTGTCCAGTTCTCCACTGTGTTATTATTGTTATTGTCTTTGTCTAAACTCCCATTTGGCAAGGGGCCACATAGTCTGTGCCAGAGGATATGTCTGCATAGAGCAGGGGTCAACCACATTTATCTATAAATATTTTCAGCTTTTCAGGCTGTATCATCTTTGTTGTAACTATTCAACTCTGCCACTGTAGTATGAGAACATCTATAGTCAATATGTAAATCAATGGGTGTGGCCACATTCCAATAAAACTTTATTTACAAACAGTGGGCCAGATTCGGAGCACAGCTGTCCTTTGGCAAACCCTGGTAGAAAATCATAAACAGTGGTGCTCAGGGTGGCCTTCAAATCAGCAGCATCAGCACTACCTGGAAAATTGTTAGAAATGCAAAATTTCAAATTTTGACCTATATCAAAGTCATCTGGTAGTCTTGCTAGATATAGAATGCTGGGCTCCAATCCCAGTATTTCTCATTTGGGAGGTCTGGCTTGGAGAATTTATTTTTCTCAGAAGTTCCCAGATGATACAGATGTTACAGGCGAGAGACTACACTTTGAGAACCACTGCAACAGATGTCTTCCTGTACATAGGATCTGGGGAGAGGGGCATGCAGTCATAAGATGGTCATGGTAGCAGGGGCTGTAAGGGAAGGAATGGCTAGGAGATTCAGAACTTGCCTGTTACTATAATGGACTCTTTGGTGAGTGAGGGTAGGATGGCCAAGGAGCCAAGGTCACGGCAAGATGATGAGCTTCTAATTGTGGTGTATATATAACGGAATATTACTCTGCTATTAAAAAACACATTTGAGTCAGTCCTAATAAGGTGGATGAACCTAGAGCCTATTATACAAAGTGAAGTAAGAAAGAGAAAGACAAATATTGTATATTAACGTATGCATATGGAATCTCGAAAGATGGTACTGATGAACCTATTCACAGGGCAGCAACAGAGACGCAGATATAGAGAACAGACTTGTGGGTACAGTGGAGGAAGGAGAGATTGGGACAGATTGAGAGAATAGCATGGAAACATACTCATTACCATATGTAAAATAGATAGTGAGTGAGAATTTTCTGTGTGACACAGGAGCTCAGCCCAGTGCTCTGTGACAACCTAGAAGGGTGGGATGGGACAGGAGATGGGAGGAGGAGGGTTCAGGAGGAAGGGGACATGTGTATACCTATGGCTGATTCATGTTGATGTGTGGCAGAGGCCAACACAATATTGTAGAGCACCTGTCCCCCAATAGTTGTATTTTGTTCAATGCTTCTCAAAAAAAAAAAAAAAAAAAAAAAAAAAGAGGAGCTTCCGGAGCTAGTGCAACCAGCAAGCTCTGCAGAAAGAAAAGCTTTGAGAGGGTTGAACTGTCCCCTCTCCAGACTAGCTTGCCTGACTGTAGATGCTTGTGTCTGGGTGCAGGAGAGAACACGGGAACTTTCTGAGCCAACTGAATGGTGCTCAGGGGGAATTCACAAGGACCTAGCTCACTCCGAGTGGGCTGCAGCACAATCAGGCCCCTGGTACTTTGCTGCAGTATCAGTTCACATACCTTCAGATGTGATTTACTAGAATTGTCATTGTTGAACTGCAGGCTGCAGTGAAACATCTAGGGGGCCAGCAGAGGGACCCTGCCAGAATACCCAGATAATTCCCAGTCTCTCTCACCTGCCAAGTAGAGTGAAGATTCTTTGATCATCATATGCCCCTGATGTGAGAGGACAGACTTGTCAAAGCGAGAGGCTGGTGTACAATGACCTTGGATACTAAGCCCTAGATACTTGTGAACTTGTCAAGGGATTTGCAGGCCAGCTGGTGAGCAGATGTTGCAGATGATGGGAGCAGCAAGAGGAGCTGCCCACAGGATTCCAGATATTCCAGCATGTCCTAGGCTTCTACTGGGAAGAATGTGAATGATATCTTGATTAGGGGCCCTACAAGGGCCACCTAAGAGGGCAGACTAAAGAGAATCAGCTCAAAGCCACACAGCACTGGAAACCATAGAGTTGGACTATTATTAGGATGTCTAAGGCATGATATCAGAACCAGACTGGGAGAAGCAGGATGTCATGGCCATGCTGCTCTTCACCCTGTGAAAGGGTTCTCACAGCCCCAGTACTGAACTTCTCTGCATCCTCCCAAACTTCTAGGATCTCTGAACCAGTTCCCCTCCTGGTTTTTGTTAAAGACCTTGTTCAAGTATTACTTCAGAAGCAAAAATATTTTTAGGTGCGACTGACTCCAGGTACAAGGTCCATCTTCTTGCCTTTTACTGGCTTGCAGGGAGGGTCCTAGCCCTGGTTACCATATCTGCCTTTCAATCAGCATTTACCAGGTGATGGGTGATGCTGCCTTGGGCTTCATGACCGAATTGATTGGCCTTCCCGATGGACAGACAGCAGAGAGTATTCCTGTGGCCATAAATCACATATTCCTTGTCTACAAGACAAAAACTCAGTACAAATAGCCTCAAAGGTTTTTAAAATTAACAAATGGCCCTTGAATTTAGAGCAAGTTTTTTAAAAATACGATAACAATCTGAGGTGAATCTTCTTCACCATCTAATTTAGCCCTGACTTTATTTATTTCTCATTAAAAAATAAAATCTCGAACTTCTTTCCATCTACAACGTTTTGTATTAAGAAAAAAGTACATATCTTGCATATGTCTCCAAGATGTTGCCTATTCATTCACTACTTTTTTCAGGATTCAGAGTTACTTGGTGCCTAAAACACTGATCACCCTTATGGCTTTCAGATTTCCCCTACCTTTTAAATGTATTTATATTGTTAATGGTGATCATCTATATTTTTCTTCCTAAATTGGCAAATTTAGATCTATTTAGCAATATTCCTTTTTAAATGAATGAAAAATAAGAATCGATCTTAAAAACCACTGTAATCTCATGATAGGAAAATGACCGAGGGTCTTATACTACAGCCGTATGATGGAATATACAGTCATCAAGAATCCTTCAAGATACTGGATCATGTAAACACACCATGGACTGGATCAAAAGGCAGGAGTCTAAATTTTCAACTAAGAACATGGAGTCCTCTTGAATCCCCTGCCTTTCTCACTGCTTGGTCTTCATTCCATCTCCAGTCTATCTGTTTTCTAACTTTTAGGCTTGTCTCTTATCCTAGCTCTGTGCTCATTTCCTACGATTTGATCCCAGCGTTCATCTTTCCCAGCCTGGCCTTGGGCAATCCCTAGATTTTTACCCCTGGCTTTTCCTGCCCTGGGCTACTGCAATATTCACTCAGCTTCATCAGCTTCGGTCACAGGGGACCTCAGCCCTGCACCAATCACCCACATGCCCAGTACCCTGACCACATTAGAGGATTTCAATTTTAGGAAGACTTTGTAATTTCATGGAAATTGTAGAGCAGCATGCTGACTCTCTTAAAAAACAACAAAAAAAGTCAGGCTCCTCAGATCCTCCAAGATCAGCAAAATGTGGAAACTTGATATGGAGGGGAAGCAGAGCTTTTGTGCCCTGCTTCTTGCTCACCAAGGTTCATCCTTTCTTTGGGATCTCTCTCATTTGCTCTAAGTATGATGGTGGCCACTATACTTTAAGAGACTCTTAAAGGAACTTGGCTCAATTTGGTAAAGGAGTTAGACTTTCTCACAGAATTGAGACGACTTTAACCAATACTTGGTGTCTAATGCATACATTGAGTCCAAATTGACATTGATATCAACAATGATAGTTGAATCATTTGAACTACCCACTGCTTGAAAGCTTGGAGGCAGTAAAAAGGATCATATCATCTCTTTAGATTCCTTCTTAGAGGCCTAAAGAGGTGATGAAATCTTTAATAATTTTACAACCAGAAAAACTACCTAAAAAAATTCAAATCCAATTTGCAGAATGAAACAAATACACAAAAGTGCTCCCTTTTATATATCCCTAGATATACTTATTTGGCTAGTCATTATATGGAAATCTGGAGAAGGAAATGGCAACCCACTCCAGTACTCTTGCTTGGAGAATTCCATGGACAGAGGAGCGGGATAGGCTGCAGTCCATGGAATCGTAGAGTAAGACATTATTGTGCGACTAACTTTCACTTTGAAGCTTCCCTCGTAGCTCAGTTGGTAAAGAATCTGCCTGCAATGCAGGAGACCTGGGTTCCATTCCTGGGTTGGGAAGATCCACTGGAGAAGGGATAGGCTACCCACTCCAGTATTCTTGCACTTCCCTTGTGACTCAGCTGGTAAAGAATCCGCCCGCAATATGGGAGATCTGGGATCGATCCCTGGATTGGGAAGATCCCCTGGAAAAGGGAAAGGCTACCCACTCCAGTATTCTGGCCTGAAGAATTCCACAGACTGTATAGTCCATGGAGTCACAAAGAGTCAGATACGACTGAGTGACTTTCACTTCACTTCACTATATGGAAATCATTATTTATGAGAATGAATACACTTCTGAAAGATTCTAATATTCTGAAAAACTTCAGTTATTAACTCTGCTACTAAAATTCTTATATAAATTAAATTTGATTTGCTTGTCTTATTTGAAGTAATAGTCTGTAAAAATTTCCTTTACCATAATCTGTTTTGCCTTTGTTTATCTTACATTAGGTAGTTGTTCCATATCTGACTTTTTAATCTAACTTTGAATCAATATTTAAAACATGTTCTTTTGAGGACTTCCCTGTTGGTGCAATGGCTATGAATCCGACTGCCAATGCAGAGGACACAAGTTCAATCCCTAGTCTGGGAAGATTCCACATGCCTTGGAGCAACTAAGCCTGTGTGTCACAACTACTGAGCCCTGTGCCACAACTACTGAAGACCATACGCTTAAGAGCCCATGCTCTGCAAGAAGAAAAGCCACCGGAATGAGAAGTCCCCACACCACAAGGAAGAGAAGCCCCCACTTGCCACAACTAGAGAAAGCCTGCACACAGCAATGAAGAGACAGTGCAGACAAAAAAAAAGAAAGAAAGAAAAAATAAAAATTGATTAATTTTTAAAAATATGCTCTTTTGAAAAATGCATTAAAATAATCAATATTTATTTTAGGCAATATCTACATCTTCAATTTAAAAGTTTTTCTTTTTCCTCCATTCAATGAGATCTTTATTTTTTCTAAAGGAAAATGCAAACTTGTTCTTTTTCTGATAAGCTCCTCTTTCTAGAACCACAGACTTAAGGATCTCAAAGATGTTGGAATCCTAGTGTTCTGAGTGAATGATGTGGCCTGTCAGAGACAGATGAGATTCCCAGGATAGCTTCCTCTAAGAATTCCTCAAACATTGGTGTCTCCCTCAAAGCCCATGACTTAGAAAGCTATGAAGGAGACTGACTGGCTCCTTGGAGTTTAAAGGAAGGTGAGATCTGCTTCCACAAATCCTACCAAGGTTAAGTTCACCAGGAGGCTGGTGAGGAAAAAGCCCAGTCCAAACAATTTTTGGCTATTGGAGAAGTGTTGAAGCAGGGCAAGTACTGTTTGTTGCATTTCACAACATTTGTTCCTATACCTTTTGGCCTTCTGGTTTCCCTGCCCCTCACAGGCCATGCTCAACTGCCAGCAGAATAAAACCTATGTGATCAATCCACTCATATACACACGTTATCCTACTCCAAGGGACAGTTGAATATAATACAAGTGCTCCGAGGAGGACTGAACTTAATCTAAAAGAATAAAGGGTAGAATTTTTCCAGAGTGAATGTCTGAAACAAGAAGCCTGTTTTAACATTTCACAAATTGCGTTTCCTAGGAACCCAGTGCCTCTGCCTCCCAGTGACTCTGGGTCTTCCCTGACTCGAGAATGCCCTCACTTTTCCTCCTTATCTTTCCATCGTTGTGACTGACATCTCACGCTCTCACATTTCTTCCTAATTTTGTCTCCCTGGAAGCAGATAATTCCTTTGGCACTCTATTTCCCTTTGTGCATCATTCCAGGGGCAAACTGTGTCTACAACAACCTCTAGTCTGGGACTCAATACCTCTGAGAATTAAAAGGAGGAGAAGGGTAATAAAACTAGAGACAATCTGGCCTGTCCTCGCATCCCTCTCTTTTCTATCAGGCTGCAGAGTTGAAGGATGTCTGGGCAAATAGTTCACTTCTGAGTTATCTTCTTAAAGCTCAGTACAAGAAGCTTATATAAGCCAGAGGTGAAACATACGGTGTATCAGCTTTAATCATTCAGGGTTTCAGTCATTTCCCACAACTCTCCTTCAGTTCTTCAAAACCATGTTCAGCAAAAGGTCGGTGCATTGATTTAATTGCAGAATGAAAAGTATTTAACCATGTAACTAACTATTTAAGCAGACTCTTTAAGTAGTATACAGACCAGTCTCCAACATTTAATATTTTCTGAAGCAACTCTACTTTGGGGCTCATTTATCTTGAAAACAAACCATCCAAGCACTAAACACCCTTCAAAAGACATCTTGTCTAGTTGTCAGATGAGGAAAATTCATAGCAGCCCTCATGGTGACAGACTGTGGCATCCCATGCCAGCGTCTGGAAACCTGGATGCCGTCAAGTGGCAGAGCCGTGAGGTTCAAAACCAGATCAGGGCAAAAATCTCCCACTGGAAACCACCCATCACTGCCGTTGCCTATTAGGCTGGCACAAGACTCAAGCTGAGAATATTTTCTTCTTTTTGGCTGGCATATTGAAATCTGTAAACCTCTTTCTGTAGAACAGAAGCTGTTGAGGGTTTATTTTTCCTGACTTGAGCTAGAGCACATGGAAAGATCTTGAAATCTAACTTAGCCAGCAACCAGAGATCAGAGTGGGTTGGAGGGGGGGTGGTGGGAGTTCACCTTTATAGTGATGTAACTGGAAAGAAACAATGAAGCCTGTATAGTGACCAGCAGTCCCAGTTTGCCCAGAAGTGAGGATTTCTCTGGACACAGGACTTCCAGTGCTAAAACCAGGACAGTTTTGAGAACACCAGGATGATGGTTCACCCTAAAAGTGGGTTGTTAGCTGCTCAGTCATGTCCGACTCTTTGCAACTCCATGGACTGTAGCCCACCAGGCTCCTCTCTCTGTCCATGGAATTCTCTAGACAAGAATACTGGAGTGGGTTGCCATTCCCTTCCCCAGGGAATCTTTCCAACCCAAGAATCGAACCCAGATCTCTTGCATATAGGCAGATTCTCTACCATCTGAGCCACCAGGGCAGCCCAAAAGTGGGTTGAGGTGACCTGAATTCTGATACTAAGGAGATTAGTCCTCACACTCACAAAAGAGTTTCTGGGCAAGTGAATGTCAGAGGACTGTCTTTACTCATGATGAATCTCTAACCCCCTCTCCCTATCCCAAGGCAGATCTATCCACCCATTCTAAAATTTCTAGCGCCAGGAAATGTTGAAATGGTAAATGCAGGAATTCTGGCTGCCCAGTTGGCGTTTGGCCCAGTAGTGATCTGAGTCTTGGGAATGTGTCTCCTTGCTCCTAGAGTTGCTCTCTGAGAGTTCTGCTCTGCTCTAGATATCCCCCTTCATCAGCCATTATGCAGCAGAAATACCTCAGAAGGGCTTCACCAATCTGATGGCCAGTTAGCATCTTATCAGCAGTTAATACCTGCTTCCAGAACCAAAAACGTTTAGATGTGGAAGGCACCTGAAGGTCACCTAGCCAGAGGTTCTTAGCCAGCATCAGGTTAACTGTATAAGAATCACTGCAAGATAAGTATCAGTTGATCTGAACCAGGCTATGCTGTGCTAAGCAGCAAGCTCCCCATCCAAGTAGCTTATCTTGACAAGAGTTACTTTTCCCTCAGGCTCTGTATCTATTGCAGGTAGACAGTGTGCTCTGCTCCTTGTGTTAACTCAGAAACCCCCAAGTGGCTGATCCCAGTGCCAGAGGGAGAAGGCAATGGAGGACTCTGTCCATCCAGTGCTCAGCCAGGAGCAGACACTGGCCCTTTCCACTCACAACTCAGTGGCCAGAATCAGTCACACAGCCCCACACAACCACAGGAGGGCTAAGGAATGCAAACTCCTCCTGGTTCCCAGAAGTGAGCCGGACAAGAAATAGCCAGTGAATAGCATCGAGTACCACAAAAAGCCTGTACAATGCAGGTAGTGAATTCAGCTTCTGGAGCTTCTGATTCAGTGAGTCTGAGTAGAACCTGGAAACCAAGGTAGATTTAAAGACTCTCTAGGGTTTTGGAAGGGGGCAGTCTGTTGAGAAACTACAGATGAGGTGATCTGCTTCGGTTAAGAGTCAAATGAGGTCAGGCTTTTGGACTCTTGATCCAGTGTTCTTTCAAGCTACCCTGCTTCCTCAAAAGAGTTTGCATTTTATCTTTTTTTTTTTTCCAGCCAAAAGATTAAGCTTTTCATGAAATATTGAGTATCTGTGTGAGACTAATGGGGCAGTTTTGGAAATCTTGGGGACTTCCTCACCTGTCAGATGAGTGGATGGGCCTTCTCAGTTTTACCCAGGCCCCACCTTTTCCAGAGGCAAGAGGAAATTGGGGTGAGCAGGGAGGAACGAGGTAGAAGAGTCTGTTCGGTCCACTTCTCTGTGTGTGTCCGGCTGAAGCTGCTCCCCTTCCCCAAACCAGCTTCTTTCTTTACTTTGTGTTTCCGGCCTAGCTCGTAATTGCCTTCTCTCTCTATGAGCACTGACTTTCCATACGTTTCCCTGAAAAGCCCAGGAAGGAGCCCTGCCACGAGCCTCTCCCTGCTCGTGTGTCTCTTAGGAGGGCACCACGTAAGAAAGCCACCTGTAAGAACTGCACCCTCCCTACCCCCCAACACACACACACACATTTTTAGCAGTGAGTGAATATGCTTGCTCTCTCCACAGGGATGTTTCACTCCCTTTTCTGACCCATCTTGTTATCTCCTCCAGGGCTGTTCTCTAAAACTGCCATATGCTTTCCATTCTTTAACTAACCACCCTAATACTGCCCCCTCTCTGCAAAGTACCCTAGTCCCCAAACTCAGTATTAAATACTCATTTCTCAAGATAAATGCACCCAGTGTTCATAGCAACATTATTTACAGCAGCCAAGACATGGAAGCTACCCAAGTACCCATCAATAGATGAATGGTAAAGAAGATGTGGTATACATAATGGAATACTATTCAGCCATAAAAAAGAATAATATGCTGCCATTTTCAGCAACATGGATGGATCTAGAGGATATCATAGTGAAGTGAGTCACATAGAAAAAGTCAAATACTGTATGATATCACTTATATGTGAAAAATAATACAAATGAATCTATATACAAAACAGAAATAGACTCAGAGACACAGAAAACTTACAGTTACCAAAGGGGAGATGGGCGGTGGGGGAGGGACAGATCAGGAGTATGGCATTATCAGATACACAATATTATACATGAAACAGATAAGCGACAAGGATTTACTGTATAGCATAGGGAATTATACCCAGTATCTTGCAATAACCTATAATAAAATACAATTTGCAAAAAATCAAATCATTATGCTATATACCTGAAACTAACACAATGTATTGTGTTGTAAATCAATAAAAATACTCCTTGTTTCTAGAGTCTAATGGCTCTTTGTTTATGGTTTTCTTCTAAAGCTGACTTTTTTCCATTCCCTTTTGTAAGTTCACCTGAAGGCCAATGTCTCCCTCAGCAGAGTGCCCTTCAAGAGCAGGGACTAGCTCTGTTTTTTGTGCTTGTATTAATATCTCTGGCATCTTGCATGATTCCTGTAATGTTTGACATTGAATACATCTTTCTGGAAGGAAGGAAGAAAGAAAAAGAGGAAGGTTATTCCAACTTTCTCCCTAGATTCCAATCTAAGGTTGTATGTTATTCATCTTTGAATATATATCTCATCATCAATCAATCAATTTAGCAATGATTTCATATGGGAAATTTCTTAGGACTTTTTTTTTTTAAATTTGGAGACTGGGATCTAATCCTGCTTTTCTATTAACTAACTGTGTTGTTTTGAGAGCTCAGACCTTAGTTTTCTCAAATCTAAATCAAAAGGATTCAAAATACCCTCCATGGCTTCTCAGATGAATCCTCAGTATCAAAAAGGAATGCATATTACTTCCAAAAATAAATAATGGCCAAGAACAGAATACACAGTTCACAAGCCAAGTCAAGTCACTCTGAAGGAGAATGTTGGTGAGTATTTCTCTATAATCCAAGGCAGCCAAGAAAACAAAGTTGCTCCATATTGGTCACCTTGGCTTTTGTTCTCTTCCCTGGCAACGAAGGGTAGAGAGGAAGGTGCTGGAGGAGGACCAGTTGTGGTTAGAGACCTCAGCTGATGGGAAGGTGTCAGGAAGCAGAAAGTCACCTATCCAGTGACTGACATGCTTTCAAAGGCAATTCCCATATCTAGAAACAAAAGCTATAGAAAGTGGAACTTGCTGGAAAGATTTGGAGCAACCGTATCTTCTAGTCTCTCAGGCTAAAACCTTAGCATGTCATGATCTGAATGTTTTTGCCCCACTCAAACTCCAACCCCCAAATTCATATTTTGAAATCCTAATGCCCAAAGTGATGGTGTTTGGAGGTGGGGCCTTTGGGAGGTCATTAGGTCATGAAGGCTGTCATGACCTAATAAGACTCATATCCTTATTTAAAAAACAAAAAGAACTCTAGAGAGTTTCCTTGCCCCCTTCCACCATGTGAGGACACATGAACAGTCTGTGACTCAAAAGGGAACCATCACCTGATTATGCAGGCTGAGGATTTTAGACTTCAGCCTCCAGAACTAAGAGAAATAAATTCTGTTTATAAGTCACCCAGGCTGTGGCATTTTGTTATAGCAGCTTGAATAGACTAAGACGGCATCAGTCCTCATTCCTCTCTTCATCTCACACCCACACCCAACCCGTTGGGAATTAAATTCTGCCTTTTCTTCCTTCAAAATATGTCTGTGCCTGAGTCATTTCTCACCACCTCCATTGACACCATCTCTCTTCTAGATCTTTGCGATTGCCTCACAATAGTCTCCTTGCCTCTAACCTTTCTCTTACTCGGTGGCCAGAAGAATATTGTTAAAACACAAGTCAGAACTCACTGCTGCTGTGCTCAGAAACTTCTGGGGAATTCACATCTCCCACCATGGAAAATAGAGCTCTCCAGGACCTGGCCTCTTAGCTGCCTCTCTGATCTCCTCAGTAATCTCCCCAGGTCCCTCTGTGGTCTACACCCTAACCCCTCATCATTTTCCAGGACACATTCCTGCTCTGGACATTTGTCCAGACTATCACAGGGCTGACTTCCCCACCTCAGCTCAATGTCACTTTCCCATGGATGACTTCCCCAACCACTTTGTTAAAAAAAAAATACAGTTCTCACACGAATGCTCTCATCTACCTTCCTTCCTTTTATTTTTATGCACTTTACCTGTATCTAATAATACACATTTCTCATCTTCTTTATAATCTTTTTCTTTCAACTAAAATGTAAACCATTCAAGGGCAAGGAGTTTTGCTGGATTTTGCTTTTGCTCTATCCCCAGTGTCCAGAACAGATGTAACAGGGGCCCAGGAAATATTTGTCAAACGAATGAATGACTGGCTGGAGGTAGCTCATAGAACTGATGAGGGGAACTCTAGAACCCAGCTCAGAAGTAAACAAGAACCTGGACTCTGCCAGAAAGGAGTGTCACCTGCCTTCACAGTGCTGCCATGAAATCCTCACACATAATAATTTTCAGAGGGGTTAAAGCAAATGAATCAGTAAGCCCTGCCCTGCTCACTGCCCCAAGCCTTCCTAGCAGGTGGTTGGCTGGAAATCCCACAGGAAGCATGATTCCTGCAGTCAAGGACCTCCCACAGGTCTAGAGAGTTTCTGGGATGGCTCCACAGAAGCTGCTGTGGGTATTTCTCTCTCCTACGTCCTCCTCCTCTTGTCCTTGGTCAAGACTCCTGGCTTCATTTGGGGCTGGTTTGGCTTTGGGTCCTCCTGGTTCCTGAGCTCAGAGCCACCTTAAAGCAAGGGAGCATCCAACCAATAAACATGTTCTGAGCATCAGCTACCTGCCAGGCACTGTGCTAGGCTCTAGGGACCCCAAAAGAACCAGTCAAGGACCCTGCCCTCTAGGATTCTGCAGCCCTGCTGGGGAGATGAGGCAAATGCCCATAGAAGGGAAAGCAGTGAAGAAGGACTCAATTTAAGTGTTAAATGAAGGATCCACCGTTGGAATTCTGAGAAGGGACAAGGGAGCCCTGGAACATGGATGCCCAGAGAAGGGTCCAGAGTCAGGGGAGAGGGAGGGTTGAAATTGGCTTAGAAGGGCGGAGAAGAGACAGGCCAATGGAAGGATCAGGTTTACTGAAGACATTTAAACATCCATAGTTCAGTGCCCAAAATCTAGGGGCAAAATTCTGGGGTGAGGAAGGTCAGGGGCCCACCTCCAATTCAGGTCTGGAGGCACCCGTCTGCCTTCTTTCTGTGTGGACTCGAAGGGTGGGGCAGCTCCTTGGAACAATGGCTTCTGTTATTACTTCCTCCCAATTTGTTCCAGGACCATGGAGGTGCCCTGGTTGACAGACCCAAACACGCACCATCTCCACTTCTGAGCTCTGCAGCATTCAGATTCTGGAGAGCTTGTAACCTTTATTTCTGCCCCTGGGTCTGTTCCTACAATTTGGTCCTGGCAGATCCATTTTCCTCATAATCAGCTTTGTTTGCTTTTCCATTCCTGAAATATGTTCTGAAGATAATGCCTCTCTGCATGTCCACAGGCACATTAATGCTCCTTGTTCAGAAAACCAGGCTGGCTAATTATCCACATTTACCAGCACCTTCCATAGGTCCTCCCTGAAGGCTTTCTTGTAAATATTTACACTGACAATGTCCCTCGCCACCCAGCATTACTGAGAAAGAGGAACAGTTGAGGTAAGTTATAAAAATAGGGAGACACACTGAGAATAAACCAGCTATTCTCAGCACCTTCCATGAGCTTAGCTTGTTCTTCTGGAATTTTTACTAGGCTTCCCCCCCCCCACCCCCACCCCATAGGTAGTGAACTTGAAAAGCTATTTCCCCTGATTGGTATGGCTTGCTTTTCTTTGTACCTCCCTAACCCACTCCCATCCCACTCACAGGCATTCCCACCTCTGTATGAGACTTTTTTTCCATCTTACAGTAGGCATTTCTTTCATTCAGAGTCAATTCATCTTGTCAACTTTTGTTCCCCCTCACTCCTGAGGAAAGGGGGTGAGGGAGCTCTGGGTGGGAGGATGGAATCTGTGGAGGTTGCTGCAAAGCTTGCACAGCACTATGAGTCAGGTATCCCACTTCACACACAAAACAGAGGCCATTAGCCCAGACCTCCTTAGTGTCCTCTCCTCCAAAGTATCCTCATCTCCTGGTCACAAGTGGTAGCAGACACCTACTTTCTTGGGCTTTTGGTTTTTTACAAATATTTATTTATTTTTCTGACCCGACAGCACCCTGGTTTTCCTCAAGAACTTCACCCTCAGATCATGTGTCTTAGGAGGGGCTCCACTCACTTCTAACTCAAGACACAAGCACAGGACCCCTGCCCAGCCCACTCAGCTCTTCCATCCCCCTAACTGGGATCATTGCTCAGAAACAGGCATGTGATCCAAATTGAACTGAATCCAAATAATTGGTTCTGATAATGTTATTTAGATGGAAGAGAAGGCCTCTTGACAGCTTCCATGCCTGAGAATGAAGACAAACATTGAAATACAGAGTTAAGAAACAAAGGGAGATTAAGTCCTAATCCCCTTGATCCAGTTGCTCTTAAAACTAGATCCAACTTTGGACTTTTCAGTTATAGAGCCTATTAATTTCTTTTGTTTTGTTTAAGCAGGTGGCTTCATTCGGCACAGCAGTGATTAATTTCTGTTTTTGTTGTTATTTGCAACAAAACAAGAGATCTACCCCTATCTTGGGAGAAAGTTTCCTTACTTCTATCCACCAACGTGCTTGATCATATCTCCTGCTATCTCCTTGGATCCTTATTCTATCGTTATCTCCTCTCTCATCTTCAATGCCTTATGTTTTCTTCAAGCCTCTTACACGCTTATAAAATACAAAAATCTAAAAAAAACCTTCCCTCGGTTGTGTCCTGAGCTCTCCCATTCCATTGACTACCTTAGAGCTTCCCCTTTCTTCCCAGCTAGCTTACTGAAGTCATCTACCCCTCAATACTCATCAGCCAATAACTGTTCTAGGTTCTTCCCAGTATATCATTAAAACTGTGCTCATTAAAACCAGAGACGAGCTCCCAACAGTCCTTTCCTGTGATCGCCTTTCAGTCCTCACCTTCTTTAACTCCTCTAGAGGATGTTGTAGTGTCGACTTCATCTGCACTTTTCATCCTGTCCTTCCTGATTGTCCTCTGCAGTCTTTGACCTTTGTTTTCGAATCTTTGCTACCTTTCATCTTCTGCCCCCTGCTTCATGTTGGACTCTAGGGCTGGTCCTTATCCCTCCCCGATTCTCTCACTGCTCTCTCCTCTTGGGTGTGATTTCATCCACTCCAGTGTTTTCTGCTAGTGCTCACATGATGCCTGAGTTTCATGTAGACATTTCCAATTGCCTGTGGATACCCTGCTAAACAGGTTACAGGTACCTCAAGCTTACAGAGCCCCACACATAATAGATGCTCAATAAAGAACTGTTAAAAGCATAAATGAAAGCATCCTCAATGTGTAAGATACTGAACACAGGGCAAAAAAAATTTCTTGCCATTATGGCAAAATTAGTTTGAACTTAAGTCCCTTTGCATGTGGTTTTCCCACTACTTCCTTTTCCTTCAAGTGCCTACTTTGTTGCCTATTCTTCCTTCAAATATCAATCCAAGCACTACTTCTTCTGGGAATCCTTTCTTGGATGACACATACCTGCACATGTACTGCACATATAATTATTTTCTTTTGCCTCTGGGATCCCATAATGCCTTATAATTCACTTAAATAAGAGTTATAACACAGTAAATTGTCTTGAGTTGCTTATTTATGTTTCAATTTATGTCACTAGACAATGATCAAGTTCTGGTCTTATCTCTACCTCTCACTAGCCATGGGACATTCACAAAGTCATTGAATGTGAATGTCAATGCACTCACCTAACAAACAGAGGGAAAAACACAGCCCAGCTTCCATCACAGAGTGGCTGGGAATGAGAGGCTGCATGTGGTAGGCCTTGTAAGCTCAACAAAAGAGACCTGTGGCTTCTGCAAGTAACAGAGAGCTAGGCAAACAGCATTTTATTTCCCATTCTGCCATTCATCAGCCTTATGAAGCTAGAGTTAATTTTCATGTTTGAAGAAATCTGGGTTGTGGAATATGGCGGATAATGCATGTAATATTGCTTGGTAAAACATGTCCAATGCAAGACATTGTTGGGGGAAAAAAAAGGGAAAGTGATGGTCACTCAGTTGTGTCCGACTCTTTGCAACCCCATGGACTGTAGACCGCCAGGTTCCTCTGTCCATGGAATTCTCCAGGTAAGAATACTAGAATGGGGTGCCATTCCCTTCTCCAGGGGATCTTCCCAACCCAGAGATCGAACAGGAGTCTCTTGCATTGCAGGCAGATTCTTTATGACTGAGCCACCAGGGACAAGACATTGTTACTTTACTATTTTATCTTAACCTATTCTAAACACAAAAGTAAATTAAACTGTATCAGTGCAACCCAATAAACAAAGGAAGAAGCAAGGGAGACTTACATGTTGAATATGCCCTTGTATATTTATATCACAGGAATGACATTGGTTTAACATTTTAAATTTACATTGCCTATTGTGAGAGCTCACTTTTATTGAGCACTCACTTTGAACATCATGCTAAGCACTTAACCTACATTAAAAAAAATCTAACTTTTACAACAACTTTTTGAAGTAGGCATTGTTAATACTCCCACTTTGTATACAAGGAAAGTGAAGTGTAGGAAAGCTGAGTAACTTGGCCAAGGCCAAACAGGTGTTAGTCGCCAAGCCGAGTGTGGCCCCCACATCTGTCTCAGTGTGGCTGAAGTCTGTGCCACTCTCCACTGCATTCTGCCCCTCATCTCTCGTGGGAAAGGCAGAGGGATTGGTTTCCAGGACTCAAGAGATGCCAAAAGCTTGCAGCCAGTGGAGTCCTGCTCTAAGTTCTCTACCCAGTGGACCATAAAGGCTGACGTTTCTGCTGTAATTTTCCCACATAAAGCTTTTTGGACTGGAACTCTCTAGTGCTGGAACTAAACCTCCTTATTAGTCTATCTTCTAAAAAATGATGTTTGACAAATAAATACTTGCTGTTTACAAACTTTCATGAATAAATCAAGCTTCCAGAGACAAGTAAAATGTCCTCAGAATGATATTCAAACGCTGAAGTAACTCAGGAGTTCGTGCCAACATAAGTGAGAACAGAAAACAGAAGTTAGCCTTTCACTCCTCTCCACCCCTTTATTTCTCTTTCTACTTTAAGAACAGGAAGGTTCTCGGAGATAGACTCTTCCAACTGCCTTCTTTGAGAAACTGAAGCCCAAAGAGGTTAAGTGAGTTTCCTAAGGCCACACCGCTTGTAGGCATCTGGTTTCTGCCTATTGTTGAGTAATATTTAAGACTTAAGTCATTCAGTGTTCACACAGCTCAATAAGGAAGGTACCTCACCCTCATTTTATAGATGAAGATGCTGAAGTATAGAGAGGTTGGGTGACTTGCCCAGTGAAGGCAGAGCCGTCTACCCAAAGGTTGCTTCTTTCTCCTGGATCTTCAGTGACACGCCCTTTTTCATATAGGAGAGATACAGCTGGGGAGCCTGTTCCTTGTCTAGCCTGTACAGATCAGACAGAAACCTTTAAGAGCCCTCCCTGATCAATATATGAGGTAAGGTCAATCTCTTTTGTTTCTTGCTTACCAAGGCCTATCCCAGTGGAGGCAAGAAAGGCCATTTGCTCCAGGCCTGCTGACCATGAAGGGCCTCATATTGAGCTCTTTAACATCCCTCTTACTGTGGCCATACCCACAGTCTCAGAGAGATACAAACAAGGTGGAAATAGATTATCTCTATCACACAGTCCAACAAGAGGGCTTGTCTGTAACACAGAGTGTTTCTTTTGGTAGACAGAATTTTTTTGTTGTTATTCTGTAACTGACAACTACATTTCATGTTAAAAGGGTGGATTTATAAGATGTAAAGATTTAAAAGCACTTCAGCTTTTGTAACCTTCATTTTCCATTTCTTCTTTCTTTCACCCTTGAACTGCCAAGGTCTCCCTTAAACTGGAAAGGGTTTGCCTCTTACTGCCGGAAGCCTCTCTAAGTTATTCTTCATGAAAAATAAAAATGAGATTAAGTCCTCTGTTTAAGGATGGGTTGCAACAGGGTGATTAAATCTGCCTAGGTTTCATATACCCTGGCTCTCAGGAAATTTCCAAGGCTTTTGTGACACTCTTCCCTTACCCAGATGTAATTGTTTTTCAGTAGATAAAGTTGCTTTGTAGATTTGCCTTGTTCTGTTGGGCTGAAATAACAAAAAGAGGCAGTTTCAGCTACCCACTTGCCCTGAAATCTTGTGTTTAGTCTAGAAGTTCAGAGCTGCCTGTATTTTTCAAATTAGGAATTTGCTAATTGGTCAGCTGCAGCCTTTTATAATTTTTATAATAAAAAATGTGTTACCCTTTCTAAGCTAATATGCAGTCAGCCACAAGCATTTATTAAACACTTATGATGTATCTGGCATGTGCTGCCCTCCGGTAGCTGAAGACTTGCAAGGGAGGTAAAACTTGAGAGAGATACAACATACAATTGTATGGTGTATCCAATCCATAATCTCTCTTTTCATATTTTATTATTATAATAAATAACTGTAAGTCTCTTGTTTTCCAGAGACAAATGAAGTCCTCCAGGACAGAGACACTGCAAGTAATTCAACTTAAACCCTGCTTCTCATCTGCCATAGACAGTCGATGAACATTTGATTAATGAATGAAAAAATGAAACAATCACAGGGTTTTATCAACACTTTGCTGCAAAAAAAAATCAGTTTGAAACCATTTTGAGTATTCTCTAAGAGGCAAAGATTTAAAAATTCACCATTCTTTTGTTTGCTTCATTGCCTTTTGGTTATTAAGAATAGTTTTTGTAAGGAAAATGGGTCTGGGCTCTGCTTTTGTTGCATACAGAGTTAGAATGATGGTTATAATTTGTTTCAACACCTATTGGTTATACTGAGTATTTATCATAGGCAAAATACTGTGAAAACTGAAGGGCAGATTTAATTGGGTTTTACTAACATTGATTAACATAGCAATTAATTTAAATGCTAGTTCCCCTGGTTTCTTTTTCTCATGGGAAAAATCTATCCTGAATACCCTGTTTCAAATTGCATTTCTGTAATTTTCCAAAGTTATTGTAGACTCTAGTCTGAAGTATCCTATTTTTCTCTAAATAGAATCACGTCTTAGGAAGTGAAACAACAGTGTCCGCAGGCAAGATGATCACCAGTGAAAGAAAGGGAGTACTGACCTGCTCAGGGTATTTGAGCAGAGAAACGGAATGGGGAAGGGGAGGAGGGAGGGAGAAGGAACTAACATTGGCTGAATGAACTTCTCTATTGGACTTAATGCTCTCGGTTATCCTATGGTGGCCACTGTGGACCCCACCTTTATTTCAGATGAGGAAACTGGAGCTCAACAGGTTAATCTTTGCAAAGTCATAGACTGGTAAGGGGCAAAGCTGACATTTGAACCTGGTCTGCTACTTCCCAGGGCCATGATGACTTTAACCAATTTCCTTAACTCCTTGAGGAAGACCGTGGGAGAGGCACATTCAGGGAGGGCTTTAATTCCTCAATCCTGGAGGTCAGAGACCAATTCTCAGCTTTTCTTGTCTCTGGTCTTCCTCCCTGTCCACTGGCCTGGTTTAGTCCTGTACACCAGTTCCTGTTAGATGGGTTTTGAAAGAACAGATATCATGCCAGAACCCTCATCCCTCTTAGTGTCCTGGGACATTAAAACATGTCCTTGGAGTGCTTAATCTTATAATCCTGGCACTGGGTTTTTGGTATTACTGATTATTTCTGTGTTAAAAAAAAATGAGAGAGACAAATATTGTATGGTAGCACTTATATGTAGAATTGGAAAAATAGTACAAAGGAACTTATTTACAAAACAGAAACAGACTCCCATACATAGGAAACAAACTTATGGTTACCAAAGGGGAAAGGGAGGGAGGGATAAATAAGGAATATGGGCTTAACAGATACACACGATCATATATAAAATAGATAAACAACAAGGTTTTACTATAAAGCACAGGGAACTATAGTCAGTATCTTGTAATAACCTACAAGGGAAAAGAATCTGAAAAAGAATAAATAAATATATTTTTATATACATTTTACATGTATCCTATGTATATACGGAGAAGGCAATGGCACCCCACTCCAGTACTCCTGCCTGGAAAATCCCATGGACGGAGGAGCCTGGAAGGCTGCAGTCCATGGGGTCGCTAAGGGTCGGAGATGACTGAGTGACTTCACTTTCACTTTTCACTTTCATGCATTGGAGAAGGAAATGGCAACCCACTCCAGTGTTCTTGCCTGGAGAATCCCAGGGATGGGGGAGCCTGGTGGGCTGCTGTCTATGGGGTCACACAGAGTCGGACGCGACTTAAGTGACTTAGCAGCAACAGCAGCAGCTATGTATACAACTGAATCACTCTGTTGCATACCTGAAACTAACACAATATTATAAATCAATATACTTCAAAAATAAATTGAAAACCATAAATCTAAAGAGATATTTTTTAAGCAGAATAATACATTTCACAATAGTTTATAAATTATTTAACTTTACAACTCCATTCTTAACTTTTTAGAGTTTTATTGGCAAGACCTCTTCTTTTGGTCTTTGCTTCTCCCTGAGCTTGTTCTACAAGCCTCCCTCCCTGAATAGCTCCCACAGCCCAGTCCTGTGTGGATTAGTACTGGTCTCAGAAGAGGATGAGTGTAGGCAGTGGTTCAGCTCAAAGTCAACTCCTCCTCCCTCCTAGTGCCCAAATGCAGCACTCACTATCCTAACAGGAGGGAGAATTTTACCCCTAAACCGAGAAATTATAGTAAGAGGCACAAACTGCCCGAGGAAATTCAAAGTGAACTCATTCTCCTGTCTCTGTTTGTGAAAACTTTGTTTTGCACGAAATTCAGTATATTTTATTTCTTTCCAAAGTGGAAACAAAGAGTATCTTTGACCTTTAAAGCCTTGTCTGTAAAATGACTAAGTGTATAAGGCCAAAGACTCTCTGTGGATTCTATTTTCTGAACTGTGTCAAAGAAATTCTCCCTGTAAATCCAGGGGCTTCTCCTACAATGAAATGTGAGTTTAAAGCATGCACCTTCATATGGAGAGGTCTGATGAAGGAGCTAAGTTAACATTTCCTTCCGTTTTTCCTTATTTAATTCTTCCCTACCTCCATCTCTTTTTAAAAAGACATTTGAAACTTCACAGGGCAAGCTGTGCACGTCTGTTCCACCTGGATTTGGAAGGAGTGAGCACATAGATATGCCCCAGCTATTCCACTCCTTTGCATCTTAGAGAAATGAATGCATTTGCCCAAAAAATACATGAACGAGAATGTTCAGGCAGGTGGATTTATTAATAATAACTCAATGGGAATAACCCTAATGCCCATCAACAATAAAATGGATATGTAAACCGTGGTATATTCAAATAATGGAATGCCACTCTGAAATGAAAAAGATGAAGTCACTGATAAACACAAGAGCATGGATGAATCTCAGACATGTAATATTATGAGAAAGAAGCCAGATCCAGAAGGAATACATTCTGTTTGATTTCATTTACTGTAAACTTTCAGAACAGGGGAAACTAATCTATGGTAGAAGTCAGAATAGAAGTCCCCTCTGGGGAGGTGGTATTGACTGGGAAGAGGTATTAGGGAAGCTTCTGGGGAGATAGAAATATTGTTAGATCTTGATCTGCCCGCACTCCAGGAAAAAATCTATCAAGTTGTGCATTGAATACTTGTGCACTTTACCACATATAAATTATACAGCAATAGAAATATTAAAGAAAGAAACAAAGAAAGAGCTGTAGCAGGAAAAAGCTACCCATCAATGCTTTACCAAGAAGTTTGGAGATGTAATAATTCCTACATTTTCTTTGCTAAAGGGCAGATCGTGAATCGTTTTGAATACTAAGCATTGTCTCAGTAACTTTATTTTCCCTTTGAATTCTCAGTCCCACCTGGGAGGTGTGCAGAACAGGTATTTATCATCCCTAGGTTAATTAGTTTGAGGTGCAAATAGATGTCAGAGTGGGAACTATATCTAGAACATGTTGTTGCCAAGATGAGTGCCCTTCCATTCTATTGAGCTGCTTTCTAAGGCAAACTTTATTTGCAAATAAAGATAAAAAAGCAAAGGATGATGCTCTCTTCAAACAACAAAGAGTAGTAGAAGGCAATTCATCGGAAGATACTCTGGCCCTTCAAGGGTGGTTGACCAGGTCTGTTTATGTTCAGATGGACTTTGAGATTTCAGAGGTACAGGCACTGCTACGCCCAGGGGTTGCCAGATAAAATAGATGATGCCTGGTTACATTTTAATTTCAGATAAATGATGGATAATTTTTTTTATAAGTACGTCCAAAGTATTACATGTAGAATACTTATACTGAAAAATTATTAATGACTTATCTCAGACCCAAAATTAACTAGGCAATTATGTTTTCATCTGCTAAATTTGGCAACTTACCTTGCTCCCATCCATCTTTTTTCAGGATACCCATAAGTCTGAGAGCCTTTCATTTCATGGTTAGAGCTTAGGTGCAACTAACCAATCACATATACAAAAAAAAAAAATTTTTTTTTTTAACTTTTGGTGAGGAAAGACTTGTTGAGCTCTGGGGTTCAGCGTAGGGAAAGGGCAATTTTACCACCAAAATTTTTGTCTTGTTCATACTTTGCTAAAAGATCTTTAGACTTCAGAAAAAGGAGTGGGAGATCTCCTAGCTTTGTAGATGAATTATGACAGAGTTCCTTCACATTTCTGGTTTATTTGTCCATGGTGCTGGAAGCTGGGAGGTGGAGGGGTTAAACACTGGGCTTCTCTTATGCCTTCATGGTGCTGTGCTATAGCAATTTCCATTTGGCAATTTGTTAAGGAAAATGAAATGTCTCCTCAAAATCACCAACTAAAACAGCACCTGCTTTCATTTTAAAATTATTGATTTTTTGAGGGGGGATTGATTTTTCATATTCTCCAAAGAGCTTCTTTTATAAATAGCTGATTTTCGTTAAGGTGGTCAGATGCCTCTGAGATGCTACTTACTAGGGAGGGGAACTGTTAAGGGTACTAACCATTCATGCAAAGGACTTTTGTGAACTACAGAAATCTTGGGAAATTTTCCATTTAAATTCAAGAATCTAATCAACCTGCCCAGATATCAAATTAGCCTGAATGACACAACTATGACTTTCTGCTTCTCTTGCAGGTTTCTCGAAATACTCCAGGGACCAGGTCCTTTTCTTCTGCTAACTGTATGCTTATTCTCAGTAGTTAAATAATATTATTCTTGAGAGTCACGTGGTTTAAATGTAAATGCAGCTAAGACTTTAAAAGGAGGCACACACAACCTACATGCTGCCTGAGAGGTCACAGTGAGCAAAGTGGTTTTCTATTTGAATGTTAATAAAACAAAATTAAGATGCAGAGATACCAGATCCTCCTCCTAACTAGGCAATGATTCCAAATAATAGTGCTAAGTGTGGGCTCAGATGGCAGTGCAACATTCTTTGCTGCTGACTCTGGAGTGTACCTCCTGTTAATTTAAGGAACAAGAGACTGGGAATTCTCAAATCCTGATTTGGAGTTCTCCCTCAAATATTTTCAAAGAGAAAATATTACGGCAGCTGAAAGCCACATGTTCCATTGCTATACATTCCATTCCAGTGGGAGGGGCTATTATGCCCAACTTCATCAAAGCCACAATCTCAGGAAGTCAAAATTCTGCTGTCCATTTTCTTATTCTTTAATAGCTGTCTATTGAGCACCTACTATGGGCCAGCCCTCTTCGAGGTGGAGGGAACTTGAACGTGGTTGCCAGTATCCTTACTGTTAAGGAGTTCCTATTTCAGCAGAGGAGACAAACCACAAACCAGTGACTAATCATGATCCCACATTTTATCTCTCTACCATCCTCTAGCATTGTCCTTCTACACTTTCCATTTCTGCTCAGTTATTCAAAATCCACCCTCTTCTCATCCTGTCATTTATTTTAAAGATGATAGGAGAAAAGGAGGGAACATACATTCTCAAAAGAGAAACTGTATAATATGAATGTTTGCTATTTTCCATCCTCAGTATTCATGAAAATGCCATATTGCATACATGTTCTTGAGGGCCAAGAACTTCTTTCATTAACTTTTATTTCAGAGGCCAAGTATAGAACAAAATACAAAATGCTAAGTGTTCAACAGAGAGAAAGAAAAAAGCTTGGAAGAGGAGCATTTTGCCCTCCTGCCCCGGCCTTTCTGAACAGTGAGTGCACTCTGCCGAGCTGGAATTGTGTTCACCCTTTGTGCTTTCTCAGTCTGCACACACAATTTAATTTCTGCAATTTTTCAAAACTTGTTTGTCTGGGTCATGTCTGATCTGCATCCATTTGGATTGTACAAGATTGTAAACTCTTGGAGGTTGGGACCTTGTCTATTTTAATTCACTCTGCGAATGGTAAGGCTTGGGCTAAATGTTTTGCAAGATCATGAGCAATCAGGAACTGAAATTCAAGATGAAAAGGCTGAAGCTCTTCCTGACTAAATAGCTTGCTTTGTCCTGGGCCACCAGCCATTCCCCAAATCACTGCAAACAAAAGTGCACACACCATGGCCCAGCAGGAGCCTAGACTCAAAGAAAAATAAAAAGGAAATACTCAATACAAAAGTCACTATGACAATAATTATGAAAAAATATGGATGCATAATAGCAAACAGTGGGAAAGGGTACAAAGGGAGAAGTTTTAAAGTGACTTAATAATGATGCTGACATTCTGTGGAGCTAAGGGAAGTTTAATGGAAATTACCACCTTCCTGAGGTCAGGAGAAAGTTGAGCCTCTTACACTCATTTGTCTCCTATTCTACTCTATACAGAGAAGAGAAACCAATGGTTATTGATACTATTTATATACTAGGCATCTTATACATTTTCTATCATTAAGCACCCCAGCCACCTATGAAGTACTTACCCTTGTTACCACTAATTCCATTTTTCCCATTTAATAAATGGGAAACCAAGAGCTTTGACAAACTGACTGGGGCCACCTGGTAATAACTTTAGAGGCAGAGTATGAACACAGGCCCTATTAGTCCACAGCTCTGCTTTTAACTCTTTCCCAGCCTACACTGGGAAAGAAGTACATCAAAGCTGTATATTGTCACCCTGCTTATTTAACTTATGCAGAATACATGAGAAATGCTGGGCTAGACGAAGAACAAACTGGAATCAAGATTTCTGGGAGAAATATCAATAACCTGATACACAGATGACACCACCCTTATGGCAGAAAGCGAAGAAGAACTAAAGAGCCTCTTGATGAAAGTGAAAGAGGAGAGTGAAAAAGTTGGCTTAAAACTCAACATTCAGAAAACTAAGATCATGGCATCTGTTCCCATCACTTCATGGCAAATAGATGGGGAAACAGTGGAAATGGTGGCTAACTTAATTTTGGGGGGCTCAAAAATCACTGCAGATGGTGACTGCAGCTTTGAAATTAAAAGACACTTGCTCCTTAGAAGAAAGGTTATGACCAACCTAGACAGTATATTAAAAAGCAGAGACATTACTTTACCAACAAAAGTCCATCTAGTCAAAGCTATGGTTTTTCCAGTAGTCATGTATGGATGTAAGTGTTGGACTATAAAGAAAGCTGAGCACCAAAGAAGTGATGCCATTGAACTGTGGTGTTGGAGAAGACTCTTGAGAGTCTCTTGGACTGTAAGGAGATCCAATCAGTCAATCCTAAAGGAAATCTGTCCTGAATATTCACTGGAAGGACTGATGCTGAAGCTTAAACTCCAATACTTTGACCATATGATGCAAAGAACTGACTCATTGGAAAAGACCCTGATGCTGGGGAAGATCGAAGGCAGGAGAAGGGGACGACAGATGAGATGGTTGGATGGCATCGCTGATGTGATGGACATGAGTTTGAGTAGGCTCTGGGAGTTGGTAATGGTCATGGAAGCCTGGGGTGCTGCAGTCCATGTGGTCACAAAGAATCAGACATGACTGAGCAACTGAACTGAACTGAACTATATTTGGGCAAGTTTTTGATTTCTGGAACAACAAACACTAGAAAAAACCTAAACTTCCTCTTCCTTTCCCAGCTCAGGTCTAAGTAACTATTATATTTCATTTCAGGAGAAGATAATCCACATCCTTACCAGCAACATATTGTGTTTGATATTTAGCTTTGATTCTATTAATACCTCCTTCTTGGATGTCATGTTTCTCATGATCTCTCCTTGGACACCCCGTCTCTGATAGTTAAGCACAAAGGTACTTTTAATGAAACAGACTTTTGAACAATGCTACTTTTCCCCACTCAGATGGCTATGTTTATTTGTGTCACAGCTTTAAACCCCTAGATGCATCCTCGATTCTGTGCTAAGAGGAGCCTGCTGCAGCTGCTAAGTCGCTTCAGTCGTGTTCGACTCTGTGCGACCCCATAGACGGCAGCCCACCAGGCTCCCCTGTCCCTGGGATTCTCCAGGCAAGAATACTGGAGTGGGTTGCCATTTCCTTCTCCAATGCATGAAAGTGAAAAGTGAAAGTCAAGTCGCTCAGTTGTGCCCAACTCTAGGTTAATTCCTAATACATGCTGTCTTGAGCTGATGATCATTTGATATTCATCAAAGGATTTGGTTTCATGCTCAGCTGAGGTCTGAGGGGAGAACTGCTGACATGAAAAATGGACTGAGCTTAACTAGAACTAAGCATTCTACCCAGGTGTTCAAATACACCTCATTTATCACACAAACATCTCAATTGCTTGGAAGAGGATAAAAGACTATGCAAGACTCTTAATTGTCCAACCCAGCCTGAGGCCAGAGGAATGGAACAGATTGCCTCTGATACTTCCTTCAGATTGATAATTCTGTACCCTTTATGACATACTACCCTGGCATTGCTCTTAAAATTACAAGAATTGAGCAGGTAGTGACAGAGAGTTCTAAGTATTGTGTGGAACAAAGAAAAAAATAGCATTCAAATGTCAAGTATATAAGCAAAGCACCTAGGCTATTGAAATGGGCTTACAGCTTGTTTAATGACTGAAATGGAAATGGAGTTGCAGGCTCTTGCTTTGGAGCATCCTAGTCTTGGGGCACATGGGTTAATGTGGTACCATGCTATGTGGTTGCCTTGCAAAGGGGAGCAGCATATGCCATCCCTAAATGTGGCTCTTTGGCATATGGATTATTTTGAGCTGAAGGTAATCAAGACCCGGCAGACACGGAAAAACTCTTCTCTCTTACCTATCTAAAAAAACTTAGATGGGGGCCTGGCCCAGAAAAAGAGTTAGTACCAGAGATATTTTTTTACCTGGAAGACTTACCTGCATGACAGGACAAACATTTGCTTTTCTTATCTTCCTTTGAATTACTCTCCTCCCTCTTGAAGCCCAAGCCCCTATCTATACCTTTCCTTAGTTCAGGATGGTGTATAAGCCTTAATTGCTGAATTGTCCTTAGTCTCATATTTTTATAGGCTCCTTTAAATACCAAACTAAGTTTATTTTTCTCCTGTGGTCCATCTTAAGTCAATTTTTATTGTTAGAACAGTCACAGAACCTAAAAGGGTAGGAGAAAAAATTTTTCCTCCCCTATACTTGTAAACACCCCTAACTGTAATAAAAATGACTGCTGAAGTATAGAATTCACTGATGTCTTTACACTTATTCCTGTAATAAGCACTATGCTTGATCAGATTTAATTGGATTATTTGTAAATGAGTATAACAAAATGCTAAATGAAAACATTTTCAAGTAATAATGTAATTGGTTTGGGGTAGACATACAATCAAAGAGGCAAAAACAAATGAACAAATAAATGATTACCAAAGTACTAAAACCTTCAAGGTTGAACTTGATAAGGTATAACCACTTGTCAAACTATGGGGCATTTGAATGAGTTTCTCAAAGAGTTACCTATATTTACCTGATTCACAGTAATGTTGTAAATTGTACATGTGCTGCTGCTGCTGCTGCTGCTAAGTCGCTTCAGTCGTGTTCGACTCTGCGACCCCATAGACGGCAGCCCATTAGGCTCCTCTGTCCCTGGGATTCTCCAGGCAAGAATACTGGAGTGGGTTGCCATTTCCTTCTCCAATGCATGAAAGTTTTACATGTGATCTGGGGTTAAATATTTTTTCTGAGATGACATAATGATTTCTCTAGTTAATACAACTACCTTCCTATCAGGCATCCAGGCATTCACACTGAAGTACCAGTGACACAAATTCATTGTCACTGCTCCTTCTACGGCAGCTCAGGAAGCAATATCCTGACTCCCTACTCATGACCAGAGAATTGTCTTATGAGAACTGAACTGGACTTCTCAAGGTGGACTGTGCCTATTCTAAGAGCTGTTCTTTGATGAATTCACCATCAGAAGACATTACTATGAAGAAGTTGTTCAGATTTTTGAGTGAGAATAAAATTCTAAACAGTATTTTTTCTAGTAACCAATGGATTCATAATTAAATGGAATGGTCTGGAGAATAAATATCCCCCCCTTTATTCAATAATAATAAAGATAACTATAATGCCTACAAAAACAATTACAGTGTGTACCACTGATTGAGTATTAGTTCTGTGCCCTGTACTTTTCTAAATACATGTATTACCTCAATCCTCATATCAACCTATGAAGTAGATACTATTATTATTTCTAATTTCAGATGAGGAAACTGAAGTACAGACAGCATTTAATTAAGGTCATATAACTAGTAAGCACTAAAACCCACACAATTTGTCCCCAGCAATCTTGCTCTTAATTTCAACACCACAACTGCTTCAAAAATAACAGGAGGAAGTTCCCTGGTGATCTAGTGGTTAGGATTCTGGGCTTTCACTGCTGCACCCTGGGTTCAAACCCTGGTCGGGGAACTGAAATCCTGCAAGCTGTGCAGCCAAAAAAAAAAAAAAAAACCAAACCAAAAGAAACAAAAAACAGGAATAGGAAGGCTTGATACTTCATCAGATGTTTGAAGAGCACAGGATAGATGTTAAGAGTTTTCTTCTGCATTGAACTGTTCCTTCACGCCTCTTTCCTATCTACACAGTTGTTTCTGATTACAACAGCAACCACCCAACAATTGAGAACACTAAGAAAGTACAGAAGAGCACAAATATGGAAAATCACCCATAATCCCATCACTATACACTTTCCAATGTTTGATAAGTAGACAGATATATGTAAATATAGATTTACATACAAATGTAGATATATAAACACAAGTACAGGTAGAGATAAATGATAGAAAGATAGATTGACAGTCTCCAGAAGAACAGTATCTTTATCCATTTTATGTACTGTTATATTTGAACCTCCTGAACAATGCATGGCACAGGGTGGGGGTTCAAAGGCATTTCTTTAATGAATATAGATAAGTAATTAACTTATTTTAAAAAATTCATTCAGAGCCTTTTCTATGCCAGACACCATTCTGAGTAGTGTGGCTACAGCAGTAATAAATGGAGATCCCTGCCCTCATGGAGCTTATATGCTAGTGGAGACGGGCGGACAATGAACAAGTAGACAAATTACATATATGCTTGTGTGTGTGTATGTATACATATATGCACATACATAGACACATATACACACACCAAGTGTTAGTAATGTCAAATGGTGGTAAATTTCATGAAGAAAATGAAGCAGGGAGGGGGCATGAGGAGTATAGGGTAGGGGTGGGATGGCTATATGAAATAGGGAGCTGTGAAGACCTCACTGAGAGGATGACCTTTGAGAGACGAGATCTGAAAGTGGTGAGGGGGTAGCCACGTGATCGGCTGAGGAAAAGCAGGCAGGTACACAGGTAGAAGGCTCTGGAGCATGAGTGGACTTGTCTGTGTCAGGAACAGCTAGGAAACCCATGTGGCAGGAGCATAGTGAGCAGAGGCAGGAAGAATGAAGAGGGCCAGGAAGCACTGAGGAGTTCGGAATGTCAGATCAAGTCGGGCTTTGGTAGACCACTGTAAGGGCTTTGCTGTTAACTCTGAGTAGATGAAGAGGCACTGAAGGATTCTACACAGAACAGTGACATGAAATGTCTTGGCGTTTAAAAGCGTCCTTCTGACTTGTGGGTTACAAGTAGGTTGTGTAAGGGCAGCAGCATTAGGACCAGTTAGGAAGCCATGGCTGTAACCCAGGGGAGGGATGGGAGCTTGAGTCAAATGGTAGCAGTGGAGAAACTGAGGAATGGCTGGGATTTGGATGTAGTTTGAAAGAAGAGTATGTGAGATTTGCTGACAGATTAGATATAGGGCAAAATAGCAAAAGAAGAGCCAAGAATGAGTCTCAAGTTTTGGCTTCTGCAACTGGAAGGATGGAGGTAGAAGGATAGAGGAAATAAATTGTCATTAATTGAGATGGAGAATGTTGGAGGAAAGGCAGATTGGATGGGGGCTGGGGAGATCAGGAGTTTGGGTTTGGACACGGAAAGTCTAAGATCCAAGCAGAGATGTCAAGTGGGCAGTTGCAGGTACAAATACAGAGCCTGAGGGAGAAATTCAAGCTAATTACCATGATGTGAATATCTAATTACAAAATTTGAATTATCTTATGAATAATATGGTAATCTACTATTTTCATTTAACAATATACTATGACATTTTCTCACGTGGTTAAATAAAACCATATATGTTTAAAATGAATATCAACCAAACACTTGAGGTTAAGAATAGCCCTGAAAAACCTCCTCATTTGTTATCTTGTTTAATCCTTACACAAACCCCACAGTGTAGTTACTTTGACGCTCATTTACAGATGAGAAAACTGAAGCTTCAATGAAGTAAAATGACTTGCTTAAGGTCACCACTGGTACATGCGGATATAGGATACAAACTTATATTTTCCAAGGCTTTTTCTACACCACATTTGCCTAAGGTAACAATCCTAGATTCACTTTTCTCAAACTATGACAAATCTATAGAATGTTTTGGGCTTCCCTTGTGGCTCAGTTGGTAAAGAATCCACCTGCAATGCGGGAGACCTGAGTTCGATCCCTGTGTTGGGAAGATTCCCTGGAGAAGGGAACAGCTGCCCACTCCAGTATTCTGGCCTGGAGTATTCCATGGACTGTATAGTCTATGGGGTCACAAAGAGTCGGACACAACTGAGTGACTTTCACTTTCACTTTCATAGAATGCTTATTGCAGCTAAATATCTGTTAAGCGTCTCAGGATGTTGCTCAAAAATAGATTCTATAATGACACACTTTATGTATTGCATAAGATGGTGATGTGCAATTTTAATCTGATTATTTGCAGATGGCATAAATTTGCAAAGTGGTACACACACACCAGGGCCATCATTTCCTCAATGTTACATAAGCAAATCATTTGTTGCTTTCTTAGTGTTCTTGTTCATTTTTGTCCTTCCTGATCTTGGTTGAAGGTCACTGACCTTTCTAATCTCAAGGCAGTAAGAGCCCATTGATCCGAGCTTATAAATTAGAGGAAATCATTGCTTATTCACAGGGTCTCTCCTTTTGAAGTCCCTTTAAAAACCAGTGCCACTGTGTTATGGGAGAGGAGGGACAAGGTGTAAGGTCATCACAAATTCTCTAAGAGACACAGAAGCTTGGCCTCTTATGTCTCTTCTGAGACAGACCTAAAGCCTGTGATACTGAAGGGTGCTGACAAGGAAGCTTAGGAGAGGAGAAATTAACAAAAAAAGGAAAAAGTCATGAGTTCATATAGAAAAGCAGATGAGTGACCACTGACAGAATTTTTATTTTCCTGCAGTATACGGAGTTGCATTCATTTTTAATGCACACCAACAGAACAACTCAATCCAATTTGAAAGAAGGTCTGTAGGTAATATACAGTCTTCAGAATGGAATTGGAATGGTGTTACTGCTAGGTACATTCACATGAAATAAGCCCAAGATCTATTTTTTGTCTTTGCCACATCATACAAGACATTTTCTCTTTTGACTACTATAGGATGTACTGCCCTTACTCATATTTTGTGCATCAGTTCAGTTCAGTTCAGTCGTACAGTTGTGTCCGACTCTTTGCGACCCCATGAATCACAGCAGGCCAGGCCTCCCTGTCCATCAACAACTCCCGGAGTTCACCCAGACTCACGTCCATCGAGTCAGTGATGCCATCCAGCCATCTCATCCTCTGTCGTCCCCTTCTCCTCCTGCCTTCAATTTTTCCCAGTATCAGGGTCTTTTCCAATGAGTCAACTCTTCGCATGAGGTGGCCAAAGTACTGGGGTTTCAGCTTTAGCATCATTCCTTCCAAAGAAATCCCAGGGCTGATCTCCTTCAGAATGGACTAGTTGGATCTCCTTGCAGTCCAAGGGACTCTCAAGAGTCTTCTCCAACACCACAGTTCAAAAGCATCAGTTCTTCGGCACTCAGCCTTCTTCACAGTCCAACTCTCACATCCATACATGACCACAGGAAAAACCATAGCCTTGACTAGACAGAGCTTTTTTGGCAAAGTAATGTCTTTGCTTTTGAATATGCTATCTAGGTTGGTCATAACTTTCCTTCCAAGGAGGAAGTGTCTTTTAATTTCATGGCTGCAGTCACCATCTGCAGTGATTTTGGAGCCCCCAAAAATAAAGTCTGACACTGTTTCTGCTGTTTCCCCATCTATTTCCCATGAAGTGATGGAACCGGATGTCATGATCTTCGTTTTCTGAATGTTGAGCTTTAAGCCAACTTTTTAAGTCTCCACTTTCATTTTCATCAAGAGGCTTTTGTGTTCCTCTTCACTTTCTGCCATAAGGGTGGTTTCATCTGCATATCTGAGGTTATTGACATTTCTCCCGGCAATCTTGATTCCAGCTTGTGCTTCTTCCAGCCCAGCGTTTCTCATGATGTACTCTGCATAGAAGTTAAATAAGCAGGGTGACAATATACAGCCTTGACGTACTCCTTTTCCTATTTGGAACCAGTCTGTTGTTCCATGTCCAGTTCTAACTGTTGCTTCCTGACCTGCATACAAATTTCTCAAGAGGCAGATCAGGTGGTCTGGTATTCCCATCTCTTTCAGAATTTCCCACAGTTTATTGTGATCCACACAGTCAAAGGCTTTGGCATAGTCAATAAAGCAGAAATAGATGTTTTTCTGGAACTCTCTTGCTTTTTCCATGATCCAGCGGATGTTGGCAATTTGATCTCTGGTTCCTCTGCCTTCTCTAAAACCAGCTTGAACATGAGGAAGTTCACGGTTCACATATTGCTGAAGCCTGGCTTGGAGAATTTTGAGCATTACTTTACTAGCGTGTGAGATGAGCGCAATTGTGTGGTGGTTTGAGCATTCTTTGGCATTGCCTTTCTTTGGGATTGGAATGAAAACTGACCTTTTCCAGTCCTGTGGCCACTGCTGAGTTTTCCAAATTTGCTGGCATATTGAGTGCAGCACTTTCACAACATCATCTTTCAGGATTTGGAATAGCTCAACTGGAATTCCATCACCTCCACTACCTTTGTTCACAGTGATGCTTTCTAAGGCCCACTTGACTTCACATTCCAGGATGTCTGGCTCTAGGTCAGTGATCACACCATCGTGATTACCTGGGTCATGAAGATCTTTTTTGTACAGTTCTTCTGTGTATTCTTGCCATCTCTTCTTAATATCTTCTGCTTCTGTTAGGTCCCTACCATTTCTGTCCTTTATCGAGCCCATCTTTGCATGAAATGTCCCCTTGGTATCTCTAATTTTCTTGAAGAGATCTCTAGTCTTTCCCATTCTATTGTTTTCCTCTATTTCTTTGCATTGATCGCTGAAGAAGGCTTTCTTATCTCTTCTTGCTATTCTTTGGAACTCTGCATTCAGATGCTTATATCTTTCCTTTCCTCCTTTGCTTTTTTTTTCCTCCTTCTTTTCTTTTCACAGCTATTTTGTGCATAGTGTTTATATATTTCTTTTCTGACAAACTTTGTAAGCATCTGTAGTCTGTAGTCTACAGCAATAATGATAAGCTCTCTTGTTTCTTAAGGACTTTCCCATCCATCAGATCTCCTGAGAAGTGCTTTAAATATCGACTCACTTTATTCTCATCGAAACCACGTTTTACTGATGGGAAAACTGAGCCATCTTTTCTCATGGGAGGCCACATAAGTGGAATGAGGTGGGGTGGAAGTCTGACCCAAAGTCTGGCTCAGGCTCTTTCTCCAAAAAAAGCAGAGGGGAATGAGGATAATCAATTGTAGTCATTTCTACTGGTATATGCAGTAGTGTGAAAACCTTCTCATTTGTGTGAAAACCTCTAGCCCTTCCCAAGGGACTTCCAAGAAAATTTCAGAGACCCAAGTTTTTATTATCTGGTTTGCAGTGACAGACAGGTGATGAGAAGGAAGGAAACGGCAGAAGGTGAGAACACAGTGTGGTGGGTAGGGCCTCGGCTTCCTCTGTGCTCCTTCTCTGGCTTTTCTGCTATCCTGGGCAGGGCCCAGAGCATGGTTGCCTTTCTCCCTATTGCTTTCCCTCCCCTAACATGCAGATCTCATAGGAGAAATGGAGTTTATCTGACTCTGGAGACCTGTTAACTGCTAGAGAGACAGAAATGACCAATCAAAATTATGTCATGACCTTTGGTTTGGGGTTTTTTATTTATCATTGGTATTGATTTGATTTAAGTGAAGGGATAATATGGAATAATCAGGAAAAATTCTTAAGCCTCATTTTGCTGAAAGTTCTAATCCTTTAAAATAAATCCATTCACTGGGAAATTCATGACTGCTCAAAGGATGAAAAGATTCTTTGTTCTAAACCTGTGCTGTTTAATAGCGTGGCTTCCAGCCACATGTGGCTATTATTCGCTTGAAATGTAACTAATGCAACTGAGAAATTAAATTTTTATAATACTTAATTTTCCAATCCTTATTAAAATGCAAGTGGTATTTTTCACAGAACTAGAGCAAATAATTTTAAAATATGTATTGAAACACAAAAGAACCAGAATAGCCAAAACAGTCTTAAGAAAAAAGAACAAGTTGGAGGTATTGATAACCCTGGTTTCAAACAGTACTACAAAGTTACAGTCATAAAAACAGGATGGTACTGGCCCCAAAACACACACATAGATCAATGGAACAGAATAGACAGCCCAGAAATAAACTCACACTTACATGGGCAATTAATCTACAACAAAGGAGGCAAGAATATACAATGGAGAGAAGAGAGCCTCTTCAATAAATACTGTTGGGAAAATCGGACAGCTACCCACAAAGGAATGAGATTGGACTACTTTTGCACACCATGCACAGAAATAAATTAAAAATAGATTAAAGACCTGAAGCCATAAAACTCCTGGAAGAAAACATAGGCAGTATGCTCTCTGACATTGGTCCTAGCAATATATACATTTTTTTTATCTGCCTCCTCAGGCAAGGGAAACAAAAGCAAAAATAAACAAATGGGGCTATATCCAATTAAGAAGTCTTTGTACAGCAAAGGAAACTACCCACAAAATTAAAAGGCTGTCTACTGAATGAGAGAAGATATTTGCAAAGAACTCATACACGTCAACATCAGAAAAACCATAATTTTAATTAAAAAATGGGCAGAGGATCTGAAAAGACATTTTTTTCAAAGAAGACAAACTGATGGCCAATGGGCACATGAAAATATGCTCAACATCACTAATCATAAGAGAAGTGCAAATCAAAACCTCACACCTATCAGAACAGCTATCATCAAAAAGAGAACAAATAACAAGTATCGGCAAGGATATGGAGAAAAAGGAGCCCTCATGAACTGTTGGTAGGAATGTAAGTTGGTGCAGATGCTATAGAAAATAGTGCGGAGATTCTTCCAAAAGTAAAAATAGAACTACCATATGATCCAGCATAGGTATTTATCAAAAAAAGAAAAGGAAAATACTAATTAGAAAAGATATACATACTCTCAGAACTTTCCTGGTGGGTCCAATGGCTAAGACTTTATGCTCCCAATGTAGGGAGCCCAGGTTTGAACTCGGGTCAAAGAACTAGATCCCACTTACCACAACTAAGAGTTCACCTGCCTCAACTAAAATAGTCCATACGCCACAATGAAGATCAAAACTTGTAAAATATCATGTATGAAACGAGTTGCCAGTCCAGGTTCGATGCACGATACTGGATGCTTGGGGCTGGTGCACTGGGACGACCCAGAGGGATGGAATGGGGAGGGAGGAGGGAGGAGGGTTCAGGATGGGGAACACATGTATACCTGTGGTGGATTCATTTTGATATTTGGCAAAACTAATACAATTATGTAAAGTTTAAAAATAAAATAAAATTAAAAAAAAAAAAGATCCCATGTGTCAAAATTAAGACCCAGTACAGCAAACCAAATAAATAAATATTAAAAAAGAAAAGATATATATACTCATATTCATTATTGCACTATTTACAATAGCCAAGATATGGAAGCACTCTAAATGCTCATCAATAGATGAATGGATAAAAAAGATATACATATAGCATATCTTTTTTATGGCTGAGATATGGGTATATATATACATGTATGTGTATATATATATATGTACATACACACACATATATACATCAGTCGTTCACTCAGTCATGTCCAACTCTTTGCAACCCCATGAACTGTAGCCTGCCAGGTTCCTCTGTCCATGGAATTTTCCAGGCAGGAATACTGGAATGGGTTGCCATTTCCTTCTCCAGGGGATCTTCCCAACCCAGGGATCAAATCTGTGTCTCTTGTGTCTCCTGCATTGGCAGACAAGTTCTTTACCACTGAGCCATCTGTATATACATACACAAACACACACATGTTGTTGTTTAGTCACTAAATAATGTTTGACTCTTGTGACCCCATGGACTGTAACCCACCAGGCTTCTCTGTCTATGGGATTTCCCTGGCAAGAATACTGAAGTGAGTTTTCATTTCCTTCTCTAGGGATCTATACATCTCTCTCTCTATATATATATATAGAGAGAGAGAGAGAGAGCTTCCCTGGTGGCTCAATGGTAAAGAACCCACTTGCCAATGCAGAAGACACGGGTTCAATCCCTGAGCTGGGAAGATCCCCTGGAGAAGGAAATGGCAACCCACTCCAGTATTCTTCCCTGGAAAATCCCATGGACAGAGGAGCTTAGTGGGTTACAATCCATGGGGTCAAAAAAGAGTCAGACATGACTTAGCAACTAAACAACAACATATGTGTGTGTGTCTCTGTGTGTGTGTGTGTATGTGTATGCATATATATTCAGTTCAGTTCAGTCCCTCAGTCGTGTCCGACTCTTTGAGACCCCATGAATCACAGCACGCCAGGCCTCCCTGTCCATCACCAACTCCCGGAGTTCACTCAGACTCACGTCCATCAAGTCAGTGATGCCATCCAACCATCTCATCCTCTGTCGTCCCCTTCTCCTCCTGCCCCCAATCCCTCCCAGCATCAGAGTCTTTTCCAATGAGTCAACTCTTCGCATGAGGTGGCCAAAGTACTGGAGTTTCAGCTTCAGCATCATTCCTTGCAAAGAAATCCCAGGGCTGATCTCCCTCAGAATGGGGATCTCCTTGCAGTCCAAGGGACTCTCAAGAGTCTTCTCCAACACCACAGTTCAAAAGCATCAACTCAGCCATAAAAAATAATCAAATTTTGCCATTAGCAACAACATGGATGAACGTAGAGGATATTAAGCCAAATGAAACAGATTTGAGTAAGATAAATCTCACTTATATGTGAAATCTAAAAAAAAAAAAACTAAGAAATAAAAACAACAGAGCAGAAACACAGTCATAGATCAGAGAATAATCAGGTGGCTGTCAGAGGGGAGGAGGGTAGGGGGAGGGAGTAAGAGAGGAGGGATATTAAAAGGCACAAACTTCCAGTTACAAAATAAATGAGTCACAGTTATGAAATGTACAGTGTGGGGAATATAGTTAATAATTGTGTAATATCTTTGTGTGATATGGGCTTCCCTGATAGCTCAGTTGGTAAAGAATCCACCTGCAATGAAGGAGATCCCAGTTCCATTCCTGGATTGGAAAGATCCGCTGGAGAAGGGATAGGCTATGCACTCCAGTATTCTTGGACTTCCCTTGTGGCTTAGCTGGTAAAGAATCTGCCTGTAATGAGGGAGATCTGGGTTCAATCCCTGGATTGGGAAGATCCCCTAGAGAAAGGAAAAGCTGCCCACTCCAGTATTCTGGCCTGGAGAATACCATGGACTGTATAGTCATGAGGTTGCAAAGAGTGTGATAACAGATGGTGGCCAAACTTATTGTGGTGATTATTTTGAGATGTATAGAAATATCAAATAATTATGTTGTGTAAGAGGAACTACCATAGAGTTGTAAGCCAATTATACTAAACAAACAAACCATAGAAAAAGAGATGAGATTTGTGGTTACCAGAAGCTGCGGGGGAAGGGGAGGTTGGGTGAAAATACTCAAAAGCTACCAGTTTGCAGTTGTAAGATAAATAAGTACTAGGGATGTGATGTACAACATGATAAATATAATTAACATTGCTATATGTTATATCGGAGAAGGTGATGGCACCCCACTCCAGTACTCTTGCCTGGAAAATTCCATGGATGGGGGAGCCTGGTGCGCTGCAGTCCATGGGGTCTCGAAGTCGGACACGACTGAGCGACTTCACTTTCACTTTTCACTTTCATGCATTGGAGATGGAAATGTCAACCCCCTCCAGTGGTCTTGCCTGGAGAATCCCAGGGACGGGCAAGACTGGTGGGCTTCTGTCTATGGGGTCCCACAGAGTCAGACACGACTGAAGCAACTTAGCAGCAGCAGCAGCATATAAGAAAGTGGTTGAGAAAGTAAATCCTAAGAGTTCTCATCACAAGGGAAAAAAATAAAAGCATGAAACAGAATTCTAAGCATTAAATAGGCTTTGGCGATTTTTTAAGTAGTGAAGTAGCCTAGAAGAAAATACAGTATGAATCTTGTACTATACACAATGCACAGTCGTTAGGTTTAGGAAACATTACACCATCACTCAAGAAGCAAGAAATGGAATTCTTGAGGGGCTCATAAAAAAGAATTAATATTTCTCCCTATAGCTCAAATATTATGATTTTCTTTTCAACCTGTGTCTCCACTTGAAAGCTCCCACTCTTTGCACCATGAGCCTCTTTTTGGACCAGCCAAAGGATTGAGGATTTTCACCATTCTTTTTAAGCAGCATGCATCTATTCAAGCTTAGTTAACAGAATCCAGAGTCTTCAGAACAACGGTGTATGTGTGAGCGTGTGTGTGAGAGAGAGGGAGAGAGAGAGGAGGTGAAAGAAGTAGGGAGTGGTAATACATGCTCATGAAAACATTCATATTTGATGACTTTGGCCATAGGCATTTTCATTACTTCCACTTCAGCATTTCAAATAAAACACCCACCATATCACAACACACCAGAGACATTCTACTGAGTAGGCAGTTCAAGAAACTCCCCATTACTGTAAACTGGGAAAGCAGAGCCAATAAGATAAAAATTCATCTTGGGAGCTACTTCTGACACCACAAAACCTCTCCTCTGACATGGTCCTGTCTCCGTGGGGTTTCATCATGGCTGGAAAATCCAGAGAAATGTTGCTCTTTGAGACCTTCTTTTTCTACAACAGTAAAAGACATTTCTGCAGAAATTTGTGCAGCCAGTAAAGGAATTTACTGAGAACCCCAGTGTGTATTTTGTGGGGTCAGTGATTATAAATCCCCATGTTAATTACAGATTTAACTTGTGCTTCTTTTTATTGTATTACTTGCATGGAAAGCTCAGGGAAAGGAAGCTTGGAGAGTTGCTTACTTTCTAAATTTCAAAAATAAGAGCTTCCTGGGTTTATAAAAGGCAGTGAATGAAGATCAGAAATCTTGGGTTTAATTAGTGCCTGATTGTGATGCCAGCCCCTTTGTGACTCTCCTGTACCATCAGAAACTTGGCCAGGAGATACCTGCTGTGGTCAAAGAAACAACGTAAACAACCTTAAGTGAGTTCTGGAAGCAAACATCATATTTGAAAAATGAAGGCAGAATTTAAATTATTTTTTGTGGTTACTACCTTAGCTTTACTTAACATGTCTCTTGTGAAAATTTGTTTTGCAAAATGAAAAGTTTTCATGCTCATGTTTGCCCTCTCTAGAAGTGATACATTAAGACAGTTTTCCATGTTTTTCTTCTTCAGTGATCTCTAACTTTGGTCATTTTCTGTATTGTGAAACCCCAAGCAGTTTAGAATAATGAAATAATATCTGAGGTTCTGAGGGGTCAAAATCAAACCCCCTAAAGGTGAATGGAGATGAATATCACAAAACTTGTACATTATATGTAATGCTCCAAAACTGAATTTTCACCATAGAGACAAATTTACTCCTTGATGAAATCAACAAGATTCTAAGTTTTGAATTATAGAATAAGTATGTTTTTATTCTATTTTTGTTCTAAAAAAGCCCTCCTCTATGAATTTACTACAGTACTTCAAATAACAAGAACCTTTACCGTTGATCAACATATGTAGAGCTAATTATTTTGTATGAAGGCAAGTGGAGCACTGACCATGAGTGAGGATGCCAGCCACTGTGGGACATCTCCTTTACCTCCTTGCCTCTTAGAGAGCTTTCCAGGGCCACTGCATTCATGCTTGTGAATCTGAGTTAGACTCTAAGGACATGGGTCTCATTTCAATGTTGCTGCTGCTGCTGCTAAGTTGCTTCAGTCGTGTCCGACTCTGTGCGACCCCATAGACGGCAGCCCACCAGGCTCCCCCGTCCATGGGATTCTCCAGGCAAGAACACTGGAGTGGGTTGCCATTTCCTTCTCCAATGCATGAAAGTGAAAAGTGAAAGTGAAGTCACTCAGTCGTGTCCGACTCTTAGCGACCCCATGGACTACAGCCCACTAGGCTCCTCCATCCATGGGATTTTCCAGGCAAGAGTACTGGAGTGGGGTGCCATTGCCTTCTTCAATTTCAATGCTGGCAACATATAAATTAAAAATAGTAGATTCTTTGGTGATGTGTCATGCATTCTGTAGAAAATATTTGTTTTTTTTCCAATCTGCATTTGTTTCTTTAAAAATGATAGCCCAAATGTGAACATACTCTTAAAAATCTTAAACAAATTGCTCCACAGACTCCATTTGTATGATACATATTAATGTTTTAGAATGAAACATGTGTCCCTATAAATCAGGTCTAACAGATGCTGAAATATCAATCTATTCCATTTCAAGTACCTTATTCCAAGGCAGCCAATTAGGAATACCTTCAATCTTTCATTTTACACTGTAAACGAATAACAGCTGGGTTTGTAGGCTAGATTCTTGAATGGAACTCTTTCATTTGGGTATTCTGTGTGAGCTAGTCTTCTTAAGGTAGCAGGTTTTGCTGGTTGGCAGTCTGAATACAAAATATATTAAGTCAAAATAGGTCACAAACTATAGAGACTTAGTTTTTCTGGAACTAAATAAGGACAACTATTGAACTGAACATTTAATATTCAGTTGACCATCCTCTTCTTGCCACACTGGCACTGGTTTTTTGGGGGGAATGGGTGGAGGAATATGCTTAGTCAAACAGGATTGGTGAGGTTATCTCAACTCTCCGCAAGAAACAGAGACTGAGATGTAAATTTTGGCAAGGCTGGGAAACAGGAAAAATAAAACATCTTCATTCTACCTTTGGGGCTTTATTTTAATGCTCCTTAAGTTTCCTCATTTAAGCCTTTTTCACTGCATCTTAAGAAAAGGGTAATTACTGTTTTTAACTAACTGTGTTTGGGTCAGGTGATTTGAGGCTCAAATGTTTTTAAAGACATTATGGCAACACCTTCACGGTAGATAGCCTCCAACATCCCCCAACAACCCCTTCCCTCCAGTATTCACACCCTCCGGTAATCCCCTCCCTTAGAGTGTGGGCTGGACTCAGTGACTAGCTTCTAACAAATAGAATATAATGAGTGATGGAATGCCATCTTCAAGACTGGCTTGCCCAAAGACCCTGGCTTCCTTCTACTGTCTCTTGCTTGCTCTCTCTTGCTCTCTTACTTGCTGTCTCTGAGGGAAGCCAGCCTCTATGTCATGAGCTATTCCACAGAGAGGACCGCATGGCAAGGAACTGAGAGAGAAAGGCCTCCAACCAACAGCCAGCAAGGAGCTGTCCTAGGAAGGAGCTTGTGAGTGAGTTCAGAAGTGGATCTTTCCCCAGCTAAGCCTTGAGATGACCGCTGCCCAGGCCAACCCCTGTCAGCTGGTGACAGGCCTGGAGCCAGAGGACCCAGCTAAGTCACACCTGGATTCCTGAGAAACTGTGAGATAATGTGTGGTTTTTTTAAGCCACTATATTTTGGAGTAATTTGTTACACAGCAAAAAACAACTAATACAACCTCCAACACTTATAATACTACATTCACTTGTCTGTGAGCTCCTTGAGACCAGAGTCTGGGTCTGATTTACCCTTGTATGTCTGGTTACCAGCACACTGCCCGGCACATAACAGAAGCTCAATAAATGTGTGAGACATGAAAACAGAAAAAGAGGAAGAAAATGACAGGGAGAGGGAGAGAGGACGGGGGAAAGGTAGGTATCTGTGAAAGAATGGAAACTCAAGCTGACAGGAAGCTGAGAATTAATAGCTCACTGCCTGTGACAGATTTTACCTCCACTTCTAATTAATTTTATATTTGGTAAATGGCTTAACAATTGCTCCTAGCAGAGCTTTCCCCTTGGGCGTGTGCTGAAATCATGTCAGGAGCTTTTGTCAAACATATGAGCTCAGAATGCCAGACCCATTGTTCTAGACTGGCCACCACTCCTGGTGAGAGGCCGTCAGCAACAGGGAGTCCACAGTCAGGCTTGATACCATGTAGCCTATCCCACCCCAGAGTGGTCAGGAACTGGTAGGGAACCCCTGAGGGGAAGCTTGTCAGAGAACAGGACAGACAGCAGGAAGGGGCCAGCTGGCTTCTGGGGGGCACTGCAGCCTTACCCTTCCCAGGATCAGCCAAAGCCTTTCTCCTTAGGCCAGGGGGAGGGCGGAGGGGGGATTCCTTTTCAGGCTGCTCACCTGCAGCCTGGGAAGCCAGGAACATCAGGAAACAGTGAAGAGATGCAGTGAGCGGGACCCCAGGGCAGAATCCGATTGCAAGGCTTTGGTTAAGAGGAGACTGCCAGCCACTAAAAGGATTATCCTACCATCTAGTGAGGTACCTGCCATTAAAGGATTAGACATATAGAAAGGGCCAAACCGGGTGAGGAATAGGGGTAGGTAAACTCTGAGGTCTTTTTCAACAGTGTAAACAGTGTGTTGACAATGATATTGTGACATATTCACTGACGTGTCGTTCCCTTACGTTTCTGCAATCTCGACCACCTCTCCCCTCCTTGACATTCCATTTAAGAAGGTGGAGTAGTAATTTTCATCGTCTCTGAGTGATTGTGACGCCACAGAACAAGGATGTTCGCTCCCAGAGGAGAAGAGAAAGAACTCTGGGTATAAATAACAGCTTTGGAAGGGTCTGATCCTCCCACCCTGTGGATAAGTCTCTGAAGAGGGAAGAAAGAGAACTAGAGGTTGATGTCAATCCTGGAGAGGAAATCTCAGGAGAGGCACAGAGATACTCTATATAGATTGGGGGATTCTGAGTCTGTGGGCAGAAGTATGGCCAGGGGAGGCAGCAACGTCCCCAGCTCAAGCCCTGGGTCTCACTGTGGACTCTAACTGAAACTGATGGGAGGCCTGGGCAGATGAGCATGGGCCAGCCTTCTCAGGGCTCCTCTAGTTGTGAGGAGGGGAGCTGCAGAACGTGCCCTGGGCCTTGGTGAGTAGCCCAGGCCAGAGCATCCTCTCTGGTGGGACCTATCAGGATGGAGACTCAAGGCTGAATGGGACACTCTGGCACCAGGAGTGTCCCCTGAAACAGAGGCACAGACTCAGAGGAAGGTCAGGAAGAGACCCTGAATTACCTGAGATTGTTTCACACACCCACCGGGATGAGGGACAAAACACATAAAAATTAATCCCAGGTGTTAGTGGTAAAGTACCGGCCTGCCAATGCAGGAGATGTGAGAGACCAGGATTCGATCCCTGGGTCGAGAAGATCCCCCGGAGGAGGGCATGGCAACCCACTCCAGTATTCTTGTCTGGAGAATCCCATGGACAGAGGAGCCTGGCGGGCTACTGTCCATGCGGTCGCAGAGTTGGATACGACTGAGAGACTGAGCACGTGTGCACAGAGCTGTGAAGAATGTTACAGGTTTCCACAGCTCACCTGGTGAGTGAGACTCTTATCCATGTTGGCAGCTTCTACTTGTCAGGAGGGCAGATAAGAGGGTTTATGGAGCAAGGAAAGCTTCTGCCATAACCCATTTACCCCAGGCCCCTCCATCTGTACACAGGTTGGGAGGAATTCTTGATGTGAGACCAGAAGTTTGTACTACCAGTTAAACCTAAATGAGGATTAAAAAGTAAAAGGAAACTAGGGGTCAGTGAACAATAGTGCTAAATTAGAGATAAACTGGGGTTTCATTAACATGGGGGACAGGGACCCTGGAAGATGGTGGGACAGAGAGCCTGCATCTGTTCCTACCTCTTCCCAGGAAGCCCACACTCTCTGTGATGTAGGACTCTCCTTTGTTATCCCATAGCTGTCTGCTTAGCCCTGACTCTTCTGTTCAGGAGAATTCTATTTGCTCTCTTCCTTCCCTTCCCCAACGCATACGGCACAAGATCCGCTCAGCATTGCCAACTTGGAGAATATAACAAAAGCATTGCTGCGTCTGCTGAGATTTCTCAAAAAATTTCAGAGACTTTTCTTATGAGAACTTCCAGACTAGTTCAGGTTTTCATTTCCTTTCCATACTGGATGAATTTTTAAAAATATGTTGCTCCCCACCCCACCATCTTTTAGTCTGTTTGTCTGATTCTGTTCACGCACCATGCCTCCTTGGCACCCTGTGCATACCTCTTGGAGAGTCTTTAACACCTGGTATTCCAACTGCTGTGTCCTTGCTCTCCTGCTCCTCCGGGGGCAGAGGGCAGAGGCTGTACCTGGCAACACCTCCCCCAGCACCTAGCCCCACGTCAGAGACATGGGGGCAGGGTACTGGGAATTCTCAACCAGATTTTATTGAATACTGAAGTTGAACTTGTGATACAGGGTCTCTTGTACTACATATACAATGCTTTCCTGGAAATTTGAGGGAATCAAAACATGTATCTTCATGGACTTCTGTTTTAACTTCTAAAATGCTTTGTTTTTATTTATTGCTCATCTTTAGGGGGCAATGGCTATGAGACAAGGCAGACTTCTAGTTTTCCTCATTCAACCACTCTGTCAAGTAAAATGTTCTATGAATAAAAATTTTAAGGTATTAAGATCATACTAATAAAGACCTACTTATAGCACAGGGGACTCTACTCAATACTCTGTAATGGCCTATATGGGAAAAGAACCTAAAAAAGAGTAGATATATGGATAGGTATAACTGATTCACTTTGTTGTATGCCTGAAACTAACACAACACTGCAAATAAAAGTTTTTTTTTTTTTTAAAAGAACATTTTTGTCCTGAGAATCATTTTTCCTCATGAAGAAAATCACCTCCTTTAACTAATCTGTTTGATCAATCAGCTTATCTAATTTATTTAAAACAAAAAAAATACACTTGTACTCATATGTGTTCAGCACTGAGGTGAAGTTTAATTACCTTGGTACAATTACTGTCCATATTTGTTGGATCATGGAGAAAACAATGGAATTCCAGAAAAACATCTACTTCTGCTTCATTGACTAACCTAAAACCTTTGATTGTGTGTATCACAACAAATTGTAGAAAATTCTTAAAGAGATAGGGGTACCAAACCACCTTACCCGTCTCCTGAGAAATTGGTATGCAGGACAAGAAGCAACAGTTAGAACCTGACATAGTACAATGAATTGGCTCCAAATTGGGAAAGGAGTACAACAGGCTGTATATTAACACCCTATTTATTTAATTAATATGCATAGTTCATGGTGCAAAATGCTGGGCTGGATGAATCACAAGCTGCAGTCAAGATTGCCAGGAGAAATAACAACCTCAGATACGCAGATGATATTACTTTAGTGGTGGAAAATGAGGAGGAACTAAAGAGTCTCTTGATGAGAGTGAAAGAGGAAAGTGAAAAAAGCTGGCTTGAAACTTTGAAAATATTCATAAAACTAAGATCATGGCATCCGGTCCCATCACTTAATGGCAAATAGATAAGGGAAAAGTGGAAACAGTGGCAGATTTTATTTTCTTGGGCTCCAAAATCATTGCAGATGGTGACTGCAGCCATGAAATTAAAACAGTTGCTTCTTTGAAGGAAAGCTATAGCAAACCTCAACAGCATATTAAAAAGCAGAGACATTACTTTACCGACAAAGGTCCGTATGGTCAAAGCAATGGTATTTCCAGTAGTTATGTACGGGTGTGAAGGTTGGGCCATAAGGAAGGCTAAGCAGGGTAAAACTGGTGCTTTACAACTGGGATGCTGGAGAAGACACTTGAGAATCCTTTGGACTGCAAGGAGATCAAACCAGTCAATCCTAAAGGAAGTCAACCCTGAATATTCATTGGAAGAACTGATGCTGAAGCTGAAGCTCCAATACTTTAGCCACCTGATGTGAAGAGCCAACTCACTGGAAAAGACCCTGATGCTGGGCAAGATTGAAGGCAAAAGGAAAAGGGAGTGGCAGATGATGAAATGGTTAGATAGCATTACTAGCTCAACTGATAAAAATTTGAGCAAACTCTGGGAGATAGGGATGGACAGAGGAGCCTGACGTGCTGCAGTTCATGAGACTGTAGAGTCAGACACGACTTAGCGCCTGAGCAACAAGGGTTTCCAAAATAAAATGACAGAAGACAGATAATAAGGTAAAAATAATAAAATTACAAATGTTGTGCATGTAAAATAGAACATTTAGCTCTGCATTTTGTAAGTAGTTTGAAAAAAAGATGAACAAAACTCCAAATGCTCCCTGTCTTAACAAAATAAGAAAATTCAGAAGTTGACTTATCCAACAGCAATAGGGCTAAGCATGTGTAAAAAATAACAGGGAAACAAGGAAGTTAGAGAGAGGAGACAAGAACTCAGTAGGAAATAAAAACTGAGGAAGAAATACAAAGCAAGAAGTTGGAGAATTTGAGGTAGTTGGTTGAAGGTCACCAACAATTGCCTCAATGCTACTGGTTATCTTTTCTTCATTAGGAGGTACTTGTGAAACAAAGTAACAAACAAACAGGGAACTTTGACCTCTTGTGGAATTTTAATGGGAATATTAGTGGGTTGGTGGTCCAATATGGTGCTGGGCTAGAGACAGGAATAATGGTTTCTGTTGTGGTCCCACCACTGGTTGGAACATGACAGAAAGGTACTGCCTTGAAATTTCTCTACTTTTGCTTTTCTTCCACTTTTGCTTTTCTTCCACTTTCCCCAAATAAACTCGATAAGGACAAATAAAACAGTGCTTCTGGAACTGAATACCATTTCTATTAGTCAGTGTGGTAAAATGAAGAGTTTTAAGAGTTCGAGAACCGCAAAACCAAGCACAACTTGCTTAACCTCCCTGTGTCTCAGTTTTATCATCTGAGTCAGAGGCCTGACTTGGTCCAGAAGAGAGTTTTGGAAGATCCAGCGGGTATGGAAGGACTCTGTAAAAGCCAATTTTTAAGCTAAGATTTTGAAAATGAAGGGACTCATTAAGAATAAGTCCCATGAAAGGAAGTTTTCTCCCTTCACACACAAGAAACCCCATCCAAGGTGCATGCCTTTGAGGGAATCATATCAATTCCCATGGGTTCAATAGCAATACTGAATTTGTGCTGAGGACTCCCAAAGTTATTTCTTCAGATCAAAGCATTTCTCTGAGTTCAGACACAAGTGGTTAACTATCTTAAAGCTTCACATATTATGCAGATGCCTCAAACTTACATGTCCAAAATGGAAGTCTTAATTTTTTTCCCCAAACCTATTCCTCAACACAGTAAATAACACCACCATTCTCCCATGACTTAGATCAGAAAGCAGGAAGAAGTCTTGTTTCTTAATCTCTCATGCCAGCTCACAGCAAGAAATGTTAGGTCTGTCCTCAACATATGTCTCAACTCTAACCTCTGCCCTAAATCTCTGCTGCGACCACTCTGATCTAATCACTGGTATCTCTTGCCTGAACTGCTACACAGCTCTTTGTTCCTTCTCCCACACCCCTGCAAGCCATTCTCCCAAGCCAAGTTCTTTCCCAGCTTATGGCCTTTGCATATGCTATTCCCACTCTCAGGATGTTCTTCCACCCACTCTTGCCTGTCTCCTCATTTTTAGACTTCAGTCTAAATGTCACAGCTTCAAAGAGCCCATCCTGATCACTCTATCTAAAATAAGTCTCCCATCATGTTTCATATCTCAACTCCTGGTTTGTTTTCTTTTATAGCCCTTACTATCCCCTGGGTTCCTTTATTCATGTATTTGTTTTTGTTTCTTGTGACTTGAGGACAGGGGCCCTGTGTGTCTTGTTCTTTTTTTCTCCCCAGTGACTAGAACAATGTCTGGTCCTTGGTAGATAGATGGCCCATACATATTTCCTAAATAAAAATGAATGAAGAATGGGTCAGAATCCTCCTAATTGATCCCTCCCTCTGTTCCTGGTTTCATTGACTCTGCCCTGTCAGATTTACACTGCACTTATTTTGAGAAATTCCAGTGGAAATTTCACAGAAGCACCAACTTACTTTAAAGTATACAAAGATGTGAATCTTGAGAAAATTTAAAGGTCACAACTTTAAAGAGCTAAAGAAAATAACGTTTAAAAGGAAAATACCACTCAGAAATGATGGACAAGCTCTCTCAATTACCTATTATATGAGTCTATGCAAGAATTTGAAGGCTGGACGTTTCCAGATTCTTAAGTGCTATTTTGACTAATCTCCTCACAGAGGCAATAAAGTACTATAATAGATGCATTTCTGTGGATGTGGACATAATGTGATAACTGACAGATGAGTTTCTTATGATGTGAAATCAAGCAAGCCCAAGTCTATTGATTCTCTAGCTCCTTCTGGTGAATCAGGTTCTCATTGATGACAAATCCATGAAAGACAAAAGTTTGCAGAGGGCTCAGGCCCAGAGAGATGACCTTCACCTCCAACAGCATGTGCCACTGGCCCAACCCACCTGTCAGGGCTGACTCCTAGAGACTGAAAACTGCATTTTCAGCTGAGTTAGATGTGACCAGTGATCTCCTTCCTCCTGGGATTATTTCAGCTCTGTGTGCCCTGTTTTTCTTAATTCTAGAGTTTCCTTTGTCACATTTCAAATTTTGGATCACACTTTTCACCTGGTACTTGAGGGTAAACTTCTTTTACTTCTTCTCAGTCTTTTTTAACTTATTAAAATTTGTGTTACTACTTTTTTAACCTTACAGATGTGTGCACGCATGCTAAGTCACTTCAGTCATGTCCAACTCTTTGCAACCCTGTGGACTGAAGCTTGCCAGGCTCCTCTATCCATGAACTTTCCCAGGCAAGAATACTGGAGTGAGCTGCCATGCCCTCCTCCAGGGGATCTTCTCAACCCATGTATTAAACCCACATCTCTTACGTCTCCTGCATTGGCAGGGGGGTTCTTTACCATTAGTGCCACCTGAGAAGCCCTACCTTATGGATAAAATATTAATAAAAACATGTTTCCTATTTCAGGATTGTTTTTCATCTCTATGTACTTATGTTACAGAGACTCTTAAAAAATAATATCATTAAATTCTTCTCTCTCTTGCTTTTTTAAAAATATCTCAGTAAGAGGGTTGGGCTTCCCTGATGGCTCAATGACAAAGAATCTGCCTCCAATATGAGACCCCGGTTCGATCCCTGGGTCAGGAAGATCCCCTGGAGAAGGAAACGGCAAGCCACTCCAATATTCTTGCCTGGAAAATCCCATGGACAGAGGAGCCTGGTGGGCTATAGTCCATGGGGTCACAAAGAGTGGAACACGACTAAGTGGCTAACACACACACACACACAGTAAAAGGGTTGGGTTTATTCTAGCACTCTGATCACTCTATTCATAAGTTTTAAAATAGTAGCAACTGGCAAGAAAATAATCAGGTGGGCAAGATGTCTGAAAAACATCTGCTGAAGAAAATTCATCTGCTGAATTAATGTAAGGGCTAAAATTAAAAAAAAAACATGTTTTCATAATATTACTAAACTTCATTTTTCCTAGAGTCCTTCATATTTGCTACTTAATTTTTGATGATTATCATAGCTAGCACTGGAAAGTCATTTATTATGAATAAGATAATTTACATATGTTAACTTTATTTAATCATTACACAAACCCTGAGGCTTACTATACTGTTTTTTAGAAAAGAAAACTGATACTAGTAAGATTTCTCCTGATTATATAGCATTTTAGAGACAGGATCATGTTTCGAACTGAAATCATGGTCAACTACAAATTTTGAGCCTTTTGCCACCAGGCGATGGCACCCCGCTCCACTACTCTTGCCTGGAAAATCCCATGGACGGGGGAGCCTGGTGGGCTGCAGTCCATGGGGTCGCTAAGAGTCGGGCACGACTGAGGGACTTCATTTTCACTTTTCACTTTCCTGCGTTGGAGAAGGAAATGGCAACCCACTCCAGTGTTCTTGCCTGGAGAATCCCAGGGACAGGGGGAGCCTGGTGGGCTGCCATCTATGGGGTCGCACAGAGTCGGACACGGCTGAAGCGACTTAGCAGCAGCAGCAGCCACCGGGTAACAAACTCCTTGGGGCTTCCCAGGTGGCTCAGTGGTAAAGAATCCACCTGCTAATGCAGGAGACATAAGAGACATGGGTTCGATCCCTGGGTCAGGAAGATATCCTGGAGTAGAAATGGCAACCTACTCTAGTATTCTTGCCTGAGAAAGCCCCTGAACAGAGGAGCTTGGAGGGCTACAGTCCATGGGGTCACAAAGAGTTGGACACGACTGAGATAGACTTAACATGAGCACCACACTCCTTAGAAATTCTTCCTTACTTGCTTCAAGATGATGTTCCTGCTGATCTATTTTTTAATGGACTTTATACTGTGACCATAATGTGTTATGGACTGCATGTACGTCAGTACTTCATACAGGACAAGTTACATGATTTCCTCTGAGCTTCTTTCCTACCAGTTCAAAAATAATGAAACGTAGAGCTTAAACTGCAGTTGACTTGCTTTATTTCCCTTCAGGTGTCTGCTATAAGAGCTTTTTGCTAATAACTACTCTAGACCATATAATTAGCTATATGAACATGGAAAATTTATGTATCAGACCATGACAGACACAAATACCTGCTGTTATTTCAAGTAGTGTAAATGCTTAATGCTCATTTAATTCAAGCTTGCTCTTGTTCCTTCAGAACAATGAGATGGCTCCAAAAATTAGGCTTAGCAAAATTGGATTTGTTTTAAATCAGTTAGGCTATGGTGGGACACTATTCAGGAGCACAGCATGAGACATCCTCCTTGATTTATTTCCCTTTCTCTTTTCTTTTTCCTTCCCCTTTCCCTTTACTTCTTTCATATAGAGGCTAGAATTGATCGTTATTCTTCTCTCTGTGTCTAGTTCAAATTAGGGTTGGTTAAGACTATTCTAAAATAGAATTTTCACATCAGTTAAAAAAGAATTCCTGCCTCAAGTTTTCCCCAAGTGTCCCAACCACCACAGTTACCGTCTTGTCCCACATCTGCACCCACCATCCAGCAACTTGATGGCTAAAGCCTGTTCCAGCACCAGGGCCAGTTTATCAACTCTGCTTCTAATAGAGTTTGTTGCAGCAAAATATAATAATTCAAACAATTTTTCACATTAGCATTACCTTGAGACTAGGAATCTCAAGTGGTCCATTCTTGAGCTAAAATATTTTTATTTTGTAGGCTACAATATAATGTGTTAGCTATGGAGATACAAATCCATAAATCTTTTGAAATTAAAGTTTCATAATCTCAAATTCCAGGGTTCTTGAACTTCAGTGAACTTGTTTTCTTTGTGTTAACACTACACTTGAACAAATAGGTTATTTCTTTATTTTCAATTATATGATAAAGTTAGAAAAATAAGGACCAAAACTTTAAAAAGTAACCAAATTAAAATGCAACTTTAAAACTGGTACATTTATTTTTAAAACATCAATCCATTTCTTTTGCCCCTGAACAAACATTATTAATGTAATGATTTGTTTGTCCCCTTCATCACTAGGAAAAGGAGAATTACACAGCCTCCTGAATCTTATCCACTGCTTGCTGAACACAGCATGCAATTAAAGTACAAATGGATAAAAACAAATTATGCTACTTATTTGTTTATACTTCTCATTCCAGACAAGATTTTAGACAGCTTGTTGTTTGTTATGATGGAGAACGCCTAGGAACAATTTGATTTTAGTTTCTTCAGCCTGTTTAGAATGTGTGCTCTGGGAAGAAGGGCCCATCTTCCTAGTTACCATGCATATGCTAGCAGGTACCCAAGACGAAGATTGTCATCAGAGAGGATGGAGAATGTTTGAAGATGACCAGAAACAAAAATTTAGAATAAAAATAATTCATTTTGTTTAATATTAGCTGTGTGAACTTTTAAATTTATTCTTTAATGACCCATGGCACATTCCCACCCTCCACTAACTGACACTGTTTCTGCTTCCTTTCTGGGCAGGTATTAGACATGTTATATTGGGTTCAGATATGGTTGTCTCCTTTTGACTCCGTGGCATAATCACCTACCCTTCTGGTGGAGAGTGAGGCCCTCTTTAAAAATAGAGAGTTTTATTATCAATCATTAAAGAAAGAGGCCAGGCCTCAAAACCTGCATAACTAACCTTGATGGGAGGGATCAGGGACACCCCTCTGTTCTGGATCATCCCCTCGGGGCCTAGACTGACAGGAGAGTAGAGGGCTAGATGGGACAGAGGGCTCTTGGAACCTCAGATCATAAACTTACAAACAGCTCCTACTTACTTGTATGCTATTCTCTCAGTTTATTTCTTCTTTATATTTAATCTCTTAGCTACTATTTCTCAAAGTATGATCCATAGACCAGATCAGAATCATCCAGAATCATTCGAGAAGCTACCAGTGCAGAATCTTTGGGATCAGAACTTAATGACCTGATGTTTAAAGGGCCATCCAATTTGGCATTCACTGTCCTGGTCTTCTGTGGAGCTTCCTGGGTAGCTCAAACAGTAAAGAATCTGCCCATTATGTGGGAGACCTGGATTCCATCCCTAGGTAGGAAAGATCCCCTGGAGGAGGGCATGGCAATCCACTCCAGTATTCTTGCCTGGAGAATTCCATGGACAGAGGAGCCTTGGCAGGCTACCGTCCATGAGGCTGCAAAGTGTCAGACACGACTGAGCAAGTCTTTTGCTGCTACTGCTGCTGCTGCTAAGTCACTTCAGTCGTGTCTGACTCTGTGCGACCCCATAGACAGCAGCCCACCAGGCTCCCCTGTCCCTGGGATTCTCCAGGCAAGAACACTGGAGTGGGTTGCCATTTCCTTCTCCAATGCATGAAAGGGAAAAGTGAAAGTGAAGTCGCTCAGTCATGTCCGACTCTTCGCAACCCCATGGACTACAGCCTACCAGGCTCCTCCATCCATGGGATTTTCCAGGCAAGAGTACTGGAGTGGGATGTCATTGCCTTCTCTGAGCAAGTCTTTTAGGCTGGTTTAAATATTCTCATTTTCTCAGCTGTGCCTCTGAGTCAATTGTAGGTATACCTGTGGTTACATATGTGGCAAGAATGTTTCGAGGGAACACCTAGCATCTAAGACCCACAGGCAAGGGATGGATGGTTGATGGCAGCTGATGATAGTTTCTAGAAGGAGAAAGTGGCTCTTGGCAAGAGAGGATAAAACAGAGCAGAGGAGAATTAGGGCTGGGAAGCAGAGCAATCATTTTCTAAAAGGCAAACTTCCCTCCCTTACAACCTTAGAAGACTGAACTTGATTTTTTTTTTTTTTTAAGGAAAATGGTCATTTTCTTTACAATCCTAATATTGCTTGTGGTTCAAATAAATTACCCCTTTGAGAAGCTAACCAGAAAGAGATAAACTCAAGTTGCAATGATATAGATCTCTCTAATAAAAAGAAGCTTTGGGTGGGTTTCTCTGGCCAAGATGAGCTTCAGTGAAAGAACCATAGGATGAAGTGGCTTTGTTCCAAAGCCAGGGTTTGTTCAGGCCATTCTGGGAAGAGGAGTCTGACTCACTGACTATCAAGATCAGATGGATTCAAGACACTGCTGCAATGTTAGCAAAGTATCTAGTAGGAAAGTAATAGGGTAGTATTAATATCTCAGCCAGGGCATTAAGTGCTTAAAAAAAAAAAAAAACTTCAAGAAGAAGCTGAACATGTGAAAGCAAATCTTCACACTCCAAGAAGAGGCAGTATACATTTTCCACTTGGAAGTTTCTTGTTTTCCTTGACTTCTTGGTATTTCTGAATTTATATATTTAAGTAAATTAGCCATTATGGAGTTACTATAAATAAGTAGCCTTTTTGTATAGGCTTATTAAATTTTCTAATTCTAAAGATGCTGGCACCTAAACCATGTTGCTTTGATATGGTCAGAACCAGCTTTGAAGTTAATCAGCCAAGGGGAGACAAGGAGGGAATTTCTCAGTAGAGAGAGAACCAGGTAGGGCCTTTCCAGCAAGCCCCATGCCCTCCCACAAGCCGAGAACACTGAGAGGGCCCTGATCTGGGAGGTCAGTTCATTGAACGAAGCTTCTCCGCACCTCTCCATTGACCCCAGGTGTCTGGCGCTGACTTCATGAGATCATCAAACTCCCAAATGGCTTCTTGCCTGCTTACAGCCGTCATGTAGGGAATCCCTGGCCAGAAACCGATCTGCTCTAAGACCCACACTCAGAGTGGAACAGCAGCATCAGCATCACATGAGAGCTGAATGCAGAACCTGGGGCCCCACATCAGACCTACTGAATCAGAACCTGCACCTTAACAGGAATCCTTGGGTGAGTCCTGGGCATGTTAAAATTTAAGAAACATTGTCCAAAGGCACAGAGAAGATGTTTCAAAGCTGTGGCAGTTAGAGAGCTCGTATTTAAAGCCCTAAAATCTAAGGTCACAGGCTGGAAGGTAGAGATTGAAGAAGGGGGTGGGCAGAGGGGGGCTGACACAATTCTTTGTAATAATGAGGGGGTCTGTGCAGATTATGTTGCCTGTAAGAGAGTTTTTTTTTTCCCCCTAAACATGCATGTAAACTGCACCAATTCTAATAATTGATGATTTGTCTGGGAGAAGTCTCTGTGTCTGATTCCATCGCTCCCATCTGTGTGATCAAGAGCTCTCCTTGTACACCTCCAGGTGGTCAGAACATCTTAAGGAGAACTGAGCCTGGAAACTGAGACCCCTGGACTTCATTCCTGAAGTTCCCCCCACGCCCCAGTGTCAGCCAATCCCAGTGTTGCTCCACCCTGGTTGTTCCTCAGAAACCCCAGGGAGCTCTCAAAAACTCCAATGCCCATACCCCACTTCAGGCCACTTAAATGGGAACTGCTGGGAATGAGGCTCTGGGCAGAGGTATTTTAAAAAAGCTCTTGTGTGTGCAGGTCAGGCTAACTCCTTTCAGAACTGAAAAGTGAACAGTGTCACAGACACCACGAAGGTGAGGGAGGTGGTATTCAGACACACTCCTTGGCCATCTTCAGGGGATGGAGGTTCACAGCATCAGCAGAATACTGCAGAGCTAGGGAATTGGGAGACAGGGGAGGACAGGTAGACTGGGGCCCGTCCATAAGGAGAGCCCGTGTGAAGAGATGCACTTCTTCCAGTGCTTCCCTTTCAATTAAGAGGACAGGTGATGCAGCTTAAGTCAACTTTTCAAACTGAACATTTTCATTCCTTTGAAGTCTCCTCAAACCAGCAATGTAGTCTCCCTTTAGCATCACCTGTCATACTGGTGATGTAGAAGGAAAAAGAAATAAAGACATAAACGGAAGTTTGGCTTCCTCCACAGTCACACCTTATTAGAGATTCATGTATTTGCTGGGAATAGGGTATTACTGAAGGGACCTCACCAGGCATTTGGGTGGTGCCCCTGGAGGAGCTGAGGTTGGCCCAAGCTCAACTGGGATCATAGGCTATGTGGGGAGCAAGAAGTAGCTGCCGGGGTGGCTCTGATATAGTATAAGCCTTTCCTGATATACACTAGGTAGTGTTTTTCAAGTTGACAGCTGTGACCCATTAGTTTGCCATAAAATCTATTTTAAAGGTCACACACAGTATTTTTAAGATGGATAAAATGGCATGGAGTGGAATAGAATAGAAAATGTCAAAGCTCAGATATCCTTACATACCTTCTCATATGTAAGGATAATTATTGTTTTGTGAATCTTTGGTTTATGTTCATGTATATGTATGTGTGCATTGGTTTACAACAGAGACCGTATTTCTTTCCATGGTAACAGTCAAAGAATTTGAATGCCACTGGATCAAATTTCTTTTCAACAAAATAAAATACAAATTTTATTGGACACAGTGGGAAGATAAGCTTCAGTCTGACAAAGCTTAACGACTGATTGGGCTGGGAGAGCAACAGGCGTAAGAGGAGTAGAAGGTATGACAATGTATTCTGATGCTCAGTGGCAGGCGTCAGGCTTTAATTACCGTATGAATTCAGAGTAAGACAATTCAGATGCTGAGAGCTGAGTCTACCACCTCACCTTAGCTTTTTCTTGGTACTCACCACAAACTTGGTATGAATCTGAAGGGTTTATGGGATTGAAAAGAACCCCACCCATGGTCTAGATCTTTTTTATTTTATAAGGTTCCTTCATTGAGAATCAACAATTTTCTACCAGATTTCAACCCTACAAATTATCCATAAATATAGGTATGTTCGGAGAAGGCAATGGCACCCCACTCCAGTACTTTTGCCTGGAAAATCCCATGGATGGAGGAGCCTGGTAGGCTGCAGTCCATGGGGTCGCTAAGATTCAGACACAACTGAGCGACTTCACTTTCACTTTTCCCTTTCATGCATTGGAGAAGGAAATGGCAACCCACTCCATTGTTCTTGCCTGGAGAATCCCAGGGACGGGGGAGCCTGGTGGGCTGCCATCTATGGGGTCGCACAAAGTCAGACACGACTGAAACGACTTAGCAGCAGCAGCAACAATGTCTATTAATCTCCAGAAACCTCTAAAAATAACTGCCACTCTTTTCATTTACTACTTACAGCTACCATACTAACAAAATATATATTCTGAAAACCATGGTTCTACTCCAACCAGAGAAGGCAACGGCACCCCACTCCAGTACTCTTGCCTGGAGAATCCCATGGATGGAGGAGCCTGGTAGGCTGCAGCCCATGGGGTCGCTAAAAGTCGGACATGACTGAGCGACTTCACTTTCACTTTTCACTTTCATGCATTGGAGAAGGAAATGGCAACCCACTCCAGTGTTTTTGCCTGGAGAATCCCAGGGACGGGGGAGCCTGGTGGGCTACCGTCTACGGGGCCACACAGAGTCGGACACGACTGAAGTGACTTAGCAGTAGCAGCATAAGTATGTTACCCTAAGAAAAACTAACAGGTATATGTTAATATATGTCTATAGAGAGAGTGATTTTACATTACAAAAGAAGTTTTTATATTCCTTGTACAGTCTAGGTTATAAGTGCATTTCAAATGATTAAATTTACAATAAAAATATGCTTACACGTAAAACTATCCTACAATCTCCAGATGCATGTTGTATAAAGAGAGGAAGATCTCTTTTCATTGATAATTATTTGATAAGATTTCTCTACTACTCACCTTAATTTTGGGCAGTGGGTAGCAGTGAGGAAGGGTGTTAGGAGAGTCTAATACTCTCAGTAAAAAACGACAACCATAAGGAAAGTGAGATTCTGCTATTACATGTCAGGAAGAAGCAACGGTATCTTGGCAGCAAGACGATCAATAGAAAATAGCAATAAAGGTCTGGGCAGGCACACAAATTATAAAACCTATTTCCTCTCCTCACACTCACTGACTTGGTCTAACAGTTGAGATCATCGCAGGCCCATTGAAGATGCAGCTGGTGACTCTGCCTGCGAGACTCCTGCATTGGCTATTTCCTATAGCCTTGTCTGAGGGGGTGGGGTGGGTGTTCCGGCTGGAAGCCCGAGGGAGGCACCTGGAACACTCGGGAAAGGAGCTGCCCATGGGGGATGGTGGGTGATTGTGGTGGTTCTCAAAGCCCCCCTTGCTCTGAAAGAGATGTCATGGGGGGTTGGTGATACAGTTTTTCCTCCCTTTCAGAAGAAATCCTAAGTCACTGCTACCAGCTCTAGGGATTTTAATTTTTTAGCTTATCCAGAGTCAGTTTCCATTGGATTTTTTCTTTTACTTAAGCTGAATATTAGTCAAGATAGACTTTTTCCACTGGGCCCTAGTGAAGGATATTTCAGAGCCGCACTGATACCCAGGCAACAATATATGTAGGATTCTTCTGTGGATCCCTCAGAAATGCTTCTGTTCTAAAATTAAGAAATATTGCCTCCCCCCCAATTACCTTTGATACAAACCTTGGTAACATACAGTATTTAACTTCAGAAATTGTTTATACATTCACAGTCATACTTGATGTTAATGATAAGCTTGAGAGAAGCTGAGCAGATGTTGTTATCCACCGTCACAGATGAGAGAATGGAGACACAGAAGCCTGAGAGGAGATTCCCTCATCTGACTAGGCAGCAGAAAGACAGAGCATCCCCTCTCCCTAGGACCCACACAGAGGGAGGACAAGTAGCCACATGACCAGAGTCAGGCTCGTTATCCCGATGCCTGTGAGCTCTCTACCCTCCACTGGGTCCTGTAGGTCCCAAGGGCAAGAGGGCAAGAGAAGGCACCCAGCCTGGGGCAAGTCTGCAGCTGCTACCGGGACACTCCACAGCATACACCTGCTGCCCGCCTGGGAAAAGGTCAGTAGGTGGACACGGGTGTTACTGTAACTGGAATGGGCTGGTATCTTGGCGAATTGAAGCAGGCAGAGCTGTGAGCAGGTGCCACAGGAACTCATGCACTGTGGTCACAGAGCTAAAGTTCCAGTCATGGCCCTGCCACTTATTACCTGTGAGACTTTGGGCAGCTCATTTCACCTCTCTAAGCCCCAACTCTTATTTTATAAAATCAGGAATTTGCACATGGTAGTCACTTAAATAATTGGGAGGAGAGTGTTGTTACCATTTTCTTGGGTCCTAACTGGGGCATACCACATTTGGAATAAATGCTGTTGCTCTAAATTTTATTATGAGAAGTAAAGAAGGTAGTCTTTATGTTCAAGAATGTCAAAAGAGAATGATTATGGAACAAAAACATTATTAAATACTTGCTAAAATAGACATACCATGCTTCTTCTGGAATATATCGAGGCCCACATCCTAGGGTAAAACATCACAATCATTTAGTATGGACTAGCCCCTCTGGTCATGCATATCCCTGTCCCTCAAGCCTAGGTCAGGTTTCTGTCTTCCTCTTCCAACCTGAGCTGCCTCCCCACCCCATGCTACACCCCCTCCTAGAGATAATTTTCCCATTCTTGGAATTTCTCTATCTATATTTGATTATGTCTTCTCAAAGGTGTGTGTTAGAAGTATTGGTGTGTTTTGTTGGTGGTGTGGTGGTATCATGGTTCGGAGTGCTTGGAGTGCCTGATCCTGCCCTATGGCATACTGCCTGCCCATCCCCACGACCCCATGAGGGACCAAGGGAGATGCAAGCACAGGACAAGGATACATTTAAGATGAGCAATGAGCAAAGTGTCCACTCTGCCACCACCAGCTGGGGATCCGCTGTCAATCCCAGAGCAGAATCATGGGAAGATGATAGAGATCTAAAGGGCCTGTTTTTCCCTCCTTAAGTTTAAACCTGAAGTTTGCCACATGCTGAAAAGCTTAATGAAGTGAAAGGAAGTGGAAATGTCCATGAAAGTATAAAATGACTGCCTTCTCAAAAGTGAAAGTGGGCCATCGCTTTCTAACCTAAAAGGGAAAAGAGAGTTCCACGCTCCTATGCAAAACCTTTGAACAAGCAGAATCCTGCCCACCAGCAACCCAGCAGACTTGACCTAATTCGTGTGTCCTGGAACTTGATCAATCAGATTTGTGACTCCCTCCCTTAGGGCAGGCAGTGAGGGAGGGGCACAGAGAGGGCTCTCCCGTCATCTGTGGAGGCCAGCGGCAGTGTCATGCACGCCTGGCACCTCAGTGCTGGTGTATACTTCTCTTCCTAGCCAGATGATGGGCTTCCTAAGGATGAGGTCTGCTGTTAGCTCATACTGCATGTTTGGAACAGAAAAATAGGCAATAAAACTGGTATTTATCAAAACACAGGTAGTTATGCCAGGCTCTGAACTCTCACTGTATTTAACTCTCACAACCATCCTTGAGATAGGTGTTGCCCTTGCCGTTCCACACACGAGATTGGATTATCTCTAAGGTTACTCGTGACAAATGCCAAGTGGAGAGGGCAGGGCTTAAGTCCACATTTGTCTAACTCCAAGTCTGTGCTCTTTATGTTCACCATGCTGTCCTGGAAGCTCCCAGAATAGAGGACATGTACCGATGCCCATGCGTGCCCCACATGTGCATGTCATGGGACGTGGTACAATGGCCAGAGGGCATCACACATCACTGAATGTGCTATGGCTCCATGCAGTGGAGAAAGCAGTGTCTACTGGTGCTGCTGCTAGGCTCCTTCGGGAGGATGAAGGAGAGAAAGAAGGAAAAGGAAACAGAAGGAAGGATGAAGGAATAAGAAAAAAGAAGGACTGAGGGGATAAAACACAAAGACAGGAAAAAAAGAAGAAAGTGGGGCCAAAAAAAAAAAAAAAAAAAGATGAAAGCAAGTCAAATGAATTACTCAGCTCTCTGACTCCAATAATAAATGCTCTCACTTCTCTTGGTATATAGCTCTTAAACAATCCATCCCCTACTCTTCAAAACAGCAAATTCCTTTCCCCACAGTCTCCCAACTTCAGGGTCCCCAGATGATGATTTATTTCCAACTTATCTCACTTGTATATAACAAAACTTTATTTCTAGAGGAGCAGTTGTGATGTCTTCAGGAAGAAGTAAAGAATTTGAATAATTTCTGTGCATCTAAATGCTATGTGAATCATGTTAAAATTAGTGAGATTGGAAGCAAAGGCAAAAAAGTGAGACAATAATGGTGAGGGTAATAGTAGTAACTGAAGACACTCTGGTTTGTACTTGTCTTCCAGTTCTGTTACACTGCAGTAGCATTCTCACTGGCACGTGCACCCCATCGTTATACAATCAGTGGCTTTAAACATACACTCTAGTCTAATCTGCATTTATCATGAAAGCTTTTAGTTTTGAAGTTGTGGCCCTTGGATATCTCATATGAAACTTGCTTACAGCCCTGAGTGTGAGCGACTTGTGCTGTATCCACTCACTGAACGCCACGGCTGTTCCCACAGCCTGGGCGGCCCAGTGGGCATCCTCCTGTCCTGCCCAGTCCTTGTTTTCCCTTCTCATGGTTAAGACTTGTTCAAAGGAGAGAAAAATCTCCAAGAGAAAATGGCTGACAAGCTCTCTTATAATGTCCATAAATCATGCCCTGGTTTATCTCTGGAAATTTACCAGGGTCACATACATACAAATAAAGTATTCTAATTTTTCATCATAATAAACATCAGCAACCAAATTTTAATCTGTGCCATCCTGAACATGTAAAATCGACAGGTCATCAGAATTAAGCTCCAAATTCTCTTCAAGTTGCTGCCCAGAGTTTTAGTCTGTAGATGAGCTTAAAAGAAACCTGGTTGTTGCTCCCCATCAATCATGAAACTAATACAATAACAGGATTTTAGCACTGTGGTTAGCTGTTTCGTTACCCTTAAATATATTCTCAGTTACAAAAATTAAATTAGACATATAATTATAGTTTCTTTGGTTGTAACCAACGTTTCTGGTATTTTATTTCCAAGTAGATAACCACAATTCAATTTCATAAAAATGATATCTCACAGTAAAATGTAAGATATACAATGTTAACCAAAGGGATTAAAGCTATTATTTTCAGATACATTGTGAAGCACACACACACAAAAAAACCCAAAAAACTTCAAAATGGCTTTATAGCATTCCACCTAAAAAAGGCCTTTGTGCTCTTTTTGTATCTAAGCAAAATTCTGATTCATTAGCTAATGCTTTATAACAGGTTCACATTATAAAATACCAAACAACAGATGAAGTGCTGACAGAGAAAATAAAAATGGAAGCTCTTCCTTGAGGTATCCTGGCATCAGTTGAAAATCATGTTTGAAAATCCTAACTCAATCATTCTTTACCTGGAGACCCAGAAAATGTCTGGATATTGACAGGTTAGTGTTTTATTTTTAATAAACAATTTGGAGGATGTACTATGTACTAGGAAGTGTGCTGGTGTTAAATAGAGCTGTAGCTTCAAATGTAAATAGTTTAAGGGAAAATCCGACATGAATATGAGTAATTGAGTCCCATGCAGGGACAATTGAGATGTCATGTGGTAAGTATTGTAACCTATGCATGTATGAAGTAAAATGGGGACTCAAAGCCACCCTCCTTGGGTCAAGGTGGGAACAAAAGCAAAGTGATGAAGGGTGGTAAGGAGGAGAGGAGTGCGAATTCGCAGAGAGAAGGAAGAGAAGGCGGGAACAAGGCCTATAGGAATAAGGCAGAGTTTTCCAGGAGAAAGAAGAATAAGGGAAAGAGCATTCTGGGATGGAGGAATAGCAAGGGACAAGTCAGGAGGTATGGAAGGGAGGAACAGAAAAGAATGGAGTGCTGGGGAATCTAGAAGCACCTAGAGGGAAGTGCCCGACAGCCGAAGTGAGTGTATGGAGAGCTATGTCTGTCCAGAGTCACCGGGGTTTCAGCCTTCACGCAGGGAAATAATGAGAGATGTTTTGTTCTGAGAGGTAGAATCTAGCAATTTAGCAGCAGGTTCTAGCAAAAATTTGGAGGGCGGGGCAAAGCTGGAGTCAGGGAAATAATCACGAGTAAAGTGTCTGATCTGAGCGCTGAGATAGTCTGGTAGTTGAGGGGATCCAGGTGGAATTCCAGGTTCAGGCTTAGACTTCCACAATAAGGTGCACATTTTCCACAGCAAGTACTGATGGGTGTGGTGGGGAGGGTCCCAGATTCTAAGAAAGTGTAGGTGCAGAGGTTGAGATGTGAAGGAGGCCAATATGGCAATCCAGGGATCATGATTTCTGACTAGGCTTGACTCCAACTTATACAAGAGAAAAGACAAAGCTAAATGAAAAAGAAAAATTAAAGTTTAAACTAACATTTATTAAACAGATTTTAGAGGCTTGGAACAGTGCCAGCCAACATCATACACCTTTTCTCTCTTAACCCTCATAGTAGCTACCGTGTATAGGAACTGATATCCACACTTTCACAGATGCAGAAACAGATTCAAATAAAATCACTTGCACAAAGCTTCACAATTCACAAGAGAAAGCAGACATTTGCTCCCGGGTCTGTATGCTTCTGAATCTATGCTGCAAGCAGGAGGCAAAGGAAAGAGAAGGCTTGTTCATGGCCATTGGTGTTGAGGAGCCCACAGTATCATTCTGTCAACACATCATTCGTTTGTAAAATGCTTGGAGCCAGGAAGATGTATCCTCCAGTCATGGAAGGCTACTTATTGATGGTGTAGCTAGACTCCACATCTCTATTTCCCTGACTCTGTGCTGCCACAACTGGGGGTGTTCATTTCTTTCAAAACAGAGGAAAATACTCGCTACACCAAAATTAATTTCAGAGAAATAAAAGACTTAAATGTAAGAAAAAAAAAGAAAGTTTAGAGGAAAATTTGGGACTTAAGACTGTCCCGACAAAATTGGGAAAGGAGTATGTCAAGGCTGTATATTGTCATCCTGCTTATTTAACTTATATGCAGAGTATATCGTGCAAAATGCCAACCTGAATGAATCACAAGGTGGAATCAAGACTGCCAGGAGAAATATCAACAACCTCAGATGTGCATTGATGGCAGAAAGTGAAGGGGAACTAAAGAGCTTCTTGATGAAAGTGAAAGAGGAGAGTGAAAAAGCTGGCTTAAAACTCAACATTCAAAAAACCAAGATTATGGCATCTGGTCCTATAACTTCGTGGCAAATAGATGGGGAAAAAGCGGAAACAGTGGCAGATTTTATTTTCTTGGGCCAAAATCACTGAAGACATTGTCACTTCAGTGACAAAATTAAGATGCTTGCTCCTTGGAAGAAAAGCTACAATAAACCTAGACAGCGTATTAAAAGGCAGAGACATCACTTTGCTGACAAAAGGTCCATATAGTCAAAGCTATGATTTTTCCAATAGTCATTTACAGATGTGAGAATTGGACCATAAAGAAGGCTGAGCATAGAAGAATTGATGCTTTTAAACTGTGGTGTTGGAGAGGACTCTTGAGAGTCCCTTGGACTGCAAGGAGATCCAGCCAGTCCATCCTAAAGGAGATAAGTCCTGATATTCATTGGAAAGACTGATGCTGTAGCTGAAAATCCGATACTTTGGCCACCTGATGCAAAGAACTGACTAATTTGAAAAGACCCTGATGCTGGGAAAGACTGAAGGTGGGGGGAGAAGGGGACAACAGAGGAGGACATGGTTGGATGGCATCACTGACTCTACGGACATGAGTTTGAGCAAGCTCTGGGAGTTGGTGATGAACAGGGAGGCCTGGCATGCTGCAGTCCATGGGGTTGCAAAGAGTTGGACATGACTGAGCAATTGATCAAATACCAAAAGATAATTTTCTTAATAAATAATAAGAGCTCTAACACACTAATATGAAAAGACCAACAACCAACTGAAAAATGAACACTCTCACAGAAAGTTAGAGAAAATGGAAACACAAGTGAATTTAGATATCAAAAGACAAAAATTTAAACTTCATTGAGACACTACTTTTACCTATCATTAATAGAGATCAAAAAGTTTGATACTATTTTTCATTATGAGAAACAGACATTCTCAAACATAATCAATAGGAGGATATTATGAACCTATTTTATTCCAGACTGATTTGGTAATACACACAGAAAATGTAAATAGACTTTCTATTTGACCATGAAATTCTACTTCTAGAAATTTCTCCTATGATTATTCTTACACCTCTACATAAAAATGCTTGTGTCATGCTGATCAGTGCAGTGATTATGCTTGTATGCAGAAAAGAACTAGGGACAATTTAAATATTTATTGATAGGAACCCTGCTAAGTCAGTTATAATATAGCTACACAAAGAATACTCTATTAATACTAACATGAATGAGGAAGATACATATTGATGCAACCTGATTTCCAAGATATATTGGTAAAGGAAAAAAGAAAGATGAACAATGTATATAATATAATCATCATATTTTAAGGACAAAGGTATACATATATATGTGTGCATATTCATAAACTATTAAAATGCATGGAAAACAGGTAAGAGTTGAAGGTAGAGGAACTAAGGACAGATAAGGCAGGGAGATTTACTTATCACTCTGTACCCTTTTTAAATATTTGAAAATTTTTTACAATGTGCATTTATTTCCTCTTTCAAAATAAAAGGATGAGGGCAATAAAGAAGGTCAAAGGGAATGAGCAATGATGCACAAGGATAGGAGTGCAGCAACCTTACACAACCAGATTTTAGTCCTGCTCCCTGGTGAGCTTCAAGGCTCTTTATGGCTTCACACAGTAAGATGGCTGGATGGCATCACTGACTCGATGGATGTGAGTCTGAGTGAACTCCGGGAGTTGGTGATGGACAGGGAGGCCTGGCGTGCTGCGATTCATGGGGTCGAAAAGAGTCGGACACGACTGAGTGACTGAACTGACTGACTGAAGAATCTCTAAGAAACCAGACATACAAAGCCAAGAAATAACCTTTTTAAAAACAACTTATTGTAATTAAAAAATTCATATTATTCATGGTTTATTATTTTAAATAAAATTTGTTAAGAGATGTAATTGATTAAGATTAGGCTGAGTTAGAGTAATGTTTACATGTGGCCACTTAGATTAAGGCTGTAGGGAAGTCATACTGTGTCCAAGCCTTAGATCTCTGAGCTCAGCAACATTTTGACAGGAGCATGGAGAATTTCCAGATCCTTGCTCACCTCTACCTAGGTGTAGACTACACCCCTCCTTTTTTGGGCCGCACAGCAAGGTTTGTGAGATCTTTCTCTGACCAGGGATCAAGCCCAGGCCCACAGCAATAAAGATTAAGTGGGGTTAAGTGTTGAGAATACACTTTCAGGTTTTAAGAATTGGTTAAAAAATATTTGTTTGCCAAGCCAACTCAGTTAGTTCAAGGCTTCAAGGAAGAGATTTCCAGTGCCCAGGTGTTGATCCTGGATGAGAACTCCATCTCCATCAGTGCGCTGAGGCTAAAGCCACATCCATGCCTGAAAGAATCTCCTCCTGGACTGCAGTGATGGCTATGCTCACAGTTAGGGAGAGGTTTAGTCTCCTTGCCTTTTTCTTTAAAAACAGCTTTAATAAGAGATGAGGGGCACACTCTAAAATAGGAGACCCAAACAAGAACCTGGAAGCAGGAATACCAGGCATTTTGCCACAAAGTCTGGAAGACCTCAAAGCCTGCTATGTGTCTTGAGAGATGTTAGTGAGCTGCTGCTGCTGCTAAGTTGCTTCAGTCGTGTCCAACTCTGTGCAACCCCATAGATGGCAGCCCACCAGGCTCCCCCGTCCCTGGGATTCTCCAGGCAAGAACACTGGAGTAGGCTGCCATTTCCTTCTCCAATGCATGAAAGGGAAAAGTGAAAGTGAAGTCGCTCAGTCGTGTCCGACTCTTTGCGACCCCATGGACTGCAGCCTACCAGGCTCTTCCATCCATGGGATTTTCCAGGCAAGAGTACTGGAGTGGGGTGCCATTGCCTTCTCCAGTTAGTGAGTTGAGGTTTACCAAAAGCCTGAAGGACCACTAAAAAGCTCAAGGGCCATAGGAACACTCATTCACTCCACAGAATTTTCTTGTGTTGGGCATTGTCTTCAGGAGTCATGAAAATCTGGTTACTCCTTGGGGTAGCTAATGCCCCATGGCTGGTGACAACTAGAGGAAAACTCCTCAGCTCTCCTTTTGAGCCCATCTTTCTCCTTAAAGGACAGTGTTCTCAAGGTGAAAATGTCAAAAGAAATGGCTCAAAGGAGAACTGAGACCCAGCACTGGGGACAAGAATAAAACAGCCCTGGGGCCCTATAAATGCTCTATTTGGAAGACTTCCAGGTCATCATCAATGAGCTTAGAGATCGAGACTCCAGAACCAGTCAAGAGTCTAAGAGAAATCATGGTGAGCAGAAAAAGTACCTGAAGAACAGAGGTAGGCAAATTCTGCCCTGATTTTTTAAAATGAAAAACTTTTAAAAGGAAAAAGTGGGCCCTGGAAGTGTTAAATTGGTAAGTCAAATGCTGATTCCTGGACCAGTGATGTGTACCTAGCAGAGAAAAAGGTGATAACTCATAATTAGCCACCAGCGTGGATAAGCTATACAAAGCTAGTCTTATTTTCTCACTTTTCATTGTTTTACTATGAAAATGTGGCAGATGGGATATAGTTTGCAAGAAAGCAAGTTTTAAAATTTTTATGTAACTATCTCAGGGTCTCATTTTCTGAAAACTTAACCTAACTATATTGGGGGAAAGTCAATGAAATGTTATGACTTCAAAGTCATTTTGCAATTAAAACCCAGTCTTATTCAAGATTCTTCTCGCTATTCACCTCCTTTCCTCTGGGATAATTTATAAGCTCTGGCTTTATGCAAATGCCTGTGTTGAATGAGGAAAAGCATTTACTTCTACATCTTAACCTAGCCTGGTCTGGACTCCTTTGAAATGAGAATTGACTGAAGGTAATCAAAAGACAGTTGCCTCCACATCCACATTTGCTAAGGGTCTCTGATCTGGTGCTCCTACTGCTGTCTGCTGGATGATCCACGCCACTCTCTTCTCTGTTGTTCCCTCTCTGCAAAAGCGGAATGACTTTCTCCTCCCACCCCCTAGTGTTTCTCAGTTTTACCTGGGGCACTGGGAGAGTTTAGCTACTCTTCCATTCTCCCCTGGGACTACAGAAGGCTCTGTGTGGTTGCATTAGAATCCCCCGTCCGAGAGACCCCTCCTAGCCCTGTCTACTCAACTACCCACACCATCCCTATCTCATGCTTCTGGTACATAAGGCCAGTCTGCAGGGCAGCTCCCTCCCAAAGCCCCAGCTCAGCAGTAGGTCCCAGGTTCCCTCTACTCTTGGATCCCTAAAGGTGGAGTTCCCTGATCTCCATCCTCTTTTTGATCTATGGCTGGCTGTAGGAGGGGCCCTGCTCTCCCCACCACAGCACCAGCAGCTGACTCTCTTGCTTGCTTTCCACTTTCGCTTTCCTCTTTCCAGCTCAAAGTATCCTGATTTCGCATCCATATAAGAGGGATAGAGGGAAGAAAATGTAGTAGGATGGGGGCTACTACAATCTGAAGGCATTTTAAATCTTTCCCCCTGCCTTTTGGCTTTTTGATCTTTAAAGTTAAGAGTTTCATGGTTTTTGTTCCTGGTTCCACAACTCCCTGCAGGTATTGACAAGTTTACATTGGCTGGCTGCGAGCAAGGTACACACCACCAAATAGAAAGTGCAGCAAAAGTAAATTTGTAAAACTTCATCATAACTTTGCACCTAGAAAACAAGTCACTAAAGAATATTTAGATAAAGGTAAATTCGTTTCCCATTTAGATACTAGGTGCTTAGATAAACCAGATTTGGAGATTATAAACATGATATAAATATCAAATACCTTGATTTTGATAAGACAAAAACTCACCAGATAGACTGTGGAGTCAAGTGGTTTTATAGCTGACTAAACAATTTGCTTGACGCTTATTGAATTATAGATCAATTTCTCCCTGGGAGAAAATCTTTAATGCTGTGCAACACTGTTTTCTATTGTACTGCCTTCTGTTCAACAACTCTATTAATGATTTTGCTGAGAACAGAAGATGTGATTATCAAATTTGTAGATGGCCCTCAGCTAGGAAGGACAGACAGACTGACTGCACCAATGGACTGAGACTAATTTAATGAAACAACTCAATAATAATTGTATCTCGAAGTCATATTTAATACAATAACGTCATAACTACAGGAGAGCGGTGACCCAGTTAAATAACAAAGGAGCACCAAGTTCATATCCTAGAAGACTTTATCATCATAGTAATATGTGCCAGGAATAAGGCACAACAGTGGGGAAATCTAATGGGCTGGGGGCTGTGATAACAAGATCCGCTTCCATAAGAAGTGTATATTTCATTAGCGCCTATTCTAGAAAACTACAACTTCCCTCAATCCAACCTCCAAGTGTAATGGTTTCCCCTCAAAAACATTCCATAGCTCCTCACTGCCTCCAGAAAAAAGCTCAAGCTCTCTTTATTGTATACCATACCTTCATGACCTATTTCAGCTATCCAGTTTCATTCCCCATTGTTCTGGTTTCCTACCTGCTTCCCGTTCCAAACATGCAAGTCCCTCCTTATGCTTTTTTTGTGCCTTTGTTTCTTTTGTGCCTTGTTTAAAATTTCACCCTGACTATGAGGTATGGGAAAGTGTGGATGGGAAGGGATGTTTCTTTTGGGTCAGAATTAGTGGTAGTGGGGAGGTGCAGGGAACAGAATCCCATGGAGTGAGCAACTAGACAGCCTGAGAGCACAGATGAAAAGTAGCAAAGATGGGGGCTGTGCACATTTGGGAACTCCCAAATGCTGGGAGGGTGCCAAAGGGAAACATGAAAGCTACGGTGCAGAGTCAAGGAGCTGAAGCTAAAGAGGTAAGTAAGAATGAGGGGAGCCAGCTCCCTGTGATGTTTGCCTTCTCTGTTACCTTAATCATTTCCCAAAACTTTCAAAATCTTTATCTCTTTCGTCTCTTTTGACTTCAAGACAGAGATGACTACTCTCTTCCTTGTGGTAATTCTGTACCCCAAATATTTCTCTATTAGATTGCATATGGCCCAGGTTTTCAATTATTTGTTACATTTCCAACTCTCACATTAGACTGAACACTTGCTTGATGGTGGGGCTGTGATTTACCTATGTAATCCCAGGGTCCAGCCCATAGTACTGTATCAGTAACATAGTATCTAACACATAGTATGCACTATATAAACATATACACACACCTGTGTATTTATCTGTATGTATGTACACACACACACATATATATGTACATAATATATATTTAATAAATTAATGGTGACTCTACCTTGTTAAACCATTTTTATCAAGTATAATGCCAATATTAGCATGAAGAAATCAGGGCATCCTGATCTATCTCATTATGAGAGAATTATCCTTTTAAAAAATTCATTATTTTGTAGAAAATGCTTTCCAATTCATGTTCTAAATTAGTCGTACCTATTCAAAGGCAAGGCATTTGGATCATATGGCTTCACCATGTGTGTTCCTGACTGCTTAGGGCCTCTTTAGATGAACTGTAAGTGTTCTGCTTAGAAGAAAATAAAATACCTGATATTAACATAAAACCCTTCCACTATCCTTCAAATCTTGCATATGTGAGTGGGCTAAATCCCTACCATAGAAACATGCTATTTTATTATTGTTCTTACATTTGACTTTAGCAGATTTTTTAATATGCTTAAGTAGGTGAGTAAGCTTTGAAAAGAATGATGCCTTACTTAGACAGATCAGTAGAGAAATAACTCCAGAAAGAATGAAGGGATGGAGCCAAAGTAAAAACAATACCCAGTTGTGGATGTGACTGGTGATAGAAGCAAGGTCCAATGCTGTAAAGAGCAATATTGCATAGGAACCTGGAATGTTAGGTCCATGAATCAAGGCAAATTGGAAGTGGTCAAACAGGAGATGGCAAGAGTGAACATTGACATTCGAGGAATCAGCGAACTAAAATGGACTGGAATGGGTGAATTTAACTCAAATGACCATTATATCTACTACTGCAGGCAGGAATCCCTCAGAAGAAATGAAGCAGCCATCATGGTCAACAAAAGAGTCCGAAAGGCAGTACTTGGATGCAATTTCAAAAACGACAGAATGCAATCTCTATCAAGCTACCAACAGCATTCTTCACAGAGCTAGAACAAATAATTTCACAATTTGTATGGAAATACAAAAAACCTCGAATAGCCAAAGCGATCTTGAGAAAGAAGAATGGAACTGGAGGAATCAACCTACCTGACTTCAGGCTCTACTACAAAGCCACAGTTATCAAGACAGTGTGGTACTGGCACAAAGACAGAAATATAGATCAATGGAACAAAATAGAAAGCCCAGAGATAAATCCACGCACATATGGACACCTTATCTTTGACACAGGAGGCAAGAATATACAATGGATTAAAGACAATCTCTTTAACAAGTGGTGCTGGGAAATCTGGTCAACCACTTGTAACAGAATGAAACTAGAACACTTTCTAACACCATACACAAAAATAAACTCAAAATGGATTAAAGATCTAAACGTAAGACCAGAAACTATAAAACTCCTAGAGGAGAACATAGGCAAAACACTCTCTGACATACATCACAGCAGGATCCTCTATGACCCACCTCCCAGAATATTGGAAATAAAAGCAAAAATAAACAAATGGGACCTAATTAACCTTAAAAGCTTCTGCACATCAAAGGAAACTATTAGCAAGGTGAAAAGACAGCCTTCAGAATGGGAGAAGATAATAGCAAATGAAGCAACTGACAAACAACTAATCTCGAGAATATACAAGCAACTCCTACAGCTCAACTCCAGAAAAATACATGACCCAATCAAAAAATGGGCCAAAGAACTAAATAGACATTTCTCCAAAGAAGACATACAGATGGCTAACAAACACATGAAAAGATGCTCAACATCACTCAGTATCAGAGAAATGCAAATCAAAACCACTATGAGGTACCATTTCACACCAGTCAGAATGGCTGTGATCCAAAAGTCTACAAGTAATAAATGCTGGAGAGGGTGTGGAGAAAAGGGAACCCTCTTACACTGTTGGTGGGAATGCAAACTAGTACAGCCACTATGGAGAACAGTGTGGAGATTCCTTAAAAAACTGGAAATAGAACCACCTTATGATCCAGCAATCCCACTGCTGGGCATACACACTGAGGAAACCAGAAGGGAAAGAGACACGTGTACCCCAATGTTCATTGCAGCACTGTTTATAATAGCCAGGACATTGAAGCAACCTAGATGTCCATCAGCAGATGAATGGATAAGAAAGCTATGGTACATATACACAATGGAGTATTACTCAGCCATTAAAAAGAATACATTTGAATCCGTTCTAATGAGGTGGATGAAACTGGAGCCTATTATACAGAGTGAAGGAAGCCAGAAAGAAAAACACCAATACAGTATACTAACGCATATATATGGAATTTAGAAAGATGGTAACAATAACCCTGTGTACGAGACAGCAAAAGAGACACTGATGTATAGAACAGTCTTATGGATTCTGTGAGAGAGGGAGAGGGTGGGAAGATTTGGGAGAATGGCATTGAAACATGTAAAATATCATGTATGACACGAGTCGCCAGTCCAGGTTCGATGCACGATGCTGGATGCTTGGGGCTGGTACACTGGGACGACCCAGAGGGATGGAATGGGGAGGGAGGAGGGAGGAGGGTTCGGGATGGGGAACACATGTATACCTGTGGTGGATTCATTTTGATATTTGGCAAAACTAATACAATTATGTAAAGTTTAAAAATAAAATTAAATTTAAAAAAATAATAAAAAAAAAGAAAGAAAAACAAAAAAGACAGAATGATCTCTGTTCATTTCCAAGGCAGACCATTCAATATCACAGTAATCCAAGTCTATGCCCCAACCAGTAATGCTGAAGAAGCTGAAGTTGAATGGTTCTATGAAGACCTACAAGACCTTTTAGAACTAACACCCAAAAAAGATGTCCTTTTCATTATATGGGACTGGAATGCAAAAGTAGGAAGTCAAGAAACACCTGGAGTAACAGGCAAATTTGGCCTTGGAATACGGAATGAAGCAAGGCAAAGACTAATAGAGTTTTGCCAAGAGAACGAACTGGCCATAGCAAACATCCTCTTCCAACAACACAAGAGAAGACTCTACATATGGACATCACCAGATGGTCAACATCAAAATCAGATTGATGATATTCTTTGCAGCCAAAGATGGAGAAGCTCTATACAGTCAGCAAAAACAAGACCAGGAGCTGACTGTGGCTCAGATCATGAATTCCTTATTACCAAATTCATACTGAAATTGAAGAAAGTAGGGAAAACCACTAGACCATTAGGGTATGACCTAAATCAAATCCCTTATGATTATACAGTGGAAGTGAGAAATAGATTTAAGGGCCTAGATCTGATAGATAGAGTGCCTGATGAACTATGGAATGAGGTTTGTGACATTGTACAGGAGACAGGGATCAAGATCATCCCCATGGAAAAGAAATGCAAAAAAGCAAAATGGCTGTCTGGGGAGGCCTTACAAATAGCTGTGAAAAGAAGAGAAGTGAAAAGCAAAGGAGCAAAGGAAAGATATAAGCATCTGAATGCAGAGTTCCAAAGAATAGCAAGAAGAGATAAGAAAGCCTTCCTCAGTGATCAATGCAAAGAAATAGAGGAAAACAACAGAATGGGAAAGACTAGAGATTTCTTCAAGAAAATTAGAGATATCAAGGGAACATTTCATGCAAAGATGAGCTCGATAAAGGACAGAAATGGTATGGAATTAACAGAAGCAGAAGATATTAAGAAGAGGTGGCAATTATACACAGAAGAACTGTACAAAAAAGATCTTTATGACCAAGATAATCACGATGGTATGATTACTCACCTAGAGCCAGACATCCTGGAATGTGAGGTCAAGTGGGCCTTAGAAAGCATCACTATGAACAAAGCTAGTGGAGGTGATGGAATTCCAGTTGAGCTATTTCAAATCCTGAAAGATGATGCTGTGAAAGTGCTGCATTCCATATGCCAGCAAATTTGGAAACCTCAGCAGTGGCCACAGGACTGGAAAAAGTTTTCATTCCAATCCCAAAGAAAGGCAATGCCAAAGAATGCTAAAACTACCAAGCAATTGCACTCATCTCACATGGAGAAGGAAATGGCAACCCACTCCAGTGTTCTTGCCTGGAGAATCCCAGGGACGGGGCAGCCTGGTGGGCTTCCATCTATGGGGTCGCACAGAGTCGGACACAACTGAAGTGACTTAGCAGCAGCAGCAGCAGCACATGCTAGTAAAGTAATGCTCAAAATTCTCCAAGCCAGGCTTTAGCAATATGTGAACCGTGAACTTCCAGATGTTCAAGCTGGTTGTAGAAAAGGCAGAGGAACCAGAGATCAAATTGCCAACATCCACTGGATCATTGAAAAAGCAAGAGAGTTCCAGAAAAACATCTATTTCTGCTTTATTGGCTATGCCAAAGCCTTTGACTGTGTGGATCACAATAAACTGTGGAAAATTCTGAAAGAGATGGGAATACCAGACCACCTGATCTGCCTCTTGAGAAATTTGTATGCAGGTCAGGAAGCAACAGTTAGAATTGGACATGGAACAACAGACTGGTTCCAAATAGGAAAAGGAGTATGTCAAGGCTGTATATTGTCACCCTGCTTATTTAACTTATATGCAGAGTACATCATGAGAAACGCTGGGCTGGAAGAAGCATAAGCTGGAATCAAGATTGCCGGGAGAAATATCAATAACCTCAGATATGCAGATGACACCACCCTTATAGCAGAAAGTGAAGAGGAACTATAAAGCCTCTTGATGAAAGTGAAAGTGGAGAGTGAAAAAGTTGGCTTAAAGCTCAACATTCAGAAAACGAAGATCATGGCATCTGGTCCCATCACTTCATGGGAAATAGATGGGGAAACAGTGGAAATAGTGTCAGACTTTATTTTTCTGGGCTCCAAAATCACTGCAGATGGTGACTGCAGCCATGAAACTAAAAGACGCTTACTCCTTGGAAGGAAAGTTATGACCAACCTAGATAGCACATTCAAAAGCAGAGACATTACTTTGCCAACAAAGGTTCATCTAGTCAAGGCTATGGTTTCTCCAGTGGTTGTGTATGGATGTGAGAGTTGGACTGTGAAGAAAGCTGAGCACCGAAGAATTGATGCTTTTGAACTGTGGTGTTGGAGAAGACTCTTGAGAGTCCCTTGGACTGCAAGGAGATCCAACTAGTCCATTCTGAAGGAGATCAGCCCTGAGATTTCTTTGGAAGGAATGATGCTAAAGCTGAAACTCCAGTACTTTGGCTACCTCATGTGAAGAGTTGACTCATTGGGAAAGACTCTGATGCTGGGAGGGATTGGGGGCAGGAGGAGAAGGGGAGACAGAGGATAAGATGGCTGGATGGCGTCACTGACTCAATGGACATAGTCTGGGTAAACTCCGGGAGTTGGTGATGGACAGGGATGTCTGGCGTGCTGTGATTCATGGGGTTGCAAAGAGTCGGACATGACTGAGAGACTGAACTGAACTGAACTGAAGACTATGACAGGATTGTGAATGGGGAAATCAGTGATAAAAGCTGAGTTGGAAAAGATGCCAGAAGCCAGACCTTGTGAAGTCAGAGCATAAATTTGGATTTTATTATCAGTGTGATGGGAAGTCATTAGAGAGTTGAGGAGCCTTGTAACATGATGTGATTTGTATTTTAAAAGGGTCACCCTAGCTGCAGCAGAAGGGAGTACAGTGTAAAGTCAGATGCTTGTAAATGATAAGGAACGTAGTAGGACTGATGGGCCCAACAGGCACCAGCTTCTTTACTTCACATTGTTTATAGTAGAAAGAACCTCTGTCAGCAAGTCTTCCTTCCCAAGTTTCTGCCCTCTGGGAGGACTGCTCCGTGAGCAGCCCCATGATGATGGCCAGTCCTCATCTGCTGGTGTCAGCAAATAAGGCAAGTCCATCATCCTTTGCATCTTGGTCTGGGATTTCCTTGAGGGGCTGACACTTCTGTTATATTGGCTTGAGTCAACAGAAACCCCTATTTTTCAAGCACAGAGCTTTTCTGTTGATACAATTTATGAGAACCTTAGTTGCCTGACATTTTCTTATCTAGCAACTCAGTTTATTAAACCCAACCCCAAGATGACATATGTCAGATCTGCTGGCTCACTGCACTGTGAAAGAAGAGGGGTAGAAAGGCTATGCCTGCAGACCCCAGGGCCTTGTCTTCCAGCTGCTCTTTCACACACGACCAGCTTTATGATGTCTCAATAACATCCACCTACTATACGGTTAGGGTGCAGGGACTCTGGGCCACAGATCAGTACTTGGTGGGGCTCTTCCCAATCCATTCTCAATGTGGTTTACAATGGTGAAACAACCAATTCCACTTCAATAATGGACAAATAAGTTCCTATCAGAATGATCCTCCTGAAGATAACAATAATAAATTCTGGTTGTTATTGTTGTTCAGTCACCCAGTCATGTCCGACTCTGCAACCCCATGGACTGCAGCACACCGGGCCTCTCTGTCCCTCACCATCTCCTGAAGTTTGTCCAAGTTCATGTCCATTGCGTCAGTGATGCCATCCAGCCATCTCATCCTCTGACGCCCTCTTCTCCTGCCCTCAACCTTTCCTAGCATCAAGGACTTTTCCAAAGAGTCAGCTGTTTGCATCAGATGACCAAAATACTGGTCATCTGGATAAGTATTAAAAAAGCCCAACTACCTTAAGGCATCGAGGAACAATCAAGAGAAGGTACACTATGGAGCGTGTTGGGAGAAATAACCTGCCATAAACCCGGAATGCCCCTGCATGTTCTTAATCTGTCTGCAATGCAGGAGACCCAGGTTCAATCCCTGGGTTGGGAAGATCCCCTGGAGGAGGGCATGGCAACCCACTCTAGTATTCTTGCCTAGAGAATCCCATGGACAGGGGAGCCTGCAGGGCTACAGTCCATGGGGTCACACAGAGTGGGACACGACTGAAGCGACTAAGCAGCAGCAGCAGCTAAGAGGGAAGGCCCAGACTGCTCATAACCCGGGCCATTACTCAGGGATGAATTTTCAGTGAGAAATCTTGAAGGACTATATATGGTCTCCCTGAGGGACAAAGAGTGGGTGTGTTAACTGATGAATGTAGAAGAGGTAGATTCTTCAATCTCAGTATTACATCCCTATAATGCAACCCACTGTGTATGCAGGCCTCCATCTGGGCCCATGAAGCCATTCATGTAGGACTTGAGAGCAAGAGAAATCAATGCCAACATGCTGATACTCATGATGCTTGCTGTGCCCTTGTCCCTGACCCTTGAAATACTCACGGGCTTATTTACTGGCTTATATGAACATAAAATCAAATCACACTTTGACAGAGGGAAGTAGACACTTGAAAGGAAGGAATGACAGCCAATCAATTTCTCATTTTCATGACTTCTGGTCTGAAAGCAGGTCTCAGTCTATGTTATATGGAGTAGCTAAGACTCTGATAGAAATCCTGCAGTTTTTCTGGCTTAAACAATCAAAGGGTGGAGTTTGGGAAAATTAGAGCCACTGGAAATTGAAAGGGGAATCACAGAAATCAGAGAGTCAGATGGAGAAATTATAAATTCTGTGTATTAATTCTGCCCAAATGTCTGCTGACTCTGAACCATGCATTTGCAAAGCAGATTCCAAATGGCCCAGGAGAGACTGTAATTTCAGAAATAAGATTGCAGCAGCTGCCCAACAGCAGAGTTTGCACTTCAATCAAGTTAACCTACTGCTCTAAAACCATAACAAAATTCTTTGGAGAAATCTAATAACATTCAGTCTTTACAACACATTTACAATGTCCAGAACATAATAAAAAATTATTAACATACAAAGAAACAAAAAAATATAAACCATTTTCAAGAGAAAAACAACCAACAGAGAAAGACCCTAAGATAACCTAGATGTTGGAATTAGCAGACAAAAAATTTAAAGCAGCAATTATAACTCTGCTCAAGGATGGAAAGGGAAATATTGTCATAATGAGAAGAAACAATTCATTTCAGATGATAAATAGAAGCTACATGATTTTAAAAGATACAAATTTCAGAATTAAATAATACAATGAGATATGTATTGTATTCCATACAATATGAGAGATATGTATCACATACAATATGTGAGAAAACAATTATTAGAATGGCTTAACGTAAGAATGGAAATGACAGAGGAAAAATTCAATAAACTAAACTCAATAACTGGAGCTAGATGAATAAAAGATATACAATTAAAATAAGAGAAAAAAAGGTTTTAAGAAATAATCAGACCTTCAAAGACTTGGGAGATAATATTCAAAAGTCTAACAATATGTTAATTGAATGTGAAAGAGCATATACTTTAAAAAGTAATGACTAAAAATTTCCTCAATTTGATGAAGACATTAGCTTACTGACTCAGCAAACCCTACATAGGATAAATACAAGGAAAATGATCTCTAAAAACCGAAGATATAGAAAAAACTTGAATTCAACCAAAGACACATGACACATAATTGACAGTAACAATGATCCCAGTCAACTAATTTCTCAGTAGAAAATATGAAAGCCAGAAATCAACAGAGCAACATCTTCAAATTACTAGGGACATTTTCAACTCAGAATTCTACAGTATATGCTACAAAACAAACACAGAAATATTTTTCAGATAAAATAAAACCAAAAAAATATATCACCAGCAGACCTTTACTATCAGAAATGCTAAAGGAGTTATTTAAAGTAGCAAAAAAAAAAAATACCACACAGAAAATCTTTAGGAAGGAATGAAGCATGTTGGAAATAATAAATATGCAGGTAAGTACAAAAGATGACTTTCTCTCAGTTTCTTTAAAGTACACTTAACTCTATAAATTAAAAATTATAACACTACCTTGAGAGTTTAAAAAGTACATAATCTAAAGGGTATGCAGTAGCTGCAAATGGGTCTATATGCTTGCAGTTTCTATATTCTAAATACAGTTTTAAAACATTAACTAAGTAAATTGTAAAAAGTTAAGGGTGTATATTATACTCCTTAGAGCAAACACTTAAAATAATGCAAGGTGGTAGAGCCAAAAAGATAATAAGCAAACTAAAATGCAATTTTTTTTAACAAATGCAACTTTTAAAATGCCATAAAATGGTATAAAAAGATCAAAACATCAAAAAAAGAGAAGACAAACAGAAAACATAAATCCAACAGTATCAATAATTACATTAAATGCTAATAGACCAGAAACTCCGACTAAAAGGCAGAGGTTGTTAGAATAGATAAAAAAGCAAGTTCCAAATATATGTTCTCTTCAAGAGATGCACTTTATATATAAAGGTAAACTGAAAGTAAGTAGATGGATAAACTTATACCATGCCAACAATAAGAAAAAGAATGTTGGGGTGGCTACATTAATGTATATTAATAGATAAAAATAAACATTAAGATAAAGCATATTATCAGAAATAAAGGGACACATTTTATAATGATAAAAATGTTAATTAATCAGAAAAACATAACAACTATATACATTATAACAATAAGGTTCCAAAATATATGAAACAACAATTGAAAATTAAAGAGAGAAATAATTCCACTTTCAGCAACTTGATAGAACAACTAAGCCAAAAAAAAAAACATTAAATACATCATAGTCTACATTGAAAGCCACCAACTAGAAAGCCCAACCTCCACAGTTGTCACTGGCAGTGTTCTGGGAGCAATTTTGAAATTTCACATATGGAAATAAGACTTCAGAATAAATTAGACATGTCCAACATGGCACCAATTATACCTCTAGTTCCCCTTAATGGAAAACATCCCACTCCTGACCTTGCTCTAGAAGCACTGAGGAAGTACTGTTTTCAACATCAAGGGAATCCTTCTTCCTGCTATTATCATCCTTGTACACTGAGAGCTGCTGGGACTAGAACTGGTGAGTGCCTTCCTACAGGCGCTGAGATGTCTATTATATACTTGCCAGTGTTCTGACATATGGTATCAAGGATTCCTCCTGAACGGAGATGATGACCATAAACTGGACCTAGCTGATGCTCTCTTGCAGAATTTCTAGCTAGGAGATACTGAGAAAATGAAGTTATTAGCAAGTAGCATGAAAAGATGCACAGAAATGTCATGGCAGAGAAAGTTATGAGTTATATGCAGATCCAGTGTGATAGATGAAAAAACACAGGAAAGAAGAAATGAACAAGCAAGTCAGAGATGTAGAAGGCAGCAGACAGCAGAGAGTAGCTGAATGTGACTGAGGAAGAACACTCACTCTCCATAGGTGGATGATGCAATAACTCCTGCTTCAGGGGTTTCTAGAGCTGCCTGGCACCAACTTCAAGGGAGAGTTGGCTGTTCTATGGTTATTTTCTGAGAAGTCCATGAGACTCTTATCATTCAAGGTCCATTACATTGTGAGAATACTAAAAGTAAACCCTATTTTCTTTAAGGCAAAGCAAAGGGGCCTTCGTGCAATTAAAACATCTAATTAGGCCGAAGTTATTAGCAAAATCCAGGCTCTACTCAGTGCTTACCAACTTTAGTAGCTGGTACCAGAATTTCGATTTAGTGATGACACCAATTTACAGATTCAAGAAGGTCAGCAAACCTCAAGCAAGATAAAAAAAAACAAACCCACAGCCATGCCTAATCACATCAAAGTCAAACTGCTAAAAACCAAAGACAGAGAAAAACTTGAAAGCAACCAATGACCTGTGACACATTTTAGGCTTTCATGTCATTCTGAAACTTTGTTTTCTTAATGCAGAAACATCACTATTTAAAAAACATAAAATATGCATTTCTTAACATATAAAGTTCATTTTTTTAAAAGTGGAACACATATTCAAAGGAAAGCAAGAAAAGCTATTTTATTTAATTTCTAAATCTTTCTGAAATGCATTAAATAATAGTACCTACTTCTTCCTGGCTCTGAGTCACATTTATTTGGAAAGAGACTGTAAGAGACATATGTTTCTCAATAAAGTATAACAATAAAAATAGTGGCATGAATATCATGGTTTATAAATGGCAATGGACACTAACTAGAATTAGACCCATGACTTGCAAGAGAGGAATTCTGGCTGCACTGAAGAGTTTAACAGCTTGGGCGACGGAGTCAGACAAAACTGAACTCGGCTCTCAGCTTTTCTACTTCTTTACCTAAGAGATATCAGAACAGTTTCTCTGAGCCTGTTTCCTCATTTGTAAGGCAGGGATAATAGTAGTCTCTATCTCGTATGATTTTTGTGAGAACTAAATGAGACAATGTGTGTAAAGTGCTTCACACCACACGCAGCACATAATGGATCCTCAATAAATGAACATTGTTCTTTGTACTATTAGGCACACCTAGCAAAGGAAAATCAGGGCCATGATTTTAGGAACTGCAACCTGATAAGCCCTTGCTTGGAGGAAGAAAGAGAGGGGAGAAATGAAGACACTGGAAGAGTGTGAAGAAAGCTTAAGTATGGCTGCAGAGAAGTCAATATGAAAACAAGCTTCTCTGGGTTCACACTCTCAAAGGCAGGATTTCAGAAGGGTGTTAGGGATTCCTAAGCCTCTTGGGGCAAGGACTACACTTGTCTTTATATGCTTGGAATATGGTAGAGAGCCTGGCCCAATAAATGCTGGTTGAATGAATGAATGATGTGATGATTAAGAGCCATTGCAAAAATGGCAATACTGTGAGGGTCTGGAAGAAAGTCCCAAAGACACCAAAGCCCCAGGAAGCACGAGTGACTTCTGACCACTGGCCCCCACTTGGCACCAGTTCTTGAACTTGAGAACTTCAGCTGCCAGGTGAGTGCACGGCATCACATTATCATCGTTGGCACAAAGTAGGTATTCAGTAATATCTACTGAATGCATGACTACGTGAATAAAAAATTACATCCTCTGAAAAACCTGTTCATCAAAATCACTAAAATGTCACTGATTCATGGGAAACATATGGGCAACATTTTGCTGGGGATGGATGGAAATTATAGAACAAGGTCTTAACGAAATCACTCTGTACTTACCTATTATGCTTCCTAATTAAAGTGCATTGCAATATAGGCCAATTTATAAAATACAGCTTGGCCCACGAAAGACATAAGAGAGCCAAACTGTTGCCAAGGACAGGATGAACTTGAATTATTTAAATGAAAATACTTGTCTATCCATTCACCTCAAAAAAGCGCTGACATAGCAGCATCTAGATTATGGTTTCTGTTTTTCTATTAATTCTGACTCATATTTATGATCAGACCCTGAAAGTACACCCGATTCCTCATGCATTTTCATAAAACATACATGTTTTGCAGGAAAAGAATTGAGAGTGAAAGTAAAAAAAAGTGCAAAAAATTGTTCCAGTCCTTGACAATTATTCTATGTGACGTTCCTTGACTTTAAGAAGTAGTAACAGTGCATAAGAGAAGGAATTAAAAAGAAAGCACTGTGAATGTTTGAAATGCTGTAAAGTCATGAAAATTTTGTTTCTCTGTAATACCTAATATGAAGCCATTTACATATTCTTTTTTTTTTTTTTTTTTACATGTTCTAAAAGCAGCGCGTGGTAGGAAAAAGGCAGCCTTGGGCTAGAAATGCAAATTCCTGTTATTATTAAGTGTGGAAAGATTGGAACCAAGAAAAGTCAAGTTCTGCCCAGGCTATAATAACAGGAACCCTATATGGAGTTGCCACATGCAATGTTTCTAATGCACTTCTCCCAGTATTTCACAATAAGCCATTACCATGGCAACTTAACCTCCACCACACAAAAGAAACACCTCAAATTCTTTCTTCAGAATGACACAGATCTCATACAGAATCAAAGAATTTGTTTGAAAAATACCTCTCTAATGCTATTTTTAATAGCCAAAAGATAAGATTTTAGGAAGCAGGTGGTCAATGTATACTATAAGCAAAAGGAAGAATCAAGTACATGAATGATTATTATACATTTTTGCAGGTTTAAGTGGCTTGATGGACATGAATTTGAGCAAACTCCGGGAGACAGTGGAGGACAGGATCCTGGCATACTGAAGTACAGGGGGTCGTAAAGAGTTGGACATAACTTAACAACTGCACAACAAACAAAGCGGCTTCAAGTTCTACTGTAATGATGTAAATTAACACAAATCTGTGTACACTGATTACAGGGACAACTTAATGAAGGTGATTGCCATTCCTTCCCCCACCCCTCTCCCAAATACCAATGGAATAGAAGTGTTTCAGTTTTATGCTGCTTTCCAAGGCACATGCAACCCACTCCAGTCACTGGTCCTTAATATCAACCATCTTATCCAGACTCTTTCTGGCAACCAGTCATTTATATACACACAGCAATGTGGATGGAAAAAAAGAACTCATTTCCTGTGTGAGTTTCAAATGATGAAAAATTGAGACAAATTTAGGAGTCAAACAATGGAGGGTAAATCCCTCAGAGGGTTGTCTTGATTAGGACATTAAGCAGAGATCAAAGAGAAGGTGGGACTGGTTGGTGTGGATCCACCCTGTTGGAAAAATCATTTAAAATGTGGGCCACCTCTTGGCACATCCATAGCATCATCTTTTAGAAAAAAGGAAGGCTTCTATCTCATAATCCAAGTAGCTTCCTTTCTAGCATAACATGTCCTCAGACATGTCAACTTAAAAGACCTGAGGCCTGGCATGAGCTAAAAAAGCAGGCTTAGTAAGTGAGAGATGGGAACTCAGAGGCCCTTTGAGCACTCTGGTAATTCCTCTGTTCCTTGATGTGTTTCTAGTAGAAATTCTCTTGAAAACCTGCTAAATATTAAAGTGCTCTTCAGAGATGAATGAAGATGTAAGAATGAGAGCTTGTGTGAAGCTTTTAAGATAATTCTGAGGCCCTAAATTTTTCAGCATCCTGTTTACTCTGTACATATTTCAAGTTCAGTCACATCAAACGTCCATTTAACATACTCAAATTCAACAAAAGGCACTGGATCAGAAAAGGGAGAGGAGGAAAAACAATTCAAGCCATTCTGCCAGTGATTTCCTTCCTCTAAGGACTGTTCTGGAATGGGCAGAAGGTGGGAGGGTCTGGGTTTCCTCAACTGAACCCATTTCTCCTGGCTGACACAGAGTGACCACCTCACGGGCTTAAGCCATCCTGAAGTTCACAGCCCTAAACACAAGCTGACCACTTCACCTGGGATTCAACAGCACTGGAGGAAAAAGGAGGCTGAGAAGTGGTATGTTGGCTTCCAACGTGAAGGGTTCCTAAAGGATTTAAAGGGTAGCTTTAACTATACCTTGTTTTTTTCTTACCCTTTGACTTTGGAACATACCTGGCATGTAAAATGCATCTCCACTATTTTTAATTCTAGGATATGTCAGAGGACCTTGACTTTCTGGAACCAGATTTTCTGGTTCCTTTCAAATGCAGATATTACTACCTGAGATTTGAAATGAACTTCAAAAAATATCCAGCTTATAAATAGATCGAATCTCAAAAGTTTGTTTGCAAGCTGGCTGTTTGGAACTCAGAATGCATTCTGCTATAAAAACAATGTTATAAATGGTGCATAAGGTATGTGGGTTCCAAGAATAGACCGCATACATCTTTGTACTGAGATTCATGTATTTGCCAAAGAAAAATAGAAGGAAAAGGAGTATGGGGAAGGAAATATAATCCAGTGGCTAAAAGTGCTCGAACCAGGCTGTATGAGTTCAACCTAACATTTGGTCTTAACCAACTGCCTCAGTTTGCTCACCTATAAAATGGGACTAAATAGAATATTTCTCTCAGAGGCATGAGTGAGGCTACAGTCAGGCAAATAATGCACATCACACATTAAAAAGCTCTGTGTTTGCTCCTACAATCATTTCTCTGGGTATGAACTGCTTGCCCACTGCAACATTTCTACTACTGGCGTTTCTTTAAAACCAGCCATTCTTGAAAAAGGGAAACTCAGGAACCTTAACCAAACCGATATTTGATTGAATTTGAAAGGTGGAAAGGAGAAGGGAAGGGAGCTGGGGAGAAGTTCTGCTCACCATGTTCCTACACCTGCTTCTTTCCTTCACCGATCACTGTGCTGCCCCTGTTCTGCTCCCCTCCAATCTGGGGTGTCTGCAAAGAGGGGGCAGACAAGGATGTGAGGTGAAGAAGGGGAGGAGAATTCCTCCAGGCTTCCCAAAGTCCCCTGGACAGTCCTCCTTGGATGTATCTTAATAGAACAAACCCAGAGAAGTGAGGACAAGGGAGAGCTTTCCCAGCGGCCTCCTGGGGCTTCTCCTGGGCCCTGCCTCCTTGGGTCCTCACTCCTCTTCACCACACTGGCCCACTGCCTGGCCTCCCACTTCTATATCTTCTCATGGTTTCCCAAAGGTCCTCCATGGAAAATAGCAGAAGATTGTGGATTATACACAAGAGAAAACACCCAGAATCTTGTGTGGACCCTCATCACTTTCTCAATCTCAGCAAACATATCCTCAAATAAAAACATATTTGGGGAAACAAAATTATATTTCCCTCCCCTTCACAGTACATTTAAGTACATCCCAATTGCTAGCCCTGTTCATCCATTTATTCCCTTAACTCAGTAAATCTTTCGTGTTTAGCTTCTGAGAATACCTTCCGGAACTTCAATAGTGTGTTATCTGTAATATGATATTTAAACTTTTAAAAAGTTCAGCTCAAGTAGAATTGAATTCTAACTTTGTATGTGAAGTCAAATCATAATAAAACTGTTGCTATAAAGTTTTTAACATTAAAAAGTTTATCTCCACACCCTATGGAAACATATATACTACCATATATAAACTGCATAGCCATTGGGAATTTGCTGGATAACTTAGGAAACTCAAACGGGTGCTCTGTGACAACCTAGAGGGGTGGGATGGGGAAGGAGGTGGAAGGGAGGCTCAAGGTGGAGGGGACATATATATACTTATGGCTGATTCATGTTGATGTATGGCAGAAACCAACACAATATTGTAAAGCAATTATACTTCAATTAAAAATAAATAAAACATTTAAAAGTTTTTAACATTTACTTGTTTCTGTTTAAGGAAAATTTCCTACCCTCAAAGAGCTCACAGTTTAGATCAGGGAGAACATCAACTTTGATTAGTGGCAGCCTTATGTATCTTCAGCTGGGACACAGCAATTCAGCTGATGGTTTCCAGAGTATGGATTCCTGGTCCTGTCTGGGCACAGCCCTGCTGATGGCCTGGGGGTTAATCAGAATCTGAAGAAAGGGCAGATGGTGTCTCTGAATACAATTTTTCATTTTCTGGAGTGAAGTAGCTCAACTCTTGCCCAGAATGAGTATACTGGTCATGTGTATGTTTAATGGTGCTCGTGGAGTTGTGGGGGGAGGCTCTATAATCAGCATTAAAACTGGACTTCATCAAAGCAGACTGCATACTTACTTATTTATTTATTTGGAAATCCAGAGCATTAACAATTAACCCAGATTTCTAAGCTTTTTTTTTTTCCTTCCATCTGCCCAAAGGACTGGAGCCACCAATACACTCCCCAAGGAGATCCTAACCAGTCAGTCCTAAAGGAAATCAATGCTGAATGTTAGAAGGATTAGATGATGATGAATTATTAGAAGGATTAGAAGGACTGATGATGAAGCTGAAGCTCCAAATGCCAGGATATTTGGAATTACTTGCAGAAGAATAAAAAAGCATGAGAGAGAATATACAATAGGAAATGACAACAAGTTGAAGATTTTCCTTTTACTAAGAAATAAATTTAGGTGTGTCAGTGCTTTTCAAGGGGTGCCCTTTTCCCATGGTTCTTGAGCTGTGTTAAACAATGTCTTTTAACAGTGGCTCTGCCCCATGCATTCCTAACATGTGGTAAAATTGTTGCTTTTTGCCCTTTTTAATTTAGGTGTGGGCATGTGACTTGCAAGGTCAATGTCATGTGAGCAGAGATGCCAGGAATCACCTCTGGGCAGAAGCTTTAAAAGCCAGTGAGCCAGTGTACCATTCGCCATACTCTCTTTATGAGTCTGCCAGAGCAATGGGCAATGTCCCAGAGGTGGCTGCTTGTTGATGTGGGTCACAGAGAAGGGACAATGGAGAGCGGCCCCAGCTATGGGGGCGAGGGAGCAAGAAATGAACCTTGGGCTTGAAGCCACTGAGATTTGGGGGGTGGGTGCTCCAGCAGCAAAACCTGGACTTTAGGTTCTCATAGATAAAGAGTAGGAGAGGAAAGTCTTTTTTGCTGCTGGGCTGGCTGTGCAGGAATCCCTGGAGGGGCCCCTCTTGGGTCTTTCTATATAACTTCATTGACCTCCTTGCAATTATCTTTTAATTTCAAAGCTCTCATCTATATAATTTAACATCTTATAAAGGCATATAACTTTATTTTTTGATCTTTCATTGGTACTGTTGCTTTGAAGCAGTATTGAGGTAAGATATAAATCCTAAAAGATGATGCTGTGAAATTGCTGCACTCAGTAAGCCAGCAAATTTGGAAAACTCAGCAGTGGCTACAGGACTGGAAAAGGTCAGTTTTCATTCCAATCCCAAAGAAAGGCAATGCCAAAGAATGTGCTAACTACCTCACAATTGCATTCATTTCACGCGCTAGCAAAGTAATGTTCAAAATTCTCCAAGCCAGGCTTCAACAGTATGTGAACTGAGAACTTCTAGATGTTCAAGCTGGTTTTAGAAAAGACAGAGGAATCAGAGATCAAATTGCCAACACCCGTTGGATAATGGAAAAAGCAAGAGAATTCCAGAAAAACATCTACTTCTGCTTCATTGACTACACCAAAGGCTTTGACTGTGTGTATCACAACAAACTGTGGAAAATTCTTAAGGAGATGGAAATACCAGACCACCTCAGCTACCTCCTGAGAAACTCTATGCAGGTCAAGAAGCTACAGTTAGAACCTCACATGGAACAATGGACTGGTTCCAAATTGAGAAAGGAGTATATCAAGGCTGTGTATTGTCATCTCGCTTATTTAATTTATATGCAGAGTACATCATGCAAAATGCCCCACTGGATGAAGCACAAGCCAGAATCAAGATTTCAGGGAGAAATATCAATAACCTCAGATATGCCCATGACACCACCCTTATGGCAGAAAGTGAAGAGGAACTAAAGAGCCTCTTGATGAAGGTGATAGAAAAGAGTGGAAAAGCTGGGTTAAAACTCAACATTGGATCCAGTCCCATCACTTCATGGCAAATAGATAGGGAAACAATGGAAACAGTGACAGACTTTATTTTCGTGGGGCTCCAAAATCACTGCAGATGGTGACTGCAGCCATGAAATTAAAAGACGCTTGCTCCTTGGGAGAAAAGCTACAACAAACCTAGACAGAGTATTAAAAAGTACGGACATTACTTTGTCAACAAAAATCCATCTAGTCAAAGCTATGATTTTTCCAGTAGTCATGTATGGATGTGAGAGTTCGACCATAAAGAAGGTGCCAAAGAATTGATGCTTTTAAAATCTGGTGTTGGAGAAGACTCTTGAGAGTCCCTTGGACAGCAAGGAGATCCAACCAATCCATCCTAAAGGAAATCAGTCCTGAATATTCATTGGAAGGACTGATACTGAATCTCAAGCTCCAATACTTTGGCCACCTGATGCGAAGAGCCGACTCCTAAGAAAAGACCCTGATGCTGGGAAAGATTGAAGGCAGGAGGAGAAGGGGATGATAGAGGATGAGATGGTTGGATAACATCACCGACTCAATGGATATCAATTTGAGCAAGCTCTGAGAGATGGTGAAGGACAGGAAAGCCTGGCATGCTGCCGACCATGGGGTCACAAAGAGTCGGACATAACTTAGCGACTGAAGAACAAATTGAGATGTGAAGGAGGAAAAAGGCTCTAGATGGGGAATGAGAAGGTGAAGGCTGTTTTGCTGGTTTACTGGCTCTACCATTAACCATCTGTGTGACCCCTGAACAAAGAATTAATGTTTTGAGGCTTCAGTTTCCTTGTCTATGGAATAAGGATATTGAATCAGGCCCCAGGTAGCAAAGTAGCATCCAGTGATGATTTTTACATAGCCCTGAGATAGGTTTTGTTCACTCCACATAGGCATGGCTCTTCTCCATCTTAATCAGACAAGCACAACAGTAAAAATCTATTTGTTAATATTATAATTCAAAATAATTCACATAAAATCCAGCTTGCTGATTGTTTGCTTGCTTTTCTATGTGCATCATATTAAACAGATATTTACTGAGTGCTTGCTGAATGCCATACATTTTTCTAAGCACTGGATATACAGTTACACACAGTACAAGCAAAAAATCCACGCCCTCCTAGGGTTGACATTCTACAGGATTTCCAGTTTATCCTGAAAATTTGGAAGATCTTGGAACGTGGGGCCCATATTTCAACATAGTAAGAATTCTTGAGAAGCTGGGTAGTAACTGTACCTTTAGACTAGGCATTGAGTCCCACCTCTGTGAGTATGGGAATGCCCAGCCAGGCTCTCCCTTTAACTTCTGGCCCCTGTAGGCTTCTGTGTTTGTGATGCTTGGACTAAGTGATGTCTAATGGTCCTTTATCCCTAACAGACATGATTCTAAAAGTACACACAACATAAAATGACAACTAAGTATATTCAAGTGTATTATGGAGCATCTTCATCTTAATACTGTTACTAATTTTAATACTGAGATGTGGATATATGTTTAAAAAAAAAAGATATGGCCTCTGTTGTCTCTCCCTCCTAGCCCCACTATCTTTCACTTGATTGTCCAAAATTCTACCAAGACAGAAATATACCCTGCACATGCCAAGTCTCCTTGGCTTCAGTCTTGTTCCTTTTCTCTCTGCTGCTGCCGCCCTCCTGGAAAGCTTTTCATTCTGGAAATGCAAGTTAGCTTTGTAAATAACCAGGGGTACACATACCTTAGGTATCTTAAATATTTAACTACCTGTCTAAAATTTTAGTTCAGTAGTTAGATGGAAATTAACATACGTCTTTAACAGGATTCTGGAACATCCTCTGTTTGCTCTACAATGTTATTTACTAACTGCATCACTGTTCTCCTTCATAGCAAATGCAAGAACACATGTGGATGCTGAGGAATGGTTTGTGTTTCAGCCTCACTGGGAATGGGCTTTGCAAAAAAAAAAATATGGAGGCTGGTTGATCCTAGAAAATTATTTGCAAGGTTATTATAAGTCATCTATCCTATAGCTTTTCTTTTTATTTCTTTCTTGTTCTTTTGCTCTTTCTTTTTTCTCTCTTCCTGAGGGGTTGTAGATGAGTCATCTTTTTGAGTCATTTCCTTATTAAGTAGCAGGGTTAATGGTATCAGGAATAGGGAAGAAGTAAGTCAGAACACCAAAGCTATTACCACACATATTAAGGGATATATACACACATATATACAACCACAGCACACACACACATACATTCCATTGCTCAAGTGAAAGACAATTAAAATATCATTTTTCTCTGCAAAAATTTTCATCTAATAGCTGAGACATAGTAAGCCAAGTTTCTACCAGAGCAAAATTTTATAACCAAGTTACAAAAGCTTGAAAATAGCAAGACACAATGGAAACCTTGACACATTCTTAATTATACTGTCACCAGACACAATGTTAAAATGTACATATAAATATTCCTTTTTAATCCTATGAATTAGTCCTGTAGATGTGTCTAGAATTACATTTCTAATGTCTGACATACCTATCCCACCTCTAAGCAGAATAATTATTCTAAGTTCCAGATTAAAGTGAGTTCCTTTCAGTTAAGTTTCTATAAATATCTCCCTGAAGCCGAAAAACACTACCAAATATTAATGGTAATAAAAAAAATAATTTCAACAACTAACATTTACTGAGAACTTGTTAAGGTCTAGGCCCTGTGCTAAACGTGGTTCCTGCCTTATGTTATATAATCATCACAACTACCCTGAGACATGGTTCGCCCGCAGTTTGTTCTCCACTTGCCCCTTGGGTCCGTTTTCCACCTTGTATTGTCCCACTCTGTGCCCTGGGTGCCAACCTCTACAGGTGTCATCAAGTGCCCGTGCCTTCTGGCTTACGTCAGGTTCCCAGAGTAGGATGAAAGTGCAGTCTGGGTATTTATTCTCCCATCTCTGTCTCTTGGGGTCCTGAGCTACCTTTCTCTCCGTCAACCCAGCTCCTGGTCAGAGCCCCTTTCTGAAAGCCACCACACCCTCTTAAGCTTCCGGTAATTGTGCCCGTCCTTGTCACTTCGGACATGGGAGTTACTTTACCCACGATGTTTTACCTTCCTTTGTTGAGTGCTCTTACTTTTGCCTACACTCTTGTCATTAGTCCCTCACTAAACTCTGTCAGTTACTTTGAGTATGCTGTTAATTTCCTGGATTCTGAACAATACTGGACTACCATTTCCCTTTTTTAGGTTGAAAAAAAATTTGAGGCTTTGACATGTTACGTGATTTGTACAAGATTGCTCAGGTGGTGAATGCTAGAGTCAAGATCTGAACCGAGGTGTCAGCCTGAGCTCTTACCCAACACTGTACAAGGTCTGTAACAGGATGCCTATTATGTTGGTTTTCTGCAAAGTGTTAAGAAAGGCATCTAGACTGCCAGTCCAGGAAGAGGAGCTGAATTTAGTTTACTACTATTGAGCTGGGCCATGTTGGTTTTCTAAAGCCACCTTGATTTTATCATCTATAAAATGGGGGAAATGATAAATAGACTTACTGTGGTGATCATTTGCTACAGATACAAATAGCAAAATCATTACGTTGTACACCTGAAATCTACATACAGACAGTGCAATGGTTCAACCTGAAATTTTTTGACAATCTTTCTGTCATGCAGTAGAAACTGTATTTCAAATTTTGAATGTTGGTCTTTTCCTGAGCTAGTGATACGTGGTACAATACTCTCTCTCAGGATGCTAAGTGGCAGCAGTGAGCCACAGCTCCCAGGCAGCTATGATATCACGGGGTAAACAACTGATACACTTACAACCATTCTGTAACCAGACAACCGTTCCGTTTTTTACTTTCAGTGAATTACATGAAATATTCAAGACTTTACTATAAAATGGTCTTTGTGTTAGGTGACTTTTGTCCTACTGTAGATTCATATAAGTGTTCTGAGCATGTTTAAGGTAAGCAAGGTTGAGCTATGATGTTCAGTAGATTATGTGTATTAAAGGCAGTTTTGAGTTACTTATAATGAGTTTATCAGGATATGTGTTTATTGCAAGTTGAGGAAAATCTGTAATGTTATACATCAATTGTACCTCAGAAAAATTAATACATAAATAAATTAAAATGGAGGAAATAGACTTATTCCAATTATTGCTCAGGATTCTTTTAAGAATAAAAGTAAGGTAATACAGTCCCTTGAACTGCAAGGAGATCCAACCAGTCCATTCTGAAGGAGATCAGCCCTGGGATTTCTTTGGAAGGAATGATGCTGAAGCTGAAACTCCAGTACTTTGGCCACCTCATGAGAAGAGTTGACTCATTGGAAAAGACTCTGATGCTGGGAGGGATTGGGGGCAAGAGGAGAAGGGGACGACAGAGGATGAGATGGCTGGATGGCATCCCCAACTCGATGGACGTGAGTCTGGGTGAACTCCGGGAGTTGGTGATGGACAGGGAGGCCTGGCATGCTGCGATTCATGAGGTCACAAAGAGTCGGACACGACTGAGCGACTAAACTGAACTGAACTGAATAGATGTGAAAAGTCATTAAAAGGATGTGAGTGCTATGTAAATGCTAAGTTATTTTCCCTTGGGTAAAACAATTTGTATGGGCTTCCCTGGTGGTTCGGTGGTATAGAATCTGCCCACCAATGCAAGTGATGTGAGTTTGATTCCTGGGTCAGGAAGATCCCCTGGAAAAGGAAATGGCAACCTACTCCAGTATTCTTGCCTGGGAAATCCCATGGACAGAGAGGGCCAGCGGGCTACATTCTATGGGGTTGGACACAACTTAGTGACTAAATAACAATAAGAAAACAATTTGTAACAGTATTAAATGTAGCTTTCTCTTAAATACTTAAGTATATGTATGTATGCATGCTCACATATGTGGAATGTGTCATATTCATTCTGTGGGTTAAAACATCGCTGTTCTTCCATAACACAAACCCTTTGTTAGGGCATCTACTACCATCTGTCGACAGTTCAAACTTGTATAAGTCCTTTCTATTAGGATCCCACGTTTATATTCAATCATTTTAAAAAGTAAGAAAATTTCACTTACCATTGATAATTCTCTGTGTAACAAGATATATCTATAACTTTAGGGAATATGATGATATACACAGGAAGATACATTTCATAAAGTGGCTCTACCCCCACATGAACAGTAATGAGGAACTTTTTTCTTAAATTGGGCCCATTTATGCTATAGTTGAGATACAAAATCCATAATAATCATGGTTGAGATAAAAAATAAACATAGGCTTCTGTAAGGAATAGTGAAAAGATGGATTCTACTCCTTTACATATGCTGGGAAGTGGATAGATATTTAACAATATTCTGGGACACTGGCTTGGGATGAATCATTGTTCAATCTATAAAGCCTCAGATCATGAGGAATTCCAGGACACCTCAGTGAACAGGGTGCTCCCTACTGTGGAAGTGGTGACCAGGCGGGATCCCAGAGAACTCAGCAATTTGCCTGATGTTCATTGTCAAGTAGAGGCAAAGTCAGAGCTCCTGTGTGTATCCTGGTCACCGGCCTACTTTGCTTACAAATCCATTGACAGTGACCTCCTCCCCCACTGTTGGCTGGTCACAGCGTCAGGAGGTAAAAATGGGCACTCTGTACCACAGAGATAAGCCCCACCTTCTTTGACCTCTTTCTGGCTCATTCTCTGATAATGGGAATACCACTTAAGTGTTTGATGACTCAACTTTCTTATCAACAAATTATGTACCAGCTTTCAGCCTCTTGCTCACAAGATTACTAAAAAATATTTTAGAGGCCTAAGAAAATGTTGCCTCAGAAAGATGAAGGACAATTAATTCTTTGTTTCTTGAGCTGGAGTTATCTATGCACTTGTCACAGGCTTCTAGTCCATGACCAACTTTTAATTAGACAACTTATCCCGGAAGCTCTTGCTCACACAGCTTTCTAGCTGGGCAAACATGTTGAAGCAGTAAAGCAAAATAGTTACGAGGCTGACCTCTGGAGTCAGGCAGGTGGAATGACCTTGGACTGATTTCTTCTCTAGGCTTCAGTTTACTCACCTATCAAATGAAGATAAAAGCACCAGCCTCACAAAGTTTTAGAGAGACTTCCCTGGTGGCTCAGATGGTAAAGCATCTGCCTACAATGCGGGAGACCCGGGTTCAATCCCTGGGTCAGGAAGATCCTCTGGAGAAGGAAATGGCAGCCCACTCCAGTACTCTTGCCTGGAAAATCCCATGGACGGAGAAGCCTGGTAGGCTACAGTCCATGGGGTCACAAAGAGTCGGACACGACTGAGCAACTTCACTTTCACTTTCACAGAGTTTTAAATAGAAGAAAGGTAAGAACTTAGCAATGTGTCTACACACAAGAATGCAATGAGTGGTAACTCCCACCTGTACATTTTTGACATAACAATGCATTATATAAATTTACTTAATTTTTGCCTTTTCACACCCACTCTGTTCCTCCAGTGCTTTGAACTGTGCCTAGTATACAGCAGGTATTCAGTAAATATTGGATGAGTGAATCAAGGAAAAGTGTAAGACAGGGTTTCTGCTCTTCAGGAATTTACCATCAAGTTGACAGATAAGACATTTACTACACTTGGCAGAAAAGTAAGTGGCATGTGAGTTATATAGACAGAGGCAAAAGAGAGAACTCCCTTCTGAGCAGATAGGAAAGAAAGGATAAGTGGAGAAGCGGGGCTTGGAGCTTAAATTATTCCTCTCCCCCAGTGCTCAAAAAGAATGTCACTCCACACTCTGGTCACTCAAACACTGACTATTATTCCCCTCCATTTTCCTGGGTTTAGCTTGATGCTATGCTATGCTAAGTCACTTCAGTTGTGTCCGACTCTGTGCGACCCCATAGACGGCAGCCCACCAGGCTCCCCCATCCCTGGGATTCTCCAGGCAAGAACACTGGAGTGGGTTGCCATTTCCTTCTCCAATGCATGAAAGTGAAAAGTGAAAGTGAAGTCGCTCAGTCGTGTCCGACCCTCAGCAACCCCATGGACTGCAGCCTTCCAGGCTCCTCCGTCCATGGCATTTTCCAGGCAAGAGCACTGGAGTGGGGTGCCATTGCTATATTAGTTTCCTATTGCTGCTATAACAAATTATACCACAAATGTGTTTTCCAACACACATTATTCCCCTGCAGTTCTGGAGGTCAGTCCCAAGTCAGTTTTACTGAGTCTAAGTTCGGATGCAGACAGGGCTGATTCTTTCAGAGACCCTAGGAGAGAATATATTTCTTTGCCTTTTCCAGCTTCTATAGCTTTTTCATTCCTTGGCTCTTGGCCCTGTCTTTTATCTCCAAAGCCAGTGGCATAACATCCTCAAATCTCTCATTGCTTCTGTCATCACACCACCGCCTGCCTGACTCTTCTGTAGTCAAACTCCCCTCTGCTGCCCTCTTGTAAGGATACTTGTGATTACATTTAAGACTCATTTGGATAATCCAGGATAATCTTCCCATCTCAAGATCTTCAACTTAATCACATTTGCAAGTTCTTTTTGCCACAGAAGGTGACATTCACAGATTCCAGGGATTAGGACTTTAATATCTTTGAAGGCCTTCCACCATAGCCAATAAAATAAGGAGGAAGGAAGTTCCTATCAAACAAGTGTGGGTGGGTCCCAGTCCATCTTAATAATGAATCCAGCAAATGCCAGTGAGTCAATAAGACGCATACCCAAGTCACACTGTGTCTCCTGTTATTTAGAATTCATTTAAATTCTTCCACTGAATTTCATTTGAATGTATGGATTTAAGCTAATGTTGTTTGCTACTGGTGCCATGGAAGCGTAAGACAGACAATATTTCCTAAGAAACAGAAACATGAAGCAAAAAAAGATTCAATTAGAGATACTGGGTGAGAGGTTAAGGAGACTCAGGAGTAGAATGTTCAAAAAGTGAGAGAAGGCTTCAGGGCTCATTCTGGCTGAACCCAGGCTTGTGGTCATTTCCGACAATAAAAAAGGCAGCTGCTGACATTCCTCCTTCCTTGAGAGGAATTTCCATCAACATGGGAAGAGGGCCAAATGAGCAGTCAACTGGCACCCACTGAGCTTGCAATAATAATTCCATTACTTCACAGAGTATGGGCCATTCAAATACACATAGAACTATGCTCATTATACCCTGGAGGAGGAAGTGGCAACCCACTCCAGTATTCTTGCCTGGAAAATTCCATGGACAGAAGAGTCCAGCAGACTACAGTTCATAAGGTCACAAAGAGTCAAACACAACTGAGCAACTAAGCATGCATGCTCATTATAGTGAGATATTTGACATTTTCACAACTGGTTTTTGCACCCATATGTTGGGAAATTTTGATTGGTTTTAGCATATTAAAAGTCTCCCTCTTTGTAGTACTCTCAATACTTTATTCAATATTGTATAAAACCCCTGGAACTGGTCTTCTTCAGGGTAAAGATGTAGCCCCATTTTCTTTTTAAGTTCCATAGCCATAGCTCCTACCAGAGGTGATAGTCTACATAAATGTGGTCACAATACCTGCAACCTACTTGATTCAGAGAAGTTATTTACCTTGCCAGCTGTTGTATAAAACCAGCTTAACACTGTTCCCCTGGAGAAGGAAATGGCAACCCACTCCAGTATTCTTGCCTGAAAAATTCCATGGACAGAGGAGCCTGGTGGACTAGTCCATAGAGTCACAAAGAGTCAGATACAACTGAGCGACTGAGCACACATGCGCACACACACCCCTTATTCCTGCTTATCACACTGTGCATGTCACTAGGCTCTGCCGGCTCATAGCATCATGTTTCCATGGAGACTAATATATAGAGCAGCATAAAATTATAGATAACAGGAGAAAAGTAAGTAGCATAAATCAAATGCATGCTGCACATCTGGGGTGATCCAAAGCTGATCACTGCACATGTGAGGACAGGAAGTCTTGATTTCCGTATGGATACCTATCAACAGTCTACAGAGCTCCAAGCCCCCACCTCTCTAACCAATTAGCTGTTTACCTCCTAAAAGCAGGGACTCATACACAACTGCAATATTTGTAGTCAACAAAGGGGGTTAGACAAAGGTTCAGTGTAACAAGGCAGAGTCACGCTTCTGAGTCCCTCTGCCCCACACACAGTGGGTGGAATAGCTTCCTAAGAGCACCTTTCCCTCTTCTCTCTTTCACAGACGAGTCATCTTCCTTAGGCACTCTTCCTATTACATCACTCAGTGATAAAGGACATGCAATGAGTACCTGCCAGCTTTCTGGTTGAGCCCCAATTCCTCACCTGGGAACTTGAGGTACCTCTGGTCCAGGTGTGTAGCCTTGTTCTGAGGTTGAACTCCATCCAGGCTGGGCTCCTCACTCACCCCACATGGTTCACTTGTTCTCCCAGCTTCACTCATCAACTACTCACCCTTCAATAGAGGACTCAAGCCTCACCATCTTGAAGCCTTCTTGCTATCTCTCTGGTCAAAATGACCTCTCCCTTCCCTGCCCTCCCACCACAGACTCTTACTTCATTGGATTATAAATAATTTCCCCAGTCACTGCTTCCAACTCTACTCCTTGACCTGCTCTACCTCCTTCACCCGGTGATGTTTTTCATGAGGCTGTGTTGGCTCAGTTCCATACCTTTCTAGGCAATTTTCTTAAAGCACTTCCTAGACTCAGCCCTGCTCCTTTTAAAATGCCTACCTCATATTTAATTCATATTTCTCTTCCCTTCTCATCCCTGACTCTACCCTAGTCAAAATACTGTGGGCACACGAGAGGGGAGGATGACGGGGGCCTTCTGCCCCTTGGATACATCTCCCCTCCCCTTCCTGCATGTTTCTCCTGGTGCTAGTCTAGGAGAACAAGGGAAAAGAGAGAGAGATGTCTCCCTGCTTCTCTGCTTGTGGAGAATTCCTGTCCTCTCCACATCCAAGGCCTAATTGTGCCCCACACACTCTTATGCCCCTTCATGCCCTTGCCCCAGGTTGCACCAGCCAGCTCTCCCCTGATGTTTCCTCCACACCTTGGCAGTTGCCAGTGGCTTGATAACTATCAGAATAGCATCTCTCACTGTCCCTGATTTTGAGGATGGTAGATGGTTTGGCAGGTTGGTAAGTGATTCTCCTGGAGTGTGTCCCTCTTGGCTTTGGGATGGAAGGCAAAATACCCCCTTCCCTTGCAGGCAGTTAGTGGAAGGAGGAAGATGACTGTACTACTTCACCAAGAGACCTCTCATTCTTTCCCTAGTCAGCCTCTCTATGTTAGTTTGGCTGAGTGAGTGGGAGAGATGGTCCCAGGGCTGGTTTTGCTGGAATCCCACTCCTCAGCAAGCATAACAGGACATGGTAGACCACTAGTACTCAGCAGCTGTCTGTACGGGACTGATCTCAAACCCTGAGCAATGGGAAACTGCACTTGGCACCTAGATTTCTCTCTAGTTTCTAGAATTGTGAAGCCCCAGTCTACTGCCCCTTCATCATCTGGCATGTGACACTAGATAGATCGGGTTGGTCACAAGATGGCAAGAAGATTGGGGGCATCCAGCCTTTTCAAGGCTCCTCCTCTTGTGAGGTCAACTAACTCCTTTCTTTGATACTGACCATAGAAACTGGGTGAGCTGGAATCTGTGGTTAATAACATTCAACTTGATTTACTATTATAATTATACTGAGTAATCCATTTTATATTAATGCTAGTCTCAATTCATTTAAGCAGGTAAGTCTTGTCTTCCCAATACAGTGAAAGCTCAGTCATGTTTGACTCTTTGTAACCCCATGGACTGTAGACCATGGAATTCTCCAGGCCAGAACACTGGAGTGGGTAGGCATTCCCTTCTCCAGGGGATCTTCCCAACCCAGGTATCAAACCGAGGTCTCCCCTATTGCAGGCAGATTCTTTACCAGCTGAGCCACCTGAGGTGATCCTTAAAGAACAAGCAGTGTTCTGTATTTCCTTTGCTTTATGCACAGATCCTACCAGGTGGGAACTGGATATAAAGATGTATTGACTTGAATGAGAAACAACTGGAGCTATGTCCCCAGCAGGCTGTGCTGTGGCAATCTGTAATGGCTATCGACTGCCATGTAGAGTCAGAGAGAGCTGCTGCCTCATGCTGACCTCTCAGGCGTTGTACACGTGACATTCAAGATTAATTCTGGTCATCCAAAACTCAAACTATCCAGAATAGAAGTCCAGATTTCTGGCATCAGGGAAATAAAATATATGTATGATTGGATGCTTTCCTTTTATTTTTTTATAAAAATATTTTATTGTTTGCAACTCCATGGAGTACCAGAAACAGGCAAGGTCAGAAAAAAATGCTCACTAGCATTCTTAGAGAAATACTGGTTTTCCAGTTTTGAAATTTGAGGAAAGGGGGTGGTTTTCTTTCCTCTTTGGAAGGGGAAAAATAAGGAATGGATCCCTAACTAAAAGGGAAAAATAACTTCAGTGCAAATCTGAAAGCTAGTATTAATGAATCCTCAAGATATATGTATGTTCCAACTGTTTATGTTGATACCCTGTATTTCTTAAATTCAAACATTATTTCAATTGAAAATGTATGGACCATTTGATAATAGCTATTCAGAATAAATAAATATAAACATAACAAGCCTTGTTTTGGTTCCAAGAGGCTTCTTTACACTGACAAGATGGAGTTAAAACGAAATGTTAAGATCAGTGCTGTGCTATGCTCTTGATCTAACCCTCTTAACAACAAACTGTGGAAAATTCTTAAAGAGATGGGAATATAAGACCACCTGACCTGCCTCCTGAGAAATCTGTATGTAGGTCAAGAAGCAACAGTTAGAACTGGACATGGAACAACAGACTGGTTCCATCCGAATCGGGAAAGGAGTACGTCAAGGGCTGTATGTTGTCATCCTGCTTATTTAACTTACATGCAGAGTACATCATGAGAAGTGCCAGACTGAATGAAGCACAAGCTGGAATCAAGATTGCCGAGAGAAATATCAATAACCTCAGGTATGCAGATGACACCACCCTTATGGCAGAAAACAAAGAAGAACTAAAGAGCCTCTTGATGAAAGTGAAAGAGGACAGTAAAAAAGTTGGCTTAAAGCTCAACATTCAGAAAACTAAGATCATGGCATCTGGTCCCATCACTTCATGGCAAACAGATGGAGAAACAGTGGAAACAGTGACAGACTTTATTTTGGGGGGGGCTCCAAAATCACTGCAGATGGTGACTGCAGCCATGAAATTAAAAGACACTTGCTCCTTGGAAGAAAAGTTATGACCAACCTAGACAGCATGTTCAAAAGCAGAGACATTACTTTGCTGACACATGTCCGTCTAGTCAGAGCTATTTTCCAGTAGTCATGTACGGATGTGAGAGTTGGACTATAAAGAAAGATGAGCACCAAAGAATTGATGCTTTTGAACTATGGTGTTGGAGAAGACTCTTGAGACTGCCTTGGACAACAAGGAGTTCCAACCAGTCCATCCTAAAGGAAATCAGTCCTGAATATTCATTGGAAGGACTGATGCTAAAGATGAAACTCCAGTACTTTGGCCACCTGATGTGAAGAGCTGACTCATTTGAAAAGACCCTGATGCTGGGAAAGGTTGAAGGCAGGAGGAGAAGAGGATGACAGAGGATGAGATGGCTGGATGGCATCACCGACTCAATGGACATGAGTTTGAGTGAACTCTGGGAGTTGGTGATGGACAGGGAGGCCTGGCGTGCTGCAGTCCATGGGGTTGCAGAGAGTCGGACACGACTGAATCAATGAACCGAACTGTACTGAACAACCTATAAAATAGGTACTGTCATCCTCCAGACTGATAAAAAGCTAATCCAGCATCAAAGACAGTGTAAGTGGCACAGCTGAATTTAAACTCGAGTCTAAGTGTTACAGTGAACAGACGTCCTTGTAAGAGGATGTCCCCATTTATCACCACAGGCTTGCCTACCTGAGATCTGACTACTTCCATCCCTTTCTCCCCAGTTCAGGCCACCTTCATCCTCCTGAAGATGACTGCAGCATCCTCCTTAGTGGTCTTTTGACTTACACTTGTACCATACAGTCTATTAGCCACCAAGATACCCAAGCAATCCTTACAAAGCCTATAACAAATTTGTCACAATTCTGCTCAAAATCTTGCAATGGCTCCATCTCACCCAGAATTAAAACCAAGATTCTAACCATGGCCCACGAGACCCTCCAGATTTGTCTCCTGGCTGCTCCTCTCTTTCCCTGGCCCATTCCAACCTCACTGGACTCTCAGCTGTTCCCAGACGCAGCAAGGGCTCAAGGCCTTTGCACTTGTTATTTCCTCTGTCTGCATTAGTCTTCCCATAGATACTTAAAAGGCTTGTTTTCCCACCTTCTTCCAGTTCATGATCAAAAGTCATCAAAATACATTCCTATCCACCTTCTTTATTTTTTAATACAACTTTTAAAGGTTATTTTCCATTTACAGTTATTACAAAATATTGGTTATAACCCTTATGTTGACAATACACCCTTGAGCCTACCTTACACCCAATAGTTTGTACCACCCAATTCCCACTCCTATATTATCCCTCCCCAACCTCCCCACTGGTAACCACAAGCTCATTCTCTGTATCTGTGAGTCTGCTTCTGTTTTATTACATTCACTAGTTTTATGTATTTTTAAGATTTCATATATGTGATAGCATACAGTATTTGTCTTTCTTTAACTTATTTCACTTAGCATAATGCCCTTTAAGTCCATCTACATTGCTACAAATGGCAAAATTTCACTCTTTTTGACACCAAGTAGTAGTATATTGTATGTACATATCACATCTTCTTTATCCCGTCTTCTGTTAGTGGACACTTAGTTTGTTTCCATGTCTTGGCTATTACGGAATAGCGGTACTATGAACATAGGGGTACATGTATCTTTTCAAATTAGTGTTTTTGGTTTTTTCAAATATATACACAGGTGTGGAATTTCTGGGTCATACAGTAATTCTATTTTTAGTTTTTTGAGAAAAATCCATCCTGTTTTCCATAGTGGCTATATCAATTTATATAGCCACCAACAGTGCACAAGAGTTCTGTTTTCTCCACATCCTCACCAACATTTGTTATTTGCAGATCTTTTGATTATCTGTCCACCCTCTTTAAATAGCACCCTCCAGGAGCCTGGAAAATCCCATGGATGGAGGAGCCTGGTAGCCTGTGGTCCATGGGATCGCGAAGAGTCGAAAACGACTCAGTGAATTCACTTTCAGTTTTCAGTTTCATGCATTGGAGAAGGAAATGGCAACCCACTCCAGTGTTCTTGCCTGGAGAATCTCAGGGACGGCGGAGCCTGGTGGGCTGCCGTCTATGGGGTCGCACGGAGTCGGGTACGACTGATGTGACTTAGCAGCAGCAGCAGCAGGAGCCTCTGCCTCTTGCCATGCTTATCTTCAAATAGCAGGTCTTACCTCCTGATATGCTAAATATTTACTTTGTTTCTTTTTCTCCTTGTTTTAAAATTTAAGCTTTTAAAAGACAAAGACTCCATTTTGCTTACCCGCTTATCCTCAACACCCAGAGCACAGAGCAGGTGTTCAGGGAGTTTTTGTTGAATGAATCCTTTCTTTTGAAATCCTATTGACCTTAATAGTTAAGGATCCATGTATACAGGCATGATGCTCTTCTAGGAACTATTTATTCTGCATAATACTTACTCCTTTCTGTGCTTGGTCGTGTCCAACTTTGTGAACTATAGCCCATCAGGCTCCTCTGTCCATGGGATTTTTCAGGCAAGAATACTGGAATGGGTTGCCGTTTCCTCCTCCAGGGGATCTTCCCAGTCCAGGGACTGAGCCTGCCTTCTCTGTATCTCCTGCATTACAGGAGGATTCTTTACCCGTTGAGCCATCAGGAAAGCCCCACTTACTCTTTTGTGGATAATCACAATTACATATGCAAAAGCTTTCATGTCAACAGTTTAATACCGAGATTTGCCCTCTAACTCCTACTATTTCATGGTTAGAACACTGCATGGTATTTTAATAATAATGTGGTCAGCCACAGCCTCCCTTAGATAGTATCACTCTGCCTTATCTATACATCTGCCCTTTTCTGGGCCTGAGTTCTCCTCCCTCAGAGTGGTGGTAATAGCACCAGGACAACTTCAGAGCCCTTAATTTTCTCTTTCTACTTGGCCCTGCACCATCAAACTCAACTTTCAATTTAATAAAATTCTCTCTTGTCCTAAGCAGAAGCAGAAACCACTTAATCATTCTTTTGAGAAATAAGTGTGCTGGTAGGAGGAACTTTTTAACTATATAAATAATTTCTACTCTTGAGAAGGTAGAACAGAAAGAAATAATGAAAACATCTCCAAACAAAAAATTTCCATATTTCCATAAAAATAACTTCCGCCATTCTTAAAACAAATCTGTATATACTTGGCCCTTCGTATCTGTAGGTTCCACATCTACACATTTAACCAACCACAGGTCAAAAATATTCTTTAAAAAGTTCCAGAAAGGTCCAAAAGGCTTAACTTAATTTGCCATATGCTGGGAACTGTTTTCATAGCATTTACATTGTATTAGGTATTATATGTAATCTAGAGATGGAGAAGGCAATGGCACCCCACTCCAGTACTCTTGCCTGGAAAAGCCCATGGATGGAGGAGCCTGGAATGCTGCAGTCCATGGGGTCGTGAAGAGTCGGACCGACTGAGCAACTTCACTTTCACTTTTCACTTTCATGCATTGGAGAAGGAAATGGCAACCCACTCCAGTGTTCTTGCCTGGAGAATCCCAGGGACGGGGGAGCCTGGTGGGCTGCCGTCTACGGGGTCGCACAGAGTCGAACACGACTGAAGTGACTTAGCAGCTTAGCAGAGATGATTAAAGTATATCGGAAGCAGTGTAAGGTTACATGCACGCATGTACTAGGCCATTTTATATAAGGGACTTGAGCATCTTGGGATTTTGTTATCCATGGGGTTACTGGACCTCATCTTCTGTAGATACTAAGTGACACTGTAGTCTCTGTAGGGTGAAGCATGGACATTAATGTCTCTAGCAGGAAGCATGTGTCCTCTTCCTTGTCCTTCTTACTTTGGTTGGCTGGTTTCCCACCTTGAAATGATGCCTGGATTGTCTTCCTGTACAACTTGTCTACTTTTCAAAATGTACACAAAGCAACTAAGAGTCTCAGGCCACAAATGTAGATGTTCAAGAAATAGAGTGTGTTAAAATTTTTCTATAATTTCACTTAATTTCAACTCAGGGAGCTTCTCCAGCCAAGCTGACAGAAAATTTAACTTTTAGACAACACTAGCTCTCTTTTTGCTCCCTCTATGCTACTGAGGTCAGGTCAATGTCCCAATCTTACCCTCTCAAGGTATTAAGGAATCCCTCCCATTATTGGTCATCTGTCCATTGTTATCCTAGAGACAGCCTTTGTCCCAGAACACATGGTCCTTGGCTCTGCTACCCTCAAGCCACACAGGTAACTTCATAGATGTGGGGAGAAGCTGAGCCCCTGCCTGGGGACCTGGTCTCTCTGATACCATAGGGCCCTTTCCTCTGAGATCCTATCATGTTCTTCAGATGCTATCAGGGAGGAAGACTCATGGGGCCAAAGACCTTCCACTGAACCTCTCATCCATCAGAATCTCAGCTTAATCTGGCAAGTGCCTTTGCTCTAAAACCTGAGTCTCTTCAACAGGCTTAGATTTTGGGAAACAAAATCACACTTTCTGCAAATAAGAAAGCATAAACTACTTATTTGAATGGAGAAAAGAAAGTAGAAAGATGCAGGGAGAAGCCACATATGTTAATATCTTTCAGTAGATAATGAAATCCCCCCACTGCCACCAAGCCAGATGATCCCTTCTCTGTTCCTGCATCTCAGAAGACAACATTGTGGCTCACTGTGGCTGGAATGAGTGGACCTGGACTCAGGGTTTCAAGAGGACCTGTTACCTGAACCCCTGAGGAATTCAGGCTCTCCAGCTGCTGTATCCCTTGATAAAAGGCCAGAGTGACTGGATGTGTCATGGCAAGATTCAACCAGCTCAAAATGCACATCATGATGTGTTCAAAATCCAACTCATTGAAGGGGCTTTGAAACAGTTATCATAATTGATCAGTATGAACCTGTGAATATCAATATAAATAATTTGCCTACAAAGTCTGGTATTTTGCATTTAGGTATTCTTATTATGCTTTAATCTATTTACTATCATAAAGATTATAGTATTATAAAATATCTTGCTTTCATTATCCCCTTCTTTGTAAAGGATCAAGTGATAACTTGGGAATCACCATTTTACGCAGACCCACATTCGTAGCAGAAATCCAACAAAAGCAAAGACTCAAATGATCTCCTCCCAGCCCTCCTCCCAGGATCCCGCATATGGATGCACTTTTTTCTTTTGGAGCAACGCAGTGCACGGCCAGTAGATCTTTCTCAAGGAATGTACATGTTTTAGAACAAATGATTACAAGTCCCCTTAATCCCTGTCTTTACTCTGTCATTTTAATTTTCTTTTTTCATGTTTTAATCCGTGCCATTTGGGAACTACCTTACATTCCTTTCTGGTACAAGGCTGGTTATAAGTAGCTATAATAAAAACAGTGGGGGACAGCAAGGATAGGTCAGGCTCTTCAGTAGCTAAGGTCAAAAACAAACAGGATTCCTGCCTTCAAAGGAGAGAAGAACTCATTATGGATGTGAAAAGGACAAGTCTGATAAAGAATAAAGCCTGCACAGGAAGCCAAGAGTTTTACATTGCAATACAATCCCACAGAAACCTTAGAAACTGATGAAAACTGGCTCATTAATGCATCCAATTATCCATCCAACGAACTTTATTGATTGCCTACAAAATGCCAGATACTGTGCTAAGACTGGGGCTGATTAAAATATGAATATTTCAAAGCAAAAAAAAAAAGATTAAAGAAAGATCTATTGTGATGATATTAACATGTGCTCATAGAGCCTCATTCTTTCTTGTCAAGTTTCTTTTTGATATTATTGAGAATTTTAACAGATAACAGTTGGTACTTTACAATCACATGTAATCTTAGAAAGCAAACCCATAAAGGATTACCAGGTCCATTTTACAGATACTGGAGCACAGAGAAATTAAGAAATTTGCTAGTAAAGACAAAGCTAGGTACAATTCCACTCCTGGCATATATCTGGACAAAACTATAATTCGAAAGGATACATGTACCAATGTTCACAGCAGCACCATTTACAATAGCTAAGACATGGAGTGGCATCGCTCAGTTGTGTCCAACTCTTTGCAACCCCATGGACTGTAGCCTACCATGCTCCTCTGCCCATGGGATTTTCCAGGCAAGAGTACTGGAGTGGGTTGCCATTTCCTTCTCCAGAGGATCTTCCCAACCCAGGGACATGGAAACAACCTAAATGTCCATCAAAAGATGAAGGAATAAAGAAGATGTGGTGCGCACACACATATAATGGTATACTGCTGTTGTTTACTTGCTAAGTCATATCCAACTTTTTTGTGATCCCATAAACTGTACCCCATAAGGCTTCTCTGTCCATGGGATTTCCCAAGCAAGAATACTGGAGTGGGTTGACATTGCCTTTTCCAGGGGATCTTCCTGACCCAGGGATCGAACTCGTTGTCTCCTGCATGGCAGGTGGGTTCTTTACCACTGAACCACCAAGTAAGTAAGCCCATAATGGAATATTACTCAGCCATAAAAAGAATGAAATACTGTCATTTGCAGCTACATGGATGGACCTACAGATTATCATACTAAGCAAAGTAAGTAAGAAAAATAAATGCAAAGATCACATGATATCACTTATATGTGGAATCTAATGACACAAATGAATAGATCTATGAAACAAAAGCACATTCACAGACACAGAGAACAGACTTGTGATTGCCAAGGAGAAGGAGGGCAGGGAAAGGTTGGTTTGGGAGTTTGGGGCCAGCAGATGCAAGCTATTATATATAGAATGAATAAACAAAAGGTCCTATTGTATTGCACAGAGAACTATATTCTATATAGTTGAATATACATCAGCCAACTGAATATATAAACACCTGTCATAAATCAGTGGAAAAGAATATATATATATATAACTTAATGTGTGTGTGTGTGTGTGTGTGTGTGTGTGTGTATATATATATAAAACTGAATCTCTTTGCTGTACACCAGAATCTAATATAACATTGAAAATCATCTATACTTCAATTAAAAAAAAAAAAGACAAAGCTGGGTAAATGAGTGTTGCAGTACTGGGAGCTATTGGGCATGCTCCTGCAGAGCCTGTTTACTGCTAGTACTCCACGTTTTGTGTTTGCACCTTAAATACACACACACACACACACCTTGCTGAACTAAATATGTATAATGCTGCTGCTGCTGCTAAGTCACTTCAGTTGTGTCCAACTCTGTGAGACCCCATAGACAGCAGCCCACCAGGCTCCGCCGTCTCTGGGATTCTCCAGGCAAGAACGCTGGAGTGGGTTGCCATTTCCTTCTCCAATGCATGAAAATGAAAAGTGAAAGGGAAGTCGCTCAGTCATGTCTGACTCTTCGCGACCCCATGGACTGCAGCCCACCAGGCTCCTCTGTCCATGGGATTTTCCAGGCAACAGTACTGGAGAGGGTGATGAACACTTGCCAAAAATTCACCTTTAAAATACTTGTTACTTTCTTGAGCTATATATAAATGTACCTACTAAGATCTGAAGATATCCTTATTCCCCACTCTAGGAAAACTTCTCATAGTTTGAACTACCAAAAATAAATATAATGGCTGCTAAACTTTCCATCAGCCTATAGATTCTGAACCAGCCCTGAGCTCCTGCATATACGTTCTTTGTACCACTATGCTGCTCCACTTCAACCTCTGCCCTGATTTTCTGGTCAGAGTAATAATGAAGGATACCATGTACTGACCATTCAGTGGCTCATGCCAACGAGGGAAAATAGAACCTCTCCCAGAAATGCCACTTGCACATGTTGGATCCTTTCAGTCCTGAGTCACAACTGGCATAAACAAACTCTGGGCCACCATAAGAAAAAGCTGGCCAGAAACTGTCTGAACTTAGAATTGAAATGGAAAGCTCAATATTTGGGATTGTACAAGATGTCATTAGGTTCTGTTTTTATGCCTCAGTTTCTATAACTGAAAATGGACATAACACTACTTGCTAACCCCTTGAGAATTTTGCTCAAGGATAAAAATAGCACTAATTAAGCTCTTTCAACTCCTTGGTTTAAATGTTTACGTGAGGCAATCACATAAAGTCAGATTTTAATGGAACAGAATGTTACTCAGACATTTTGATAATTAGTATTTGTCTTTTGTCAAACCCTGCCCCTAAGGTATTTCCATCTCAAAGTAGGTATACATCAGGCTAATATCCTAAGCAAGAGTAACAATCAAGAAAAATCACAAACTAACATTTTGTGAATGTTTTTATTTCTAAAACCAATCATTGTTAAAAGTCAAAATACTTTGATCAATGACATTGTCATATGATACCACTTTCCTGCTAAGTAATAAAATTGAAGTACACATTAAATTCATCACATTTGCATCATTAGTAGCCATCAATGACCTATAATCAAACAGGTTTATTAGCTGAATAGACTTGCAGACTTCAACCTGTTAATTTTTTTTCTGTTGTTGACATTAACTGATGTTGTTATTGTTGTGTTTACATTAGGAAAATATTTTCTCTAAGTTAGAAGATAGACCTTGTTGGCAATAATTCTGGGGGAATCAAGGATAGGTCTGGTTCTTCCCCATCCTGCCCTCAATGTATTATTAGAGGGGGTTGGTGTTCACTGGTGGCTGTAAATACACTGTCACATTCATGCAAAGATGGTCAGTTCAGTTCAGTAACTCAGTCGTGTCCTACTCTTTGCGACCCCATGAATCGAAGCATGCCAGGCCTCCCTGTCCATCACCAACTCCCGGAGTTCACTCAGACTCACGTCCATCGAGTCAGTGATGCCATCCAGCCATCTCATCCTCTGTCGTCCCCTTCTCCTCCTGCCCCCAATCCCTCCCAGCATCAGAGTCTTTTCCAATGAGTCAACTCTTCGCATGAGGTGGCCAAAGTACTGGAGTTTCAGCTTTAGCATCATTCTTTCCAAAGAAATCCCAGGGCTGATCTCCTTCAGAATGGACTGGTTGGATCTCCTTGCAGTCCAAGGGACTCTCAAGAGTCTTCTCCAACACCACTCAAAAGCACCAATTCTTCGGCGCTCAGCCTTCTTCACAGTCCAACTCTCACAACCATACGTGACCGCTGGAAAAACCATAGCCTTGACTAGAAGGACCTTTGTTGGCAAAGTAATGTCTCTGCTTTTGAATATGCTATCTAGGGTGGTCATAACTTTCCTTCCAAGGAGTAAGCGTCTTTTAATTTCATGGCTGCAGTCACCATCTGCAGTGATTTTGGAGCCCAGAAAAATAAAGTCTGACACTGTTTCCACTGTTTCCCCATCTATTTCCCATGAAGTGATGGGACTGGATGCCATGATCTTCGTTTTCTGAATGTTGAGCTTTAAGCCAACTTTCTCACTCTCCTCTTTCACTTTCATCAAGAGGCTTTTGAGTTCCTCTTCACTTTCTGCTATAAGGGTGGTGTCATCTGCATATCTGAGGTTATTGATATTTCTCCCGGCAATCTTGAGTCCAGCTTGTGCTTCTTCCAGCCCAGCGTTTCTCATGATGTACTCTGCATAGAAGTTAAATAAGCAGGGTGACAATATACAACCTTGACGTACTCCTTTTCCTATTTGGAACCAGTCTGTTGTTCCATGTCCAGTTCTAACTGTTGCTTCCTGACCTGCATACAGATTTCTCAAGAGGCAGGTCAGGTGATCTGGTATTCCCATCTCTTTCAGAATTTTCCACAGTTGATTGTTATCCACACAGTCAAAGGCTTAGGTATAGTCAATAAATCAAAAATAGATGTTTTTCTGGAACTCTCTTGCTTTTTCGATGATCCAGCACATGTTGGCAATTTGACCTCTGGTTCCTCTGCCTTTTCTAAAACCAGGTTGAACAAACATCAGGAAGTTCACAGTTCACGTATTGCTGAAGCTTGGCTTTCAGCAGGTGTTGTTACATAGCCCTGTAAGTGTTCTACAACAACACTTTCCTATTCCTATTGTAGAATTACTTCCTCCACCATTGCATTCTAACCCATTCTTTGCAACTCAGCTCTATAGTTCAGAGTGGTAGCACAGTCTGCAATCAGCAAGGTCCCAAAGGGCTCATTTCTTTACTTCCCTCTCAGTCAAGTATTGTGTCCCTTAAAGGCTCCATGAAACAAAAGCTGGTCATGAGTGAGGTAATTATAACCCAAGGGTGAGTTTTAACTCTTGACTCTTCTGATTTCTGAATTCCAAACGAATCTTTTCTAACTCACGTTGATCTACAGCCACTAACATACATTACATACATTAAGTCGCTCAGTTCAGTTCAGTTCAGTCGTTCAACGTGTCCGACTCTTTGCGACCCCATGAATCGCAGCACGCCAGGCCTCCCTGTCCATCACCAGCTCCCGGGTTCACCCAGACTCACATCCATCAAGTCAGTGATGCCATCCAGTCATCTCATCCTCTGTTGTCCCCTTCTCCTCCTGCCCCCAATCCCTCCCAGCATCAGAGTCTTTTCCAATGAGTAGCCATGAGGTGGCCAAAGTACTGGAGTTTCAGTCTTTTCCATGAGGTGGCCAAAGTACTGGAGTTTCAGCTTCAGCATTATTCCTTCCAAAGTAATCCCAGGGCTAAACTCCTTCAGAATGGACTGGTTGGATCTCCTTGCAGTCCAAGGGACTCTCAAGAGTCTTCTCCAACACCACAGTTCAAAAGCATCAATTCTTCGGCACTCAGCCTTCTTCACAGTCCAACTCTCACATCCATACATGACCACTGGAAAAACCATAGCCTTGACTAGAAGGACCTTTGTTGGCAAAGTAATGTCTCTGCTTTTTAACATGCTATCTAGGTTGGTCATAACTTTCCTTCCAAGGAGGAAGCGTCTTTTAATTTCATGGCTTCAGTCACCATCTGCAGTGATTTTGGAGCCCAAAAAAATAAAGTCTGACACTGTTTCCACTGTTTCCCCATCTATTTCCCTATGTTGAGTTTTAAGCCAACTTTTTCACTCTCCACTTTCACTTTCATCAAGAGGCTTTTGAGTTCCTCTTCACTTTCTGCTATAAGGGTGGTGTCATCTGCATATCTGAGGTTATTGGTATTTCTCCCGGCAATCTTGATTCCAGCTTGTGTTTCTTCCAGCCCAGCGTTTCTCATGATGTACTCTGCATAGAAGTTAAATAAGCAGGGTGACAATATACAGCCTTGATGAACTCCTTTTCCTATTTGGAACCAGTCTGTTGTTCCATGTCCAGTTATAACTGTTTCTTCCTGACCTGCATAGAGATTTCTCAAGAGGCAGGTCAGGTGGTCTGGTATTCCCATCTCTTTCAGAATTTTCCACAGTTGATTGTGATCTATGTACTGAGCCTCACAGATATATCATATCAGGATGAAAGATGCGCTGCCATGGCTCCCACACCCCAGGTACTCGGAAGAAGTGAGACTCCTGAGCTGACAGACTGCAGTCATGAAATTTGGAAGCAGTTATATATATTTCTGGAGTCATGAGAATTTTAATTACAGCTTGATCTTTACGGCTATCCATTGACTTTTCTATTACTGTCCACTTACCAATTTTTACTTAGGTCTTGGAATTAAAAACAACAACAACAACAGAATATTTCTAGCAGATGTTGCATTAAGGGGCCTAAGAAACAGAACAGATTTCAAGCAATAGCTGCCATTATGGTAATTACCGAGGTCAAGATAAAACTGTTTAAACTTTTTCACACTGAAGCTACACACTGTAAATATGCATTTTTATTCTGGTTCAAACCTAAGCTATAGCCTTAGACAGAGAAAAATCCACATCGCTCTGCATATTCCATGACCTAATTATTCCTTTTGCTCTCTTGCTTCACCTGACTGAGTCTCAGATGCTAGAGAAAGTAATGAGGATGTAATGCTTGATACTTTGGTTTCCTTTACTTGGCCCTCTTCTGCATAACATATTTGCATGATACATGTGGTATAACTGTATAATGGCCACTAAAAGATGTTCACAGCCTAATCACTGGGAACTTGTGAATAATGTTAACTTATGCGATAAAGTTCATGGTTCACATTTGCTGAAGCCTGGCTTGGAGAATTTTGAGCATTACTTGACTAGCATGTGAGATGAGTGCAATTGTGCGGTAGTTTGAGCATTCTTTGGCATTGCCTTTCTTTGGGATTGGAATGAAAACTGACCTTTTCCTGTCCTGTGGCCACTGCTGAGTTTTCCAAATTTGCTGGCATATTGAGGGCAGCACTTTCACAGCATCATCTTTCAGGATTTGGAATAGCTCAACTGGAATTCCATCACCTCCACTAGCTTTGTTCGTAGTGATGCTTTCTAAGGCCCACTTGACTTCACATTCCAGGATGTCGGGCTCTAGGTGAGTGATCACACCATTGTGATTATCTGGGTCGTGAAGATCTTTTTTATACAGTTCTTCTGTGTATTCTTGCCATCTCTTCTTAATATCTTCTGCTTCTCTTAGGTCCATACTATTTCTGTCCTTTATCGAGCTCGTCTTTGCACGAAATGTTCCTTTGGTATCTCTGATTTTCTTGAAGAGATCCCTAGTCTTTCCCATTCTGTTGTTTTCCTCTATTTCTTTGCATTGATCGCTGAAGAAGGCTTTCTTATCTTTTCTTGCTATTCTTTGGAACTCTGCATTCAGATGCTTATATCTTTCTTTTTCTCCTTTGCTTTTCACTTCTCTTCTTTTCACAGCTATTTGTAAGGCCTCCCCAGACAACCATTTTGCTTTTTTGCATTTCTTTTCTATGGGAATGGTCTTGATCCCTGTCTCCTGTATGCCTTTGACTGTGTGGATCACAATAAACTGTGGAAAATTCTTCAAGAGATGGGAATACCAGACCACCTGATCTGCTTCTTGAGAAATTTGTATGCAGGTCAGGAAGCAACAGTTAGAACTGGACATGGAACAACAGACTGGTTCCAAATAGGAAAAGGAGTTCATCAAGGCTGTATATTGTCACCCTGCTCATTTAACTTATATGCAGAGTACATCATGAGAAATGCTAGACTGGAAGAAGCACAAGCTGGACTCAAGATTGCCGGGAGAAATATCAATAACCTCAGATATGCAGATGACACCACCCTTATGGCAGAAAGTGAAGAGGAACTCAAAAGCCTCTTGATGAAAGTGAAAGTGGAGAGTGAAAAAGTTGGCTTAAAGCTCAACATTCAGAAAATGAAGATCATGGCATCCAGTCCCATCACTTCATGGGAAATAGATGGGGAAACAGTGGAAACAGTGTCAGACTTTATTTTTCTGGGCTCCAAAATCACTGCAGATGGTGACTGCAGCCATGAAATTAAAAGACGCTTACTCCTTGGGAGGAAAGTTATGACCAACCTAGATAGCATATTCAAAAGCAGAGACATTACTTTGCCAACAAAGGTTCATCTAGTCAAGGCTATGGTTTTTCCAGTGGTCATGTATGGATGTGAGAGTTGGACTGCGAAGAAGGCTGAGCGCTGAAGAATTGATGCTTTTGAACTGTGGTGTTGGAGAAGACTCTTGAGAGTCCCTTGGACTGCAAGGAGATCCAACCAGTCCATTCTGAAGGAGATCAGCCCTGGGATTTCTTTGGAAGGAATGATGCTAAAGCTGAAACTCCAATACTTTGGCCACCTGATGCGAAGAGTTGACTCATTGGAAAAGACTGATGCTGGGAGGGATTGGGGGCAGGAGGAGAAGGGGACGACAGAAGATGAGATGGCTGGATGGCATTATTGACTCAATGGACCTGAGTCTGAGTGAACTCCGGGAGTTGATGAGGGACAGGGAGGCCTGGCGTACTGCAATTCATGGGGTTGCAAAGAGTCGGACACGACTGAGTGACTGATCTGATCTGATCTGATGCAGTAAAGGGGACTTTGCATGTGTGATTAAAGATTATGAGATGGGGTGATTATACTGGATTATCTCGCTGGAACCAATGTTGTCTCAGCAGTGCTTATAAGAGGGAAGCAGGAGGATCAAAGTGAGAAAGAAGAGATGTGCAATCTCTCCAGAAGTTGGAGAGAGCTGCTTAGAAGACAGAGGAAGGTGCCATGAGCTAAGAAATGCAAGTGGCCTCTGGAAGCTGGAAAAGTTGAGGAAATAATTTCTACCCTGCAGCCTCCAGAAGGAACAGAACCCTGCTGACAACTTGGTTTTAGACTTCTGGCTTCCAGAACTGTGAAAGAACGCATTTGTGTTGTTTTAAGGCACTAACTTCATGGCAGTTTATTGCAGGAGCAGTAGGAAATTACTACAGTATAAAATACCCAGCTTTGCCACGTCTCCTTCTAAATTACTTCCTGTTTTGAAATAGGACTGCAGAAAGTCCTGATGAAGACCTTAGGAAACATCTGGTGGACTCTGGAGCCCTCAGGCAAACATACACTTGCTTCTCTGGTTAAGGAATGATTCTGTGTTTTTATGGACTAAGATACCCAAGCCTCCTGATTTCTAAAAGATTGCTTTTGGAAAAACTGTATTTGAGTGTAATTGAAATCTTGAACTTCTTTAGAAATGAAAGATAAGCCATTATTGAGTGAGAAGTTGTATGCTAGACCATGAATTTCCCAACTCCCACTTTCTATCTGAGCCTCCTTGAACAGTTTGCTTATTTTCTCTTTATCATAATGGAACAACTATGTTTTCCATTAAGATGAAAACCCTCTGTGATCAGATGAAGATATCTTCTGAGCATTTCCATTCTTTTCAGTAAGTGCAAAAACTCCGTAATGCAGAAGTGCTTATTCATATAGATGTAGAAAATGGAGAAGGAGTGAGTCAAACGGTCTATTTTCATCAAATGCCTCAGAGGAATTTTTGCTGGTTTTTGTTGAGAGAGAAGAGCATTCATTAAAGCCATGTTATTTACGCAGTTGATTTTTATAACAAGCTTGTTGCTGTGGTCTCAGGCCAAAGACACTATCAACAAAACCCCGTAACACAAAAACCAAGTTTAATGTGGAAATTAATTTCAAAGAAATGGAAAAGAGGGTGCCTTAATAGCATATGTTCTTCAGGGAAAAGCTCACTTTTCTTATATAAGAGCTCTGTCAAAGCAGATGGGCCTTCCAATAGATAACAAACTCATCATGGAGAACACTGCTTGGAATTTCCTGCGGTTAAGTCCCTTCAGGGACACTGTCTTGGAGGATGTTAATTACCAATACAGTAAACTTTTTCTGCTAATAAAACTAGTCACGCACAGTTGCTTTTACATTAAAACCTGCTAGATTAAAAGAATCTCTATAAGAACATATCAAAAGGCAAATAAATGATATTGCAAGCTGTTTTTCTATCTAGATACTCAAATGCTATTGAAACTTACATGTCAGAATTAACCTTTTTCATATTTCTTTAACCCAAAAGATTTCAACTGTCACCATTAAAACCTTTAGAGCATATTATCTCATAAGAGTTGCTACATATCAGCAGATGTATCCTCCATTATTCAAATAAATGGATCAGAACATTTAAAAATGTTTCAGAGCAATTTTTTCAAAGATTGGCTCAAAATTTTAAAATGTATTGTTTTCTTCTAAAACAGTAAGCATAACAATGGAATGCAGACAAGGGGACAGAGCATGTTTCTGTTATTAGGTAATCTTATGATTCTGTACTAAAAAGTCTAGAGCTACACTTGGAATTGTATCCAGCTCTGGATGGATAGAGGCTTTAGGTGAGAGTCATAATTGCAGCTGGGAATCAGAAAATGAAGTATAGGAGGAGGAACCATCCTAGAAATTAGAAGGCTGAGTTCTAGTAATGGTTTTCAAGTACCAGAGGACTTATGAAGCAGATACTTATAGCTATCTCAAGACCCGGGTTCAATCCCTGGATTGGGAAGATGCCCTGGAGAAGGGAATGGCTACCCACTCCAGAATTCTTCCCTGGAGAATTTCATAGACAGAGAAGCCTGGTAGGCTACAGTCCACGGGGTTGCAAAGAGTCAGACACGACTGAATAACTAACACTTTCATTTTCCTTTCAATTGAGGACAAACCAAGAAGCTTCCAATGCAGCTTGAAAGGAGGTGAATTGATCACAAGGAGGAATTTTCTCATGGTGAAGTATCTTTTTGACTTGGATCATTTAGCAGAAGAACAGTCAGGCCAGGAGAGCAGGTGCTGGGACCAGAATGGGAAAGACTCTCCTCCCCAGATATCAACAGGAGGTTGGGAGCCTCCGGCACGATATGGTGCTCCCCATCTTGCCTCACTGCTGTGCCCCTGCTTTCTTGCCTCTCAATTTTCTATTATCATTTTCAGCCTGACTTTTAGGGTCCAGACGACAGACAAGAATTCTAAGAGCCTTCACTTTATTGCTTCCTCAAGGATTTCAGAGCTTACTGAATGATTCTAATTCATAGAAAAATGAGCCAAAATTTTTTTTTTCTTGACTGCTGTGAAAGGAGATTACACAATATTTCTTCAGGGGCCTTTACAAGTAGTTGCTGCACAGTGCAAATTGGAAAAACAGGACAGATTTCTCATGAGAGCTGGACCAGATGGCCTGTGTGAGGACTCACAGAGTCCTCCCTAGTTGTCGATTCCAAGAAAAAAAAAATCACTGCTGGGCTTCTGTTTTGGTTTCCAATCTGAGTAACTGAAAATCAACCTGCAAGGAGGGTTTTTTTTTTTAATGTATTTTGATTCTGAGTCTCAGGAGCAAGTTTTCAAAGTAATCTCAAAGCATGGAGGAGAGTGAAGTATGTTCAGTGCTGAATGCCCTAAGGAGCATTTCATATCCAGGATTGACAAGTATTCCTGTCCTATCACCTGCGCCCAAGGGTTTGTAGATTTCTTTCTGAGACACCAGTTATTTAGAAACTGTGATAGCAAGCACACTGTCATCTGAAAGTTAATTTATGTTCAGCTTCAGAATTAGTATAAGTAGAGAGCTGCCGCGGGGGCATTCTGGGGTCCTCACAACTCTGCAGGAGACGAAGGAAGCTGGTCTGGCTCTTCGAATGCACAGCAGGGCTTTCCTTCTTCTAGAGACAAAAGCTTGAACTGCAGACTATGCACCCGTATAGAAAGGAATTGTCCCTTCTAGAAGTGTTTCATGCTCTGTGCTTCTTTCCTGTGTTAAAAAATGGGGCATGATCAAGGAGCTACCGTGTAGAAGCTAACAGAGCATAAGGAATCCTGCTCTTGGAGCCAGGACCTGAGTTTGACCTTGACCCTTTCATCAGCTCCTTGAGTAACTGTGATCAAGGAACTGGTCATTCTGCATAAAATGATGTGACTGAACTAGATGGAGTCTGAAGTTTCCTCAGTGACAACAACCACTGCTAATTCATTTATTTCTGTGATTATATAGGATTAAAAATTCTCAGTATTGAAGTTGAAATTTGAAAGACTTTTTTTGGCCTTAATCCTTCAGTCTCTATCACGCTTAGCTTCTAATTCTGAAAAGAGTGGAAAACTGGTCATAGAAATATTTTTAAGCACACAACATGATTAAAATTGCAGCATCAAATTATTTTTTATTATTTCTGATGACTCCCAAAATGGCTTTGAAATTCTTATAAGGAAATGGATGAATCAATACATGTGAATTCAGTTCTTCTCATAAAATGGTATTCTCTTTTTTTCAAAACAAAAGTTGTGAAACCTACTCAAAGAAACCAGGAGTCCTATACTTTGATCGATTCACTGGACCCAAGTCTCATCTGTTCATGAATTCATATAGTAATGACAAACTATGCATTTGATGAAATGAATTTAAAAAATCAAAGTGAAACTTATGAATCTGATTTCCCTTTTCAATGTAATGGAATTTTTTCTCCTCCTTCTCTCAGAACATTTCTCAAATTACCACAAGTGCAAATGTTTACAGAAATTTTTTAAAAAAAGAATTTCTATAATGAGTGCACGTCCAAAGAGGGTCATTGAATGGATTTAGGATTAAGGGCTCCAAATGTAGTAAGCCAACTGAAGATCTCAGCTAGAAGACAAGTTCTTTCTGGAAATACCTTGGGTAGATTCCTTTACTTGTGCATGTGTGTACACACATACACACACAGATCGTGCGTACATACATTTCCAGAGCTGCAGACCTGGAACTACGTTTGCCTACCAGTTGCAGGAGGCTCCCTCCCCTCCTACCATTTTCTCACCATCCCATGGATGCCAGACTTCTGGCTGATGCCTTGCAGAGGTGGAATAAACTCTATGAGACTGAATCAGCAACCAACTTTTAGGAAGGTTTCTCCACCTCCCCCATTTTCATCATTTTGCTTTGAGGAAGAGAGGAAAGCCCACACCCATGGGTATAAGTGAAAATGACAATGGCATCCTTTACCCGCTCCCCCAAAACGGCATTTTAAATATCCAAGCTGCTCTCTTCTCTGGACTAAAATCAAATATCTCTATTTGAAACAGCCACAGAGCTGGCACTTCTCCCCTTCCTCCTCTTCAGCCCACCTATTTCCTCCCACTTTTCCCCATACGGAAGCTCACAAGCATACACACACACTCACACACACTCAGTGCTTTTTACGTAATCAGCTGACAAGATTGATCTTTCACTTCAATTGCTTTGATTCAAAATCTGCCCACCATTCGTGGGAGGTAAAGAACTGTGGATGAGATGTGTGCTTTAATAAAGAGGCTAGAGGAGGAAGGGCCTGAGAAAGGCATCTGGTCCGAGCCTTTTTTATGTAGTCTTATTTTTATAGGAAAATAGAAAGTGCCTTGAAATTCAACATAAATTCTCTTGTTTCAAACTTACAACTCTTAGATTTTTTTTTTTTTTTTGGAACAGCTGCCAGATTAATTTCTTCTTAATAGAACTTTGTAACCAGACACCTTGTTCAAAAATCTGAAATGATTCTTCATTGCTGATGTTCCCCTTACATCCAACTCCTCTTTGCCTCTACAGGATGCCCTCTCACCACTTCCCTGTATGAACTCTCTGCCCTACTCCATTATTTCTCAGGACTCCACGCACAGCCTTTGGGACAGGCTGCTCCTCTGCTGCAGTCTATAAGATCTCATCCTCCTTTCTGCTCATCTTGGTATTTCTCCTTTCTCAACATCAAGCTTCCCTGATCTTTCTCATGAAACCTCTCCCTAACTCCTACAGCCTCTAATGAATGATGGCTCCTCAAACTATAGCAACAATTATTCTTTGTATCACTTAACATATGCAGCCTTTTCATGCAGGTATCTAGCCACATTGGGCCTCCCAGGTGATGTAGTGGTAAAGAATCTGTCTGCCAATGCAGGAGACACAGGTCCAATCCCTGGGTTGGGAAGATCCCCTGGAGGAGGAAATGCAACCCACCCCAGTATTCTTGCCTGGGAAATCCCAAAGACAGAGGAGCCTGGCAGGCTACAATCAATGGGGTCACAGAGAATTGGACATGACTGAGTACACACACCACACCACCATACTAAACTGGAAATACTCAAGAGAGGACCCTCACTCTGTATCCCCAGCATTTTACACAGTATCCTGCATGTGTGGTCATTCATTTTCAAAGTATTTATTGAGCAGTTATTATGTGCCAGGTGCCAGGTTAGACTCTGGGGTTATAGAGATGAGCCAGAGTCAAACCTCAAGCTGTTTACAGACTAATGGGGAAGATACAGATGCAAATGGATAATAACAACACTACATGATCAATAATTTCCATAACAGAAATAAGAATCAGATGCAGTGGACGCACTAAAGAACAAGTATTTAGTGCTGTACGGGGTGCAGCCAGGCAAGGTTTCACAAAGAAGGTTAGGCTAGAGCTGGGTCTTAGAGGATGCATGGTAGCTTGCCTAACTGTTCAAAGGAGGTAGGAGAATTCCAGGGGTAGAAGGACCAGCATGGAAAATGATACAGAGGCATAAAAAACCAAGAAGGTCCAGGGTACTATAAGGAATTGCTGTCTCGAGTAGGTACTTCTGATAAAAACAAGTTGTCAGAGATAAGAACAGAGTAGTGACTGTAAAGCATGCTGAATGCCAGACCATGAAGGATCTCAGGTACCATGCTAGGTAGCTGGGATTTTATCCCTTGAGCTACAGAATGGCAATGAAGAAATTTGGGAATAATTCTCTAATCTGAAGTTATCTATGATGACAACAACCCAATTGTCCTTCACTCAATGAATGGTTAAAAAAATTGTGAAACATCCTTACCATCAGCTACTACTCAGTAAGAAGGAATGAACTATTGATACACACAATCTGGATGAGTCTCAAGAGAGTTATGCAGAATGGAAAAAGCCAATGCCAAAATATTACAAACTGTATGATCCCATTTATATAATGTTCTTGAAACAACAAATTATAGAGGATCAGCGACTAGTGGATGCTAAGGATTAAGGACTGCAAAAGGGGATGGATGTGACTGTAAAGGGGTAGTATGAGGGAGCCTTGTGGTGATGAAGCAATTTTAATGCTTCATTGTGGTGGCAGTTACACAGACTTCTACATGTGGTTAATTGCACAGACATAGAAATACACACACATGAATACCTGATAACCAGTAAAATCTGAACAAATTCTGTGGATTGCAGTAATGTCAATCTACTAGTTTTGATGCTGTGCTACAGTTATACAAGATATTCTCAATGGAGAAAAATCATTTAGTTACATAAAAATTCCCTGTATTTTTTTTTGTGAATTTCTGTGATCTATAATTATTTGAATTAAAAAATTTAATAATGACCAAAAAAAAAAAAAGGTAAAATGGATTGACTCCAAAAAAGGAGAAGTTTTATAGTGGAATTAAAGATTATTGCTCAGACAATTTCCTTCTTGTAAATAATTCTCTTAAGAATTTCAAAGCATGTTTTATGCAACTATATAACACAAAGTTATATTGGTACAAATGTATATGTTACAAATAATACTTTTTTCATGAAATTGGGTTCATGGACATTCAACTTGTTCTGGAACTAAAGTAAAAATTTTGGAATAGAGGAGTAGCTTATCAGCACAAATGTGCTTAAATATGAATAACAAAAGCTCTGAGATCACGTCCATCACTAGTAGCTGAATCATTCTAAAAAAAAAAAAAAAATCTTAAAAAAAACACCCAATAAATCAATTAAACAAAAGCAACCAAAAAAAGCTGGCTTAATTCCTTTTCTGAGTGATTTGCCTTTCTTAGGATAAAAGGTTGATGTATGTATCTACCTCTATGTGATACCCATCACATGTATATATATCATGTAAACATCTATCATGTATACCTGCAGAGTGTATATCAAACTCTAACAGTGTGATGAACTCTAATATTAAAAATATATGCAAAACTAAGATAAAGGACCTCTTATGTATTAATAAGGCACAAGTATAAAAACGATAAGAAACACAATAGTCCTGTATTATCTACACACAAGATAGTTCCCAAGATAAATGTTAGATGGAATTTTGTTCTCTTGAACTTACAGTGACATTTGAATAGCAGATTGCTCTGGTGGATTTTTTTTCTCACCATCAGCCTTGAAACAATAGTTAATTTTATGCAAGATTCTTGCACAATGCTGATGTGAAGGTAAAAGTGGCTTTGAGTATTCTTGCAAAATTCAGATGCTTCATACAAGTGTATATTAATTCTTTCTAAAATCCCAAGTTCATGAGTTCCCGATTAACGTCAGGTTGGCAATGTCGGGATGGAAATTATAAGTTATGAGTTTTGCTTTAAAAGTCATAAGGTATTAAATGAGTAGAAATCTTCTACTCAGGGTTGTAAGTAGGTCCTCAATGGCCAGGTAGCCCCCTACAGCAAGGTTGGAACCTGAAAGAAGTCCCTGGGATGGCAAATAGATGGCAGATATGGGCACAGTGACTTGTGCCCCAAGATGCAACCATAACTGAGACAGTAACCTCAAAATGGACAAATAGGTTGGTTGAGGTCTGACTATGAACCCCCAAAATATGGCCTTCATAAAAACATCTTTTAGTAGAAAATTATTATGTATTTGTGAGTTTGCTTATTCATGGTCTGTTTTCGTAAGAATGCGAACCCCAAACCTTATCTGGTTTCTATACATTTGCGTACCCATTTCTAATAGGGTTCTTGCCACAGAACAGGTGCTCAGTAAATATTTGTTGATTAAATGGATATCTCTTCATTCCATAACATTTTTTTGACAATTACTGAGTGGTAGACACTTTAAAAATTCTGACCAATGCTATGAACCCTCTCCTCAAAAATATACACAAAGACAATATTTTTACTTTCTATAGGATTCATGGATCCCAGTTAAGTTGTGCCAATGGAAATCATTTTCAAGGATGAGAATATTATTATAAACACAATTAGCCACTGATTTTCCATTCTAGATCCTTCAGGCATTCTCCTGATTGTTTACCCAAGCCAATTACCTCCCCAAGTCTATGGCATTATTTTTTAAATTTTTTGCTACATTATTAGTAATAAATACTTTCTGCATGCACAATATATTTTAGTGACATCAATGCCAAAAAATATACCTAATAAAATATTTCTATCATTTTTATAAAGTATATTATAGTCTCTTTTCCTCCTGCTTCTGTCTTTCTATTCTTTCTTTCTCCAACCCTAAGGAAGTCTTAGTGTACATTTGGCATAATCTCCTGATCTCTTTCCTGAAAGGTCACTCTAAGTAGAATTTGAAAGACAAAGGAGTTAAGTCACACTCACACACACACAAAACCACCTGCCTGTCATAGATGGAACAATTCAGAATAAGAGGGGGAGTGGAAACCAGGTAATGTCTAGTCACCATAAACAGCAAATACTTCAAGTTGTCCTGAAGACTGCAGATGGCTAGCTTTTTGTCAGGAAAGAGCTGTCCCTAGTTGCTAGTAATGAAAGATGCCCAAGTGAATCTTATACACTGAGCTTCTGGTGTGTATTATCATTCAAACTGAGCTGAGCTATATTACCAGAAAAACCATAATGGAAATCTCCTGCTTTCGTAAGAGGAAACTCTTCCAATACACTAATTCACAAGCAACTACGAAACTCTGCCACAAGAAATGAAGGGTGTTACTATATATCCCTTCTGGCTTACAAAAAGAGAGCTCAAGGTGCTGCTGAAGGCCACGGTTCAAATTACCTCTGCAGTCTGCTTTAACCCTGAGTGTACTGTTCCCAGGGGCCCTGCCCAAGAAGGCAGCAACTCATCTCCATCTCCATCAGAGCAGCTGAAGTGCACCCGGAGCAGCATCGTGGCCACGGGGCAGAGGTTGGGTGTGTGCCACAGAAGCAGCAATAGAAAATGCCAGTGCACTCAAGACTGCAGTCCTAGTTACCAACCTGTCATGGGGCCCCATTCTCCACCCTGGAAATATCAAAAAAAGCAGAGGTCCTCACACCAGTGATACTTCAAGAAGTTGTCTGGAGTTAGGCTACTTGCATTGTACCACAGTTGGGGCAAAGCGCTTTAGCAATAAATTTTTAGTCAGTCTACCCCATGAAATTCAAGGCTTTATTTCTTAATGGCTCAAAAATATACCAAAACAACAAGGCTTGCTGTTTTTTCAATGAGATTCCCTGTTAACTCTGCAAAGAAACTTTTTTCAAGGACAACTTTTATAGAAATTGGTTTGAATGCTTATTTCAGAATCCCCACAAGGAAAACCTAGTCTTAAGTGTTCACGGAAGTTATTTTAATTGCATTAAGTTCCTTTCATCCTAAAACCTGGTTCTTAACAAAGATGAAGGAAAGTTAAATATAAATAATGGACAAAGTCGTATCAGCAAACTAGAATCACCAAAGCCTTTGGAAAACACATCATAAGCTCTTCTCTACATCTGCAAAGACTTTCAGAGACAAAAACCACAGGAGTTTTAAAGAAAGAAAGTCAGAAAGATTCGGCACAAAACAAATACAATGAGGAGGCAAGAGTCACAGAATTGAATAATGAAATTTTCTACTTTTCAAATTTCAGTCATTCCCTATTAAAGAGAGCATCAACTATTACCAGGAAGATTTCCAGCTCTGGAAAGCAGCATAGAGGGAAGGGGAGATTAAAAATTTATGAAGAAATCAGTAATATTACAACAATTGACTTTTTCTCTATATTTCATAAGGTCTGCACTGTATTTCAAGAATAATTTGGGTTTAAGTATGTCAGTGTTCAAACTAACTTACCAGTATAGGTGTTTCTTCCCTGTAACAGAACTTCCTTAAAAGACTGCCCAGCATTTGTCAACTTGAGCTTTCAAAAGATAAATAAGAATACAGTACTAGATGGAAAACTATTTTTAATAGTATAATCACCGAAACTACAGTCTGTACCATAAAATAGGACAGGCACATTTGCTCTTGAAAAGCTACTCTAATCTCAATACCAGTTTTCAGCTGCTGTGTTATTCTCTGAAGACGAAATTCATACAGCTCCTAAGGTGTTCATAACACTTTAGACTATACAAAATGGGCCACAGTTTTTAAGTCCTATACATAATACAACACCACACAACCACCTTGGGTTTTCCACTTTCCTAAGGAAAGGCATGTTTCCTATTTTAAAGACACCTGAAAATTCTAAATTAAGCAGCCCACCAATAAGTAAGTCACTTTTCAAAACCGCTGAATTGTCTCCACTACACCTGTAATACAACACAGAAACCGGGGGCAGAGGGAATCTTATCAATACGTCCATACCTATATTTCATGCCAGTCTGCTTTGCAGTGGACTCTTTGAGAGAGATGTGATGCTGAGGGGTGAAGGTCCCTAGGCTGCGAGCGATGATAGCAACCGTGCGGAATTTGGCCCGGGCTGCGTTCACCACATTGGGGGCGGTGGAGCTCTGCTTGCTCAGAAGTCTGTCCTCACCATTCCGACTCTTCAAATTATGCTCGGTGCAGGCTATGGAGACTTGCATTGCTTCCCCGGGCACCGCACGGTCCCTCTCAGAACCCCAGAACACAGGCAGTCAGGAGAAATCGAGCAGTTGGGAGGGTCTGCTCGTCTTTTAACCCCTCCTTGCTCCCTCTTCCTCGGAATGCCGGCAGAGGAGTCCTCGCGGCTGACTTCCGAGTCCGGGAAAGTGGCAGGAGTGGCTGCGGTGCAGGACAGAGTCCCAGACACCAACAGAAGTAAACAGCCAGCCCTTAAGTTGTCACAGCAGCTGGAGCGCGGATCAGGCTCGCAAATCTTCCCAGGCAGTAATCTCGCTTGATTAAACAGCCAAATCCATGTAGTCGGGAGGCTTGGGCAGACGCCTGGAGCTAAGCATTCGTGCTGACTGCACGCAGCCCTGGCAGAGGCCCGTCCGCCGTGTCTGAATGCGGGTTCGCCTCTGGGCGATGGCTCAAATCCACGCAGGCATACCGCAAGATGCGCCGCTAGCACCCTCTGGACCAAAGGCAGGATGCTCTACTGGCGCGTGGAGCATCCCAAGAAGCAGCTAATGGCAAGCCGCTCCCCAGGGACCGGTGCTCTCCATCCACTCAGGCTGTCAGCTCCCTCCCTGGCCCACTCCGGGAGGTCCTAGGAGCTCCTCAAGACCCCTCCCCATTCATTTTCAGGCAAAAGCCTGGGTCATTGAATCCCTACCCACACGGTTTGCGGCTGCATGGAGGAGCAGGAAGGTCCCTTTAAAGAGCTCCTTGCCTTTGTGTGCGAGGGGAAAGCAAGAATCACTTTCACCAGACTCTTGCTGTAATAGAAGCTGGAGGGCTGCTTTTCAAGAGGGACTCTGCCCAGACTCAGACCAAATTCTGCTGCAGCACAACAGTTGGAATGGGGGAAGGAAAGATGGGGGTGCTTATGCCAGAGAACATGCCAGTGAATTAACACGTGAATGCTCTGTGACTGGTTTGTTACAACACAGCTTGAAATCCCTGTTATTAGCCTTACCAGCATTTATTTCACATTTGCATATTATTTACTTCTTAAGCAAATTAGTTTGAAGCTTACTGAAAAGACAGTACAGACTTTTCAGTCAAGTAACCTAACTTGCTGCAAAATCTATTCTGGCTCACAAAGGAGGGTGAAGGATGGGAGAGGAGGCAGCAATTTAGTGCACCTAGAAGGGGGCTGCACTAGCTAAGCAGAAGGTCCAAGTCACCATCCAGAAAGGTCCAGGGCATGTGACTGGGACTATGACCAGCTGGTGAGGACAAGCATTATCTCCAGGTCAAGGGTAGGCAGCAAGGCATCTCCTGTCTTCTCTGAATGTTCCTATGAGGCAGAAATATTGCCTGGTTCAATATCAGATTCAAAGCAACTCCTCAGTAAATGTGATTGAACCAAACCAAGCAGCAGGGGGCTAATAATTTATCTGTTTGAAATGCATGGCAGTCAGAGCTTTTTTTTAGATAGATATGCTTACAATAAAACTGTGGGGCTTCCCTGGTGGTCCAGTGGTTAAGAACCCGCCTACCAATGCAGGGGACAAGGGTTAGATCTCTGATTCTGGAAGATCCCACATGCAGGGGAGCAAAAAGTCCTTGCACCAGAACTACTGAGCTCGCGTGCTGTGTAACACACCTGAAGTCCAAGTGCTCTAAAGCTGGTGTCTGCAACGAGAAGACTTGCAATGAGAAGCCCGTGTACTGCAACAAAGACCCAGTGCAACCAAAAATAAAATTTTTTTAAATTAAAAATTTTAAAGTTTTAAAATTAAAACTGCACCTTCTGCAAAATCAGCTCTCTAAAGGTGGTTCCCAACAGAAACTGCTGTCAAGAAAAAAGGAAGTGTTTAAATCAATGATATTTGTAAACACCATCTCCATATTAGGCATTAGAAAGAAATGTGGAGAAAAAAATGAAGCACTATCCTTCTCAAGGAACTGGGCAACCTGGATGGGAAGAATAAGGCAATAACCCTTAAAGAGATTAATTTAAAAAGTTTGAAAGAGTGGTACGGACAGCAAGTACACTAGAGTTAAGCAGGAGAGTGATTATAGGAGGCTAGAGAAAGTTTTTCATTTTGATTTATCCTGTACATTTGTAGTGAATCCCTATTATGCACCTGATTGTTTGTTGCTGGGATACAAAGATAGCCTAGATGCAGACTAGACCTCCAGAAGCCCAGGCAGCCCTCAAAGACTACAGAACTTTGCCTAGGACATGAATTTGATTAGCTGGAGAGGAATAAGTCTATCTTCCCAGAGACTGGCTGGGGTGAGGAGAACATACACTCTGGCTGTGTCAATGTGACATATATATATATATATATGTATGTATATATATAGCAATTCTGACTACTTCTTCCCAAATTAAGTTGTATGAATGAAATTTTCAAATAGAATACATACCTATTTTGAATTTCATTCCAGAGATGAATCATAATGAATCAAATCATAACATTTTATAACCTGCATATAAGGTTTAAATGACAATGTGGAATCTCATCCTCTACCCTTCATGCTCTTCCCCCTCCTTATTTAACAAAATAAATATAGTGCCTACCGTTTAGTGGTTGGGAAGTGACTTTAGGAAGAGGTAAGTATTGTGGAAAGGGACAAATGAACCTAGGCTGCCTTCTTTTTACCCTCAGCTGCAGGGAAGTAGCTCCTGAAGCAAAATTTTGTTCCCTGGAATAAATAACAATGGGCAGAGAGGAAGCAGATCATTAGAACTTTTCTTTTTTTCACAGTAAGCTGGCTCATCGGGAATAACCAATGTGAATCAGGAAAAGAGTCAAAGTGAGAAGAGGAAGTAGTAGGAGGAATCAGAAAGAACAGCTCAGAAAAGGAGGGAGAGGCAGAATAAAGCAGCCTGGGAAGCAAGACAGAGGAACATGGTGATCACCACAGAGGGATCAGGAGCCAGTGGCTCCAGCTTGGGCACAGGCTGAGGGGGAAAAGGTATGGGAAGGCAGCTCAGGACTGAGGTAAGAGAGCTGCCCGTTCTTAGGGAGGAGGAACAGTGTGTTAGGGTGTGTGAGGTCTGGACACTGTTAACTGAGTGGCTTTCAGGTTTGCCAAGAACTAGCAGAGCAACGCCTGAAAGCATAACCAAAACCAGAACAGGGACTAGGTTATCAGAATAAAACATGCAAGGCAGAGAGAGCGCTTATGAGTCACTTATTTATCCCCCAGAGGACAAAGCAAGGTGCCTTGTTCAGAGCAGGCCTTCCATAAATATTAATAATCGAGAGAAGATGATAAGGAAGCTAAGTGAGAAAGAAGGGAAGAAAGGAGAAAGAGAGGGGTATGGGGAAAATGCCAAAATTTTCTATAAACTTGAATCCTTAAAAAAAAAAGAGAGAAAGCCCTGCATATTCTAGTTTTACACAGCCTGCTCACTTGAAAGGCACCAATAACTGCCCCACATTCATGTCTGTGCCTCTTGTGTGTTGACAACTGTCCGCCTTTAGTACCTGCCTCAAAGAGAATCAGAGGACCAAGGCCAGAGGGATGCTCACAGTGCTAGCCTCTTTCTGGTTGCCTGCAGTGAGCCTTTCCAGATCTAATGCTACATGGGCTTTCTGGCAGCCAGCCAGCAGCCTGGTGACATACCCCTGGCTGTGCTCACCCTTCCCAGCATTAGTGGGGCAGTTGGTCTCAGAGGCCCGGAAATTAGATAATGGTTGCTGGGAGAATGCTCTTTCCTCATAAGTCGGTGCTAATGGGTCACATGCTAATTGAGCTGGGAAAATTAGATTTCAAATGTGTACCTTTCCATGTCACACAATCAGATCACAGGATTCTCACTATTATTATTTCAGGTTCAAATAAGACACACAAATGGTGATGTAGATATATATGTAGCTATAGATGTATCTACTGCTATTGGGTCCCCCCACCCAAACTCATATGTTAAAGTCCTAACCCCAAATAAGTACCTCAGAATGTGACTATGTTAGAGATTAGTTCTTTAGAGAAGCAACTGAGGTAAAATGAGGTCATGAGGGTGGGCCCTAATCCAATCTGACTGGTGTTCTTATAAGAAAAGGAGATCAAGACACACACAGAGAGAAGATCATGTGAAGACCTAGAGAAAGAATCCACCTGCAAGTCAAATAGAGAGGCCTCAGAAACCTGCCCTGCTGATACTTTGATCTTGGACTTCTAGCCTCTAGAATTGTGAAAAAATAGATTTCTGTTGTTTCAGTCACCCAATCTATGGTATTTTGTTATGGCAGTCCTAACAAACTAATACAGCTGTTAATATTGTTTTTATTTTAATTTTTATATTATTGGTCAAGAGAAACTATTGGAATTCTCTGAAGAAATGCTCCTAAAAGTCATTAAAAGACCATGATGGATATCATTATCATGCCACTCCACAATTCTAAGCAAATATACAAATGTACTCCAAGGAAGAGCTCCAAATACAATCCATTTATTCCTTTCCACCAAGTCATGAAGCCTCTGCATGGTGCTCTTGATACAAAGAGGTAGTGGTCTTCAAGACACTTTTAGTACTTGTTCTTAATGATCTCCTTATTTGGTGAACTCACCCTATTAAGACTTTGCTTTATTCTGGGCATCTGTAATCCATAACCTCAGAAATGTCATGAGGCAATGGAGAGAAGCCTGCACTGGTAGGCCTAGCCCTGGTTGCAAACCCAGCTCTGTCACTTTGCCTGTGACTTTGGATGTCTTTATCCCTTTCTATGCCTCTGTTCTTTCACCTGAAATAGAAGAGGGATATGCATCTACTTCCAAGACCCTCTCTTGTGCTATAAGATTCCATGAGGTTCTTTTACAGAGAGATGTGAAGGTTGCAAAATTACATAGAGTCAAATTATCACTTATTCAGCAACTCTGCCTGGGTCTTAGCTGGTCTGTATTCATTACCTGATATTTGGGATTCTATACTGTTTATGTCAAAGAGTCACTGGGTCATGGTGAGAGAACTGGTTGGGAAGAGACCACAGGCTGTTTAACTCGCATCCTATCTTCTCATGCTCATGCATAGCGTCTTTCTGGTAACATGGAAGGACTCTAGGATATGGGATCAGTGGGAGCTGGGTGTGAATCCCAGCTCCGCTGTGCCCCTTCCTTCTCATATGTCACTGAGTGGGACTTTTAACCTCCCCGTGTCTCTATCCTTATAGAAAACTAGGTGCCCAAACATGCCTCTTAAAATGACTGTGGGAATGGCATGAAACAGTGCTTGAACCACAGCAGACACTTGATATCTCAGTATCCATCTCCATTTATTAATAGCAAGGTTATTGGGAAGTCATTAATCTCCTCACAAACAAGCTTACCCAGAGACCCCAGCAATCACCAATATCAGTGACACTCACACAGCACTTCCTATGTCCCAGGAACTCTTAGGAACACTTCAGATATATTAGTTTACTCAATCCTCACATAATCCCAAAGGGAGATGCCATGTCATCAACTCCAATCTACAGGGGACAAAATGGAAGACACAGAGAAGTTAAACAACTTGCCTAAGGTGACACAAGCTAAAAACTGAGATCTGGGATTTACCTCGGGGTACCTGCCTCCAGAGACTTGGCTCTTAACCACTGTGCATACTACTCCTCACTGCAAGGACTTCCTGTGAGAAAGGATTGAAATAGTGCCATTTTATGACTATAATTTGAAGGAAGTCCTAGTCTTATTATGAGTGAGGGAAAGAAATTCAATAGCGAAAGTCTAAAAATTTCAGAACAGTTAAATAAGCCATGCCTGGTAGCTTTTGAGTATACTGTTTAATCAACCTTTCCAAATACTTCATAATACATTATTCTTATTATGCAAGCAAAAAACTTTTTCCCAATTACCTGGCAAATTTTTGATTGATTCGATTTCCCACAGATAAAGTCAGAGCCAAATGCCTTGTGCTCAGTCTGCTTAGAACTTATGCTTTATATTCCATTGGAAACCACAGCCCACAGGAGCCAGGAAACATTTGAGTATGCAGCCAGGCAAAACTGGATTCATTCAAAACAGAAAAGAATCTGCTAATATGTGAAGAATCTTAAACATGCAAATGTACAGATGGCAAGCCACTTTATGTGCCTATTATTTGTGATTAAAAGAGGAATTGTTAGGATGTAAGTTTCCTATTTATCGGAAATACTTAACACGTGGGTTTAAAGAACAAATTATTACATTCTGACAAGTTGAACCAACCATGAAAATTAGCATGGGCCCACATTTGCATAGGCACAGGTTTTAGAATAATAAGTAAAACTGAAAGGACAAACTGAAAACACTCAAGGCTATGCTAAATAGAAGAAACTTCCAGATGTCTACCCTTCTGCTTCCCTGGAAGAAAAGTTTCAACAGAGAACCCCTACTAGGACCCCTATAAGCGTTCTCAAACCCCCAGCCACAAGTTCAAAACCAAATATAAGTAAAGGATAGTTAAGGTTTTCAGTGAACACAAACTATACCTTCAGCCACTGATAAATATTTCCTTAATCTGAAACTTCTGACACAACAGATGTATCAGCAATATCTTTCATATTTATCACTTTATTTGAGGCAAGATGCATAGTGTTATAGAAAGCAGGTGTGGAAGAAATTCACAATTCAGATTATTTTGCTCAGCCTTCTTCATGGAAAGTAATTTTTTATAAGCTTTGTCTGGAACATGGATATAGATCTGGGAGGAAATAGGGACAGAGGTCTGTTTTTTTTTTTTTAACAAATGTCATTAATTCTTCCTAAATTATAGCCATTAGTATAATTTCTCCCACTGCCTTCTAATACAACAAACTGGTCGGAAATATTTGCCATGTCTTTAGATAAAAGATTTTCCTAAAGAGCTTAACACAGAGAGAATTTGTTTTCAAAGATAATTAGAATTATTATACTTCATCCAATTTAAGATACCATTAACCACAAGATACATCATTACCTTGTACACCACTAAAATAGAAATTGTGGTCAATTAATTATAACACAATGCTTTTTCATCCCTCAGATTTTACATTTTAAATTTATCAAAAGAGTCTTTTTACACTTAGACTTTTCTGCCCAAAATTTCATTCTTGTACATACATACCTATAAAAAAAATGTAAAGGGAATAAACTATTTAATGTATTCCCAAAATGTGTTCACATTCAGAGTTTGATGCTTCTGAATGTTTAACTCAGAGTCATCAACGTCCACATCGCCCCATACAGTCATCCTTTGTGTAGGTAATGCAGGAACTTAAAAAAGAAAAAACAACATTCTCAACTATAGTCTCCGGGAGTTTATTCTGAGCTGTTGACATCTACTCTGAAAGTTGCAGCGCACATTTATAGGTATGGACAGCCACATCGTGATGGTCACGTGAAAGTGAAAGTCGCTCAGTCATGTCCAACTCTTTGCAACTCCATGGACTATACAGTCCAATGAATCCTCCAGGCCAGAATACTGGAGTTGGGGAGGCTTTCTCGTCTCCAGGGGAACTTCTCAATCCAGGGATCAAACCCCAAACCCCAGTCACCCACATTGCAGGTGGATTCTTTACCAGCTGAGCCATGAGGGAAACTCAAGAATATGGGAGTGGGTAGCCTATCCCTTCTCCAGTGGATCTTCCTGACCCAAGAATCAAACTGCATTGCAGGCAGATTCTTTACCAACTGAGCTAACACATAGCCAGGAACAAGTAGAGACCAAATCACTATTTCAGCAAAAGAAAACTATGTGCTTCAAAGAACTGGTGATTTCTAAGATAGTATATTAGAATATATATAGATAGTATATAAATGGATAGTATATTAGAAAATACTATAGTTCTATACAGTCAGCAAAAACAAGACTGGGAGCTGACTGTGGCTCAAATCATGAACTCCTTATTGCCAAAATCAGACTTAAATTGAAGAAAGTAGGGAAAACCACTAGACCATTCAGGTATGACCTAAATCAAATCCCTTATGATTATACAGTGGAAGTGAGAAATAGATTTAAGGGACTAGATCTGATAGATAGAGTGCCTGATGAACTATGGATGGAGGTTCGTGACATTGTACAGGAGACAGGGATCAAGACCATTCCCATGGAAAAGAAATGCAAAAAAGCAAAATGGCTGTCTGGGGAGGCCTTACAAATAGCTGTGAAAAGAAGAGAAGTGAAAAGCAAAGGAGAAAAGGAAAGATATAAGCATCTGAAGGCAGAATTCCAAAGAATAGCAAGAAGAGATAAGAAAGCCTTCCTCAGCAATCAATGCAAAGAAATAGAGGAAAACGACAGAATGGGAAAGACTAGAGATCTCTTCAAGAAAATTAGAGGTACCAAGGAAACATTTCAGGCAAAGATGGGCACAATAAAGGACAGAAATGGTATGGACCTAACAGAAGCAGAAGATATTAAGAAGAGATGGCAAGAATACACAAAAACTGTACAAAAAAGATCTTCACGACCCAGATAATCACGATGGTGTGATCACTCACCTAGAGCCAGACATCCTGGAATGTGAAGTCAAGTGGGCCTTAGAAAGCATCACTATGAACAAAACTAGTGGAGGTGATGGATTTCCAGTTGAGCTATTCCAAATCCTGAAAGATGATGCTGTGAAAGTGCTGCACTCAATATGCCAGCAAATTTGGAAAACTCAGCAGTGGCCACAGGACTGGAAAAGGTCACTTTTCATTCCAATCCCAAAGAAAGGCAATGCCAAAGAATGCTCAAACTACTGCGCAATTGCACTCATCTCACATGCTAGTAAAGTTCAAAATTCTCCAAGCCAGGCTTCAGCAATATGTGAACCGTGAACTTCCATATGGTCAAGCTGGTTTTAGAAAAAGCAGAGGAACCAGAGACCAAATTGCCAACATCTGCTGGATCATGGAAAAAGCAAGAGAGTTCCAGAAAAACATCTATTTCTGCTTTATTGACTATGCCAAAGCCTTTGACTATGTGGATCACAATAAACTGTGGAAAATTCTGAAAAAGATGGGAATACCAGACCACCTAACCTGCCTCTTGAGAAACCTATATGCAGGTCAGGAAGCAACAGTTAGAACTGGACATGGAACAACAGACTGGTTCCAAATAGGAAAAGGAGTATGTCAAGGCTGTATATTGTCACCCTGCTTATTTAACTTGTATGCAGAGTACATCATGAGAAACACTGGGCTGGAAGAAGCACAAGCTGGACTCAAGATTGCCAGGAGAAATATCAATAACCTCAGATATGCAGATGACACCACCCTTATGGCAGAAAGTGAAGAGGAACTCAAAAGCCTCTTGATGAAAGTGAAAGTGGAGAGTGAAAAAGGTGGCTTAAAGCTTAACATTCAGAAAACGAAGAACATGGCATCCGGTCCCACCACTTCATGGGAAATAGATGGGGAAACAGTGGAAACAGTGTCAGACTTTATTTTTCTGGGCTCCAAAATCACTGCAGATAGTGATTTCAGCCATGAAATTAAAAGACGCTTGCTCCTTGGAAGGAAAATTATGACCAACCTAGATAGCATATTCAAAAGCAGAGACATTACTTTGCCAACAAAGGTCTGTCTAGTCAAGGCTATGGTTTTTCCAGTGGTCATGTATGGATGTGAGAGTTGGACTGTGAAGAAGGCTGAGCATTGAAGAATTGATGCTTTTGAACTGTGGTGTTGGAGAAGACTCTTGAGAGTCCCTTGGACTGCAAGGAGATCCAACCAGTCCATTCTAAAGGAGATGGGTCCTGGGTGTTCTTTGGAAGGAATGATGCTAAAGCTGAAACTCCAGTACTTTGGCCACCGCATGTGAAGAGTTGAATCATTGGAAAAGACTCTGATGCTGGGAGGGATTGGGGGCAGGAGGAGAAGGGGACGACAGAGGATGAAATGGCTGGATGACATCACCGACTCGACGGATGTGAGTTTGAGTGAACTCCGGGAGTTAGTGATGGACAGGGAGGCCTGGCATTCTGCAATTCATGGGTTCACAAAGAGTCGGACATGACTAAGCGACTGAACTGAACTGAACCGAAGATAGTATACTATAAACTTCTACTTCGTGGCAACTTAAATCTAAAATACTGTAGAAGGAAGGGAGAGAAAACTTTTTGAGCACCCACTATGTGCCAGGTATTGTGCCAAAGCCTTCTACAGCCATTATCTCATTCCAGAAGAAAGAAAGAAAAAAAGCTAGCCTTTATTAAAAGTTAATTGAGTTCGCAACTAATTATTCTATAGGTGGATTTACAAAAGCATTCATCATCAGTCTTGCAAAACTGAGAAGTGAGTCAAACTCCAAAAGGGCTTACCATATAAATCACCCATGCCCAATGGGGCTGAAAAAATAACCAACCTAAAGGTCCTTCCAAAAATATGTAATGGGTAAAAATCCCCTTGCTTCAGTTCAAATTTGTTGTTCTTCTTTGGGTGAGAAAAGCCATTATTACACAAGTCACTCTACAGCATAGTATCTAATACATTTTTATAAAAAGATGTATTTCCTCACTTCTCTAGTCAGTTCATTTTCAAAGGGAAGGTGTTGTAAAAGAGCAGATCTAAGATCCTATGGGATTCTTTCTCATTTAAATCTTTCCCTGTGGCAGATCACAGGAAGTTCTTGTAGGAGACACTTCAGGCTTTCCTCACATTTAAATGAAACTCATTTTGGACTAAATAAACATCAAGTTCTCACCTTATGCGTCAACAAGGGCTGTACTGTCTGAAGTTTTTATAATTTACATGCATTACTCTTGTAAGCAAAATAAAATTTAAAGTTTAATCTATTTTATCTATTATAAGCTTATTGCAAATTCAACTAAGAGGAAACAGGGAGACATGGAGACAAGAAGGGAAAAAAAATGTCATGCATTTATCCAGACTTCCAGATTTTAACATTTTGTCAATATCTCCTTGGTTATCGGGTTTTTTCTTTTCCATGCATAGTTTTGTGATGGTTGTTACTGATGTTGCTGTCCTTGTTGTATAAAGTTAAATACTGTTCAAGGTATGTATCACTTACTTAATACTATCTCTTGGCATTTGTTGTTCGTTTGGGGTTTTTCCCCCATTTTTGGACATTATCTATCCTTAAGTGGCTTATTTGTCATCACCATGCATTGACCACCACATCAACATACATTTTCCATTGTTTAGTTGACAAGTTCTATGAGGCAAAGAAGCAGAGGACTCAGCCCCTCCCCTCAGGGCTCCTCTTCCTGGCTGGGGCATGTGCAGACATTCAGTGATAATTACTGTCTATTGTATACGTCAGGACAAGTGGTATAGTCATAACACACTCTCTAGAGGAAGAGGGAAAGATCATTGGGAGTTGCAGTTACAGTTGCAGTTACAAAAATCATGGTGTATATTAAGTACAGAGAAGCTCCCAGGCAAGGAAGGAGAGTAGGGGAGAGAGGAAGTAGCCTTAGCAAAGATGAGGAGGTGGAGAAGCTTATCAGGAAATAACAAGTAATAATGTTAGATAGAATCTTGTTGAAAAAGGGATTTACAGAAGAAATTATATAAAACAAATGTACATAAATCAGTTGGAGTCTGTTGAGAAAAGCCTGGAATAAAAGTCTGGGTGAAGACTCCACCCTCAGGGCAGTTGGGAGAGGTTGAAGGTAGAAAGTTCATCAGGGATTCTGATCCAGGGTGTAAAGAGTATTTTTGGAAGACCCATCTGGAAGCCAATAGAATGGCCTGGAATTGTAAAAGACTCAGTACAGGAAGACCAGTAGGAGACCGCTGAATCAGCCAGCCATGAGGTAAAACTTGCTGATGGAAGAATGATACTTCCCACTGTTTGTTCTAATAGATGGGAAAATGTTCACAATGCACTGTGAGCTGAAAAAAACAGTTTACAAAATCATATGCACAGTATGAGCCTATTTTGACAGAAGCAAAAATTATCTATCTCTGCAGAGAAATAAAAATATATGCCCAAATATATTTCTTATATTGGATATATTTGATATACCCAAATATTATCGGTAGTTGCCTACTGATAATAGGTAGGGATAATGATAATGGGTGGTGGAACTATGGGTGATTTTTATTTTCTTTATTTTAATAGTATATTATTTTCTGCTATGAGTACATATTACTTTTGTATTATGGATCAAAAATGTGGTACCCAGAGAAAAGAAATGATGCTTGAAGCATGAGGAGCCCATAGGCATAGTTATCAGGAAGAAAAGACCAATGACTTTTTAATATTTTATTTCACAGCCCCCAGTACTGTGGGATTGGAGAAGGAAATGGCAACCCACTCCAGTTTTCTTGCCTGGAGAATCCCCATGGACAGCGGAGCTGACGGGCTAAAGTCCATGGGGTCACAAAGAGTCAGACACGACTGAGTGACTTAAGCACAGTACTGTCGGATAAATGTCACTAAGCCAAGTCAGCTTAATTTTTAACACACAAGAATCTGGGAGCAGATTATCTTGGATGTGACCATTAAGCTTTGCTGACTGTTTGTTTCTCTGTAGACCTGATATGGATTCCTGCTGGGAAGGCAGGCAAGAAGTGGTCTGATCCACTAAGGACAGCAATAGTTAAACATGGACTATTACAGGGGCTTTTGGTAAGACTGACTACAAATTTTCCCAAATAAGCCTGGCTGATCCTCCTGGGAACTGGGCTCTACTAAAGGGAAGGAACCCTATGCAAAAATTATGGGCTTCCCTTGTGGCTCAGCTGGTAAAGAATCAGCCTGCAATGTGGGAGACCTGGGTTTGATCCCTGGGTTGGGAAGATCCTCTGGAGAAGGGAAAGGCTACCCACTCCAGTATTCTGGCCTGGAGAAGTCCATGGACTGTATAGTCCATGGGGTCGCAAAGAGTCAGACACGACTGATTCAAGTCCACAGTTAATCAAATTAAGGCAAACTGAGCTCCTTAGGAGAAAAGGACATGTCTCAATCATCCTATCATACAGCTATGCAGAGAGGTGCTTTACTAATTTCCCCTGACTGAATAGATGGACTTATACCAACCCCTGAAGTAGTGCCAGACCAGGTGGAAATCTGCTATATAGAAATCAAACCTCTATGTTGAAACTTCTAAGACATCTTTAATAACTGTGGTTTGTCCCCAGTATTCTGTATTCACCCTTCTCCATACATTTTACTTATTTTTTTACATACTTCCTTTGTGATGGAATGAAATAGGGGAGGAATGTAACATGGTATTTCTGTGGAGATGTTAGAAATATTGACAAATTAGTCAAAATGAGGGGACAGAGAAAGAAAAAAAAAGTAGCTAAAAATCAAATGTAGAGATTGATTTGGAAAAGAGACACAAAACTTGAGTATAATCTGTTGACTGAATCCATAGGGAGGTGGTTGGTCAGGTTTGGGAAAAGGTTACTACATTAGTTTCCTAGGACTGCCATCAAAAATTATTACAAACTTGATGGCTTAAGACAACAAATATTTATTCACTTACAATTCTGGAGGCCAGAAGTCTGAAATCAAGGTGTCAGTAGGGCTACACTCTAGGGGACAATTCAGTCTTTGCATCTTCCAGCATCCCTTGTGACTACATCCCTCCAGTCTCTGAATCCACTTTCAAATGGCCTTCTCCATGTGTCTGTGTCTTTTCCTCTTCTGTCTCTCATAAGGACACTTGGCACTGAGTCTAGAGTCCATCTAGGTAATACAGGGTGATCTAACTCCAAGATCTTTAACTTCATTACATCTATAAAGTTTTTTTTTTTTTCCAAATAAGGTCATATTCATAGGTCTCAGGGATTAGGACATGGACATATCTTTTGGGGGCTTCCCATTAAACTGACTGTGGTCAGCTTGGGAAAGGCATGGGTTAAATGGGAGGAAGATAGGAAAAAGATGGGGAGAGAAGAAGGCAGTGGACTTGCTTTCCAATCTGACAAGAGGGCAAAACTGAAAATACAACAAAACAGTCCAAGACTGTATGGGGATATAAACCCATTCAGAATATGGGTTTGAGCAGCTCTTATCTGAGAGTGGTTTATATAATAAGAGAGAAGCAAGAAAGTTTTCCTGGATCAAAGAAGGAAGGTTGGTCTGCCCAGGCCCCACACAGAAGCTCTTTGCCCAGGAAGAACAGAACCAGCTTAGGCATAGAGATCACACATAAAGAATCCATATGAAAAGGCCATCAGTCATCACATTCATGTTGAGAATAGAATGGCCCACTAAACAGAAGCCCTCTCTGGAAGAGGAACTGGCCTGAGAAAGGGGCAGGAGTGAAATAATGGTGCATGGACTACTTGGGAGGTATAAGCAGCAATAACACTAGAAGCAGCAATAACACAAATCAGACGGGAATGAAAAAGTGAGATGGAAGCTGTGAGGCATACAAGCTATGGAGGAACTAGCAGTGAGTATGTCAGTCACTCAGTCATGTCTGACTCTTTGCGACCTGATGGTTGGGACCCACCAGGCTCCTCCATCTATGGGACTCTCCAGACAAGAATACTGGGGTGGGTTGTCATTCCCTTCTCCAGGGCATCTTCCCAACCCAGGGATCGAATCTGGATCTCCCACATTGCCGGGAAGACTCTTTACCATCTGAGTCACTAGAGAAGACTGTGATAAAACCCCAAGAAATGGTTGGCTTGTTGATATCATTATTACCATATTCCTGATCAAGAGTAACCCCAAGGTTTATTGTTCATCTTTCTTTTGGGTAAAAATTTGAACTATCATGTTAGCAGAGATGTTAGAATCTAGTAGTCATATAGCATTATGTGATCCAGGACTAGAGAATATCAAATTTAACTGGAACTTGAATTCCAGACTCAGTTATAAGAAAAGAGACTTTCAGTCATATGACTCAGTATGAGACCAACTATCCAGGAATGACATTAAATCCATAAGGACTGAACACTCCTCATTAAAAATGAAGCTGTGGAAACTCAACAATTTAAGACAGATACTAAGGAGACTGATTCATCAGAATGGTTACTGAGGCCAAAGTAGACCAGTCTCTAAAATGGAAGGATAGTTCTGAAATATTAAACCATAATTTATTTACAGGGAATGAAAGGAATTTGGACATAATATTAAAAGATATAATATTGTATAAACCAATAATTTTAACACCACTTTGTTGTGATTATAAACTATACATGTATATAATGTACTAGATATTTTATACAATTAGTAGTATAATGTATATGTAACAGTACAAAAGGTGGGGAATGAATGGAACATGAATCTCTACTGAAGCAAAATTTCTATGTTTTAACAGAACGAAGTTAATTTTACTCTGGAGTAGATTGTGAAAAGTTAAAGTACATATTTTAATCATTATAGCAATCAGTAAGAAATAACTAAAAAAAATCATTTTAAAAAATCAACAAAGGAATTGAAACATCTGTTTAACAGAAAGGAAGGCAAAAAACAAAAAAGTAAGCACTTGAAGTACAAAATGAATTTAATGAGGTCACAGAATGTAAGATCAATATACCAGAATCTATTATATATTTACATACTAGCAATGAACAATTTAAGAAAACAAATTTATTTGCCAGATCAAAGAGAATAAAAAACTTAGAAATAAATTTAGCAAAATAAATTCAAGTCATATACTGAATACTACAAATATTGCTGAGAAATTAAACATTTAACTAATGTTCATGTTCACACATTGAAATAGTCAATACTAAGGACAAGTTGTCAAGATGGCAACTCTCCCCAAACTGAAATTCAATACAATCCCTATCAAGCTCAGCAGATCTTTATAAAAAAATGACAAGCTTATTCTAAAATTTATGTGGAAATGCAGAACTCTTAAATAGCCAAAATATTTTGAGTAAGAAGAACCAGAGGACTTACACTCTCTGATTTCAAAACTTACTATAAAGCTATAGTAATCAAGAGAGTGGTGTTGGTGAAGGATATGCATATAGATTAATGGAAAAGACTCAGAGTTCACAAATAAGTTTTTACATTTATGGCCAATTGGTTTTTAGCAATTGTGTCCATACAATTCAACTGGGAAAGTATAGTCTTTTTCAAAGAATGGTGCTAGTACAATTGGATATTCACATGCAAAAAACAAAAAAGAACTCAGACACTTGCCTCACATCCTATACAAAACTCAACTGCAAATGGATCATAGACCTAAATTTGAGAGGTAAATTATCTGTACTAAATTATCCTTACTAATTATCCTAGTTAGTAAATTATCCTAATTACTAAATTATCCTTACTAAATTATCTGTAAGGAAACAGGAGAAATCTCTGTGAACTTGGGTTTGACAAGGATATGATGCCAAAGGCACAGTTCATGAAAAGGAAAAAATATAAATAGGATTTCCTAAAATTGAGAATCATTTTACTTAAGAACATATCATTAAGTAATGTAAAAACAAGCCATAGACTGGTTTAAGATTTTGCAAATCAAATATTTGGTAAAGGATTTGTATCTAGAAAAATAACACAAATAACTATTTAAAAAGATTTACAACCCAATCTTTTTAAATGAGTGAAAGATCTTAATAAACATGGTACCAAATGAAATACAGTAGGCATATGAATGGCTAACAAGCACATGAAAAGAAGTCAACCTCATTAGTAACTAAGGAAATGCACACACACACACACACACACACACAACTCAACATACTCCTACACGACAACTAAAACGGCTATATTTTTTAAGCCATATAATACCAAGAGTTAGTGATTATGTGGATAAACTAGAATGCTCTAGTAAGAATGTCAAATAGTACAGCCACTATGAAAAACAGTTTGGTAGTCTCCTAAAAAGTTAAGCACAAATTTACCATATAACCAAGGAATTCTACTTCCAGGTATGAAAACATATGGCCTTATAAAGATGTGTCCATGAATGTTCATAACAGCACTATTCATAATAATTAAAATTAGAAATTATTCAAATGTCCATCAAACAGTAAGTGGATAAACAAAATGTGGCATTTTAATGTAATTCTAAAGTGAAGTGAAGTAAAAGTCATTCAGTCGTGTCCAACTTTTTGAGACCCCATGGACAGTAGCCTGCCAAGCTTCTCTGTCCATGGAATTCTCCAGGCAAGAATACTGAAGTAGTTGCCATTCCCTTTTCCAGGGGATCTTCCTAACCCAGGGATTCAACCTGGGTCTCCTGCATTGCAGGCAGATTCTTTACCAATTGAGTCACCAGGGAAGCCCTAATGTAATTCTAATCAGCAGTTAAAAGAATGGACTACTGATACATGCAACAATCTGAATCATCCTCAAAAACATTAAGCTAAGTGAAAGAAGCTAGACAAAAAGTCTACATATTATATAATCTTATTTTTATGATAGGCCTAGAAAGTCACGTTTACAGACAAAACAGATCAGTGGTTGCCTGGGACTGGGAACAGAGACAGGAATTAACTATAAATAGGCATAAGACGCTTACTCCTTGGAAGGAAAGTTATGACCAACCTAGACAGCATGTTAAAAAGCAGAGACATTACTTTGCCAACAAAGGTCCATCTAGTCAAAGCTATGGTTTTTCCAGTAGTCATGTATGGATGTGAGAGTTGGACCATAAAAAAAGCTGAGCGCTGAAGAATTGGTGCTTTTGAACTGTGGTGTTGGGAGAAGACTCTTGAGAGTCCCTTGAACTGCAAGGAGATCCAACCAGTCCATCCAAAAGGAAATCAGTCCTGAGTGTTCATTGGGAGGACTGATGTCCAAGCTGAACCTCCAATACTTTGGCCACCTGATACGAAGAGCTGACTCATTTGAAAAGACCCTGATGCTGGGAAAGATTGAGGGCGGGAGGAGAAGGGGACGACAGAGGATGAGATGGTTGGATGGCATCACCGACTCAATGGGTAAACTCCTGGAGTTGGTGATGGACAGGGAGGCCTGGCATGCTGTGGTCCACAGGGTTGCAAAGAGTCAGACATGACTGACATGAACTGAACTGAACTGACTGAGGCACAAAAACTTTTTTCAGGTTATAGGAATATTCCAAAGCTGAAATTTGATTATGAATTTTATACACTCACTGAAATTATTGGATAAAGCTTATTAGGGTGAATTTTATGGTATAGAAATTATATATCAATTAAGCTGGGTTATTTTTTAACAAAAAACAAAGCATGACTTTGTTGAGAGAGAAAATGTCTTTTTTAAAGCCCCAGACTTCCCTTTCTATATTAGAAAACTGGAGAAAAATTGGAAGTTATAACATAGAATTTATCATAAACTCCCAGGGTTCTGGGAAGCCTCTGAGAAGTTTCCAACAGGATCAGGAAGAACAGTAAGTTTAACTGTTGTGGGGTCCCCAGAAGAGTCTGTGCTTCCTGCATCATAGGGCTGAGACATTAGAAGCCCCACCAAGGTTGAGGGCATCTCAACCTTGGATCAGATGCCTGATCCATGGAATCTCAAAGTTCCTTACTGAGCATGACCCTGGGTTTGGTATGGTTTGCAGGAATACAAGAGCAGCAATGGGGGAGGGTAGCCCCAGAGGCAGCTTCACAATCACCCATATTATCAATGGCAACAAAGCAGCCAAGGATCCTCAGGGCCTTTGGTGCACACAGAAGATCACAGAGCACAGAACTGGAAACTGAGGCAGTGCGAGGTTTGCAGTCAAAGATACAAGACTGAGCGAGAACTCTGGAACACATAGGCATCAGGTGAGCAAGGGACAACTCAGAAGAGAGCAGCCAGAACCTGGAGAATGGCATCAAGACCAGCTCTGATGGGGTACTGGAACTCTGAACTAGCTAAATGTTTAACCAAAGCTTTTATTTAAATCGGAAGTGGATGGATTGCCTTAATTTTACAGGGTTCTTCTGCCCTTAGCAGAATGAGGGGCTTTAGAACAAGCAGAGAGCAGTCAGTAAAAAAAACTCCTCTTTCTGACCATGGATGGACATTTGCAGGATGTGAAAGGTTCCCAGTTAGCTGTTAACTTGAGCCTTGAGCCTTGTAGGCTGTCCTGCCAGGAAAAGAACATTTCATGTACCACAGTGGCTGACTCTTCTGGATTTAAAGGGACCTTACTTTATCAGATTAGGAAGTCTCCTTGCCTATCTTGAGCGCCACTGGCATCTTCTAAAGCAGAGTTTGAGCAGACAGACAAGGTGCCCAGCAATAAATGGCTGGGGCACTAGCTTCTTGTCACTGAAATCTTCCCACTTTGAGCCTCAGGCAAACCCCCTAGCTGCAGGAGGCTCTGCCACGGTTTGCTTCGGCAACAAGCACACTGAATCACTAGATCCCAAGAGTGTTCTTTGGTTTATACCCCAGGTGTTTTAGATTCATTTACAGATCAATTAAGCCATTTGGAACTCTTTAAGTGACATTTTGAAGTGAGGTATCATTAAACAAAAACCAATCGGAAGCAGAGTCATTCCATTTCCTTGCTAGTCAGATTAGATTGTCTATATAAACGGCTATTGTGCTCCACATCCAGAGGGGGATTTGCCATTCCACAGCTAACACCATTATTCAGGCCCAGTATCACTCACTCAAGAGCACAGCACATTATTTATAGCAATATGATTGTTTGTTAGCAAAGTTTTCATGTGGGGGAAGGGAAGAGAAGATATTTGGATTCCTCATGTTTTTGGCTTGGGTTTTTTTTTTTTTAATTGAGTAGGAGTGAGTTATTTAATGTTACTTGTAGGTAAATGAGAAAATACACTCCTTCCAGCAAATGATTGCTTGATTTTAATATCCTTGTAATCATTGTTAATTGTTAAACTGTCTTCTGAATTCAAAAGGCTGTCATGTGGAGGAGGAAGGACATTTGGTAACGTTGCTATGCAGGACAGAAACAGGACAAGCAGAACTGGCAACTGGCAGGCTGGGGCACAGGGTAAAGGTCTGATAATGTGGGTTGTTCAACAGCACATCAGGCTGCCCACCTGGAGATCTGGTAGGCTTGATGTTACTGCAAGCACTTCAGTTGTGGCCACAAGACCAGTTGTCAGTACATGATAGAGAAAAAAAAGAGGATCTACTTCTCAGAATGGTAGCTGTGTTCCATGGGTTAGTTCAGGCAGTAAGAAACTGAAAACAGCTTTGATGACCTCAGTTTTTAGGTTTAGCAAGTCCAACATCCCTCTTCTTTTCTTTTGATAATAGCATCCTATATGTCAAGTGGGACAGACTCCACTCCCAGGCTCCTGGTGTGGTCATGGGATCCAGCCCAGATAGTGAAAGAGCATCATCACCCACATTACACTGATTAACTCAAGATAACCATGTGACCCTGCAGTTCAGTAATGCTCAAATCTTGGACTTTTATTGGAAAAGAGAAACCCTATTTCTTTTGGACGTGTAGCTATTCAAGCCTAAAGTCATCTAGGGCTGTTCCAAGGAAAGGACTGCTGGAGCATGAACTGGAAGGTCAGTAGGGAGACCACATTCTCTAGAGGCCCATCTCCTGGTGGCCTTCTTCAGGAGATGGTGTCTGCTCTTTTCTACTCTGGTGCTTTATCTACTGTGTTATGGTGACTTTGCTACTTGGTCTCTGCTCCCACAGCTGCTAGGACTACAGACTGACTAATTGTAAACCTCCTATTCAAATTCCCCAAGAAAAAGAACCGACTGCACCAGCTAGTCATCATCCATGTGATGCGCCAGCCACCATGGAATGCTGTCTTCATGTCAGGCACTGTTATGGACTGAATATTTGTGCCCCTACCTCCAAGTTCATATGCTGAAACTCTTAACCACCAAGGTGATGGTATTTGAAGGTGGAGCCTTTGGGAGGTAATTAGGTTCAGAGGAGATCATGAGGGTGCCCATGATAGGATTAGTGTCCTTATGTTAGGTAGTAAGATGATGCTAAAGCTGAAACTCCAGTACTTTGGCCACCTCATGCGAAGAGTTGACTCATTGGAAAAGACTCTGATGCTGGGAGGGATTGGGGGCAAGAGGAGAAGGGGACGACAGAGGATGAGATGGCTGGATGGCATCACTGACTCGATGGACGTGAGTCTCAGTGAACTCTGGGAGTTGGTGATGGACCAGGGAGGCCTGGCGTGCTGCGATTCATGGGGTCGCAAAGAGTCGGACATGACTGAGTGACTGATCTGATCTGATCTGAAGAATAATAAACAGAAATCCAGAATGGCTGTGGCTAAAAGACAAGGAAGAGAAAAGCCCGCGAAAATAGAACAAAGGAAGGTCCGAGGACCTGAGTGAGGACCTCAGGTAGAACAAACAGCACTCCTGGTTAGCCCAATTTACATAGGGCAGGCCGGGGGGGAGGAAAGTACATATAAAAAGAGGAGCCAAAGAGCCGAGGCTCCCCTCTCTTTTCTTTGTGTCTTTGGGTCAGCATGCCCTCACGCTTCGAGGATGTATTTTCCTGCTACTTTCTAAATAAAATTGAGCTGTAACATGGAGCTGTAACACTGATCTGTCTAAGAGCTATAACACGGTCTGTCCAAGACTTGAGAGCTATAACACAGTCTGAGAGCTATGACATGCTGAGGGCTCTAACGTCCATCGCTTCAAATTTTTGTTGAGACGAGACAAACCAAGGAGAATACACTCGCCTGACACTTATAAGAGGAAGACACTAGAGCTTCAAACTTCTTTTTTTATGTAATATTGTAGATGCGGAAGCATTATAGCTTTAGGCTCCCTCCTTAGATAATTAGATAATTACCAATGTTCCTTCCAATTTTAGGTTTCTACAATTCCTTTTTAATCCTCTTCTAGTTGTTCTGTTTGGGTTTTTGAAGGAAGTTGCCAAACAGAGAATCTCATGCATTCTGCTCCTTCTGTCATCTACTACCCAATACCTGTCCCACTGAAGGCTTAGGCATCAGCTTTTAACAAGAGGAAGGAGATTCAAAAACAAAACCAAATCTGGAATAGCCAGGCTTGTCTAATATGACATGGCGATTCAGTCAGATCTTAGCAGGAAAAGGATGGTACTCCACAGGTCATCTGAAGAGAGTACTTCAAAGATTATTGACAAGATGTAAAGGGAGTGGCCCTCAAAGGGAGTATATCTGTAAACCATAGTGCTCCAGGCTTAGTAGCAGCTGAGTCTATTACCACCCCTAGGGCGGAAGGGATGATTGAAATGAATGGTTACCAGAATCTAGAAAAGAAGCGGGCTGAGTGACGGCTACCTGGCAGAATTTGTGACCCTTACTTAGGATAGAGAAATACAGCTGGCCCACTGGGAAGCTTAAGGAATAAATATCCCTTGCTCCCAATCTCCTGCCAACTGGCTGAACCCAGCTGGAAGCCAGTGGCCACAAGAGCATGAAGCAGCTTTTTTGGAGTACAAAGCAGAGTAGAAAAGAGTAGGGCATGGCTCTGGAGCAGTAAACACATGGAGGGAAATGTATTTCAGCTACATTTTCCTTCAAGTAGGCAAAAATATCTCAACACATCATAGCCCACTGATAAGTCTTCACTGCCAAAGGCCAATCCAGTCCTGACAGGCACTTCTGTTGGTGGAGCCAGTTTGCCCTGCCTGAGGGTACCATGAAGTGAGAATCTGCCCTGTCCACTAAGTGAACATTGACCCTGGACAGGGAGGACAGTCTTGAGTGATCTGTTTAAAGTGGCTAGAAAGGCTTGGTTCCTGATCCTTCAGGCAATTCCCAAGAGACAGTTGAATAGAATACTTCTCTTCCTTCAGTCAAATGCCTAATTTTAATCAAAATGTGGAGAAATATTACATTTGAAAAGTAGGAAGTGAAAAATATTATAGAAAATAAAGGTCAGGTTCCTGGGAGCATTGCTTTGCACTTAAGATTAAAATAGGAATACAATGAGGGCTGAATACATAATGCTTTCCATTTTTTTTTTAATTAATCCCTTAAAACCTAAAGACACAAAAAATTCACTGAAATTATTCAAACTCAACAGTCAAACTAAGGCTGCTTTTTGTCTGCCCTTTTCTAGGGAGAATCTAACATGGGAGAGAAGTCTCCCATCACTCTACTATTTAAATATTTGCCAAACATCAACTACATGCTGAGCACTGTTCTAGGTGGTAGGAACAGAAGGAATATTCTGATAAAAACAAGATCCTTCTTTCCTTTAAGCAGTTTAAATTCTAACAAGATAGACATGAAAACAGCTAACCACAATACAGGGCACAATGGAATACATGCTAGATGACGCTCAGGTAATTTGGGGGCAGGGTGCCAAGAAGAGATTTCATTCTGACTGTGGGAAATCAGAGATGAAGGCAGTAATGCTAGATTTGGACTTTGAAAAATGAGCAGGATATCGTTAGAGGACATTGCTACTGCTAAGTCACTTCAGTCATGTCCGACTCTGTGCGAACCCATAGATGGCAGCCCACCAGGATTCCCCGTCCCTGGGATTCTCTAGGCAAGAACACTGGAGTGGGCTGCCATTTCCTTCTCCAATGCATGAAAGTGAAAAGTGAAAGTGAAGTCGCTCAGTCGTGTCTGACTCTTAGCAACCCCATGGACTGCAGGCCACCAGGCTCCTCCATCCATGGGATTTTCCAGGCAAGAGTACTGGAGTGGGGTGCCATTGCCTTCTCCAGTTAGAGGACACAGGAGCCCACTATTAGATAAAATAACGGCACCTCAAGTCAAGGTCAAGTGTGTGCAAAGACATGGAAGCATGAGGTAGTCCAGAGGGGGCAAGGCTGCACAGGTAGATGGGATGATGAAAAAGGATGTTAGCGGGAGATGGAGTGGGATAGAGATTTGGGGTCAAATTATAGAGAATCTTAAATACCAGCTCACTTAGCTCTATTTATGAGGTAATACGGACTCCTATAGTGCCATGTCTGGTCAAGATGAATGTTACATGTGTTTTTTGTGGTTTTATTTTGAGCATCACTGTCAATAGCTGCTGTATCTTACTGCCTTGTGTCTATGCCCGATTTGTTTCTGTGAGGGTAAAATCTATAGTGCATTCATACCTAATGTCCCACATTAAATCCCTTCAACCAATGATATTAATGGCTTTAAACTGTAAATAAAATTTGGCTCACAGCACCCTCATGGATAATGGAAATAGTTCAATACCAACCAGGCAAAGGAGCTAGAATGAAAGTGGTTTGCTGCAACAAAGTAAGCTATAAATAGTCATACTGGGGCGGATAGGCCACCGTTGCTAAAAGCCCTTCCAACTAATCGGCTGAATGTTCCATAATTCAATGTGCATACAGAGAGGGGGCCCACACAGTCAACTCGGCAAGGGAAGGAGAGGGAGCCTACTAATTAATCTCCAAGTTCTGCCATTGTAACTCACAGCAGTTTCCTTTCTACCAGGGCAATTGGTATTAAAAATGAAAAGAAAAAAAATCAGTCTGCTTCCTTTATAGGCTGTATTACTTAACCCCAAAGGCCAAATCAGGAAATGCTACAGATTTTGATGTTCCAGAAGACTGGAGGATAGAAAGAAGCTTGAGTGAAATCAGAATGACCATTGCAAAGTTACCTCTCTCACTGAGATGGAAAGGAAGCCAAAGACCCAGTTCAGCTCTTAGCAATAATGCTTCATCTGCTTTAAGGCCATTAGGAAAACAGAGCCAACTGAAAGGTCACATTTTCAGCAGTGAGCCTTTGTAACTAAATATCAAATACTGGGACGCCCTTGTGAGGAGTCCACACTGAGACTTCATATAAGCCTGGGAAGAACAGCAAACAGTCCTTGATGAGAAATGGTTGAGCTCTGCAAACACTGGTCTTGGCCTGAGCAATGGCCACTGAGCAGCTTTGAAGACAACTCTGGGGACCCTCTTTGCCTTAGCATGGGAGAGCAAAGTGATGTCCAAATAACCATTTTCCACCACCCCCAGCAAAGCACACTTGGGAGACAGAGCATTTAGCAAGGAATCTATATGGAGTGAATAGCCCCATCCCTGTAGTCAGTGACTGACCCTGAGGTGATATCAGTGTGCCCAGTTCTGGGTTGACAAGGTATGAACTTGCTACAAATAGGCAGCAGCATAAGGTCTATTGGGTCAGAATATTCCAAATAAATTTTTCACAGAAACTACATTTAGTCCCTCCTTCTTTTTATTTGTAACATTTTATGTTTTTCAAAGTAGTAATGACAAATATTTGTCAAAACTCTTTATAAACAACTCTTGATACATAAAAACCTTAAGTTTAACTGGCTGGACATGTGAATGTCCAGAAGCAGAGAAAAGGGGGAAATATATCTTCCCTTACTGAGGAAGCCCCAGTTTCCCCTTCCATCTCATTTACTGGGACTGCATCACAGACCTCCACCCAAACTAATCACACAGCCAGGGACACAAGCTGCCATATTTGGCTTAGATCAGTGGTTCTCAAACTTGAGTGGTGTTTGAATCATCTAGAAGGCTTGTGGAAACCCATTGCTGGTCTCCTTCCCCAGAATTTCTGATTTAGTAGATTTGGAGTAGGCCCTAAGAACTTGCATTTAACTTTTAATTTTATTTTGGAGTACAGTTGATTAACAATACTGTATTAGTTTCAGTTGTACAACAAAGTGATTCAGTTATGTATATACATGCATCTATTCTTTTTCAAATTCATTTCTCAATTAAATTGTTACATAATATTGAGCAGAGTTCCCTGTGCTATACAGTAGGTCCTTGTTAGTTATCCATTTTATTTTTTCTTTATTTTTAATTGGAGGATAATTTCTTTATAATGTGCATTGTTTTCTGCCATTCAACAACATGAATCAGCAATAAGTATACATATATCCCCTAGAACTTCAAAGTTCTAACAAGTTCTCAGATCAATGTTGATGCTGCAGGTCCACATGTGGAGAACACAGCTTAGACAAACCAAGGTTCTTCCTTAAGCTTCTCCTTAAACATATTGCTGCTTGGAGGAAAAGGAACAAAATCAGGGTTCCCTTAGCAAGGAAAAGAGAGGGTGTGCAGCTGTTAAATGGAAACCATCTTGAGCCTCCTAGGTTGGAAGCCACTAAAACCTAAACTTTTTTTTTTTCAGTTTATGATATTTTATTATAGCAGAGTGAGCTTAGACAGCATATATATTTGCTTATACATATATTCACATAAATATACATTTAGATCTCTGCTTATTTCTGTATCTCTCTGTATGTTGAAAAGGCTTCCCAGGTGGCTCAGTGGTAAAAAATCTGCCTGCCAATACAAGAGACACAGGGATGTGTGTTTGATCCCTGAGATGGGAAGATTCCCTGGAGTAGGAAATGGCAACCCACTCCAGCATTCCTGCCTGGAAACTCCATGGATAGAGGAGCCTGGTGGGCTACAGTCCATGGGGTCACAAAGAGGTAGAAGCGACTGATCACACACATACACACACACAGATGCTATATGTTGAAAACCATGAGTGCACATCAACACTTCTGAACCCAGTCCAAAACCTAAACTTTTTCACGAAGAGCCAATCTTTCGTGGTTGAGGTTGAGTCTGGCTTCTTGCTCTCCTGATTAATAACACCCAACTTGGCTGCTCCCAACAGGCTCAAGGCTAGAACTTAAGCACAGCTGACTGATGCCAAAGATGGCCAATGGCCCATCAGCACAAGATGCAGCCCAGAGGACCCCACGGGAAGTAACACATTTAATGATGCACAGCTACAAGTAGCACCAGCTCTGCATCTCATTCTGGTTCAATGTCTTGGGGGAACAACTTCCATTTTCTGAGATAATGTCACAAAAAAGCAAAACAGTCAATTCATGATCTTGAAACTCTTTAAACTGAAATAAGACAGATTCTACAAATACAAGCCTGGCACGGCAACCCGCATTCTATGTGCCTTCTCTGTATATACAATAATACCCAAGTAGTTAATTATGGCTATGCTGTGATCTGGGCCAAATACTATGCTCCATCGGTGCTCTGAGAACACAAACCATTCAGTAATCTGTTAATTTGGTCTTTTCTTGACTGTTCCTCACAAGATAAGCTTTGCTCCCTGCACAATTTTGATTCTCATTAGTCTAGGGTTTACACTGTTTTAAGAAGGATTGTCATTTAACCAAATTCAAACATGGAGTCACTGGTGGGTGCTCTTTCTTGTTCAGAAAACCTAGTAGACAGGACAAGAAAGATTACAAAACAATGTGTGTTGGGAAACTGTTGACCCTCTTCTGCCATAAATTGCCATCCAAGCTCCCACACTAAGACAGGAGTCTCCCCTGAGTACTCTTGGGATTACAAGGGAAAGCTCTACAAGCAATGCATCGTGGGCACTTAGCTTTTCACAGGCACCCTATCACCAGGGCCCTGGGTATTTTCCCCATATATTTGAAGTGAGCCAAGAGGCACTTCTAATCTATTTGCCGATTCTGGAGAATGGTTGTTTTAAAGACAGCCTCAGCAAAATACTGAAGAAATTGAAAATATATTGTATACTACACTAATACTGTCTTTCAACCAAAGGATATCAGCTTCTTGAACAGAGTGCTGTCAAAGACAAATCCATTAGCTGTACCTTTCTCATGTAGATTTAAGCAAAATTTGAAATATCAGAAGAATAAACAATGAAAGAATAAAAGTTGGCTTATCAACTGTACACAGTATTGCTCTACTTCCTGCCCAGCAGGAAAACAGGAAGAAAAATATACTGATGAGAGGTAAAAGAAAAGACACCACTTTCAGTCCAGTGATTTAGTTTTGGTATGAATAACATTAAGCATTGTGCCAGGGGACAGATCCACATCATATCGTTCTCTGCCTGGGCACATGACTCCAGCATAGATGATGCTGAGACAACACCCCAGGCAAGCTCAATGATGCTCTCCATTAGAGGGAGCCTGGTGCTTCTCATCTGTCATGCTCAGCATGTAAGACCTGTCCATTTCCTGGGAGTCATCAGAGCCCCCCAAAAAAGACCCAACTCACTCGCAATGTGGAAACTAGAATTGTCACTGGAGGAGACCAGGGAAGACATACTTGGACAGTCAAGATCAAAAGTCACACTTCCTTCCAAAGAAGGCTAGGTGAAAAATATAAGTTCTTGGTCTCCAACGCAGATTTGACTAAGAAGGATTTTGACAGACTCTCAGCAGGGTTTTTTATCTACAATATAATTAGATCTGCCAAACTTTATAAATCTTTACAGACAGGTTTGAAATATAGTTAGAAGCCTAAATTTTAATTTCATCAGGTATCTACTCTCCAGGAGCACATCTATGGAAATTTTAGGCTCATTCTTGTTGTTTAACTATACATTTAAATTTTAAAACACAGACTAGATATTTTTCATCAGTATAAATCCACCCACCAAGTGGGTGGGAATTCTCTACTGCATCATCCTCTGAGGCCACCCACTAACAGAAAAGGATACCCCTCCCAGACCCAGAACCAGGAATGTGGCAAGATGGGCAAAAGCAATCAGCTCTCCTGCAAATGCTGACAGCTACTCCATCTGGGGCAAACACATTTCTATATTTCTGCCAATATGATAACATATACCCAAATATTCAATGCAATTGCTGTACTTTTAGAACAGACTTCGTTCCTTCCTTCCTTTCTTCCCTCCACCGCCTTCCTTCCATGCCTCCTACCTTCCTCCCTCTTCCAAGGCACATAAGGGTACAGCAGAACATATCACAACCTTAATTCAGATACGACAAATCATAAATTCAAATTAGAGGGCTTGCCACCACCCTGCCCACTCCCTTCTATGAACTTTATCATTTTATAGCACCTAAATTTGATCACTCATAGCTGGAAGGAAGAAATTACCAACATAAACAAATACAATCAGAGAAAATATTCAAACATGTATCACATTTCATTAAGCATAACTTATTCAGATACATCCATAAGGAAAAGGCTGAGTAATATTTATTTCGAGCAACCTCATTTTAGAGCAGACAACTGTTCCTTTGTGTACACCTGTCCAAGTAGGAGGTTTGAGCTTAAGAAGTGGGACCGGGTTTGAAGTGAGCGACAAGCCTCAGCTTTGAGCAGGTCAGAAGCCTGAATGATGCTGACAGAGTTCGAACAAGGCAGTGGGTATAAGTGGGTTCTGAAAAGAGAGCTCAGAACCAGGTAGACTCTAGCCGAGAGTCAGCCACTGTACCAACAAAAAAAGAGTACAGAGTGCCAGGAAACCAAACAGGTCACACCAAGAGAGAACAGAGAAAGGTGAGCCAGAAAACAGGGAGGCATAGACAGGGTCCAGAGTGGCCTCCACAGTCTGTATGGATTATGTTGTTTTTCCCCCAAGGCTGCTCCCACCTGTCTGTTTCAAGAGCAGAAGTTCTACCAGTTTAACATCTCTAATTTACAAATGGACTGCACCTTGTGGACCCTATGACTCTTGGAATTAATTAAGTTTCCCATTTTCTTCTGGTCACCAAGAAGCTTAAAGCTTAGTTTGTTGCCTGCTTGCAAGTATAGATAACTTTTTGTCATACGTTTCTCTGTACTAACTTTAGCCCTGATATTACTCTGGTGTTAACATGACTATCCTTTCACCTCACCCAGAATCTTTCATATATTTCTGCTAATTACCTTAAATATTAGCAATAAGGACCATTAGGCAATTAAGCATACTTCCTCTTATATGAGTGATCTGTATAGCAAGACTTTGGCTTCAGTCCATTCTTTGAAGCTCAGAACACATTTTGTCATAGAAATTATTTAGAGAGCCTATCTCACACAAGCCTATTTAAACTTATGCTGTAAGCATACTCAAGCATTCTCTTTGTTGGCTGTGTTTCCAAGCATCAGTTTTTCACCTGGTGCATAGTAAGTTATTTATTAGTAATCCAAACTCTTCAGTGAGCTGGATATCTAATTTGAGATTCTAGTTTTCATAAAGATCCCTTTCTGGATACCTTCCAACTTCTAAGTTATGCATCAAAGAATGATGCGAGATAAAGTAGACTCAAGAAAAAACTGTGCAGGTTAAAGAAAACATTAAAATAAACAGAACTCTCTTATACATTCACAAAACCACTTTTATCAATTACTAGCAAGATAACTAGTCCTTAATGGAACATTCTAGTTAAGTTACAGAGGCACTGTCTTGAATATGGTTCAGGTATTGAGAGAGGTCTGACTGTGACATTTGTCACCCATTCATCCTCAGAGTGTTTTGGCTAACTAGCTGACAGGGCAGAAATTCTCTTCTTATATCATACCCTGACGCCACCCATTCATGGGAGACAGTCCTCCTCCAGGTACAGACCCAAGAATGTGTCCAGATAGTCGAAACCATCAGCTCTCCTGGGAATGCTGACAGATACTCTATCCAGGGGTGAAAAAGACAACGGCTTCTCACCGATGGGTAAGCACCCTTCAACCACATGCCAAATCACACACTTGGGAATACTTTGCAGAGTGGGTGCATGAAAACTTTGTTGAATGAATAAATGATATTAGCTGGAACTACAGGATCTGGGAACAAAGGACAACAGGAGGAGGAGGAAAAGAAAGAGGAGAAGAAAAATAATGAAATTATTTTCCTGAACAAAAGCTGGCTTTGGACAAATTATAGGATTTGAGACAAAAACTGATTTGGATCATGATTTCAGCACTTGTAAACTCTTAAAACTTGCTTTCCTTCCTGTTAAAAAGGAGAGTTATCCCTGATGCTATCTAGGGCCAACCACTCCCTGGTACACAAATCCTTCCATTCCTTCCTTCTCAAAGTTTTTGATCTTGCCTCTCTCCTAAAATTGTCCGTTTCTTCCTCCAAACCAGATCGCTCCTGATACCATTCACAGATGCTATAAAAACTCCAATTAAAAAAAAAAAGATCTCCCTGACCCAAAATCCCTCCAGCCACCATGCTATTACCTCACACACAATAGAAATCCTCTAAAAGGTACTAATTGCTTGGATCAAATCTTCCTCTGGCTGCCTAAATATAGCTTTTGTCAAGGCCATGGGTTTCATCTTACTAAATCCAGTGGTCAGTTTTCAGCTTACCTTGCTGAAGCTAATTCCCCCAAAGGTGTGTGCTCCCCATTCCACCGCATGGAGCTGTGATGAGAGATGCCTGATGAACTAGAAATTACCTTTCTAAGCAACTCTTACCAGCCCCACAGCCATGTGTGGCCATTAAACTAGTTTTTGACGATGGACAGAGATTAGATCATAAAAGATCTTACAGAGCATGGTAAAGAGTTTGGATTTTATTCTGCAGTTGGTAGGCAATCATTGGATTGTTTTAAGCAAGGCCTTCCTTCTCCTTGAACCTGAAAAGCTCATTCCTGGGAGAGTCCTCAGTGTTTACTTTTACTTATTCCCTCTTGCCATTGATCTTTGCATAGCCAGCTACTTCTAACCTTTACAGGTCTCTGGTCAAAGCCATCCCCACTAACTTACCTATTCAAAAAGAGGGTGCCTTACACCCTCCTCACTCTAACATATGTTTCCCCATAGCACTTATCATTGCTGACATTACACATTCCATTCACTTATTCTGAGACTTCAAAGTACATCAGAATCATCTGGGCACTTGCTAAAAATGCATATTTACGTCCCAAATCCCCAGAAATTGGGAGATTTGAAAGGTGCCCAGAAATCTGCATGTAACCAGAGGACTCTGAGCCACAGATAGGCACCTCAGATAGGTACATGGACTCCTGGTCCAGTCAAAGAAGTACTGCCCTCCATACTTGGCCCCTGGCATGAAAATGATACATTTTCAAAGAGAATGAATTTCTGCTAAGGGAGAACTTTTATTATATGGGACTATACCTGGCTTAACTAGAAGAAAAGAACCATCTGGCTGGGCAGCTGGTTTCTCTAGAACATTTCTGAATTATACCAAATGCACAAACCCTGTTCCTAAAGCCCTAAAGTCATTGTATAACTTTGAGTATATTACTTTACCCCTGTGGCTCTCCACTGTCACTTCTATAAAATAAGATTATATTGAACTAGGTGTTATCTCTGATCCTCTCAACCAACCCCAGGAGTCTTAAACCACAGGTACTCATTTTACAGTGCCTATACCCTTAAGCAATAATCTGCAATAAGAGATCAACACTGAGCAACAGAGAGGTTTGTTACAAAGGGGAAATGTCATTATAGACCCCCAGAACTATACAACAACTTCCCATGGCACTAAATAGCTAGTTGAAGTACTTTTGTTAGCTGAGTCTTGCACAACTGCTAAGGAGTTCTGAACATTTGATCATAAACATTTCTGTGTGGAAATGCTAAGAACCAGGACAGGCACAACTGCACCAAAAAGGATAAAGAAGGGAGCCCCTCCCCAAGCAAGAAAATAATTAAAATAGAGATGCTACATTGCAATTAGTAAACTCCACAAACTCTAACTGCAAGACACAGAGGATTAGAGTGTTATTATTCCATTGATTACAACCTGTCAAATAGTACAATTTTGTTAAGGCATTCAAGGGAGAGACATGAAGAGGGGAAAAAAGAGTTTCCCCAAGATGGCAGCATCAAGACAATATGGAGAGGGGATGTAAAAGAACTGAGAAATGGCAGTAATGACCAAATTACTTGCTGGGCCAAGTACTGAGCTGGGCATCGAAGATACAAAGATGGTTAGAAAATAGTGTCTGTCCTCAAGGCACTGAAACCACAAGCAGACAATAGCAATATAGTTCAGCAGGAACACAGAGGAGGCTGCACTCCACTCTGCTGGGGAAGGGCCAGAGGAGGCTTCCCTCAGGAGATGATGCTTGAACTCAGACTTGAAGGATGAATAAGGAGTTTGCCTAGAGGTAGAAGGAAAAAATGCCTACCTGGTACAGAAATAATACAGGAAGATACGAATTGTGTTATTGTGTTAGTACTTTTCTCTTTGCCATAGAATTCAGCCTGAATATGAATTGGCTTTGTGAGTTAACTTTGACCAATAGAATGCCACAGAAGTGACAGTGTGTCAGCTCCAAGCCTAGCTCTCATGAGGCTTTGCACACTTTCATCACCAGCTCAGACCCTTGCGATCACCATGTGAACAAGCCTGAGCTAACTTTCAGGAAGATGAGCAGCCACATGGACGAGAGCTCTCCTAGATCAGCCAGTCCCAGCCAGTCTGCCAACTCACCACAGATGCATGTCCAAGTGAAGCCAAGATCTTGAACACAAGATCGCTAGTTTTTCTCCTGGTCAACCATAGACTCATGAACAATAATAAATGATTGTTGTTTAAAGCTAGTGAATTCTGAAATGGTTTCTCATGCATCTGTAGTTAATTGAAAAATCTCCTTGCAACTTGAGTTTACAATTTCATTAGACAAGGCTAAGAAAAAGAATAATAATATGAGTCCTAACAATGCATTGGAGAAAGAAATGGCAACCCACTCCAGTGTTCTTGCCTAGAGAATCCTAGGGACAGAAGACCCTGGTGGGCTGCCATCTATGGGGTCGCACAGAGTCGGACACGACTGAAGCGACTTAGCAGCAGCAGCAACAGTGTAGTAATCAGTCTCTTGGAGTTTCCATTAATTCTTTTAAACTATCATGGTTTCAAGCCCTTCAATAAGGCAATGCTCATCCCCTAGATCAGCATCACAGACAAGCTGAAACAAAAGACTATAGGGTAGAAAGGAAAAATCTTTTCTTGTTATCATTCTGTTAACCAATGCCCACCATGTTCCTCACCTCCCCTGCTTGTTTCTGATCAAACTCAGTAAATGAAACCACAGAAGCAACCTCCTAGAAGAGGTCAATAAGAAAATAGGAAAAGTACAATAGTATTCCCCTTTCTTACCAAATACATTCAGATGCAATATACACAAATAATTAAACATAAAATGTTGAGTTTCTTTTACTGCCTATGTTAACTTTTAGTTTAGAAGTTGCCTGGTTTTGATGGTCTCAAGTAGACTCAACTCCTACTTCCTGACTTTGAGTATTAGTACACACTGGAAGTTTTCCATGATTATATCAAATTGAGTCCAAGTGGCCCACTGAGACAATTTAATCATCTGAGTGCCCAACTACGAAGACTGACTTTAGGAGATTCAGGTAGAACTACATGTCCAAGGATAAATCCCCAACACCTCTCTGTTCCTACATCCTCTGCATTCTTTCTCCATGCAAAAATCAGAAAATATTTTTTTTTCCTCTAGAAGAAAACATGAAATTAAAAAATTACTATAAGCTCCTTCTTATCCAAGCTTAATTAATATAACTCATCATTTATGATGCAGCATCGGACAAGACACCTACCCCAGAGAAAACACATCATGATCCTAAAAAGTCTGTTTATTCAGTTTTGGGTTACAAAAATTTTCTCTGAGTAGATGAAAAATGGCAGTATATGTACAACCCAGTAAGCTAAACAAAGAGCTTTGCTAGCTGACATGTCAGTCTATGGGCAAGGTTGTAAAGAAGATAAAATTTGTTCACAATTTCAGAATACTCCATTGCTTCCTGTCATTCAGTTCAGTTCAGGTCAGTTCAGTCCCTCAGTCATGTCAGACTCTTTGCAACCCCATGGACTGCAGCATGCCACACCTCCCTGTCCATCACCAACTCCAGGAATTTACTCAAACTCATATCCATTGAGTTGGTGATGCCATCCAACCATCTCATCCTCAGGTGTCCCCTTCTCCTCCTGCCTTCAATCTTTCCCAGCATCAGGATTTTTTCCAGTAAGTCAATTCTGTGCATCAGGAGGCCAAAGTATTGGAGTTTCAGCTTAGCATCAGTCCTTCCAATGAATATTCAGGACTGATTTCCTTCAGGATGGACTGATTGGATCTCCTTGCAGTCCAAGGGACTCTCAAGAGTCTTCTCCAACACCACGGTTCAAAAGCATCAGTTCTTCGGCACTCAGCTTTCTTTATAGTCCAACTCTCACATCAAGACATGACTACTGGAAAAACCATACCCTTGACTAGAAGGACCTTTGTTGGCAAAGTAATGTCTCTGCTTTTTAACATGCTGTCTAGGTTGGTCATAACTTTTCTTCCAAGGAGTAAGCGTCTTTTAATTTCATGGCTGCAGTCACCATCCACAGTGATTTTGGAGCCCCCAAAAATAAAGTCTGACACTGTTTCCACTGTTTCCCCATCTATTTCCCATGAAGTGGTGGGACCGGATGCCATGATCTTCGTTTTCTGAATGTTGAGCTTTAAGCCACCTTTTTCACTCTCCACTTTCACTTTCATCAAGAGGCTTTTGAGTTCCTCTTCACTTCTGCCATAAGGGTGGCGTCATCTGCATATCTGAGGTTATTGATATTTCTTCCGGCAATCTTGATTCCAGCTTGTGCTTCTTCCAGTCCAGCGTTTCTCATGATGTACTCTGCATACAAGTTAAATAAGCAGGGTGACAATATACAGCCTTGACGAACTCCTTTTCCTATTTGGAACCAGTCTGTTGTTCCATGTCCAGTTCTAACTGTTGCTTCCTGACCTGCATACAAATTTCTCAAGAAGCAGATCAGGTGGTCTGGTATTCCCATCTTTTTCAGAATTTTCCACAGTTTATTGTGATCCACACAGTCAAAGGCTTTGGCATAGTCAATAAAGCAGAAATAGATGTTTTTCTGGAACTCTCTTGCTTTTCCGATGATCCATCGGATGTTGACAATTTGATCTCTGGTTCCTCTGCCTTTTCTAAAACCAGCTTGAACATCAGGAAGTTCATGGTTCACATATTGCTGAAGACTGGCTTGGAGAATTTTGAGCATTACTTTACTAGCGTGTGAGATGAGTGCAATTGTGCGGTAGTTTGAGCATTCTTTGGCATTGCCTTTCTTTGGGATTGGAATGAAAACTACCTTTTCCAGTCCTGTGGCCACTGCTGAGTTTTCCAAATTTGCTGGCATATGGAATGCAGCACTTTCACAGCATCATCTTTCAGGATTTGGAATAGCTCAACTGGAATTCCATCACCTCCACTAGCTTTGTTTGTAGTGATGCTTTCTAAGGCCCGCTTGACTTCACATTCCAGGATGTCTGGCTCTAGGTCAGTGATCACACCATTGTGATTACCTGGGTGGTGAAGCTCTTTTTTGTACAGTTCTTCTTTGTATTCTTGCCATCTCTTCTTAATATCTTCTGCTTCTGTTAGGTCCATACCATTTCTGTCCTTTATCGAGCCCATCTTTGCATGAAATGTTCCCTTGGTATCTCTAATTTTCTTGAAGAGATCCCTAGTCTTTCCCATTCTGTTGTTTTCCTCTATTTCTTTGCATTGATCGCTGAAGAAGGCTTTCTTATCTCTTTTTGCTATTCTTTGGAACTCTGCATTCAGATGTTTATATCTTTCCTTTTCTTCTTTGCTTTTGGCTTCTCTTCTTTTCACAGCTATTTGTAAGGCATCCCCAGACAGCCATTTTGCTTTTTTGCATTTCTTTTCTATGGGAATGGTCTTGATCCCTGTCTCCTGTACAATGTCACCTACCTCATTCCATAGTTCATCAGGCACTCTATCTATCAGATCTAGGCCCTTAAATCTATTTCTCACTTCCATTGTATAATCATAAGGGATTTGATTTAGGTCATACCTGAATGGTCTAGTGGTTTTCCCTACTTCCTTCAATTTAAGTCTGAATTTGGCAATAAGGAGTTCATGGTCTGAGCCACAGTCAGCTCCTGGTCTTGTTTTTGCTGACTGTATAGAGCTTCTCCATCTTTGGCTGCAAAGAATATAATCAGTCTGATTTCGGTGTTGACCATCTGGTGATGTCCATGTGTAGAGTCTTCTCTTGTGTTGTTGGAAGAGGGTATTTGCTATGACCAGTGTATTTTCTTGGCAAAACTCTATTAGTCTTTGCCCTGCTTCATTCTGTATTCCAAGGCCAAATTTGCCTGCTACTCCAGGTGTTTCTTGACTTCCTACTTTTGCATTCCAGTCCCCTATAATGAAAAGGACATCTTTTTTGGGTGTTAGTTCTAAAAGGTCTTGTAGGTCTTCATAGAACCGTTCAACTTCAGCTTCTTCAGTGTTACTGGTTGGGGCATAGACTTGGATTACTGTGACATTGAATGGTTTGCCTTGGAAATGAACAGAGATCATTCTGTCATTTTTGAGATTGCATCCAAGTACTGCATTTCAGACTCTTTTGTTGACCATGATGGCCACTCCATTTCTTCTGAGGGATTCCTGCCTGCAGTAGTAGATATAGTGGTCATCTGAGTTAAATTCACCCATTCCAGTCCATTTCAGTTCGCTGATTCCTAGAATGTAGACATTCACTCTTGCCATCTCCTGTTTGACCACTTCCAATTTGCCTTGATTCGTGGACCTGACATTCCAGGTTCCTATGCAATATTGCTCTTTACAGCATCGGACCTTGCTTCTATCACCAGTTACATCCACAGCTGGGTATTGTTTTTGCTTTGGCTCCATCCCTTCATTCTTTCTGGAGTTATTTCTCCACTATTCTCCGGTAGCATATTGGGCACCTACTGACCTGGGGAGTTTCTCTTTCAGTATCCTATCATTTTGCCTTTTCATACTGTTCATGGGGTTCTCAAGACAAGAATACTGAAGTGGTTTGCCATTCCCTCCTCCAGTGGGCCACATTCTGTCAAATCTCTCCACCATGACCCGCCCGTCTTGGGTTGCCCCACGGGCATGGCTTAGTTTCATTGAGTTAGACAAGGCTGTAGTCCTAGTGTGATTAGATTGACTAGTTTTCTGTGAGTATGGTTTCAGTGTGTTTGCCCTCTGATGCCCTCTTGCAACACCTACCGTCTTACTTGGGTTTCTCTTACCTTGGGCGTGGGGTATCTCTTCACGGCTGCTCCAGCAAAGCACAGCCATTGCTTCTTACCTTGGACGAGGGGTATCTCCTCACCGCCACCCTTCCTGACCTTCAATGTGGGATAGCTCCTCTAGGCCCTCCTGTGCCCACGCAATATGGCACATGGAACACAGCATCTTATTTTGTTCCTTCTAAAATCCCACTGAACGATAGTCAGGAGGCTTTTTTCCCTCAAAAAAAAAAAAAAATATATATATATATATATATAAAACACATATTATAAAATTGCCTAGAACTAAACACATACACTGCTGCAGTCCATGGGGTCCATGGGGTTGCAAAGAGTCGGACATAACTGAGCGATTGAACTGAACTAATGGAAACACACACACAAGGAGGACATAGTGACCCACTCCAGCATTCTTGCCTGGAGAATCCTAATGAACAGGGGAACCTGGTGGGCGACAGTCCATGGGGTCACAAAGAGTCAGACACGACTGAGCGACTAAGCACAGCACACAGCACAGCAAACACACACACACACACACACACAAGTACATGTAAAACTGATGAAATCCGAATAAGATCAGTGGATTATGTCAATTTCCTGATTCTGATATTATATTAGGCAAGATATTTTAATTAGGAAAGCTCAGTGAAGGATATATGGAATTTCTCAGAAGTCTTCTTTTATTTCTCAAATTGACATATAATTTGATGCACAACATTGAATTATTTTTTATAATTACACATAAATCTAGAATTATCTCAAAATAATAAATCTAATCAAAAAAATAAACCTGCAAAATTAGGAAGAAAAAGAATGGGTAACATCAGTAAAATTTTGGAAGCAGTCAAGTAGATAGATATGAGATAACTGTCTCTGCTGACTCCTGAAACCAATTCCAAGACAGCAGTAGGAAAGTTGAGAAGCAACCTTATTTAACCACAGAATCTTCAAAAGGTTTGGGAACTGGTAACAAAAAGCCCCCTGGTAATGCAGCCCCTTGAAGAGGGAGTGAAGGCTAATGAAAGCAGGATCTGATAGACTTTTGTAGAAGCAGTTAGGTCCCTAGAACCCCTCCCTCTTTGCTGCCCCCCTTCCCCATTCTTCCTCCTACACACTGCCAGAGACTGTTCTGGAGAGAGTAAGGCAAAAAACCTCTGTACTGGGGACTCTGGTAGCAGACGAGTGAGGTAAACAGAGAAGCAAAGTCAATGAATGGATACGACCAATGAAAACCCCTCTACCATTTTTACCTTCTTGACTCCTTGACCCTTGACAGCCAAGAATTTACTCTCCAGGCTGGAAACTAAAAGAATAATTTGAGTGGAATCTGACTAGCCCAAGAGAAAACACATGGAGATATTGAATATGGAAGTATACCAATCACGATTCAGTCCGGAAATCAGAGCCACTGTAAGTATTAAGGGACCAAGGATTTTTTTCTTAGGAATTAGAGTTTGCACAAATATGGGAGGAGCTGGGGAAATGCAAGTCTGGAGGAGGGGAATCAGAAGATCAGGGAAAATGCTGTGGTAGAATAAAATAGTAATTACCAAAGACATCCACAGCCTACCCCCTGCCCCTTCCCCAGAACATGTTCCCTTACATGGCAATAGAAACTTTGTAGGTGTGATTAATCTAGGGATTCTGAGTTGGGAGATTATCCTGGATTATCCAGATGGGCCCAGTATTATCACAGAAATCCTTATAAGAGGGAGGCAGGAGGATCAAAATGAGAAAAAGGAGATTTGAAGACAGACCAGAAGTTGTAGTGATGGGTTTTGAAGATGAAGGAGTCAGGAGCCAAGGAATGTATTAATAGTTGGCCTCTAGAAGCTGAAAAAGGCAAGGAAATGGATTTCTCCCCTGAAGCCTTCAGAAGAAACACCTTAATTTTAGAATTCTGACTCTAGAATTATGAGAATAAATTTTTGTTTTTTTAAACCAGTATTTTTGATATAATTTGTTACAGCAGACATAGACAAGAAATACACTCACAACATCTTGAAGCAAGGGTGTAGATGAAACTTATAGGAAATTTTGAGAAAGAGTATATGTTTGATCATCCAAGTGGAATGGTGCATGTATGACCCATGGCAGGTCTGTAGAAGCTATGGCCTCTATGAGCACTGTGGTCAAGAGCTTGATGGATTAAGGTTACTCTCAGTTAGCAGGTTCAGTAGGCAAGAGGAGAGACTGGAGACCATGCATTATACCTATATGTCATTGTTTCTGATCACTGTGACATCTGAGAGTAACAGCTTCTATTTCATCTCCACTTTCCCAATCTTACCCAAGTTTGCCTCTTTGCTCAAGCTAATCACACAGGAAAAGGGGATCTGGAAAAGGTAATTCCCAATCTTAAATAGGAGCAGTAATGCCAACATGACAAAATACAGTCAAGCTCTGAGATTTCCTTAAAAAGGGCTCAGATAGCTCAACCCTCAGCAAAGCTCAAAGTCAACAAGCCCCACCCCTATGCTCAGAGCTCTCAATCACAATTTTAGTTTCTCACTTTCCTGGTGGCTCAGACGGTAAAGAATCTGCCTACAATCCACGGTTTGAATATTCCCTGGAGAAGTGAATGGCAACTCACTACAGTATTCTTGCCTGGAGAATTCCATGGACAGAGGAGTCTGGTGGGCTACAGTCCATAGGGTTCCAAAGAATCAGACATGACTGAGCAGCTAAAAATTTCACTTTCTTTTTATATATAAGCAAACAATCTAAGATTATCAAACTGGGAAATGACAGAATGATCTCTGTTCATTTCCAAGGCAAACCATTCATTATCACAGTAATCTAAGTCTATACCCCAACCAGTAAAGCTGAAGAAGCTGAAATTGAATGGTTCCATAAAGACCTGTAAGACCTTCTAGAACTAACAGCAAAAAAAAATATCCTTTTCATCATACGGGACTGGAATGCAAAAGTAAGAAGTCAAGAGATACCTGGAGTAACAGGCAAATTTGGCCTTAGAGTATAAAATGAAGCAGGGTCAAGACTTACAGAGTTTTCTGAAGAGAATGCACTGGTCAAAGCAGCCTCTTCCAACAACACAAGAGAAGACTCTACACATGGATATCACCAGATGCTTAATACTGAAATCAGATTGATTATATTCTTTGCAGCCAAAGATGGAGAAGCTCTATACAGTCAGCAAAAATAAGACTGGGAGCTGACTGTGGCCCAGATCAAAAACTCCTTATTGCCAAATTCAGACTTAAATTGAAGAAAGTAGGGAAAACCACTAGATCATTCAGGTATGACCTAAATCAAATCCCTTATGATTGATTATACTGTGTAAGTAACAAAGAGATTCAAGGGATTAGATCTGATAGAATGCCTGAAGAACTATGGACAGAGATTTGTGACATTGCACAGGAGGCAGTGATCAAGACCATCCCCAAGAAAAAGAACTACAAAAAAGCAAAATGGCTGTCTGAGGAGGCCTTACAAATAGCTGTGAAAAGAAGAGAAGCCAAAAGCAAAGGAGAAAAGGAAAAATATACCCATTTGAATATAAAGTTCCAAAGAATAGCAAGGAGAGATACAAAAGCCTTCCTCAGCAATCAATGCAAAGAAATAGAGGAAAACAATAGAATGGGAAAGACTAGAGATCTCTTCAAAAAAATTAAAGATAGCATTTTGCATTTCATGCAAAGATGGGCTCAATAAAGGACAGAAATGGTAGGGACCTAACAGAAGCAGAAGATATTAAGAAGAGATGGCAAGAATACACAGAAGAACTGTACAAAAAAGAGCTTCACCACCCAGGTAATCACGATGGTGTGATCACTCACCTAGAGCCAGACATCCTGGAATGAGAAGTCAAGTGGGCCTTAGAAAGCATCACTACGAACAAAGCTAGTGGAGGTGATGAAATTCCAGTGGTCCTATTTCAAATCCTAAAAGATTATGCTTGAAAGGCTGCACTCCATATGCCAGCAAATTTGGAAAACTCAGCTGTGGCCACAGGACTGGAAAAGGTCAGTTTTCATTCCAATCCCAAAGAAAGGCAATGCCAAAGAATGCTCAAACTACCGCACAATTGCACTCATCTCACACGCTAGTAAAGTAATGCTCAAAATTCTCCAAGCCAGGCTTCAACAGTACATGAACCATGAACTTCCAGATGTTCAAGCTGGATTTAGTAAAGGCCGAGGATCCAGAGAGCTAATTGCCGATATCTGTTGGATCACAGAAGAAGCAAAAGGGATCCAGAAAACCATATACTTCTGCTTTATTGACAATGCTAAAGCCTTCCACAACAAACTGTGGAAAATTCTTCAAGAGATGGGACTACCAGACCACGTTAACCGCCTCCTGAGAAACCTGTATGCATGTGAAGATGCAACAGTTAGAACTGGACATGGACAACAGACTGGTTCCATATTGAGAAAGGAGTACATCAAGGCTGTATATTGTCACCCTGCTTATTTAACTTCTATGCAGAGTACATCAAGAGAAATACCAGGCTGGAGGAAGCACAAGCTGGAATCAAGATTGCCGGGAGAAATATCAATAACCTCAGATATGCAGATGACACCACCCTTATGGCAGAAAGTGAAGAGGAACTAAAGAGCCTCTTGATGAAAGTGAAAGAGGAGAGTGAAAAAGTTGGCTTAAAACTCAACATTCAAAAAGCAAAGATCATGGCATTTCGTCCCATCACTTAATTGCAAATAGATGGGGAAACAATGGAAACAGTGACAGACTTTATTTTTGGGGGGCTCCAAAATCACTGCAGATGGTGACTGCAGCCATGAAATTAAGACACTTGCTCCTTGGAAGAAAAGCTGTGACCAACCTAGATAGAATATTAAAAAACAGACTTTACTTTGCCGACAAAGGTCTGTCTAATCAAAGCTATGGTTTTTCCAGTAGTTGTGTAAGGAATTGGACTATAAAGAAACCTGAGCATCAAAGAATTGATACTTTTGTGCTCTGGTGTTGGAGAAGACTCTTGATAGTCCCTTGGACTGCAAGTAGATCTAATTAGTCAATCTTCAAGGAAATCAGTCCTGAATATTCATTCAAAGGACTGATGCTGAAGCTGGAACTCCAATACCTTGGCCACCTGATTCAAAGAACTGATTCATTGGAAAAGACCCTGATGCTGGGAAAGATTGAAGGCAGGAGGAGAAGGGGATGACAGAGGATGCGATGGCTGGATGGCATCGCTGACTTGATGGCCATGAGTTTGAGCAAGATCTGGGAAGTTGGTGATGGACAGGGAGGCCTGGCAGTACTGCAGTCCGTGGGGTCGAAAAGAGTTGGACACGACTGAGCAACTGAACTGAACTGAATGTGCTCTACCAAGAAGTAAACCAAGAAAGGGAAATACACTTTGACCAGTAAAAAGAAGGAATCAAATTGGCACCACTATCAGGTCACATAATTATCATTTGTTTTTAGTGGTTGGAATAATTAGAACTAGTCTCGTGGCAAGCTTGATGATTATAATACAATATTGTTGTCTATACTCACTAAAAAAAAATTAAACAAAGAAATAGTGCTATCATGAATCTCCGATAAATGTCTTTGGTACATATATGTAGGCCCACAGACATGGCCAAACTATCGATGTATGCATGCATGCATGCTAAGTCGCTTCAGCAGTGTCTGACTCTTTGTGACTTCATAGACAGCAGGCCACCAGGCCCCTATTCACAGGAGTCTCTAGGCAAGAATACTGGAGTGGGTTGCCATTTCTTTCTCCACAAACTATTGATAGTGGCATAAAAATAGATAAAGCTAATCCATGATAATAAAAGCCTAAGTAGTAACTGCCTGTCTAGATGTGTGGGTAATGACTAAGAGGGAGCAAAAGATGAAATTCTGGGGTATTGGTGATCTTTTCTATCTTAACTGGGTGATAGTTACATGGTATATAAAGATTTGTCATCTGGAACTTAAAATGTGTACACTTTACAATTGTCAAAGTAAAATAATAAAAATATCTAAAAATGAATTTTAAAAAGAAAGAAAGAAAGGAGTCCAGGTCAGAAGATAAACCCCATTCATGGAATGAGCATACAGACAACAACAGGATGTCAACTGTGCAAAAGACTCTAAGAGCATGCAATCCACTGGGGACATTTGAAGCCACCAGGAGTGTCTCGAAAAAAACTGGAGTTGACAGATTACTTGATGTGATTAAGTTTGTAAAATCTCATGTTGAGAAACTGTTGGAAGTCATGGTGAAAATTTGTAATAGGTATCAAGAAAATTAAGCAAATTTTAAAGAGCAATTCTTAATTTCAGGGTAAAAATATAAAGATATAATCATAGTGGACTACATGGTTGGTGTCCTTAGCCAACTTTTAACTACCAGCATTTGCACACAGCAGACTGGAAGTGTTGAGGAACTAACGATCCTTGGGAACAGCCCTCCACAGACCTCTGACAGGAGTTACTTTATCAACAGCCCAGCTTCCTCACCCTCCAGGTGGGATGCCGTGAATGGTGTGTTCCACACCATTTCCCAGTATGTCCCTCCCTGGGGCTGAAGTTCCTATTACCCACAGTGGTGACCACTTGACAACACACACTTTATGACTGTCTCTACTTCCTCTGATCACTTTCCTGCTTCCCTTTTGGTGCTTCCTGTGCCTCTCAAATAATCTTTTACTGGAATCCTTGCCCCCAGGGTCTGCTCTGGGAAACCCAAGATACTACAAATTTCAGGGAATAAAACTTGCAGGTATACTAATGTTAACACAATATATATTTAGCCAAAATTTATAGTATAATTATATGAGGAGAATAGGGGAGAAGAAGAGGGCATGGTAATATAAGAGAGTTAAATCCTCACCTAACGTATTAGAAGGTCAATAGATTGCTTCTAATTGATGAATCAAAAGAGAGCAATATTCACATATTATTTAAGAGCATGGAAATCTATAAATGCCAGAAGGAACAACTTAAAGAGTCAAAAGTGGGTGTTTTTTGGAAGAGGGAGTCAGGAGACTAGAGAGGTTGAGACAAGAAATTGCCATATTTTGATACATAAACCCTTTATTATCATTTGACTTTTAATAGTACTATTATTTTAATAGCAATACTACTAGCATGTACTATTTTGATATCATTTAGTTGTGAGAAAAAAAAAGAAGGGATGGGAGGAAAAAAGAGAGAAGAGAAATGGAGTTCAAAAATGAGAAGGATAAAGGAGGCTGGCTCTCTTAGAAACATCAAAGTGTTTTATGACTGAAGCTGCCTTTCCCCAGCTGGACAGTTACTCCTTAACCCCAGGGCTTATGTTAAATCCAAAGTCAGGCAAATATATTTTAGAGAACCATGAAGTCATAAAACATGTCTATTGCAGGAAATATTTTAGACAAATACATCTGCTATTACTCACTCAAGTTACAAATGACCCCATTAATGTATGTATGTTTCTCATTCTCTTCTCCACGCTTTTTTGTCTGCAGCTCCTGGAGCCTAAAAAGTATCTCTGGCTCATGAAGCTTTGTTTTTTCCCCATCCCGTCAAAGGCATTTTTATTCCTTTTCTAAATAAATGCCCAAAATGAGGGGACAGACCTAAGTCCTTGTTGGTTTGGAGGGCAGAGGATACACAGATGATGGAGGCAGAGTCTTTGTTTTTATGGAAATTATGTCCCATGGGGGAGGCTGAATAAATGAGCAAATGAAAAAACAAGATACTTACTGATTATGATGTATGCTATAAAAGAAAATAACAGAGAGATGTGATTGAGAATAAGTGCAGAAAAGACTCACTTAGACCAGGTGCTGAGCAAGCTTTCTTTGAGAATGGTGAATGCCTAAAGACGGAGAAGGCAATGGCACCCCACTCCAGTACTCTTGCCTGGAAAATCCCATGGACGGAGGAGCCTGGTAGGCTGCAGTCCATGGGGTTGCTAAGAGTCAGACATGACTGAGCGACTTCCCTTTCACTTTTCACTTTCATGCATTGGAGAAGGAAATGGCAACCCACTCCAGTGTTCTTGCCTGGAGGATCCCAGGGACGGGGGAGCCTGGTGGGCTGCCGTCTATGGGGTCTCACAGAGTCGGACACGACTGAAGTGACTTAGTAGCAGCAGCAGCAGCAGCAATGCCTAAAGAAGAACATTCCAAAGGTCCACCAGAGAGCCAGGGTTAGAACAGGCCTTTCAACAAGTATAAGGTCTCCACCACCTCAGAGGAGCAGTGGTTAGGGAAGGAAACCTAGGTGAGTGGAGTGGAAAGCAGCTTGGGATGAAAGACAGGGACAAGGCTAACCCACTTTACAGTTTCACTGAGGGCTGATTGCTAAGCAGCTCCTGATTGTAACAGCAACAAGATGCATTTCCTTAATAGTCACTTAGAAGTATAAACTACTACCTTTGAGTTGATCTTTTCATTTTTATATTACACTTGAAAGGAAAGGCAATAAAAAGCAGCTTTTTCCCAACAACCACAAAATACCCAGGAAAGAAGGAGAATGGCCACCTATTTGTGTATAAATCCCTTAGGTATTTCACATGCAATCCAGTGTGTACCCTGACTACTAGAGAAACTGAATAACAGATAAAATCTTCCAAGTTAATTACACTTCTCACACAAAAATTCAATTAAAATACTTTCTTCTCAATTATTTTATCTCTGAAATGGGAGTAATGACCCTGTTCTCCCCGTCCCCCCCCACAAAGTATTAAAATTAAGGGACCTATAATTAAATTTTCTATCTGCCTCAAATCAAGGTCTTATGTGATGTGAAAGGAAAGTATTACTGTAGACATTTTTCACAGTAACTTTATTGTCAGCTAGCTAGTTTATAGCCTGGGCATTCATGCATAATTTTATATCTCAACATATTGTTCATTTTTCATAATTTTAAATCACAGACAAGGAGGTGCCAGTGAGCCGAAGTGAAGACACAAAAAGCAATACTATTTGGAAAAATTACCCATGTTTTTCTGGAGTCAACTACTGGAAATTGATGAGTAACCATAAATTTTCAGTCTAAACAATTAATCTGAAAGAGACAAAACTATAACTAAAAATGAGGTTATGAATCTAAATTTCTAAGGTAATTTTAGAGGCATTTGAATTGTACGAAACCCTCAATCAGTGTCTGAGACAAACTTTTCTAAGTTTTGTTATTTGCCATTTGTTAGGGCCCAAGAATGGAGAAGGCAATGGCACCCCACTCCAGTACTCTTGCCTGGAAAATCCCATGGATGGAGAAGCCTGGTAGGCTGCAGTCCATGGGGTCGCTAAGAGTCGGACACGACTGAGCGACTTCACTTTCACTTTTCACTTTCATGCATTGGAGAAGGAAATGCAGCCCACTCCAGTGTTCTTGCCTGGAGAACCCCAGGGACGGGAGAGCCTGGTGGGCTGCCATCTATGGGGTGGCACAGAGTCGGACATGACTGAAGCAACTTAGCAGCAGCAAGGCCCAAAAAAATTCCATGAATAGAGGAACCAGATGGGCTATACAGTCCATGGGGTCGCAAAGAGTCAACCACAACTGAGCCACCAAGCATGCATGTGCGTGCACACACACACACACACACACACACACACACACACCAGCAGTGCTTTTAAGATCCCTCTGGGTCTATTACAAGTGATAGATTTTCCTCAGTCATTTCCTCACTTACTCTACAAACACCTATTAAACCCCTACTCTGGATTTGCACCAGGAAATCGGGATATGGTGAACCACAGGACAGAATGATGGTACTCACACTGTAGTGAGGAAGACAGGAAACAAGTGTAAACTATGGAGACAGTGATGTAGGAGGTAATGTGATAGAATGACTGGAAAATGGGGTGCAGCCTTAGACTGGGTAGTCAGAAGGGCCTCTCAGAAGTGACATTTGATCTGAGACACTGAATGATGAGAAAAAAACTTACGAAAGGGTAGTGAAGTATTGCAGGCAGAGCTAGGTGCAAGAAATCCCAGTCTCTAAAATCATTGTTTTTACATGTTCCATAACAATATGTAGTTTGTGGTGTGTGTGTGTGTTTGTTTATGTATTAAATGTCTGAAAGGCTTTTCTTTAAAATATTAATAGTTGTTTTTTTTGGTAGAGAACTTTTATTCTCTTCTTCACATTGCTTATAATTTCTAACTATCTACAATTCACATTAATTACTTATGTAATAAAAAGCAACTATTTTGGAAAGTTTCATTTTTCTACTTAAAAACAATAAAATGTAAATTTAGAGAGAAAATGACCATTTTATCAATTTAATAAACTTTACTTTGACTTTTAAAATTCAAAATCTGGGATAATTCTGGCCACAATGAACTGAACTTTCCTTTGCTATTATACGTGAAACTAAATGACTGGAAATAATCCAAAGACAGTGATTAGTCCAATGTAGAGCTAAAACTAATAGCCTGTTTCAAGCTGCTCTTTTCTAAGCTTTTCTTCCAAACACCATTTGCTATTGCTGCTGTGCTTAGTCGCTCAATCGTGTCCGACTCTTTGAGACCCCATGGACTGTAGCTCACCAGGTTCCTCTGTCCATGGACTACTTCCTCTGTCCAGGCAAGAATACTGGAGTGGGTCCCCTCCCTCCAGGGGATCATCCCAGCCCAGGGATTAAACCTAGGGCTCCTACTTTGCAGGTTGATTCTTTACCGTCTGAACCACCAGGGAAGCCCAGGGAAGCTCTTTTCTAGGCTGTCCATTCAAACACCATTTGTAGTGACAACAAATGGTTGTCTACATGCCTTCCTTACAAAAAGCCCAGCCCAGCCTCTGTGCCAGGTTGTCACTTACACTTACGAACAATGCCACTGCCGTTTCTAAAGAATGTTCTTTTAGCTCAACCTTTTACCAGGTCCTGATTCCATCTTTGCCCCAGTTAGGGAACTGGCCAGAAGTTTTGCTGTGCTTAGTAAATATATCATGTTGAGAACAGCTAAGATGTCATATACATCTTATTATAGAAGCTAGAATCTATAATCATAGACACATATAACTCTGGGAAATAAACAATTCCAGTTTCAGTGACCAGATACAGTAGTGACAGGGCTCTGGAGTGGCCACATAGGGGGGCAGGTGGTAGCAGCAGTGAGGTGGTAGCAGCATCCTTGAACAAACAAGGATGCTGGGAGCTGAGGTAAGATCATAGGAAGTCTTAAATTACTTCCATGGACAAGGATCTTAGTTAGGTAAGAGGCAGCACAAAGTGTCGGGTGTGATGTGATCAGGAAATGTATCATTTGCAGGCTCATTTGCATTTTGATCAACCTGGCGGTTCCCAGGTCACCACGAAAGGGCTGTTATGGCCCCTCCACACACTGGAAGGCTGGAAGGTGGCACCATTGGGCACAGACTGGTGATCCCCAAACCTGCCTTAGACTTATAGTAATCTGAGGTGTTCCTGAAAAGATGGGATTTCTGGACTCAACTCCCAGAGACCACAGTTTAGTGGGTCTGGGTTGGAGTTTCCAAGTCTATGTTCTTCCAAATCTCCTGCAGGTGACACAACTGGGTTTGGGAGACTGAGCTTTAAGCGCAAAGCTGGCAGGCCCTCAGTTAGCAATGTAAGTTTGAGATGCATCTTGAGGTAAAACTTCGCAGGAGTGGAACAGCAACCAGCGCCCTAAGTTGCTGCTCTCTTACTGTGTAAGACAGTTTTCTAGCACAAAGCATCTTTTTCATATGAACTGGAAAAGGGCTTGGCATAAGGAACACTTGACATTTCCAGCCTGGATAATCATCAGAATCACTTGAGAAGTGCTGTTGATTTCGTTACTGGTATTGTTCTGAAATGGGTATTATTGTTTTAACACAGTCTCAGGCCCCACCCCATAGTCTGATGCAGTTTGTCTGGGATGAAGTTCACAAATCTGCACTGTAACCACCTGAGAGAGTGGCTTAGGAACCACTGTTCTAGACTAGCAGTCCTGAAACTTTAGCGTGTCTACCTCACTGCTGCTGCTGCTAAGTCACTTCAGTCGTGTCCGACTCTGTGTGATCCCACAGACGGCAGCCACCAGGCTCCCCCGTCCCTGGGATTCTCCAGGCAAGAACACTGGCGTGGGTTGCCATTTCCTTCTCCAATGCATGAAAGTGAAAAGTGAAAGTGAAGTCGCTCAGTCGTGTCCGACTCTTAGCAACCTCATGGACTGCAGCCTACCAGGCTCCTCCATCCATGGGATTTTCCAGGCAAAGTACTGGAGTGGGGTGCCATTGCCTTCTCCGGTCTACCTCACTGGCCCTAATCAAATAAGCAACACTAAAGATTCTGGCCCCACCTCCAAAGATTCTGATTCAGTAGATAGGATCCAGAAATTTCTATTTTTGACAAACAATTATCTGGCAGAGAATCCAAATACCACCTTTTCAGAAACCCTGATTCTGAACAACTACCCTTCCAATCTCCTCTGCCTCACCCAGCCAGGCTAACAGTGATCTGTACTTTGCAGAAATCTGTCATTCAAAAGCAGAGAAGTAAAAGACTTCACATTATTCACATTATTCTTTAGACACCTACACACAGCAGATATCTCATTGCTTTCCACAGGCTCCAGGCAGGCTTGTCATGCATAACAAACACAGGGGCCAGCTTTATAGGCCACCAGCCACAAGGATAGGCCTATGCTGGGTAAGGCTGCTGTCCAGGGCAGTTGCCTGTGGAGTGAGCTGAAAGGGAAAGAGCAGTTAATAAATGGAAAGGAAGGCTGAAGCAAGGCCACCTTGTCAGGTAGCACTTTTAGAGCAACATGAGACAATAGACAGGATATGAAGATTAAGCTGAGGATTTGCGAACAGGACAAGGCAGGACACAAAATATAAGCTGGGATAAAGAGCTATAGTTGTGAACTGGATGCGAACATAGCAAGCCTGCGAGGCATTCAGTGTGCTGATGTGAGGGCTAAGTGACATGCCAGCAGAGCAGCCTGAGTAAAAGAAGCTGTATGGAAACATGAACTCGATTAGACACTGCTGGGGTCTATGAGTTCAGCAGCTGTGCTTTCCCAGCAAACGGGACTTTCAAGAGTCATGACTTGAATCCTGCACCCATGGCTACTGGGTCAGAGGGAAGCCCTTGGCCAGCAAGCCTAGTTATCTGAGGACAGACATATCAGAACATAAGGTGGAAGTTCTGACTCTTTGCTGACATGGTAATATTCACAGGAAGAAAAAGATCAGAGACCGTAATAGCTTTGAGAAGCTATTTTCCATTATATTTTAGCCAACAACTCTGGTACATATTGGCAGCTCTTAAGAGTTTGGATGTCATGAGTCTTCTTTCTGGGAGAAACACTGACTCTGTTTAAATCTAACTCCTCCTTCTCCACACTTACACCCAGTTAGCTAAATGTGATTGAAACAAAACCCACAGCCATATTGACTAGTCCTGCTGTAACTTCATGACTCAGACCTGAAGGGGCCTTTTGTGTGCCCAGAGACAATGCTCTGCTTCCCTAGTCTTTCCACTCTTGCCACCTGGTCTTCCCTCTTCAAACCTTTAGGGCACCCCCAACCCATCCCCGGTCTCAGCCACAGGCTTCACTTCTATTTCATGGAAAAACAGAAGGTGTGAAATACTCCCATCACCAGTCTCCTTATTCCCTACATAGGTGTTTCCTCCTTGTTACCGCAGATGAACTGTTCTCTCCTAATTAACCATTCCTCCCCCACTTATATTCTGTACCCCGTCTCCTTGGGTTCTGATGGAAATCACTCCAGCAGTCATCCCTTCTTTCTCCTACAGGGCCAACTTTCCCTTCTCTACTGGCTCTTTCCCATAAGTAGACACACATATTTTGCCAGGCCCAATCATGCTCTCCTCCTTCTAATATACTCCTCATCTGACTTTGAGAGCACCTTGCACTCCTGGTTTTCCTCTGGCCTCACTAGCTATTCCTTCTTACTCATCTTTGCTGCTTCTTGCCCTCTTCCAATCTCAGGCCCCATGCTTGGAATAATTCCCTTCTCTGTCCACATTATCAGTCTCAGAATTATCAATATCATCTATGAGTTGACACCTCCCTAATTTCTATCTCTAGGCCAGTTTTCTCCCCTAAACTCAAAAATTAATACCCAACAGCACACTTGACATCTCTGTGTGGATGTCTAATGGTCATTTCTGATATTACAAGTCCAAACTGAACTCTTTCTCTTCCCCTCAGCTTCACTTCCCCCAGTCTTCCTTTCTCAGGAAGACACATATGTCCCTTCTAGCATCTCAGACTTGAAATCCTAGCGTCATCTTCAAGGCCTCTCCTTTGTTTATTCCTCACATCCATTCAATCACAAATCCTCCCAACTCTCTTTCTTCAAAAGAGATCCAGAGTCTGGGCACCCCTTGCCACCTCTACTGTGCTTCACCAGCCCAAGCCACCTCGTTCTTCATCTGGATTAAGAAGGAGCTTCCCAACTGTGGTCCCTGCTTTTGCCATCACCATTCCTGACTTGATTCTCAGCCCTGTATCCTAGACACTCCTCAACATGTGCCTTCCCATCTCCCATGAGAGAAAGCAAAAGTGCTTATGATGGCCTTCAAGGTTCTACACAACTTCACCTCTATCACCCCTCTGTTGCTTCTTACCACCTACCTCCTGCCAGCCTCACCTTCCTCCTTCTGGCCCTTCTGTTTACCAGTCACACCTCTGCTTAGGGCTCTGGACTCGCTAGCCTGTCTGCTCAGATCTCTGTGTGGCTCCCTCCTTGTCTCCTTCAGGCCTTTATTCCAGTGGCATCTTCTCAAACAGACTTTCCCTGACAGCCCCGTTTACAACTGCAGCCCCTCCATCTTCTGTATCCTCTCCTGTTTCATTTTCCTCCTTAGCGCTTATTACTATCTAAGGTGTTCTATGTTTAAATTAATAGTACTGTTTTCTGTACTGTTTGCCACTCATGTAAGTTCCATGGGGCAAAAATACTTATGTGTTTTGTTCACTCCTGTCCATGTTCTAAATTGTGCCTAAAAAAGTGCCTGACAGGCTTAGTGCAGAACTATTATTTTCTGAAATGAATATAGCAGTTGAACATTGAGATTTCAGTCTCTTAAAGAGATGGCCCTCCAAGGTGTAATAACTCATGAGACTCATGTAATAGCTCAAGGAAGGAAGGTCAGAAAGGAAATAAGCCAGAAAAAAAGGAAAAATCAAATGAAAACTTTTTCTCTGCAGTCTTTGTGTTTTTCTGAAAATCAAATACTTTTATAGTGTGATTTTATTTTTAGAATAGTGACTAAAGGTATTTCAATATTTATGTATTACTACCTGTCCTTCATTCTCCCCAAATGGTCTATAAAACTCTGGAAATCGCTAGAGTTTATTTTAAAAATTCACAGCTCTTGATTAGAATTCTTGTACATTTGGGAAAAACGTTACAGTCTCACTTTGAAATGCAAAATCAACCTTGCATTTCTGACTCCTGGGGCATTCACAAAGGCAGAAAAAATAATTCTATGCCTCCTTCCCATGTGGGCTTCTTTGTTGTTCTGTTTATACAATGTCTTGGCCATGACCTTGCTCTCTTAGCCTAGCTTGAGGTATAAGAGTAGTGTGGGCACTGTTTAGAAATGTGTTTATTCTTGTAGACTAAGAAACAAAGAACTCACTAGCCTCCTTACACAAAAGCATCTGGATAAGAGAGGAAGAAAGAGCCAGTCTGAAGTATAACTTCCTTGGACTTTGAGATCCAAAACAGAAGTGCCAATAAGTATTTCTATGTTGAAAAGTAAAATAATATTTACCAGAATTCAGAATAGTTTTCAGAGAAGACAATGGCACCCCACTCCAGTACTCTTGCCTGGAAAATCCCATGGACAGAGAAGCCTGGTAGGCTGCAGTCCATGGGGTCGCTAAGAGTTGGGCACGACTGAGCGACTTCCCTTTCACTTTTCACTTTGATGCATTGGAGAAGGAAATGGCAACCCACTCCAGTATTCTTGCCTGGAGAATCCCAGGGACAGAGGAGCCTAGTGGGCTGCTGTCTGTGGGGTTGCACAGAGTCGGACACGACTGAAGCGACTTAGCAGAATAGTTTTATCTATTTTTAGGTTTGTTTGCATATGTTCATCACCCATGTAAATCAAATCTACATTTCCATTTAACCACTAGGATGGGGCCGGGCAGTGGCAGTGAGAATTTGAATGAAAGGAGAGTCTAGGAAACAAGTTATCTATCTAATTGCATAGTTACAGGTAACTCTTATTTACTATTAACTTCTAAGTAAGATTATTGATAGGTTTCTACATGCTATAATCTAGAATTTATAACAAACTATAAACTATAAATCATTTCCTTTCTTCCTTACCTTCTTTATTTTTATATTGGTAGGTAGCATTACTAAATAGTTATAATCCAATATTGGGATATCTAGCACTTTCTTCCTTTCCTTTTTTCCCCCTTCTTCAGCAAGTGGCTTTTCATTCACACATTCATCTTCCATCCTAGGGACAAGTTCTTCTCTAAGAGTTAATAGCTGGGTGGGGCAGGGGGTGGGGGTGGGGAACCATTTTCCTCAGTAAGGAATATATCATTTGTAGGTATGAGCATTTTATTCATAAGTTTCCCAGACTTCAGCAGGAGATTTACTCCTGATATCCTTAGAACAGAATTTTTAATATGTAATTTCTTTATAAGTATGTAATTCTATAAAACAGTCAATGAAACCACAGTGAACAGTATCTTAAGTGATTTGCTGAACTGAACTTAAAAGAGTTTATGAGGATTGTCATGGTAATAAGACAAAGTGGTATAGAAAATAGTTTTGAGTGATGAAGGGAAGTGTGGTGGTTGTTGTTTTTAAAGTGTTGGTCTGTAAAATTGTCTCTATATCACTATCTGTGTCCATAAAATAAGTCAATTAAGGGATTACATAATTATTGCCAAATTACCTACTTTGAATGTCAAATGAATGCAGCAACTTCAGTTCATTTTTTAATAATGTTGGTTATTTGTTGGGCTAAATTAACAAGTTCTTTTGCTTTTAAATAAATAAAACAAATAAAGTCAAATCAAATGATATTAAAAATTGCTGTGAGAATGAGAAAAGCATATTTAAGAATTTTAAGACTCATATGGGTGATTCTTAAGTTAGAAAAAAATGCCTTTAGATTGTGTGACTTGTTCGATTCATTCCTAGATTAAAACCCATACCTTACTGTAATGCACAGCATTACCTGAGAGGAAAACAACAAAAAGGAACATTTACTTAGAGCAGCATTTGGGAATATGTCAACACCACATTTAGCACTTTTACTCTTCTGCCACTTAAGTACTGATAAGCTACCATCATGAAAACAAACAGCCCAGAGATAAAACCATATAAAAATTGCTTTCTCACTGCACACTAATCTTTGGAGCCCAGGTCTACAGAAACCTCTGAGCAGCACTGAAATTACTATTTGTCTCTATTATGAAGTGCCTTTATCTCCCAGTTTTCTCCATCTTGGTAGGTAACACCTTCATGATTCAGTTTTTCGAGCCACAGTTGTAGCTGGCCCATGTTACTCCCTCTCCCTCATTTTTCACCACCAGCAAGTCCTTTGTTTGTACACAGTACGCATGCTTTAGAGCCATGCATTTCTTTCTGTCTCTCCCGCCCTTACCTGGCCCCATTTTTGACTCTTCTTGTACAGAGTGCAGCAATCTTGCTTGTTCTTCTCCAATCCATTCTCCAATAAATCAAGAGAAATAATATTTTAAAACATAAGTCAGCTCATGTCACATCCATGCCTTGAAGGCTTCACATAGGAGCATACAGATAAAAATGGGGGCTTAAACATACATATTGACTTTTATTCCCTTCTGAAACCTCACTAAATCTATAGCAAAGTGATTTTTTCAAAAAGCCATAAACCTATAAGGATAGGGAAAAGAGAAAAGGAAATCCCAGTAATAAAATTTTGGAGGCTGAAAGCAATGGAAAGTGTAAGAACTGACTGCAGTTCTGAGAAAGATGCCTCCTGAGTGGCCCTCCTATGTGGGCCAAGACACACCTTCTTTACACTGCAGATTTCCAAATGGTTCCTAAAATGGTGACCCCAGGCACCTCAGGGAGTGGGATGAATGGGGGCATAAAACAGGGAACATAATTCAAAACTGTGTAAAAAGTCCCTCCCGGACTCTGCAACTGGGCGGCTGTTCTCTCTCCTGCCTGATCCTAGCAGGAGACCAGAAGTTTATCTACAGAAAAGATGAAATATGAGACTCCTGGACAGGGAGCATCCTGCTCCCTTGAGGGCAATGAAAGTAGTGAGAAGGCCTGTGTAGTTTATGCTTAGACATTCTAGACTACTTTCCCCCACCCTCACTCTCCACAAATTGATGGAAAAACTTACCGGAAAACCGTAAACAACAACAACTTACTGGAAAACTGGAAAACTGAATCTGGAAAAACTTCAACCAAAATGATGAACATCCAGGATTCTCCTACAAAAAAATCTCAGCCAGATCACCCTTGGAGTGATCTGCTTATAGTTAATAAGCTCCACCCACATGTTCACATAATCAGCTTTTAGGCCATCACTCTTCAGTGTGAGCAGACAATACAAGCTTACCATCTACTTAGTGAGAGACTCTAATAAGACAGACAGAGACAAATTTTTAAAGAGTAGGGCTGCAGGGAGACTATTTGTGAGAAACAGAGAACTACACAGAGAGAAAAAGAAAACTTACAAAAAAAACACAACACTAACAGCTCTAGAGATTTAAGAGAAAATGACGAGAAAGAAGGATAGAATGCTTTATTTTTTAAGGACACTCAAACAACAAAAAATGGGCTCTCGAAATGAAAAATAGGATAGGAGAAAAGTAAAACTGAATAGAAAATCTTGAAGATAAGATTGAGATTAACTCGCAATTTCTTCTAGAAAGATAAAAACACAAATAGATGCTAAATAGGAAAAAAATAAAATAAAAACGTTAGACAAACAGTCCAGGAGGCCTCACATTTCAATTACAGTACTTCTAAACAGAAAAGAAAAGGGAAAACTAACAGGAGGAAATAAACAATGAAATAATCAAGAAAATTTTCCAGGAAAAAAAGATATGAGTGCTCAGATTCAAAGGTCCCACAAAGTGACTGACATCATGTACAAAAACAGATTGATGCTGCTACCACTAAGCCGAGTCAGTCGTATCCGACTCTGTGCGACCCCATAGACGGCAGCCCACCAGGCTCCCCCATCCCTGGGATTCTCCAGGCAAGAACACTGGAGTGGGTTGCCATTTCCTTCTCCAACGCATGAAAGTGAAAAGTGAAAGTGAAGTCACTCAGTCGTGTCTGACTCGTAGTGACCCCATGGGCTGCAGCCTACCAGGTTCCTCCGTCCATGGGATTTTCCAGGCAAAAGTACTGGAGTGGGTTGCCATTGCCTTTTCTGAACATATCTATCTAAGAGGAAAAAAAAGTTTTTCCCCAAGGGAAGGGGAAACATAGGACAAAGAGAGAAGTAGAGACTGCTCTTTCTTCCAGTAGACCCACAGAGCCAGTTGAATTTCTAAAGCATGTGCATACAGTTTTAACCGGCCTTTTTGTTAAAGCCAGTAAATCTTTTTTTTTTTCCCCCTGAAATATACATCCTGAAGATTGCCCAGTTATGAAATTCTCACAAACAAACATATACTGTGTCTACTATCTAGATCAAGAAAGGACTTCCTTGGCTTCCTTTTCTGAAGGGCCACTCCCCACAATTATTGTTTATCTCATCATCCCACCTATTTACTTTTTAGCCCAAATCATGCTGATCTATCTATCTATTTAATATTTGGATGCTGACTTATCTGTTGGCTGTCTCTCCCTCTCATATGTAAACTCCACAAGTCAAGCTCTTTGTCTTTATCAATATTTACCCAATGCCGCTGTGTATGACATGTACAGTGCATAGACACATACCAATCTCTTAGTAAATGTTGTTAAATGAAGGAATAAATGAACACAAGGTTCTAAATATGACTAAATCTTAAACTAGAAAGGACCCCTTGTAGCTTGTGCCTAATTTCAAATTTAGTAGATGAGGAAACTAGGTATGAGAGGAATGAATACCATCGATGACTTGCTCAAGAGAACACACCCAGAGAGTGGCAGAGTGAGAACTTAGACACAGGCCTGTTGATTGTCAGGCCAGTGCTTTTCCATGACACGAGCCCTACTAAAGAGTGCCCACTCTCAGACAGATTAACTTGCAATTATTATAATATTCTGCAAGGTCTGCCAAGACAAAATGAAGTGCCCACACTCAGATTTTGATAAATTATAAAAACCTTTCATCCCCTTTCCCTCAGTCTAGGTTCCTTTTTCTATGTCTACTAACATTGGCAAAAAAATTGTTATGAATTCCATGTTAGTGTGCAAAGCCTGCTAGTGCCTTCTAGGAATTGTTCTGGCTTATGGAGAAGGCAATGGCACCCCACTCCAGCACTCTCGCCTGGAAAATCCCATGGACGGAGGAGCCTGGTAGGCTGCAGTCCATGGGGTCGCGAAGAGTTGGACACGACTGAGAGACTTCCCTTTCACTTTTCACTTTCATGCATTGGAGAAGGAAATGGCAACCCACTCCAGTGTTCTTGCCTGGAGAATACCAGGGACGGGGGAGCCTGTTGGGCTGCCGTCTATGGGGTCACACAGAGTTGGACACGACTGAAGTGACTTAGCAGTCCATGGGATTTTCCAGGTGAGAGTGCTGGAGTGGGGTGCCATTGCAGTATGCCATATAAACCCAGCCTGTGTTCAAGACAATGCCTGAAACATATGTCCTCAATAAATATGCAGCAAATGTTGAATGAAATGTTTTCCTAGATCACACCAACTATCATATTTTTGGACATAGGAGGTAATCTGTGCTTTTAAGAAAAAATTCCCTTTTAAAATCATAAATTGCAGGGTTGGCACTACCTGCCTCCCAAAGAAGGACCTCTGGGCACAGCCAATATGAAGCCACACCCAACTGAAGAGAGAGCTTTAGCACCATCAAAACGGGATGGTCTTCGCTACATTTCTGCTTGCATCCATTTTCTGTTTTCTGTACTCTCTCTGCTGCTGCTGCTGCTAAGTCGCTTCAGTCGCATCCTACTCTGTGCGACCCCATAGACGGCCCACCAGGCTCCCCCATCCCTGGAATTCTCCCTACTCACCCCTTTATGTCAGATCTTTAATGCCTTCCTGCTTTCTTCACCTCATTGTCCTGTCAAATTAACAAATGATCTTACATCATTTTATTCTTCCACTGATTATACTTCAGGATGAGTAAGAGCTGTCCTTTCCATTCATGCAGCCAACATAATCATGACACGTCTTTTATTTCCAACCATAGAAAGAAAAATTGTCTTGCTCCTTGTTAAATAGGGTTTCAAACCTGTCAAAGAGACTGCGTCCAGGACTGAGCCTCCCAAGCCTTCCTTCCACAGAAGAGTGGGCGAGTGCTGTGGGGTACAGCCAGGGCCCTCTCCCTGAACTCCCTGCTAATGTAGCACCATCTCAGCATAGTCTCAACTGCCTGCAGGGGTTCAAGCACGCAGCAGAATTCATGAGTGGACTTCCCAAGAAGCCTGACATAAGGAATTGACTGGCCTATAAGGGGGACTGTGGGCACAGATAGAAAACTCACTCTATTGAAAAGAGACATGGTGGTAGTCAGAAGTGGAGGGAAATTCTGATGACCACACAGTGGCTGTCACTGAGGTTTGTCTCTGGCCCAAAGACATTTCACATCAACTCCGCTTGGGTCTAGGGAAAGAAAGCTGGGAATTCAACCTGAAAGAGCTATTTCCCTAAAAACTCTGTAAGCCATTGGAGGCCCTCCAGCAGAGGGTGACTCAAAGAAGGCCCTCATACCTCCTGGCTTATCACATAAGCACTGGTTTCTAGTGGGACACATCAAAATCCAGAATAGGCAGGCTGGAGAGGAGAAGGAAGAAACAGCAGATGCTACGTGAAAGCCAATCAGGCTTGATTATGACCACAGAGGAGACACATTCCAGGGGCTTCCAGAAACACTTGAGGAGAACATCACAGTCAGGAGGAGGCAAAACCATCCAATGCTGCTGTCCTGTTCAAAGAGCATGATGGGGTTGGGGACAAGAGATATGACTTTCTGGGACTCGCAGGGTTTTAGCTGCACTGGTTTCTTCTCTCCCATCCGTGTCCCCCGAAGACTGTGCACATCCTGAGGGCAGGCTCAGAGTCTGGCCTCCATCAAGACGTGAGGAGTAAGCAAAGGAAGGAATAGAGTAGTGGGACCAAACCTCTTTGATTCAGGAAACTGTTGAGAAGAACCTTATGGGAGAGGTATTTCTGAGTCTAGTTTCATTTTATACAATAAGAAGGTAAGGTTAAAACTGTGTCCTACCAGTTCCCTGCCCCTCTTCCATGTCTCCAGGAGGCCACTTCCAAATGTGCGGCTGCTTCCCACACCAGTTGTTGACATGGTGTCTCTTTTAGACTTCGAACTATTGATATGACAGAAGGGCTGGGGGAGGGTTGGGGGAGCCACATCAAGGCAGAAAAGTTCTGTTCAAGGACATCCCTCCTTAAGCACAGCTTGCTGGAAAAGCTCTGAATGGGGATGGAACCCTGGAAGCATGGTGCTGGTACTTGGGGTGAGAACCAACCACTGTGCCTGTAATGGGGGTCCTGGGCCCTTTACATACAGAGAAGAATCATTTGTATCAGAATGACCAAGGTTCATGCTCAAGGATTTCTTTTTTTTTAACTGCATGACCAGGAGCAAATCTTTTAACTTCTCTGATTTCCATTTTCCTCTCTTCCTAAAACTGGTTGATAATGCCCATCTTACCTATTGTCACATCCAACATGAATCATATGCTAGGTTGCATGTAAAAAAACATATATAGATACTTCCCACCCTGGGCAAGAACATCATGAGAAAAGACAATTCTGACTGAAATCAGAGAGGGAGTTTTTTCTATCCTTTCAGAAATGTCACACTTTACTGGATCCTCATAAGGATGTATTCTGAGCATTTTTTTTTTTCTCTAAGTCAAACTTTTAAAGCCAATTAAATGCCTTTGAGAACAATGTCCTTTGCCATTTTCCTTGAAATTAGTTACATTCTTACAAATGACCAGTCATTTCAGCACTAAATCAAAAGAGGTTCATGTTTAAAAGAATAAAAAGACCTTTCTCCTTGCATAAGCTACTCATCAGTGGATTAATGGCCTAATACTATTCACAGAAAGACCTAATGGAAAAATTTTTTTAACACTGTAACCAAGCAATACTCAGATTTTGAAAACCATTAAAAATTATAGAATAGAATAACCCAAAAGTACTTGATCATCCTTATGGCATTTTTTATCTATAGCTGGAATTCATTGTTTATGTACTTTTATTTCTATGCAGTCCTTGCCAGCTTCAGGCTCTGGGCTTTTCTCTTTTAATAAATGTTTATCCCTTATGTCTGTGTTACGTAGTCCACCATGGTTTGACTTGCCCCAAAGTCAAAATATTCTTTTGATCATTGTGCACAGAATTAATCAAGACTGACAGGACCATTAATGGTGCTTACGTAAGAGACAGGAAGAACCCCAAGTAGTTAGGGCTTGGCTGCGGGTGTTTTCTGAATCTGGGAGGAAAGGATCACCCCCAAAACATGGAAGGCTGATCACAAGCTTTTGGAGATTAAACCATTCCGCCACTGAGCCCCCAGAGACCCTATTCCAGGCCAGTGGAGGTAAATAACTCCCTGACAATTGAGTATCTGATGGAACATTAGTACAAGTCTGTTTCAGAGCCACAATAACAGGGACCTGTCATCCCCTTGAGGGAGGAACAGGTGTCTTAAATGATGAACTCCCTTTTCATATCAATAGTAAATATCAAAGTAGCTCCATGATTTGTGCAGTTTTTAAATGATAAGAAAATCAGTTCTACTTATTACATCCCTGGCACCCAACTAAAAGAACGGTTGCTGGTTTTTTTTGTTCACATCAAGCTATGGTGGAAATTCAATGACTTTTAAAAAGAAAATATCTTTTCAAGATGAATGGACTCATCAGTACAAGTCTTTTTTACTCAAGTCTGCAGAAAGTCATCTTTAAAATGAAGAAAATGGAATTCTTTGCATATTTTGCTCTAGCTCCTGATTATGTATCGCAAAACATAACGTGATAGGCAGCTTTAAACCAAACAAACTTTTGTAGTTCTTTTTTTTGTTTTTAATACATTTGGGATAGAGGAGCCAAGGTAATTTACGTCATTCAAATCAACAGCATGACCTCTGGGTTACAACTTGTACAAATTCATCAAAACAAGGACTAAATTCTCATTATGCTTGCTGACTCTGAGCATTATCTTTGTACTTTCTCTTAACATAGTAATCCTTGTGGAATCTGTTTGGCTCCCAGGAATGCTGCTGCCTCAACCTTGGGTTTGAATTGCTTTTTTCATGCCTTTGGCAGATGTCATTGGCCTTGACAGTGTAATTCTATCTCTACAGCTTGTGTTGCTATTGTCAACAAAATGGTTATGATTATACTCTTCTAGTTCCATTCTGGATGAAAAGAAAATAAGCCCCTGGACAAATAAACATTTGATTCCCCAGGTTTGTCATGCAAAACCTAAAATCACTTCATGTTAGGGAAGTTGATGAAAGAACTAAGGCTTTGAAAACAGGTCCAGGCTTAAACCCCTGCTCCATTACCTTCCAGCTGGGTGATCCCCAGCAATTTTCTCAATTTCTCTGAAAGACAGTTTCCACATCTGTTAAATGGGGCTAACAACACCTAATTAGCTCAGAGGTTGTTGTTGTTGTTGTTGTTTAGTTGCTCAGTCATGTCCAACACTTTGCGACCCCATAGACTGCAGCCCACCAGGCTCCTCCGTCCATGGGATCCTCCAGGCAAGAATACTAGAGTGGGTTGCCATTTCCTTCTTCAAGCTCAGAGGTGGAGAAGATTAAAAGAAGTCTGGGGACTTTCCTAGTGATCTTGTGGTTAAGAATCCACCTTGCAATGCATGGGCCCTGTGGGTTTGATACCTGGTCAGAGAACTAAGATCCCACATGCCTTTAAGCAACTAAGCCCACGGGCTACAACTGGAGAGTTCTTGCACTCAACGAAAGACCTGAACAATCAAATAAATAGATAAATAATTTTTTTTAAGCCTGGCACCATGTTGGCCTTTTCAAATGATTTTTTCTCCCATTCCACTCTTTCTCCACATGGAGAGATTATTCTGCCACATTGATGAACAGGATTATTAGCAGATAATCTTCCTGGACAACAGTTTAACCATCTGTTAATGATTCTACTTTTCCCTACAAAACTCAAGAACTAGATACACAAAAATACATAATTTAAATCCACCATATCACCAGTGCCTAGAACTGTTCATGAAACATTTAGATACTTAGAAAGCAGTTTGTGGATGAAGAAATGCAGGCATAAGCCCCAGGACACCCAAGGCTGCTTTGAAACATGGTGTGTCTATGCCATGCTGCCTCTCCATGGCAGTCCACATCAGCCAGCAATTCTTACCATCAGCCCCTTCTTTAATCTCCATTCCTTATTAACCTCCTTTCCAGTAGATATCAGAAATTTATGATTTCATCAACAACTAATCAGTACCCTTGATCTCCATGAAGTGGCTGGCGTTGGCATCCTGAGTTAATCTAGTTCTAGTCTAAAATAAATAAAATTTTACTTCATTGCCTGATTGGCTAAACTAAGATATTAAAAATATTCACTGAATACCAACAATATTCTGAGGGCCTCTGAAGGCCAGGAAATCCTGTTTAGGCAACGACTTTTCCAGATTCAGAAACAAAAGGCCAAAATGTATAACATTGAACTATACAAAACTGATATCTTTGCAGGTCAAAATGGTGAAATGTCAGCGATTTAACAGAGCTCAATCTAGTACCTCACAAAGCACCAGCAGCAACCCCTGAGAGCTTTGCTGTCCCATGGAAGGAGCGTGATCACATCACTTTTCACCTTGACAGTTCTCACATGGCCACCCTTCCTGTATAAACCCCTCCGCCAGCACCTAAGGTCGTTTTCATGCAGCAGCCCAGCCTCTCTCTGAAACCCCTTCTTCCCTCCTCCCTGGAAACCTGTGCAGCTGGTCCTGGAGTGTCAGCCCTCAGGCACCCTCTTACCACAGGGCCTTCGATCAGCTGTCGCGTGGATGTGGAGCGTCTCGTGCGCTCACTAACTTCTCCCTGAAGCGGCTGAAGAAAGGGGCAGCTGCTCCAGATTGCCAGGTGGCAATTCTAATGAGCCAGGAAACTAAAGTCTGAGGTTTATCTTGGGTGCTGCAAGATAGGCAGGTCTCCACACTCGCCCACCAGAATCTTATAGAAGTTCATACAGTGGTCCTCAGGGAGTTCAGTCCCATACACAGTCCATGTAGTCTCAAGGAGAAGTACTCCCTCAAGGCTGCACGGTTGAAATGACTCCCACTGTGGAAATGGCAGGCAGAATGTACATTGCACGGACACGGGTAGGGTTAGGAGCCTCTGCTTGCAGGGGTGCAGCTTCTGGGTCAAATCGGAGGTCTTCCTCCAGCCATCTCCACTACCTGCCAGATGCTTGCTCATCTTTCAAAATTCAACAGGAAAGATAGCACCTCTCCGAAACTTTACCGGGTGCTTTCCGCCACACACCAACTCCTGTCAGAATTTACTTCTGTCATCCAGTGCTCCCATAACCTCTGCAGTAGCATTTAATATAAAAAGGTCTTGTGTCATGTGGCTGGCTAGGTTTTGAGCTGGTAGGGAAAGGGGCAAGGCACAACCACCCTTAAAGAATAACACAGCTCTAGAGGAAAACTGGGTATGAGGGAAATCTGGTTAGAACCTGTTAGATCCAAGATGGCGGCAGGCTCAACTTCTGGCAGACCTTGGGCCTCATTATGCACTCCTAATATATTAGTATCTGCAAAAGGCCACATCCACAAGGCCTGTGACTGTTCCCAGGACCACCATGAAAGGCCAAAAAGTGAACCGTGCCCCAATTCCTGGAAATTGCTGCTCCTTTTCCAGAATAGGTGGACTATTCCTCCCACTCATTAGCCTATAAAATTACCCAATCCATAAAAACTAACCATCCTGTATTTCGGGCACTCTCACCTAATGAGAGGGCCCACATTCTGTCTATGGAATGTGTATCCCCCCTGCCAGCCCCTCTACTAAGCGACTTTCACACACACACAGGGCTCCTCTCTCTGAGAAGAATAGCATTCTGTTTATAGAATGTTCATCTCTCTAAGTAAACTTGCTTTTACTGTACTGTCGCTCACTCGACTTATTTCCTGTTCCAAATTAATGACCCTCACTTGGTGGCTGGTTCCATGGACTTGCCTGAGACCTGGGGCATGACCATCCTCTCACATCTCAATTTCTGCCACAGCTTAACTTTCTTTAAGTCCCATCAGTGAAGAAACTCAATTTATTCACCTTGTGTTCCTTATATGGAGCACAGTACTTGGCACATAGCAGGTGGTCATTTAATGTTGATTGAATTGGGTACTGACTGGGCCTCAGACCAACTTGCCACGACTGGTGACTTATGCAATATCAAGACAAGGGCATAGGTTTTGTTTAACCCCACTTCTGCCATTTGGTATCTGAGCTACATTCTGTTAGTTACCCAATTTCTGTTCCTTTCTCAAACACAGGCTAACTGCCCTTACTTTTGTGTTGTTATAAAGATTAAAGGAGATAGTGTCGGAGGCATGGTTAGTATACTACTTGTCATAGAGTAAGAACTCAGAAATGAGAACAAGTATGATTTTATTACTCTTAGAATAATTATGGTTGCCTCTTAAATAATTAGCTGATGGGTAATAGGTTTAAAAAAGGAGTAATAGCAGACAGAGGCAGATAGAGGAACAGACATTTCCAGAACAGCCTACCTTCTTTGAAAGACTGGAGTTTTGAGAACCTGCTAATGGTGCATGACAGCCTAATGTGCTTGCACCAAACACACAGATCCCGCTGTACCCGGTGACAAGAATGAATGTTTCAACCTTTATTTCTCACATCCACTGGGAAGATATGCCTGAATCTGAACTTTTGAGAAATTAGAGTTTGGCTTGAATCAAGCTGTGAGTGCTTGTTAAATCATTCCATCCAGCTGCCATTCAAGAATAAGACAGGGCTATTTACTGAGTCAATACAGTCTGTGGTTGGGCCAAAATCATTTACCTGGATTGGATGCCCTGCCTTGAGGTCACTTGAGCAGGTAACCTCTTGCTTTGAGCTGACAAAATCTCTCCTTCCAATGACAGGGACAATAATAGGATGTTTGGGAACTTTGATCTTTAATGAAGCTGCATTTTTTATTTTGGGTAGGGACATACCAGGAACGTGGCTTACTGTATGTTATCAGATTTCTCAAAACAAAGGCAAATCATATGAGTGGCAAGAGTTTCCCTAAGTAGTGCCAGCCTGCAGAGAGGAAAGTGGGACATGACCCATGTCCCCCAGAGGCTGTGAAGATGTATGGGTATGTAGCAGCCTTGGTGGGATCTTCCAACTGATTAGACTGATAAGACTCTCAGTACTTTATTTGGGTAACTAAGAGAAAACAGGCATAGGACTGCAGAAGGACAGCTCCCAATCCTTCACCCCATACTTGTGCATGTGTGCTAAGTTGCTTCAATTTTGTCCCACTCTTTGCAACCCTAAGGACCATAGCCTGACAGTTTCCTCTGTCCATGAGTTCTCCCGGCAAGAATACTGGAGCAGGTTGCCAAACCCTCCTCCAAGGGATTTCCCTGACCCAGGGACCAAAACTGAGCCTCTTATGTCTCCTGCATTAGCAGGCAAGTTCTTTACCACTAGCGCCACTATGCCATACTCAGCGCATCATAAATCCAACTGGTTTTAGTTGCCAAGTAGCTTTGAAATCTGGCCCTGAGCTCCCTTCTTTTCCTCTTGCCCCACTAAATCCATTCTCAAAACAGTAATTGGAGTGTTTTCATTTTGAAGCATCCCTCTCCATTTCTTCAGAGCCTTCCATGGCTCCCCACTGCCCTGCGGATACAGTCACAACCCTACATTGTCCAGAATACCCTGGATCTGGCCCTTGTCTGCCTCTGCAGTGACACTTCTTATGTTCTTCCCTCTGGCCCTCTCCTTGTGACTCACACTTTCAGAGCCTTGCCCTCCCCAGACTCCCTCCATCCCAGGCCTGAGCCCTTGCTGGTCCTTCTTCTTGGAGTGTTCACCTCCCCTCTATGCTTTCCTTGCAAATCTCGGCCAAATTTGGTCAAACCACTTTGCAATGCACTCTGTGAGTAACAAGATTGTATCACCCCCTTTGCCACCTAGCAGAGGGTGCACATTTACAATCACTTTTCTTACTCTGCATCCCACTGCATCCACCAACTAAATGGTCACTTCCATGAGTGCCCCATTGGTTTGTGGCTCTCTCTAAAGCCTGGGCTAGTGCCAGTGCTTAGCAGTGTGTGCATCCTCAGTCGCTCAGTGTCCAACTCTTTGTGATCCTATGAACTATAGCCCACCAGGCTTCTCTGTTCATGGAACTTTCCAGGCAAGAATACCAGAGTCGGTTGCCATTTCCTACTTTAGGGGATCTTCTCGACTGAGGGATGGGCAGGTGAATTCTTGACCACAGCGCCACCTGGTGCATAGTGGACATCATAATTAGCTGTTGATTGTCAAATGATTGAGAATTATTTTATTTTTTATTCATAAAAAATATCTTTTTTAATATCTTTTTCAAGTCTCCTAAGGAGTTCAATAGAATGAAATGATCCCTGGGAAAGATTAGAAAATTTTTCTCTGCTCATTCGAGTGGTCCAGATGAAGAATTTACTGCCTCTTCCATGGCACTGTGGCAGCCTCTATTCTCTGCATCACTCCCTCTTTTATATCCACATCTGTGGGTAAATAACCACCATTATTTGGAGCCAGAAAGATACTTGACTCTCTTGAAAAACTAACATGGTTGGGGATAAAGCGTGGGTACAGTGGGGATGGCAACCGCCTTCCTCACAGGTTCTGAGTCATAAAGTTCTCTCACACTGTGTGCTTTCGCCCTGGCAGGGTGGGGAAGCCCTTCCCATGGATCCCTGGAACCTTGGGGACAAAGGTCTCTGTGCAGCTACATTTATCAGTATTACCGTCTCCAGCCTGATTTCCCTTCCTGTTTTTGTTTTTCCTGATTCCGCACAGCATGAGGAATCTTCTTTCCCCATCCAAGGATCAAACCCAGGCCTCCTACAGTGGAGGCTCAGAGTCTAGCCACCGGACCATTAGGGAAGTCCTAGAGTTCATTATCTTTTTAAATTTTCATTTCATTTATTAATTTATGGCTGTGCTGGGTCTTGGTTGCTGCGCAGGCTTTTCTCTAGTTGTGCAGAGCAGGGGCTACTCTGTAGCTGTGGTGTGCATGCTTATTGTGGTGGCTTCTCTAGTTGCAGAGTGGTCTCTAGGGTGCACTGGGCTTCAGCAGTTGCAGTTCCCGGGCTCCAAAGTGCAGACTCAATAGTTGTGGTGCATAGGCTTTGTTGCTCCATGGCATGTGGGATCTTCCCAGATCAGGGATGGAACCTACATTTTCTGCATTGGCAGGCGGATTCCTCACTACTGAGCCACAGGGAAGCCCTCTCTCCCTATTTTGATCTGAGAGCACAGCCTCTTCCTCTGATTCTAGCCCCAGCCACTCATCTTCCTGTACCCATCTCTTGCCAAACCTGCTGCATCTCCACTGCTGCTCCATGGGCAGCCTGCCGCATGCTTGGACACCATCTGGGACTGTCACATGGATACAAATGTATTCCTGAGTTTCCTGGAGTCATTCATTTCCTTTGAGTAATTACCATAGAATTATGAGAAGCATCAAAGCAAGCAAGTCTGTCAGCCGTGGGTTAAATAAACTAATACTTTTCCATTACTGCATCACCTCTTTCCATCTTCACTGGAGCAGAGCGTAACATGATAGCAATGAGCAAACTCTCCCTTTGAACATCTTTTCCACAATAGTGCTTAACTGATCACCCTGTATGTGTACATTAGCATAGCACCTGAAGTTATGAAGTTGAGGGAGTTATTTCAGGACTGAGTCCATTCCATTAGTCCTGAAGGGCATCTTTCTGCACCTTCTGATGATATCTAGAAGAACTAACCATTGATTGTCCAGACATCCAACTCATTGGCAGTGACCGTATGTCTAAATGCAATGCATCCCTGCAAATTCCAAGTATTAATCACTGCAGATAATTACCCAACAAATCAGAAAATACTACTTTGCTGGAAAGCATCAGGCAGTAAGCAAGTCTTGAAGACAGTTTCCCATCAGTAATTCATTTTGTGACTCTTTCCCTCATTCTCCCCTGTAATTTGTAGTCCTCTACAAATAAAAATTAAGGAGTTAAACAGCACAGCTTCAGGTGCTATAATTTGATTGCTGTCCCTGACTCTTCTACACTTTCGTCCTCAGGACCCTGCTGCAACCCTTTCTTCACTGTCCACGCTCACACTGAGGACCATCTCAGATCTTCCCTCGTAGGACATCAAATATAGCCTGACAGCTCAGATTTCATTATCTCTCACAAAGGAATTTTTCTTTTCTTTTTCCTTAATCTTTGAAATCTCTACTTTGCATTTGTTCAACCCTGCTTCCTGGACCAAACCGCATGGAAAATCATACTTGGAGGCACCCTCCCACTCGTTTCTCCACCCCATGTCCTCTTTGAACAGGTAAAAAATAAAGGGAACTTGAAAACGGAAGGGAAGTTTCCAGAAGGGCAGCATGTAGCCAAGGGAGAATGAAAAGTAGTTCCAGATGCAGGCACCTGCTGAGGCCAGTCCAGAGCATACTGAAAAGGACACTGTGGGGAGTAGAGAAAGCAGAGGTTCTGGGATCAGAAGACAGGACTTTCAGTCTCAGCACTGCTGCTTATTTCTGCAATTTTAGGATCGTCTCTGAATTCGGTTTAGTGATGGGTAGAGTGCCATTTTAGTTAGCATGGCTGCTCCTAGCATGATGCTTGCCACATAATGTGATCAGTAAGTGTCTTTTGAATGAGTGGATAAATAAATGATATGAATGTTTTGCAAATGATGGGCAGTAGAGCCTCCTGTTTCCTTAATGCAGGCTGGACAAATAACATCCATCTCCTCTAGCCCTCCAACCTCCAGAAATAACAGACAGAACCTAGGGGGAATTGCTTAAATTTTCTGTACTGCACATGCAACCCTGCTCCCTGCATAGAAGAGGGAGTAGAGGGAGGATCATAATCAAGGACAGTATGAAAACCAAGGATGAAATAAATCTCTGCACATTCAAATCTGGCCTGAATTCTGTTTTTGATCCAAACGTCCAGAAAAAGTGAAATGCATACAAAGTTAAGTGGAGGGGCAACTGGCTTCCTCGAGCAGGACCATGATCTAAAACAAAGCAAGAGAAAGTAGAGGCATTCCTGGTCAGTGGGCCGCCCTCCTGAGCAGCCCTCTGCTTGCCGTTGAGGGCTCAGCCCGTGCCTCATTGTCTCCCAAGTCCATAATCCAATACGATTTGACAGTTGCTCAGTGAGTGCCTGTAATGAGTCCAGACCATTGTGGATGCCCTGTGGGGGGAAAGGGGAAATCAGCAGTCTACTGATGACTTAGTAGTTTTAAAGAAATAACAGCAAAGTAATGTGTTTAACATTCTTCAAGAAATTTTCTCTAACATAGAAAAAACAGTTGATTTGTGGGAAATTAGCTGATTTGGATTTCCATCACCTACTCTAAGCCACAACTTCTCTCTTTCTTTCTGCCACTCTTGAAGAAGTTTTATTATGCAATGAACAGCATGAACAAGATGCTGGGGGTGTTTCACCTTGACAAGAGAATAAATTCTTTGAAACTAATTTCACAGGCTTGCTCACACACCAATATTAGCACCCATGTCAGCCCCCAACACATCTCATTATGGAAATTTCCAGACATTTTGTGATTTGGTATGTAATGTTTATATACTCATATTTCAGAAAGCCTCTGTGTCAGCATGAACAGACTTGTATGCAGTCTGTATTTTGTCTAAAATATCAAAACCGTAACATCTATCAGGAAATATTTGCACAACTTGTTTTGTCCTCAAAAGGTCTGCTCTTATATTAAGGTTTATTGACATGGGTGGTGGTTTATTAATATAAATATTTATATATGAAGTAGCCTTCAGGAATATTCCCCCAAAAGAAAGCATTTGCCACCTTTCTGAATAAATCCTAAACAAGACACCCATTAACAGAAGCGCAATCTACTTCCCTGTTACAGTACCTATGCACATGTATATCACAATCCAACTCCAATTCAACTTTCACATTCCTTCCAGAAGGCTTCCTTGGCTCTTGCCTGTCTTTCCATAAAGTGAAATTGTGTCTCCTCTGTGGACTATTAATACTGTGCATGCTCTGATTAGGACACATCAGCTCTAAATGTCACTGTATATAAATTTACTTCTCCATTAACTTTCTCTTTTTTTTTTAAGCTTTTACAAATAAATAAATACATTTTAAAAACACAGAAACTATTCCTCTTTTAGTACTGAATACATGAATAGGAGTGGATAGTTATCCACAGGTAAGACATGGCTGGGAGAATATCTGCCTATTATGCATTACTGTTATTGTGTATTCTTGAAAACTATACATCTGAAAAAATATTCCAGAGCTTATATTTCTTGTTAGGTCTCATTAGTTGTCACATTCAATTGGAATGAGTGAATTTAAGTTCAGTTCAGTCCAGTCTCTTCACTGTGTCCAACTCTTTGCGACCCCATGGACTACAGCACACCAGGCTTCCCTGTCCATTGCCAACTCCCAGAGCTTGCTCAAACTTATGGCCATTGAGACAGTGATGTCATCCAACCATGTCATCCTCTGTTGTTCCCTTCTCCTGCTACCTTCAATATTTCCCAGCATCAAGGTCTTTTCCAATGAGTCAGTTCTTCGCATCAGGTGGCCAAAGTATTGGAGCTTCAGCTTCAGTATCAGTCTCTCTAAAGATTATTCAGGATTGATTTCCTTAAGGATTGACTGGATTGATCTCTTTGCAATCCAAGGGACTATCAACTGTGTTCTCCAATACCACAGTTCAAAAGCATCAATTCTTTTGCATTCACCTTCCTTTATATTTCAACTCTCACATTCATACATGACTACTGGAAAAACCTACTATAGCTTTGACTAGATGGACATTTGTTGGCAAAGTAATATCTCTGCTTTTTAATACATTCTCTAGGTTTATCATAGCTTTTCTTCCAAGGAGCAAGTGTCTTTTAATTTCATGGCTGCAGTCATGCTCTGCAGAGATTTTGGAGCCCAGGAAAATAAAGTCTGTCACTGTTTCCATTGTTTCACCATCTATTTGCCAGGAAGTGATGGGACCAGATGCCATGACCTTCATTTTTTGAATGCTGAGTTTTAAGCCAGCTTTTTCACTTTCCTCTATCACCTTCATCAAGAGGCTCTTTGATTCCTCTTCACTTTCTGCCATAAGGGTGGTATCATCTGCATATCTGAGGTTATTGATATTTCTACAGTAATCTTGATTGCAGTTTGTGCTTCATCCAGTCCAGTATTTCTCATGATACTCTGTATATAAGTTAAATAAACAGGGTGACAATATACAGCCTTAATGTCCTTCTCTCCTAGTTTGGAACCAGTCCATTGTTCCATGTCCAGTTCTAACTGTTGCTTCTTGACCTGCATACAGATTTCTCAGGAGGCAGGCCAGGTGGTTTGGTATTCCCATCTCTTTAAGAATATTCCACCATTTGTTGTGATCCGCACAGTCAAAAGCTTTGGCATAGTCAATAAAGCAGATGTTTTCCTGGAACTCTCTTGCTTTCTCGATGATCCAACGGACGTTGGCAATTTGATCTCTGGTTCCTCTGCCTTTTCTAAATCCATCTTGCACTTCTGGAAGTTCATGATTCATCGACTGTTGAAGCCTGGCTTGGAGAATTTTGAGCATTGCTTTGCTAGCATGTGAGATGAGTGCAATTGTGAGGTAGTTTGAGCATTCTTTGGCACTGCCCTTCTTTGGGATTGGAATGAAAACTGACCTTTTCCAGTCCTGTGGCCACTGCTGAGTTTTCCAAATTTGCTGGCATGTTGAGTGCAGCACTTTCACAGCATCATCTTTTAGGATTTGAAATAGCTCAACTGGAATTCCATCACCTCCACTAGCTTTGTTTGTAGTGATGCTTTCTAAGGCCCACTTGACTTCACATTCCAGGATGTTTGGATCTAGGTGAGTGATCACACCATCGTGCTTATCTGGGTCATTAAGATCTTGCTTGTATAGTTCTTCTGTGTATTCTTGCCATCGCCTCTTAATATCTTTTGCTTCTGTTAGGTCCATACCATTTCTGTCCTTCATTGTGCCCATCTTTGCATGAAATGTTTCCTTGGTATGTCTAATTTTCTTGAAGGGATCTCTAGTCTTTCCCATTCTATTGTTTTCCTCTATTTCTTTGCATTGATCACTGAGGAAGGCTTTCTTGTCTCTCTTTGCTATTCTTTGAAACTCTACATTCAGATGAGTATATCTTTCCTTTTCTCCTTTGCCTTTAGCTTCCCTTCTTTTCTCAGCTAATTGTGAAACCTCCTCAGGCAATCATTTTGCCTTTTTGCTTTTCTTTTTCTTGGGGATGGTCTTGATCACCACCTCCTATACAATGTCACCAACCTCTGTCCATAGTTCTCCAGGCACTCTGTCTATCAGATCCAATCCCTTGAATCTGTTTGTCACTTCCACTGTATAATCTTAAGGGATTTGATTTAGGTCATACCTAAATGCTTTAGTGGTTTTCCATGCTTTCTTCAGTTTCAGTATGAATTTGGCAATAAGGAGTTCATGATCTGAGCCACACTCAGATCCCAGTCTAGTTTTTGCTGACTCTATAGAGTTTCTCCATCATCACCTACAAAGAATATAATCAATCTGTTTTCAGTATTGACCATCTGGTGATGTCCATATGTAGAGTCATCTCCTGTGTTATTGGAAGAGGGTGTTTGCTATGACCAGTGTGTTCTCTTGGCAAAACTCTGTTAGCCTTTGCCCTTCTTCATTATGTACTCAAAGGCCAAACTTGTGTGTTACTCCTGGTATCTCTTGACTTCCTACTTTTGCACTCCAGTATCCTATGATGAAAAGGACATCTGTTTTGGGTGTTAGTTCTAGGTCTTATAGGTCATCATAGAATCGTTCAACTTCACTACTTCTGCATTACTGGTTGGGGCATAGACCTGGATTACTGTAATATTGAATGGTTTGCCTTGGAAGCAAACAGAGATCATTCTGTCATTTTTGAGATTTCATCCAAGGACTGCATTTTGGACTCTTTTGTTGACCATGAGGGTTACTCCCGTTTCTTCTAAGGGATTCTTGCTCACAGTAGTAAATATAGTGGTTCAATTCAGTTCAGTTCAGTTCAGTCGCTCAGTCATGTCCGACTCTTTGCGACCCCATGAATCGCAGCACGCCAGGCTTCCCTGTCCATCACCAACTCCCGGAGTTCACTCAAACTCGAGTCCATCGAGTCGGTGATGCCATCCAGCTATCTCATCCTCTGTTGTCCCCTTCTCCTCCTGCCCCCAATCCCTCCCAGCATCAGAGTCTTTTCTAATGAGTCAACTCTTCGCATGAGGTGGCCAAAGTATTGGAGTTTCAGCTTTAGCATCAGTCCTTCCAATGAACACCCAGGACTGATCTCCTTTAGAATGGACTGGTTGGGTCTCCTTGCAGTCCAAGGGACTCTCAAGAGCCTTCTCCAACACCACAGTTCAAATGCATCAATTCTTCGGCACTCAGCTTTCTTCACAGTCCAACTCTCACATCCATACACGACCACTGGAAAAACCATAGCCTTGAGTAGACAGAGATTTGTTGGCAAAGTAATGTTTTTGCTTTTTAATATGCTATCTAGGTTGGTCATAGCTTTCCTTCCAAGGAGTAAGCGTCTTTTAGTTTCATGGCTGCAGTCACCATCTGCAGTGATTTTGGAGCCCCCAAAAATAAAGTCTGACACTGTTTCCACTGTTTCCCCGTCTATTTGCCATGAGGTGATGGGACCAGATGCCATCATCTTAGTTTTCTGAATGTTGAGCTTTAATGGCAATCTAAATTAAATTCACCCATTCTGCTCCATTTTAGCTCACTGATTCCTATGTCCATATTCACTCTTGCCTTCTCCTGTGACCACTTCTAATTTACCTTGATTCATGGACCTAACATTCCAGGTTCCTTTGCAGTATTGTTCTTACATCATTGGACTTTACTTCCATCACCAGACATATCCACAACTAGGCATTGTTTTTGGTTTGTCTCTGTCTCTTTATTCCTTCTGGAGTTATTACTCCACCCAAATAGCATATTGGGTACCTATTGACCTGAGGAGTTCATCTTTCAGTGTCCTATCTTTTTGCCTTTTCATACTGTTCATGGGGTTCTCAAGGCAAGAATACTGAAGTGGTTTGCCGTTTCCTTCTCCTGTGGACCACATTTTGTGAGAATTCTCCACCATGACCTGTCCGTCTTGGGTGGCCCTACACAGCATGGGTCATAGTTTCACTGAATTAGACAAGATTGTGATCCATGTGATCAGTTTCATTAGCTTGCTGTGATTGCTGTTTTCTTTCTGTTTGCCCTCTGATGGCTAAGGGTATGTGGAAAGATGGCAGAGTAGAAGGATGTGCACTCATCTTCTCCTGCGAGAACTTCAAAATTGCAACTCACTGCAGAACTCCCATAGACAGGAGAATGTTGGATCTCACCAGAAAAAGATGCCCCAGGTCCAAGGGCAAAGGACAAGCCCCCCCAAAACGGTAGGAGGGACAAAATTACTTTTAGAAACAAACCCCATACCCGCCAGAGATCCTGGGAGGGCTTAAACAAAACCTTGTGTGCACCAGGACCCAGAGACCCCACAGAGACTGAGCCAGACCTGCCTTTAAGTGTTTTCATGTCTCCTGGGGAGGCACAGGTCCGCAGTGTCCTGCCAGGGGTATAGGGTCTCTGGCTGCAGCAGACCTGGAACACTGGGCATGTGACTTAAGCCTTCTTGGAGGAGGTCACCATTAGCCCCACCATAGAGCTGCCAAGGAGACAACCCATAAACTACAGAACAATTATACCAAAGAAATTCTCACACTGTAAAGGAAGTTCTAGGACACACAACAGATTTCCCAACCTGGAGATCCGGCAAAGGGACTGAGAATCCCCAGGGAATTTGACTTTGGAGGCCAAAGAGATTTGATTATAGAACTTCCACAGGACTGGGGAAACAGACTTTGGAGGGCCCAAACAAAACCTTGTGTGCACCAGGACCCAGGAGAAAGGAGCAGTGTGCCCACAAGAGACTGAGCCAGACTTGCCTGTGAGTGTCCAGGAGTCTCCAGTGGAGGTGGGGGGTCAACAGTGGACTGCTGCAGGGCATTGAATGCAACCATGCAGATGTAAGCCCTTTTGAAGGAGGTCGCCATTACTGCCATTACCCCTCTGCCATTACCCCAACATAGTTTGTTCTCAGACCAAACAACCAGAAGGGAACACAGACATGCCCATCAACAGAAAATTGGATTAAAGATTTACTGAGCATGGATTGAGTGAATAAGGTTTCAATATAGAACTTTTGGCTTGCCTTGAGTATATAGCATGTCCCTAAATAGTAAGAGTGCTGGCTAATTAGTGCCCATTGTGGGAACAGGGCAGGTGGTCAGGATGCAGGCTCCTCGGACAGCTGACTTACCCAGAATTAACATTTTGTTCTATTTGTGCTCACAGCATAGAATACAGCTCATTGTCAGCATTGGCAAGTGCTTTTCCCCTTCCTTAGGGACATAAATAATCATAACACACTCAGAGTACAACACGGGAACACCTCTCTCCTTCTCTGAGTTGTCAGAGATGTTCTTGGCCAAGCATATTAATGACTCAGAAGGGTCATTTGGCAACCTAAAAGCTCTTAATGAAACATGCTTTCTGGTCTCTCCAATCCATCCCCCTCCTGGTCTCTAAAGATGTCTTTAATTCGACACTGCTACAGCTGTACTTCAGAGAAAGCCAAGCTGAGAGAGATTCAGCCCTGTTCACAGGATGGGAAGCAAGTCCTGGGAAGCATGGCTGTGAAAAAGTGAGGATGTCAGCAAGGGTTGGCATCTAGAGAGGAGCTCTAAATACTTCTCAGAGAACAAAACTGTTTCAAAGGTAAAGTCCAACCAGAAGCCACTCTAAGAAATAGGAAATCATGATAATCAATCCTCTTTCCAAAGGGGAGTGTAGGATGGGACCATCTCAGTTCTGATCAAAGAACTGAACAAGAATTCAGGGACTTCCTTCATGGTCCAGTGGCTCAGACTTTACACTCCAATGCAGGGGGCATGGGTTCGATCCTTGGTTGGGGAACTAGGATTCCACAAGTTGCACTCAGAGCAGCAAAAAGAGAATTCAGTATGGCAGGTCTAAGGAAACTGCTAGCTTTCCCAACTGATATTAGATAAAAATCACTATATAATCAAACCTGTACCAAAACCTATACTACACCTATATCAAGCCATCCTTTCTCTGATATATAACTTTGGAGCTAAAGGAGCAAATTCTAAGGTCAAAAGAAGCTAACTAGTTTGGGAATTTCTTTTTCTGTTTGTGGCTCTTTTTTTTTTAATTGGTGGAAATTGTTTTAAAGTTTTGTGTTGGTTTCTGCCATACAACAATGTGAATCAGTCATATTATACATGTATCCCTTCCCTCTTCAGCCTCCCTGCCCTCCCTGTGCCCCACCCCTCTAGGTCATCGCCCATTTTAATTTCACTTCACTCAAACAAAATTGCTTGATCTGCTCTCATTCTCTTCTTGATAAGCAGAAATGGTTCTGGTTGACAAACCTTCCTAAAGTTAGCCTGAAGCCTGAAGTGAATGGGACCCCTGGGGGTGTGCAATGGGAAGACTTGCTTGAATAAAACCACTTTTTAGTCATTTTCATATAAGCACAGCTAACATAGACTCTGTTCTTCTACCAGTTTTAAAAGATAGGGTTTCATGTAGCTGTATCAGAGTACATTAGACTTGTTTCATGTTTAATTTTTAAATTTCTGAAATAAATATGTATCACTTGGGGTCCCAACAGAAAACAGATGGCACACTCAAATTAGTCAATTCAAACCAGGTTTATTTGCACAGGTGTAGAAGAATTATAAGAGACATTGTAGTAACCCAGGGTAAACAGCAGCAGAGAGGAGGGAGGAACTGCCACGATTGCAACCAACCAATTCTCACCAGTTGGGTTGGAGAGTCTTATACAGAAGGCTGTCATGAATTCATTGCCAAAGACTTACAACTTTGGCAATGGTCAAGGGATACAGTCAGCCTAAGGTGGTCCCCTGCAGGGAAAGAGTCAATACCCAACCTCACTTCCTCCCCCACAGCTGGGGTTTCCCATTGGCTAAAGCAGATGGCAAGGGCTCCCATGGAAGCCATAGAGGTCTGCCTCCTGGGGTGGAGAGTGAGCTGGAGAAACCGAGAGAATGAATGTGGAGAAGCAAACAAAAAATAACTGGCACAAATAGAAGTTTTATTTTTAAAAATTAAAATTTTAATATTTTCTTTTACCTAAAACAGCTGTAGGTTCACAGTTTAAATTTCTTAATTTCCATTCCCTCTAGGGACAGACAATATCAGGTTCCACAAACTTTTAAAAATAAGCTTCTTGAAAAATCATGAAAAATAGAAATTCCAGAGGATTTTCCTTGTGTGAGTCTTTTGTTTTTATGGACACATTTTCCATTCTTTGGCCAAGAATAATATATAAAAGGATTGACATCTAAAAATATCAGAGTGAAACTTTGCTGTTCACATAGCCAAGCATAAAATGCTTAGATTAATTTACAATTCTCCTTCTTTCACATTTCTTTTAACATTTGTTAAGCAACTACTATGCCCCAAGTGCACTGAGACAAAGATAAAAGTAAACAAATAAGCCTTACCTATGTTGTCTAAACCAAAAAAGATGGCAGGTAGGTACTTTTTTTTGGCTCACAAACAGGGGTAGTTCAGAAGGTAGGTCTGGCTTTTGACCTCACATCTGAACTCAACATTATATGTACCCTGACAACTTGGTTTCTGCCCTTTTTCCTTTCACCTTTGCCCAGACCTGAAAGCTTGGAAAAGGATCCAATAAATTCAGTATAGACTTATCTAAAATTCTATCAAGGAGGGAAAATATCCTCTTGAAATCATGAACAGAAAACATCATGGAATATCTGTAGAACCACAGAAATCTAAAAGTAGACAATCTGAAGAACCAAAGAATTAAAGAAAATATTTTTCTATGAAAGAGACTTGCTAAAAAGATGTAAACCTTAGAAATCTTTTTTTTTAATTTTATTTTTTAACTTTACAATATTGAATTGGTTTTGCCATATATCAACATGAATCTTTAATTTACAATTTCAGTAATATTTTAAAAGACATTGTACTTAATAAAAAAGAATCTGGATTAGAAAAATACTTTCAGATAAAACCTAAAATTACTGAATTTAAGAACACCTTGTTGGACTTCCCTTGTGGCTCCGTGGTAAAGAATCTGCCTGCTAATGCAGGAGACATAGATTTGATTCCTGATCTGAAAAGATCCCACATGCTGCAGAGCAACGAAGCAAGTGCACCACAACTACTGAGCCTGTGCTCTAGAGCCCAGGAGCCGCAACTACTGAGCCCGAAAGCTGCAGCTACCGAAGCCTGCGCACCCTAGCGCCCATGCTCCACACCAAGAGAAGCCCACACACCGCAGAGAGTTGCACCATTTGCCACAACCAGAGAAAAACCTATGCAGCAATGAAGACCCAGCAGTCTAAACAAATAAATAAATAAAATTATTTTTTAAAACAAAGAATATATCTTTGGCACCAACTAGGCTACTGAGTACTGCAGAAAATAAAGCATAATTTGAAGGCAGTGTCAGAAAACTCTCCCAAGAAAAAAGTTGCATTTGTTAAGAATTCATGGGTTCTTAGCATTCTGCTAAGTATTATGAACATGCACTGACATATTTCATCCTCATAGCATTATTTTAAACAAGTACCATTATTATCCACATTTTATAGTTGAGAGAAATGATCCATAGGAAGGTGAAATGGTCCAACAGCAAGCACACCATTAGTAATGCAGACTGGTTATGGATATTAAACTCAGTGCTATTTTAATCTATAGCCCATGCTCTGGTTTCAGAAGTGAGCTTCTCTAGACCATCAAGAAATGGATAGCATTTCTATACTACCTAAGTTGCTCTAGACCTGAGTCAGCAAACCTTTTCTATAAAGATCCAAAGAACAAATATTTTCAATTCTGTTGGCCATACAGTCTCTGTCACAACTACTCAACTGTGCCACTCCAGTGGGAAAGCAGCCACGGATAGTACCTTGGATTGTCATTTACATGAATATTCATAAATATCTCCCAAAAAAGCAACCTAGATTTGGCCTGTGGGCCATAGTTTGCCAATAACCTATTCTAGAGCATATAAAGGGGCTGAAAAGATTAATTTTTTATGAAACTATCACAACACTAATCCCAAAATGAAAGAAAATGCAAAGAATCAAAATCATCTCATTTATGAATACAGAGACACAAAGTATACAGAGATAAACAAAATCTTTGCAAATTGAAATGTAGCAAGTGAAAAATCATTACATAGTGGTCAAGTAGAATTTATTTCAGCAGTATAAGGAGATTCAACTTTTAAAAAACCTACTATTGTAATTAATAGTACAAATTAACAAAATAAATGAAACCTATGATTAGTTCTTCAGAAACATTTTTCAGAATTCAACATCCAGGACCTCCAATGGTTAAGAATTCTCCTGCCAGTGCAGGGGACACAGGTTCAGTCCCTGCTCTAGGAAGATTCCACACGCCACGATGCAGCTAAGCCCATGCACCACAACTGTTGAAGCGCGTGTGTTCTAGAGCCTATCTGTGCTCTGCAACAAGAGAAGCCACTCCAGGGGGAAGCCTGCACACCACAACTAGAAGATACCTCTGCTCTCTGCAACTAGAGAAAGACCACATGCAGCAATAAAGACCCTGCGCAACCAAATAAACAAATAAAAACTTTTAAAAATTCAACATTCATTTCTCATTTAAAAAATCTTGGTAGAGAAGGAATAACAGTATTATCTAAATATGCTAAATAACATTTATGCAAAAAACTTGGCTTTGTAAAAAAGTCTTTCATACTAAAGACATGTGTATGAAAATCAAAAATAAGATAGCCTTCCCCAATACTTGTTTAACATTATTCTGAGAGTTCAAGCCAACGTAATGTGATTAGGAAAAAAAAAATATGTAAGGGACAAAATGACAATAATTTGTAGATGATATAATTGTTATAAGAATAAAGTGAAAAAACAAGTTAGAGGTTTCATTTTCTGATTTGGCACATAAGGAGCATGGACGTCATCACTCAGACCTAAGTAAAAGTAAAATGCTGAACAACTGAAAATCAACAACTCTTCTTACAGGTCAGAGAATTGAGATCCCAGGGCAAACCATTGTCCCCAAATTGGAGAGACAAACTGGCGAATTCAAAGAATCACATGTACTGGAGCACAAATCCAGGAGCAGAAACCTCCATGGGAACCAGTGTCAGGATAGAAAACCAAAATTACACTTAATGAAGTGCTGGCAGCTCGGTGTAGAAAACTCTGAGAATTCAAAACTCGGGGAGGGGATACTCTTATGGGGACATCCATGCTTTTGTTATTTTACCTCCAGGAGTCCTACCAAATTCTCACAGTGAAGATCAGAGAAAAATTCCTTCCTGCTTCTATCAAGGGAAGGAAAGTAACCTTTCTGACATATGCCAGAGCATTCTGTTCAACAAGATCTGTTCTCAAAAGAAACTATTTTACCAGAGACTAACCTATATGTGGTTTTATTAGAGCATAACTGATTGAGAGGAAGAAAGATACACAACTCCAGCTTCTTCCAGGCACATAGGGTAAAGAAAGTCATTCAGCAGAAAAAAACAACAAAGGCACCCGAGTTCCACATGAAGGAATGACAAGCATCAGAAGTGATAACTACACATGCAATTTACAGGTAAACATAAATATTTTTATAACTATTTAAATCTTTTTAAAAGACAACTGACTGGTTAAAATAAAATAATAGTAATGTGTTGTGAGTTTTATAGCATAAGTTAAAGTGTGTGAGAACAATTTATCAATGCAGGGAGCTGAGTAACAAAAGTATGCTTTGTAAGGTTTTTGTACTAAACATGAAGTGGTATATTATCACATGAAGGTTTGACTGCAATAAATGAAAGATATATACTAAAAACCCTAAAGCAGCCACTAAAATAACAAAACAGAGTTATAGCTAATAAACCAAAAAAGAAAGAAAAATGGAGTCATAAAAAATACTCAATCCAAAAAGAATTAAAAGGGAACATAGAACAGAGGAGACAAATAGAAAACAAATACAGTGGTAATAGATGTAAATCTAACCATATTGATAATTCTGCTTAATACAGATAGTCTAAGCAATTCAATTTAAAAGGGCAGAGATTGTCATATTGGATTTAAATAAAAAGCAAGAGCCAGCTAGCTGTATTCTGCCTACAAGAGTCTTCCTTTAAAATTTAAACACAAAAATAAGTCAAATTTAAAAGAATTGAAAAAAATATCCCATCATAATACTAATCTAAAGAAAGCTGGACTGGCCACCTTAATAACTAAGTAGATTTTAAAGCAAAGAATATTACTAAGGTCATAGAAGCTCATTTCAAATTGATAAAAGTGTCAATTAATCATGAGACATAACAAAACTAGATGAGAGGCTTTAAGAGCTTCCAGTAAGGCTGTTGGGTATTGAGGTGTGAGGATGGTGCAACGTGGGAAGCAAGCACTGAGTGGTGAGAAACATCTCACAATTATGGAGTGTGCATGAGGACCATGCCCTGTGCAAAATGCCTATGTGTGCGTTTGCTCAGTCATTTAGTTGTGTCCGACTCTTTGTGACCCCATAAACTATAGCCTGCCAGGCGCCTCGCACCATGGGATTTCCCAGGCAAGAATACTGGAGCGGGTTGCCGTTTCCTGCTCCAGGGGATCTTCCGGACTCAGGAATCGAACCTGTGTCTCTTGTGTCTCCTGCATTGGCAGAGCGGGTTCTTTACCACTGCACCATCTGGGAAGCCCATATATAGACTTAATAACAGAGCTTCATGCATGAAATGCATGAAACAAAAATTGATAAAATTGTTTAAAAAAAAAAGACACATATCTGGAGAACTTGATACCTCCCTCTAATAATCAATAAAACAAAGAGAAAATCTGTAATGATATAAAAGATTTGAATGGCATTAACAACCAACTGAGGGGAGCTTCCCAACGGCTCAGCAGTAAAGAATCCTCCTGCAATTCAGATGACATAGGAGACGCCTGTTCAATCCCTGAGTCAGGAAAATCCCCTAGAGGAGGAAACGGCAACCCACTCCAGTATTCTTGCCTGGAGAATCGCATGGACAGAGAAGCCTGGAAGGCTAAACAATCAACTTGTCATAATTGACATCTATAGAAAATTCTACCTAAGAACAACAGAACATACATTCTTTTCAAGTGCTTAGGGGAACATTTACCAAGACAGATCATACTCTGGACTATTAAAAAAAATCGCAATAAACTTTTAAACATTCAAATTATATAAAATATGTTCTTTAATCCTCTTGGAATTATAAATTAATAACAGGAAGATCTCTGGAAAATCCTCAAAGATGCGTACAAGAACACAAACAACAACTTAAAATTACCAAATACCCATCCAAAGGTGACTAAATAAACAAATAACAATGCATCCATACAATGGAGTACTTGTCAGCAATGCGAAGAATGACTTTGTGCTACACACAACATAGATGAATCTCAGAACAATATTTTTAAGTCAAAGAAGTCAGACTATTAAAAAAGTACATATTGTTATGATTCTACTTATAAAAACTTTTTGAAAATGCAAACTAATCTAAAGTGACAGAAGGCAGATTAATGACTGCCTGGTAATGAAAAAAGGGGACATGCCAAAGGAATTAAATTCTAACTGTAAAACTTCAGATAGTAGCCAGCTGGAGAGGAAGATATTTGGAGAATCAGTTTCTCTTCCTTCATATCAACTTCAGTCCCTTGTCTGGGAGGCTTGCCTCAGTCAGTATATGGGGTTGTGACTTCAACTCTCCTTGGTCATGGAAATAGCATTAAATGAAGCAAGGAAGCACAGGTAATTCAGAGAAAATAAAAGTGAAACAAAAGCAAATGTTATGAACAGCCAGTAGCTCTTTATGTAGGTTTCTATCAGTGGAACAAAAGATTTTTGAAAGTGATTTTTAATCCATTTCTCTTAATCCACAATAATTTAAGAGTCTGGGCACATTTCATCAATCTCTGCCTGAGACCTTTTCTGACTGATAATAATTGTATTATCTGTCTCTAAACTGGATTCAGGGGAAAAAAAAAAAAAAAAAGCATGGAAGTTTCAGATAGGTTTTACAGACAGAAGCAACCAGTGTGAAGAACAAAGGTGAGAGAGGATTTAATAACACAAGAAACATTCCCATGAAATCCTCTTCAAGTGAGACTCAGATCCAGTGCAGCAACAGTGTTGTTGGTCTGCATGTCATTGAGATGGGAATGCAGTTTCCTGGCAAGGATGAGGGACAAGGGTCCTTGATTACAGAGCACAATCATAAGGTGCTGACCTTTGAAAACCATGGAACACTTATAAGCCTGCTACCAGGACAGGGCGCAAACCATCACTGGACCAGCTGTTGCAATGAGATCTTTCCTGCATGTTCTCAATCTGATGCTCTGAGTTTCCCTCCTCTGTGATCTAACCATTTGGTATTTGCTTATTTCTACAGGTGAATTACAAGTGAACTCATCTCTTCTTCAAATCTCTAGCAAGTATAGAAATCCTCAAGTTTTGAGACTCTGCTCCTGCATTCTGGAAGAGGCATGTCTTTGCATAATGTCTCTTCCATGTGTTTACATTTTTAAACACATTTTCAAAGTGCTTTTCTACCTCCTAGGCATCACCGTAGTCGACCTTCACACAGCCCTGTGATGTAAGCAAGGCCAGTGTTACTGTTCCCATTTGGTGATGAGGAATCAGGCTCAGGGAGGGTTAATGGTTTGCCTTTGGTCACAAAGGGAGCTGGCAGACACCCAATTGTTGGACAAATAACAGCCATTTACTCCCTTTAATTCGTGTTTGTACTTTCTAACTGACTGATGTATTTAGTAATGACCTAAATGATTCCTTTTTTCTGCTTTTTGAAGCTGATATTTTTGTGCTGTCATGAGAAACACATTAACTTCTTTTTTTTTATTTTATTTTTTTTACATTAACTTCTATAAATGAATAATATTAAATGTAAGGCTAAGCTTTTTATGTTTAACAAAGAATAAGGGAAAACAACCACAATCCATTGGTCCTAGCGATAAAGAAGGGCCAGGATGGCAACTGGTAACAGTTTGCAGCTACACTGGGGATGGATAAGCACTGGGAGAAGAAGTTGCAGGAAGAGGGACTTTCAGATACTCTAGGAAGTTGCCTGGGGAAACATGCAAAAGCAAAACAGGGGAGGCGAAGCTGTAATCTTTACAGAACTCCCCAGGACTAAAGCTTTTGAATGATAAGTCAGTACAACTCAGATACTAATTATGTTTGAACTTTTGTAGTATATTTGTACATATTTTCCTGAAATAAATAAGATTTTTAAATTATTATTATTTGGGGGTATATAATATTTTTACTTTTTCTTTTATTTAATTTCTATTGGAGTATGGTTGCTTTACAATGTATTGTGTTAGTTTCTACTGTACAGCAAAGTGAATCAATGATATGAATATGTGTGTGTGTGTGAGTGTGTGTGTGTGCACGCAGATGTGCATGCTCAGTCATGTCCAACTCTTCATGACCCTGGACTATAGCTCACTAAGCTCCTCTGTCCATGGGATTTTCCAGGCAAGAATACTGGAGTGGGATGCCATTTGCTTCTCCAGGGGATATTCCCAACGCAGGGATCAAACTCTCATCTCTTGTGTTTTCTGCATCGGCAGGTGGACTATTCACCATTGGCGCCACACGGGAAGCCCTATGAATACATATAGTATGTATTCGTCCATCTTTTTTTGAATTTCCTTCCCATTTAGGTCACCACAGAGCATTAAGTAAAGTTCCCTGAGCTATTTACTAGGTTCTCATTTTATCTATTTTATACACAGTACATAGTATCAGTAGTGTATATATTTCAATTCCAATTTCTCAACTCATCCCACTCCTCATTCCCCCTTGGTGTCCATACATTTGTTCTCTACATCTGTGTCTCTATTTCTGTTTTGCAAATAAGGTCACCTATACATTTTTCTAGATTCCATATATATGCATTAATATATGATATTTGTTTTTCTTTCTGACTTACTTCACTTTGTATGACAGTCTCTAGGTTCATCTAAATTATTTTTAATAATTCCTTTAAAGGTTTAACAGGCTTCCCAGGTGATGCTAATGGTAAAGAACCTGCCTGCCAAAGCAAGAGACACAGAAGATGTGGGTTCGATCCCTGGGTTGGGAAGATCCCCTGGAGAAGGGCATGGCAACCCACTCCAGTATTTCTGCCTGGAGAATCCCATGGACAGAGGATCCTGGTAGGCTTGCAATCCATGGGGTTGCAAAGAGTCAGACATGACTGAAGCAACTTAGCATATTACTTGATCAACTCTGTATCTGTCAAAAAGGCTCCTTCAATCCAGTATTACTATCAGAATCTGGAACAGATTTGGTTGGGGTTTTATTTTGTAAGAAACTTGACAGGGCCCCACTGCTACCTATCCCAAGAAAGTGACCTTAACTACTAAGGATGCCCTCCGTCCAAAAAGCTTCCTATATGGCCTGCACATTTTAGAGACAGATGTTTTCTGACCTGTCCCTGGAAACTATAAAGCACGTGCCATTGTGAATTTTAACAATTACTAGCAAAGTAAGTTTTTCTTCCCCTGCATTTGATAACCCCAACCATTTAGCCACAGCTTCATTTTATGGGTGTACCAGATATTTAATTGGTGAGAGAAAGGGGGGAGATGAAGAAGATCAGAAGAGAAAGAAGAAGATTAGAAGGGAAGTTTCACAACTTATCAATACATGAGCACCAACCCCAGTGTCGCCACCCCTCAACATCCTTTTAATAAAACACTGGGCTTGGTGATGTGCAGTCTGTACCGACCACAACAGCAGTGTTCTGTCCTGTGTGGAGGGGCACAGAGCTCCTGACCCACCATCTGCTTTTCCTTCCAGCAGTGCCAGTGGATCACGGCTCACTCACACACCCTCTCTGGGATGAAGAAAAGAGATGTTGCCTGGATTTCAGGAGGGTGGTTCTCTTGGTGGAACAGGTTAACTGGACCACACAGAAATCCAGACAGCTCTTGACTCAGCCCCATGATCCTATCAGTGAGCTCCAGTGACCCCAGCCAGGCCACAGTTCCTAGTCAGAAACTGAGGCTAAGAATGTCAGGGAAAGGCAAAAGGTGATCATTCAGTGGGCACAAAAGTACTACCAACACTTCTGTAGACAAGAAAAGTGCATCCTGGGATTTGGGCTGGGAGGGACCTGTCCTGGGGGAGGGCAAGTTCCAGAGGCAAGGGCTCACTCAGCCAACTCCAGCCACACCTGGTAGAGGCCTTCATCTGCCAGGGCCTGGCCACTTCCTGATGTTCATGAGGACTCATCCTCCCCTTGTGGATTGCAAGTTCTTTGAAAAGAAGTGGCCATAACTGTCTCTCTGATATTCTCCCAAATCACTCTGAAAATAATAAAATAAGCCCACCTACAGTAAAACAGCCTGTCTTCCAGGGCCTCAGAGTGTAGTAGAAGACAAAAAATGCAAAATGATCATGCAATTAAGGCACAATTAATAATTAATAATTGTTTTTTTGTTAAATATATTATTAAAAAAGAAATTTCCAGAACAGTGTGAAGCATCTTATTCCATGAATACAAAAATTTTAATGTTTATTTAACTTAGTAGAAGCATAAGGAAAGTCTGAAAGAATATGCAAAAATTATTTAAAAATTTATAACCAGATTATGAACTATTCTAAATTCTATGTTTCAGTATTATTTTCAATTTTATTTACCATGAGCATATATTTTTTAACAATGTAATATAAGAATGATTCTTTTAAATAAATTCAAGCCTTTAAGAATATTCAATAGAATGGAGAATTTTCTTGAAAAAACAAATAATAGAATAATATATACAGTATAATATTGAGTTTTTAATATTTTTAAATGGTTATAATAAAAAAATACTGAAAGGAAATCCACTGACATTCTAACAGTAACCAGTTTGGGGATTAATGAATTGTAAATAATTATCATTTTTTATTTTTCCACATTTTCTAGAATTACGGCACTTATTTTTAAAAACAGTGAGATAAGCCCTAAAAAGTGGATTCAATAAGAGGAATCAGGAAAAGACTTATTCAAGGAGGTAATCCCCATGAGGAGACTGAAGCATTCATAGAAATTTAGCCAGGACTGGGAGCAGCTCTCTCAAAGGAAACAGTGTGTGAAAAGACATGGAACAAGAAAGAGAATGAATGGTGCACACGGGAAATGTCATATGGTTCAGCATGAGCTTGCGAAGTGGGAAAGAGTGAAACTGATGAGAAATTAAGTCATAAGGTGGGGCCAAATGAAAGGGAATCTGTGCTGTGCTAAAGAGTCTAGACTTGAGAGGGAGGGATAGTTGGAGGAAAGTGGTCAAAAAGTTAAAACTCCACATTATAAGATAGACAAGTACCAGGGATGTAAATTCAATATGATGACTATAGTTAACACTGTTGTATGATATATTTGATAGTTGCTAGAGAGAGTGGATAAGAGTTCTCATTACAAAAAGAAGATTTTTTGTTGTCTTTTATCAATATGAGATGACCAGTTCAGTCCAGTTCAGTTCAGTCGCTCAGTCGTGTCTGACTCTGAGCCACCCCATGGATTGCAGCACACCAGGCCTCCCTGACCATCACCAACTCCAGGAGTTTACTCAAACTCATGTCCATTGAGTCGGTGATGCCATCCAACTATCTCATCCTCTGTCATCCCCTTCTCCTCCCACCTTCAATCTTTCCCAGCATCAGGGTGTTTTCCAATGAGTCAGTTCTTCGCATCAGGTGGCCAAAGTATTGGAGTTTCAGCTTCAGCATCAGTCCTTCCTGAATGAACAGTCAGGACTGATCTCCTTTAGGATGGACTGGTTGGATCTCCTTGAAGTCCAAGGGACTCTCAAGAGTCTTCTCCAACACCACAGTTCAAAAGCATCAATTCTTCTGCACTCAGCTTTCTTCACAGTCCAACTCTCACATCCATACATGACCACTGGAAAAACCATAGCCTTCACTAGATGGACCTTTGTTGACAAAGTAATGTCTCTGCTTTTTAATATGCTGTCTAGATTGGCCATAACTTTCCTTCCAAGGAGTAAGCATCTTTTAATTTCATGGCTGCAATCACCATCTGTAGTGATTTTGGAGCCCCAAAAAATAAAGTCTGACACTGTTTCCATTGTTTCCCCATCTATTTGCCATGAAGTGATGGGACCAGATGCCATGATCTTAGTTTTTTGAATGTTGAGCTTTAAGGCAACTTTTTCACTTTCCTCTTTCACTTTCATCAAGAGGCTCTTTAGTTCCTCTTCACTTTCTGCCACAAGGGTGGTGTCATCTGCATATCTGAGGTTATTGATATTTCTCCCAGCAATCTTGATTCCAGCTTCTGCTCCATCAAGTCCGGCATTTCTCATGATGTACTCTGCATATAAGTTAAATAAGCAGGATGACAATATTCAGCTTTGACGTACTCCTTTCCTGATTTGGAACCAGTCTGTTGTTCCATGTCTAGTTCTAACTGTTGCTTCTTGACCTGCATACAGATTTCTAATGAGGCAGGTCAGGTGGTCTGGTATTCCCACCTCTTGAAGAATTTTCCACAGTTTGCTGTGATCCACCCAGCAGGCGGTGGCCTGCTGCAGGGTTGGGGGCACTGAGTGTAGCAGTGTGTACATGGGACTTTTTGAAGGAGGTTGCCATTATCTTCATTACCTCCACCATAGTTTGGCCTCAGGTCAAATGACAGGGAGGGAACACAGTCTTCAACAGAAAATTGGATTAAAGATTTACTGAGCATGGCCCCACCCATCAGAACAAGACCATTTCCCCCTCAGTCAATCTCTCCCATCAGGAAGCTTTCATAAGCCTCTTATGAGATGATGGGTATTCACTAAACTTATGGTAATGATCATTACCATACGCTATAATTATATGCTATAATTATAAAAATAATAGATGAAAAAATAAAAAAGAATTCATTATGCTATACACTTTAAACATATATAGTGCTTTATGTCCATTGATATACTGTTTATCTCAATAAAAGTGGGGGTTGGGGGGAGAATCTAGACTTGAATCTAGAAGCCAAGGAAGCCACTGATGGATTTTAAGTAGGGGATTTGACATGATTTGATTATTGTTTGAAATCATTGGCTTCACTATGGATGATGGAGTAAAATGAGAGTAGACCAGATTTTGCAGTGTTTAGAAGCAATGAGGATGAATCTGGATGTGCAAGATCATTAGGAAATAGAATAGATGGGACTCAATAACTTGTTGAAGGCTTCACTGGCAGTCCAGTGGTTAAGAATCTACCTTGCCTTTCAGGGGACACTGGTTTGAACCATGGTCTGGGAGGATCCCATGTGCCGTAGAGCAACCAAGCAAGTGTGCCACAAGTACTGAGGCTGCACGCTGCAGCAACCAAAGCCAGCACGCACAGTTATAACATTAATAACGTTGCTCACGGTAGACAATTTGAAAAAACCAAAAAAGTAAAAAGAAAGACTACAAATTAGCAATAATTCTCCCCGTAATCATTACTAACACTTTAGTGTCTAGCTCTCTAATCTCTTTGCTAGTAAAATTTTTCATGCAGTTTAATGACCTTTTATACTCCTATCTTCCCCTCAAACTCTAGATCCAGGTTTCCAAATTCCTTTCCTCTGAAATTCCTTTCCACACTTACATTCTAGATTTAGTTCCACATCTTTGGTCCCAAATAGAATTCCCCCACTTCTCCTCACTCCCCACCTTTCCTCTTGTCAGAGACAAGACCACTCCTTGACTCATCAAGACTTGGAGCCACCTTTGACTCCTCCTTCCATGTCAAGTCCCACAGCCAGTTAAGCAACAAGCTCAGTGAGTTAAACCTTTGTGGTATTTCTCTGACTCAATTGTTCTTTGTGTACTCACTGCATGCACAAGAGACCTCACTCATACACTCAATTCTCCACAACTAGACTTCTGGATAAGCCTCCTAAGTGACCTTCTTGCTTCCTATCACTATTTTTTTCTTACTGCTTGATTGATAGTCCCCAAGTACCACAATTCCTCTCCTGATAGAGACTTTCAGTGGCTCATCATTTCCCACCAAAGTAAGCACGAACTTCCCACCCTGGCATTCAGGCCTTCCCCTAAATGTAATTTATTCTTCATCTAAATACTCTCACAAACATATTTCATATTTTTCCCTTCTAACTCTGACTCTCCTTCTTTCAATAGTTTACCTACCCATCTGTTATAGGTTGAATTGTATCATCCCCAAATTCTTGTGTTGAAGTCCTAGCACTAAGAACTTTAGAATGTAGCCATACTTGAAGATGGGGCCTTTAAAAAGGTAATAAAGGTAAATGAGGTTATATGAGTGGGCCCTAGTCCAATATTATTAATGTCAGAAGAAGAGGAGATCTTGGTGCAGACCTAGGAATGACCCTGTGAGGACACAGTAAGACGATGGTCTCTAAGCCAAGGAAGTGACGTGAATTGAGTCAGTCGTGTCTGACTCTTTGCAACCCCATGGACAATACAGTCCATGGAATTCTCCAGGCCAGACCCGAGTGTGATCCCTGGGTCGGGAAGAAGGAAACAACAACTCACCCCAGTAATCATGCCTGGAGAATCCCATGGACACAGGAGCCTGGAGGGCTACAGTCCATGGGGTTGCAGAGTCAGACACAACTGAGCGACTCAGCACACACATTATTATCATCGTCCTCCTTTTATAGTTGAGAAAATTTAGGCTTCGAGTGATTGATTAATCTGTCAGAGGTCACTTAGCTAATAAATGGTGGAAATCTGGGGTTCCAACCAGGTTTTCTAATCTTTTATTTCTGATTCAGGCAGTCCTCACAGTAACCCTATAAAGCAGTAGTTGACATTTCCATCCTACAGGGGAGGAAACAGAGTTGGAGAGTGAGCTACTCTGATAATGGTCACATAGCTAGTAAATAGTAAATGGCCAGATGTGTAACCAGGTTACTCTGACTCATAAACCAGTGCTTGTTTTACTCTGCTACACTGACCAGCTATGCACTTACAGCATGTTACAGTGTAAAAAGGGAAGCACTTACCTATCTACACTTTTAAAATAATAGACATTTATTTTGGTTTGCCTGATAACTTTCTTTCCTTGAATATTCAATGTCAGAGGAAATGCTCAGTAGCTGCAGAGTTTCCAGAAACTGTATGCTATTTTTGTTATTGCTTACATGATTCACCCCGTTCATTTTTGGGGGCGGGGGAGATACAGAAATGTTTTAACTAAATTATTCTGCAATAAAATTCCCTTTAATACAATCCAGTAAGTGCTTTTTGAATAGTTACCACTTGCAAGACCTTGCATTAGGCATGATGATGCCCTAGAGAAGAATAACACATAGTCTGCTGTGGGGAACAAGGTCTCAGATGCCATACAGAAGGACAAGTAAGCAAATAAGCAGTAACAGAAGGTCATGCGGGCTCCAAGGAGAGAGAGCAGAAAATGCCACATTGGAGAATTTGAAAACAGATATGGACCTTGAAGGGTGGAATGTTAGTTTGTTGGGGCAGCCACAATAAAGCACCAAAAACATAAAATAACAGCAAAGTTTATTTTCTCACAGTCCTGGAGGCTAGAAGTCCAAGAGCAAGGAACTGGCATGTTTGAATTCTTTGGAGTCCCCTTTCCTTGGCTTCCTACTCACTCCAGTATTCTTGGGCTTCCCTTGTGGCTCAGCTGGTAAAGAATCCGCCTGCAATGTGGGAGACCTGGGTTCGATCCCTGGGTTTGGAAGATCCCCTGGAGAAGGGAAAGACTACCCGCTCCAGTATTTTGGCCTGGAGAATGCATGGACTGTATTACAGGTGGATTCTTTACCATCTGAGCCACCAAGGAAGCCCTGATGATAACAGTTCCATGCTTATAAGGCTGATGACTTACTTGGCTGCCTGAAACATTCTATGTTCAGTCAAGTAATATATTAAGTCAACCTTAAAGTATCTAATGCAGAGTCTATCATATAGAGAATATCCAATAAATAGTATTTTTATTACTTTTACTGAGGATTTACATCAAAAATACAATCATTATCATGAAGGGAAAGTAAGTCTTCTATTATATGCAATTATAGTTTCTAAGGGAGAATTCTAGTATTTGAAACAATTTAATCTTCTCCCAAATGAAACTGGTTTTGAGCTAGAGCACTGACAAAGCAATATGTGATCTCATCACTTTTAATCTTTCCCACTGAGAGCTTTGATGCCTATGGTTACCACCTCTTTTCACAGTCTTTTAACTCTGTTTGATAGAGTTATTTCATGTAATGGTAGACAGAGAGATAATGCTTTTGGTGAACTGGCTCAATTATATGACAAAATGTGCTGTTCCATTGGCCTAAAACACACATATATGACTGGCTCCTCAGCAAGAAGCCACAAGAACATTCAGCTGTAAAAACTCCAGAACAGTCTAAACCAGTGAATGGCAAAGAATTTAAATATATACATACATATCTTTTAAAGTATTTCTTCTCTAAACCATGACTTTTCCAGAATGTGGCTTATACATTTATTTACTGGCCATGCCACATGGCATGTGGGATCTTAGTTCCCTGACTAGGGATTGAATCTGTGCTCCCTGTAGTGGAAGTATGGAGTCTTAACCACTGGACCTCCAGGGAAGTCCTTTGGTAGGGTTCATATACCCTTTTCTGGAGTATGGAGGGAAAGCATAAATGGACAATATATTTTTTCAATAGTTAGTACTTACAGATGGGTTTTGGTATTAGCATAGGACTATAAACTCTCTTCTCAAATCTCTACTACATTGAAAACTCTGTGTCAAGCATGTAATAAGAGCTTAGTAAATAGTCCTTGAATTTCAACTAATTACTAAATTAATATATATTTCAACGATTTCAGTAAAATAAAACCTTAGACAATATTGATGACTCTCAACCAGAATGGGACAGCGGGAATTCATCACATTATCTACTTTAAAAAGAAATTAATGAGAAATAAATTTCTTTCGTCCAAAAACATTTATTCTGTATCTATAATATGCCAAGTACACTGGCTTTCAAAAAATAAAGATATCTTAGATTCTCCATCCTCTCAAGATTAAACAGATAAATCCTCAGTTCAATGGGCTCTCAAGGAAAAGAGAATTTAGAAGGGTTCTGCTCCTTTCCCACCATTTACCTTCATTGAACAATGGGACAAGTTGTAAGAAAGGGAAAGCCCTGCTTCTGGTCTTCTCTGTCCTGCCACCCCTTTTCTTGTCCCCTAGTTCTTGGCAGAGCAGCCTCTCCACCTTATGGAGTGAAATTTCCGAGCAAAACCTCAGAGATGTAGAACACTGGAGCCAGAAATCATCTGAGAGGTCTTCTTGCCCTGTGGTTCTCAAACTTTTGGGGCATATCAGCTCACTTGGGGATGTCTTTCAAAACATCATTTTCCTGTCCCCCAGGCTCAGATATGTTCTGGATAGTGTGAGGGGTAAAATAGGCCTGCAGTATTGTTCCTAGTTGAGAACCACTGGTAAAGTCCAAGATTTGAAATAGTCCTCAGGAACAGAAGGATTTTGGCCAAGATTCCACAGTGGAACCTCAAATCCAGGTCTGTTTACTACAAATACCAATCTTTCTCTAACCCTGGAATCCCAAGTTGAGCTCTGGAAAATCTGGTGACCCCCTAAAACTGTGGATATGTGTGAATATGTACATTTAACTGGAGATAGGGTCCATGGCACTTAACAAATTCTTAAAAAGATCCATCACCCCAAAATTTAAGAAACATAAGTTCGAATTTTCATTGGCTATTTCTCAGGCAATTCTATAAAATGTCTGGGTTGAGTAATGCAGGCTCAGCCATGTTTGACTGGGGTTAAAACCCTCACATCATGTAATTTGAAGAATGCTGTATGAGCCCACTCTATAAGAACTCCTCAGTGTACCCCTGGACGTTTGCCTGAATTCTCCTTTTTTATATAGAAATATATGTAAGTATTTTGCCCTATTTGAATACAGATGCCCCTGCAGAAATAAAACAGTCATTATCACACACAGTTGAGATGGAGTCATCATACTGCTTCCAAAGTGCACCTGGAGGAGCTGCAAGCAGTTGTGGAGGGTGGGAGGGAGGAGGCAGTGGGACCACAGAGAGGCCATGCCCAGAGGAACAGGAACAGCCTGACACAGAAAGGGGCATGAGAGTAAGAGACAAGTGCCCTCAAAAGCTCAAAGCATCCCTGTTTTCCTTTAATGACAGCCCTGCAGGATATAAATCTAAACCCACCACAAAAGATCAGAAACCTCATGAGCAAAGTGATCACTTATTTTTTATTTATTTGGCTGCATTGTGTTTTAGTTGCAGCACACAGCATCTCCCTGCGGCGTGTGGAATCTTTCTAGGTTGCAGCAAACTGATCATTTGATTGAGACCACTCTAAGCCCTGTGGCATCCTCCATCAAACAAATAAATAGGTAAGTGAAAAAATAAATAAATCACATGACAGCCAGAGAAACATCATGTTGCCCGGAAGGATTCCACTAGCATCTGGCAGAATTAGCTAGCAGCCGGCACATCTTCTAGAAATGAGAGTTCACTAAGGATACGCCCTCACCAGCACCCTAAGCCACATGACTTCACACTGACTCTTTACATGCCTGCATCTGTGGCTCCATGCCTTCTGCCCTCACTGGGCTTTGTGACCAAGAAAGCCAGTGGGAGCAACCACATTTGCTAAATAATTTGCATTTATTCCATTTGCATTTATTTCCATTTCTTACATTTGCTAATACTCCAGTCCTTTGGACCTTACTCACACCTGACACTTAAAAAGAGTTAGCCTTCTATACGGGCTTCCCTAGTAGCTCAGTTGGTAAAGAATCTGCCTGCAATGCCAGAGACGTGGGTTTGTTCCCTGGGTTGGGAAGATACCCTGGAGAAGGAAATGGCAACACACTCCAATATTCTTGCCTGGAGAATCCTATGGACAGAGGAGCCTGGCAGGCTACAGTCCATGGGATCTCAAGAGTCAGACATGACTTAGCAACTAAACCACCACCGACCACCTGTACACAACCTACAGAGGGATTTGACAGGTGGGTTCCTGATTCCCTTGACTGTATGTTGATCTTGTATGTTTAAACTACGACTGTATGCTGAAACAATCAGGCTATCAGAGAAGGGTCCATCCATTCTTATGAGGCATGTCACTGAAGGGAAAATTTTATTTTCTTGAGTGCCACAGAGCCTGCTGATGAGCTACCCCGCTAATAGCTGTTCTCACAGCTGAAGAGCTCCTCCTGCTGAATTCTCATCAAGGAACTAGCTGCAAAATGTAGCTGCACCTTATAAGCCCTGAATGTAGTGCATTGTCAGAGACATAATGTTTCTAATTCTTACTTGGGAACAATTAAAATCATTTATTAAATGATTTTAATTAAATTAATGGATTAATTAAAATCCATTAAAAATCAATTATTACTTGAAGAGGGCAAAGATTAAAAATATCAAATGTTTAGTCCCTAAAATTATTTTCAGTGAGACAAGAACACTCAGGTAATATCTATTTCCCAAATGAATAAGGTGTTCAGTTCTGTAGAAAAACCAGACCGATAGGAGATGTGTGTGTGTGTGTGTGTGTGTGTGTGTGTATCAAGGAGGGGAGAGAAAGAGAGAGAAAGGGAGAATATATACATATATGTGTGTGTGTATATGTATATGTGTGTGTATATATATATATATGAAGAGATTTATTATAAAGAAATTAGTTCATGTGATTCAGATGCTAAGAAGTTCCACAATCATCTGAAAGCTGGGGCTTCAGGAGAACTGGTGCTAGAGATCTAGTCCAAGTCCAAAGGCCCAATGACCAGGAAAACCCAAGGTGTAAGTCCTACTCTGAAGACAGGAGAAGACCAATGTCTCAGTTCAAGTGACCAAGCAGAAAGCAAATTCTCCCTTTCTCTGCCATTTGAATGTATTCAAGCCCTCAACTGTCTGAATGCTGCCCATTCACTTCAGGGAGGGCAATCTGCTTTACTGGGTCTACTGATTCAAATGCTTCTCTCTCCTGGAAACGCACTCACAGACAAACCCAGAAACAACGATTAACCAAATATGTGGGCATTCTTTGGCCCCATCAGGATGACACATAGAATTAACCATCACTAACACTTTGTTGCACTTCTGTCAGTTACATAGACTGTTAAAGCTGGAACAGACTTTAGACTTCAGAGTTAATGCTCTCATTTAGAGGTGGAGAAACTGAGGTGCCTCAACCAGTCCATTCTGAAGGAGATCAGCCCTGGGATTTCTTTGGAAGGAATGATGCTAAAGCTGAAACTCCAGTACTTTGGCCACCTCATGCGAAGAGTTGACTCATTGGAAAAGACTCTGATTCTGGGAGGGATTGGGGGCAGGAGGAGAAGGGGACAACGGAGGATGAGATGGCTGGATGGCATCACTGACTCGATGGACGTGAGTCTGAGTGAACTCCGGGAGTTGGTGATGGACAGGGAGGCCTGGCATGCTGGGATTCATGGGGTCGCAAAGAGTCGGACACGACTGAGTGACCGAACTGAACTGAACTGAGAGGAGTTAAGAGACTTAAGAGTCTCACAGACAGATGATGATCACGCTGGAAATAAACCCAGATTGACTATTCCATCTTTTTTCTTAGCACCACAGGATGATAATTGTTATTACCCATATAGTTCTTCACCCATTTTTGGTGCAGTAACATTTTAGATTAAATTGTCTAAAACTAGGAAGAGTCCTCCTTCCAGAGGATACATTTTTCTTCCATTTTTCTACTCCTCTTCCCATTGCCTTACCATGTCCCTCATCATTCTTTTACCTCAGAGACACTTTGGCCAACCCATCAGCCATCTTGATAACAGTTCTATTGCCTCCCACAGTGAAACCAGGGGTACACTTCTTAAGACATCATAGATATGCTGTGAGAAAAGTGATGAGTCCAATTCCACTGGACAGATTTCATGGCAGGGTCTTGTAATGAAGTTCCCTCTCAGAAGTTGATGGCAGTGGGTTGAGACCTCCAACATTCAGACCTTCTTCCAGGTTTTTGTTTCTCCTCAGAGAAGGTCTAGCTATTTGCTAGACAGCTCTTGCCGGGTGTTTTTGTAAGACCTACATGTCTTTTCCCAGCCCAAAACTTTACATCTAGAAGTGTTGGTGAAGTCATGTGGGGCTACAGAGACAGGTTGGAACCACTCTATCCTGAAAGGTACCAGATGCCCTTAGCTCTTTCTATGGGTGGTATAAGCCAGGCTCAGAGAGTCCTCTAGCCTCTGATATCACCCAGAGGACATTCCAGATCTTCCTTCAGTCCTTTAGCCAGAGAGTCATCTCCTAGGTTTTGTGTGTGTGTGTGTTTTACTTTTGTTTGTTTGTATTTGTTTTCTTTTCTTTTGGCTGCACTGTATGGCATGTGAGCTCTTTTTCCCCAACAGGGGAGCAAACCCATGCCCCCTGCAGTGGAAGGATGATGTCTTAACCACTGGGCTACCAGGGAAGTCCCTTATCTCCTAGTCTTGTCTTCCTGTGTGACTTCACAATGACTGCATCAGTCTACCTAGAAAAGCCTCTATCTTCCCTCAGTAATCACTTGCCACTGACCACTGGCCTAGATATCTGACCAACCACATCACCATTCTTAATTCTCTTCTAAAGAATGTCATTTGAAATATACACTAGGGCAATGCTCTAAAATTCTATTATAAAACTTCACAGTCCCTCTGCCTGTCACATCCCACCAGAGGGAACCAGACTGTGTTTGCTTGCAGCATCTAGTTTAATAGCTTCTGAGGAATGCAGATACCAGAAAAATCACCAGGTTTATGTGTGAATCTTCTGGGCATCAAATGCTCATCTTTTTCCAAGTTTGAGGATTTTTCTAAAAATATCTTTGAATCCCGTGTGTGTGTGTATATATATGTATATATGTGTTTTTTTTTTTTTTACTTCTATGTATCAGGCATATTGCCAAGAAATACAAAGCCCTGTCTACTGTGTCCAGGTTCAGCTGAAATGCATTTTTAAAGTGTTCTGATAACATTTCAGATTCAAGAACCTCCTTGCCTGGCACACACTCACATTCTCAAATACATTCTACTCCCCCAAATCTCCTGCAACTTGGCCCAACTAAATAAATACAAAGCTTAGGGTCTCTGGTTTGTGAGGGAAGCGTTGAATATGGAATCCACCAATAGGTTGGGCTTTCCTGTCATCGATTCTAAAGGGAACTTTCAGAAACAGACTGTCCAGAAAGGACAGTTACTTATGTACTTAAAGACTGTAGGCTCTGCACAGTTTAGCCCTCTGCACAGTTTAGCCCTAGGGAGTATGGGGGAAATGGAGAGCCCTTGAAATAAACAGAGCACTGGAGTACATACATATTGGACTCTTCCTTATGGTTGATTTACTCAGAATGGAAAGCTTCATGCAAACGCAAAGAACTGTCTTCAGGGAAGAGATATTTCACATTCTTGTCCTTTAATGGGTCTAATGATATAAAATTGCATAAAGTAAGTATTGCCACTAAATGAAAAGTATAAATCTCTTTCCCTCTTGCTTTTCCTCAAGGAAACTCTTTCAAGCACTCTGCTTTATAGTCGTGCTAATTTCTCCATAGCCAAAAGACTACTGGGGAGAAATTTATATCTAAAATATAGTCATATGGATTAGGATTCCTCAGGAAAACTACTATTCAATGACAATTATAGGGGAGAAAAGCCAATATAGATCATTCTTACTCTTACAATGATGTTTGGAAAGGGCATCATATGTCAAAATGATGTAAGTGGAAATTGATTCAAGTGTTTGTATCTGATGCTCAGATTTAATAGAAATGGCCCTAAGCAACATATTTAACCAGCGATCAATTTTTATCCTTATGTAGATCACACAAAGGTAAGGACAACATAATTGGGTAAGTATAGAAACTGAACTAACTGATAGCCTGAAACAATCTTTGAATCATGACTCAGGAAGGGTCCTCACAGGCATGTTTTGTTCAGTTCAATGTGGAATTCCTCTCTTTATCCCAATTTGGGAAAGAGACTTAGCTGATCAGCAAACATAGTGTGCTCTGATCCAAGAGAACCAGGAAGCTGGGCCCTTGTGAACCCAGAGAGAAGCTACTCTCAGGATGAGCAACTTTGAGCAGTGGAGGGAAAAGGGTCCTCTTCGGAAATGAGGTTGATTAGGATACTATGCTTAAAACAAACTTTGAACAGACACTGAAAGCAAAGGTCAATTTTTGTTGCTGTCCAGTGATTCAGTATCTCACTCTTTGCGACCCTATGGACTGCAGCATGACAGGCCAATAAGAAATAATCATACATCTCATTTGGCAAGAGCAGCTCAAGAAGGGAAATTCAAAAGAACAAGAACAGGAAGTGCACTTTGACTAAGGAGTTTTGCCAGTTCCTTCCTGAAAAGAGACAAAGCATCATTGTCTGCTGTATATAATGAGGCTTAAAATCACTGCATATGGCTTCTATTATACAAAGTTGGTCCAACCATTTTTTAGCTAATTCTTTTTCCATCTCCCTAAGGTCCCAGTGCAACCTCTCTAGATGAAGACATGGGGGCTGAATGAACCTTATTTGTCACTTGTCTGGTGCACTTGAAGAGATCTCTAGTCTTTCCCATTCTATCGTTTTCCTCTATTTCTTTGCATTGATCACTGAGGAAGGCTTTCTTATCTTTCCTTGCTCTTCTTTAGAACCCTGCATTCAAATGGGTGTATCTTTCTTTTTCTGCTTTACCTTTAGCTTCTCTTCTTTTCTCAGTTATTTGTAAGGCCTCCTAAGACAACCATTTTGCCTTTTTGCATTTCTTTTTCTTGGGGATGGTCTTAATCACTACCCCTGTACAATGTCATGAACATCCGTCAATAGTTCTTCAGACACTCTAGCAGATCTAATCCTTTGAATCTATTTGTCACTTCTATTGTATAATTATAAGGGATTTGATTTAGGTCATGCCTGAATGCTCTAGTGGTTTTCCATGCTTTCTTCAATTTAAGTCTGAATTTTGCAATAAGGAGTTCATGACCTGAGCCACAGTCAGCTCCAGGTCTTGTTTTTGCTGACTGCATAGAGCTTCTCCATCTTTGGCTGCAAAGAATATAATCAATCTGATTTCGGTGTTGACCATCTGGTGATGTCCATGTGTAGAGTCGTCTCTTGTGTTGTTGGAAGAGGGTGTTTGTTATGACCAGGGCATTCTCTTGGCATAACTCTGTTAGCTTTTCCCCTGCTTCATTTTGTCCTCCAAGCTAAATTTGCCTGTTGCTCCAGGTTATCTCTTGACTTCTGACTTTTGCATTTCAGTCCCGTATGATGAAAAGGACATCTTTTTTTGGTGTTAGTTCTAAAAGGTCTTGTAGGTCATCATAGAACCATTCACTTTTAGCTCCTTTGGCATTAGTGGTTGGTGCATAGACCTGGATAACTGTGATATTGATGGTTTGCCTTGGAAGTGAACAGAGATCATTTTGTTATTTTTGAGATTGCAAACAAAGACTGCATTTCAGGCTCTTTTGTTGACTATGAGTGCTACTCCATTTCTTCAAAGGGATTCTTGCCCACAGTAGTAGATATAATGATCATCTGAATTAAATTCTCCCATTCCAGTCCATGTTAGTGCACTGATTCCTAAAATGTCCATATTCAGTCTTGCCACCTCATGTTTGACCACTTCCATTTTACCTTGATTCATCGACCTAATTTTAGTCGATCCTAAAGGAAATCAGTCCTGAGTATTCATTGGGTAGACTGATGCTGAAGCTGCAACTCCAATACTTTGGCCACCTGATGTGAAGAACTGACTCATTGGAAAAGACCCTGATTCTGGAAAAGATTGAAGGCAGGGGGAGAAGGGGATGACAGAGGATGAGATGGTTGGATGGCATCATTGACTCTATGGATGTGAGTTTAGGTGAGCTCCAGGGGTTGGTGATGGACAGGGAAGCCTGGCATGCTGCAGTCCATGGGGTCGCAAAGAGTCAGACACAACTGAACAACTGAACTGAACTGAACTGATGGACCTAACATTCCAGGTTCCTATGAAATATTGTTCTTTACAGCATTGTTCTTTACACCATCACCAGTCACATCCACAACTGGGCGTTATTTTCGCTTTGGCTCCATCTCTTCATTCTTTCCAGAGTTATTTCTCTACTCTTCTCCAGTAGCATTTTTGGCACCTACTGACCTGGGGAGTTCATCTTTCAAAGTCATATCTTTTCTCCTTTTCATACAGTTTATGGGGTTCTCAAGGCAAGAATACTGAAGTAATTTGCCATTCCCTTCTCCAGTGGACCATGTTTTGTCAGAACTCTCCACCATGACCCATCCATCTTGGGTGGCCCTACACAGCATGGGTCATAGTTTCATTGAGTTAGACAAAGTTGTGGTCCATGTGATCAGTTTGGTTAGCTTTCTGTGACTGTGGTTTTCATTCTGTCTGCCCTCTGATGAATAAGGATAAGAGGCTTATGAAAGCTTCCTGATGAGAGAGACTGACTGTGGGGGAAACTGGGTCTTGTTCTGATGGGCAGGGCCATGCTCAGTAAATCTTTAATCCAATTTGCTATTGATAAGTGGGGCTGTGTTCCCTCCCTGTTGTTTGATCTGAGGCAAAACTGTTGACCCACCCCTCCACTGGAGACTCCTGGACACTCACAGGCAATTCTGACTCAGGCAAGTCTGACTCAAACAATAGAATGGGAAAAACTAGAGATCCCTTCAAGAAAATTGGAGACACCAAGGGAACATTTCATGCAAAGATGGGCACAATAAAGGACAGAAATGGTATGGACCTAACAGAAGCAGAAGATATTAAGAAAAGGTGGAAATAATACACAGAAGAACTATACAAAAAAATCTTCATGACTCAGCTAACTACGATGGTGTGATCACTCACCTAGAGCCAGACATCCTGTAGTTAGAGGTCAAGGGGGCCTTAGAAAGCACCATTACAAACAAAGCTAGTGGAGGAGATAGAATTCCAGCTGAGCTATTTCAGGTCCTAAAAGATGAAAATGTGAAAGTGCTGCACTCAATATGCCAGCAAATTTGGAAAACTCACAGTAGTCACAGACCTAGAAAAGGTCAGTTTTCATTCCAATCCCAATGAAAGGCAATGCCAAAAAATGTTCAAACTACCACACAATTGCCCTCATCTCACATGCTAGCAAAGTAATGCTCAAAATTCTCCAAGATAGTCTTCAACAGTATGTGAACCAAGAACTTCCCAATGTTCAAGCTGGTTTTAGAAAAGGCAGAGGAACCAGAGATCAAATTGCCAACATCTGTTAGATCATAGAAAATGCAAGAGAGTTCCAGAAAAACATCTACTTCTGCTTTATTGACTATGCCAAAGCCTTTGACTGTGTGGCTCACAACAAACTAAGGAAAATTCTTCAAGAGAGGGGAATACCAGACCACCTGACATGCCTCATTAGAAATCTGTATGCAGGTCAAGAAGCAACAGTTAGAACTGGACATGGAACAATGGCCTGGTTCCAAATTGCGAAAGGAGTACGTCAAGGCTGTATATTGTCACCCTGCTTATTGAACTTCTATGCAGAGTACATCATGTGAAATGCTGAGCTTGATGAAGCACAAGCTGGAATCAAGACTGCTGAGAGAAATATCAATAACCTCAGATATGCAGATGACACCACCCTTATGGCAGAAAGTGAAGAGGAACTAAAGAGCCTCTTGATGAAAGTAAAAGAGCAGAGTGAAAAAGTTAGCTTAAAGCTCAACATTCAGAAAACGAAGATCATGGCACCCAGTCCCATCACTTCATGGGAAATAGATGGGGAAACAGTGGAAACAGTGTCAGACTTTATTTTTGGGGGCTCCAAAATCACTTCAGATGGTGACTGCAGCCATGAAATTAAAAGACGCTTACTCCTTGGAAGGAAAGTTATGACCAACCTAGATAGCATGTTCAAAAGCAGAGACATTACTTTGCCAACAAAGGTCCATCTAGTCAAGGCTATGGCTTTTCCAGTGGTCATGTATGGATGTGAGAGTTGGACTGTGAAGAAGGCTGAGCATTGAAGAATTGATGCTTTTGAAGTGTGGTGTTGGAGAAGACTCTTGAGAGTCCCTTGGACTGCAAGGAGATCCAACCAGTCCATTCTGAAGGAGATCAGCCCTGGGATTTCTTTGGAAGGAATGATGCTGAAGCTGAAACTCCAGTACTTTGGCCACCTCATGCGAAGAGTTGACTCATTGGAAAAGACTCTGATGCTGGGAGGGATTGGGGGCAGGAGGAGAAGGGGACGACAGGATGAAATGGCTGGATGGCATCACTGACCTGATGGATGTGAGTCTGGGTGAACTCCGGGAGTTGGTGATGGACAGGGAGGCCTGGTGTGCTGCGATTCTTGGGGTGGCAAAGAGTCAGACACGACTGAGCCACTGAACTGGACTGAACTGAATATACATGTTTCAATGCTATTCTCTCAAATCATCCCACCCTCACCTTCTCCCACAGAGTCCAAAAGTCTGTTCTTTACATCTGTATCTCTTTTGCTGTCTCGCATATAGGGTCATTGTTACCATCTTTCTAAATTCCATATATATACGTTATTATACTATATTGGTGTTTTTCTTTCTGACTTATTTCATTCTGTATAATAGGCTCCAGTTTCATCCACCTCATTAGAAGTGATTCAAATGTATTCTTTTTAATGGCTGAGTAATACTCCATTGTGTATATGTACCATAGCTTTCTTATCCATTCATCTCCTGATAGACATCTAGGTTGCTTCCATGTACTGGCTATTGTAAACAGTGCTACAATGAACACTGGGGTACACGTGTCTCTTTCGATTCTGGTTTCCTTGGTGTGTATGCCCAGCAGTGGGATTGCTGGGTCGTATGGCAGGTCTATTTCCAATTTTTTAAGGAATCTCCATACTGTTCTCCACAGTGGCTGTACTAGTTTGCATTCCCACCAACAGTGTAAGAGTTTCTTTTTCTCTACACCCTCTACAGCATTTATTGTTTGTAGACTTTTTGATAGCAGCCATTCTGACTGGCATGAGATGATACCTCATTGTGGTTCTGATTTGCATTTCTCTGATAATGAGTTATGTTGAGCATCTTTTCATGTGTTTGTTAGCCATCTGTATGTCTTCTTTGGAGAAATGTCTGTTTAGTTCTTTGGCCCATTTTTGGTTGGGTCACTTATTTTTCTGGAATTGAGCTGCAGGAGTTGCTTGTATATTTTTGAGGTTAATTCTTTGTCAGTTGCTTCATTTGCTATTATTTTCTCCCATTCTGAAGGCTGTCTTTCACCTTGCTTATAGTTTCCTTCATTGTGCAAAAGCTTTTAATTTTAATTATGTCCCATATGTTTATTTTTGCTTTTATTTTCATTACTCTGGGAGATGGGTCATAGAGGATCCTGCTGTGGTTTATGTCAGAGTGTGTTTTGCCTATGTTTTCCTCTAGGAGTTTTATAGTTTCTGGTCTTACATTTAGATCTTAAATCCATTTTGAGTTTATTTTTGTGTATGGTGTTAGAAAGTGTCCTAGTTTCATTCTTTTACAAGTGGTTGACCAGTTTTCCCAGCACCACTTGTTAAAGAGATTGTCTTTTCTCCATTGTATATTCTTGCCTCCTTTGTCAAAGATAAGGTGTCCATAGATGCATGGATTCATCTCTGGGCTTTCTATTTTGTTCCACTGATCTATGTTTCTGTCCTTGTGCCAGTACCGTACTGTCTTGATGACTGTGGCTTTGTAGTATAGTCTGAAGTCAGGCAGGTTGATTCCTCCAGTTCCATTCTTCTTTCTCAAGATTGCTTTGGCTATTTGAAGATTTTTGTATTTCCATACAAATTGTGAAGTTGTTTGTTCTAGTTCTGTGAAAAATACTGTTGGTAGCTTGATAGGGAGTGTATTGAGTCTGTAGATTGCTTTGGGTAGTATATTCTTTTTCACTATATTGATTCTTCTGATCCATCAACATTGTATATTTCCCCATCTATTTGGGTCATCTTTGATTTCTTTCATCAGTGTTTTATAGTTTTCTGTATATAGGTCTTTTGTTTCTTTAGGTAGATTTATTCCTATGTATTTTATTCCTTTTGTTGCAATGGTGAATGGGATTGTTTCCTTAATTTCTCTTTCTGTTTTCTCATTGTTAGTATATAGGAATGGAAGGGATTTCTGTGTATTAATTTCATATCCTGAAACTTTACTATATTCATTGATTAGCTCTAGTAATTTTCTGGTGAAGTCTTTAGGGTTTTCTATGTAGAGGATCATGTCATCTGCAAACAGTGAGAGTTTTACTTCTTCTTTTCCAATCTGGATTCCTTTCATTTCTTTTTATTCTCTAATTGCTGTGGCTAAAACTTCCAAAACTATGTTGAATAGTAGTGGTGAGAGTGGGCATCCTTGTCTTATTCCTGACTTTAGGAGAAACCCTTTCAATTTTTGCCATTGAGGACAATGTTTGCTGTGGGTTTATTATATATAGCTTTTATTATGTTGAGGTATGTTCCTTCTATGCCTGCTTTCTGGAGGGTTTTTTTTTTTTAATCATAAATGGATGTTGAATTTTGTCAAAGGCTTTCTCTGCATCTATTGAGATAATCATATGGTTTTTACTTTTCAATTCATTAATGTGGTGTATCACATTGATTGATTTGCAAATATTGAAGAATCCTTGCATCCCTTGGATAAAGCCCACTTGGTTATGATGTATGATCTTTCTAATATGTTGTTGGATTCTGTTTGCTAGAATTTTGTTAAGGATTTTCGCATCCATGTTCATCAGTGATATTGGCCTGTAGTAATGTCTCTCTCTTAATGATACATAAATTAATGATACAACTTACAATTGATGCTCTTTGATTTGATGATTTTTTGGTCACATATCTGAGAGAACATGGCTTGTACAAAAATCTTGGACTTGTAAATATAAAAGAAAGCTTAGAGGGCATCTTGTTCAACCTCTCTTGTTTAATAGACATCAAAACTGAAACCCTAGGAGATCAAGGCCAAATAATTCAGCTATTTCATAGAAATGCTGAAACTAAAATACAGTTTTCCTGACTCTTGACTGAATATATCATACCACATTACTTGACATGATAAAAATTTCATAAATAATCCCAATCTGCACTGACATTTTTTTCTTTTGGTTAAAAAACTATTTGGTTTTTAAAAGCCTGTTGTTTTTTATCAAAGGTATCAGAACTTACACATTTCAATGAGTTTTTCTTCAAAGTAAGCACCTTTGAAAATTAGACGCTTTTATTCTATTGATATCATAGCACAAAACATCTCTGGGATTTGTTTGATGTCATCTTCAGAGAAAGTTTATCTATTAGAAAAGAAATCAGCCTTCTTACTTAGAACAGTAGTACTGTTACTTCCTAGGGGGCATTTCAGAAATTTGCAGAAGATTGTAACAACAGTGACGTTGCCACTGCCTTTTAGTGGATATAAATCAGGGACAAGCTTGTGCCTAATTTTTATTGAAAGCTCCCTACTTTTCCATGCCCTACTCCTTTAGTGTCTGTAAAAAGCCTTACATGCCACCAGCTGCAGACATCCCAGCCCAGGTTGACATCCCAGCTTGTACTTCCACACCCTACAGGGAATATATCCACAGAAGAGTCTGTGCATGCCCTCCAGGCAGGGAATTCTAGAATTCTGGGTATGCAGGGAAGATGGTCCAGAAAAGAGGGGGCAGCTGGATGGTTGTATCCTTTGGATTCCAAGGACTCTTTGCTCTCTTGGGGTCAGAGTAGGGTCCTGGGCTGCCTAAGGCAGTGCTGGTCATGCTTCCCTGCAGGCACATTCCAGCACAACCAAGCAGGGCCTGTGTCCTGACAACTCCCAAATGTTCTGCCAACTAAATCACTACAAATATAAACTGGTTCATAAAAATCCTAAAAAATCTTTATAAGATGTTAGTCAAGAAGCCCAGTCTTGTAGAAGGACTTTATTTGGGATAAAGAAGCTTATTTGGAATAAAGGGTTTGTCATAAAACTTATTGACCAGTTTATTTACAGTACACACTCTGCCAATTTCAACCATTCAGTTGTCTGTACAATAGTGCAGTTAGCAAGAAGCAAACAAACTATTTGCAAACAGTTAATAGATGAAGACTTGAAAGCCTTTTAACAGATTTAAAACCACATAAGTAGTACTGGGATCTCATTGAATTTCATTAATTAGGGTTGTTTCAAAATATCCCATTATATTGCCTAGTTATATACACATACTTTATATTTTTTCTAGTGCAATGATAAAAATAACATATCAACATTATTTATTTTGGGATTACCTACTACTTTGCAAACTTACTCTGTTACTGCCCCTCTAATTCTACTACATGATTTCTTTTGAGGTCTTTATATCACATTCCTATTTGTTTTCAAATGTATCATCTGCTCCCCTTACCTATGGAAAGCTAAAACCTCCAGGGCCTTTGTCTGTACTGGAGCCTGATGTGGCCTCCACAGACCACAGCACTTTCACAGCATCATCTTTCAGGATTGAAATAGCTCAACTGGAATTCCATCACCTCCACGAGCTTTGTTCATAGTGATGCTTTCTAAGGCCCACTTGACTTCACATTCCAAGATGTCTGGCTCTAAGTCAGTGATCACACCATCGTGATCATCTGGGTCGTGAAGATCTTTTTTGTACAGTTCTTCTGTGTATTCTTGCCACCTCTTCTTAATATCTTCTGCTTCTGTTAGGTCCATACCATTTCTGTCCTTTATTGAGCCCATCTTTGCATGAATTGTTCCCTTGGTATCTCTAATTTTCTTGAAGAGATCTCTAGTCTTCCCCATTCTGTCGTTTTCCTCTATTTCTTTGCATTGATTGCTGAGGAAGGCTTTCTTATCTCTCCTTGCTATTCTTTGGAACTCTGCATTCAGATGCTATATCTTTCCTTTCCTCCTTTGCTTTTCACTTCTCTTCTTTTCACAGCTATTTGTAAGGCCTCCTCAGACAGCCATTTTGCTTTTTTGCATTTCTTTTCCATGGGGATGGTCTTGATCCCTGTCTCCTGTACAATGACACGAACCTCATTCCATAGTTCATCCAGCACTCTATCAGATCTAGTCCCTTAAATCTATTTCTCACTTCCACTGTATAATCATAAGGGATTTTATTTAGGTCATGCCTGAATGGTCTAGTGGTTTTCCCTACTTTCTTCAATTTAAGTCTGAATTTGGCAATAAGGAGTTCATGATCTGAGCCACAGTCAGCTCCTGGTCTTGTTTTTGCTGACTGTATAGAGCTTCTCCATCTTTGGCTGCAAAGAATATAATCAATCTGATTTCGGTGTTGACCATCTGGTGATGTCCATGTGTAGAGTCTTCTCTTGTGTTGTTGGAAGAGGGTGCTTGCTATGACCAGTGAGTTCTCTTGGCAAAACTCTATTAGCCTTTGCCCTGCTTCATTCCATATTCCAAGGCCAAATTTGCCTGTTACTCCAGGTGTTTCTTGACTTCCTACTTTTGCATTCCATTCCCCTATAATGAAAAGAACATCTTTTTTGGATGTTAGTTCTAAAAGGTCTTGTAGGTCTTCATAGAACTGTTCAACTTCAGCTTCTTCAGCGTTACTGGTTGGGGCATAGGCTTGGATTACCGTGATATTGAATGGTTTGCCTTGGAAACGAACAGAGTTCATTCTGTCATTTTTGAGATTGCATTCAAGTACTGCATTTGGAAAGGGTATTCAAAAGCGGGAACTGATCATCTGTGTTTGAAAACTAAAACAAGTATAGATCAGAAGTACAAAGGGAAGCAAAGCATAAATACAAAAGTGATGTTACTCTGTAGCCAACTAAGCCAACAGTGCTCTTTTCCCCATGGGAGCCCAGGGTGCAGTGGCCTCAAGCAGCAGCCTCCCCAGTGGTGCTTGCTGCCGGTATAACCTTCCTAAGTGACCTGAGAGACAAGCTTCTTGAGTGAACATGCATGTCTGATCTTGTGCTGTCCCAAATCTAGGCTTCAGACATGTATGTGGGGTACCTTTGGAAAGCCCTAGGCACAGTGGCCAAGGTCTACTTTGGCCAAGTCATCATGTCCATCCACACCAAGCTGAAGAACAAGGAGCATGTGATTGAGACCCTGCTCAAGACCAAGTTCAAGTTTCCTGGCTGCCAGAGGATCTACATCTCCAACAAGTGAGGATTTACTAAGTTTAATGCAAAAGAATTGAGGACATAGTGGCAGAAAAAGGGCTTATCCCAGATGGCTGAGGAGTCAAATACATTCTTTTTTTTTTAATCTTTTTTTTAAATTTTATTTTATTTTTAAACTTTACATAATTTTATTAGTTTTGCCAAATATCAAAATGAATCCACCACAGGTATACATGTGTTCCCCATCCTGAACCCTCCTCCCTCCCCATACCATCCCTCTGGGTCGTCCCAGTGCACAAGCCCCAAGCATCCAGTATCGTGCATCGAACCTGGACTGGCAACTCGTTTCATACATGATATTTTACATGTTTCAATGCCATTCTCCCAAATCTTCCCACCCTCTCCCTCTCCCACAGAGTCCATAAGACTGTTCTATACATCAGTGTCTCTTTTGCTGTCTCGTACACAGGGTTATTGTTACCATCTTTCTAAATTCCATATATATGCGTTAGTATACTGTATTGGTGTTTTTCTTTCTGGCTTACTTCACTCTGTATAATAGGCCCCAGTTTCATCCACCTCATTAGAAGTGATTCAAATGTATTCTTTTTAATGGCTGAGTAATACTCCATTGTTTATATGTACCACTGCTTTCTTATCCATTCATCTGCTGATGGACATCTAGGTTGCTTCCATGTCCTGGCTATTATAAACAGTGCTGCGATGAACATTGGGGTACACGTGTCTCTTTCCCTTCTGGTTTCCTCAGTGTGTATGCCCAGCAGTGGGATTGCTGGATCATAAGGCGGTTCTATTTCCAGTTTTTTAAGGAATCTCCACATTGTTCTCCATAGTGGCTGTACTAGTTTGCATTCCCACCAACAGTGTAAGAGGGTTCCCTTTTCTCCACACCCTCTCCAGCATTTATTACTTGTAGACTTTTGTATCGCAGCCATTCTGACTGGTGTGAAATGGTACCTTATAGTGGTTTTGATTTGCATTTCTCTGATAATGAGTGATGTGGAGCATCTTTTCATGTGTTTGTTAACCATCTGTATGATAGTGGCTCCTGGACAAATGGTGGGCCCCACACTCATAAGAAACTTGGTGCTATTCCCTTCTTACTCACACCCAACATTTAAGTCATACTTTCCTGTCCAAAAAACAAGTAATGTTAAAGACAAACATTGAGCATACTCCAGGAGATAGTGAAGGACAGGGAAGCCTGGCATGCTGTAGTTCATGGGGTTGCAGAGAGTCGGACTTGACTTAGTGACTGAAAAACAACAAAGATAAACATAAGTGAAAACATGAAATATGTTAAACATATTCCAAAGCAATTGCTCAGAAGAGGAAAGCTGGATGCAACATAGAAGATCTGTAGAGAAGTTCTGATGTTTTTAATAGAGTCAACTTCATGCTAGATTTTGTTAGTTAGGAGCATGAATTCACGAGAAACACAAAGTCCTCCTGATTGTGGGAATTTCTCCCACCTCAGTCCCCTCTATTCTGTTCACCTAAGCTCCAGCTCCCCTTTCTCTTGACTGTCCAAGCTGAGACCTTTGGTGCACTGACCACACACAGTATCACATGTGTGTGTCCACCAGTGACCAGCTAAATGATCAATCTGTCTGTACTCACAGCTCAGCTTACAGTATGATACTCCAGTCACCAGTCTGCTCTCCTCAGGATCTCCTTTCACATCAAAAGGGTTTTAGACTACATCAGGTCAGTTCAGTCGATCAGCCATGTCCGACTCTTTGTGACCCCACAGACTGCAGCACACCAGGCTTCCCTGTCTATTACCAACTCCCAGAGCTTGCCCAAACTCATGTCCATCAAGTCAGTGATGCCTTCCAAAAGTATAAACAGCAGCACAACTTTTCAATTCTTCCTATTTAAGCATTTGTAATCTATTTCTATTTCATATATGGGTATAGTTCACTCTCCCTTTTGTTGGACTAGGTACATAAAGAAATGGAATTGTCTTAAAGAATCAGTGGCATAAAAAATAGGAAGTTTTAGTAGGAAAAGTCCTATGAAAGGAGGCCTGAGTCCTAGATCCAGCTCCCTTGCTAAATACCTACTATATGACTCAGATCATGCTAAACAGCATCTTCCTGGACTTGGGTAGAACAAACACCCTAAGCAACAAAACCCAGCAGAAATATTTTTCTCCCTTAAAAACACTCTAACTCCTTTATAGATCTTTTGTGTTACATTCACCTTTCTTCTTCTGGGCAAATGAACAACTCACATACTAGGTATCATGCTAGAGGCCAGGAAAGCAAGGTGGTTATGAACATGGCCCCATCCCATATATACTTTCAAATCTAGTGAGAGAGATGGCCATGTGTGCCAATAGTTACACACAGAAGCAAGTGGAGAGGAACACAGGTGGAAAATGATCAATTATTTTCAAGAGAGTGGCCTCATTTGAAGCAGCAAAACCTTCCCTGCTCATGTACAGAATGATGTGAGGCTCAAATGGGACACTGTATGTGAATGAACTTTGAAAGTTGTAACTCTCTCTCTTCTTCTGAGGCACTCATTTTTCGTTTCCTGTCTTTCTTATCTGGTCACATCTAAACTGTAGTGTTGGGTAAACTGTCAACAGACAAAGGGGAGGTAGGGTAAGCCATATTTCATATTCCACTACTTTTCCAGATTAATTCACCATATTTAGGTAATAGATTCTGAAAAGCAATCCTCCCCGCAGCCAATGGGTTAAGAACCAGTTCAATCCGAGAGCAATAATATGCAGAATGTTGCAGGCTAGATGCTCAGCATTGACTTTTGTACATTAGTATGCATCAAGCAACCCCTCAGTGGGAAGACAGGGTAACAAGTGATGAATCACCTTATAGATCATAAGGTTGTATGCACACTAAATGAATCTTTGTACTGTGGCATCTATGCAACGTTTGGCCTTGATTTATAATTCAGTACAAAGTTTGTCATTGCTGCAAAAGGGTAATGAAATAACAAGATAAAGTTGAGTTAAAAGTGCTTTCTCATCTAAATGTCTACACCCAGCAAGAAGTTATGGCTGGATTTGAACTGACAAGAATAAAGGAAAAAAATCATATTTCTCGTTCCCTAATTTTAGGGTTCAGCTGGTGCCAGAAATCTGTTCACTGTGGTGATTTAATCACCAGGTTCAAATAATACTTCTCACTGGCTTGAAAAATAGCTGGACACAGGGAGTAGCATAAAGCAAAATGCTTTTGGTGAGGCACATTCTGACATCTTCTCCATAACAGAGTTTTATTTTCAAATTACTGAATCAACCTCAGTGACAGGTAGTAATTTGATACTTAATGATCATTATTCTTATACTTTCGCCACAAGGTTGACATAATGGCTAACCAGAGTCCCCATGACTTGGCTTGGCTCAAAATAGGGGGCTATATAAAAAAAATTTTAATGACATAGTTCATTTGAAAATCTGAAAGAAATCCATAAAAGCAAAGACAACCTTAAGAAGTTTAAGTCTGAGAGTCTTGTCTTGAGTTGCTATTTTAATGCAGAGCTATTCCATTGTATGATGGAAATGTTCTGTATCTTCACTGTCCAACACAGTAGCCATTATCCTCATATGGGTATAAGCACTTAAATTTGGCTAATGCTACTTGAGGAACTGAATTTTAATTTAATGTTAAATTAACTATAACTTATTTGGAGAAGGAAATGGCAACCCACTCCAGTGTTCTTGCCTTGAGAATCCCAGGGACGGGGAAGCCTGGTTGGGCTGCTGTCTATGGGGTCGCACAGAGTCGGACATGGCTGAAGCAACTTAGCAGCAGCAGCAGCAACTATAACTTATACAGCCACAGGTGACTGAAAATGAAAGTGTTAGTCACTCAGTCGTGTCCAACTCTTTGCAACCCCATGGACTGTAGACCACCAGGCTCCTCTGTCTATGAGATTCTCCAGGCAAGAATGCTCCAGTGGATAACCATTCCTTTCTTCCTGACCCAGGGATCAAACCCAGGTCTCCCACATTGGGGGCAGATTCTTGACCATCTGAGCCACCAGGGAAGCCACAGGTGACTGGTGGCTACCATGTTGGATAGCATGTGCATTCTGTTCTTAAACACTATTTAATAACCTACATTTAAACTCAAGTATTAAAAGCAGTTTTCTAAACTACCTAATTTTTCTGCAATGAGTTACTAACTTCAGAGTGCCTAAGTTTTGTGAATCCCATAATTGACTTTGTAGAATGCTTTTCCTTATTTTTCTGATCTTATTTCTTAAAGCAGTGTCAACAGGGATTCTAGTTTCCTTTGGTTTAAGTCTGAAGCAGCTAATCATATAAAAGAGATGAAGAGTTGTTTAACTTACTGGGAGCTAGCAGAGTAGGCAGACTCCCTGGCTGTTTCAAGGTCAAGCCATGTGTGTGTGTGTTTTTTTTTTTTTTTTAACCAAAGGATGCCATGATGCTGCCTGGCAAACAGCTTCACGTTGAGTCACCAACCTGAATGATCTGAAGGAATTTCACAGATACCACATATCTACGAGGGATGTTAGCAGCCACCCTATCAAGTAAAAGACTCCATGCCTTAATAACAGCTATGATTCTCTCCAATTTGACTCTGAATTGCTGCAGACTCAGCTGAACATACAATGAAAATAAGGCAACAGTCCTCACAAGATGGTCAGGAGAGAGATGATTGAAAGCAGCTGATGGGATGTTTTGAGAGCTAGTTAGCCTTATTAGTGTCTAGCATAATAGTTTGCATGTAGCAGGTGGTCAAAATTATTAACTGTTTCATAATTGATAGACCTAAAATTGGAAGAAATGCCAGATTTACATATTACACAAAAATAAACAGATATAGCATTATTGCTACTATATGCTCTTTTTTGCTTAAAAGCATCCAGTATAAATATATCCTAAATACACAATCCTTTCAGTTCGGCTTCAAATAATGTTTAAAAAATCATGTGATGAGTTCAAGTGATGAAAGCACTTCAGATGCGAGCTTTCCAAAGGCTTCTTTTATGTGCCCAATGCTGAAAATCAGGTATCCCAAGCACACTGTTCTAATGTTTGTTCTAAGGTTAGTGAGTTCTTAGAATGCTTTCAAATCTAAATCAAAAACTCATGTGTCACTGTAAGTAAATTGTTAGTAGTGTCTTTATAATACAAGTAGTCAAAGCACAATGATTTTTAGAGATAAAAGTAGACATACCTTGCCGATAATTCTTCACTCATTTTTATCTGGTCTCACATATATTTCATAGGTATTTAATTCAAAGATCAATCATTTTATGAAAAGTGTGAAGCTACAATGTTTTGTTTCTGTGGACTAGCCTTCAGAGATTATGCAAAGAAATCCTTTTGTGAGAAGCATTAAAACATTTTTCAAAATGTATAGATGGCTAGTTTCAAAAAGAACAAAAGTGAAATACTAGTTAGATCTAAAAACAACATGAAATGAAGGGGATAAAACCTCCCTCTAACTGGCACATCCGTGTTAGGAGTTTGGCAGTCAGATAACATTCTTTTTCTTGCTATCAGAAATCTGGGGAGGGTGGGGCAGGGGTGAGGGGTATCCTGTGTGTGTGTGCGCACGAGACTAATGACTCCATATTTCAGTTTGATTATCAATAAGAGAGTTGTTAACAGTACTATGAGACAAAATAGACAAACAGGCAGTAAAAGGCCACAGGTTTGATTTGGTCTGGCTTTTTACAGGAAATAGAAGGTTGCAATTGGAGGTGACAGAGGTAGTAACAGCTGATTCCAGAGCTTTGATGTGAGCTCCCCAGCGCCAGACTGCACTCACCAAGCCCTCGATTCCTGTTAAAGAAGAGCCATGGGCCAACCTTAGAGGGGAGTCTTGAGCTTCTTAAAAGTAATGTATTGAGGTTTATTCTCAGTTAACAAATAGTGGTGAAGAGATAATTGCCTGAAGAATGCAGTGGTTTAAGGAGCTGCTTTAAAGTCAGACAAGGGAGAAAAGATCTGCTGGTGCAGTGGTGCTCTGTGGTGCTTCTTATCCTGTGAATGAGGATGTAGATGAGTTAAGCGATTCTGTGGAAGCACTTTAGAGACAAGAGAGCCATGAGCAGTAGCTGCCGCTGTGAGCACTCCCTGTCTGCCTCCTTCCTGAGGCGGAGCGCGATGCCTCCTTGGGGGCCTAATTAGATCCGTGAGTGTTTTCCCTTCCAGACACGTGGAAATGAAAACCAGGATGCAGAGAATTAAACTATACCAGAATAGATCCCGCTCACGGCACCTCCCAAATCATTCAGTCCCTGCTTTCTTCATTCCTTTCCATGCCCTTCCTTATGTCTTCAAGCCCTCTCACCTAGATTATTAAAATAAATTTGTATCAGTTTCTTGTACACAGTTCTTCCAAAAATGCCTTTTAAGGATGTCAAATTGATCTTGTTATTTCTTACCTAGGAATGCCTCAATAGTTTTTCATGGCCAGCTCCTCCAATGACCTATTTCTTTCCTGCCTCTTACACTCTTCTTTGAGCTCTCTCTCCTTACCCAGAAGGTTTGCTGGGGCAAGGAGGGAGAGGAGAAGAAGCAAGATAGAGAAGAATAGGTGCCTGCTCCTGAGTTCCTCCTATGGTATATGTTTAATAGTTGTAACATTATTTCATTTTCTCCATAACCCTATGGAATAGGTATCACTATCTCCATTTTACTGATGAGAAAAGCGAATGGGAAGAAGGGATAAAATAGTGTAAGTCATCTACTTTGTAAGACTTAAGAGTCAGTAATCAATCCAGAGCCGTCTCCAGAACTTGTTTTACAACCATCACTTCTGGTTCTTCAAATATACTGTTCCCTCTGTATCACATGTTCCCTCAACCTTCATCTTGAACCAGATATTATACTCTTACTCATCCTACAAAATCCTGTGCATGAAACAACTCTAGTTATTCTTGACTCTCAAGAGATCATTCATCATTTGTTCTACTCTAATCTAATACATTATAACTGTGTTTTAAACCACAACATTGCATTTGTCATGCCAGAGTCTGATTGTCTGGTTGACGTGACTGTTTCCCCTACTAGACTGCTCTCAGAGTTGCTTGAAGCCAGGAATCATGTTTCTCCCTTACTGTGTGCTCAGCGACTGGCGTACTGCATACAGCACCAGTATGGTGCTCAGTCAATCTTTGTTGATTTGAACAACTGTGTTGTGCAAAGAGTAAACTAGTAGATAGAAAGCCTTTGGTTAAATTCTTAACTAGAACCTAACAAACCATCTATGTGAGTATTAGCAGATTATTTAACTTCTTCATGCCTCAGAAAACTTATTTGTAAGATTACTGAAGGAATTTGGGGTGAGATACTAAGTTATCTACAACATCTCCTCAGATTCTAAAATCTGTGCACTTACTCTTTACATACAGAGTGTGTGGAAGGAAAACTACTGCAATCAGACACAAGATGAAACACAGCATTTGTAGAATTGCACTTGCTGAACAGTTGATGGAACTTAACTGTATTTATGAGGCAATTGGTGGGTGGGGTGGCTAACCATCTTATAAATAAACCACTTTATGAGTTTTTAATGTGTTCCTTATTAAAAATGCATTACTTTCCATATTAAATTAAATAGCATTTGAAGCCAATGTTTCTTTTTTTACCTTTATTTAAATGAGATTTCTGCTTGCTTTAGTTATATGATTAAATAGCAAAAGCTACTTGAGATGCAGACTAATAGAGGAAAATATCCCTTTAAAGATAAAAAAAGGATTTTAGAGCAAGAGAAGAACTAAGAAATAGATCCAAATTCAGGGAATGGAGACAGCTCACAGGTGGTTAAAAGTGGAGCAGCCTCATCCCCAATTTCCAGATACTTGACTAACTGGAAACTTACTGCTATGATCTCTTTGCCATTCCAGCTTAGGATTCATTGGTTCCCTCTAAATATGATCAGTAGAGAATATGGTCAACACACACAATCGATACTGCCTCACTATAATGGACTTCCCTTTTCTCACATTAAGAGTAGTCTGCCTTTCCATCCTCCATAAGGGGTTGAGCATGAAGCTACAGAAGTCAGGTAGCTTCTTCCATCACCCAGATCTGGGAAGTGGTCCAGAGAGGACAGGTCATCCACTCAAAACCAAGGTTAATGAAAAAATGGAACTACTAGGAAAAGAAAGCTACTTTTTCCTTCTTTCCTTCTAGAAGTGAATGAGAGCTTTGTCATCCATCTTGAAGAGGAGAGAAGAACTTGAGGCTGCCACAGACCATCATATGGAGCTGATGTGGAGCCATAGCGAAAAAGAAAAACACGAATGCGAAGGAAGAGAAACTAGATCCTGTCCACAGTGTTTGTACCTTAAATCTACCCTTCCCTGAAGTTTTCCCTATCTCTGGACTTTTTAATTTTGTGTGGCAGTTAGTTTTCTTTATTACTTAAGCCAGCTTGAGATATATGTGTGTGTGTGTGTGTGTGTGTACATATATATATCACAAGTAACAGAAAAACTGATAGAAATGGTCTATGCTGTTCAAGGTTATCTACAGAATGGGGGAATTTTGTAGAATGTATTTCAATGTCTTAACTACATAAAAGGCCTAAATTTTTTTCCAGGTTAAATTCAGAACAAGAATCTTTATCTGTAAACCTCACTACATATTAGACTACTGAATCTCAATATTTGTTTTAGATCCAAGGTAGCTCAAAAAAGAAATTCAAAAGCATATATCTTAAATTCTTAAAACCTAATTTTAATTTTAATTTTCCTTCCTTTTATAATAGTAATGCAAAAATTTAGAAATGAAAAATAGAGGAAGGAGGGAAAATCATATACATTCTTATCACCTAAAATTTACAACTCCTAACAGTTGGTTGTTTTTCCTTCGAATATTTTTGCTATGATTTTTTCCTTGATTGAGCCCATTCAGGTTGGTAAATGTAATACCAACTTGTCTTGATTTAAAAAGTGAATCAGTCAGTCAGTTCAGTTGTAGCTGACTCTTTGCAACCCCGTGGACTGCAGCACGCCAAGCTTCTCTGTCACCAACTTCCGGAGCTTGCTTAAACTCATGTCTATTGAGTCAGTGATGCCGTCCAACAATATCATCCTCTTTCATCCCCTTCTCCTCCTGCCTTCAATCTTTCCCAGCATTAGGGTGTTTTCCAGTGAGTCAGTTCTTCACATCAGGTGGCCAGAGTATTGGAGTTTCAGCTTCAACATCAATCCTTCCAATGAACACTTAGGACTAATCTTCTTTAGGATGAACTGGTTTGATCTCCTTGCAGTCCAAGGGACTCTCAAGAGTCTTCTCTAACACCACAGTTCAAAAGCATCAATTCTTTGATGCTCAGCTTTCTTTATAGTCCAACTCTCACATCCATACATGACTACTGGAAAAACCATAGCTTTAACTAGACAGACCTTTGTTGGCAAAGTAATGTCTCTACTTTTTAACATTCTGTCTAGGTTGGTCATAGATTTTCTTTTAAAAAGCAAATGTCTTTTAATTTCATGGCTGCGGTCACCATCTGCAGTGATTTTGGAGCCCTAAAAAATAAAGTCTCTCACTGTTTCCATTATTTCCCCATCTATTTGCCATGAAGTGATGGCACAGAATGTCATGATCTTTGTTTTTGAATGTTGAGTTTTAAGCCAGGTTTTTCACTCTCCTCTTTCACTTTCATCAAGAGACCCTTTAGTTCCTCTTTGCTTTCTGCCATAACGGTGGTATCATCTGCATATCTGAGGTTATTGATATTTCTCCTGGTAATCTTGATTCTGGCTTGTGCTTCATCCAGCCAGGTGTTTTGCATGATGTACTCTGCATATAAGTTAAATAAGCAGGGTGACAATACACAGCCTTGACGTACTCCTTTCCCAGTTTGGAACCAATCCATTGTTCCATGTCTGGTTCTAATTGTTACTTCTTGACCCGTATACAGGTTTCTCAGAAGGCAGGTAAGGTGGTCTGGTATTCCCATCTCTTGAAGAATTTTCCAGAGTTTGTTGTGATCCACATAGTCAAAGGCTTTGGCATAGTCAATAAAGCAGAAGTAAATGGTTTTCTGGAACTCGCTTGCTTTTCCTATGATCCAACAGATGTTGGAGATTTGATATCTGGTTCTTCTGCCTTTTCTAAATCTTGTTTGAACATTGGGAAGCTCTTGATCTACATGCTGTTGAAGACTGGCTTGGAGAATTTTGAGCATTAGTTTGCTGACATGTGAGATGAGTGTAATTGTGCAGTAGTTTGAACTTTCTTTGGCATTGCCTTTCTTTGGGATTGGACTGAAAATTGACCTTTCCAGTCCTGTGGCCACTACTGAATTTTCCAAATTTTCTGGCATATTGTTAATAAGTGAACTTCTGGTCAATATGAAACAGTTAATTGATGTGGAATATCCCCTCACACACACATACACACACACACACACACACACACACTCCAGGAAAAAGTATTTGCTGAATAGTGTAACAAAATAGGAGAGAACAAGATGACAGAGCGGTAGGTAGATGTGGAGTACATCTCTCTCCACAGATACATCAGGAATACACCTTCAGACACAGAAGTGCATGCAGAATACCAGCTGAGAGCAGACAGGAGTACCTGACCAGCAGAAAAGAATACACAGACCCACACAAAACTCGGTAGGATGAAGGAACTAGGGGGAAAGACAAGAGTGTTAGTAGGGCTGGACTTGCCCTCGGTGTGTGGGGGACTGAAGCAGGGGTCTGATCCCCACACTGGGGCAAATGTCTGAGTCAAAGGAGAAACATTTAAGGCTGAGCAGCCTAAATGGAATAAGAATCAGACAGTCCTTGCTGCAGCCATACATACCCCAGATGCAGACCCCTGGAAGGTGCAGCAGCTGGGAGCTGGAGTTTAGGGTTTATGGAGCAATCCCAGGGAGAGGGGCTGCTGTTAACTGCTGAGAGATGGATCAAGGGGATGTGAGGGAGGAGACTGGTGGGAAATGCCTGTGGAAGAAAGCCAGGCAACCATGGAAGCAAGGAGATACTGCTGAGTCACGCGTAGAGGATGGAGCCATCACCATAGCCTCTCTCCCCCAAGAAGCCAGCACTGGCAGCTGAACAACAGAGAGGCTGGCCCATCAAAAGCCTGATGCACTGAACTACAGACTAGGACCCCACCCAGGGCACTCCTTTAAGTGCCTGATGTGCCAGGCACATCAGGACCCCAGTCAGGGGAGCCCCTCTATGTACCTGATGCCTGAACAACAGAGAAGGACCCTAGGCAAGGGAGCCCTCTAAATGCCTCAATGGGTGGAGCTACGAAGAAAGACTGGCCAAAGAGGCCTTCTGATCACCAGCTATAAGAGGCTCAAGAAAAGACTTTGATAGGGCCATAACTCCTGTGGTGGAGGCAGTCTGTGTCCCTGCACACTTGGCGCCCCCAGGGTCCCCGCAAGCCAAGCAACTGCACCACCTTCACGCTCAACTCTCACTGAGGCAGAGCTGCCACAGGCAAGAAAAGTCTTGTGTCTATGCACACAGGGTCGCTTCAGTCGTGTCCAACTCTTTGTGACCCTGTAGACTGTGGCCTGCCAGGCTTCTCTGTCAGGGACGGGGTGTCTTCAGGCAAGAATACTAGGGTGTATTGGCCAATACTGGTTGTCATACCCTTCTGCTGCTGCTGCTGCTGCTAAGTCGCTTCAGTCATGTCCGACTCTGTGCGACCCCAGAGACGGCAACCCACCAGGCTCCCCCGTCCCTGGGATTCTCCAGGCAAGAACACTGGAGTGGGTTGCCATTTCCTTCTCCAATGCATGAAAGTGAAAAGTGAAAGTGAAGTCGCTCAGTCGTGTCCGACTCCTAGCGACCCCATGGACTGTAGCCCACCAGGCTCCTCCATCCATGGGATTTTCCAGGCAAGAGTACTGGAGTGGGGTGCCATTGCCTTCTCTGCCATACCCTTCTAGAGCACTATATTTCCTGCTGTCCTAGCCACCAACTCCCCTGAGTACCTGGTGCTGCCAGACCCCCTGCGACCCAAGCAGCTGTACCACCTCCACACATGGCCCTCACAGGGGCAAACCCAAGTCCTCCAGGGCAGCTTCAGGAGCAAACCCCAGTGGACGACCCACATGCAGAGGTGGAAATAAAACCACAACTGAAATCCGGGGGCAGTATGGCTAAGAAAGAAGACCCAAAACCTTCCTACCAGCTGTACAAGTTGCAGATTAAATCCACACGATCAACTAGGCAGACTGTGTCTGTGGAGTACATTGATAGCTCCCACAAAAAAAACGCACTAGTTCTGATAGCCGTGGACATTGGAGGCAAGAACACAGAGGAATAGGACCAGATTAGAATCTGAGCTCCCCCACTGCAGGTCCAGAGAGCTGCAGTGTTGGAGGGCATCCTAAGGAGGTGAGGTGGACTGTGACTCCCAGTGAGAGAAAGGACTCTGACAGCAGTGACTCAAGAAAAACATTCATTATTCTTATGTTTTGGTTTGTTCTGTAGATCCTTTTGGATTTTTTCCTTTTTCCCCTCTTCTTCCCCACCCGTGCCCCGCCGTTGTAGTTGTCAATTTTATTGGCACTATGAAACCTAATTAAGCTTTTGAGTTTTTTTTTTTCTTTTTTTTTCTCAGTCACATTTTTTTATTATTGTTACAAACCTCTGCCTTTACATTGGGCTTTTGCAGTTTTGAGGAGTTTCCCTTTTTTTTTTTTCTTTTGTCTTTTTCTAATTTTAATTTTTAAAATTTTAAACCTATTATTATTTTTTCTACATTTATTCCTTTGTTTGCTTTTCCTACTGTTTCCCCCTTGCTTTAATGTATATAAATCTCCTTTATCTACCTCTATTTAACTTAGTATATCTATTCGTTCTTTTGTTTCTTCCCCTTTCAACATATTTGTTAGTTTCATTTTCATTGCTTTATTCCCCAATCGGCACCTTGTTTTAATTTTGCTTTCCAGTTTCTGCTTTAGTTAGTTTTGTTCTGGTAGACATAATTTTTGGTTTCCTTTGTTCATTGGGTCAATTTATTGTACTTTATTTTTGTTGGACTGTTTTGATTTTGCTTATGGGTGTATATGTATAAGTGTATATTCAGTCACACTTTATTGTTGTTATAAACCTCTGCCTCTACATTGGGCTTTTGCAGTTCTGTGGAGTTTTCCTTTTTTTCTTTCTTCTTCCATTTTTTTTTCTTTTCTCTTTTTTATAAATTTAATCTTTAATTTTTTTAAACCTATTGTATTTTTTCTACATTTATTCTTTTGGTTACCTTTCCTACCATTCTTTTCCCCTTGCGGTTAATCTTTGATGTATATAAATCTTCTTCATTTACCTCTCCTTAACTTTGCATATCTATTCTTTCTTTCCTTTCCTCTCAACATATTAGTTTTATTTTCATTGCCTTTATTCCCCAATTGGCACCTTGCTCTAGCTTTGTTTTCCAGTTTGTGGTTTAGTTAGTGTTGTTCTGGTAGATGTCGTTTTTGGTTTCCTTTGTCTGCTGGGTCAATCTACTGTACTTTATATTTGCTGGACTGTTTTGACTTTGCTCATGGGTGTATATGTATATGTGTATATTCATTATTTTAACTATTATTTGCCTGATTTTGTAACTCCCATTTGTGTGGGATTCATCTTTGGTTTCTTGATTAGGATATTTGTTTTAATCTCACTTAATGCCATAATGAATCACTTGTGGAATCTTCATTCCTGACCAGAGTTCAAACCCTGAGCCTTCAGAGTGGGAGCACTGACTCCAAGACCCTATACTACCAGGGAATTAACCCTAGAGAATATCAAATAGTGAGAACTCACACAAAGGAAACCACTTAAATACAAGACCCAGCATCACCCAGCCACCAGTAGCACCCTATGCAGGATGCCTCATCTAAACAACAAACAAAACAAAAATGCAAACCCAATCATCAGCAGACAGGATTACCACTTCACTCGGCCTTGCCCATCCAGGAAAAACAAACAAACAAACAAAAACTTAGCACAAGTCTCACCCTATACAGGGCTTACACAAACCACTGGACCAAAGGAGAGAAGAAACCAAAAGGAAGAAAGAATTCAACCTTAAAGCCTGGGAAAAGGAGACCTCAAACACAGTAAGTTTTAAAAAAAAATGAAAAGGCAGAGAAATACTACACAAATGAAGGAAAAAACTAGAAACACAGAAGTCCAAATAAATGAGGAAATAGGCAAACTACCTGAAAAAGAATTCAGAATAATGATAGTAAAGATGGCCAAAAACCTTGAAAACAAAATGGAGAAAATGCAAGAATCAATTAACAAAGACCTAGAAGAATTAAAGAATAAACATACAGAAATAAACAACACAATTACTGAAATTAACAATACTCTAGAAGGAATCAATAGCAGAATATCTGAATCAGAGAATGAATCAGTGAGCTGGAAGTAAAATGGTGGAAATAACTTCTAAAGGGCAGAATAAAGTAAAAAGAAAGAAAAGAACTGAGGATAGTCTCAGAGACCTCTAGGACAATATCAAATGCACCAACATTCGAATTATAGGGGTCCCAGAAGAAGAGAAAAAGAAAGGGTATGAGAAAAATTTTGAAGAGACTATAGTTGAAAATTTCCCCAACATGGAAAAGGAAATAGTCAATCAAGTCCAAGAGGCACAAAGAGTCCCATACAGGATAAACCCAAGGAGAAACATGCCAAGACACATACTAATCAAATTAACAAAGACTAAACACAAAGAAAGAAGATTAAAAGCAGCAAGGGAGAAGCAACAAGTAACATACAAGGGAAACCCCATACGCTTAATAGCTGATCTTTCAGCAGAAACTGCAGGACAGAAGGGACTGGCAGGACATATTTAAAGTACTGAAAAGGAAAAATCTACAGCCAAGATTACTACATCTGGCAAGGATCCCATTCAAAATTGATGGAGAAATAAAAAACTTTTCAGAAAAGCAAAAGTTAAGAGAATTCAGCACCACCAAACCAGCTTTACAACAAATGTTAAAGGGACTTATACAGTCAAGAAATGTGAAAAGAAAAAAGATCTACAAAATCCACCCCAAACAATTAAGAAAAATGGCAATAGGAACATATATCAATAATTACTTTAAATGTAAATGGATTAAATGCTCCAACCAAAAGACACAGATTAGCTGAATGGATACAAAAACAAGACCCATATATATGTTGTCTACAAGAAACCCACTTCAGACCTAAAGCCACATATAGACTGAAAGTGAGAGGATGGAAAAATATATTCCATGCCAATGGGAAGCAAAAGAAAGCTGGAGTAGCAATCCTCATATCAGACAAAATGGACCTTAAAATAAAGAAGATTACAAGAGATAAGGAAGGACACTACATAATGATCAAGGGATCAATCCAAGAGGAAGACATAACAATTGTAAATATCTATGTATCCAACATAGGAGCACATCAATACATAAGACAAACACTAACAGACATAAAAGGAGAAATTGACAGTAACACAATAATAGTAGGAGACTTTAACACCCCACTCACACCAATGGATAGATCATCAAAACAGAAAATTAATAAGGAAACACAAGTCCTAAATGATACATTAGATGAGATGGATCTCATTGATATCATTAAGAGATTCCATCCAAATGCAGAAGAATATACCTTCTTCTCAAGTGCACATGGAACATTCTCTAGGATAGACCACATCGTAGGTCACAAATCAAACCTCAGTAAATTTAAGAAAATTGAAATCATATCAAGCATCTTCTCTGACCACAACGCTATGAGACTAGATATCAATTACAAGAAAAAAAAAACCATAAGAAACACAAACACATGGAGATTAAACAACACGTTTCTAAATAACCAACAGGTTACTGAAATCAAAAGGGAAATAAAAAAATTTCTAGAAACAAATGACAATGAAAACATGACAATTCAAAACCTATGGGATGCAGCAAAAGCAGTTCTAAGAGGGAAGTTTGTAGCAATACAATCCTACCACAATAAACAAGAAAAAAATTGAAGTGACAATCTGACTTCACACCTAAAGCAACTAGAAAAAAGAACAAAATAAACAAATTAGTAGAAGGAAAGAAATCATAAAGATCTGAGCAGAAATAAATGAAAAAGAAATGAAAGAAACAATAGTAAAGATGAATAAAACTAAAAGCAGGTTCTTTAAGAAAATAAGCAAAATTGACAAACCTTTAGCCAGACTCATCAAGGAAAAAAGAGAGAAGAATCAAATCAACAAAATTACAAATGAAAAAGGAGAGGTTACAACAGACAATGCAGAAATACAAAGGATTATCAGAGACTATTATGAACAACTATATGGCAATAAAATGAATAACCTGCAAGAAATAGACAGATTCTTTAAAAAGTTCAATCTTCCAAGACTGAACCAGCAAAAAAATAGAAATTATAAACAGCCCAAATACAAGCACTTAAATTGAAGCTGTAGTCAAAAATCTCCCAGAAAACAAAAGCCCAGGACCAGATGGCTTCACAGGAGAATTCTATCAAACACTAGAAAAGAGCTAATGCCTATCCTTCTAAAACTCTTTCAAAAAATTGCAGAGGAAGAAACACTTCCAAACTCATTCTACGAGGCCACCATCACCCTGATACCAAAACCAGACAAAGACAACACAAGAAAAGAAAACTACAGGCCAATATCACTGATGAACATAGATACAAAAATCCTCAACAAAATTTTAGCAAACAGAATTCAGCAACACATCAAAAAGCTCATACACCATGACCAAGTTGGGTTTATTCCAGGAATGCAAGGATTCTTCAATATACACAAATCAATAAATGTGACACACCATATTAACAAATTGAAAGATAAAAACCATATGCTCCTCTCAATAGATTCAGGAAAAGCCTTTGACAAAATTCAGCACCTATTTATGATTAAAACTCTTCAAAAAATGGACATAGAAGGAACCTACCTCAACACGTTAAAGCCCATATATGATAAACCTACAGCAAACATTATTCTCAATGGTGAAAAACTGAAAGCATTCCCCCTAAGATCAGGACCAAGACAAGGGTGTCCACTTTCACCCCTATTATTCAACATAGTTTTGGAGGTCCTAGCTAGAGCAATCAGAGAAGAAAAAGAAATAAAAGGAATCCATATCGGGAAAGAAGTAAAACTCCCACTCTCTGCAGATGACATGATACTGTATGTAGAAAACCCTAAAGATAGTATCAGAAAATTACTGGAGCTAATCAGAGAATTTAGCAAAGTTGCAAGATACAAAATCAATACACAGAAATCACTTGCGTTTCTATATACTAACAATGAAAAATCAGAAAGAGAAATTAAGAAATCAATCCCATTCACCACTGCAACAAAAAGAATTAAATATCTAGGAATAAACTTACTTTCCTGGTGGCTCAGATGGTAAAGTGTCTGTCTACAATGCGAGAGACCTGGGTTTGATCCCTAGGTCAGGAAGATCCTCTGGAGAAGGAAATGGCAATCCACTCCAGTACTATTGCCTGGAAAATCCCATGGACAGAAGAGCTTGGTAGGCTATGGTCCATGGGGTCGCAAAGAGTCGGACACGACTGAGTGACTTCACTTCACTTCACTTCTTCAAGGAGACAAAAGAACTGTACACAGAAAATTATAAGACACAGATAACAGAAATCAAAGATGACATAAACAGATGGAGAGATATTCCATGTTCCTGGGTAGGAAGAACCGATATTGTGAAAATGAAGATACTATCAAATGCAGTCTACAGATTCAGTGTGATTCAGACTTTCAAATGACCAATGGCATTTTTCGCAGTACTGGAACAAAAAATTTCACAATTCATAAAGTGAAGTCACTCAGTCGTGTCCGACTCTTTGCGACTCCATGGACTGTAGCCTACCAGGCTCCTCTGTCCATGGGATTTTCCAGGCAATAGTCCTGGAGTGGATTGCCATTTCCTTCTCCAGGGGATCTTCCCAACCCAGGGATAAAACCCGGATCTCCCGCATTGTAGACAGATGCTGTACTGTCTAAGCCACCAGGGAAGTCCATGGAAACACAAAAGACCCTGAATAGCCAAAGCAGTCTTGAGAAAGAAGAATGGAGCTGGAGGAATCAACATTCCTGAATTCAGATTATAGTACAAAGCTACAGTCATCAAGGCAGTATGGCACAAAAACAGAAATACAGACCAATGGAACAGGATAGAAAGCCCAGAAATAAACCCATGCACCTATGGGTACCTTATTTTTGATAAAGTAGGCAAGAATATACTTTGGGGAAAAGACAGCCTCTTCAATAAATGGTTCTGGGAAAACTTGACAGCTACATGTAAAGGAATGAAATTAGAACACTTCCTAACACCATACACAAAGATAAACTCAAGATTAAAGACCTAAATGTGAGACTAGAAACTATAAAACTCTTGGAGGAAAACATAGGCAGAATACTCGATGACATAAATCAAAGCAAGATCACCTCCTAGAGAATAAAAGTAAACAAGTGGGACCTGATTAAACTTAAAAGCTTTTGCACAGCAAAGGAAACTATAAGTAAGGTGAAAAGACAACCCTCAGAATGGGAGAAAATAATAGCAAATGAAACAAATGACAAAGGATTAATTTCCAAAATATACAAGCAGTTCATACAACTCAATGCCAGAAAAACAAACAACCCAATCAAAAAGTGGGAAAAAGACCTAAACAGACATTTCTCCAAAGAAGACATACAGATGGCTAACAAACACATGAAAAGATGCTAAACATTGCTCATTATTAGAGAAATGCAAATCAAAACCAGAATGAGATATCACCTCACACTGGTCAGAATGGCCATCATCAAAAAGTCTACAAACAATGAATGCTGGAGAGGGTGTGGAGAAAAGGGAATGCTCTTGCCCTGTTGTTAAGAATGTAAATTGATACAACCACTATGGAAGATGGTATGGCGATTCCTTAAAAAACTAGGAATAAAACCACCATATGACCCAGCAGTCTGACTCCTAGGCATATATCCTGAGGAAACCAGGGTTGAAAAAGACACATGTATCCCATTGTTAATTGCAGCACTATTTACAATAGCTAGAACATGGAAGCAACCTAGATGTCCACTGACAGATTAATGGATAAAGAAGTCGTGGTATATATACACAATGGAATATTACTCAGCCATAAAAAGGAATGCATTTGAGTCAGTTCTGATGAGGTGGATGAACCCAGCACCTATTATACAGAGTGAAGAGAGAAAGTAAAGATAAATATTGTGTTCTAATGCAGATATACAGAATCTAGAAAAATGGTACTGAAGAATTTATTTTGGGGGCAGCAATGGAGAAACAGACATAGAGAACAGACTTTTACGGACACGGGGAGAGGGGAGAAGGTGTGATGTATGGCAAGAGTAATGTGGAAACTTACATTACCATATGTAAAATAGATAGCCAACAGGAATTTGCTGTACAGCTCAGGAAACTCAAACAGGGGATCTGTATCAACCTAGAGGGGTGAGATGGGGAGGGATATGGGAGGGAGGTTCAAAAGTGAGGGGATATATGTATACCTATGGCTGAGTCATGTTGAGATTTGACAGAAAACAACAAAATTCTACAAAGCAATTATCCTTCTTAAAAAATTTTTTTTAATGTAACAAAAAAAATTTAATGCAAGCTTAAGGCCTAGAAATGGAAATCTCTAGATGTTAAAACAAAGGGAGCATCAAAATCAGAAAAGCAAACAACAGGTATGGGTACCATGTCTTTCTACCCTCATTTAGGAAGCAGAAAAGCTCTGTTTCATGAGGCAGACATAGATAACCCCATGAGTATTATCTTTAACAATCCAGCTTTATAAACATAATAATTATTGGAAAATCCTTCTATGTTGTGGTTATAGGTTTAAGTTTTCAGCTATGATTTTGTATATTTTTCTCAGTGTTCATAGGTAGAAGGAAATTCAGCGATGCTGTTCAGTGGATGGGAATCAGGGTGGTGAATTAACTTTCTAATTTATCCTAAATACATACATTGGTCTTTGTTTTCTTCTATCAAGCCTATCTCTGGGTATAAAGCAAAATAAATGCCTCTCTCTGCTCTTGAGAAGGTTAACAGTGGCCTCGTACTTGCACTCAGTCATATTTGACTCTTTGCAACCCTTTGGAATTTTGCCAGGTTCCTCTGTCCATAGGACTTTTCAGGCAAGAATACTGGAGTGAGTTGCCATTCCCTCCTCCAGGGATCTTCCCAAACCAGGGATCGAAACCACATCTCCTGCATTGCGGGTGGATTCTTTACCACTGAGTCTTCAGGGAACCCCTAACAGTGGCCTCCATGTTTCTAAATCCGATGGTCTCTTCTTCGTTCTCATCTCACCTGACCTCTCACCAGTATTTAACACGGTTCATCTCTCCAGCTTCTTTCATTTGGCTCCTGATCCTCTCTCTCATTTTTCTCCTACTTTTCTGAGTGTTTACCCTCAGTGTCTTCCACTGATTCCTCTTCATCTCTCCAGCCTCTAACACTGGGGAGCAGGAGGCACAGTCTGAGTTTTTCTTTTTTTCTGTTAACACTTACTGACTAGTCTCATGGCTTGCCATTCTCATGATAGACTGATGACTTCATGATGTATATCTTTATATCTTGAACATAAGTTTCCAGGCCAGACCTCTCCTGTGAACCACAGGATCTTATCTACTTGACATTTTATTTCTTGTAGTCTAATAGGCATTTCAACCTCCCGTGTCCAAAAATCAAGCTCCAACTTTTTCTCCCACCACATCTTTTCTTGCAGTCTTAACTCATCCCATTTAAGGGTCATTTGGCTATCCCAATAGCTCAGGTCAAGTAATTTAAGATCATCTTTTATTACTCCTTTTATAATATCTTACATCCCATTTATTTGCAAATGCTCTTTACTCTTAAAGTCTACCCAAAACCAGATTACTTCTCACAATTTTTACCCTCATTCAAGCTATCATTACATCTTACCTAGACCATGATAGTAACTTCTTAACCAGTAGCCTTGTTTCTATATTTCAGTCTATTTTCCAATTCAGCTATTGGAATGATACTGTTATTTATTCCATCATGGTTCTGTTTAAACAAAGAAAGTGAAAGTCACTCAGTTGTGTCCAGCTCTTTGCAACCCCATGGACTGTATGGAAAGGCCAGAATACTGGAGTGGGTAGCCTTTCCCCTCTCCAGGGGATCTTCCCAACCCAGGGCTCGAACCCAGGTCTCTTTACCAGCTGAGCCACAAGGGAAGCCCTAAAAACAAAGAAACTCTAGACAATTCCCTGGTGATCTAGTGGATAAGTATCCACCTGCCAATGCAGTAGATACAGGTTCAATCCCTGGTCCAGGAAGGTTCCACATGCCACGGAGCAACTAAGCCCATGTGCCACGACTATTGAGTCCAAACTCTAGAGTCCTTGAGCAGCAACTACCGAGCCTACATGCTGCAACTACTGAAGCCCAAGAGCCTTGAGCCTGTGTTTCACAACAAGAGAAGTGATCACACTGAGAAACCCGCACACCACAATGAGGAGTAGGATAGCCGCAACTACAAAAAGCCTGTACAAAGCAACAAAAACCCAGCACAGCCAAAGATAAAATAAATGAATAAAAAGAAACCCTGTGTTAAAATAAATCAAATCATATCACTCTCCTGATCAATACTCTTCTCACTCAGACTAGAAGTCAACATCTTGTAAATGGTATACAAGGACCTGCGTGATTTGACTTCTGTGCTGTAAAGTATTAACCTGGACCAAAAAAAGGTTTGCCCCTTTGCCCTCAGCTCCTGAGTGGTAATCTCTAAGCCTTTGTAATGCTCTACTCACCAGGAGTGTGTTCATCTACCCAGAGGACTTGAGCCATGCCTGATAGTCTAAACTAAATGTGTTTTATAGCAACTCTGTGTGTCTGAAAACCCAGTAGATTATCTGCCAGTGAAAAATGAGGGTTTATACCTTATACTCCTGCTTAATCATTCATTTATTCAGCATTATTTACCCTAGATACACTAGATGAGCTCTACACTAGATACCAAGTGGCTCAGTGGTAAAGAGTCTGCCTGCCAATGCAGGAGACATGGGTTTGATTCCTGGGTCAGGAAGATTCCCTGGAGAAGGGAATGGCTATGCACTCCAGTATCCTTACCTGGGAAATCTCATGGACAGAGGATCCTGGCGGGCTATAGTCCATGGGGTCGCAATAAGTTGAGCTGGACACAACTTAGTAACTAAATAATAACAACAACACTAGAACCCAGATTCTGGGGATCCTGCAATCAACTCTATATATGGCATACCTGTCCCCCTGGAGTTCACACTCGAGTGTGAGAGAAAATCAATACAGAAACAAACAAGTAAGAGTGGTAAGAGGGGAAAAAAATGAAGAAAAAGAAAACTATATACAGTTTTATTTCAAACAAAAACTGAGATCATTCCATTTAAACCCAAGGTAACTAGATGAACAGACACTTCCACAAGAACATCCAGAGAGTAGAAGGAATTCTGTGTTTCCAGTTCAGGACCATTTCATTTGATGCTCAAAAGACAAGCTGATCTTTTTTGATAACTGGTCTATATATGTTGTAATTTCAAATCAGTGGGGAAAATTTAGGCTATCAAAAATGACTTTGGGGATTTAAAAAATGTAAATTTAAGTTGCTATCTCATATGCTCAGTCAGTAAAGAATCTGCCTGCAGTACTGGATACCCAGGTTCGATCCCTGGGTTGGGAAGATTCCCCTGGAGAAGGAAATGGCAACCTACTCCAGTATTCTTGCCTGGAAAATCCTATGGACAGAGGAGACTGCCAGACTACAGTTCATGGGGTCTCAAGAGGCTTCCCTGATGCTGCAGAAGATTGAAGGCAGGAGAAGAAGGGGACGACAGAGAATGAGATGGTTGGATGGCATCACCAATGCGATGGACATGAGTTTGAGTAGGCTCCAGGAGTTGGTGATGGACAGGGAAGCCTGGTGTGCTGCAGTCCATGGGGTTGCAAAGCGTAGGACACAACTGAGCAACCAAACTGAACTGAACTGAATGTCTTATTTTAAAAGGTCTTCCCCAAATGAGATCATATGTTTTCACACAATGCATTCTAGCATATTTATGATTTCATTTTTCATATGTAAGTCTCAGGGATCGAACCTGGGTATCCTGTACTGCAGGCAGATTCTTTACTGACTGAGCATATGAGATAGCAACTTAAATTTACATTTTTTAAATCCCCAAAGTCATTTTTGATAGCCTAAATTTTCCCCACTGATTTGAAATATAAATTACAACATATATAGACCAGTTATCAAAAAAGATCAGCTTGTCTTTTGAGCATCCCAGGTAAGGATACTGGAGTGCAAAGCCATTCCCTTCTCCAGGGAATCTTCCTGACCCAGGAATCAAACCCATGTCTCCTGCATTGGCAGGCAGACTCTTTACCACTGAGCCATTTGGTATCTAGTGTAGAACTCATCTAGTGTATCTAGGGTAAATAATGCTGAATAAATGAATGATTAAGCAGGAGTATAAGGTATAAACCCTCATTTTTCACTGGCAGATAATCTACTGGGTTTTCAGACACACAGAGTTGCTATAAAACACATTTAGTTTAGACTATCAGGCATGGCTCAAGTCCTCTGGGTAGATGAACACACTCCTGGTGGGTAGAGCATTACAAAGGCTTAGAGATTACCTCTCAGGGGCTGAGGGCAAAGGGGCAAACCTTTTTTTGGTCCAGGTTAATACTTTACAGCACAGAAGTCAAATCACGCAGGTCCTTGTAGGCCATTTACAATATGAAGGCCCAGGAGTCTTCTTCAACACCATAGTTCAAAAGCATCAATCCTTCAGAGCTCAGCTTTCCTTATGGTCGAACTCTCACATTCATACATGACTACTGGAAAAAACTTAGCTTTGGCTAGACAGGCCTTTGTCAGCAAAATAATGTCTCTGCTTTTTAATATGCTGTCTAGGTTGGTCATAACTTTTCTTCCAACATCTTCCAAGGAACACGCGCCTTTTAATTTTATGGCTGCCGTCACCATCTGCAGCAATTTTGGAGCCTCCAAAAATAAAGTCTGTCACCGTTCCCATTGTTTCCCCCTCTATTTGCCATGAAGTGATGGGACCGAATGCTATGATCCTTGTTTTTTGAATGTTGAGTTTTAAACCAGATTTTTCACTCTCCTCTTTCATTTTCCTCAAGATTAAAGCCAAAAATCATAATGGGGGTAAAAAAGAGTGGTAAGAGGGAAAATCGGGGTAAAGGAAGAAGATGGCTGATTTGATTAATTTTATTAAGAAGTTACAATGAGGATTAACCTTTTGGGAAATTATTCATAGAGATTCTGGTCTTTTCCAGTGATCATCTCAAGAAGCAATCATGGTTCCTTTTAAGGCATAACCAAGACTTTCCTGGTGGTCCAGTGGTTAAGAATTCACCTGCCAATGCAAGGGATATGAGTTTGATCCCTAATCCAGGAAGATTCCACATGCCACAGGGTAGCTAAGCCCGTGAGTTGCAACTACTGAAGTCCTCACATTATAGAGCCTGAGTTTTGCAACAAGAGAGGACACCACAATGAGGAGCCTATGCACTACAGCCAGAGAGTTGCCCCAGCTTGCTGTAACCAGAGAAAGCCTGCATGCAGCAACAAAGTCCCAGTTGGGCCAAAAGTAAACAAACAAATAAATATTTTAAAAAATAAAAGCCATAACCAGCTTCTAAATGCATGTGTTGTCACTATATGCTGAGTTACAGAATGCTGTAAAATTTCAAAAGCAGGGTGAATCAGTGACCTCTTACAGACCCTCCAAATGCTAAAGCACGAGCTTAGATACTTAATGAGCTGCACATTCTACACCCACACTCTATAATTGTCAGAGCTTCTATCTCATTCTGCCTTAACAAATTAAAAGAGAAATCATGGAGGGAAAAATAGACTAAAGACAATTGGGTCAAAACTCCCTTAACTAAAAATATTCTACATGACCCCCTGAGAAACTGTTTCCCTGGGGCCTCGCAGCTCCTCCCACCTCTCCCAGTGGGCTTACCAGGACTTGCGGCCAGAATCCACACTCTCCTGCTCAACAGTTAGTTTGGAGGAGACCTCTTCCTTTGTTTGCTGCTTTAGTCTCTTGGGGTGGTTCCCTGACCAAGCTTTATGGGTACCTGATTTTGGAGGTTCCAGAGAACCACATACTTGGCCTTCCCTGCCCTTGCACTCTGCCTGTCAGTGCTCAAAGGGCCCTCACTCAGGTCCTGGTAATTCTCAATATCCCCCCACAATGCACACCCCCCAGTGGACATGCTAAGCAGATAAACACAGGTGACTAAATTTATGGAAGTCAATTAGGTCAGTATGTCTTCGAAATCCATCTCAGCTTTGAACCTAAATTTCGAGATGAAAATGTGGTGGCCTTGTTGGGGAGCCGTGGAAGTTGTAGTCCTTGATGCAGAATTGGTAACAGTAGCCCGGAGGCCTTTAAGATAAGTTTAGCAACAGTGTTAGCACCACAGCGCCACCTCCCAATCCGAAACAAACATTGCAATTAGTCACCACCCTCTTTCCCACTAACATCCTCCCTGTGCTAAAAGCTAATTCCAGTTTGAACTATTCCAGATTGAAGGAAATGAATAAGCCATGACAACAAAATATAATATGTGATCCTGAACTAGATCCAGTACTGGTGGAATAAAAAAATGCTATAAAGGGCACTATTGTGTTGGCTGGCAAAATTGGAATACAGACAGTAGATCAGAAAAAACTACTTAATATGACTGAAGTTGGTAATTGTACTTGGAGGGTATATGAAAAAATATCCTTACTCTTAGGAGGTACTAAGGGATAAAAGGTCCATGTATGTAACTTACTCTCAAAGGCTTGCAAAAATAAATTGGAGGTGGAGGGGATGCAGAAAGCAAGCTGTAAGAATATGAGCAAAGGAGCAAAATGTTAACAATATATTAAAGTGCCTACAGATATTCTATATATTATTCTTGCAATTTTTCTGTATGTTTTAAATTTTTTTCAAATAAAATGGGATGTTTTTTCATAATCTGATTTTAAGACTAGATAGCTTGGCTAAAATTAGCTCCTCTACTACTTGAACTTCCACCATTAGAGGTCTGTTTCTTTGGATATGACATGTTTTACAGATACTCCAGGACTCCATCTTCAACTGGGACTGCTTTGCTTTCTCATGTTCTTCCCTATCACGATTGTTTGAAACACACTGTCCTGGAATGTATCTTCATCTAAACATTGGCACACATCACAAAATATGTAACTGAAATTTTGAGGAGCATCAGTTGACAACTAGCTAAGGGCATTCAGAGGAATCACTGATAAGAGGCTAAAGTGTTAGGCATGAAGAGGTGTCCCATGATAAGGAAAAATGAGCCCTGGATATAGAGGAGGAAGGGCATCATCATTCAACCACATTCTAATTTGGTGTTGAGCCAGAACTGCAAGGTCATGGTTCTAAGAACATCGTGGGTTCTAAGCCAGAGTTCTCCCAGGCAATCCTGACAACACTCTCCTTCCAGTTTCACTACATCTGCTCCATCTTAACTGAGCAACAAGTTGTCTGCACCTGAGATGGGTCAAAAGACAGCAATAGAACATTCTCTGAAGGAAAGCCAATGGGGTGATATGTCTGCCTTTCTTTTTTCCACACCACCTGCAGAGATCTGTGGGTGGTTCAGAATCCCATTCTTGGAAACTCCCAGATGTAGAAAATTTGCTCTATCAATTATCTAATAGATATTTGCTCTGTCAAATATCTAATGGGGTTAGGTTATGATAACATATTACTGCTACAACATCAGGGCTTCTCAGAATCCCAAGAATACATTGGTCATAACTTCTTACTGTTTTCCACTTATAGCAGATTTCCCATTGTGGTATCAAAGGAGATGCTTCTAAATTTTCACAGTCAAGGGGACTATGCAGATTCAACTTTAAGCTCTGGCCTAGGATGGTTTGGGAAAAGTTTAAAGATTTCTGCTTTTTGTGGTTCAGGGAACTGAATGAAGAGCTTCATTTTTTAATGAAATAGCACATCTTAGTGGCACTTGCAGGCACTGCAGAGAAATTTAGGAAGAGATTTTGTTGTTTGGTTTCTGTTTTTTCCCTTGAGTAAAAACATATTATAGTCATTCCTTGGACAGGAAAACCAGCTCTCAAAATGATTGCTTTTGATATAAAACAGTTATAAATAATTTCTATATGAAATTATTCATATAACCCAGTCTTGTTCTTGAGCCCTGAATTTTCAGTGTTTCATTATGCATAAAGCAACTATCCCTCTGGGAAACCACAAGTGGAAATTTCAAAACAGAATGAAAATAATATTACAAATCCAAGGGGCACTCATCTCTCACCCTTGCTTAAATTTTAAAGCATTTTCTATTTAAACTGACACTTAAAACATACTTGTTTTAGAACTTCTGTTCCATTCAATAGGAAATAAACATTTGGCTGCATTTTGAAGAGACCCCCTTCACTAAGCCTTCTAAGTCTTTCATCAGCAGGCTCTTTGGGTTTCAGATAATCACATAGGCTCTGAACCTGGACCATCTCAGTGTCAGCATCATTCCTCCAGCAATGTCGATGCCAGGAGAGCTGCAGTCAGAGGACCCAAAGCAAATTAGCACAGGCCCCGAGACTGACCAAAATGAGGCCAGTCTAAAATAAATCATGTAGGCTTTTTTTTAACATGGAAAATACAGCCCCCTGCTCAGCTAGCATTTTTTTTCCTAAGCTTTTGATTTTCAAAATCTTGGCCATATATACTTTTCAAGCAGATCTGAGTGTGCCAAGCGTTCCATGAAAAATGTAGGTCAGGGGAGTATGTGGTGAAGGGGTGTTTGGAGGGTTGGGAGAGGCTAGGAGGAAGACAGTGAGTTCAGCTGAGTAACAAAAATAATTTTTGACTTCCACAGTGGAATGGAAATCATGAAAACCAGAAAAGGCAAGAAGCGGGTGTATTTTCATTTCATAGACAAGGAATCAGAGGATCAGAGAAAAGAGTAGGGTGGAGGAGCTGGTCTGCAAATCCTCCAGCCAGGATACTACATTCCCATTATGACAGAATCCAGGGAAAGAGTTTACAGAGCAAAAACTAGTTCTGACTTATCTTTAGAATCTTCATTTAGAGATCAGTGAAAGCTATCAGTTAACTAATATTTCCAAACGCTTCACCCAACATTTTTGAGACAAGTCAGTAGATGAGTGAGGTTTCACTCTAGTTTTCTTGCCTCTTCTTCAGGCCTTCTCCCTTGCATCCCTTCACAGTTCCTGTAGCACTGTGCTGTGCCCCGACAACCAAGCTTGCCCCCAGTTCCAGTCTAGAACCTTCCTTCCTGTCTTCTTTGCTTTCAGGTCAGCCTAGCCAATGTCCTGTTTCCTTCTTGATCTGCTGCCTATTAGCTTATATTACCCACCTCCCTTTTAACAGGAGAAACAGAGCCTCTAGTTGAAGAAATTCTCAGGCAATGTGGCAGGTAAATGGGAGAGGTACTGGAAGGTACCAATGGGAGTTCTAGCCCTATTAATTCCATTCTGTCTCAAATTATTTCTATTCCAGACGCAAGGCTAGGCACTGGAAATATACTGACTGATGAAAAATTATTTTTATCTTTATATTACACCATTTGGAGAGTAATTTATTCCAATATTTCATGAGGCTGTTTTCATTAAATAGGAGACAATGTGTGAAGTAAACAACAACAACAACGCTTTCTCAATAGATCCTAACAATATGTTCCAATAGGAGAAGCAAAAAAAAAAAAAAATGCTTATAAGCAAATGAGGAAAACAGAGTAATGTGCTCAGAACTGTGTAAGATTTAATTACAGGTGGTTATTTTATGCTCCTCTCTCTTTTCTAAATACCTCACCATACACTTTTTCTTTCAGCCTCTGAAAGATGACTAAATGATGGATTCCTAGGAGTGTTTAAGAAGGAGGTGAAGCAAGGGAATTCTGTTTGTTAGGCTCCCACTTGGGCAGACAGTGAGCTAAGGACTGTCATGAATGTGAGTTCATTTAATTTTTACAACAGTGTCATGAGGTAAGTTGAATTAGGCTCATTTTACAGATAAGGAAACTGAGACCCATCAAGGTTAAGTAACATTTTATCTAAGATACAGGAGAAAATATGGGGCTAGAGCACTATTAAAGGGGAAAAGGGTGTTCCTACTTGTCTTTGGGGTCTTTCTGTTTCCTAATTTCTGAATGCATATACCCCAAGAAGCAATACACCCAAGCACAAAGCATGGAAGATTACAAAATAGTATAAGTTCTAGTCGTTCCCCTCAAGATGACAACAGCATACTTTTGAGACACACGCCACACACACACACAATCCAGACTATATGAATCAAAGACAAGTCATGCTGTCAGAGACAAGGGAGAGTCTGTGGGTTGGATTTACATTGGCAAAGGGGACATGTAAGAACATTCTAGGTGGGAAAAGTTATGATGAGTAAGATGAAAGTAATGATGAGTAAGACTCAATGTTTCATTACTTACAGTGAGTAAGATGAAATTAACGATGAGTGCGACTCAACATCTCAGGACAGGGATAGAGGGTCGGTGTGCAAAGAAGTAGGACTGAAGGAGATTACAGAGCAGAGCAAGAAAAGTAGTGCTTGGAAAGCTGGACTAAAGTGGGATGGTGAATGTGACTGAACTGCAGCATCCCCGGGAGAAAGGGTGTATGGTGTGTGCGATGTATGTAGTGTGTGTGTAGGGGGTGGGGGGTAAGAAATGTGTGGGGAATATAGGGAAGGGATGAAGTGTGTGGATGTGTGTAGGGGTGTGGGATGTGTGTGTACAATGTGTGTGGAATATGCGGTGTATGTATGATATGTGGGTGTGTATATTTGTGTATGTGATGTGTGTGGTGTGTGTGTGGTGTGTATATGGTGTGTGGGGGATTGTTTTGGGTATGTGTGCGATATGTGGGGGTTTTGAAATATGTGTGTCAGGGTGGTATAGGGAAGGGTTTGGGGTGTGTAGTGTGTGGGAGGTGTGTGGGGGTATGGGGGGGTGTGTTATGGTGTGTGTATGTGGGCTGTGTGAGGTATGTATGTATAGTGTGTGGAATATGGGGGGTGTATGTGTGTGATATGGGGGCATATGTATGGTGGGAGTGTGTTTTTGTTTGTGTGTATGTAGGAGAGTATGGGGGTATGTGTGGGGTGTGCATGGCGTGTGGAATATGAGGGTATATGGGTGTGTATGTGGAGGCTATGAGTGGGGTATGTGTGTATGGTGTGGGCGGTGTGTGTGGGGGTGTGTGTTGGCTTGGGGTGGGATGAGGGTTGGAGGGGTGGCAATAAATATGGATTGTGGAAAAATCAATGGACTGGGACCAAAGGGCAAAGGTTGTAGTCCCGGCTTTGTTGTTGACTGGAAATGCAACACCTTTGAGCCTCAGTTTTCTTCAGCTATAAGACCAGAAATTGGGGCAAATTATCTCCAAGGTCTGTCCCACATCAGCAATTCCAAAACACCCCTGCCCCACCTATCATTTTGCCCTTTCCCACCTTCAACTCAAGGTTGTAGAAAATTTTGTCTTTGGTTGGCAAAAAGCATTCTTTTTTAATATGAGAAAAAATTGTTCCATTCCATGAACCTGTTGTTATAAAACAGAAAAATCTGTTTTATTATTAGTGAGGAACCTTTAGGTATAAAAAATTCCAGGCTAATTGGAATGCTGTTAAACCAAGGCCATTTCTTCTACTGCACCCACTTGCTTTGGCGGAATTATTATTTGATATGATGCCCCTTATAAATATTAGGGGCCCCATGAGAAAGAGCCTGAGGAATTTCAATGCTGTGTTTACTATAAGGATTTTTTAAAAGATGTTATTAATTACACCAAGGAGAAGAACTTTCTCTCTAATTTCCAGAAATGTTCCATCCCTGAACAGCTGGCTCCTATCCATCTCAAGGACTCCACGATTGCTGTAAAGAGCGCTGTAGCCCTCTTACCAGGGTGGTACTGCTGGAGAGTACAGAGCCAAATCCAGGTCCAAGTCCATAAGTAAAGTGTAATTGGGACACAGCCATGCCCACCACTCCTGTGCTTATTGTTGATGGCTTCTTCCCTGGTGGCTCAGATGGTTAAGAATCTGCCTGCAATGCGGGAGACCAGAGTTCGATCAGGAAGATCCCCTGGAGAAGGGAATGGAAACCCACTCCAGTATTCTTGACTGTAGCCTGCCAGGCTCCTCTATCCATGGGGTTGCAAAGGGTTGGACACCACTGAGGAACTAACACCTTAACTCTTCACTTCCACCTACAAGGGCAGAGCTCAGTAGGTAGAACAAAGGTAGACGTGGCCCATGAGCTTAAAATATTTACTGTCTGGCCTTCTACAGGAAAAGTTTGTTGACCTCTGCATTAGACCTTCAGTTTACATCTGCTTGAGTCCCTCTTGGCTTATGTATTATAAAATTGCTTGAAACCTGGGTGCTTATAGCATATTTATTCAGTCTAGATTTTGTGTGTGTGCTTTGTCCATAAAACTACTTCTCTATGTTCTTTTACCTTGACCCAAAGTGGGTAAAACCACTAGACCTCCATCAGCAGATGAATGGATAAGAAAGCTATGGTACATATACACAATGGAGCATTACTCAGCCATTAAAAAGAATACATTTGAATCAGTTCTAATGAGGTGGATGAAACTGGAGCCTATTATACAGAGTGAAGTAAGCCAGAAAGAAAAACACCAATACAGTATACTAATGCATATATATGGAATTTAGAAAGATGGTAACAACAACCCTGTATGCGAGACAGCAAAAGAGACACAGATGTATAGAACAGTCTTTTGGACTCTGTGTGGGGGAGGATGATTTGGGAGAATGGCATTAAAACATGCATAATATCATATAAGAAATGAATCGCCAGTCCAGGTTCAATGCAGGATACAGGAAGCTTGGGGCTGGTGCACTGGGATGACCCAGAGGGGTGGTATGGGGAGGGAGGTGGGAGGGATTTCAGGATGGGGAACATGTGTACACCTGTGGCGGATGTATGTTGATGTATGGCAAAACCAATACAATATTGTAAAGTAAAAAATAAATAAATAAAAAATAAAACCACCAGACCATTCAGGTATGACCTAAATCAAATCCCTTATGATTATACAGTGGAAGTGAGAAATAGATTTAAGGGACTAGATCTGATAGACAGAGTGCCTGATGAACTATGGATGGAGGTTCGTGACATTGTATAGGAGATAGGATTCAAGACCATCATAAAGAAAAAGAAATGCAAAAAAGAAAAATGGCTATCTGAGGGGGCCTTACAAATAGCTGTGAAAAGAAGAGAAGTGAAAGGCAAAAGAGAAAAGGAAAGATATACCCATTTGAGTACAGAGTTCCAAAGAACAGCAAGGAGAGATAAGAAAGCCTTCCTCAACAATCAATGCAAAGAAATAGAGGAAAGACTAGAGATGGGAAAGACTCTAGTGGAAAGAGACTTTCGTTTCACTAGAAAGAGAAATGGGAAATGACTAGAGATCTCTCCAAGAAAATTAGAGATACCAATGGGACATTTCATGCAAAGATGGGCTCAATAAAGGACAGAAAGGGTATGGACCTAATAGAACCAGAAGATATTAAGAAGAGGTGGCAAGAATACACAGAAGAACTGTACAAAAAAGAGCTTCATGACCCAGATAATCACGATGGTGTGATCACTCACCTAGAGCCAGACATCCTAGAATATGAAGTCAAATGGGCCTTAGGAAGCATCACTACAAACAAAGCTAGTGGAGGTGCTGGAATTCCAGTTGAGCTATTTCAAATCCTGAAAGATGATGCTGTGAAAGTGCTGCACTCAATATGTCAGCAAAGTTGGAGAACTCAGCAGTGGCTACAGAACTGGAAAATGTCAGGTTTCATTCCAATCCCAAAGAAAGGCAATGCCAAAGAATGCTCAGACTACCACACAATTGCACTCGTCTCACACATTAGTAAAGTAATGCTCAAAATTCTCCAAGTCAGGCTTCAGCAACATGTGAACTGTGAACCAGCAGATGTTCAAACTGGTTTTAGAAAAGGCAGAGAAACCAGAGATCAAATTGCCAACATCCGCTGGGATCATGGACAAAGCAAGAGAGTTCCAGAAAAACATCTATTTCAGCTTTATTGACTATGCCAAAGCCTTTGACTGTGTGGATCACAATAAGCTGTGGAAAATTCTGAAAGAGATAAGAATACCAGACCACCTGACCTGCCTCTTGAGAAACCTATATGCAGATCAGGAAGCAACAGTTAGAACTGGACATGGAACAACACAATGGTTCCAAATTGGAAAGGAATACATCAAGGCTGTATATTGTCACCCTGCTTAATTAACTTATATGCAGAGTACATCATGAGAAACACTGGGCTGGAAGAAGCACAAGCTGGAATCAAGATTTCTGGGAGAAATATCAATAACCTCAGATATGCAGATGACACCACCCTTATGACAGAAAGTGAAGAGGAACTAAAGAGCCTCTTGATGAAAGTGAAAGACGAGAGTGAAAAAGTTGGCTTAAAGTTCAACATTCAGAAAATGAAGATCATGGCATCTGGCCCATCACTTCATGGAAAAGAGATGGGGAAACAGTGGCTGACTTTATTTTCTTGGGCTCCAAAATCACTGCAGATGGTGATTGCAGTCATGAAATTAAAAGACACTTACTCCTTGGAAGGAAAGTTATGACCATCCTAGACAGCATATTAAAAAGCAGAGACATTACATTGTCAGCAAAGGTCTGTCTAGTCAAAGCTATGGTTTTTCCAGTAGCCATGTATGGATGTGAGAGTTGGACTATAAAGAAAGCTGAGTGCTGAAGAATTGACACTTTTGAACTGTGATGTTGGAGAAGACTCTTGAGAGTCCCTTGGACTGCAAGGAGATCCAACCAGTCCATCCTAAAGGAAATCAGTCCTGAATATTCATTGGAAGGACTGATGCTGAAGCTGAAACTCCAATACTTTGGCTACCTGATATGAAGAACTGACTCATTTGAAAAGATCCTGATGCTGGGAAAGATTGAGGGCAGAAGGAGAAGGGGACAACAGAGGATGAGATGGTTGGATGGCTTCACCGACTCAATGGACATGAGTTTGGGTAAACTCTGGGAGTTGGTGATGGACAGGGAGGCCTGGTGTGCTGCAGTTCATTTGGTTGCAAAGAGTCGGACACAACTGAGCGACTAAACTGAACTGAACTGAAGCTCAGGTTCACTGTCTGGCTCAGAGGTCAATGCTTTGTATTAATACTAGAGATGGCCTCTTAGAAATGACTGAAGGACCCTCTTCAGTGACTCTTTTACAGACCTTAATAAAATGAATTCACAAAAACTTCTATTTTTGCTGAAAAATTCTAAGCCAACAGAAGGATCAGCAGAGCAACTTGGCACTTTTTACCCCACATTCAAACAATTCCTCCCATTTCTTTTCGGTTGATACATGTGTTTGCATATTTACTGATTTTTTTTCCTCCCCTGGTCACCCTTAGTTAGAAATATAACCAAGTCTCCATGGAAACACAACATAATGCTCTCTCACAGATGATCGAGGGACCTGAGCAGCTGGTATTGGGCTGAAGGCTGCAATGGCATCTGACCAAATTAGGAAGAGAAAACAGCTTACCCAGCTCTTCCAGACCTTTCAGAATTCTAAGCTCAGCATGGAAACCTACACAGATTGTGAATTACTGCAGATTTTTTAAACTTCTCTTATTTTTAACAATTTTACTGATATATAATTTACATACATACAATTCACCCATTTGAAATGTACAACATAATGACTTCTAGCATATTCATAGAGCTGTTACTGCAGATCTTCTAATTCTTTCTCTTTTTTTTTTCTGAGAATACTCTATCTTATCCATCGTATGTTTCAGCTATACAGTACTTTCATCTCCTGACATGAGAATGACTGACAGGAGTCTACAGAATAAGCAGGAAGGGAAGCTACTTTCAGTGAACACCTACTGTGTGTTAAGCACTATGTGTCACAGCTGGCCCCTTGTCACACAGTTTGTAAAGCAGAAGCATTGGGATTTGAACTCTGGTCTGATCAGCTCCAAAGCCTATTATCTTTGCACTACACAGGAAACAATGCCCTTCAAAAAGAAGAAAATAGAAAAGACAGGTGGAATGAGGTATTTTAATATAGCCATGGTCTTGGAGGGAGATAGAAAACAAGGTAAAGAAGAATATAAACATCTCCTCTCCTAACCCCAACTACACCTACAAGAAGTTAAGGTCAAAAGCCAGGTTGGGAAGGAACCAAGAGATTCCGAATTCTCTTCCACTAAAATCTGTCCCTCATGCTTAAAGGAGAATGTTTGAAATAAGAACAGTTAGTGTGCCCTGAAAAAAGGACAAAGTACTATGGTAATTTGGAGAAAGACAGAGGAGGAGGATGATATGTATCAGGAAGATGTGGCAGAAAACAGCAAGTTCATAATTCAAAGCCTTGGCTATTTTCTGGGGCCAATTATCTACTTAACTGTACTTTTTTATCCTCATATTCTGATCTAGGAAGAGCAATCTCCTAAGTCCCATTCCTTCCCTGAGTGTGGGCTAGTGGCACATAGGCTTGCCTAAGAGCCTGCCTCTGTGAGCAGGACCTGCCAGTCCTGCTCTCCAAGGCACCTTGAAGATTCATCTCAGAACTGTACTCTTGAGTCGTGCAGAAGACAGGATCTGCAGGCGTGCCTGGGGACCTGAGCTGGTGTGACTGCTCCCCTCAAGCAGGTGGGCTCTAAGCCCCCAATTTCAACTAAGACACTTTTGCTCTTATCTATTTGAAGAAGGCATTCCTCTACTCCATAACTGCTTGAAAAAACACTGTCCTGAAACATATGTTCATCTGAACATGGACACACATCACAAAATATGTAACTGGTATTCAAACTGGGACTCTGAGCATACCCCCTGAAGATTTACACAAGAGTTCATGGTTGGAACTTCCCTGGTGGCTCAGACGGTAAAGCGTCTGCCTGCAAGGCGGAAGACCTGGGTTCAATCCCTGGGTCAGGAAGATCCCCTGGAGAAGGAAATGGCAACCCACTGCAATACTCTTGCCTGGAAAATCCCATGGACAGAGGAGCCTGGTAGGCTACAGTCCATGGGGTTGCAAAGAGTCAGACACGACTGAGCAACTTCACTTTCACTTCCATGGTGATACCACCCATCCTGGGACAAAGATGCAAAGACAGATTATTTTTTAAGCAATGAAACAGTCCATCCTTCCCAGATCTATACTCCACCACTGTTACCACTGAGGGTCAAGGAAAGAATGGAGAAGAGACTGAGAGAATGAGGAGAGACAGAGAGAAGGCAGCTCCTTCCAGTATAGATAGATTCAGGGAAGATGGTGAGGAATGACAGCATCTCTTCGATCCTAGGCTCTGGGACCACAGATTCTTTTGGAAAGGCTTTTGGTTCTTAGGCTCTACTTTGAAAGCGTGATGGGATGAGTTGTCCTATGTTAATATGCCCTATAAAACTCGAAGAGTTCATTCCTCTTCTGCAGGAGCCCTTTATTGCCTAAAGAGTCTGTGTGAAATACTTTGCTCTCCAGAGAGGAGCCATCTCAATGCAAATTGCTTTTTTAATCAAATTAGCTGATAACTAGAGCAGTAGTTACTGCATTAAAATAGACCTTTAGATTATAGAAAAATAAAATCACCTAGGGACATCTTGTCTATACAAAAGCAATCTTATTCTATGAACTAGAAATTTTTACTTGAACTAAGACAACTGTTCTTTATAAATGGTAAGGGATTTGGTTTGGGGGTTTTTTTGGAGCGGGGAGGGGAAGTTGTTTTCAGTATCCTTGTCCTTCTGAACAGCTTTTGCTCAGCTTCCTGGGTGTTTAAAACTTTAGGCATTTGTCAAGCAAGTACTGATGCGGGTATAGCTGGGTTATTTAGCTAAGCACAGACGTACTTATAGAGGTTTGAACAATAAGTGCTCTGAAAAAGAATGATACTTTCTATTTAGAATGGGAGAAAATAATAGCAAATGAAGCAACTGACAAACAACTAATCTCAAAAATATACAAGCAACTCCTGCAGCTCAATTCTAGAAAAATAAACAACCCAATCAAAAAATGGGCGAAAGAACTAAATAGACATTTCTCCAAAGAAGACATACAGATGGCTAACAAACACATGAAAAGATGCTCAACATCACTCATTATCAGAGAAATGCAAATCAAAACCACTATGAGGTACCATTTCACGCCAGTCAGAATGGCTGCGAACAAAAAGTCTACAAGCAATAAATGCTGGAGAGGATGTGGAGAAAAGGAAACCCTCTTACACTGTTGGTGGGAATGTAAACTCGTACAGCCACTATGGAGAACAGTGTGGAGATTCCTTAAAAAACTGGAAATAGAACTGCCATATGACCCAGCAATCCCACTGCTGGGCATACACACTGAGGAAACCAGAATTGAAAGAGACATGTGTACCCCAATGTTCATCGCAGCACTGTTTATAATAGCCAGGACATGGAAGCAATCTATTTCAGAGCAATTTTAAAAGATTATACATCCAACCACATAGTAGGAAAAAATTTCTCCCTTTCGTTAATCTTCCACAGAATAAATGGATGGTACTAGAGGGTTAGAGGACAACCAGTAATTTACGCTGGGCTACACTGATCAAAAGTGCTGTCATTTTAAGAATTTGTTCAGTCTCGTGAGCTACTTTATTAGTTACTAGCATGACCATATGATTCAGGCTTAAAAGAAAATAACAGCCTTGAAGACAAGGCAGCATTAAAAAAAATTCTATTCTTAATTTATAAATTTCCTTAAGAAGAAGAGAGCTCCCATTCATCATTATGACCTGCAAAAACACATACTCTGGCTTCAGTATCAAGGCAAAGACATTTCTAATGGCACAAGGATGGGAACTTCCACAGGTGAGCCTGACTATATGTAATCTTTGAAGCAAAGAGATAGTGGACAATTTAAAGCTTGAAAAAATAAGGCAGCCCAAGAAGAAGGCTCACTGCATTCATTTTTCTTTTCCTTTTTCTACATAAATTTTTTTTTTTTTGCTGTTTCAACCCTTGTTTCTTTAATAACAACAAACTTTGATTTCAATGCAGTGCCCTGGCTGGATAACATTAACCAACAAGTACCTGTAAGTCATGCCCGTCTCTGCCCTGGTGGTTTCCTGAAGTGAAATTCCATGGACACGTAAAAACTTCTCCAGGTATTTCCGTTCCACTGCTCCACTGGGCCTAACAGGCCAACAGGCTGCCTGAGGCGGAGGCTTGGTCACTGCTAGGTGCCGTCTGCATTTCAGAGCCGATTCACTGGATTTGGGCAGACCCAGCTTGGGGCTGGGGATGTCTGCACAAGCAGGTTTATACAGATGCATGCTTCATAAACTCAAGGAGGCAAAGCTAATTTCACAGTACTTCACTCTAAGACTGGCTGTATCTTGCTAGGATTCTCTTGGGTTATCTGGCTTTGATGTGTCCCTAAAAGGGATCGGTTTGTTTTCCTTAGATGTCCCTTATCGTTCATGTATGCGAGCAGGCTCCTGGCAGAACTGTGAGTTAAGTCCCTGCTGAAGCCTGTGCAAAAAGAAGCCTGACCAAAACCAATCACATTTCTCGTCCCTGTAAAGTTTGCAAAGTCGAACTTAAGCAACCGCTTATTGGCCCTGGGGAAAAAAAAATATGGGCACCCTTCCCCATGTCTTTCTATTTAGGTAAAAGGAAATATTTTGGTGGGATAGGGGCCAAATGTTCTGTTCTCATAAGGATCATAAGGCCTTGGGGATGATTCATGAGTATGCAATGAGACCTCTCTAAGTCATCAAACATACCATAGTCAAGTAATTTATTAGACTATTCATTTGGGTGAAAGGCCCATTAACCTTTTTTTCAGATGTTGCAGTCAAATGATAGGAGATATCAATAAGGTGACTGTAACAAGCAAGGGACCCACACAAATACACCCAACCGATTTTTGACAAAGATGCAAGAGTAATGCAATTGAAGGGTAGACTTTCTGACAAACAGTGCTAGAGAAATGGGACATTTATAAACAAAAACAAACTAAATGAACCCTTGACTTAAACACCTCACATTTTTATAAAAATTAACTCAAAATGGATCACAGACTTAAATGTAAAATGTAAAACTATAAAACCTCTAGGTAAAAACTTGGAAGAAAATCTTCAGAAACTAGGGCTAAGAGAAGAATTCTTTAGACTTGATATCAAAAACACAATCAATAAAGGGAAAAAATTATAAATTGGATCTCATCAACTTTCTGTAAATGAAAAAAACAAATTACAGTTTGAGAGGAAGTATTTGCAAACCATATATCCAACAAAGAACTTACATCTGAATATATAATGAAATAAAAACTCCCATTCACTGGATAAGAGGTATATGAGATCTTTCTGGGTTGTTTCTTACAATTGCATGTGAATCCATAATTATTTCAAAATAAAGTTTTTTAAAAAAAGCAAAGAAGTTTCTTTGTGAAAGAAAGGTCTTTCTACTTTGTGATTCCAGCTCTGACTCTCCTCCAACCATGACCTCTGGGCGTGATGGTTCATCCAGTTCACCACGCTTCCTGTTCCTAACCATACCCTTGCTCACTTGGCTTCTCCCTAAACCTTTCAAATGTTCTCTTAAAGCTCATCTCCTCGAGGAATTCTTCCCCAAGCTCCTAACCCCTAGTACACAATCATTTCTTGAAATTCCTCTTGCAATTCACTTCAAAAGCACTCCCTTGACAGCTCTAAACAGTTTCCTAAACATTTGCACGCCCCTGATGATTTCTGCCATATTTTTGTACCACCTATACCAATATTTATTTAGTGTTTGGGATTATTGATAACTTTTAGCTAAACAAATTTACTTAGTGTTATGAATTAAATGTTTGTTTCCTTCCAAAAATTCCTATATTGAAATTAATCTCCATTGTGATTGAGGTGAGGCCTTTGAGAGATGATGATATCATGAGTGGAGCCCTCATAATTAGGATTAGTGCCCTTATAAAAAGAGGCCAGAGAGTTGGCTTGCTCTCTTTCTGCCATGTGAAGATGCAGCAAAAGATGATTGTCTGTAAAACAGGAAGAGGGCTTTCACCAGAACCTGACCATGCTGACACCCTGATCTTGGACTTTCCAACTTCCATAACCAGGCGAAATTAATATTTGTGGCTTAAACCATAAAGTCTGTAGTAATTTCTTACAGCAGCCCTGAGAGATTTAATAAGGCAATATTGTATTACTAGCATCAGAAATAGAAAACCTTTATCACTTGCAATAAAATAGAGTCAACCTGGAAAAAATAAATACAATAAAAATGAAGAATAGTATTAAACTATAACTAGACATTATTGGTGTCCAAAGGCTTTCAATCAGATGGAGACTTATGTTTTTGGTTTTTACTGAGAAGATTGATAGGTATTAAAGAGGTGTTTTAGGTATTTTAGCACAGATCTGAGAGTTTTTTTTTTTTTTTCCTTTAATCTCCCTTTTTTTAAGGTAATCAGAAGAGGTGGAAGAAATTGAAATAGGAATATACCACTTTTACAGTGTGAATCAAGCTTATTTAATGTTCCTTCTGTGTACCAACTAAAATCATCTTTGTCCACCAATGGCAACTTGTACCTACTCTGGGAACACAGACTCATAATATATTGTCCCAGGACTTCCCCAATGGTGCAGTGGGTAAGAATCCATCTGCTAATGCAGGGGACACAGGTTCAGTCTCTGGTCTGGGAAGGTTCCACATGCTGTAGAGCAACTAAGCCCCTGTGCCACAACCACCGAGCTCATGCTCTAGAGCCTGAGAGCTGCAAATACTGAGCCTGTGTGCTGCGACTACTGAAGCGCACGCACCTAGCGCCTGCGCTCTGCAGCAAGAGAAGCCAGCACAGTGAGAAGCCCAAGCACCACAGTGGGAAGCAGCCCTCACTCTCTGAAAGTAGTGAAAGGCTACAAAGCAATGAAGATCCAGTGCAGCCAAAAATAAATAAATGACTATATACAGTCCCAGAGTAGTAGATACCTCCTCCTGCAGGTGCACATCTAACTCCCCTCTAGACCACCAGCTCTTTGAAAGGAGGGGTGGACTGTATCTGGCATAAGTATCATAATAATCAGCAAGGTATTTTGAGAATGATCAACGCTTCAGAGATATTACTGGTTTGCTTGCTTGAATTTTAAGTTGCTCAAAGCTACCTTTCCTCCTTATCAATCTGTTGCTAATTTCACCCCAGCTGCCAAAGTTCTGAACGTCAAAAGAGAAATAAAAGCTTACAAAGAGAAAGCCAGAAAAGCTAGAAGAGCAATCCAGCAGTGGTATGGAGTTAAAGAGAAACTCGAATTCCCAAGTAAAGTTTGTATCTATTATTCAGTCACCTACACTAGCCACTGTTTAAATCAGCCACGGAGGTGGTTCTTCCAGTGGAGTTCCACCAAGGAAGAAACAGAGTGAACCGGAAGAGCAGTCATGAACAGTGAAACATGAGCCCGCCTCATTGTTTTCTTCTGCCCTCTGAATATGGATCCAGGCACAAGAAGGAAGAGAAGGATAAGAAAGCCAATATTTACCAGAAGCTGAAATTTCCTTTTACTAAGTTCTAAAAGTTGATCATTGTCATAAAAGGTCCCAGTTTGAAGACAGGGATTAGAAACTATATTTATAAAGGAATTGTGTGTCCTTTGGCCGTCTCTCAAATTCAAATAAATTTTAAATGATGTGTATACGACTATAGGAAATGGCTCTGAGCAGCTAGGGTGGGAGCGAGGGTAAGGGAAGCGGGGGTGGGGGAAGTTAATATCTGTCTCTCTTTCCATGGGATGATAATTATTATACATTGTTCAGAATCTTTAAGCATTATACAAACCCAGGGTCAGCAGAGTGTGGGAAAAATGACATGGCTATCTGATGAGAGAGGTGCTTCTGGGCCATGTTCTGCTAATGGAATGCAAGAGGCCCTGGGGCTTATAAGTCACAAATAGAAGTTCATATAGCCCTGGATGGTGAGCAGGCTTAATCCACACCTGCTCAGCATTCGTAAATAACCATGTGACTTTGGGCAGGTCTTGACTTCTCTGTCCCCTTAGTTTTTATGGCTTCAGACTTAAGTAATCTCTAAGATTCTTCTAGATCTAATGTCTTGTGAGTCTTAAAAGCTACTTGGGCTAGACATTCTATAGAAATGAGGGCCTTCCCTGTGTTGACTCAGTGAATTATTAGCTAGTTCTCTAAGATACCAGGCCTATGAGATTGCTGTCATTATTCTTAGAATATGCCAATCATATTTATAGCCTAATTTTAATTTTTTCTTGGATAAAGAGGAAACTTGTTAAACACAATATACTAGATTTGTGGATATCTCACAGTCATCTAAAAATTGTCTTGGCCTACAATTGAAAGCTGAGACAGGAACTGGAGGGACCAGAAGAACGAAACTGTTTGAACAGCCAGGATGAAGAGTAGCTGTCCAAATGAATTTGGACAAGGGACACCAAACCACAGATGCAAGCAAGCCTGCCTTCCTATTCCAATTACTTTTGGGAACTCTGTCCTTTTGCTCTGCAGGTGATGCTGTGACAGAGCAGTCACATGCCTGAGATGTCTGCCTCCAGCCCTCTGGGAACCATCTGACTAGTTTCTCTTGTCGATGCCATCGTCTCTTTTCACCTTTCCCAGAGCTACCTGGGGTCTAGTTGCATGTTGCATGTGATGAGACTACAACTAAATATGTTTGGGTTGTATAAACTTAACACAGTGAAGAAAATATTGCCTTTGCCCTTTACTATAAGGAGCTTACAGTAAAGGAGAGGAGAAAGACCCGTACAGGCTACAAAGCTCACTAGGAGCTACAATACAGGCAAGCAGTGAGGAGAAATGAAAACCCAGTCTTGGGGGTGGAGTAGAGGAAGTAACAGCAGCAGGAAAGGGAAGGGTGGGAGGGGTGGAAGGAGTTCCTTCAGAAGTTTGCAATCGAGCATGAAGCCTAACCTTTTTTTTTTAATATAACATATATATACTTTTTTTTTTCGGCTGCACTGAGTCTTCATTGCTGCGAATGGGCTTTCTCTAGTTTCAGAGGGCGAGGGCTAATCTCCAGTTGTGCTGAATGGGCTTCTCTTGTTGCAGAGCATGGGCCCCAGTGTGTGGGCTCAGTAATTGTGGCACACACAGTATGTGCAATCTTCCCAGAGCAGGGATCGAACCATGTCTGCTGCACTGGCAGGCATTCTTAACCACTAGACCACCAAGGAAGTCCGAGGAAGCCTAATCTAGAAAGTCTCTTTATCATTGATTGGACCTCTCCTAGACAATACATCTCACCTCCTTTTAGGCCAAAATTTCTTTAGGAATAGAATAAAACAATCCCAGCAGCACTGGGGAGGGGACACATGTTCAGCACATGAGGTTACACCATGGAAGTAATGGAGAGCCCCAGTTAAGGCAACCTTAGGTCCCGAAGACAAGGCCTCTACCTCAGTCTCAGTCGGTTTTCTCTTGTCCTTATCTCTGCTGCTTGAATATTATATTATACACTCTTGTGCTACGACATAAAAGCAACTCCTCCCCAATGTGTAATTATCATATTGCTAATCTATACATAGATATATACATTATAGCCTTGTTTTAGGAAAAACAGAAGCATGCATAAGAGTGATCAGGTCTATGGTCTCTTTCTCAGCTGTAAAAGGCTGTGGCCGGGCTGGCCCTTGGGATTTCACTGACACCTGTATTTTATCCCACACTGACCCACATCTACAATAAGAAAGCATCTTTGAGTTTTGGCATTTGCAGCAAAAGTTCCCCTCACTACTTTGGGTGTGTCTGTCTTGCCCATTCTGCAAAAGGTCTCAAAAAATGACAAAACATGGTTTTATTCTAAGGTAATGCAAAGAAAATGGCCAATGGGACTGCGATGTGAAAAGTATATTCTGTGGCCAGAAATGCCTTGAAAGATGGCCACAGGGAACACAGAATGTACTGGAGAAGAGGTAGGTGATGAGGAAGGTAGGTAGGTGGTGAGGTCTTAGTCCTTTTATAGGCGCTTTGCAGACTCGTTTTAAGTATTGTTGAGAGACAGAAAATTTGAAATCAGGTTGATCCTGTGGTCACATGCTCTACTCCTCCCACCCCCGCCTTATCCCATTCTGCATTGACCTGACTTGGGGAACTTCCATGGAGTGGAGGTGGAGTATGGCAGAAAGAGCATTGTCTGTGAAAGCAGGAAGACTTGAGTTGGATCCCTGCCCCTACAGGACACTACTGTATTGACCGTGGGCACTTTCTGAGTCCCATTTCTTCCTCTGAAAAATGCACTTCACCATATTATAACGTAGGGTTGTTGTGAAGATTAAAGGAAATATGGTATTTGATGTCGCTGACACAGAATGAATGGTTATTTTTACAGCACCTGCTGCATTGCACAACTCCAGGGACTGGCCATTGACACTGCAGTCTGTGTGGACACTGTGCCTGGTGTTGCATATATGCCACTGACCTGGACAGACAGAGCAAGCAACAATTTTCAGGAGACTTCAGTGCTATGGGTTACATGACTGCAAAATGGAAAGGATGACTTTAAACATGACTTTCTCCTTCCTAAGGAAAAGTGAAAGATTATCTGGATAAAGTGCATTTGCTCTGCATCTGGTGAGAAATCCCTCCATCACTCCTTAAGCATCTCCTCAGAAAGCATATTTGAAAGCTGCAAAGAACCCTTCACCTCTACAGCCACTGCCCCAATGTGTTCTGCCAAGGGGTTCATCTATCTTCTTCTACACATTATTCTTTCAGGGTCTTAAACTTGTCAAAGGCAAGGCTGGGAGGCTGGGACACAGAGTAGCATCCTAAGAGGTAAATCTCAGCTACAAAGCAAGGCCTAAAAATGTATAGTTTCAGTGTTGTGATAACAATGTACTAGTAAAAGGTTTTATTGCAACCATTCCATCTGAACCAATCTACCTTTTCATTGTCTTCTTCTAGGCACTTGTGCATGAGTGCTCAGTCACTAAATCATGTCCAACTCTGTGACTCCATGGATTGTAGCCTGCCAGGCTCCTCTGTCCATGGAATTTTCCAGGTAAAAATACTGGAGTAGGTTGCCATTTCCTCCTCCAGGAGATCTTCCCAACCCAGGGATCAAATCCACGTCTCCTGCATTGGCAGGTAGATTCTTAGCACCACCTGGGAAGCCCCTCCAGGCACTTACATGTGTGCTAACTCGCTTCAGTCCTGTCTGACTCTCTGTGACCCTATGGACCCGTAGCCCTCCAGGCTCCTCTGTCCTTGGGATTCTCCAGGCAAGAATACTGGAGTGGGTTGCCATTTCCTCCTCCAGGGGATCTTTCTGACCCAGGGATCGAACCTTCATCTCTTCTGTCTCCTGCAAAGGCAGGCAGGTTCTTTACCAGTAGCACCACCTGGGAAGCCCTAAGATTATTCAGGCACTTATCTTATCTAAGATTATCTGGAAAAAAAAAATCTATGATTCTGTTGAAACTGTAAGAAATCTTAGAAATCAGCTGGTTCGATTCTCTTGTCTTACCAATAAGAAAAGAAACATCTAGGTAAATTGGCAACATTAAGAGTCAGTTACTGTAAGGACTGGAGTAAAGGATAAGTTTCCAGGAGCTTAGAGGTCAGAGGGACAGGAGTCTAAAGCCTTGCCCAACAAGAGGCTGCTCTGAGATATGAGCGCTGAGTTTTTAGTTTCTTCCTCGGAAAAATGGGGAAAATAATACTACCTTCTCAGAGTTAAAAACACTAAACTAGTTTATGTATTACATTGCTTCTTGAAATATCATATACTATGTATTATATACCCCACATATACTGCATTGCTTCTTGAAATATCATTTCAAGGTTTCATAATTGTAAATGTTTATCACTGACCAAAGTTCCAAGGCAATCCTGTTGAAAAACAATCCACTGAAAAAACCCTCTGTGTGCTTCTGCTGTGGAAGACAAATGAAGCGCTTCACTTTGCTTACTTTATGATAGAATGTTCTTTCCAGCTGGGAAATTTATCAAATTGGGAGTACAAGTATCCTGTCAACATTCTGAAAAATTGTGTCCTACGTGGTTTTGCTTTTCTAAAGTCTCTAAGGGTTATTCCAAGATAAACTTCAATGAGAGGCCCTTCCAGCACTTGGCATTTTCCCAAACACAGTTGGTTCAGTGTTAACTCAAATAAAGCCACAACTGATTTTTTTAGAGGTCACCTTTTCAGAAAACTTGCTAGATAAGAACATCACCAAGAATCTACAAATGAACACACAATATATCACAAAGCCCACATTTCAAACCTCCTAGGAGAGTACCTCAATTCATAAACCTACTCCTTCTTGATCATTATTCAAGAAAGACAGATTTTGTTATTTCCCATTCCTCAGCAGAGTAAAGATAGCAAATTAGATGAAAAAGGTTATTAGAGGCAGGGATCCTGACAGGAGCAAAGAAAATCTACAACAAGGTAAATATACAGAAAGAACAATGGAGGGGGAAATACAGAAGCCAACATTTAAAAGCAAAATAGCAAAATGAGGCCTCTAATTTTCAAGGCAAATAGATCTATTGGCCTTAATAGTCCCCGAGGACATTTTAACATAGCACAATAGTTGACATTTATCAAGATAAACTAGAGCTGTCAAATTGCTTCTTCAGGTTTAAAAAGTTAAAACCTTGACAGTTAAATTAGAAAGCTTTCAGGTACTGGGGAAAACAACTTGAGTCAAAATTTTCATTCTCTTGCAATGTTAAATGAGTAAGTCCTAACTGTGAATTATTCTCTGCATTTAGAATATTATCTTGTCCATTCTCACAAACTTTTCCCGCATTACTAGTAACTTAGTGGCTTAGTTGGTTCCTAGCCTAGGAAAAAGTCAACTTTGTTTTTGAGCCATAGACTACACACTTCTTTCCCCTGCCCCTTTCCTACCTGCCCCTTTGCTGGTTCACATCCCCACAAAATCCTGCACATTCTTGTAAGAGTCCAGTTGAATTGATGTATTATTCCCTGGCATTTCTCTTTCCTATCTCCTCACCTCCTGGTAGAACTATTTCTTTATTTCCATAGCACTTAATTCACACTTCAAACATCATACCAGTAAAAATGTACAGTGGACCTGTCTTCTTCCCTGAGAAGACTTCAAGATTATTCACAGAAAGAAGCCTGCCTCACATATCTCCATATCCCCAGAACTGAACATAATAAATAATCAAAACTCTTGAATGCATTTATATTTAATTTTCTAGTTTGATTCTATCAATATTACATATATGGTAATAGAAGAGTGTCTTGAATTCTGAGTACTGACTTCATTGGAAATTCATTCAACTGAAAATACTTTTAAAACACATTTACACTTAATATTTCTTGGCCATTTTTTAGATAAATGATCATCTGGAACTTAAAAATATTTCAAACAGACTCAAGCATTTAATATTTTGTTCAATAAGCAACTGCTCCTTGGATAGTCACATCATCCGAATTACTAAGCCTGGAGACAGAAAGAGCTGATTTTTCTAACACACTGCACTTGTGGAATTGTTTATGCTGACTGTTACCTCCTGAATCCCAAAGGTTATTAAATAATTCAACAGCCCTTTTGGACAGCCTGTTTCATACCTAATGTTCATTGCTGTAATCAAGTTAAATATGAGGATTAAGCTACAAAATGCACTTTGGGCTTTAATTTTTTTAAGTGAAATATTTCAAATTTGTAATAAAAAAAGAGGCTCTTAAAAACAACCCAAATTTTCTTAACTAATTTTTCCTCAAATTGCTCACCCTTCCACACAAAACTGTGCACGTATCTTGTGAGAGGATATTGAGACAGAGAATGAATGCCATTTTAAACGATATGCAGTTTTACTTAATGATATTACATTCAAAACCATGGTGCACCCTGCTGTCGGGAACAGAGTGACTGGCTTATCTGCAAGAAACTTGCAAGTGCATTACAGAAAAACATATGTAATGATTACATTGCTTGAATGAACATACTCTCCTAGATGCTCCTTTTAAAAACACACACCTGGCCAGTCTGAAATAACAGACTGAATAAGTGAGCTCTCTTGGCTCTCAACAGGGCTCCCTGGCCTCTGGGCCTGATTGTGCCCCATGAGCTGTCAGCCAGAGCCCTTGGCTGCTACCATGGGAAGGGATGACCTGCTGTACTGCAGCAACCCCACCTCACAACCCCACAGCAGAGGAGCTGTAGGGAGGCTCCTGGCTTATTCAGCCATACATGATTCTTAGGGTAATTAAAAAAAAAAAAAAAAAAACTCAGGTTCAAAATGGGAGCTAAGCACTCATGAGTTGACATTTGCAAGGCTGTGTTCCAAGCGCCTGCCAAGCTGATATCACATCACCATCTACTGGTTTCTGAAGGGCCATCGACCTTCTCAGTAAAACAAGAAAGTGAGGTCCAAGCAGAGAAACCAAAAGAGATTTACCCACTATATGACAAAGGCCAGGTCAGTGAGTCAGGCTCTGAATGAGAGGGAAAATGTTGAAAGGAAAGGAGTGCCTTAGCCCCTTGCTGTTACAGGAAGCAGCCAGACTCTACCTCAACACCTCCTTTACTCTGCACTGACCATGGCTCGGTGGCAGGGACTGGCCAGCTGTTCACCTTGCCTGTTTTTCTCTCTTCCTAGCCATACATTTGTTCTATGATTCCCAGCCTCCCTTGCAATGAGTTAGATATAATCATGTGACTGAATTCCAGTCAATGTCACTTTTACCTACAGCTGCCACTTAAAGTGATTCTACACATGATCCTCCATACTCTACTGTACTCTGGACCGATGTCAACACTCAGCTACCAGTCAGCTTAGTAAACAAAAGCTGAAGATGGCGAACTTTCATCAGCCTGGGCCTGGATCTGACCTAACTGAAACTTCCTATTCTTGATAACACATGAGAAGGAAATAAAACTTTCTTATATCAGGTCAGTGAACCTTCAGGATTTATTTAATAGCGGCTAGGTTTAACCACCTGAATGCAGAGTTCCAAAGATTAGCAAGGACAGATAAGAAAGCCTTTCTCATGATCAATGCAAAGAAATCAGTTCAGTTCTTCAGTTCAGTCCCTCAGTTGTGTCTGACTCTTGGTGACCCCATGGACTGCAGCATACCAGGCTTCTCTGTCCATCACCAACTCCCGGAGCTTACTCAAATTCACATCCATTGAGTCAATGATGCCATACACCCATCTCATCCTCTGTCATCCCCTTCTTCTTCTGCTTTCAATCTTTCTCAGCATCAGGGTCTTTTCAAATGAGTCAGTTCTTCACATCAGGTTTCAGCTTCAATATCAGTCCTTCCAATGAACACCCAGGACTGATCACATTTAGGATGGACTGGTTTGATCTCTATGCAGTCCAAGGGACTCTCAAGAGTCTTCTCCAACTCCACAGTTCAAAAACATCAATTCTTCGGCACTCAGCTTTCTTTATAGTCCAACTCTCACATCCATACATGACTAATGGAAAAACCATAGCCTTGACTAGATGGACCTTTGTTGGCAAAGTAATGTCTCTGCTTTTGAATATGCTGTCTAGGGTGGTCATAACTATTCTTCCAAGGAGCAAGCGTCTTTTAATTTCATGGCTGCAGTCACCATCTGCAGTGATTTTGGAGCCCCAAAAATAAAGTCTGTTACTGTTTCCTCTGTTTCTCCATTTATTTGCCATGAAGTGATGGGGCCGGATGCCATGATCTTAGTTTTATGAATGTTGAGCTTTAAGCCAACTTTTTCACTCTCCTCTTTCACTTTCATCAAGAGGCTTTTGAGTTCTTCTTCACTTTCTGCCATAAGGGTGGTGTCATCTGCATATCTGAGGTTATTGATTTTTCTCCCAGCAATATTGCTTCCAGCATGTACTTTATCCAGTCCTGCATTTCTCATGATGTACTCTGCATATATGTTAAATAAGCAGGGTGATAATATATAGCCTTGACATACTCCTTTTCCTATTTGGAACCAGTCTGTTGTTCCATGTCCAGTTCTAACTGTTACTTCTTGACCTGCATACAGGTTTCTCAAGAGGCAGGTCAGGTGATCTGGTATTCCCATCTTTTTCAGAATTTTCCAGTTTGTTGTGATCCACATAGTCAAAGGCTTTGGCATAGACAATAAAGCAGAAATACATGTTTTTCTGGAATTTACTTGCTTTTTCAATGATCCAGCAGATGTTGGCAATTTAATCTCTGGTTCCTCTGCCTTTTCTAAAACCAGCTTGAACATCTGCTGGTTTACCATTCACATATTGTTGAAGCCTGACTTGGAGAATTTTGAGCATTACTTTGCTAGCGTGTGAGATGAGTGCAATTGTGTGGTTGTTTGAGCATTCTTTGACATTGTCTTTCTTTGGGATTGGAATGAAAACTGACCTTTTCCAGTCCTATGGCCACTGCTGAGTTTTTCAAATTTGCTGGCATATTGAGTGCAGCACTTTCACGGCATCATCTTTCAGGATTTGAAGTAGCTCAACTGGAATTCTACCACCTCTACTAGCTTAGTTCGTACTGATGCTTCCTAAAGCCCATTTGATTTCACATTCCAGGATGTCTGGCTGTAGCTGAGTGATCACACCATCGTGATTATCTGGATCATGAAGATCTTTTTTGCATAGTTTGGTGTATTCTTTGTGTGCAAAGAAATAGAGGAAAGCAATCGAATGGGAAAGACTAAGGATCTCTTCAAGAAAATTAGAGATACCAAGGGAACATTTCAAACAAAGACAAGCACAATAAAGGATACAAATGGTATGGACCTAACAGAAGCAGAAGATATTAAGAAGAGGTGACAAGAATACAAAGAACTATGCAAAAAATATCTTCACAACCCAGATAGTCACAATGGTGTGATCACTCACCTAGAGTCCTGGAATGTGAATTCACATCCTGGAATGTGAAGTCAAGTGGGCTTTAGGAAGCATCACTATAAACAAAGCTAGTGGAGGTGATGGAATTCCTGTTGAGCTATTTCAAATCCTAAAAGATGATGCTGTGAAAGTGTTGCACTCAATATGCCAGCAAATTTGGAAAACTCAGCAGTGGCCACAGGACTGGAAAAGGTCAATTTTCAGTCCAATCCCAAAGAAAGGCAATGCCAAAGAATGCTCAAACTACTGCACAATTGTACTCATCTCACACACTAGCAAAGTAATTCTCAAAATTCTCCAAACTAGGCTTCAATAGTATGTGAACCATGAACTTCCAGACGTTCAAACTGCATTAGAAAAGGCAGAGGAATCAGAGATCAAATTGTCAACATCCATTGGATCATTGGAAAAGCAAGAGAGTTTCAGAAAAGTATCTACTTCTGCATTATTGACTATGCCAAAGCCTTTGACTATGTGAACCACAACAAACTGTGGAAAATTCTTAAAGAGATGGGAATACCAGACCACCTTAACTGCCTCCTGAGAAACCTGTATGCAGGTCAAGAAGCAACAGTTAGATCTGGAACAACAGACTGGTTCCAAATTGGGAAAGGAGTACGTCAAGGCTGTATATTGTCACCCTGTTTATTTAACTTATATGCCAAGTACATCAAGAGAAGTGCCAGGCTGTATAAAGCACAAACTGAAATCAATATTGCTGGGAGAAATATCAATAACCTCAGATATGCAGATGACACCACCCTTATGGCAGAAAGCAAAGAACTAAAGAGCCTCTTGATGAAAGTGAAAGAGGAAAGTGAAAAAGTTGGCTTAAGACTCAACATTCAGAAAACTAAAATTATGGCATCCAGTCCCATCACTTCGTGGCAAATAGATGGGGAAACAGTGGAAACAGTGACAGACTTTATTTTTTGGGGCTCCAAAATCACTGCAGATGGTGACTGCAGCCATGAAATTAAAAGACACTTACTCCTTGGAAGGAAAGTTATGACCAACCAAGACAGCATATTAAAAAGCAGAGACATTACTTTGCCAACAAAGGTCCGTCTAGTCAAAGCTATGGTTTTTCCATTAGTCATGTATGGATGTGAGTGTTGGACTATAAAAAAATCTGAGTGCGAAGAATTGATGGTTTTGAACTGTGGTGTTGAAGAAGACTCTTGAGAGTCCCTTGGACTGCAAGGAGATCCAACCAGTCCATCCTAAAGGAAATCAGTCCTGGGTGTTCATTGGAAGGACTGATGCTGAAGCTGAAACTCCAATACTTTGGCCACCTGATGCGAAGAGCTGACTCATTTGAAAAGACCCTGATACTGGGAAAGATTGAAGGGAGGAGGAGAAGGGACGACAGAGGATAAGATGGTTGGATGGCTTCACCGACTCAATGGACATGAGTTTGGGTACTGGGAGTTGGCAATGGACAGGGTGGCCTGGTGTGCTGCAGTCCATGGGGTCGCAAAGAGTCGGACATGATTGAGCAACTTAACTGAACTGATAGCATTTCACATAGGTAGGGAGGCTGTTGATGAAAGGAGATATTGTTTCAACTGTCATCTCCAAAGAAGTGTTAGCGAGGGCTCCTTAAAACTATGCCATTTCCTCCACCCACAGAGCAAAAGCACTTAATACAACAGTGAAAATCTTGTAGAACTTTAACACACGCCATTTAGTGACAACCATAATCTAAAACTGGAAGGACTTTGATAGCTGTTGCTGCATAACCTCTGCATCCTCTTAGAGTTGGTGTGAGATGGAGCTGGCAAAGACTCTTGACTCAAACCTAAAATCTGAAATTAAGCTAAATTCATCTAATAGAGGATGACGCTTGAGCACCTCCAGGGTCTCTGTTCTTACATAGCTCTTTTGATGGAGAAAAGCTTGAAGAAATACTGAAATCTATAGTCCACTCTATTGTTCAGCCCTTTGGTCTCAACCAGAGTGACTTCCTCCCCATCTGAGCTGCTCCCTGACATCTCCCAGTCCTTCTCAGGGCAACGGCAAGGACTTTACGTAGGGAGGGCATGCTGTGATTCCCACATCTCACTTTAAGCGAAAAGGTGAATTTACTAATGTGACATCTCAGAACCATCTAAAATCAATCCAAATTCAGGGAGGAAATATTCAGGGGTTAAGAGGTGTCATCTGTAGCCCACTATCCAGGTTCACGTGCTGTTTCTATTGCTTAGTTGAATCTATCCATGGGGAGGGTCTTTGTTAAGTTTCAGTTTTCTCCCATAAAATGGAGATGATTAAAAAAAAAATGGTCACACCACAAATTATTAGAAAAGATTAAATTGAATAATATAAGGAAAGTGCTGGGTATATAATAGATATTCAGCAAGCAGTTGCTGATATTAGGAGAGGAAGGCAGATGTTACAGTGTTTGCAATGTACACAAGAAATCCTGGCCAGGGTCTGGGAGAGAAGTATGGCTGTATCTATCCCTGTGTTTACTAGAAAGCAGATTAGGGGTAACCACACTCTCAAGCCATTTCTAGACTGGATTAGAGCCACTGTCTCAGGACATAAGATAATAAAAATAGTAAAAAAGCAAACATAGAGTAGTTATAGTTCATATGTAAATAATCTGTATATCATTTACATATAGATAGTGGTTTAAAGCATATCAAGGATTTTTACACATACTATTAGATCTAACCTTTAAAATTCTAGAACATAGAAAATGCAGATGTTTTTATTTCCACCATACAGATGAAAAAATTGAGGCTCAGAGATTGGACATAATTTGCTGAAATTCACACAGTCAGCAATAGAGCCAGACTTTAAGCCCCAGGCCTCTCTGTTCCAAAGACAACGGATTCATCCTCTCTGTGTGGAGAGAGGATTTGTCAGACAGACATTTGATCCTTGCTAATCAGAAAGGATTTTAAATGAGGACATAAAAGAAAATCTTAGAAGAATGGGGTTCTCAGTGAAGCAGGGAGGGAAGCAGCATGTTAAGTTCTTTCTCCTAGAGATGAGGAATTTTCCCAGGCTCAGAGAACACATGGAAGGAAGCCAGAGAAAGGAAGACTGTGGAGGTAAAGTCATGGATGAAAGCTGATGGGACTCCAGAGGGGAATGGTGATAATAGAATTTGTTGAAGAGCTCTTTCTTTGCACTTAACACCATGCTAAAACTTTGGTAGATATCCAATTTTTTATTTTATTTTATTTTTTTATTTTTTTTAATTTTATTTTTAAACTTTACATAATTGTATTAGTTTTGCCAAATATCAAAATGAATCCGCCACAGGTATACATGTGTTCCCCATCCTGAACCCTCCTCCCCCCTCCCTCCCCATTCCATCCCTCTGGGTCGTCCCAGTGCACCAGCCCCAAGCATCCAGTATCGTGCATCGAACCTGGACTGGCAACTCGTTTCATACATGATATTTTACATGTTTCACTGCCATTCTCCCAAATCTTCCCACCCTCTCCCTCTCTCACAGAGTCCATAAGACTGTTCTATACATCAGTGTCTCTTTTGCTGTCTCGTACACAAGGTTATTGTTACCATCTTTCTAAATTCCATATATATGCGTTAGTATACTGTATTGGTGTTTTTCTTTCTGGCTTACTTCACTCTGTATAATAGGCTCCAGTTTCATCCACCTCATTAGAACTGATTCCAATGTATTCTTTTTAATGGCTGAGTAATACTCCATTGTGTATATGTACCACAGCTTTCTTATCCATTCATCTGCTGAGGGACATCTAGGTTGCGGTAGATATCCAATTTAATCCTCCCGGTTCTATGAATGTGTAATATTGTTATTCCCATTTTACAGGTAAGGAGACTAAGTGAAAGTGAAGTCGCTCAGTCGTGTCCGAATCTTTGCAACCCCATGGACTGTAGTCTCCCAGGCTCTTCGGTCCATGAAATTTTCCAGGCAAGAGTACAGGAGTGGGTTGCCATTTCCTTCTCCAGGGGATCTTCCCAACCCAGGGATTGAACCTGGGTCTCCCACATTGCAGGCAGACACTTTACCACCCTAGCCACCAGGGAAGCCCAAAGAGACTAAGATCCAAGGTCATATAGCTAGTGACTGGTAGGTAGCGCACAGTGGAATCAAGGTTCAGATCTGGGTTGGTCTGACATCAGAGCTCATGTTGATCTGTCCCCAGTTTATGTAGCCCTAGAGGCTTGTAGATAAAGCAAGATGTACAGTGTCTCTCATTGGCTAATCCCAGGAGTGCACAAGAAGCTGAAGGGTGAAAGTAAAAAATTAATAAACCAAGCTATATAAAATACACCTAAGCTGTATAAAATGAAACTAAGCTAAATTTTAAAATCATAGCATGATGTCATCTCACCCCAGAAGAAGTCGAATATTCAATATGGAGAGACAGAACTATAAAGACTAACCTTGGACATGGAGTAAAAAAGCAATGGCTTAGAGAGGTAACCTGACATTCAAAACAACAGGACAATGAGCTTGGAAGCAATCTTTCTGCATGCTCAGTCTCTCAGTTGTGTCCAAAACTCTTCTGTAATCCAATGGACTATAGCCCACCAGGTTCCTCTGTCTATGGGATTCTCCAGGCAAGAATACTGGAGTGGGGTGCCATTTCTTCCTGCAGGGGGATCTTCCCAACCAAGGGATCAAACTCATGTCTCTAGTGGCTGGGAAGCTCCCAGGTGGCGCTGGTGGCAAAAGAATCTGCCGCCAGTGCAGGAGACACAAGAGACGTGGGTTTGATCCCTGGGTCAGGAAGAACTTACTGGAGGAGGAAATAGCAACCCATTCACAGCTTAAGGGAGATGTATTACACTCCAGTGTTCTTGACAGGAGAATCCCATGGACAGAGGAGCCTGGCTGGCTACAGTCTATGGGGTTGCAAAGGAGTCAGACATGACTGAAGCAACTGAGCACACAATCTTTCTAGCATGTGTCCAAAATCACAGTAAACTACCCAACAATGTCCTCATATTTTAATATCTCTGGAAAGATACTTCTATGTAATTCCTCATAGAGATATTCTAAGAGTTAGAGACTTAAGTGTGCCTGCTCTAACAAATATATATATCATTTAAAAAAAAAAAAAAAAAAAGAGCTTTCTCTTTAACAAAAAAATCTAATCAAGAATGTTTCTTAAAGAAGAAAAAATTGGTTTAAAAATTTAGAGTTATTCCATTGTAGGCTATTTCTATCCCTCTATCATCCTTGATATCATTTTACTGGTGCTGTTCACTATGTTCTAGGTTGACAGAGGAGGAGGGAGGAAGGAACAGAGGGACCAAAACTGATCACATGTCCAATCTACAGCACATGTCTTATATAATTTATCGTAGTCTCCTGAACTAGGTATTCTAATGCCCACTTGCAGACCCAGAGTACAGTCAGACTCCATAAAGGGGTTGTTGTTTGCCTTGTAAATACAAACTGCTCTCCATTTCTATTCCATACATTCTTATATCTGTGTCTTTGCTCACACTCTTTACTCCACATGGGTTGTCTTTACTCCACGTGGGTTGCATCCCTGGCCTCCATCTCTTCTTGTTCAAGTCCTGCACATCCTGCAGTTCCAGATCTAATCACTGCAGCTGGGAGCTCTCCTTCCTCTGCGCTTTGTTATGACCTTCATTTATGTAGTACTTCTTATTTACATACATGGCTCATCTCCCCAAAGCTGTACCTAACTTGAGGGCAAGATTCTTAACTAATCCACCCTTGTGTCACCTACAGGGCTTTGCACAGAGAGGATGCTCAATCAGTAGCTGTTCAGTGTTTGTTCCCTGACTGCAGACTTGATTCTCAACAACCAGATCTTCCTACGTAAGCCCAAACCATAGGGATCACCTGCTGCCAGGAACTGAATCCACCAAAACTCACCTGGGAGCTCTGTCCTTCCATAGGACCACATCTGATCCTCTGAAAATACATAGAAGTAAATAACTTCTAAGAAGGCAGGAAGTTTTGGCAGCAGAGACAAAATATTAGAAATGTAACTACTCGTCAGGTGATAAACAGTTATTAAGATGGTAGAAATCACTATTGAAATGCCATAGCTCAACAATCATTCATATGTTGTCTTGTCCTACTAAATGTCCAGGCAGTTCAAATGAATAGGTCAGCCCTGGTTTGGAATGTTAATTCTGATAGTATATAAAAGCTCTTTCTATTCTGTCTCTAAGTCACTTTTCCCTAGGAGGGTGGTGATCATATGAATCCCTAGAAAGTCTCTGTAAGCACACACAATGGGCTCTCATAAATATTAATTGAGCACAACGGGATCCTCAGCTGTCAGGTGCTAGATGAAGTGCACATTTTTGCTAGATATTTTGAGTCACCCTAACTTTACTTATCTTCATAAGCCTAAATATACCAAGGACAACATGGGGCCTTGTCTTAACCCAAATACATTAGTTTTCAAGTCATTTCTACATTATCTCAAGAGTACTTTATAATGCTATTAGTCCTCTTTGCAGTTGAAGAAACTGAAATTCAGGAAAGTTAATTAACCCACCAACTCTTTGTTAAACTTTAAAACTCAAGCTTTATAAACACTATGTAGTATAGAAAAAGCAATGAGATAACCATTCTAGAATATTACCAGAGAGAATGTACACTGAGAAAATATTTTCAGAAAGCAAGTACATTAAGAATAGATTACTAGAACTAATCAATGACTATAGTAAAGTTGCAGGATATAAAATCAACACCCAGAAATCCCTTGCATTCCTATACACTAATAATGAGAAAACAGAAAGAGAAATTAAGGAAACAATTCCATTCACCATTGCAATGGAAAGAATAAAATACTTAGGAATATATCTACCTAAAGAAACTAAAGACCTATATATAGAAAACTATAAAACACTGGTGAAAGAAATCAAAGAGGACACTAATAGATGGAGAAATATACCATGTTCATGGATTGGAAGAATCAATATAGTGAAAATGAGTATACTACCCAAAGCAATTTATAGATTCAATGCAATCCCTATCAAGCTACCAACAGGATTCTTCACAGAGCTAGAACAAATAATTTCTCAATTTGTATGGAAATACAAAAAAACCTCGAATAGCCAAAGCGATCTTGCGAAAGAAGAATGGAACTGGAGGAATCAACCTACCTGACTTCAGGCTCTACTACAAAGCCACAGTTATCAAGACAGTATGGTACTGGCACAAAGACAGAAATATAGATCAATGGAACAAAATAGAAAGCCCGGAGATAAATCCACACACATATGGACGCCTTATCTTTGACAAAGGAGGCAAGAATATGCAATGGATTAAAGACAATCTCTTTAACAAGTGGTGCTGGGAAATCTGGCCAACCACTTCTAAAAGAATGAAACTAGAACACTTTCTAACACCATACACAAAAATAAACTCAAAATGGATTAAAGATCTAAACATAAGACCAGAAACTATAAAACTCCTAGAGGAGAACATAGGCAAAACACTCTCTGACATACATCACAGCAGGATCCTCTATGACCCACCTCCCAGAATATTGGAAATAAAAGCAAAAATAAACAAATGGGACCTAATTAACCTTAAAAGCTTCTGCACATCAAAGGAAACTATTAGCAAGGTGAAAAGACAGCCTTCAGAATGGGAGAAAATAATAGCAAATGAAGCAACTGACAAACAACTAATCTCGAGAGTATACAAGCAACTCCTACAGCTCAACTCCAGAAAAATAAATGACCCAATCAAAAAATGGGCCAAAGAACTAAATAGACATTTCTCCAAAGAAGACATCCAGATGGCTAACAAACACATGAAAAGATGCTCAACATCACTCATTATCAGAGAAATGCAAATCAAAACCACTATGAGGTACGATTTCACACCAGTCAGAATGGCTGCGATCCAAAAGTCTACAAGTAATAAATGCTGGAGAGGGTGTGGAGAAAAGGGAACCCTCTTACACTGTTGGTGGGAATGCAAACTAGTACAGCCACTATGGAGAACAGTGTGGAGATTCCTTAAAAAACTGTAAATAGAACTGCCTTATGATCCAGCAATCCCACTGCTGGGCATACACACTGAGGAAACCAGAAGGGAAAGAGACACGTGTACCCCAATGTTCATCGCAGCACTGTTTATAATAGCCAGGACATGGAAGCAACCTAGATGTCCATCAGCAGATGAATGGATAAGAAAGCTGTGGTACATATACACAATGGAGTATTACTCAGCCATTAAAAAGAATACATTTGAATCAGTTCTAATGAGGTGGATGAAACTGGAGCCTATTATACAGAGTGAAGTAAGCCAGAAAGAAAAACACCAATACAGTATACTAATGCATATATATGGACTTTAGAAAGATGGTAACAATAACCCTGTGTACGAGACAGCAAAAGAGACACTGATGTATAGAACAGTCTTATGGACTCTGTGGGAGAGGGAGAGGGTGGGAAGATTTGAGAGAATGGCATTGAAACATGTAAAATATCATGTATGAAACGAGTTGCCAGTCCAGGTTCGATGCACGATACTGGATGCTTGGGGCTAGTGCACTGGGATGACCCAGAGGGATGGTATGGGGAGAGAGGAGGGAGGAGGGTTCAGGGTGGGGAACACATGTATACCTGTGGCGGATTCATTTTGATATTTGGCAAAACTAATACAATTATTTAAAGTTTAAAAATAAAATAAAATTAAAAAAAAAAGAATAAATATATATGTATGTATGTATAAATACTATTGTATATGTAATATTTACCCATTAATTCCACTTCTAGAAATAGAGCCTAAGAAATAATCAGAGATATGATTTTTTAATCTCACATAATAATAAACATAAAGATGTTTATTATAATATTACTTATGATAATGATAAATAGTAAAATAAGAATAGCTAAGCAATAATATAGCTATAATATGTAGTCTTTGGAAATTTTTAAGTGGTTTTTAAGGTAATAAAATAATCTGACATACTATTAAGTGAAAAAATATAGTATGATTCCAATTCAAAAGGCTAGGGTAAAGCACAGCAAAATATTAGCAGCGATTGTCCTTTCATTTTTATGTTTCTGTTTTCAAAATTTTCTACCAAGTTCAGTTGTTACTTTTGTAATCTGAAAAAAAAGTTATTTAAAAACAACAAATACATTAAAAATCACATCCACAGTTACACAAGAAATGAAAGTCAGCCCTTTATCTTCAACTCCAGAGCTCTGGTCCCTGAACCATCCTCTCTCGTTCTGCAGAGTAATGAGCCATCGTGTAAAATACATCAGCATCACTGAGTCATCAGACAATTATGCAAAATAGCCAATCATAATGAAGTAAATTATATTAGATTGTTTCATATGTAATCTTATGCAGGCATAGCCCCAGAAAGGGATTCAGTACCACTTAACTCCAGACTAATGTGCATTGTCTGCCATGACTCCTACAATTTTATTTCTTAAATATACCAAAACTACTGGGCCCTCCTCTATCTATAACACTTTCTTCCAATCATCTAATAATACCCTTTGTTTCAAATTAAGGTTACCACCAAATCTGAGCATAAGACAGTCTTCAAATTCCTCATGAACTACAATTAACCTGCTATAAAATATTCTCATTCCATCTTTTCAGAAAAGAAATTGGAGTGAGAAACCACTAGCAATTCCTTGTTGATGGCCATTAACCAATGACACAAAGAATTACTACCCATGGCAAACATTTAGTCTTCAAGGACTAAAGTATTTCGTATTTTGTCCTGTAAGTAAAACTTTACAGTGGATACATTTGTTTATATTCTGTATTAATCATGTTTATATTCTACACACAGGTCTCTAATAGAGAGATCATTCTTGGGCCATACTGTTGGAAGAAAGGACAATTGGAAGTCCATAAAAATTCCTGTAAGTTCTTTACTGGCAACATCTATAAATGACAGAAAACCAGGTGACCTGAAGAACTACATGTCCTATTGCTTACATTACAATTTGAAAGGATTGTACATTAAAATTGATCATTGTCATCACTCCACTAATCTCAAGAACTCAACTGAAATAGTAGTTCTAACATTGGGGTGTAAAATGGAAAGGAACTGGCAATGAGAAAAATTGTCTTTTTTGAGTTATATACACATTGAGATCTGCAATAAATCTAATTTATAAACGGGCTCAGTGCTACCTGCACACACTAGTTTTCACTTGGAAACATCATGCTGTAAAACTAAAGGAGGAGGAGACATTTTTCATTTTTGATGATGTACGAGAGATAGGACTTTCGCTGTTCTTTAACACAGTCAGTAAGCAAGGGACTCCGGCTATTGTGAATCAATGATTAATAATGTGTCCATTGTTACTATGGAAACCATACTTCTGGATCATCTCTCCTGAATACGGGACAAACTGTTATTGTTTGAGTAAAGCAGGAAAGAGTAGAGCTTGTTTTTCTTTTCCCAAGTTGCTGGCTCAAACTGATTGCTTTTAGTTGCTAAGTCATGTCTGACTCTTTTTTGACCCCATGGAATATAACCCACCAGGCTCCTCTGTCCATGGACTTCTCCAGGCAAGAATACTGGAGTGGGTTGCCATTTCCTTCTCCAGGTCAAACTGATTACCTTAATTGATATTCCCCTCTGACCTGATAAACATTATTCCAATATCAGGTAATACTGTAGGAATTGCATAGTCCTGTGTTAGACTCCTTTAAGGAAAGTTTCTGGTCTACAGTAAGTAAAAGAATATGTTAAGAAAGGAAAACATTATCGAGCTTTTCATTTGCCATCTAAGTCTTTTTCCAGAAGTCCTTTAATAATGGCTTTAAAATTTAAGATTTATAGATATGAGATACACTGCCAACAATGACAAACTCTTTCATGCTTCCTTTGAGATCATTCTTCTTGGTCCTTTCTCTATTTGTTATCTCTATTGGGCTATTACTATATCCAAAATGTAAGTACACAAGCTTACAGGAGCTTCAGACAAATCACTTCAGTCATAAATAGTAAATGTGTTTCATAAAACACACTTTATCTTGTTCTAATTTTTAAATGCTGATTTTTTAATTGTGGCTTAGATTTGGAAGTAACTTTTATTCTTGCCTTGGAAAGGTTTGAAAAATGGAAGTTCAGGCATTTTGTAGTCCAACAGATTTTTAATCTATATGCATCAGTTAATTCAAGTACTAAATATTTTCTAATAATGTCTTTTTAGAATTAGAAATATAAAAATGGGGCATCTCAGAGCACACTGGGATGCTTTGATGCACATAATACATTCTGGAATTTCTATGTTACCACAGTCTCTGCAAAAAGTTTTCCCTGCTTTGACAATTTCACTGAAACTGTTTTTCATTTCTAGTGAATTTTTATTGCCACTTAATAAAAAGTTATCTTGGTCTTTATTTTCAGGATCATTTTCCTTGCAAAATTATCTTTAATTCCTAAGAGATTTTTTTTGTAGCAGTTGCGGTGAATAAGCATTCTTAAATTTCAGGATTCCAGACACTTTTACTCCACACATTTTGCCTTATAACATTGGGATTTGTGAAATTATTCCTCCCCTGCATTATTTGAAGCTGAGGCTGAGAAAAGGACAGAGAGAAAATCTACAGGGATCTGTCTTACACTGACCTCCTTTTCTAAAAAGTACCTTTTTCTCCTGATGATGTCTGTCTTAGACAGGGGGCCCAGACCCCCAGGCTGGTGGTCAGTGTGTTCTAGTCTATACTCCCATTGCATGCTGAGCTCTCATTCAACAAGTTCACACTATTCAACTATACACTTTTCCAACAAGCAAAACGTATTTCCTTCCCTCATCCCCAAATTCTCAAAGTGAGGGAAGTGGAGAAAGATTGTGAAGTTTTTGTTATTGTTTTGGAAGGAGGCATTTTAATGCAACTTTTGAACTCCTCTGAATGTCATTTAAGACCAATCTTAATGCCACACTCCTCCCTTTCAGCTTTTGAGTGCTTACTGCCTCCTTACAAGGGGTGTTTTCTGAATAACAATCCAGGGAGCATTATTTGCCATTTTCACCAAGTTCCTGCTCTTTACAGTTACACATTTCGAAATGTCAATCATCTGTACAAGACAGTTAGAGCTGTTACATCTCCAGCAGCATGGGAAAAGAAATCCAAGCATTCACTCTGGAGAGCACTTTCAAACAGGGTCTCATACAGCCGGTGCGGGGAGTGGGGAGTCTTACCTGTGAGGCATGCCGGTGGTGTAGACAGTGGTGTGCTCGGTGGACAGCTCCCAGAGTTTTAGGTACCAGTTCATCTCCACTTCTCGCACCAGAGCCAGTTGCCGTGCCCTGAGTTGAGTTTGCCCCAAGGGGCTGAGGCTGCTATCTTTCCCATTTTCTGCAGCTTTCTTGGGAGATTTGTCTTTGCTTCCTACAGAAAACCCAGATAGTTTCCTTAACTTGGAATTCTCTTCTGAGATCTGACCCCCTGCTGCCCCGGTCCGGGCTGCCAGCATCCTGGAAGTCTGAGTCTGTCTTTCAGAGAAAACTTGAAGTCACTGTCATCAAAGTAATTTGAATTGATTTTTCTGTTTCTGCCTCCCTCTTCTCTCCTGTCCTCCCCCATCCCCTTAACCTTATCTTGCCGCAAAGCTGTAATTGAGCCGAGTCTGCAGCAAGGGATGAAAAGGTATCTCTAACTTTCCTGAGGAAGAGCTAAGGCGGCCACTATCTGTGAGATCCTGGAACATGGAAATTTTCAAAACAACCCCCAGTGACTTTGTAATACTGAAGATTTATGGTGCTGTTTCTTATGCAAAGTTTGGAGTTCTTCTTCACTTAACAATGATAACTTTGAACCTTAGATCATTAGAGTTTTGTAAATTATATTTGATCATCATATGAGAGTTATAAAAATATGAGGCTAATGGAGGCTTATTAGGCATTCTTAATTAGAGTCCCTTTAGAGTTTTTAAAGTTTTAATGTGAATTTCCTCAAATAGGTTTAACAATATCAAGGCAAGGGCAGGATTATCCCTTTTGTAATAATTAGCCTTAAAATAATATTTTCAATCTATCTTATAATCTTTAGGGAAAAGGAAGCTTTTGAATATCAATGAGCCACTTAACATATGTCAAATATTCTTTCATTTCTGCAGCCTATCATAACGGATCCAGTCATTAATCCTCTCAGTACTTGTGATGGGTAGAAGCATAAGAATCACCTTACAATTGAGGAGACTGAGATAAAGTTGGAATAAAAAAAAAATAGTAGATAGGAGGTGGTGAGAGCCTATGTGTGCGTGGGTGTGGATGTGGCAGTGAATGCGCCCATTACACATGAAAACTAACTCTGAAGATGAAAAGAAAATTCAGTTAATGGCCCTTGTGCTTAAGATGCATGAGATTGACCCACATGCCAGCCAATAAATCTGACCTCTGTCATAGCTCAGGGGACAATGATATCAGTGTCCACTTAGGTGTCTGAAGTGAAGTGAAAGTTGTTCAGTTGTATCTGACTCTTTGCAACACCACAGACTATACAGTCCATGGAATTCTCCAGGCCAGAATACTGGAATGGGTAGCCATTCCCTTCTCCAGGGGACCTTCCCAACCCAGGGATTGAACCCAGGTCTCCCACATTGTGGGTGGATTCTTTACCAGCTGAGCCACCAGAAAAGCCCAAGAATACTGAAGAGGGTAGCTTATCCCTTCTCCAGAGGATCTTCCTGACCCAGGAATCAAAACGGGTCGCATGCAATTGCAGGTGGATTCTTTATCAACTGAGCTATTGGAAGTCCACTTAGGTGTCTACCACAAAATTGTTTGATGATACCCAAGTCCCAAGCTTCCCTGGTAGCTCAGCTGGTAAAGAATCCACCTGCAATGTAGGAGACCCCGGGTTGATTCCTGAGTCAGGAAGATCCCCTGGAGAAGGGATAAGCTACCTGCTCCAATATTCTTGGGTTTCCCTGGTGGCTCAGATGGTAAAGAATCTGTCTGCAATGCAGGAGACCTGGGTTGGATCCCTGGGTTGGGAAGATCCCTGGAGGAGAGCATGGCAATCCACTCCAGTGTTCTTGTCTAGAGAATCCCCATGGACAGAAGAGCCTGGCAGGCTAAAGTCCATTGGATCACAAAGAGTTGAACATGGCTGAGTGACTAAGCACAGAACACATACACAAGTCCCAAGCATCCAGACCTAGTCAGCCTCAGGGTCTCATGTATCAACTGCCTCAGTGTCAGTTACATGTAAAAAACTCAGGAAAGTTAGTGAATTTCTCTGTCTATTGAAGACCATAAATTATAAATCATGGAGGTATATTTAGGTCTTATAGCCTCTGAGACTGGCAGCAGAGGAAGAAGGAGGCTCTTTTTAAAGAGTTAGCTCTCCTGGAATGCTTGTTTGTGTCTCTGAGGATCTTGGCAGTCAGTCAATCAAAGCCAAGAATGAGAGAACAGCAAATCACACCATGTGCACTGTCCCATATTCAGGTGAAAGCAGTTTAGTATTAGTATCCAGGTAGTCTAGGATTCGGAGAAGGCAATGGCACCCCACTCCAGTACTCTTGCCTGGAAAATCCCATGGACGCAGGAGCCTGGTAGGCTGTAGTCCATGGGGTCGCTAAGAGTCGGACAGGACTGAGCAACTTCCCTTTCACTTTTCACTTTCATGCATTGGAGAAGGAAATGGCAACCCACTCCAGTGTTCTTGCCTGGAGAATCCCAGGGACGGGGGAACCTTGTGGGCTGCCCTTTGTGGGGTCGCACAGAGTCGGACATGACTGAAGCGACTTAGCAGGAGCAGCAGGAGAAGCGACTTAGCACAGCATAGCACAAGTAAGAATAGTACACACAAGCCCTCACTGTGAGCTAAATAAAATCATTGCTTTATTGCCACTAATAAATTTTAGATTAATTATCCAGCAGAAATAGTAAACATCATTAAAGGTTTATATCCTTATTATAAACCTTTAACAAAATATAAACTACTTAGAACAGGGTTTAGCATATATTAGCATTTAATAAGCATTAATATTTATTCTCCAGGTTAGATACTATTGCAGCACTAAGTTTCAAACTTCTGCTTATGGTTCCCTTTTAAATTTTTGAAAAACTAAGCATCAACTTAAATATTTTAAATATGCAACCTTCATCATCTTAAATTTAAATAGTCACAAAAGATGCCACATCCAGCATATTATAAGTATTGTTGTTTTTAAAATAACATTGTTACATCACTATCTTAAATGTACCCAGTGGAACTTATATCCCACAGCTATTTGATATCTATCATCATCCATTTAAAAAATTCATGAGCATGCTCTTCTTTAGCAGTTGGAAATTTTACATTCTCCCTTTTTCTCTCTGAACTTGTTTTTCCAGTCTTTTCCTCAGCCAGAATTTTAGCCTGATGTAAAATACCTGTATGCTGGAAAATATTTTACAGATGTCCCTATCAAATAACTCTCTGCAACAAAAATATGGGCATAAAAGGATAAATTTTTGTTTTCTATGTCCACAAGACTCTATTATAAAATGTCTTAGAGATTGAGTTATTGCAACATTATTGGATATAATTGGTTAAAACTAGATTTTCTAAATTTTTATAAGTTACTGTTTAACATAAAAAATAAAATTTTATTGAAAAAGTGTCCTTTAATGACAAGGATAGTGTTGGGATTTTTTTCTGAATTAGCCCATACTTCTTCACAAATTGCCAATTTAAGGACCACCACCCAGAGATATGGAGAACAGTCCTTTCCAGCACCAATAATCTGGATTCTATCTAGAAGCAAACACTCTATGCACTGAATATTTCTTAAGAGGTCAGTTCCTGTCACTCTCACTTTATGATACTAATAAACAGCACATGGGCTCTTTGCTCCACTAAAGCCTTGGATTTTTTTTTTTTCTTTACCTTCCTGTTGCAAGGGTAGTTTCTTCTGTTAATTAGCTAACCATTTTATTACCTTTTAAATACTTAGCCCTGTGTAGTGAGTCACTTTGTATTCCTACAGCATTTCTGCTGCTTTAACAGGCTACACATTTCTTTGGAATGCCATTGTTGAAGGAAAATGCAGTTTCTCTTGATAGATTTTAGAACATTGCTACTTTTAAAGCACGCAGCAAACCTCCCTGAAAATGTTTAAGTGTTCGGCAAACAAACAAAACATATTAAAACCTTTAGTGCAATGTGTGCTAAAAGCTAGGCAATCTCTGCAATCACTAAGGAAATATCAGGAAAGAAAACACCCTTACTGTGGAGAAAAGGGAACCCTCTTACACTATTGGTAGGAATGTAAACTTGTGCAGTCACTATGGAAGACAGCAGGGAGATTCCCTAAAAAACTAAAAATAGAGCTACCATATGATCCAGTAATGCCGCTCCTGGACATATATCTGGAGAAAACTATAATTCAAAAAGATACATGCATCCCAGTGTTCACAGCAGCACAATTTACAATAGCCAAGACATGGAAACAACCTAAATGTCCATCAGCAGACTGGACAAAGATGCAATACATATATCCAGTGGACTTCTACTCAGCATAAAGAAGAACAAAACAATGCCATTTGCAGCAACATGGATAGACCTAGAGGTTATCATACTGAGTGAGCTAAGTCAGAAAGAAGAAGACAAATTACCATATGACATCACTCATACATGGAATCTAAAATATGACACAAATGAATTTATTCATAAAACAGACTCACAGACTTAGAAAACAAACTTATGGTTACCAAAGGGGAAAGGGGTAGGGAGGCATAAATTAGGAGTTTGAGATCAGCAGACACAAACTACTGTGTATAAAATAGATAAACAATAAGGTCCTACTGTATAGCAAAGGGAACTATATTCAATACCTTCTAATAAAGTAATAGAATATGAAAAAGAATATATATGTACACACACAGAGATAAAACAGAATCACTTTGCTATACACCAGAAACTAAACACATTGAAAATCAACTGCTTAATTTTTTTTTAAATGCTTAACAGAAAAAAAGGAAAGAAAATACTTTCCTCTATGAGCATTTATAGTCTTTTACAGAATATGCCAGTAAATTTGGAAAACTCAGCAGTGGCCACAGGACTGGAAAAGGTCACTTTTCATTCCAATCCCAAAGAAAGGCAATGACAAAGAATGCTCAAACTACCACACAATTGCACTCATCTCACACACAAGTAAAGTAATGCTCAAAATTCTCCAAGCCAGGCTTCAGCAATATGTGAACCGTGAACTTCCTGATGTTCAAGCTGGTTTTAGAAAAGGCAGAGGAACCAGAGATCAAATTGCCAACATCCACTGGATCATCGAAAAAAGCAAGAGAGTTCCAGAAAAACATCTATTTCTGCTTTATTGAATATGCCAAAGCCTTTGACTGTGTGGATCACAATAAACTGTGGAAAATTCTGAAAGAGATGGGAATACCAGACCACCTGACCTGCCTCTTGAGAAATTTGTATGCAGGTAAGGAAGCAACAGTTAGAACTGGACATGGAACAACAGACTGGTTCCAAATAGGAAAAGGAGTACGTCAAGGCTGTATGTTGTCACCCTGTTTATTTAACTTTATGCAGAGTACATCATGAGAAACACTGGACTGGAAGAAACACAAGCTGGAATCAAGATTGCCGGGAGAAATATCAATAACCTCAGATATGCAGATGACATCACCCTTATGGCAGAAAGTGAAGAGGAACTCAAAAGCCTCTTGATCAAAGGGAAAGTGGAGAGTGAAAAAGTTGGCTTAAAGCTCAACATTCAGAAAACGAAGATCATGGCATCCGGTCCCATCACTTCATGGCAAATAGATGGGGAAACAGTGGAAACAGTGTCAGACTTTATTTTTCTGGGCTCCAAAATCACTGCAGACGGTGACTGCAGCCATGAAATTAAAAGACGCTTACTCCTTGGAAGGAAAGTTATGACCAACCTAGATAGCACATTCAAAAGCAGAGACATTACTTTGCCAACAAAGGTTCATCTAGTCAAGGCTATGGTTTTTCCAGTGGTCATGTATGAATGTGAGAGTTGGACTGTGAAGAAGGCTGAGCGCCAAAGAATTGATGCTTTTGAACTGTGGTGTTGGAGAAGACTCTTGAGAGTCCCTTGGACTGTAAGGAGATCCAACCAGTCCATTCTGAAGGAGATCAGCCCTGGGATTTCTTTGGAAGGAATGATGCTAAAGCCGAAACTCCAGTACTTTGGCCACTTCATGCGAAGAGTTGACTCAGTGGAAAAGACTCTGATGCTGGGAGGGATTGGGGGCAGGAGGAGAAGGGGACGACAGAGGATGAGATGGCTGGATGGCATCACTGACTTGATGGACGTGAGTCTGAGTGAACTCCGGGAGTTGGTGATAGACAGGGAGGCCTGACGTGCTGAGATTCATGGGGTCGCAAAGAGTCGGACATGACTGAGCGATTGATCTGATCTGATCTGATCTGAGAGAATTAAAAATCATCTACACTTTCTCTATCTCTTCCCCTTTAAAGGAGAATAATGGTTTTAAAAAGGAAAAATAGACAGTGTGCAAAAGAGGAGGTAATTATTTTCTTATTTTTTAAGGTAGACAAGATCTGATGGTAAGTGCTTCTTAAATTGATGGTCTCCAACCTGAGGCAGGCCCTATTCCTAGGCAACAACTAGGATCAATGATATTTTGTGATTTTATAGAAAACATTTGGGATCTCAGACCAACAATAATCCTATTCTCACCATTGCCCTTTATTGCCATAATTTACTCAAATTTCCATCTTTAAAACTTCAAAGACCACTTGTTAATAGACTTAGAAAGCACTTCCAGTTCATAAACGCTATTCTGGGGTCCAATATATAAATCTACTCCTCACTTGTTGGAGTTCTGAAAATGGTGATGATTTTGGTCAAGTTCTTGTTTAGGTCCATTGCTTTGGTTCCCATCCTAGGGGCTGACCCTAATTCATTCACTCACAATAAAAGTAACACACCTGGACTCTAAGCATGTGGTCCAGTGTGAGCTCAAATATTTCTTCAGCTCCACATTGAAAAAGTGACTAATAGCACACATTTCTGATGTATCATCTCCATCCTTTGTAGGCTGTTACTGCCCTGTTACCTGGTAGGAAAAAATGACTCCATTTGCCATCCACTCCTGATCCTCAGGAGTACCATTCTGTGTAAGAGTAAACTCAACTAAAATATTTTGTAGAAGCCACTCACTGATATTTTCCAATGCAATGATCACACTGCCTCAAGTTAATGGGAGCCTCAATAATAAAATCCACATGTATTATGAATGAGAACATGATTGACAAAAGGAAAACAAGACATGTATTTAAGAAAGTGGTTGTCTATTAAAAAGAGAGCCTGAGAGGTCACTTAAATTTGGAGAAGCAGAAATAGTTTAACGGGATTTCACATCAGACAGAGGTTGGTGGCCCAAGCTCTGCTGCAGATGAGCTGTGTGACCTGGGAAAGTTGATTAACCTCTCTGAGTACCAGCGTCCCCACTGGCACAATGAGGCAGTACAGATTAAAATATTTCTATGAGGATTATAGATAATGAGTATAAAGTGTAGTGCTCAAAAAACTATAGATCTTATTATGACAACATCTTGTCATTTATTGTTACATTATTTACATCTTAGCACCTAGTGAAAAATGAAAGTGTTAATCGCTCAGTTGTGTAGGACAATTTTGGGACCTTATGGACTGCATAGCCTGCCAGGCTCCTCTGTCCATGGGATTTCCCAGGCAAGAATACTGGAGTGGGTTGCCATTTACTCCTCCAGGGGATCTTCCCTACACAGGATAGAACCGGGGTCCTTTGAAATGCAGGCTGCATTGCAGGCAGATTCGTTACTATCTGAGCTACCAAGGAAGCCCTTTAACACCTAGAGTGTTTTGTTGTTTTCTTAACATGTCAAGGGATTCATACATGCTTTGACTGTAACAACGCATATGGAAGAGTTCGGACCGATATTGTTTGGCCCAATATTTTTGGAGTCTAAAAGCTGGTTTATATGTAATTGCCCAGTACTAGTGAAGTTTAAGGCATAACAGTATAACAGATATTATTCCATGATATCTGGACCTAATTTAAGACAGTCCGCATAGGCTGGTTAATGGTTGGGGGGTGGGGAGACTAGAAACAGGTAACTTAAAATATCCAAGGTAACTTAAAAGGGCTCCAGTGCTGTGACTGGTGAGGACATGAATAGGAAAATGCAGAAGACCAGTAGGGACAGCAGACTGAACACACCAGCAGTGAGGTGGTAGGAAGGGACCCGCCCATCCACAGGGCTGCAGACACTCCAGTGCTGCTCTCTCCTTCTATCGTTCTATAAAGGACCCTAGAAAAGGCTCAGGGACACTGGAATTCTCAGGTGCTATAAGGGATGGGGACTCATTGTCTTTGTTCATACTCATGTTATCAGTACACAGACAGGTTTTTAATACTCAAAGTGTGGTCCAAAGGCAAGAGTGTGGCAGCACCTGAGAACTTACTAAAAATGCAGGATTACCCCAGACCTATGAATCAGGACCTGCATTTTAATAAAATCCCCCAGGTGATTCATATGTGCATTGAGGTTTGTAAAGCAATAGCTCCCAAACGTTGGGAGATTGTGTATGTGGAGGGCTGAGCATGTGGAGAATGTATAATTTTTGAGCTGTATAGAAGAAACTGAGATGTAGTAAGCAAGATTTAGTAATTTTCTAAATTCACCGAAGCCTGTCTGATTCCCAAATCCCTGCTCTTTCATTATTGAGTAGGTGTTCTTTAAACATGAGTTGGATGCCTGGCAAAGAATATGAAAATAAAAGTGTCAGTTGCTCAGTCGTGTCTGACTCTTTGCAACCCCATGGACTATAGCCTGCCAGGCTCCTCAGTTCATGGAATTCTTCAAGCAAGAATACTAGAGTGGGTAGCCATTGCCTTCTCCAGGGTATCTTCCCAACCCAGGGATCAAACCCAGGTCTCTAGCATTTCAGGCAGATTCTTGACCATCTGAGCCACCAGGGAAGCCCATTAAAGAATATAATTTCTATACAAAATTTCCTTCTGATAAATGGGGGTTAGAAGAGTTAGATGGATTTACAGATTTTTCCCAGCTGGCTAGAGATAGAGGAGGGATATAGAACTCAAGCCAAGGCAAGTGATCTCCCATAAAGCACCACAGGATTCTCTATGTCTTGAGCCCTAGGCCCACTCCTGGCCTTGATCGCCTCACTGGCCGCAGACGCTGCTTTCTGCTTCACAGAACCTGAGACAGCCCTCCCCTTGTCCTGACACCAAGTGCTGACTGCCACATCCTCTATGAAGCTCTGATGTGCCACGTTTACATTTTCCCATGGATTTCTTTTGTGAGTTGTAACTGAAGAGTAAGTGTGGAATTCTGGCATTAACAATGTTCAACAAGGGCTTCCCTGGTGGCTCACTGGTTAAGAATTTGCCTGCCAATGGAGGAGATGTGGGCTTCATCCCTGGTCTGGGAAGACTCCACATGCCAGGTAGTAACTAAGCCCATGTGGCACAACTACTAAACCTGTGCTCCAGAGCCCAGGAGCCACAACTACTGAAGCCCACACACCTTAGCGCCTGTGCTCTGCAACAAGAGAAGCCGCTGCAATGAGAAGCCCAAGCACTGCAAATAGAGAGTAGTCCCCACTCTCCACTCACCACAACTAGAGAAAAGCCTGCGGCCATGAAGACTTAACACAGTCAAAAACAAATAAAAATAATAAATCCTATTTTTTTTTTAGAAAAAAGAGTATGAAAGTTATTTTCTAACACAGTAAAAAAAAACAACGTTTGACAAACTTTTTAGACTCATAATCCATTTTCTTTCTCAAACATAATTTTCTAAAACATAAAAGGAATAATGAAATCCCTACTAAAGATAAAAAGCTTGATTCAGTAAAGGATGGTATGATCCTCTAAACAGATATGCTGCCCATCTGGGGCTAGAGAAGTTCTGTGTCATCCCATGAAACAGGAGATATGGATGTGAAGATTATAGACAAACTTCTTCAGAAGATGGCTGTGATGTGGAAGGAAGAATATGATGGTGGCTAAGAAGTTGGTGTTGAGAGGGAGTTTTAAAGATGGGACAGGTTTGAACAATCTGGTTTGCCAGAAGGAAGGGAGAATCCAGTGTGAGGGACAGGCTAAAGATCCTAGAAAGAATAGACAACCAACAGAACAAGGTCCCCAGGTAGATGGGTCATGGAATACAGAGCACCAGTAGACATAGTGGCCTCAGGCAGGGGCTGGACCATCTGTTGATACAACAGGAGAAAAGGCGGGAGGAAGATGGATGCAGATGCAGGAGGCTTTCAGCATAATGGAAGGAAGTTGAGGAGGTTGCCTTCTGGTAGTCTGTTCTCTCTGCAATGTAAGAATGAAGGGATCACTTCCTTCCTGGGGATGAAGGAGTCATTGGCGTGGCCATGTGTTTGAGGAGAGGATATGCTTGGGCATCTTCCAGCAGGTAACAGATGGCACACTCCAAAGAGTTTAAGTAAAAAAAATTACTGAAGGGGAGAATCACATATATTGGGCTGGGTTAAGGGAACAAATAAGGGAGGATGACATCCAGAAGAACTAGCAACACTTGGCAGGGAGAAGGAAAGGAGCCTGTGAATGCTGGAGCCACAAACAGGTAATTACCCGACAGAGACAATGATCTGAGGGACTCGGCCCTTGCCAGGCCAATGGTGAGATAGAGACAAAGCAGGGAAATAGAAAACCCAACCTCTTTGTCCTCATGCCCTCCAATTTTTCTGCCAGTGCCTCCTTGACCAATCTCAACAGGAGGCTAGAGGGCAAGCAGCCAGATGGTGTCATCTGTGCAGATCAGAGAGTCAGGGCACAGAAAGACATGGTGGAGAATGGGTCCACAAGAGAAGCAGCAAGTAAGCAGCCAGTGGAGAATGTTTGAAATGACTACTATGAAGAATGGACAGATGCTGCCTGGGTATGGGGCTGCCCGAGGTTGATGGCCATGAATTTCAGTGGCATCTGTCAGTGCAGGCTTAGGATTGTCCCTGGAGTGGTCCTCAGTCCAGGTGTAAGCATGGAGAGACAACTTTATAGATGTGTAAACTGATACCAAGGGGCCAGAGTTGTGTTTTGTTTTGTTTTTTTCTTCCAGGCAGGTCAGATGGAAGTACAATGAGAGGTCATGGAAATTGCCACTGGAAAGACATGTGATGGATAATGAAGTGTGCATGCATGCTCAGCCACTCACTTGTGTCCAGCTCTTTGCAACCCCATGGACTGTAGCCCACCAGGCTCCTCTGTCCATCAGATTCTCTAGGCAAGAATACTGGAGTGGGTTTCCATGCCCTCCTTCAGGGGATCTTCCCAACCCAGGGATCAAACCCAAGTCTCTTGCATTGGCAAGCAGGTTCTTTACCATCAGTGCCAGCTGGGAAGCCCAATGAAGCATAAGATCTATGAAAAAGACACTGAAAAGAAGCTGCTGATGGGGAAAACAGGTTAAGTTCTTTAAGGCAAGACCCAGGGGTTCACTGCTGTTTCTCAGAGGTCTCTGAAGGGTCAGTGTTGAGTGGACAGGGGGCTGAGATCAACATAGGATTTAGTTCTGCTCACTTAAGTTCTGGACCTCCTGTCATGGGTATCTCTTTGGGTTGTGACTGTTAGTTTTTGCCTGTCATATCTTTTTTTGTTGGTAAAGTGAAAGTGAAAGTCACTCAATGAAAATGTCCAACTCTTTGCAATCTCATGGACTATAGTCCATGGAATTCTCCAGGCCAGAATACTGGAGTGGGTAGCCTTTCCCTTCTCCAGGTGATCTTCCCAACCCAGGGATCGAACCAGGGTCTCCCACTTTGCAGGCAGATTCTTTACCAGCTGAGCCACAGGGGAAGCCCACGAATACTGGAGTGGGTAACCTATCCCTTCTCCAGCAGATCTTCCTGACCCAGGAATTGAACCAGGGTCTCCTACATTGCAGGCGGATTCTTTACCAACTGAGCTATGAGGGAAGCCCCTCATAGCCCCTCAAAGGAGTTGGTAAACAACTCCTCTATTCCATCTTAATAAAGCAACTCCTCTATTCCATGTAGATATCATTGGACTGTAAGTCACAAGGCCCACATCATATAGGTGGCCACGTCATCCATGCCTTTGTATTTTGAGCACTGTGGTATGCCACTTACAAGCTACAATGAACAAAATCCAATCAGAACCCTTCCACAGGATTTAATATGTGGACACAGTAGGAAAGAGGGTCTGTTCTGTTGGATTATAAACCTAAGTCTACTAGGGTCCACCTTGGCTCTCAGGTAGATAAAGTCTATCAGAAGGAGGAGGAAAACTAAAAGGCCATTTTTCAAAGGGACAGATAAAAAGAGCTGATGATGCAGAGAGGAAAAGCGCTGACAGCATTATTTGAACTCCTCATCAGTCATGTATGGATCTATCCCTTGGACTTCCCACTTTCATGAGACAATAAATACCATTTTGTGCTTTAACTGGTTTTTACTGGATTTCAGCTGATTTATATTGGGGTTTTACTGCTTTTCAACAAAAAGGTGCAGAGGAATATAACAGTCTAGACATGTTGGAAATGCCTAGCTTGGCTCTGGGGTTGGTTGATCATTCAGAAAACCAAGCAGAGTTTGGATTCTTCTCGCCCCCAGAAGGGTTCAGGCTGGTACCCACCCAGAGGCCCCTCTGTTCTGATTTCCTCAAGCCCAGCTCAAGGGTCATTCTGCAAAAAGGCCACACAGGCCATCTAGCCACCGATGGTCATCCCACCTTTCACCTTGGGGCTGATTCAGTGAATGAGAATGATAACAACATCAAAAATGACAGAATCATGGACTTTTCTGGTCCTATACAATATTAGTATGTGATCAGCTGGCCATGTTCCTTAACTTTATAGATGTGTAAACTGATACCAAGGGGCCTAAGAGACTGAACTATGATTACCTAATTATACAGCAGTAGAGGAGGTGAGGGAAAGAACCCCAAATTTACTGAGATGTACTGAGTACTTACCACATGTCACACTGTGGGTTTTATATACATTTCTTTTTCCTTCAAACCATCCTGCAACCTGGGTTTATCACCACTATTTTCTAGATGGAGACACTGAGGGTTACAGGTTTTAAGTAACTTGTCAATGGCAAGGCTGGAATCCATGCCTCAGTCTCTCTGCCCCAAAGCTTCCTAGTCTTTTTAAACTCCGTAGTGCCAGCTCCCTATTGCAAAGATAGTATGCAAACTTGAAGAGGAGCTATAATATAGCTTAAATTTGAAAACTTCTCAAGTTGCTAACACTGGCTGGAATATACAGGAAGCTAGTCTCTCCCATTATCTCTCCACCATGAAATATTTCTACTTGTGACCTTTGGGAAAAATCTTAGCATACATTGTGCTCTTAAACAGTGAAATGTGCTACAAAAACACCAGGCTTCAAAATAGCTTCTTCTGTTATTATGATGGGATAGGAGGAAAGGAGAAAATAGAAGACTCCTTCACTGTCAAAATAAAATGTAGTTGACTACTGCCAAGGCAGTTATTCCTGGAATGTCTAATTATTAAACCAGAAGCTGTTATCGAAAAGTCAAGCATTTCATTCTCTTCATTCCAGCAAGAAGCCTTTAGGAAGCTCAGTTCAGCAACAGAGGGGAAAAAATCCTTCTTCTGAGAACTGTGAAAATTCCAATTTTATTTGAAAGAAAATTGTGCCATCTCCTTGGCAAGAGCTGCATAACATGCACAGTAAATAAAATAGGCTGACTCAAAAGCCCTCACTTTCCTCCTGGAGCCTGTAGGCCCCTCCTGGGCCTGGACCTGGGCCTGAGCCTGCCGCAACTCAGCACTGAAGGACGCGCCAGGCACTGGACACAAACCCGCAGGCTCCGACAACCCTCAATTCTTAACCGTTGCCATTTCTATCATTCCTATATGCAGTTAACATTTCCTAATTACTAATCACATGCTGTGCATTATGCTAAGTCCTTGACACGGAGTCTCTCTCTCTCTCTCTTTGGCAGCACTGTGCAGTATTCAGGATCTTAGTTCCTCAACTAGGGATTGAACCTGTATACCCTGCAGTGGAAGTACAGAGTCTTCACCACTTGACCACCAGGGAAGTCTCCCAGCATTTTCTCATTTAAATGCCTCAACAACTCTATAAGTAGGAAGCACTAATATTTCCATTTTGTAAATGAGGAAGTTGAGGCTTGAAAAGGTTAAGTAACTTGCTTGAGAGAAACCCTGTGCTATGTGTCTCGTGGTGAATCAGTATGAAGCCACGTCTTCAGGCTCCTAAGGACAGAAGGGAAGGGAAGGAAAGGAAGCCACTCTTTCTAGCATTGACTTTGTGTCCAACACCAGGCTGGGGTACTTTACATTTCTTGTCTCCCTCTTACTCTTGATAAGCCTGGTTTATGTAAACAACCCTATTTTCTTTTTTCTGTTTTTAATTAATTAGTTTATTTTAATTGGAGGCTAATTACTTTACAATATTGTGGTAGTTTTTGCCATACATCAACAGGAATCAGCCACGGGTGCACATGTATCCCCCCTATCCTGAACCCCCCTCCCATCTCCCTCCCTACCCCATCCCTCTGGGTTGGCCAGAGCACCAGCTTGGAGTGCCCTGCTTCATGCATTGAACTTGCACTGGTCCTCTATTTTACATATGGTCATATACAGGTTTCAATGCTATTCTTTCAAGTCATCCCACCCTCGCCTTCTCCCACATAGTTCAAAAGTCTGTTCTTTACATCTGTGTCTCTTTTGCTATCTTGCATATAGTGTCATCATTACTATCTTTCTAAATTCCATATATATATGTTAAATTTCCGTACTAGTGTTTCTCTGACTTACTTCACTCTGTATAATAGGCTCCAGTTTCATCCACCTCATTAGAACTAACTCAAATGTGTTCTTTTTTATAGCTGAGTAATATTCCACTGTGTATATGTACCACAACTTCCTTATCCATTCATCTGCCAATGAACATCTAGGTTGCTTCCATGCCCTAGCTATTGTAAACAGTGCTTCAATGAACATTGGGGTACATGTGTCTCTTTCAATTCTCGTTTCCTTGGTGTATATGCCCAGCAGTGGGGTTGCTGGGTCATATGGCAGTTGTATTTCCAGTTTTTTTAAGGAATTTCCACACTGTTCTCCATAATGGCTGTACTAGTTTGCAGTCCCACCAACAGTTCAAGAGGGATCCCTTTTCTCCACACTCTCTCCAGCATTTACTATCTGTAGACATTTTGATGGCAGCCATTCTTAACAGTGTGAAATGGTACCTCATTGTGGTTTTGATTTGCATTTCTCTGATAATCAGTGATGTTGAGCATCTTTTCATGTGCTTATTAGCCATCTGTATGTCTTCTTTGGGGAAATGTCTGTTTAGTTCTTTGGCTCACTTTTTGACTGGGTCATTCATTTTTTCTGGTATTGAGCTGCTTGTATATTTTGCAGACGAATTCTTTGTCAGTTGTTTCATTTTCTATTATTTTCTCCCATTCTGAAGGCTGCCTTTTCACCTTGCTTATAGTTTCCTTTGAACAATCCTAATTTCTATATGAGCTAACTAGTTAGTGGATGACTGAGTGATGATTTGACACAGATCACCCATTTTAGAGACCCCTTTCTACATATTCCTTGTATGTGTAGATGACTGAAGTCCTGACTCTCTGATACTTTAGCTGGAGGATCTTAAGCAAATCCCTGAACCCAAGTTTCCCACTTTCAAAAAAGGACTAATAATCTCTCCTTAAGTAAATAGAATGTCCACTAAGATAGTGTGTGGGAATCCTTACTCATTCTACTTTTACACATACACACACACCTCTCTCCCCTATTTTCTGCAGCACCACCTGGTTGACACCTCTCAGAGACCTCCCCACTCAGCAACACTCCTCAGTGGCTACAATGTGTGAGGCTTGTACATGAACTCCAGGAGACCTCCATATCATCAGAACCCACATCTTGGTGGACCTGTCCCTCACCTGTTATTGGGTTAGCCAAAAAGATCATTCAGGTTTTTCCATAGTATCTTACAGAAGTAGCATCTAATTTAGTAAATGTTAACTGTTAAAGATATCCTGCTGTTTTCAGTCATGAGGACTAGAGATGTCTTTGCAAAGTCCTAAATCCCTTAAGGGATCCTTTGGCCTGGGGTCACCTTTGGGTGACTTTGGTCTCTTTTACTTCAGAAACCTTGACCACAAACTCAAGGTTTTTGTGTTCTTTTGTTTAAAGAATTCCCTTCTTTAAAATCCAAACTCCCAAAGCAATGCCACCTTTCAAATATCCATTATCATTTTCCTTTGAAGAGCTACCTCCTCCAGCAAACACTGACTAGATTTTTTGAACCCCTATTTTTAACAAAAATTGGAGAAAATATATAAAAGAAGGCACATTCATACCAACCCCCCATAGTATTAAGCCACAGTAAGAATCAGTCCTAGAGCCACAGAGTCGCCCTTCTGGTCCTTAAGTCAAGCGGCCTGTCATGTACTACATTCATGTGAGCCACACAGATGGGAAACCCATTGCTCTGGCTGAGCAGTGGCCAATGGTGCAGGTCTGTCAGGCAGGTCAGTCAGGTCATTTTACAAGGTGATACCTGAGTCAGTATCATTGAGTGTATCTAGTATTTGGATGAGGAAATTTAGACCTGCATTTCTCTTGAGCTAGGCATTTTACCAATACCACAGAACATGAGTCAAAGTTCTCAAAAGATTAAAAGGAACGAACACAGTTCACTCACAACACATAGTTTCTTGCTAGTTCGGTGATTTCTGACCAGAAGTATCAACATCATCTGGAAACTTGTTAGAAATTCACTTTCTCAGGCCTCAGAACCAGCATGTCAGCACCATTCTGACAAGTCACCTCAAGAGAAATGTTCTGCTAGCCAAGAGAAGCCATCTGCTCACTGGGATGCTTTTCCAGAACCAGGACCCTGCCACGGAACTCTGGAACAACCCTGCAGTTATGAGTCCTGAAGCTCCTGGACATCTGGTCAACCCTACACACAGGACTGTAGAGTCAGAGCGCGCCCTGAAGGAGAGAGAAATGGAGACCAGGGCCTACACTGGATCCAGCCAGGCTTGAGCACCCCTGCTCAGATGGCACTAAGGGCCTTGGCTAGAACTAAGCCCTGGAGAGGCACTCAGAAAAATGTGAGGAAGATATTTCAAAGCACAGGAGCTCTGGAGTCTATGGGGGCCAGGGAGAGGAGCAGTGGGCAGCATGGGGAGCCTCACTTGCCAGGGTCTAAGGACAATAATGCTGTTGGCTTCTGTCTGCACAGCTTGTCCCAACTGTTGATTAGAACTGGCTACTACTGCTCCTGGGCCAGTCTTTGGTGCTTCCACAGGGCCCAGCATAGCATCTTTCACGTAAGAAGAGCTCGGGAAAATTTGCTAATTGCTCTATATGTAAATCTTACAGTTGCTTTTAACTAAGGAAAAAGCATGCTATTTGCAGTTTAAGCCAACATCCCCAGTCACTGTGGGAAGATTGTCTAAGTCACACAGCAATCACAGCAAGTCAGGAGCACACCTGAGACCAGGAGATTACTAGTCAGGTCTTTATGACTCTAAATATCTGCTCTTTCCACTGTTCCATGTTGCTTTGGGGCCATCAGAAGTTTCAGAACCCAGAAGGTGAGAAGGTTATGTTAGGTGGAACCCAAATAAGGTTTGGGAAGAATCAAAAAGGTCTCTGTGAGAATCTCTAAAATAAAGGGCCCACAACCAAACTATGGCTACAATGGTAGGGCTCCTCTCTCCTCCTCTAAACTATCCCTCATTTAGACTGCATTGGTTTAAAACAAATTATTTGACACTTCTACAGAAAGTGGACTCTAATTCCCCTCCCCTGTATATGGGCTGGCATTCGTGACTCATTTCTAATAACTTTAATGTAGCAAAAGAGATGCCTGCTGTCTTCCAAGGGAGGTTAGAAAAGACTGACTTGCTTCTAGCTTTGGCTCTCATGTCCTCTTTCTCTCTCCATACCTCGGGAGTCCTCTACCAACATACAAAGAACGTCTAGGCCACCTTACTGGAGAGATCACCCCAAAATAGTGAGAGATGGCCATGGAGCTCCAGATGTTCCAGACCCCATCTGTTTTCATGTGTCTTCCACCAGATGTGCCAGTGGTGAGTTTTCAGATAATTTTATGCCTCTGCCAAAGTTGACATCAAATGGATCAGAGACAAGCTGCCCCGCCAAGACCTGGCTAGGTTATAGATTCAAAGGCAAAATGTTGTTGTTTTAAGCCACGAAGTTTTAAACTGGTTTGTTTACATAGCATTACATAACTAGAACAGAACCCAAATCAAAGGAAGTGAATAACACCCTTGGAAAAGTAGAGGGAAACTGCAAATGTTAGCACTCACAGGAGTGGTTTTCAGCATCTATAAATGACATATTTTTGCCTCTTTATCCAGTAAAGGATATGGACAAGTGTACAAAGAAGTCAGTAAAATAAGGGAAGTATTCAGTGCCTATTACAGTTGCCCAGGAAATCTGAATATTTTATTCTAAATAAGATTTCCACATCCAGATCAAAATTATTGTGAAATCAATTCATCATTTGTTTTGCAAGGACTTCTCTTTTGCTGGTATTTTATAGATTTTCAGGTTGGAGGAAAAATTTTATTTTGTAGTCTATTTATGGCCATCCATATTGCTGCTTTTTGCTTGTTCTACTTAGAAAATTCATTGATTTTACACTCTAGGGTATTCTCTGGCATTCCCAGGGCCCAATCTGTTCTCTCTTATGTGGCTTCTGCTCTCTACTCTACCTTGTCCTGCTGACAACTCTTTTTGAGTCACTGGCTCTCAATTTTGGTCTACCTCACCATGCTCCCGAATCATTCAACCACTCTGCCCTGTGTTTTTCAAGTCCTGTCACAGTCTTGTACCCATTCAAGCCTTCTGGCCCCTGCCCTGGTTCAGTGCCCTGGGCATCTGTATTTTCTACTATCATCTTCCTCCTCTCCCCAACTCACTTCATTTCTTTCGTAGGTGGTGGTGTGGTGGTTTAGTCGCTAAGTCATGTCCTGCTCTTGCAACTCCATGGACTGTAGCCTGCCAGGTTCTTCTGTCCATGGGCTTCTCCAGGCAAGAATACTGAAGTGAGTTGCCATTTCCTTCTTCAGGGAATCTTCTTGACCCAGGGACTGAACCCGGGTCTTCTGCATTGCAGGCAGATTCTTTACTAGCTGAGCTATGAGCGAAGCCCTCTTTTGTAGGTAATTATTGTTACTCCTAACTAGTCTTCTTGTTTCCAATACCTCTTATCTGAAATCCTGGCAGTGTGTTGCTATCTGATATATCTTACTAAAACAACAATCTCATCAAGTTACCAGTGCCTCCTGAGTCAAGCCCAAGCACATGATAACACAACGCCTTCCATGATCTGGCTACTGATCTCCTCCAAACCTCATTACACACTCTTTCATCTCTCCACAGCATTTTTCCCAACAATACAGCCTGCGTATGGCAACCCACTCCAGTATTCTTGCCTGGAAAATCCCATGGAAGGAGGGGCCTGGTGGGCTGCTGTCCATGGGATCGCTAGGAGTCAGTCACGACTGAGCGACTTCACTTTCACTTTTCACTTTCATGCATTGGAGAAGGAAATGGCAACCCACTCCAGTATTCTTGCCTGGAGAATCCCAGGGATGGGGGAGCCTGGTGGGCTGCTGTCTATGGAGTCGCACAGAGTCGGACACGACTGAAGCAACTTAGCAGCAGCAGCAGCAGCATGGTTTCCTAAGTACACCACTTTGCTTTAGGTTTCTTTGTGTTTAAAAATACTGCTCTCTCTCCTCTCTTCCCTACTCTTCTCACTACACAACCAGAAAAGGAATTTCTGTTTATCTTTAAAGACACATCTCAGCTCTTCCCTCTTCTAGGCTGCCTTCCCTGAATCCCCACTAAAGAGTTACTATCTCTGCTCCCTTGAATGTGCTTCTATGGCTGCACATAACATGTGAAGGAATCTAGGTATTTGCACATCAGCATCCCCTAAAGACCTTAGGCATCTTGAGAGCTCCTGTCCTGTTTGTCACTGAGCCCCAGAGCCTAGCACAGAGCCATCTGCAAAATAGAGTTCAATAAATGCTTTTTCAATTAAGTAAAAGAGAATAAAATGAACAACCATTCAGTGGTAGATTACCTAAATAATAGACCAAGTGTTCTTAAATTAAAAAAAAAAGCTTCTAGAAGCTAGCCCGGCAACCTAAATATACAAAGTTTATACCACAGTAAAGAAGCTGAAGCTGGATCAGCAGTACTGGGGGAAGTGACTGAGCTGATTCAGTCAGGGATTAGGAGATGGGGGCCAACTGAACATAAGCCATTCTGTTATGTTAACAGCTCATGCAAATTCTGGTTGGAGTTAAGCCTTACAAACTATAAGAGCCAGAACGGCTTTTCTACCTTGTCCTTACCTCTGGTCTGATCTTTTCTTAGATTAATAGCTGAGTTTAGTCTTCAAACGTTAATAAAAATAGAAAGAAGTTGAATTGGATCCAAAGAAGAAAAATAAAAATTACTACAGGTTAGTAAATGAAGGATAAGAAAACATTAAAGATGTTCAAGAACCAATTTTACTTGTAGGAATTAACCCTAAGAAATTAACTAAGAATTTTTACAGAATGTTTGCTATAATAAAGTCCATAAGAAAAAAAAAAATTTAATGGTGAAAAAAATTGAAAACAACCTAAGTGATGAAAATAGGAGATCAGATATTTAAACATCCATATGTTTTATAGCCAGGATATGGAGTATAAACATGGAATTATGTTCAGAACTGATTATTGAAACAATTACATTATAGTATATATAAAATTCAGTTTTATACATTTACATATGTATAAAATATGTATGGAAAGAAGTCTGAAAGAAAATACAGCAAGATGTTGGCAGTAATTATCTCTGAGTTTGAATTATAGATTTTATAAATTTTGCTCATTTGTATTTTCTGTGGTTTCTAAAATCACCATATATTACTATATAATTTTTTAGTTAATATAAAATAATGGTAGAAATTGGTATGATTTATAACCAGCTATAATCAGGAAACCTTTATAAAATTTACTTCCCAGAAGCATAAAATAAACATATGGGCAAATTAGACAAGGCCAAAGGTAACTCGATGGATGTGAATTTGAGTGAACTCTGGGAGATGGTGATGGACAGGGAGGCGTGGCGTGCTGCGATTCATGGGGTCACAAAGAGTTGGACAGGACTGAGTGACTGAACTGAACTGAAAGGTAACTCTGCAGATGGCGACTGCAGCCATGAAATTAAAAGACAATTGCTCCTTGGAAGAAAGGCTATGGCCAACCTAGACATATATTAAAAAGCAGAGACATTACCTTGCTGACCAAAGTCCAGCTAGTCAAAGCTATGGTTTTTCCAGTAGTCATGTATGGATGTGAGTTGGACCATGAAAAAAGCTGAGTGCTGAAGAATTGATGCTTTTGAACTGTGGTGTTGGAGAAGACTCTTGGGAGCCCCTTGGACTGCAAGGTGATCAAACTAATCAATCCTAAAGGAAATCAGTCCTGAATATTCATTGGAAGGACTGATGCTAAAGCTGAAGCTCCAATACTTTGGCCACCTGATACAAAGAACTGACTCCTTGGAAAAGACCCTGATGCTGGGAAAGATTGAAGGTAGGAGGAGAAGGGGATGACAGAGGATAAGATGGCAAGGATAAGAGGATAAGGTTGGATGGCATCACCGGGTCAATGGACATGAGTTTGAGTAAGTTCCAGGAGTTGATGATGGACAGGGAAACCTGGTGTGCTGCAGTCCTTGGGGTCTCAAAGAGTTGGACACGACTGAGCAACTGAACTGAAAGATGAGTTGGGATGAAGACATGAAGATTCTACAGTGTGAGGTTGAAGAGCTTGATCTTTATTCTAAAAACAGTATGAAGCACTGAATCTGTTTTTTTCAGAAGAGTGACCTGAACACAGTTGTTTAGAAAAATATTTCATGAGTAGAGTTAGGCTTGGTGGCTAATTGGATTAGATGGAAAGAGGGGAAAGCAGAATCCAGTATTTCCAGCTATAAGGTTTGAAGTTTAAACACGGGGCAGACAGTGATGGCTTTCACAAGTGTAGAGAAAGAGAAAGAGGAATTTGGAAATGCAGAAAGAAGGTCATGAATGAGTGGGACTTGAGTTGTGCTCTATCAGTCAAGAAACTGCCACTCTTCACTCTTAGAAACTTGATGTGGATTCTTGTCAGAGGAAAGACTTTTTTAAAAAAGAAAGAAAGAAGGTTCATTCGCATAACAGAAAGAGACTCACAGACTTAGATGATGAACTTACTGTTGAGGGGAGTGGGAGGAATGAGGGGAAGGGAGTTTGGAATGGACATGTACAAATGGCTATGTTTAAAATAGGTAAACAGGTCTACTGTATAGCACATGGAACTCTGCTCAGTGTTATGTGCCAGTCTGAATGGGAGTGCAGTTTGGGGGAGAATGGATACACGAATTATATGACTGAATCCCTTGCTGTTCACCTGAAACTATTGCAACATTATTAATTGGCTATCCCCCAATATAAAATAAAAAGTTTAAAAGTAAATAAATAAGAGAAAAGAGTGTTTTTTTAAAGTGTTTGTGCATGTAAACTTGACACAGTTCTTCAGATTTCCTAGATCAGTATTAGATTTCAGAGGTCAGATTTAACAGAAAGCTAAGTTTGGAGAATGACTAAACTGAGTGTTGGAAGACATAGCTACCAAGGAATCAGCAGAAACTATGTAGAAAGTAATTCTTTTCATCCTGAGTATCTAAAACTGAAAAGACATTAAAAGATCACAAAACCTGGGGAAAAAAGAGCAAAGGAAAAGAGAAGTATAATATTTTAAAAATCTATTCATTGATGTTATCATTCTTGACTAATTTATTCTTTGCTCTTTTCCTAAAAGCTGTCTTGCTTTATCCCTTTAATGTATTCATAGTCATTTATAATTTCAGATAAGTTCTTTTGGTTCATTCCAAACTGGATTTTAGTGAAAAAGAATGAAATGAATGCTGATGTGACTTCTCATTGATGCCATGATCTCCACTCCAGCCTGGAAACTTGGTACAATGAAACATCAATTTGTGCAATCACAAACCTCAAAGGGCATATCATTAATCAAAGGATGTAACACCAGCCTGGATCCTGAGTATTTATAAGAGAGACAGATGTATGACTAGAAGAGCACATCCAAATATAAGGACTACGGGAAAGTTTTCTCTACACAGAAGTAATGGCTTGGTGTTCTGTTGGAAAGCCAATTTACATGGATACCCTGTGAGCAAATGACTTAGCCCACACTATAATGAGGACTGGCCAATTTAAAACTTATTTAACTGAATTCATCTCCTCTTTAACTTTTCTGCAAAGAGAGAAGCCTACAGACAGACCCATACAGACATTTAAGCTTGGATTGTAAACAGCATCCAGGTCCCCTGAAATAAGCCAAGCAGATGTTTGGGGAAAAAGGATATAGTCATCTGGATTCAAATAGAGACATTTTCTTAAATGACAGCAGTAAGTCTTCCCAACATATGCCATCAAAGTGTCAGTCTGCAACTGAGATGTCAGAAAGAAGATCTGACAAGCATTACCCTCAAATGATGCAGAGAACTGTCTTAAGGGTCATTATGAAATACATTCTAGAAAGTCTGCAGTGCTGAGCATATGATTCAGAAGCTGCCCTTTTTTTTGGAAGCTACTTCTTCTTTTTCATTTTTAAAACCTTTTAATTTTGTAGGGTATAGCTGATAAAAAAAAATGCTGTGATTGTTTCAGATGGACAGCAAAGGGACTTAGTCACATGTATACATGTATCCATTCTCCCCTAAACTCTAGAAGCTAATTCTTAACTGACACAACCACAGGAGGACAAAAGGGTGGTACCTCACTGTGGGGTGAGATGCCAATGTTCTTCTGTGCTTCTCTTTTAAAAGTTATTTCCAGCTCTATGGAGGTTTAATTGACAAATTAATTTTATAGGTTTATTTATTGTGTTTAATTGCATTAATTGTATATGATTAATTATTATTTATGTTTATTAATTGTATATATTTAATTTATTTAATTGACAAAAAAAATTGTATATCTTTAAGGTGTACAATGTGTGTTTTGATATACATATACACTGTGAAATGATTGCCACAAACAAGCTAAATAACAAATCTATCACCTCACATAGTTACCATGTATGTGCACATGTGTGTTGACAACAATTTAAGATCTACTCTCATAGCACATTTCAAGTATACAGTAGGATGCTGTTAACTGTAGTCACCGTTCCATACATGAGATTCCAGGAACTTATTCACCCTGCATGACTGAAACTTTATACCTTTTAACCAACATTTCCCTATGCCACCCACTCATCCCCTGGCAACTACTATTCTAATTTCTGCTCCTGTGAGTTGGATTTCTTTAGATTTCTCATATAAGTGATCTCATGCAGTACTTGCCTTTCTGGGTGCCAAAGCTTCTTAGCTAAATCAGATCTCTCTAAGTTTCTGAACAAAACTTCTCTCATTCTTATACTACATTTATTATTCTTCTCTATGGGTATAAAGAAGACTTTCTATTGTGCCTGAGGGCACTAATGTCATAAAATGATATATCAACACATGTAAATGCTTATCATTTACAAAACACTTTCACAAAAACTCTGTGGTTAAGTAGGGTACAGATTATATTATCACTATTTTACAAATGAAGAAATTAAAGCTCAGAGCCCATTAGCCTAAAATCCCATTCAGCCAGGACTGGAATCCAAATCCTTTGATTTCAAATTCTCAGCTCTTTGCAATGTGCCAGACTGTCCACCTTGCTGAGCAAGATCCTATCATAATATTGGACCTCTCAGTTATGTCCAACACCAGCTACCAGGATGTTCATGGCATAGACTGATGGCAAAAAGGCCTTAGACAGCTTATATGTCAGCTGGGACAGCATCATGCATTTAAAACCTCTCTCCCTAAACACAGCTGCTGCAGTGTGAGAATTTACCATTTGCATCTTTGGAGCTCACCTACAGACTGACATTCAAAGACAGGTGTCCTCCTTTGCTATATCCTAGGCTTTGGAGAGGACTTGACCTCCATTTTCATCTCCTGAGGGGGAGTCTTAATATAGCACATTACAGTAGATCTATTCTTGCACAGGCTAGATCTACTCTAGTCACAGGCTAACATAGGTAACAACTCGCATAATAATAATTATTGTTCTAAATATTGCTATAAGCAATATAAAAATTATTGTTAGGCATGCAGTGAGCACTCAATAAAAATTAGCAATGTTTACTGAGTGCTTACCATGTGCCAAGCATGTGTACGTGCTTGGCATGGTAAGTCGCTTCCTTCATGTCCAACCCTAGGGACTACAGCCTACCAGGCTCCTCTGTCCATGGGATTCTCCAGGCAAGAATACTGAAGTGGGTTGCTATGCCCTCCTCCAGGAGATCTTCCCAACTCAGGGATCAAAACTGTGTCTCTTACGTTTACCTGCATTGGCAGGTGAGTTCTTTACCAGCAGCACCACCTGAGAAGCCCGTGCCAACCACAGAGAAAAACATTTTACATGCAACATCTCAACAATCATGAGATATTGCAATTATCCTCATTTTATAGATGAGAGACTGAGTCTGTAGGAGACTAGATAACTTTGTCGAGGTCACTGAGCCAGTAAACAGTAGAGTCAAAATTCAAAATTCTCCCCTCCTGTTTCACTCCAGGCCATGAGACACTATTATGGCATTTGTAATAGACTCTTTCGATCATGAATTTATGATAGAGTAATCCTCCTTTAAGACACCTCAAAAGGCACAGAGTACAGTAACCCTACCCAGTGCTGCTCTGCTTTCTACAAACTGTATCTCTTTTCCACAAGCTGCATCCCTCACTGCTGCTAGAAGTTTTCAATTTCAGTTTGCCTTCCATTCCACAGGCCCAGGGAAATCACTGAAGTTAATCCATTCCTCAGGCCCATCCCACTGAGCCTCTGTTGGCTACAGCATTTCAGAGGGCCTCTCTGATGCACATGCTAGCTCACAGATTCCATATGCAGAATGGAGCTACTGAGATTGATCCTCCTTAGGACACAAACTTAGGCCACACCACGTACTTCTATGCTTACCACCTTGGCTGGGTTTAAGATGCCACAGATTCCCACAACATACTTTAGGCATTCAAGGTCCAGGGATGCTTAGAGTACAGAAGCTAACTATAAGGTCTTGTAAGAGTTTATGCATAGACTCAGTTCAGTTTAGTTGCTCAGTCATGTCCGACTTTTTTGGACCCCATGGACTCCAGAATGCCAGGCTTCCCTCTCCATCACAAACTCCTGGAACTTACTCAAACTCATGTCCATCGAGCCGGTGATGCCATCCAACCATCTTATCCTCTGTAATTCCCTTCTCCTCCTGCCTTCAATGTTCCCCAGCATCAGGGTCTTTTCCAATGAGTCAGTTCTTTGCATCAGGTGGCCAAAGTATTGGCGTTTCAGCTTCAACATCAGTCCTTCCAATGAATATTCAGGACTGATTTCCTTTACGATTGATTGGTTTGATCTCCCTGCATTCCAAGGGGCTCTCAAGAGTCTTCTCCAACACCACAGTTCAAAAGCATACATTCTTTGGTGCTCAGCTTTCATTGTGGTCCAACTCTCCCATCCATACATGGCCACTGGAAAAACCATAGGTTTGATTAGATGGATCTTTGTCAGCAAAGTAATGTCTTTGCTTTTTAATATGCTGTCTAGGTTGATCATAGCTGTTCTTCCAAGGAGCAAGCATCTTTTAATTGCATGGCTCTAGTTACCATCTGCAGTGATTTTGGAGCCCAAGAAAATAAAGTCTGTCACTGTTTCCATTGTTTCCCCATCTATTGGCCATGAAGTGATGGGACTGGATGCCATGATCTTTGTTTTTTGACTGTTGAATTTTAAACCAGCTTTTTCACTCTCCTCTTTTACTTTCATCAAGAGGCTCTTTAGTTCCACTTCTCTCTCTGCTGTAAAGGTGGTGTCATCTGCATATCTGAGGTTATTGATATTTCTCCCAGCAATCTTGATTCCAGCTTGCGCTTCATCCAGCCCAGCGTTTCTCATGATGTACTCTGCATGTAAGTTAAATAAGCATGGTGACAATAACAGCTACTTCACTATTCTTGCCTTGAGAACCCCATGAATAGTATGAAAAGGAAAAAAGATATGACATTGAAAGATGGACTCTCCAGGCCAGTAGGTGCCCAATATGCTACTGGAGAAGAGTGAAGAAATAACTCCAGAAAGATGATGAGACAGAGGCAAAGTGAAAACAACGCCCAGTTGTAGATGTGACTGGTGATGGAAGTAAAATCCTATGCTGTAAAGAGCAATATTGCATAGGAACCTGGAATGTTAGGTCCATGAATCAAGATAAATTAGAAGTGATCAAACAGGAGATGGCAAGCATGAACATCAACATTTTCAGAATCAGTGAACTAAAATGGACTGGAATGGGAGAATTTAATTCAGATGACTATTATATCTACTACTGTGGGCAAGAATCCCTTAGAAGAAATATAGCCATCATAGTCAACAAAAGAGTCCAAAATGCAGTACTTAGGTGCAATCTCAAAAATGACAGAATGATCTCTGTTCATTTCCAAGGCAAACCATTCAATATTACAGTAATCCAAGTCTATGTCCCAACAACTAATGCCAAAGAAGCTGAAGTTGAATGGTTCTATGAAGACCTACAAGATCTTCTAGAACTAACACCCCAAAAAGAAACACTCCTTTTCATCAAAGGGGACTGGAATGCAAAAGTAGGAAGTCAAGAGATACTTGGAGTAACAGGCAAATTTGGCCTTGGAGTACAAAATGAAGCAGAGTAAAGGCTAAGACGGTTTTGCCAAGACAACACACTGGTCATAGCAAACACCTTCTTCCAACAACATAAGAGAAGACTCTACACATGGACATCACCAGATGGTCAACACCAAAATCAGATTGATTATATTCTTTGCAGCCAAAGATGGAGAAGCTCTATATAGTCAGCAAAAACAAGACCAGCAGCTGACTGTGGCTCAGATCATGAACTCCTGCTTGCAAAATTCAGACTTAAATTGAAGAAAGTAGGGAAAACCACTAGACCATTCAGGTATGACCTAAATCAAGTCCCTTACAATTATACAGTGGAAGTGACAAATAGATTCAAGGGATTAAATCTGATAGACAGAGTGCCTGAAGAACTATGGATGGAGGTTTGTGACATTGTACAGAAAGACTATCCCCAGGAAAAAGGAATGCAAAAAGGCAAAATGGTTGTCTGAGGAGGACTTATAAATAGCTGAGAAAAGAAAAGAAGCAAAAGGCAAAGGAGAAAAGGAAAGATACACCTATTTGAAAGCAGAGTTCCAAAGAAAAACAAAGAGAGATAAGAAAGCCTTCCTCAGTGATGAATGCAAAGAAATAAAAGAAAACAATAGAATGGGAAGGACTAGAGATCTCATCAAGAAAATTAGAGATACCAAGGGAACATTTCATGCAAAGACGGGCACAATAAAGGACAGAAACTGTATGGACCCAAAAAAAGCAGAAGATATTAAGAAGAGGTGGCAAGAATACACAGAAGAACTGTACAAGAAAGATCTTCATGACCAAGATAATCACAATGGTGTGATCACTCACCTAGAGCCAGACATCCTGGAATGGGAAGTCAAATGGGCCTTAGGAAGCATCACTATGAACAAAGCTAGTGGATGGAGGTGATGGAATTCCAGATGAGCTATTTCAAATCCTAAAAGATGATGCTGTGAAAGTGCTGCACTCAATATGCCAGAAAATTTGGAAAACTCAGCACTGGCCACAGGACTGGAAAATGTCAGTTTTCATTCCAATCCCAAAGAAAGGCAATGCCAAAGAATGTTCAAACGTCCGCACAATTGCACTCATCTCACACACTAATGAAGAAATGCTCAAAATTCTCCAAACCAGGCTTCAACAGTACACGAACTTTCAGATGTTCAAGCTGCATTTAGAAAAAGCAAAGGAACCAGAGATCAAATTTCCAACATTTGTTGGATCATAGAAAAAGCAAGAAAATTACAGAAAAACATCTAGTTTTGCTTTATTGATTACACTAAAGCCTTTGACTATGAAAGTGAAAGTGAAGTCGCTCAGTCGTGTCCTACTCTTCGTGACCCCATGGACTGTAGTCCACCAGGCTCCTCCGTCCATGGGATTTTCCAGGCAAGAATACTGGAGTAGGGTGCCATTGCCTTCTCCAGGGGGTCTTCCCCACCCAGGGATTGAAACCAGATCTCCCTCACTGTAGGCAGATGCTTTACTGTCTGAGCCACAAGCTCAAGTCTAGATGCATCCTGTGCGTTCTTCTTGTAGGGGGAAGACATTTTCCCCTCCATACTCCTAGATTCAGTGGCTGAGGACCCTGCTAGCTAAACCAGTAAAAGACAGATTAACAAGATAAAAAGGAATTTATTAATATGTGCAGTATACAGTGCACATATATGAGTAACTCAAAGAGATGGTTAGAACTTGGACTTACAAAGTATCTCAACAAAGAACAACAAATTTAACAAGACAAAAGAAAAGTAGTTTAGGCTTTTAGGGCTAGCAAACTGTGGGAAAGTAGTATGCAGAGAAAAACTAATGAAAGATAAGGGTTACTTTAATAAAATTTGTTAGATAGATTCCTTCCAGTGGCTGTTAAGAATCTAAAGTCTTCAGCGACTAAAAGTTTATGCCTTAGGAATAGAAATAAAAGCAAAAATAAGCTAATGGGACCTAATCAAACTTGTAAGCTTTTGCACATCAAAGGGAATCATAAACAAAATTTTAAGAAAACCTATGGATTTGGAGAAAATATTTGCAAACAATGAGATTGACAAAGGCTTAATTTCCAAAATATACAAAGAGCTCATACAACTCAATAGCAAATAACCAAACAACCCAATCAAAAAATAGGCAGAAGATATTTCTCCAAAGAAGACATATGGATGACCAATAGGCATATGAAAAGATGTTCAACATTGCTAATTACTCAGTTCAGTTCAGTCACTCAGTTGTGTCTGACTCTTTGCGACCCCATGAATTGCAGCACGCCAGGCCTCCCTATCCATCACCAACTCCCAGAGTTCACTCAGACTCATGTCCATTGAGTCAGTGATGCCATCCAGCCATCTCATCCTCTGCCATCCCCTTCTCCTCCTGCCCCCAATCCCTCCCAGCATCAGAGTCTTTTCCAATGAGTCAACTCTTCGCATGAGGTGGCCAAAGTACTGGAGTTTCAGCTTTAGCATCATTCCCTCCAAAGAAATCCCAGGGCTGATCTCCTTCAGAATGGACTGGTTGCATCTCCTTGCAGTCCAAGGGACTCTCAAGAGTCTTCTCCAATACCACAGTTCAAAAGCATCAATTCTTCGGCTTCTAATTATTAGAGAAATGCAAATCAAAATTATTAATACAATGAGGTAGGTATCACTTCACACTGGTCAGAATGGCCATCATCAAAAAGTCTACAAATAATAAATGCTGGAGAGAGTATGGAGAAAAGGGAACACTCCTACACTGTTGGTAGAAATGTAAATTGGTACAGCCACTATCAAAAATAGTACAGAGGTTCTTTAAAGACTGAAAATAGAATTACCACATGATTCACCAATCCCACTGCCAAGCATATAGTCAGAGAAAACTCTTGTTCTAAAAGATATATGCACCCCAATATTTACTGAAGCACTATTCACAATATCCAGGACATGAAAGCAATCTGTGTCTATCAACAGATAAATGGATAAAGATGTGGTATGTATGTGTATATATATATATATATATATATACACAAGAGACTACTACTGAACCATCCTCAGGATGAACACAATCTGAACTGAGTACCATAGTGAAAAGCAAGATTCATCCCTGTGTCACCAAAGGCATGTATAGCTACATGGGCTGGACACTGCACAGTTCCAGAAGATGCCATTCACATAGTTTACGATGAATTGTATTCACTGGAGTTGTACTATGCAGCAGCCCTATATGTCCCAGCCATCTAGCTCCTGTCTGGTAGAGAGAATCTTGGGAAGAAGAGAGAAGAAAATTAGTGGCTTCCCTTGTAGCTCAGTTGGTAAAGAATCTGGCTGCAATGCAGGAGACCTGGGTTCGATTCCTGGGTCGGGAAGATCCCCTGGAGACGGAAATGGCAACCCACTCCAGTATTTTTGCCTGGAGAATCCCATGGACAGAGGAACCTGGCAGGCTACAGTCCATGGGGTCACAAGAGTCAGACATGACTGAAAGACTAGAGAGAGATGGGTCAGAAAACATTACTCATTCTCAGCTAAATGGGATAGCAATTCCAGATGGCACGATGGTCTCCAAAATTAAAATAGAGCTTCAGAACTAAAAAATCTTATAACAAAAATTTATTTTACATTTCTGGTTTTGTTGTCAGGATCCTATTGGACTACTTGAAAACTCTAGAGAAACTATATAGTACAGTGGAATGTGCTTGGAATTTCTCATGAGAAGATCCAGATTTGAGTCATAAGTCCTGAATCAGGTTTCCAGTGGCAAATTGGAGATGATAGTAATTATTCCTGCCTCGAAGAGTTGTGAAGTTTAACAAAGTGATGCAATGAACATACATGCATGGAAAAGGGTAAAGCACAATACAAATGCTGCTCAATCTGACAAACAGCTGATGTCGCTTGACAGTGTACTAAAGATTTGAGATTTTTTTTCAAAATGTCAAAGACATCTGTCTTCTAAAAGATATCCATTTTAACACTTGTGGAAATCCTCTCATCCATGTAATTTTAATTACTGTTGTCCATATTTTATATTATTTTATGCTTATAGGTTATAAGTCTTCTCTTATAAAAATCTGATGGCTGGGATGTTAAGGAAAATGGCACTTTATAGAAGCCTTTTCAAAGTTTACCCCAAAGAAATACAATTCTGCCTTTATCCAAAGAGTATTTTTTCCCTAATGATAAAAGCAACATGTAACCATTTTGAAAGTTTTTTTTAAAGATAATAATTGTCATAATGCCACCATGCTAAAATAACCGTTGTTAGCATATTTCACCCATTCTTTTCTCTGTTGGAAGTGTGAAAGTGAAACTGTTAGTCGTTCAGTTCTGTCTGACTCTTTTTGACCTCATGGACTGTAGCCCACTAGGCTCCTCTGTCCATGGAATTCTCCAGGCAAGAATACTGGAGTGGGTTGCCACTCCCTTCTTTAGGGGATCTTCCTGACCCAGGGATCAAACCTGGGTCTTCTGCATTGCAGGCAGATTCTCTACCGTCTGAGCCACCAGAGAAGCCCGTTCTCTGTTATACACTATATTTTGTAGTGCTGAGATTATACTATATACCCAGCTCTAGATTTTTTGCTATATTACACAGCAAAGTCATTAAAAATCTTAGAAATATTTTAATGGTTATATAATATTCCTGAAAAGGAATGTTTCATAATTTATGAACTATTATCTCACCAGCTATTTTAATGTTTCCTTTGTATTCACTTTTTTTAGCTTCTAAATTCCTAGAAGTAGAATTATGAAATTGAAGTATCAAATTTCAATTTTGAAATTTCAGTTTGCTGCCAGAAAGGACCTGATTTCAGTTTGCTACCAGAAAAAAATTTTTTAATCAATTTTCATATCTTTTAGCAATATGAGAATGCATTTCTTGGAAAACCCTAACCTGAATTGGGTATGCTAATTTTTAACATGTTTACTGTTTTAATTTGCATATATTTGCTATCTGGTTTTATTAGTCATTAGTATCTCATTGTCTAAGCTCTGCTTATTTATGTTTATCATACCAGTATTTTCAATTGATTTGTATGAATTATTACATAGAAAGGTTATAAATAATTTCTTTCTCATATTTAGATAGAAAGCTTCCTAGCCTATTAGTTTTTCCATTAATATGTGTGCTTTTTTTTACATTAAGAAGTTTTATGTAATTGAAACTATTGGCATTTTCCATGCAATTTCTTCTATTACTTTCTTTTTTCCTTTTTAAAATTACTTTTAAGTTTAGGAAAAAGCTATTTTTTTTATCTCAAGCTCTGACATTTATATTCATCTGTATGTTTCAATTTCATTTTTTCAATAATCACCTAAAATTCACCTTGGCTCACTGCACCTCTCAGAAGCTGTCCAGTCCTTCAATCGTATTGGTCCTTTAGATATCCTTCATTAGTAAACTGTATCATCTCCACATCCCTTATAATATCTACTCACTAAGGCTGTTCAGGGATGTGCTGAAGCTGACTCTCATCAGATGACCAGAGCCAGTTTGTGCATCTCCCAACTCCAGATTCAGTGACATCACATTGATACCTTGAAATTGGCCATTGTGAGAATATTTGTATCTTGTGCGTACTTGCTAAGTCCCTTCAGTCGTATTTGACTCCTTGCGACCCAGTGGACTGTAGCTCACCAGGCTTCTCTGTCCATGGGATTCTCTAAGCAAGAATATTGGAGTGGGCTGCTGCGCCATCCTCCAGGAGATCTTCCTGACCCGGGGATCGAATCCACATCTTTTACATCTCCTGCATTGGCAAGGGGGTTCTTTGCCACTAGCACCACCTGGGAAGCCCAATTACATCACAGAAATCAGCAAATTCTACAAATCTGGACCTTTGTTTTCAGAGAGCCAGTTTACCAGCACACCGCAGACTAGATCTTCTCTAAAAGGTCCCTCCAGGCCTGGGACTCTTTGTTGTGACTAACTACAACAACTAGATTAAAAATCTAAAATGAATGAGACCATTATCTGGACACTAGTTTTACTGCATCAACACCCAAATAAATTGTAATTTATAGAACAGTCTTATGGACTCTGTGGGAGAGGGAGAGGGTGGGAAGATTTGGGAGAATGGCATTGAAACATGTAAAATATCATGTATGAAATGAGTTGCCAGTCCAGGTTCGATGCACGATACTGGATGCTTGGGGCTGGTGCACTGGGACGACCCAGAGGGTTGGAATGGGGAGGGAGGAGGGAGGAGGGTTCAGGATGGGGAACACATGTATACCTGTGGGGGATTCATTTTGATATTTGGCAAAACTAATACAGTTATGTAAAGTTTAAAAATAAAATAAAATTAAAAAAAAATCCAAAAAAAAAAAATTTAACCTAAGGAATCTTTTTCTATGGTCCTTTTTTCTCTTTCTCTCCTTAATAGATAGGATTCTTGGAGGTTGCTAAAATAGAAATTATCTGCATTAAATCAGGTGGAAAAGAAAGATACAGTTTTGACCTAGAAGAATGTGACACTTTGGATTGTGAAGGGAGAATAAATAACATTTCCTCGTATCAGTCTCTGTCCCAGGAGGTCTTGGGTTATTAAATATAACCACTTGAACAAATGGTACGTCACCCTCTGGGAGAACTGGTTCTTGTTCTGCTACTCCCAGGACCCAACTGCACAAGGACAATTAGCCAAGTAGCCTGCACCAGATTAAAGCTCTCTCCTGACTCCTCTGGAAAAGCCTAGTTAGGCCTCCATTAGCCTCATCCAGACAGCCTTACTCATCTGAACAGGACTCCAGCCAAAGGCAATCCTTTGGGCTGCTTGTCTGTGTGTGGGGATCCAGTCACAGCCATTGGAAGGCCTCTGTTGTGGGCTCTCCACCTTTTCAGTTTCAAATATTCCTTACTCATAACAGCCTTCTCCATTCCCAATTTCTTCAATCAGCTCCCCTTCATCCAGTCTCCTCTAGACTATGGATGTTTGCAAAATTCAGCTGTAAAAGCACAGATTAGCAGAACCAGAAAGGATTTCAGGGATATTTTCCTCCAATGTTCCCTTTACAGGTGGGACCCAGAGAAAGATGGGCACTTGGCCCAGATGACAAAAATCCCTGGCCAGTGAAGAACTATAACTCAGGAACTGCCAAGTCCCAGTCTGGGGTGTTTTCTACTGAAATTCTACCCTTCCCTCTTTCACTGTCTCCCTTGGAAGTGACAGAGTGGCACCTTTGGGGGAAAGGAAATGGCATCTTTATTACCTATATACTATAGTGGTAACAAGTTTTAGGGGTTTCTCAGGAGGCACTAGTGGTAAAGAACCCTCCTGCCAATGCAGGAGATATAAGAGATACAGCTTCAATCCCTGGGTCAGGAAGATCCCCTGGAGAAGGAAATGGCAACCCACTTCAGTATGCTTGCCTAAAGAATCCCATGGACAGAGCAGTCTGGATGGCTACAATCCATAGGATTGCAAAAAGTAACAAGTTTTGGAGATCATTAAATCCATGAGAATGTTGGTTATCCCTCAGGTGCTCAACTAATGGACAGACATATCACTGAATTTAGTTTGTGATGCAACTATTCTTCATAACTGATTGAGTCATTAAAAAAAAATCTTTCCAATACATCCCTCCCCCACAAAAACTGAATTTTAAAACCACAAAGAGAAGAAAATTTAACCAAGATATTTTAGTGCTTCCTTTTAGAAATAACTCTAAATAACTTTAGAAAGGACAAATAAATAGAAAGCCTTATTTCATTCACCTAATGGGATAAGCCTCCCAATATACCCTTCCATGATGCCAGTAAAAAGAAAACAGAATCCTCCATTTAATTTTTCAATGTGAAAAATAAAGCTTCTAAACAACACAGACCTTCGGAAATCATCTTAGTTTCAAGGTAGCTAACTTAATCTTTAAAAGGACAAAGTATTACTTAATGTTTTTGCAAAATCTTCCTAGAGCAAAAACCATAAATTATAAGAATGGATATTCGTGGGTGGCAGTACAAATATTTCAGTGGAAGACCAGTGGCTCTATCCTATTGATTATTTAGTACCTGAGTTATATTTAGATGATTCCCACTGTCTGCATTGGGCAAGCTAGTTCACTTTTATATCACATATGCATGCATGTTTAGTCATTCAGTCATGTCAAACTCTTTGTGACCCTTTGGACAGGGTCAACAGCCTGACCCTGTCAGGCTCTTAAGTCCAAGGGATTCTTCAGGCAAGATTACTGGAGTGGGTTGCCATGCCCTCCTCCAGGGGGTCTTCCTGACCCAGGGATTGAACCCGAGTCTCTTGTGTCTGCTGCATTGCAGGCAGATTCTTTACCCACTGAGTCATTGGGGAAACCTGTATCATATATAGGACTCCCAATTACAGAACTAGATGGTAAGTGCATCACAAATCCCAGCAACTGGCGCCCTCCCCTGCAGATGAAAGAAGCGAAAAACACGGAGATCCTGGGGCTACCCAAGGTCACAAAGCTAATTAGCCTCAGAGCCAGAAATAGAACCCACGTCTCCTGATTCTCTGAAATGTATGCTGCTGATCACTCTCAGAGTTTATAAAGCATCATTTATCACAAATTTCCATGAGTTTTCACTAGACACATGGAAATCATAACAGTACTATTTCTAAAATCTTTGTTCCTTATGCATACACACCCTTAACATATACATACATAACATCAGAACACATATACTTTGCCAATGAATCTCACCACTGGTCTGTAAAAATGTCAAAACTGTTATAGGGAAGAGGGAAAAGAGCTCAGGTATAAGACTCAGAAGGGACCAGAGTTCGAAGTTCAGTTCTGTTATTTATAAGATTTGTAAAGTTGGATGAGTTATTTGATTTACTTATGTCTTTGAGCCTCAATTTCCTTTTCTAAAAATGAAACAATTATTGTCTACATTAGTAAAAAGTAATGCAAAGTCCCTAAGATAGTATCTGAATTTGGAGGGGTGGAAAAGAGACTCTCTTTTGACATTTTAAATCTATCATATTTCCAGCCTGTCTAAAATTTTAAATTTATTCATTCATAAAATATTTATTAGTTTCCTTCTATCAAACACTGCTCCAGATACTGGAGATACAAACAGTGAGCCAGATGAACAATCCCTTTTGTGGCAAAACCAGAAGGTACTGCTGTCTCTGAAAGGACACACAACGACCCTAGTTTTTCTTGTTTTAGAAAACCTGCAACTGGACTCTGCTGCTACTGTGGAAATGACCTGCTGCCATGACGGTAAAGAAGCATCGCTGGAATGACACAAAATCAGGTGAGCAGAGGCAGCAAGTCCTTCCCCCTTCTGCCAACCTCCATGTTCCCTCTAGTGCCCCCTAATGACAGAGTCTAACAGAGCCAGCTAGCAACACAGAAATGCAGTTTGTATTCCCATGCCCATGTCACAAAGCAAAACCTCAAGGGTGAGTTCGAATCTTAAAGGCAATATTTTAATAACTAAAATGAATAGGTCCTGAGAAAGCTAATTATTTGGCTTTCTCTAATCATCAGGCAGCTTCCTGGATGGCTCAGACAGTGAAGGATCTGCTTGCAATGCAGAAGACATAACAGACATGGGTTCAATCCCTGAATCAGAAAGATCCCCTGGAGAAGGAAATGGACACCCACTCCAGTATTCTTACCTGGAGAATTCCATGGACAGAGGAGCCTGGTGGGCTACAGTCCATAGGGTCACAGAGAATAGGACATCACTGAGCAACTAACACACACACACAATATCAGGGCAAGATTAATGAGTCTCAGTCTCTTTATGCAAATTTGGGAAGAACAATGCTTTCTAACCACTGCTTTGAATTGTATACCTTTAAATGGGAAACACCTGTATGGTTTCTTTTATTTTTATTTCCCAGGAAACATTTCACTATGAATTTATTCTTAAGTATTTTAATACTACAATATTGTCATGATGTGTGGGGAGAGGGGAGGAAAGTGAGGATTCAGATAGTAAAAGAGGCCTGTGGGAAAAGAATTGGGAAAGAAATTCAGGAAATGACAGCTGAGAAGAACTTTGGGAGGAGAACCGAAGTCTGTATGGAGGGTTTTTCTTAGTTTTATCAGGAGATATGCAGAGACTAGCCCAAACCATCTCGCTACAAAATTTACAATAAAATTTTGCATCATTTAAAAATGTTTTGTGGACTTGGGTTTTGTTACTATTATTATTAGAATAGGTAAAGTAAACATTAGTATAGAAGCAAAAAGGACAAAAGAACCCATTATAAGAATTAAATCTTTCTATCTCCCAACTGATAAAAAATAAATATGATGGCAGATGTATCATGTCAGGGCTCATCTTTAGAAAATAAAATTCATCTAATTGCTCAAAATTCTCCAAGCCAGGCTTCAGCAATACGTGAACCGTGAACTTCCAGATGTTCAAGCTGGTTTTAGAAAAGGCAGAGGAACCAGAGATCAAATTGCCAACATCCGCTGGATCATGGAAAAAGCAAGAGAGTTCCAGAAAAACATCTATTTCTGCTTTATTGACTATGCCAAAGCCTTTGACTGTGTGGATCACAATAAACTGTGGACAATTGTGAAAGAGATGGGAATACCAGACCACCTGACCTGCCTCTTGAGAAATTTATATGCAGGTCAGGAAGCAACAGTTAGAACTGGACATGGAATGACAGACTGGTTCCAAATAGGAAAAGGAGTACGTCAAGGCTGTATATTGTCACCCTGCTTATTTAACTTATATGCAGAGTACATCATGAGAAACGCTGGGCTGGAAGAAGCACAAGCTGGAATCAAGATTGCCAGGAGAAATATCAATAACCTCAGATATGCAGATGACACCACCCTTATGGCAGAAAGTGAAGAGGAACTAAAAAGCCTCTTGATGAAAGTGAAAGAGGAAATGAAAAAGTTGGCTTAAAGCTCAACATTCAGAAAACGAAGATCATGGCATCTGATCCCATCACCTCATGGCAAATAGATGGGGAAACAGTGGAAAGAGTGACTGACTTTATTTTCTGGGGCTCCAAAATCCCTGCAGATGGTGATTGCAGCCATGAAATTGGAAGACACTTACTCCTTGGAAGGAAAGTTATGACCAACCTAGACAGCATATTAAAAAGCAGAGACATTACTTTGCCGACAAAGGTCCGTCTAGTCAAGGCTATGGTTTTTTCCAGTGGTCATGTATGGATGTGAGAGTTGGACAATAAAGAAAGCAGAGTGCCGAAGAATTGATGCTTTTGAACTGTGGTGTTGGAGAAGACTCTTGAGAGTCCCTTGAACTGCAAGGAGTTCCAACCAGTCCATCCTAAAGGAGATCAGTCCTGGGTGTTCATTAGAGGGTCTGATGTTGAAGCTGAAACTCCAATTCTTTGGCCACCTGATGCAAAGAGTTGACTCATTTGAAAAGACCCTGATACTGGGAGGGATAGGGGGCAGGAGGAGAAGGGGACGACAGAGGATGAGATGGCTGGATGGCATCACCAACTCGATGCACATGAGTTTGGGTGAACTGTGGGAGTTGGTGATGGACAGGGAGGCCTGGTGTGCTGCGATTCATGGGGTCGCGAAGAGCTGGACACGACTGAGCGACTGAACTGAACTGAACTGAATTAGCACAAAGGAGAATCATTCTAGATATTAAATACTGTACCAGAACCATCACGAAGCTGAACAAAACAAACCTGGTCTGAGTGTCCAGGACCATCCCCCAAAACCTTATTGCAGAATTAGGCCTCCAACAGAGCAGCTGCTTCTCACACGGTCAGGAAGTTACTGACTTCATCATGCCCCATATTTGCCACAGTTTGCACCAAAGCAGGACTTTAGAATGGCATCTCTGCTACATTTGCTGAAACAAAACCAAACGTACTCTCTCCTATGCTCACTAGCAGAGTGGCCAAGAGCAGCCTCCAAAACATTGCAGTCCACTTTGCCTTCTAAATATTAAAGCTCAAACAGAACTGCAGCTGCAAGAAAATCTATGCAGTGTAGTCTTGAGCCTTCTTGCTTTTGAAAGGGATTGGAATGGGCTTTGATTAAGCCTCTCCACAGGATCTGCCATGTAGAATTCCTGTACAAGAGCAAAACATGAAAGTCTCTAGAAATAAAAATCATATGGTACTAGCAAAACTCCAGAAAAATAAGGTAAAGGGACAAAAATCAGAATCCAGAAAGACACACATTGACATATGAACATTTCATAAAATGTAAATAAGGCATTTCAAAGCAATGCAAGAACTATAAGATATTCAATTAAATAAATATTGAAACAATTGGTTAACCATTTATACAACTACCTCAACCATTTATAAAACTACCTCTTTCACACACTGCACAGAAATGCCAGATAGATTAAAGAGCTAAATCTTATAAAGCAAAACTGTAAAAGTAGATTAATAAATTATAAGACAATATCTATATTTTCTTAGAGTGAAAAAGCCTTCTTAAGAAAGCTACAAACTCAAAAATCATAAAAGAAAAAAGCCTGATATATTTGACTCATAACATTTAAAACTTCTATATTCCAAACCCATTTTATTAAATTGAGATGAGCAATATCCTGGGAGAAAATAGTTGCAACATACACAAGAATAATAACCAGAATACACAGAAGTACACAAATCAAAGACGCTAAACAAGTGAAGGGAAATTTTACAAAGGATATATGGAGGCAATTATCATAGGAAACACAGTCAGTAAATATATTAGAAGATATTCAATTTCACTAGTAAGCAGGGAAATACAAATTTTTAAAATGATATACCATTTCCATTCACTAAGCTGACAATAATTTATAAGATTGAAAAGATCTATATCAAGGATGTCTGCTCTTAAAACTTATTGAACACTGTACTGCAGGGCTTAGCCAGAGTGAAACAGCCTAGAATAATAATAATAATAGTAATAACAGAAGATTGGAAATGAAGAAATAAAACTGTTTATAAAGAAAGTCCAAAGAACTTACAAAAATTCTAATTAAGTTCTAAATGGATTTAGCAAAGCTGTAAAATACAAAGTCAGAACACAAAAGTCAATTGTGTTTTTATAAATTACCAATGAAAAATCAAAATTTTAACTACAGTTATCATTTCTAATACCATCCAAAATCACAAATACTTGGGGATAAATATAGCAAAACATGTGCACAATTTGCATGCTAAAAGCCATTAAACAGTGATGAAACAAATCACAAAAGACCTTAGTAAATGAGTAGATGCACCGTGTTCACAGATGGGAAATTCAATGTGTTAAATATATTGATTCTGCCCAATATGATCTATCAATTTAATACAATTTCAACACAAATTCCAACTTTTTACAGAAACTGAGCACCTGACTATTAAATTTATATAGAAAAGAAAGGATAGAATATACACACTAATTTTGGAGAAACAAAGTTGGAGAATTCACACTACCTGATTTCAAGATGTTCTATAAAACAATAATCAAAAGAATGTGGTATTGGCACAAGAAAAGACATAGCTTAACAGAATAGGATTTAAAAGTCTAGAAATAAACTTTTACATGTATGGTCAGTTGGTTTTTTACAAAGGAGCAAAGTAATACAATGAAGAAAAGATAATCTTTTTAATAAATGGTACTAGAATTATTGGTTCTCCACTTGCAAAAATAAGAACTGCAAACCTTACCATTCACTGCAAACAAAAATTAACACAAACAGATCATACATCTAAATGTGAAACCTAAAACTAAAGAACTTCTAGAAGAAAATGTAGAAAAAATTACTTTCTTAGATATTACACAAAAAGTACAAGCTATTAAAAAAAACAATAAACTGGACTTCGTTAAAACTAAACTATTGCTCTTTGAAAGCCACTACTAAGAAGATGAAACGACAACCCACAGATTGGAAGAAAATATTGACAAAATACGTAAGTGATAAAAGACTTGTAGACAAAATATATAAAATTTTCTTTCAGTTCAAAGTGAGAAACAAATTTTTAAGTAGACACTTCACCAAAGAAGAGATACCAATGGCAGATAAGTACATAAAAACATATTCAATATCATTTAGAATTAGAGAAATATAAATTTAAAAAAGTGAAACCCCACTACACACCTACTAGAAAAGCTAAGATTTAAAAAGAGAGAGAGAATAAATAAAAAGAGAGAGAATCTGCTAATAACAAATGCCATATCAGGTGTGGAGTAATTAGAACTCGCATACATTGCTGGTGGTAAGGCTAAATGGTATAGCCACTTTGGAAAACATTTTAATATTTCTTTCAAAGTTAACCATATACTTATAGTACCCAGCAATCTACCCCCTAGGTATTTACTTAAGAAAAATGAAAATGTACGTCCACAGAAAGAACTATACATAAATGTTTATAGTAAGTTTGTTCATAATTGCCAAAAAAACTAGAAGCAACCTAAATGTCTATGAGCTGGTAAATAAACAAATTATTACATATTCATAATTCAAGACTGAATTAGTACTAATACAAAACATGAATGAATCTCAAAAGCACTATATTAAGTGAAAGAAGCCAGGTTGTTAAAATTACATACTGTAATTTATATCACATTCTAGGAAAGGCAAAACAATAGCTGCAAGAGCCTGAGAGTTGGGGGAAGAGACTGACTAAAAAGAGGCTTGAAAGAACTGTTTGGAGTGATGGAAAGTTCTACATCTTGATTGTGCTCTTGGTTACATGGCTGTATGACTTTGGCAAAGCTCATCCACAGTAGACATGAAAATGTGTGAGTTTTACTGTGTATAAGTTAGATCTATAAACTTGACCTTTAAAAATTTGTATATACAGTATAACCTTTTAACTTTATACTTTGATAAGAATTTTTTTGAACTATATCATTGTGTTCTTTTTTGAATTTCTCCCAATTTAGCTAGAGGCTAAGGATTATCTGAGCAGAAATACAAAATGAAAGGAGTCAGTGTTAGGTAGAGGACTTATAAATAAGATGTTTTAGTCTATATCAGACAGAAAGGGAAAAAGGAAGGAGGGAGGAGAGTAAGGGGAGAAGGATAAATGGAAGAAGGGATGGATCAGAGGAACAGGGAGAAGAGAAAGAGATTTCTGAAAGCTAAGATTTATTGAGAATGAATTCCATTATCCTAAAGATTCCCTTAAGCTTCCCAGGTGGTGCAGAGGTAAACAATCCGCCTGCCAATGCAGGAGACACAAGAGACACAGGTTCCATCCCTCAGTCGGGAAGATCCTCTGAAGTAGGAAATGGCAACCCACGCCAGTATTCTTGCCTGGAAAATTCTATGGACAGAAGAGCCTGATGGGCTACAGTCCGTGGGGTCGCAGAGTCGGACATGACTGAGCACACACACACAGCACGTATAGATTCCCTTATGAACCACTGAGCAATTTTCAAAATTCAAAGGCAAAAAAAGTTCAGGAGTTAATACTCACCTAAAGAGGAAGTAGAAATGTGTCTGAGAGAAGAAGAGCGGGAGAAGGAGAGAAGAAAAGGACCTGATATTAGATGCTCTCAGGTCAACAGCGTGGAGGACAGGGGTCAGAGGAACCCCCAGGGAGATCTTGTTCCCTTGACAGATTCAGGAGCCCTGAGAGGGTCTCAGAGGAGCCCACATTCGGCAGAGCACAGCATCCAGAAGAGCCCAGGGAAGATGGCTGAAAGCAGCCAGTCTGTGACCAGCAAACTAAAATGATGCAGAGAGGGTGGTAGGGAGTTCCTGAACCCCCAGAAAGTGTTCTGTGAAGGCATAAAACCCCTAACTAATGAGCATCAGCACTGGGATGCTTGAGGCAAATGCAATGAAAAGTGGACTTTAACTTTGTACCTTATACTTCTGTATTGTTTGAATATTTTATTACAGTGAATATTTGTGTATTATTACTTGAATAATTAAAACTAAATTTTTAAAGTCAATAAATAAAGAAAACACAAATGATGAAATTAAAATCATACAAAGTCCTGGCTTCCAGAAATAATCATTATTTTTATTTTGATGTGTGGAGTTCCAATATCATTTACAAATATACTTTTATATAAAACTACAATTATACTATAATATTGTTTTCTAATCTATTTTTTCTTAACTGCATGATATGAACATTTCCCCACATAATTGGAAAATAGTCATTATGAATGTCATTTTTCAGTACCAATGTTTAATAAAATCTTGAATACTCTGTACTTTCTTCATATAAGGTACATCAATAAAGCAATCTTCCATTAAATAGCCCCCAAAATTAAATACTTGTATAGTATTTCACTGTATTTCCATAAATAATTTATGTAACTAAACTTCCTATTGTTGTAACTTAATGATGTGCAAGGGAGTTTGGTTACAGCAAATAAAAGCAATGCTGAAGATAAATCCTTTCATATATCCATGACTATTTCCCAGGGATATATTTCAATAACTGGAATTATTTGGTTGAAACTAGGAAAACTCTTAGACTTTTTAATACTGTCAAGTTTCTTTCCAGAAAATTTGAACCAGTTTTCACCTATTCATGTATGAAAAAGCCCATTTCTTCATTTTATACTAGAATTAACATTTTAATCTTCACAAAGGGATTCAACAAAATAATTTCTCATTGATGTTCCAACTTTCATTTATTTATTAATAAAGTTAAGCATCTTCAGTCCAGTTCAGTTCAGTAGCTCAGTTGTGTCCAACTCTTTGTGACCCCATGAACTACAGCACACCAGGCCTCCCTGTCCATCACCAACTCCCGGATCCCACCCAGACTCATGTCCATTGAGCTGGTGAAGCCATCCAACCATTTCATCCTCTGTCATCCCCTTCTCCTCCTGCCCTCTATCCCTCCCAGCATCAGGGTCTTTTCAAATGAGTCAGCTCTTTGCATTAAGTGGCCAAAGAATTGGAGTTTCAGCTTCAACATCAGACCCTCTAATGAACACCCAGGACTGATCTCCTTTAGGATGGACTGGTTGGATCTCTTTGCAATCCAAGGGACTCTCAAGAGTCTTCTCCAACACCACAGTTCAAAAGCATCAATTCTTTGGCACTCTGCTTTCTTTATTGTCCAACTCTCACATCCATATATGACCACTGGAAAAACCATAGCCTTGACTAGACGGACCTTTGTCATCAAAGTAATGTCTCTGCTTTTTAATATGCTGTCTAGGTTGGTCATAACTTTCCTTCCAAGGAGTAAGCATCTTCTAACTTCATGGCTGCAATCACCATCTGCAGTGATTTTGGAACCCCAAAAAATAAAGTCCACTGTTTCCCCATTTATTTGCCATGAGGTGATGGGACCAGACGCCATGATCTTAGTTTTCTGAATGTTAAGCTTTAAGCCAACTTTTTCACTCTCCTCTTTCACTTTCATCAAGAGGCTCTTTAGTTCCTCTTCACTTTCTGCCATAAGGGTGGTGTCATCTGCATATCTGAGGTTATTGATATTTCTCCCGGCAATCTTGATTCCAGCTTGTGCTTCTTCCAGCCCAGCATTTCTCATGATGTACTCTGCATATAAGTTAAATAAGCAGGGTGACAATATATAGCCTTGACGTACTCCTTTTCCTATTTGGAACCAGTCTGTGTTCCATGTTCAGATCTAAATGTTGCTTCCTGACCTGCATACAGGTTTTTCAAGAGGCACGTGGTTTTCTGATATTTACTAGTTCTCTATATTTCTTTTCTGGTGAATTTCCCTTCCATATCCTCTTCTTATTTCACTTTTGGAGTTGGAAGGATTTATCTTTCAGGTGTACACAGAAGAGTTATATAATGAACAATGTAAAACTCTGGTTTTATGTATATTATCATATGTGAAATAGATCGCCAGTCCAGGTTCCATGCATGACACAGAATGCTCAGGACTGGTGCACTGGGATGACCCTGAGGGATGAGATGGGGAGGGAGGTGGGAGGGGAGGGTCAGGATGGGGAATACATGTACACCCATGCCTGATTCATGTGAATATATGGCAGAAAACATCACAATATTTTAAAGTAATTAGCCTCCAATTAAAAAAAAAAACAAACCTCTGGTTTTGAGGAAAGTAAATGTTTTTTGTGTCAACCCGGTACAAAACATATTATTAACATTCAGTTCAGTTCAGTTGCTCAGTCATGTCAGACTCTTTGCGACCCTATGGAATGTAGCCCATCAGTCTCCTCTGTCCATGGGATTTCCCATGAAAGAATACTGGAGTGGGTTGCCATTTCCTTCTCCAGAGGATCTCCCAGACCCAGGGATCTAACTTGCTTCTCCTGCATTGGCAGGTAGATTCTTTACCAACTGAACCACCAGGGAAGCCCCTTAACACTGCTAGATACACACTCTTGGGACAGCGTTATAACAGATGAGGAAATTTAGACAGAAAGGATGTAAGTCTCAGGGGTGCTAAGTGACATGACCAAGATATTTTTAATGTCCTTAAACTATCTATTTTACTGACCAAACTTTTGGCATTCTTCAAATGACTGTGTGCATCCACTGTTTCCCTGGCTAGAATGCAGATCCCCAACATGAGGGCCGTGTCTTCATTCTCTCACAGCCTCTCCTCCTGTCTTCATTTTCCTTCCCCTCATTGGCAAACAGACTTCACTGCTGGGGCCACAGCAAGAAATGAGCAAGTGATTTTCCAAACCAACCAATGGAATCCTAACTCTTGTCAATAACTTCCCCAAAGGGCCTTATTAGTTACCTAATCCAACCCTAGACTTTATATCCCTCTCTGCCAAGGAAATGCCATTGCCGTGAATGGACAAAGAGAGGCACAGTACTTCTCTTTCGCTAGCCCTTGTACTTCCTTTGTGAGCCCCAATAAGCCTGCTTGTTAGGACATTTTTACATCAGAAATCCTAAGGCATCCTGAAGGATCAGCTATGCTCACCACTTTCCTCTGTATCTTGGTTACACTGACCCAAAACATTAGTCTCCAGTTCAGCAGGCATCTGATATGGTACAATGATAGGAACAGTGACATTATTAAGGGATCAGGCTTCTAAATCTGAGAAATACACCATGGCCCCATATTAGCCTGCTTTAAAAATGCAACATTAATGTGTTAAGGTCAAAGCTATGTATCCGTTACTGGCCTTTTAATTACAAGAGGTTGTGGTTTGAAAACAAATTGATCTAACTTGTTCTTGTGGATATTTCACCACTCTTGAAATCGAAAATAAAGAATGAAAAAAATCATGAAGATATACACTATTTTTATGTTTTTCACTCTTTAAGGCTTAGAAACTTTTTCAGTTTGTGTTGTGATGAGTAGCATCAAAACACAGGCAGGAAAAAGGGCTGACATTTTATGTAACCACCATTACAGTTCACGGTAAGCCATCCATAAATGATTCATCCTGCATTCTCTTGACTGCTGCAAAATTACCGTATGTTTACCCATTAGTCCAGGAGAGCAGGCAACTACAGAAACTAAAAAGAACAAAATACTGATATGGAACAATAGCTCCTCCTATATATACATTTTTATTGATAAACCATGAAAGTTATTTGATTGAGCCCCTTATCATGAGCCAGAGTTAGGTAGGAACTCTCTTCCTTCCTGTATTGAGGAAGCTCAACTAGTCTAATCATCCCCCCTGCTTACTCAACCTGAGGGGAAGTCGAGTGACACAGTTGAGCTCAGATGCTGTATCTGTCATTTTCTTTGGGTATGAGATGCTCACAGGATGTGGGAGTTTTTCCTTGCTTTCCCACAATCCAAGCTTTACCTGGCAAGTTTCTCACTGTGGGGAGGCCTGTCCCAATCCCAGTTGCTTGTGACTAGAAGGGTAAGTTGACTTAATTCTTGGAATCAGATTTAGGAAACCCACTTGACTCTCACAGTAAGTTACATCCTCAACTTGGTGTTTATCCTAATAAGTAAATTTTGGTCTCAAATTTGCTATTGTTTGACATATTTTAATTTGTTCTAAACCCAAAAGGAAGAGGAGAGTTTTTTGGCGCCTTTCCAATGCAACATATCATAATGTGGGAATTGAAAACTGAGAGGCCACAATACTCTTGCAGGTAAGCTTCTGGTAGGGCCAGGACATGTGGTGGTGAGCCTTGAACTTCAGTGAGTAGGCACGGCACTTTGAACTTAGTGGTTTGTAGAGGTTTATATTAAACCAGTGTAACTGCCCCTGGGCCACTGGATGGAAAACCCCAAGTCAGCAAATTGTTATATTGACCTTGATGGGTGACTGTGGCTTGTGGTTGTTTATCCATAGGCTAAAGACTGTTTCTCCAGAGGCAAGTGATCTCAGATTCCGTTATGATGTTTTACGTACCTGGTAGTATGGCATTTATACAGAGCAGGGCCGTGTTTGAGGAACATCCAATATAACCACGTGCTAAGTTGCTTCAGTCATGTCCAACTATTTGCGATCCCATGGACTGTAGTCCATCAGGCTCCTCTGTCCATGGGATTCTCCAGGCAAGAATACTGGAGTGGGTTGCCATTTCCTCTTCCAGGGGATCTTCCCAACCCAGGGACTGAACTCGCGTCTCTTCTGTCTCCTGCACTGGCAGGCAGGTTCTTTACCACTAGCACCACCCACAATCGTGGACTAAAATACAAACTGATGTCAGTGCCACTTAGAAACTTTAAAAATGAACAAAAACTTATTAAGCGCAGTTCCTTCTGTATTTTGATTGTGGTGGTGGTGGTTTAGTCACTAAGTCATATCTGACTCTTACAACCTGTTGGATTATAGCCCGCCAGGCTCCTCTGTCCATGGTGTTTCTCAGGCAAGAATACTGGAATGGGTTGCCACTTCCTTCTCCAGGGTATTTTCCTGACCCAGGGATTGAACCCAGGTTTCGTGCACTACATTCCTCCTTAGTCTTTACCAACTGAGCTACCAAGGAAGCCCATATTTTGACCTCACTTACCTAAACACCATCCTCCCAGTATAGCAGCCACCTGGTATTGATTGGTGGATATTCAGAGTGCATTTATCAAGCACCTATCAGGTGTCAGGCTCTCTCCCAGGCACAAGAAATATGAAGGTGAACACACAGAGCTCCCTGAGCCTATGGTGCTCCCTTTCAAAGGCCATCACAAAACAGGATGATAAGTGGTACAATCAAATTAGGCATTAAGTGCTACAAAGCATTGAGAAGATGCCTAATGTGAACTTAGTGGAGAAAGGCTGCTCAGAAAGCTTCCATGGAGAAACAATATATTACCTGAGTCTCCAAAGATCGGAGGAAGAGAGTTGACAACAGAGGAATGGAGAAGGAAGGAACATTCAGGAAGAAGCAGCCACCTTTTCTCAGAGGAGATGAATTCAGGGAATTGTAAATAATCTAGCCAGAGGAAAAGGAGACCACAAAGGGTCAGGAAGAAAGAGTGTCCAGAGAGAAAGGTAAATGAGAAACAAGAACATCATGGTGAAGGATTTTAGCCAGGAAGTGACAAAATTAGACATACATCTTAGAGAGAGGACTCCTGCTGAAGAGAGAAGCAGGGTAAAGGGACAGAGTACTGGGGCAAAGGGTGTCTGATGGATTGGGTGAATAAAGAAGAAAGAACTGATCTGAGAACCCTACTAAGGATGGAATTGACAGGAGTTAGTGGATAATTGTGATGTATGTGGGGCTTGGAAGGAGGATGGAGGTGACAGCTGAAGGAAAAGGAAATTTGTATCATGATTCCCATGTTTCCGAACTCGGAAACTATGTGACTGCAAAGTGCCACTGACTAGAGTTTTAAATGCTTGGTCCATGGAGCTAGGATTACATAGACAAGGGGGTAAACTAGCTAATAATTATACCAATAGCTAACAGTTCAATTCTCTGTGTTAAAAATAGGGTTGAGGTTAGGTTAGGGTTAGTTACTGATATAACTAGAGGGTATGGTCTGAATGTTTGTGCCCCCCCCCACCAAATTAAGATGATGAAATTCTAACCCCTACTGCTGCTGCTGCTGCTGCTGCTAAGTCGCTTCAGTCGTGTCCGACTCTGTGCGACCCCATAGACGGCAGCCCACCAGGCTCCCCGTCCCTGGGATTCTCCAGGCAAGAACACTGGAGTGGGTTGCCATTTCCTTCTCCAATGCATATAAGTGAAAAGTGAAAGTGAAGTCGCTCAGTCGTGTCCGACTCTTAGCGACCCCATGGACTGCAGCCCACCAGGCTCCTCCGTCCAGGCAAGAGTACTGGAGTGCGGTGCCATTGCCTTCTCTGTTTAACCCCTAAGGTGATGGTATAAAGAAGTGGGGTCTTTGGCAGGTGACAGGTCATTAGGGTAGAGCCCTCATGAATGGGATTAGTGCCCTTATAAACGAGCCCCAGAGAGATCCCGCCCATCAGGCAGAGCAGGCCCTTACCATACACCAAGTCTATCACTGCCGAGACCTTGGATTCCCCAGGTTCCAGAACCGTAACATACATGGTTCGTGTTTATAAGTCATCCAACCTATGGTGTTTTGCTATCATAGCCTAAACAAACTTAGACACCAGCTAACAGTCACTGAATGTTCACTATGTGCCAAGACTTGTGCTTAGAGAAGAAAGGCAACTTACCTAGGTTTAAACAGCAGGAATGGTACTACTGATTGCAAGGCATGTTATTCTAAACTCTCTGTGTTTACTCAGTTTGCTCTGCTGTTTCCACCCAGTTTTGAGAGACTAAGGAGCCAGAGTAAGTCCTGCTGTCTTTATCTCTGTAACCGAAGGTCTACCTAAGCATGTTAGCACTCTGTCAGTCTGCTTAGCACTGTGGGAAGACTGACATTTAAACTGAAATTGATAAAGCAAGGCTATAAAACCCCACCAGTAAGAATGTCATAAATAATTTGTGCTTGGCCTTAGAAACCCTTATGCTTTACCTATAAATCAATATATACAGCCCCTGTAAAAAGCAGGGCATTATGAAGAGAAGCTTCAAAGAGAAGGGTAGAATTTAACTTTGATGTCTTTGTGAGGAGGAAAACAGGCATTTTCTGGTTAGGCTGTAACTAAATTCTTTGCAGGTCATCAGATTTATAAGTGACTCAGAGAGATTTTCTTTTTGTTTCATACATCATTTGCACCAGGTGTTGGTTTCTGTATTGCGGTTGTTGGTCCCTAAAGTGAAAGTCGCTCAGTCATGTCCAACTCTGCAATCCCATGCACTATACAGTCCATGGAATTCTCCAGGCCAGAATATTGGAGTGGGTAGCCTTTCCCTTCTCGAGGGGATCTTCCCAATCCAGGGATCAAACCCAGGTCTCCTGCTTGCAAGCTGATTCTTTACCAGCTGAACCACAAGGAAAGTCCCTAAGTCATGCCCAATTCTTTCATGACCCCGTGGGCTGTAGCCTACTAGGCTCCTCTGTCCATGGAATTTCCCAGGCAAGAATACTGGTGTGGGTTTCAATTTCCTTCTTCATGGGATCTTCCCAACCCAGGGATTAAATCTGCATCTCCTGCATTAGCAGGGGGATTCTTTACCACTAAGCCACCATGGAAGCCTAGGTTTCTCTGTTGGCCCACCATTTTTCAGAGAACAGAAACAGTATCTGCATCCCACATCCATTTTCATTCTCTTGGCACCACCCAGAACATGTGCTCTTCTCTAGCAGCACTTGTAAAAGTACTACTATACATAATAAAGATAGAAAGGAGAAAAGGTCTGTGTTTATCTGCAAATATTTAAACTTTAACATGGGAAAGAAGCAGGAAATCTTTCATTCAATGTTTTAATTACTAAAGAGCTCTGGCAACCACTCCAAAAAGTCATTTTCTACCCAGGTGGCTTTATCAGCTTAAATGAGTCCCTTATTAAACAGAATTTCAAAAGGCAGTAAAAGCCACAAAATAATGGGACTACTTTGGGAAGTGATGCTAGGTGTTTAAATGGTAGCTTTCTAATGTGTCTCCTTTTCTTTTGAACACACACTTCAAATGTCTAAATTATACCAGGAAATCTGATGTGACAGTGTCTGATTAGCCACAAACTGCTGAGAGCCCTGCTCTTGGTCCAAGCCATCATGATCTCTCGCCTAGATGACAGTAATCACTTCTAAAATGGTCTCCCAGCTCTCAAGCTTATCCCCCTGCAGTCTTTTTCCCACAAAGTAGTCCATTTATTCTCATTGCTGTACAGTATTTCCTGTGTTATGTCAGTACATCTCAATTTATTTATCCATTCTACTGTTGATGGGCATTTGGGTAGTTTCTTGCTTGAGTAGTCAAAATTACCCACTTCATCTTTTTGGTGAGAGTAAAGATATACCTTGGGTAGTATATTCCTGGGAGTAAATTTTCTGGATCTTAGGGTAGTTATATGTTCAGCTTTAGTAGATAGTGCAAATTGTTTTCCAAAGTAGTAATTAACATTGCATTTTCATTTTGCTTTGCCCCATTTCTTAGTTCATTCAGTCTTACACATACCTTCTGCCTTTCTCTTATATTTTTCTTTCAGTGTTTAATAATAAATATGTAAAAAATCTAGTCTACTACTTTTGAAAAAGTAGATTCTTCAGGATTAAGGATATTCAAAATAATGTGTTCCAAACTTCGAAAGCATATCCTTGAGGCACTCCAAGGTTCTGAGTGATGGTGCATTGATGGGAATATGGGCAGTCACATCACACACCATTTTTCAACAAACACACTAAATAGTCCTGGAACATTTAGTGATATGATTAGCCATATGACAGTAATAGCTAATGAATCATTTGAGATTATCTTTGACATTGCTTCACTTGTTAGCAAAAATAACTGACTATAATCATTATCCCAAAGCATGTAAAACCTTTAGACCTAAGAGCAGCTCTATCATATGTCTCAATATGACAAAGTTCTAAATCAGTAAGGTTCTCTTTGACCAATTGGACTGAACCCTCTATTGCTTTGCCCCTCTTGCCCTTGTTCTGACCAGTCTGGACCCTTTTCCTAGTGTTTTCTCCCCAGTGGAAGCTTTGTCCTTGAGTTGTACTCCTGTTTAATATTTCAAGTGTTCACAAGGCCTGCACACCAGACTAGGCACCATCAGACCTTCCCACGGCCTATTTACATTCCTCCATGATTTGGAGCCTGCACTGAAGATAGCAGCATAAGATGAAAGAAATATGGGTCCCTGTATGCGTCAGGATCCCAGCAGGAAGCAGCTGATACATTCAGAAGGAGCAGAGTTTAAAGAAAGACTATTGATATGAGTGGGCAAACCAAGGGTGACGAAGCACCCGAGACTGGGAACAATGGGGCGTTGTTCTCACGCTCAGGTCAAAAAGAGGGACACACAGCATCTCATGCTAGCTGTAGTCATGGGAGAGGATGAGCTGTGGTTGAAACGACAAAGACCCTGACTCTCCTTTCATTCTGCAGTCTCCCACTGGGGCTTCTCATCGGCGAAATCTACTTGGAAGCCATAGGGTGAGGGCATTGGTGTGATCCAGTCTATAAGGGCACAGAGCCGAGAGGGGAAGACAGAGAATATATCTGGTTATCCAGCAGCATCCCTGAGACATTGTCTGGAAGGTGGCCATCAAGGAGAGAAGTCTGACTAATAATCCATACATTAGGCTTAATGTATATTAAGTGTTCAGAGAAGGCAATGGCACCCCACTCCAGTACTCTTGCCTGGAAAATCCCATGGACGGAGGAGCCTGGTAGGCTGTAGTCTATGGGGTCACGAAGAGTCGGACACTTACTGAGCGACTTCACTTTCACTTTCATGCATTGGAGAAGGAAATGGCAACCCACTCCAGTGTTCTTGCCTGGAGAATCCCAGGGACGGCGGAGCCTGCTGGGCTGTCATCTGTGGGGTCGCACAGAGTCGGACACGACTGAAGCAACTTAGCAGCAGTAGCAGCAGCATATTAAGTGTTAATCTGCTAAACCTCTAAGATTTAGGGGTTGTTTGTTCCAGTAGTTAACCTACCCTAACTAATATGGATGAGCTATTTTTATTCACACATTATGTCTTTTGTATCTGAATTGTTTTCCAAAACTATCAGGCAAAATGTATAACAATCTTCTAAAACTATAAGTGAGTCTTAACATAGATTTTTTTTACATAAATTGTAAGCAATTCTACCTTGAGATTACAAATAATTACTATCTTTAGATGTTCCAAACTACTGCTTTTTACAATGACAGCTCAAAAGGGAAGCAATTGTGAGGGAGGATAAAATACTGGATTTATTCTTCAAAAATGAGACTAAAAGAAGGAGAAAATAGCATGGGACAATTGTCAAATGAATACTATAGAAAAATTCTTTTCAAGACTCCCCACTCCCATTTAAACTCACCTCCTTCCTTTCAGTCCTCTGTTTCCTCTCCCTTCCCAAATCCAAGTGCCTCTTGCTCTCCAAATGGCCCCTGCTATCTTTGAAACACACTGTGTTACCCCCAACAGGCCCTTTCTGCCTCCGCCACCTCTCTGTGCTCAAGGCCTTAACTTACACTGAAACACTGCCCCTGGACCTTGCAAGGTGAGTGGTTACCTGTCTTGACAATTTCATTCATTCATACACTCATTTTTTAAAAAATAAAATCATTGGATACCAGTTAAGTAAAAGGTATATTCAAAAGATGTTAAGTCTACAAAGGGAGATGGATATACGGCATATATATATATATATGCTAAATCCCTTAATTTGAGATATCTGGTTTCCTTAATTAACAACAATCTTTCGACATTCAGACTACCTGCCCCTTGTTGCAAATTTCTATATAACCTGACTCCTCCCCCCAGCCTCTTTGGCACAGTTTCTCGGGGTTGCTTGAGATGTTGAAGTACTAAAAAAATTCCACCAAATAAAACACAACTCTCCACTTTTAGGTTGTGAATATTTTCTTTAGTTGACAGTTGCAATAGAGATACAACGGAGAAGCAGATAACCATAGAGTAAGGCAGAAAGGGCCAGTGACATAGAAGAGCCACAGATGAAGTCCTACAGGACTTGAGAGAAAAGGAAAGTTGGTATGTATCCTGCATGCTCCAAGCACTAGGCTAAGTAGAATGCGTATGTTAGTTCATCTTTCTTTCATATGGCTAATTTCTTCTTGTCCTTCAGGAATTTTTTTTTTAGGAATTTTTAAAAATGTCACCTTACCCAGGAAGCCTTTCTTGATCCTGACTCACGCACTGTTTCTGTTTATGCTCCCACAATCAAAGCTTTAACAAATGATTTGATAATTGTTAATTTATAATCTATCATCTCAAATGATGGTAAGTACTTGTACAATGCTTTGTCTTTGTACATTTTCAATGTCTAACTCTGAATCTGGTGCACACTAAGCCTTCAGGGATGGACGGATGAATGGATGGATGGATGGATGACTGAAGTACCATTAGAGCATTAGAGGAAAAGGGGAATTATATAAGCAACATGAAATCAGAAAACTAGAAAGTAGGTTGTTCTAGGGATTGTAGGAGTCCAGTTGGATTGTGCTATAAGGATGTGGGCAGGAAGGTGGCAGGTGACAAAGATAGAAGAAGATAGAAAGAGAGAAAACAGAAGATAGAAAACAGTTTGTAGGATCTTGAATGCCAGGCTAAGGCAGTTGGACTCATGCAATAGAGAGGAGAGCCACTGGGAGCTGATAAGTTGGGAAATAATGAGATCAGAGCCATGTTATAAAGTGACTAATCCAGTTGTAATATCTTTCCTTTTTCAATAACATGTTCACTTTTCATCAAGAATTTTCTTTGCCTTAACCCAAAAGAGTTAATCTTATACTGTGGATTTGAGCGGCTCTGACATTTTTTTTTTCTCCAAAGACTTCAAACCTGCACATGTCTAGGTCAGCCTTGAGTAGTGTTGGTTCGCAATTTTTTTTTCAAGCAATTAGTCTTTATGCTATTCCCTAAGCTAGAAACCACAATGTTTTGATGCAACTCTCTGAAATTAATTCTGAGCTGCTCCCTAAGGCCCAGAATGTGGTTGCCAGCAAATGCTCACCCACAGCAGGGTGCATCGCTGGCGACTTCTATATGAGATTCTCTTACAAGGCAACATGTGGTGATACAGAATCTGGTCATTCTTTTCATAAGAGATAATTTAAATGATACATTCATTCAGAGATATTATCTTGGAATGTTATGAGAAATTTTTTAATACTTGATAGCAATTACAAAAAATAAATCAATAATTATAATTAGATCATCCTTTGACAATCACATTATTCAATTTATCTGCCTTAAACCAGTTTCTATAACAACACATGTGTACCAAAGCAACAAGTGATGACTTCAGACCTTTTAGACCTTTTAGATAAAAGTTTCATCTTAAAATTGTAAGGTTGTAAGAGTAAACACTAAATAGGCAAGTTCAGTTGTTATTTTGTTTCTAATAATATTTATTTTCTCTAGTTTTCCAAACTCACTGCTGATCAGAAAAAAATAAATAATTGCAAAGAACACAAGTTCAATAAGACAGTACTGCTGAGCTGTGTGATATTAAAGGAGATAATGGAGACTTCGATATTATCCAGATGGACTTCTGGAATCTTCTTTTTAGATTCGGTATGTTCAATAAACAATATCTCAGAAAAATACATTACTCTAAGATTGACATATATTTTTATACAAAAAGTCACTAGACTTGAGACACTTTTCAGCTTTTTTTCAGTCCTTTAGAATGAATCATTTAGAATACCCATTATATGTATAACTGAAAAAAAAATCTGACTCATATTCTCATTTTCCTGTTGTTTGATACCTTGACAAACTATCCTCCCTTTTTCAAAGTCCACCCTTGGGTTGTGTGACCAGGCAAAGAAAGCAACTTCTCCACTCTTCATGCTGTAATATAGCCTCTTCTCTAAGAATCCTAGAGCTGTGATGCAAAAAAGCACTGTAAAAGTTTTGATAGATGGATGGGTAAATAGATGCTATACCAGAAAGTTTAGGATACCATTAGCCCTTCAACAAATGATCTCATTTTGATGAGCCTTACAGTAAACTTTCTGTTTAAAATACAAGAAGTTCAACCCCCTTCATCTGGTCCACTCTTTAAGAATCAATAAATTAATTCCTGACATTTATTCTGCTAAACTAGTCATCATGGTTTCATTTTCTGCTCCCACAAGCCTTCATAAATCTCTGCCCACTTTGGTTGACTGATATTCACAAGTATTTTTAACTTCTCTTGAAAAGAGAGCTCTCTCTGATCTTCTTGGTTACCTAGAGTCAAGGATGCACATGGATATTTGGTATATCAGCATTTCTACAAATTCTGTTTTTCTATACACAATTCGTATGCACATAAACATATATATAAGTCATTATAAAAGTTCATATCTGAAAGAAGGCTGAAAATATTTTTATATTTTTATAACATTCCAGTTAATTCCAGATAATCAGAGGGCAAATATCTATCACTTAATTTATCCTAAAAAATCTTTCATTCTAATACCTGCTCTAGGTAAACATTTGCTTTTCTGCCATCCAGGTATTCATTACATAATCAACTTATTGATTGCTTTGCTGACACTTAATTCCCTTCATTTTTATTTTTTAAGAAGAGTGTTTTGAAACTCTAATACTTTACTACTTATTATCCAGAAAAGTCTAGAGTAGGTTGCCTTCCCTCTGGGAGAAATTTGTCGATTCCAATTATGAATTCAAGAAGGAGCTGAGTTTTGTTCACATCTCAATTCCTTCTATATTCTCTGTATGCCACAGAATCCTTTGAAACATAAATTCTCTTACCAAATGCTCTGCTCCAAGGGAAAGTTTATGAGCTATATGTAGTTCTTACGTCAGTCAGTGCAAAGCTATCTATTCCATAGAGGCATTAACAGGATGTAGAACAAGATGTCTCTTTGGGTCCCCACATGGTGATTTAGTCTAATGTAAATTTCTAGATCAGAAGTCCATGATGAAAAAAACATATTCAAGTCCCAAATATTTCCTTCTACCATGTTAGGTTACTTGTGCCTATTATATTCTCTACATATACTCCTTATGCCAAAGTATTATGAAATATTTTAATGAAGTGGTTACATTTCCATAATAACAGTTATTCTAATTCATGTCAAATGGTATGAGATTTCATAAGCCATGCTTTGATTACACTACCAGAACCCAAATCCTTAGAGTTACCCCAGAGCATTAGGTGGCTGCTAGGGGAGCCACCTGAAAAGGGAATGTTGAACCACGTCACCATTGCCACTCTGAGCAACACATGCATGACTCTAGTCGTCCAGAACAGCTGACACCGTGGTACTGTTGACTTGCTTCTCACAGAGGAGGCTGAAGTCAGCTGGATGCTCTTATGGAGAGAAGGGACTCTTCCACCAACAATTTCATCCATGTTCCTCTTTGGCTCAGCAAAATAATGAAGCACTTGGGAGCAAATGTACAACCCAATAAACCATAGCTGGATGCCAAGATTGCAAATGTTTCCACAGCTACTTTAAACTTGCCTTTGGTGCTCAAGTAAGCAGGGACAACAGAGATCCAGATGATAAAAACGACCAGCATTCCAAAGGTGATGCGTTTTCCTTCATAGTAATTATCCTGTGGCAACTGGCGTGCCACAAAAGTTGTGAGAAAGCCCGGTAAGGCCAAGAAGACATCCATCCCAAACATAGAGCACAAAAGTTCTATAGAACCTTCATTACATTCCAGAATAATCTTTATATTTTGAGATTCCATGTTCTTGTACACCCTTGGGGGGTTCAATACTAAATAGGCTATGCATATGCCGATTTCAACTAGAACAGAGGTTAGCACAATGATTTTCCAATAAAGAGGGTGGATGGATATAAGTCGAGTTTTGGATTTGGAAATTCTGTAGGCTGAAAACAGTGAAATAGTCTTACCAGGAATGCAAGACAGGCAGAGAGAAAACCCCAGTACCAGAGTGATCTGACAGGCCGTGCAAGACCAGTTGTAGGGCTTGCCAATAAAAAGCATGGAAGACAGCAGTGTGATGACAAGAGAAACCTGAATAAGAAAGCTCAACTCCCGGCCATTACCCATCACCAGCGGAGTATATCTGTGTATCACATACACAGTTGTGACGGCCAAGACTACAAGTGCCCCAAAGATGGAAAGAATGACAAGCCTGAATCCCAGGGCCTCATCATAAGCAAGGAATTCCACTTCTTTCAGCACACACTCACTCTTTTGTGGATTGGACCAGTAGTCTTCACCACATTGATCACACTCCCTTTGACCTAATGGACAAAGAACAGAGGACTGACTGCAAAGAAATCCAGTTGTCCCCATCAGCTGTGAATTGCCCAGAAGAACCAAAGGCCTCATACAGGACTCAATGAGATTTTTTATAGAGAATATATATATCTTTAAAAATAAAATCAGTGATAAAATGGTCTTAGAGTGTGCAGCTAACAGTAAAGATTGAGAATTCATTTCAATTTTGGAAATTCAGTCTTCCTCCTTGATTTCAGCTGTTTCTGCATGAATCTTTTTAAGTAAGATGCCTCTTTCTTTCTCCTCTAATTATCTAATTGAGAAGGGTGGTGTATCCCCTCACAAACCTAAGAACAGTCCACAAATATGTGAGAACATTAAAGCTATTAAGGTAAAACAAGGTTTGTGACAAGGATACAGCGGATTATTATAAAACACGAGTGTTTTCAGCCTTTTATTCAACATCTTCCTCACCTACTGAAGACAATTTGTCTTTGCCCACTCAGCCTTCCCCTCCTCACCCTCCAGATGCAGATTTGAGACAATAGTTGGAGAAAGGTTGAGAACTAAAAGAAAGGAAATAAAAATAGCAACAATACTAAGGTTGAAAACACTTGGGGGGCATTTAGCTGAGCAGAGGCTCTAAAGAATATTGTTTAGTCATTTTAGTTGTGTCTAACTCTTTTTGTAACCCCATGGACTGTAGGCTGCCAGCCTCCTCTGTCCATGGGATTTCCCAGGCAAGAATACTGAAATTGGTTGCCATTTCCTTCTCCAGGGGATCTTCCCAACCTGGGGATTGAACCCATGTCTCCTGCATTGACAGATGAGTTCTTTACCACTGAGCCACCTGGGAAGCCAAAGGAGAATATTGCTACATAAGAAAAATTTGAGGTGAATCTGTGGTAGATTATGAAATGTATCTCTTCACCATTCTCTGAAAGATGCAGGTAAAGACTGGAATTTCCTCTCAATCACTTCTGACTGCTAGACTGGATTTCTCTTGATGCAACTCTTCAGAGTCTGGGGTACATGGAATCCCTGGAGTTGTTTAGATAATCTGTTTTCTTTTCCATTTGGGGAAAATTTTCCATTTTTAAAATTCTCTTTTAAATAAATTGCTATTGAACTTTTGGCAAAAGATAAGTACAATTTGTGTTATTTTTAACAGAAGGTAGCAATAAAAATAAACCTGCTGCAACATGCTTCATAAGGCTAAGCCTACCAAGCCCAACTAAAATTCTGGCCAAGAACAGAAATTCAGCAGGTTGTAGTGAATAATTCATAGAGCAATAGATACAGAATTCACCTGCCCTACAAACTTTGAGTAATTATGGTCTTGAGCCAATTGCCTTTAGGGATGTACTTTTAGATCTCTTATTTCTAAATTAGAGAAATAGTCTAATAAAAGTCTGTAAAACATAGAAAGTCTATGTAAAAGTCTAAAAGTCTGTAAAACATAGAACTATAATTTACTTATTACTACTTATTAACTATTTTTCTATAACTAATGTTTAATCTACTTCAAAAATTAAAATAATTTAAAGTATTCATGAATGAATTAAAATTATTATAAAATTATTATAAGGATTCATGAATGCATGAATCCATGCATTCATATTTAACATCTCATTTTAAAAACTTTCCTCTCTGAAATTCATGGATTCAGGTCTTCTTTCTAAATGCAGCAGCTTTAGAACTAAAACCCAATGTTGTATTTTTTTTCACACTGCACAGAACATCCAATAGTTTGATGGATCATAATTTTTGTGATAAGTTGTTCACATCTCTTTATAAAGAAGGCTCCCAAGGCCCTCTTTGCCAAAATATATTTAATCTACTTGCATTTTAATGTCAGTGAAAAATGATCATCTCTACCTGGTTACCGTGACACGTATCCATCAGCATATGGGATGCAGTCAAAGCAGCATATAGGTTCCCCGTGACGAATCCCCTTCCGGGTCCCAGGCTGACACACATCAGTACACATTGAATGGGGAAGCTAGCAAAGACAAATACCACACATTAACAAAGCCCTTTGTCTCTACCGCTTGCCAAGCTATGGAAGTTTCCACCTGGATTTCTGTGGACATTTTGTGATTTCTTGGAAAACCTAGGATAACTGGGCAAGAAAAACAGACAGGACTTCCCTAGTGACACAGTGGATAAGAATCCACTTGCCGGTGTAGGAAACAGGGGTTCGATCTCTGGTCTGGGAGGATTCCACATGCCACAGAGCAACTAAGCCCATGCACAACTACTGAACCTGAGCTCCAGAGTCCGTGAGCTGAAACTACCAAAGCCTGCACGCCGGAGGCCTGTGCTCTGCTACAAGAGGAGCCGCCACAACGAGAAGCCTACGCACTGCAACAAAGAGTAGCCCCTGCGCGCTGCAACTAGAGAAAGTCTGCACAAAGCAACAGATAAAAATGAATAAACAAATAATTTAAAAATGAATAAAGTGTTTTAAAAAAGAATAACAAAGAGAATAATGATCTGGAAAGCCTAGAGGAATTTTGCTAATAGTCCTGAAGTTGATTCTAGAATTAGGCTTCTAGAAAAGTCCAGTGGTTGCTTCTAGAAATTAGCAAAGCTAAACCTAACTCTTTCTAACTTTGAAGACTCAGACCAGGCTCCATGTCCATGGGGTTCTGAGGAGAGGACAATTTGTCAAGCCTCTTTCTGCTTGAGGGGAGACGCCAAGAATCATCCTGAGTGCCTGAGAAAGACTTCTCAGCAAGGTCATCCCAACACAGCCTGCGTATCATTCAGTCAGTACAAAATAAAAATGAAAGATCTACTCCATGAGGAAAATTCCACGGCAAAAAGGAAAAATGGACAAGGCACAGCACTGGGATATTTTCTCGTAAAAAGTTTAGAAAATTTGGTGATAAACATAGTACATTGTACATGGTTGTGTACATTGAAGTCCATTATAAATGCAATGTTTGTAAATTTATATCTTAATGTAAATGAGGAGCTTCCCATTTAAAAAGGAGATAAGATGTATTTTTCCATTAAGCAAAGATTCATTTTGGAAAGTGAAAAGATTCATTTTGGAAATCAGAATTTTCCTATGTTGAGTTTTGCAAGATAAATCTGAGTTAGATAACAATGGAAAATATCAGAAATCTCTGAGCTCAGTTACAGTATATAAGATTATTTAAATATGTATTTTTAAACATAATAGATTGGCTTCTTATAAGTTGTATGTGTGTGTGTGTGTGTGTGCGTGATCACAGAATGACTTTATTTCTTCTCTCCTGATCCAATGTTCTAAAAAGTGCTAGTATTAGTCTCTCAGTTGTGTCCGACTCTTTGTGACCCCATGGACCATACCCCACCAGGCTCCTCCATCCATGGAATTCTCCAGGCAAGAACACTGGAGTGGGTTGCCATTTCCTTCTCCAGGGCACCTTCCCAACCCAGGGATCGAATCTGGGGCTCCCACCTTGCAGGCAGGCTCTTTACAGTCTGAGTCACCAAAAAGAGCTCTTTATATATATACCTTTCTTTGAAAATCATCACAATAAGTTGATGCCTTTTTGTTCTCTTTCTGAGTATCGCTTCCCTTCTCAACCTCATGATCTCACTTCCAACCCACTCACCTCACTAAAATGTTTCTTGTCATGTCTGACACATTCTCCTTTCTCTCTCTTAGATATCTGACACTCTTGATCAACTCCTCCCTGAAATGCAGGCTCCTTTGGCTTCCATTGGGTCCTCTTTATTTATTTTGTTGGTTCTACTTCCTCTACCTACCTCATCACTGTTGGCATTCTTTTGGCTTTTGTTCTTGCTCTTCTTATCTTTCAGTATAAAACAGCTCATTCATTCTCTTCTGTTCAACCAGCATCTCTGCACATGAACTCCCAAATCTTGACTCTAGCACCAGCCTTTCCCACCTAACCTCTAATTCCACATCTTAAACTTCCAACATGTCCCTACTCTGAAATTCCATCCTTATCTCAAATTCAACATGTCCAAAACTATCCCCATTTACCCAATTCCTCCTTCCCAATTCCCCATTTCTGTCATTGACACCACCAGTCTCAACCATCATCTCCAACCATATTTTCTACTACTTGCCCACATGAACCTTCACTCAGGCCCACTTGCTCATCAACTTCCAGACTCAGTTTATTATCATGAGTTAAATCATGCCTACACCATCTACTAATTGTTGATGCAGGGGACTTTCAAGGTCATTTCATCAGCAAATCCAGTGGATCCTACTCTTGTCCACTCTGGTTTAATTGAAACATGGCAGATAGAATAATTCTTTAAATTCTAAGTGGGATCATAACTCTCCTCTGTCAAAACTTTCCATGGCTCACCATTTCACTCAGAGTAAAAGCCAAAGTCCTTCAACAGCCCCCAAGGCTCTATGTGACCTGACACTCTTCCACCCCTCTCACCTCCTCTTCCACCCCTCTCACCTCCTCTTCCACCCCCTCACCTCCTCTTCCACCCCTCTCACCTCCTCTTCCACCCCTCTCACCTCCTCTTCCACCCCTCTCACCTCCTCTTCCACCCCTCTCACCTCTTCCACCCCCTCACCTCCTCTTTCACCCCCTCACCTCCTCTTTCACCCCTCTCACCTCCTCTTTCACCCACTCACCTCCTCTTTCACCCCCTCACCTCCTCTTCCACCCCTCTCATCTCCTCTTCCACCCCTCTCACCTCATCTTCCACCCCTCTCACCTCCTCTTCCACCCCTCACCTCTTCCACCCCCACCTCCTCTTTCACCCACTCACCTCCTCTTTCACCCCCTCACCTCCTCTTTCACCCCCCTCACCTCCTCTTCCACCCCTCTCACCTCTTCCACCCCCTCACCTCCTCTTCCACCCCCTCACCTCCTCTTTCACCCCTCTCACCTCCTCTTCCACCCCTCTCACCTCCTCTTCCACCCCTCTCACCTTCTCTTCCACCCCCCCACCTCCTCTTTTACCCCTCTCACCTCTTCCACTCCTCTCTCTCTTTCCAGCCACACTGAACCCTTTCCTATTCTCCTAAAATGCCAAAGACACCCCTGCCTCAGGGTTTAGAAGTTACTGTCTCTTCTGTATGGAATGCTTTTCCCGTAGATTTAATGCACTGATTCACTTTCTTCTCAGTCTTTGTTCAAATGTCACTCCAGTGAGGGCTTCCCTGATCACACTATGTGAAATTACACCCCCTCCCCAGCACTTTACCATAATCCCTACTATTTTTCTCTCCTTAACATTATCACCCGTTAAAATACTATATCACTTACTTATCTTATATGTTGCTTCTTTCTTCCCACTGAAATGTTAGTCTTACCATTAAGTAGGAATTTGTTCTGTTTTGTACACTGGCACATCCCCAGCTCTTAAAATAGTGTGTAGCACATATAATATTGTGCTCAATAAATATCTGTTCAGTTAATTAATGATTTGATTGTAAGTGTTGTGAGGGCAGTAGTCTTTTGGTCCTTTTGCAGTGCTTAACACAGAGGCAGACACATAGTAGATGCTTAGTGAATTTGGATTGAATTACATTTGAACCAATTTCATTATACAAGTATAACCTTGGGAATTTCCTAACGGCCTAGTGGTTAGGACTTTGTGCTTTCACTGCAGATGGTGCAGGTTCAGTCCCTGGTCAGGGAAGTAAAATCCCACAAGCTGCATCGTGCAGCCAGGGAGAAGAAATAAATAAAATGTATTAATATATATAACTCTAAATTTTAATAAAGATAAGAAAAATAAAATTACTATGCTCTAATGAAATGTTGTTAAAATAGAAATCTACGAGTACATTTTACTCCTTTTCCATCAGTTTTTAGTAGAACAAACATTCTATGAACTTTGTATATACAAGCAGCAACATCTCTTTTTTCATGCAAAACATTATATTGAGCACCTGCTCTACAACTAGCACCAGGAATACAAAAGGGAACAGTCTCAGGCCCCATTCAGGGAGACAGTTCTGGGCCACAGAAGGTGGTTTATACTCTAGACCTAGAGCAACTCTGTCTTTCTGCAATGATGGAATGTTATATATTGTATTGTCCAATATAGTAGCTTGTAGCCACACATGGAGGTTGAGCACTTGGAATGTAGTTAATGTGCTAAGAAACTAAAATTTTGATTTTATTTAATTGCAGTTAATTTTAATTTTAAAAGTCACATGTGGCTAGGGATACCTGTATTGGACAGAGAAGCTCTAATTCAAAGAAATAAAATGCAGAAGAGAGTTATGGCCCCTACAGTGGCAAACACTAAGTTTTTACTTTTCTCCTGCCATAATGTATTCAAGGGCTTCACTGGTGGCTCAGACACAAGAGTCTGCCTGCAATGCAGGAAACTTAGGCTGGATCCCTGGATTGCGAAGATCCCCTGGAGAAGGGAATGGCTACCCACTCCAGTATTCTTGCTGGAGAATTCCATGGACACAGGAGCCTGGCAGGCTATGGTCCATGGGGTGGCAGAGTCAGACACGACTGAGTGACTAACACTAACCATGTATTCAAGAGCTGCTTAAGGCCAGGCTAAGTAAGGGGGGAAGTAGTATGTATGTATGTATGACTATATATGAGTCTGTGTATGTTTACTGATACTCATGGAAAACCAAGGACCAAAAAAATAAGAGAGAGAAAGAGGGATAAAAAGATGCCCTCGATATCTGGCACAGCACAGGAGATCGGAAATCTTAATTTTCTTGTCACATATTTCTATATCCTTTCCCAGTATGATTCAGAAAACTATTTAGGGACCTCAGATCTCAGGCCAAAAGGGCCATACAAGAAGAGAGGACATACATGAACAAGAAATAAGATGTAGAAAGACAACTTACCCCCCAAATAGTCTTGCAGCCACAAATAAAAAAATGCTGGCTGTCCTGACACCCACTTACAACTCTCTCTCACTCCTGCTGGTTCCTCCGGCAGATTCACATGGAAGATTAAATTGCCAGTGCCCTTCTGCCACCCTATTGTTTTACTGTAACACTACAGATAAACAGTAAACCAGAATATCAAAAGACCTACAGTCCTACAACTAATATTTCACTCAGGGTAAAAAGTTCAGCTGTTTGGTAAGTGATGAGTTTTCTGGTGAACTTCCCCTAGGGCTTCTCCAGGTATTATCTTTACATTGTCTAACCAGGGGACCCAGTCTCTCTTTTAAAATGTTCAGAGCTGCAGTTCTGCATATCAAAGCCCTCCTGTTGCTATAGGAGGTGGAGGGATTAAAAATTTTATAATTGTTGATGTGTTAGTCACTCAGTCATGTACAACCCTTTGCAACCCCCTGGACTGGAGCCTGCCAGGCTCCTCTGTCAGCCTACCATTAGGGTAATGGTAACTGCTAAATTATGAATCTCCCCACAGTCTCTGCAAAAGACCATACAGATTTTTTTTAATGTAAATAAAACCACACATGACCCACAACTTCAGCCTCATAAAGAGCCTAAAAACGCTACGAATTTCAAAGTAATTAAATTCTAGCAAGCATACCTCTAGAGCACCCTCTTCATCCCTAGATGTATGGAAAATGAGGGAATTCTGGGAAAACTGTGCAGAAAAAAGTAAGAGGGAGAAGACAAACTAAGGTTAATAGAGAGTAGACAAAATCATTCCTAGAAATAAAATGTCAGGTTATAGGGCAAGGTCTTGAAGGTGCGACTCAGAAGGATGGTTTCACCACTGTGGTGGGACCAGAAAGGATACAGAGGGAGAAGTACATTTTCTGTGATGTGACTGAAAGAGTAAAAAGTTAGAAAGGAAAACTAAGAACTCTGTAGAAACAAAAGTGAACCATAAAATCAAAAGACACATTAAGCCTTCCCTTTCCACAAAAAATGTAATTCCTTAAATAAACTGCTCTTCACTCTACCAACGAAAGAAGACAGTCTTGAAATAGAGATTTGTGAGCCACCCAAACCCATCATCCTTATCCAAAAAATCAACCAAAAATGTAACTGTGACTCCATATTCATTTACTCTAGGAAGAAAGCAGAAAATGAAAACCAAAACATTATAGCAGAAGAAGATGTGGAGAGAAGGGAACCCTCCTACACTGTTGGTGGGAATGTAAATTGCAGCCACTAATGGAGAACAGTGCGGAGATTCCTAAAGAACTAAAAAATAGAGCTACCATATGACCTAGCAATCCCACTCCTGGGTATATATCCAGAGAAAACCATAATTTGAAGAGATACATGCACCCCAGTGTTCACTGAAGCACTATTTAAAATAGCCAGGACATAGAAGCAACATAAATGTCCATGAACAGAGGAATGGTTAAAGAAAATATGGTGTGTATGTGTAGATACTCACAATGGAATATTATTCAGTCATTAAAAAAGAACAAAATAATGTCATTTGTAGCAATATGAATGGACCTAGAGATTGTCATACTGAGTGAAGTAAGTCAGACACAGAAAGATAAATATCATATTATATTGCTTACATATCGAATTTTTTTTAAAAAGGTACAAATGAACTTATTTACAAAATAGAAGTAGAGTCACCAATGTAAAAAACAAATTTCTGATTACCAGTGGGGGTAAGGGGAGGGTGGAATAAATTGGGAGATTGGGATAGACATGTACACACTACGATATATAAAACAGACAACTAATAAGGACCTCCTGTATAGCACAAATAACTCTACTCAGTACTCTATAATGACCTATATGGGAAAAGAATCTAAAAGAGAGAGAGTTGTATAACTGATTCACTTTGTTATATGCCTGAAACTAACAGAACATTGTAAATCAACTATACTCCAATAAAAACTTTAAGAAAGCTAAAAATGGAGCTACCATATGATCCTGCAATCCCAGTCCTGGGCATATACCTGGTGAAAATCATAATTCAATAAGATACATTCATCTCAATGTTCATTGCAGAAAGAGAAAGACAAATACCATATGATCTCACTTACATGTGGAATCTAAAATATGACACAGATGAACATATCTATGAAACAGACAGATATAGAGAACAGATTTGTGACTGCCAAGGGTGGAAGAGGAGGGAAAGATTGGGAGTTTGGGATTAGCAGATGCAAACTATTATATATAGAATGGATAAAAACAGGGTTCTACTTTATAGCACAGGAACTATATTCAGTATCCTGTGAGAAACAATAATGGAAAAGAAAAGTATATATAATATGTAAAACTGAGTCACTTTATTGTACAGTAGAAATTAACACAACATTGTAAATCAACTATCCTTCAATAAAATAAAATAAATATTCCAGCAAATTAAAATTCCCCTCTAAAACACAGATACAACCATTAAGCAGAAGAATACTGTAATAGTTTAAATAAATACCCTAGCACTTCAATTAAATATTCTCAGAAAAGCACTTGGAGTTGTGTAAAAAATATATCAAATCAGATATTTTAAAATTTAAAACATAAATGGATTTGAGAATGGAAGAAATGAAAAAGATTCACTTACCTCAGAAAAGAAACTAAAGAAAAGCCAAAACTATTTCAGACATTAAGATGAAAGTCACAAGGTGTTCAAAAAATATTTGAATAAAAGGTTAATAAGGAGCACTGAATAAAGGCAGGAAAATAATAAAGAGAATAAGGATGAGGTAAAGAAAAAAAAATTATCAGAGACAAAATGAATGAAAGCAAGAGAGACAAAGGAGGTCAAATATTTTGGAGTACTTGAGGAAAAAGAACAAAATCATAGAACTAATATTTAAAACTATAATCCAAAAAAGTTTTTCAAAATATCTGAATCTATACAGAAAAGATATGCCTTATATTTGGAAAAATTAGAATAGTCAATTCTAGGTTTCTGATATTCCATAGCATCTGAAATAACACAGAAATGCAATTCTCTCTATATGTAAACAAAATAAAATATCAGAATAACTAACCTCTGATGATTCAGTGTTCCAAAATATTGTTGCATTCTTAATCATCACAAGTTCAAATTTAGAGTCTGTGAATATATATTCTCCAGCCTCTACAAAGGTGACCTCTCCATTATCATCTAATTGCCAATTAAGAATATCATAGTATCCAGTCACATCTCCATTATCATCAATTTCTATTGTCATTCCATTATGGGTTGTAAACTGAAGTGTCTTCATATAGTACATTAGCTAGAAAAACAGGGAAAGGAACAACAGAGGGAAAAAAAAAAACAATTTGTGACACTTTTATTGCTTAGAAAACAAGCTTTATAAAGAAAACAATCTCAAAACTCATATCTAATTCATGGGACTGAATTTTTTCCTTCTCTATACCTTTGCTGTCTAATACCACAGCTTCTAGCCACATGTGACAATTGAAACCTGAAAAGAGGCTGGCCAAATCAGGATGGGCTGTAAGTCTAAAATACAAACTGGGCTGCAAAAAGTTAGGTCAAAGAAATGTAACTTCTCTCATTACGAATTTCAAGAAATTATTTTTGTATTATGTTACCATGATCATGACCACAGGTTAAAATATTATTTGGGATTAAATAAGATATATTATGTTTAATTTCATCTGTTCCTTTTTATTTTTTAATTTGGTTATTAAAAATTTTAAATTACCTGTGTGGGTTTTAAATTTCTATTGGCCAGTACTGATCTATACCAAGGTAAAGTGATGTCTCATTTTCCTAATACCTACATACCTAGGGAAGAGAGACTATCCCCTCTTAGATTTTTTGACTGATAGGTACCAGTCTGCCCTGCTACCACCATTCCCTTCCCTGTATATCAGGGCATAGATGAGGGAGTGGCTAACTAATTGCCTTAGAAAAATTCAAGGTGGTTTCCCAGGAAGTGGCCCTCTGATTTGGGTTTTAAAAAATTAGTAGCAATTTGCCTGACAAACATTGGGATCAAGGAGACAAGGCTGTGCCAAAGAGGCCACTGGGGAGAGTACAAAAGTAGATGGAGCTGAGTGCACACCTACAGAATGATTTCATAGACATGAACAGGAGCCCCTAACAAAATAATACCTCTAGTACTCTTGCTTCCTGCCAGCAACCTTAGCTGGGGTAAGAGCATGTGTCCTGTAGTATGAAGGTAACCAGTCTGAGTTGAGATACATCCTGTGCCCGTGGTTTTTGTCAGCACCACATGCTGGACTTAGGTTTTCCAACCAGAGGGCTTAGTCCAATCCCTACTCTCCACAAACCAGAAAGACACTCAATATAGCTGAAAGAGCCTGAATTATGGTATATGATAATTTGGAGTCATTTTCTGGCTCTGTCAAGTGACATAAGCTTGGATAAGTCGTATATCCTAACTAAGCATTAGTTTCCAGTCCATAAAAGAAGGGAAATCATTCCTGTCCTACCTCTGTCATAGGCATTAAGGTAATATAGCTGAAAGGTTTTAGTAAGTCAGTACACCAAGGGAGCGTAGTGAAAGTCACTCAGTCATGTCCGACTCTTTGCAACCCCATGAACTATACAGTCCATGGAATTCTCCAGACCAGAATACTGGAGTGGGTAGCCGTTCCCTTCTCCAGGGGATCTTCCCAACCCAGGGATCAAACCCAGGTCTCCTGCATTGCAGGCGGATTCTTTATCAGCTGAGCCACCATAGAAGCCCATAGCAAGGGAAGTATTATAACAGTCAGCATACACGGGCCCTTTTAGCTCTCCCTCTTTTACTATATGCTGTTTTCAATCATCATGACAACTACATCAGTGCTCGCAACAGGGTGATGTTTTTGCCTGGTCCATTGAGGAGAGACTCGTTTTTCTTTTCCAATCTTCAGAAGAGTTAAGCAAGGAAATTTTCAAAGGCTGCCACCTTACAATCTTTCCATAATTCTGCCTGTTTATCCTCATTGGATGGCAGGACAGAGTTCCCTACCATCAGGCATGCAAAAGAATTTAGAAATGTCAAATAAACTACAAGAGTAAAAGGTATCATTTTGGTTTTAAATCAATCACAATTTTTTACTTTGTGATGCATTTATAAAACTTTCTTAAATGTGCCCATTAACTTTCTCTAACGTGAGGTCTTGCTTTTCAGATTTAACTTACATTATTCAGGGAATGTGTTCATGGACTAAACCATCAACATTAACCCTGACACTATGAGGTCCTTTGACCCTTCCTAAAAGCTTTTTTCTCTGCAATCCTAACACATATTTGTTGCTTTTTGAGAAAATTTAAATTGTAATATTGAAATCATCAAATAATGAAGAGTTGTTGTTTACCATATAAAAGGATCCATTTTATTTTAAAAAAGAAGCACTCAGAGAATTTAAGATGAAAAATAGCATAACATATAGCATAACTTAATTTCTATAACTTAACCTTTAGCATAAGTTAATTTCTCATTTTGAATTTACCACAGTTTCCCCAGTACTATGAACAACTTAGTTCTTACTCAGATCTTGATTCTAATTCCATTCTAAATGTAAATAGGACTCAGGAGAAATGGCTACTACAAGACCGGATAGAGAAATACAAGATGAACCTGCAATATCTTAGTGTTCCAGAAAGTAAATTAATCAGAAATTACGGTGATTTGCTCCAAAGAAATAGGAGCCAACTCAAAGTGACTCCCAATTGTCAAACCTGGGAAATTTTGAGCAACAGAATATATAATAATATTAATGTGTCATTAATGAGACACAGTAGCATCCTATAAGAGACATAAAAAAGGATATGTATCACTTTTGCAGTAGTCTTGCCAAAAATGCATAAACTAAATGTAATCATGAGGAAAAGTGAAAGTGAAGTTGCTCAATCCTGTCCGACTCTTCGCGATCCCATGGACTGTAACCTATCAGGCTCCTCCATCCATGCGATTTTCCAGGCAAGAGTGCTGGAGTGGATTGCCATTTCCTTCTCCAGGGGATCTTCCCGACTCAGAAATCGAACCCGGGTCTCCCGCATTGCAGGCAGATGCTTTACCATCTGAGCCACCAGGGAAGAGAAATTAGACAAATGTAAATTTAAAAACATTTTATGACCAGTATTTATGAAAACTATTCTGTTCATTAAAACAAACAAGGAAGAATGGACTTTGGGAATGGTTTCGAAAAATGCAACACAGAGGTTGACACTCTCCATTTGTTCCTTAAAAATTTTTATTCCATATTTTTCGTAATCATCATCAGCTGTTATGGTGCCTATCCAGACCCAACCAAAATGTTGGATAAGTTGTACCATGGCCTCCGACTGGATCTTATCACTGGCCACTGTGCGAAGATAAGATGGAAACTGGTATTTGTCACTAAGAAGTGAGCTGGTAGAAGCATAGCCCACCTAGGATTGAAAGTATTCATGCAGTTATTAGAAAGTAATAGCCGAACCTCAAATTACACCATCTCTTAGTATTTGTATTGGAGAAGGAGGGAACTTAACAGTTCTCTCTTTATTCTCACACCCTTCCAAAGATAAAAGGACTTCTGCTCCTCTCCCTGTTCCAAGTGGGGTGGAGACTGTTAGAGGGAGCACTTTGGGCCCCTTTTCCCACCTTGCCCCAAGAAAGTTGGGGGACTAATTATTAAGGTGATGACATCCAATGGGCCACTTTTCCTACTCAGGGTCACACCACTGAAAGGAAGGTCTTGAGCCCTTTCATCTATGTTTTCTTGAGACTAGGTGTGTGATTCAAGTCATCCAGGCTCTGTCTCTGATCTAACTCCTCATCCGTACAGATGATGGAATGAGCAGGCTCACAGTCTGTTTGGCAGGTGCATTTCCCTCTCCCTCCCTCCTTCCCTCCATCCCTCTCCCTCCCTTTGTTCTTTCTCTCTCTCTGTCCATCATCACTGGTTTCCCTCTTTTTCTCTTCTTCTCTTTCCTTCTTTCTCTCTGCCAAAATTTCTGGGTATGTAAGTCCCAAGACTTAGATTGAGAAAAATGGTAGGAAGCTTCACTTCAACCTCAAGTTTAAGTCTTATTGTCCAACAAACTTACTAGAAGCCCTCATTTTATAGCCACTTGCCTAGATAAATGAGGTATCTTTCTATTTTTTGCCAGGGGTCCTTGTGTGACTTTTCCATCAGTGAGAATTTAAGAATGAAAGTAGAGTAGCCAGTGCCATGAATTTCTGACACTCGTATGTACATTTCATACATACATACCTTCCCCTCAACCTCAGCAACTATGCAGTTAAGAAGATATGTCACATTCTCCCCATCCCATCCCATTGCCATCCCATGTTATTGCATCACCTCCAATAAGACCTCCTAAAATCACATAGCTCCATGATGACCACTTTTTTCATAAGTGACAAATTATTCCTATTTTTCTGTTTATGCTTTGTCCTAATCTTAGGGAAAACCACTAGACCATTCAGGTATGACCTAAATCAAATCCCCTACGATTATACAAAGGAAGTGACAAATAGATTCAAGGGATGAGATCTGATAGAGTGTCTGAAGAACTATGGACAGAGGTTCGTGACATTATCCAGGAGGCAGGGATCAATATCTCTCCCAAGGAAAAAAATTGCAAAAAGGCAAAATGGTTGTCTGAGGAGGCCTTACAAATAGCAATGAAAAGAAGAGAAGCAAAAGGCAAAGGAGAAAATGAAAGATACACCCATTTGAATGCAGAGTTCCACAGAATAGCAAGGAGAGATAAGTAAGCCTTCCTCAGTGATCAATGCAAAGAAATGGAGGAAAACAATAGAATGGGAAAGACTAGAGATCTCTTCAAGAAAATTAAAGATACCAAGGGAACATTTCATGCAAAGATGGGCTTGATAAAGGACAGAAATGGTATGGACCTAACAGAAGCAGAAGATATTAAGAAGAGATGGCAAGAATACACAGAACTATGCAAAAAAGATCTTCATGACCCAGATAACCACGATGGTGTGATTGCTCACCTAGAGCCAGACATCCTGGAATGCGAAGTCAGGTGGGCCTTAGGAAGCATCACTACGAACAAAGCTAGTGGAAGTGACAGAATTCCAGTTGAGCTATTTCAAATCCTAAAAGATGATGCTGTGAAAGTGCTGCACTCAATATGCCAGCAAATTTGGAAAACTCAGCAGTGGCCACAGGACTGGAAAAGGTCAGGTCTCGTTCCAATCCCAAAGAAAGACAATGCCAAAGAATGTTCAAACTACTGCACAATTGCACTCATCTCACACACTAGTAACAGAGAAGGCAATGGCAACCCACTCCAGTACTCTTGCCTGGAAAATCCCATGGATAGAGGAGCCTGGTAGGCTGCAGTCCATGGGGTCACGAAGAGTTGAACATGACTGAGCGACTTCACTTTCACTTTTCACTTTCATGCATTGGAGAAGGAAATGGCAACCCACTCCAGTGTTCTTGCCTGGAGAATCCCAGGGACGGGGGAGCCTGGTGGGCTGCCGTCTATGGGGTCACACAGGGTCGGACACGACTGAAGCGACTTAGCAGCAGCAGCACACACTAGTAAAGTAATGCTCAAAAATTCTCCAAGCCAGGCTTAAACATTATGTGAAACTTGATCTTCCAGATGTTCAAGCTGAATTTAGAAAAGGCAGAAGAACCAGAGATCAAATTGCCAACATCCGTTGGATCATCGAAAAAGCAAGAGAGTTCCAGAGAAACATCTACCTCTGCCTTATTGACTATGCCAAAGCCTTTGACTGTGTGGATCACAAGAAACTGTGGAAAATTCTTCAAGAGATGGGAATACCAGACCACCTGACCTGCCTCCTGAGAAATCTGTATGCAGGTCAAGAAGCAACAGTTAGAACTGGACATGGAACAACAGACTGGTTCCAAATTGGGAAAGGAGTACATCAAGGTTGTATATTGTCACCTGCTTATTTAACTTATATGCAGAGTACATCATGAGAAATACTGGACTGGATGAAGCATAAACTAGAATCAAGATTGCTGGGAGAAATATCAATAACTTCAGATGTGCAGATGACATCACACTTACGGCAGAAAGTGAAGAACTAAAGAGCCTCTTGATGAAAGTGAAAGAGGAGAGTGATAAAGTTGGCTTAAAGCTCAACATTCAGAAAACTAAGATCACTTCATGGCAAACAGATGGGGAAACAGTGGAAATAGTGGCTGACTTTATTTTCGGGGGCTCCAAAATCACTGCAGATGGTGACTGCAGCCATGATATTAAAAGATGCTTGCTCCTTGGAAGAAAAATATGCTGTCTAGTTGGTCTATGACCAACTAGACAGCATATTAAAAAGCAGAGACATTACTTTGCCAACAAAGGTCCATCTTAGTTTTTCCAGTAGTCATGTATGGATGTGAGAGTTGGACTATAAAGAAAGCTGAGTGCTAAAGAATTGATGCTTTTGAACTGTGGTGTTGAAGAAGACTCTTGAGAGTCCCTTGGACTGTAAGGAGATCCAACCAGTCCATCCTAAAGGAAATCAGCCCTGAATATTCATTGGAAGGACTGATGCTGAAGCTGAAACTCCAATACTTTGGGCACCTGATGTGAAGAGCTGACTCATTTGAAAAGATCCCGATGCTGGGAAAGATGAAGGCGGGAGGAGAAGGGGATAACAGCAGATGAGATGGTTGGATGGTATCACGGACTCAATGGACATGAGTTTGAGCAAACTCCGGGAGTTGGTGAATGACAGGGAAACCAGGCATGCTGCAGTCCATGGGGTTGCAAAGAGTTGGACATGACTGTCTGAACTGACCGAGCCTTATTCCATTTTGGCTAAAGTTTACACTCTTCTTTGCAACCTCACAAACACCGATATCATGGAAGCCATATGTAGGGAAGAATCTCATTTTGGAAGCAGAGACACCTGATTTCAAATTCCAGCTACATAATCAAGTTACTAAAACCTTCTGAACCTATGTTTCCCCATGAGTGAAATCAGGGTTATGACATCTATATCCTAAGGTTACTCAGTACATTAAATGAGAATACATGTGAAAGTGTTTATTGTGTACAAGACTTCTTTTACCTTCTTTGCAGATTTACTACAAGATTTAAAGGAGAAGCTCTCTCTAGAGGTTCCTAGAAGGGGCATGGACCACAGTCAGGACTTGTGGGAGGCAGAGCTCACAGCAGCACAGTCTGTCTGAGCTGCATGAAGCCCACATTGAAGATGTCACCTCTGTCACCTGACCTCTCTTCTTGGTTCTGTTTCTCACTCTCATCCTGTTCCTCCCACATCTATATATGCAGCTTTATTAGACACACTATGTAAATGCTACTTTTAAAAATTATTTTAACTTCTCCCATTACTTCAGTAACACAAATAAGCCTAATCAGCCTTCACATTACTAAGTCTTGACTTGACACTTTGGTGAACCATCCCTGGAAATAAACACAGAGCTTTACTTATATTTTCTTAATTATCCATTCTTCCTAATATTAATAGCATCTATTCTTAGGCTGAAATATGTCACTAGCCCCTGAATTAAAAATAATCTATAACTTAGAATACCAACACTCTCTTTTGTGAAATTCCCAAGTGCTTTTCAGTGTTAGTGTTTGAACAAAAAATGTCATGATTAATAAGTATTAATATGATTGATAAGTATTAAAACAGGCCAGAACCAAAATGAGTTTCTTATACCATCTATCAGTCAACCAAGTATTTCTCCATCAGCTACTCTACTTCACCTAGTGCTTCAGAGAGTACTGCTTAGTGAGATGTCAACATAAAACTCACTGGGTCACAATCTCAAGCTCAAAACTAAGGCAGGATCCTAAGGGATGTAGAAGATTCTGGGGTCACCAGTCATAGTTGCTGAGGGCAGACTGAATATCAGCATCACCACAGCCTCTTTGTCTGCAACTTATCCCAGCCTCACCTGATCACCTTACTTACTCTTTGCTGCAGTTTCACATAGCTTGTTTCTTTATAAATTTGTACCCAGCACAATATTCTGAAATACTTCAGGTAAGTAATACAACCCTAGAACTCTTGAAGCAACAACCGACAAGGATGATCCACCTGCTCCACGAATTCCTGCCAGCATTGCCCCAGTGCTGTTTCTAAAATTGGGTTTGTTTTCTTCCTGCCCTGTAAGGAATATCAATGCTGCTTCCATGGATTTGGAGATAGTGTAGCAGGTATCAAAGATCTGATAGCCCAAAGTGACGTTGGGCAAAATATCTTTCCTTTCGTTAATCTCCTTGATGGTGTGGATCATGGTTTTCATCCAGCAGAATCCCTGGAAGTTGATCCTGAAAAGGAAACATCTTTTGTTAGGCTCAGTCAATGAGTAGATCTGTGGAGGGGAAAGCAGCTTTTAGCTGGGATTGGTGCTGGAGCTTTTTGCCAAAACATCAATGGGCACCTGCCTTGTCTGTGCATGGTAATATTTCATGAAAAGATATTCCAAATGTAAAGGGTTCAAGTATGAATCATATTCATCATTGATTGGCTTGAGCTGGGAAGCATCTTTTTGGACATGTGGTTATCTCTTTTCACAAAAATATTCTTCTATTTTCAATTCCCACCACCACACAGAACACTCAGTAATTCCTCAATACATTTTTCCCCATTTATTGGAAGACCCTGCTACCATATGAGTCTACTTCCCTCCTCCTTATCTCCCTATAAGTTTTTCTGGTTTTCTTCTGGATATTAATTATAATAACAAAATTTTTGTAAATACATGAAAATACTTATGATAGACCTGCTGCTGCTGCTGCTAAGTCGCTTCAGTCGTGTTCAACTCTGTGCGACCCAATAGACAGCAGCCCACCAGGCTCCCCCATCCCTGGGATTCTCCAGGCAAGAATACTGGAGTGGGTTGCCATTTCCTTCTCCAATGCATGAAAGTGAAAAGTGAAAGTGAAGTCGCTCAGTCATGTCCGACTCTCAGCGACCCCATGGACTGCAGCCTACCAGGCTCCTCCATCCATGGGATTTTCTAGGCAAGAGTACTGGAGTGGGGTGCCATTGCCTTCTCCGTATGATAGACCTACATATAAGCAATACATAAAATTTATATATACTATATATGACTCCAATAGATCACTTTTCCTGTCATGATTTGATTGTTGACGTCTAGATTGTCTAACTGAGGATGTCTCTTTTCTATCATTCTCACATTTAACCATGAATGAAATGCCTCCTCCTTTCCATTCCCTAGCCATAAAAAGGAAAATTATTTCTCTGGTAATCTATCACACCATTGTCTCCATTAAAAATAACTATTCTATTTCCAACTCTTCCTTTTTTCTAAGTTTTAACCAAACTTTAACCTATCTGAAAGCAAGGACCTCCAGAATGGTTTCTCTTAATGTCCTCTGTAGCTATAGTACCTAACTCCATATTTTCTACTCAATAAATATTTTTAATTAAATATCTAATAGCAAATAGCCCTGTTGGCAAATTAGATTTTTCCTCCATATCTCTTTAACTGAACTTTCTAGTTTAGTTTAGCTTTGCCTTTCATTCAATACATAGTTACTGAGTTCCATTGGTGCTAGTTACTATAAATGTAACAGTGACAAAGATAGACACTTCAGTGTCTAGGCAAAGAAACAGGAAATAGCCAATCAATGCACAAAATGATAAACATACCAACTGGGACAGACATAGGGACCAGGAGGTAAAGAGGTGTGGGCACCTAACTGGAGAACTTAACAGCCAAGCTGATGCTTGAAGGATGATATAAAAGCAGGGGATGGATGCTGCAAGCAGAGGGAACAGTAAATGTGAAGGCATGGTAACAAGAGGACATGACATTTTAGGAATGGGAAGATCAGGACACTTGGCAGACAGGGTAGGAATAGGTATGGCATAGGAAGAGGAGACTGGAGAACCAGGAGACTAAACATGTAGGGCTTTATCATCCTAAGACAACTGGCTTCTAAATTTACACAGATGGCTATATAAATTGGCATACACATTTTTGAAATAAATATAGCAATATCTTTTTTAAGGTGAGAGAGTAAGACATTTCAAGAGCTAGAAAAATGTTCACCTGCTTTGAATAAAAAATTCTACCCCAGAGAATTTATCTAAAGAGATTGTTCTTCCCAAAGGAAAAAACTAGATATGTTCCAAATTGTTAATTTTAGAATTATTTATGATATTTAAAAATTGGAAAGAATTAACGTGCCCAGCGATAATAAATTATGGTACATTGACTTGAAGGGAACATTTTCCATCATTAAAAAACTATAATTAGAGAAATGACACTGCAGCATGCATGTAACATTAGGTGAAACAATCTGTGTGCAAAGTTGTTTCTATACTATAATTAAAACTATACATAAATTATGTGAATGTTTGGATAACTATCAATAGGAAAAAATTTAAATGAGTGCAGGGTAATTAATGAAAGGGTGGGATTTGGGGTAATTTTTCTTTCATTGGTGATTTCCATTATGATACTCACAGTACCATTATACAATGTATACCTTTTGTTCCCCAGAAAATTTCTCTAAATCCTAGCTTTGTTTAGATGAACCAAAACAAGAATTAAAATACTCCTTTCTTCCTTCCATTTCATTGTCTTTATCTTCTCTGAACATTTCCAAAATAACAGGAAAGCCTTCCTCTTCTATGCAGTTTAACTGATGGCCAACCAAAACTAGCATCCTGTTAAAATTGTGGGTTTCAGAGTAAGAATTCTCCAAACTCCAACTAGCATATCTAGATCAGCTATAGGTAAACATTAATGATGCCAAAATGAAATTATTATCTGATTAGGCCCAGCCTGGCTCCTGAATACCACCTATTCAGGCCTCCCATGAGGGCTTTCTCATTGGGAGGGAAAGTTGCATCTCATGGAGGAATATTAAAAGGCTTGGAGAATACTGGAATTGGGTACAGATATATAGAAACTGTTACTGATTATCAGTGAAAATTATATAGCTCTAATTTTTAAGAAAGTATATCTAAAAATGTAAATATGGAATGTAAATAGAATATTTTATAATATCCAATAATATTTTTTATAATATCCAATATATAGGTATGTTATGGCATAAAGATGAGCAATTTGGGTTTCAATCAACAGGCTGAGAGACAAGCAGAATCCCCACAATGAAGCCTTATATTTCTGATCTAATTCAGGACAAAGAACTAACTTTTTAGATACCCAAACCATGTGAAACAAGGTTCATACTACATATGAAGAATCAGAATGTCATCAGACTTCTTAGCAGCAACACTGAAAGTCAGAAGATTCTGAAGTAACCGTTTCAAGAATCCTTAGGCTTTGAGTTAAAGTCAAGATGGAATAAGCACACACAACCTCTCTCCCACTGATTTCAACTAAAATCCCTGAACTGAGGATATAAAGCAGCAATCAGACTACTCTGAAAATTGAATAAGAACAGGTGGACTAGAGAGGGAAATCAAGATATCCTTGATACAGTGAATTATTTTTTAAATGGGACATACTTTCTTCTTACCATTGTATCAATCACAGTGGAAATCTCAAATTATTTTTTAATGAGGGAGTAGATTTTTACTAAAAATATGTGTATTGGCTTTTCTATTTTATCTTGCTAGGAAAATAATCTTCAGAAGCTCCAAAGAAGGGTGAAGAGCAAGTTAAGTGACTGCACTGATGAAATAACATGTCCTCTACTACGACAAACTCTGGTTTTCAGTTTATGCTAGTAAAGATTGAATCAGTGAAAAACTCTTTGAAAAATAATGAACTGACTATAAACAATGTAGCCATGAGCAGAAGCACTTCTTTCCCACTTAAACATTTGCTTCCCTGTAAGAATGGAAAAGAATTAGAAGACCCAGGAAAGAGTTAAGTAGGGGCTGATTACAATCCTTTCCTTTTGCCAACAACAGTTTATCTATCCCTCTAGTGATATTTTAAACGTGTAGCATGAACTGTGACCAAAGGGAAGGAGTTATGATCAGTCAATATTGAATTGTATAAGAAGTTGCCAAGGGACTTCCCTGGTGGTCCAGTGGCTAAGATGCCATGCTCCCAATGCAGGGGGCCAGAGTTCAATCCCTGGTCAGGGGACTACATCCCACATGCCACAACTAGGATCTAGCACAGCCAAACAAATAAATCAATATTTTTTAAAAAAGAAGTTGCCGAAATTTTTACAAAATGCATTTATAATTATAATTACCATGCAGCATCATGGAAGTGATTAAGATATGAGGTAAAATGCTCCCAAATAAAACCGTGTGCGAACTATGAGCACAACTATGCAAAAATTATGTTTGCATTTATATAAAATGTTGAGAAAGAATACAAGGAAATGAAAAAGAAAGAGCTGCTTTGTTATGGCAGTAAAACAGTGTGAATAGTTCATTTCCTTTCATCTCTGGCATTCTTTTCACATCAAAACTATGTGTGTTTCACACCCAGAAATATAACCCATGTTTGCCTTTCTTACAACGGGTTCTTAGCAAATTCAGATCATCAGTCATGGATCCCATTTGTTGACATGACAATTCTGGGATGAGGGGAACAGGCCAGCAGCCTTCCAGCCGGAGGACTCTTGCTATGAACACTAGCTCATAAATAAATCAGCATTCTGGCACTGTGTATTCTCACTTCAGGAGCCTTTAGTCTAGTAACAATTCAAAGTAAAGCTGCAACACTGCACAATTGTACACCAGTGCTTCTCAGACTCAATGTGTGCATGAATCATCAAGAGGTCTTGTCAAAATGTGGAATCTGATTCAGCAGATGTGGGATGCAGCTTGAGATGCTACATTTCTAACAAGCTCTTAGGTGATGCTGATGCTCCACAGACCATCCTCTCAGGAGCAGTGTTCTATATCATGCAAAATCTGTCTATTTTCTTTCTTGTTTCTAAGCAATCATGGTAAGTCTACCTTGGAGAAATGGAGGCAGAGAAACAGTAAGTACCTATCTTGAGTCAAATAAATAGTGTCAAAAGCCAGGGTTGGCATCATGGCTCCAGTTCTAGACTCTCACACTCCCACCACTGCTTCACCCCACTTCCTACATCTGATGTAAAAAGAATACAAAAACAATGGCTTACTCTTCACATTTTGCTGATACTGGCTCCAAAATAGACTTATTTGCTGGGATGGTCCTGGAACAAATAGGAAACAGTCCTCTGATAACAGGTGCATGGTTTTTGGCATCTACATATCCATTCAAATCAAACTTGCCCAGCAGTCGACAGGTCTGTTCTTCTTCCTCCTCTTCTTTGCCTTCGATGCCCAATTTAGCCCATAAAAAAGCAAGCAATCATAGAACCAGACATTTCTTCGCACTAACCATTTTTAATACAATAAGTTTGGGAGAAATAACCACTGTTAAAAGTTTTAAGGAGGTGCCTTGCTAGAGTGTTCCAGTGAGTGTGTGCGGGCCCCTCCCGAGTGGACTGTTTGCCACTGCTTGCTACTTAATTGTCATGCCTCAATCAATCACAGAGCCTCACACTCACCTGAAATTTGTGGACCTGCACTAGGAGCTGAGTAATCCTCTTGAAAGGAGCCTCATAAAAATCTCTTTTATGCTTAGCAATAATATATGATGGCATAATAGTGGCTTTTGAGATTCAAATAGAATCATTTTGTAGAAATTGTCCCTTTCTTGTTTCTCAGCCTCATTCATTCTCACTTCAGCCAGGTTTCTGAGAGCTGCCCTTGCCCCCAAAGTAAAAAAAGGCATTCTGCTTCATTATGAAGTGAAAAAAAAAAAAAACAGGAGCCATCAGGCCACACTCTATCCTTAAGGGTATAGAAAAAAATGAATGGAAAACCATGGAAGCATTGGACTAGAAGACATCACTTTGAGTCTGTGTTCTGCCACTTGTGTTAGTGTGATGGTGGGAAAGTCACTTCACTTCTATGCCTCAAGTGCCTTATGAGTCACGAGGATGATAATAAGTTACCCTAGATAAATTCTGTAAAGCCTATTAAGAGTTCAAGGAATATTTTTCATGTACATCATTTTCTTTAATCTTCTCTTCAAGGTGAAGTGTTGCCCTCAGCTCACTTTGCTGACTTTGTCACTGGTTCAGGGACAAATCCTTGAGAATTTCTGGGTTCTTGCCTGAGAATCCTCTCTCGTGACTTCTTGCTTGGCCCCTCTCAGAGACATCTTCCAATCTCTTTCTCTAGGTCAGTTCACCATAGATCTCCAGTCTGCTTCTTTGTCCCTTCTCAAATATCTCCCCTGGGAGTATAAAGAGTATTTTCAGGATTCAGTCCAGTAATATGTATCAGGAACATGAAAAATAACTATATCCTTTGATCATGTGATTTTACTTTAAAGTATTTATTCCAAGGAAACAATGCTACTGCTGCTGCTAAGTCGCTTCAGTTGTGTCCGACTCTGTGCGACCCCATAGACGGCAGCCCACCAGGCTGCCCCGCCCCTGGGATTCTCCAGGCAAGAACACTGGAGTGGGTTGCCATTTCCTTCTCCAGTGAATGAAAGTGAAAAGTGAAAGTGAAGTCGCTCAGTCGTGTCCGACTCTTTGCATTCCCATGGACTGCACCCTACCAGGCTCCTCTGTCCATGGGACTTTCCAGGTAAGAGTACTGGAGTGGGGTGCCATTGCCTTCTCCAAGGAAGCAATAGAGATGCACATAAACATGATATATAAGAATATAAAGAACAAGGACTTCCCTGGTGGTCCAGTGGTTAGGAATCTGCTTCCACTGAAGGGAAGTTCAATCCCTAGTTGGGGAACTAAGATACCACGAGCTGTATGGTACAACAACAACAAAAAAGAATACTGAATACAGTTTATTTATGACAGTAAAAAAAAATAAAAAAGAACAAATCAAATGTATACAATAAAGAATTTCTAAAATAAATTATAATCAATTCATATGATGGAAAACAAAGGAGTGATTCAAGTCATATTTTAGAAATATATTTACTCACAACAGAAAATCTCAATATGCTTACCATGAAGGTAACAGATAACAAAGTACCGTATACAGTCGTACTCTAAATTTCTGAAATTTACCAATATATTACTGCTCTTTCATACACATATCTCCATTAAAAGCACTAGAAGAAACCACTGCAAACTAAGAGAAAAAGAAAAAAGTAGGAAAAAAAATCCCTTTTGCTATTATTTTAATGATCCAAGGATTTTTATATTTCCATGTTCATTTCTGGCCCAGATTGACACTCATCCAGTGCTTTCAATTAGTTTTTGGTGGTAGGTTGCAGCTGATTTTAATTTTCTTTATATTTTTCTATATTTTCCCACATGTTCTACAAAATTCTTATATTTCAGTTATAAATAGAAAAAATATTACTGTAAGAAACTCCCCCTTTTTACAACTCCTCCACACATGCACATTCCACTACAATACCTTCTACACACACATGCACGTGTGCACACACACACACATGTGCACACACACACACTTACTCCCCTAATATCATCATCACTATCACTCACCTGGGTCCCACCAACCCATCCACACAGAAGTCATCTCCTAAAGGATTTCCAGTACTCATCTGTTGGTTAAGTGTAATCTCTACCTGACCCTGAGGAACCCCTCAAGAGAGTCCCCATTACCACTTCACCTGTGAAACTGCAGGCCCACGCCACAGTACCCCATAGCCAACTAGACCCTCACAAGCAAGCTAGTGGATGGCATGCCTTTGGCTCCTGACTGACATCTGTCTGTGAAATATATAACTAGTCTTAGTTTTCTAAAATGTTCATGGGCCATACGTTCCACCCTCAGACTTAAAAATGATGTTGAAATGAAAGAACTTAAAGAAAAGATGGATTCCCTGAAAAATCTTTTCCAGGACAGACTTCAGAGTCTGGCTTCATCTAAACACAGGGGCACTCTGGGTGACAAACTGCTCCTCACCAACAGCCTGAGAATCCTCTCATGAGCTGCAAAGGTTTAGTCTAGGCCTTTCGCAAAACCGTTTGGAACTATTCCTCACTCATCTTTGCTCTTCCTTTTTACCAGAAGACAGCTGTTTCTAAGCAATTATCCCTCTTGTTGCCAAGGGCTACCCTTGTGCAAAGATATGTTTATTACCAAATCTGTGCCATCTTCATCCTCTGGGCTAAAGCTGCACTAGTTAAAATCATTAAAATTGATTAAGTTATATTAACAATAACAAAATTAGCATTTTATAGCACTTTATATTGTACAAATTGCTTCCACATGCAATTCTTCCTCTAGATCAGGAACTAGATTCAGTGATGATGAGGCTTCTGATTTGTGTAGCAGCATCTGGTGGCCAGTGTTTTATAGTTCCCAGAATGCTAGTATATTTTGCTGGGGCCACATGACTACATTCTCCAAATGTAGCAGAATTCATCAAAGATGATACAGAGAATAGAAAAAAAAACCTGTGCTCTTAGAGCGGTTTTATTAACTGCACAGGGACGGATGTCCAACGCCTCACCTTGCCCTCATAACACCCCACGTGACTGGTTTTCTTTTGTTCACTTTACAAATGAGTTCACATGGCTAATACATGCTAACATGCAGATACCAAAGCCTGTGTCCTTTCTGAGGATTTGTAGTAGAGAGAGAGGACACAGACCAAGTCTGGGAGGGTGGGTACTAGATCCAGCTCTTTCGCTGTCCAGACCTTTCTCCATCTCTTTGGACTAACCAGCCTTTTTCAGAGTCTGTGGTCCTAAAGGAATCAGCTCTGTTCTGGTGTGGGATGAGAATTTTAAGCTTCGATGCAATGATAGCCTAATACATGCTGTCAGCAATAGCAAGCTGTTTTGTTAACTATCAAGGTGAAATTGTTTATTCAATAATACTTTGAACGTAATTATCATTTCCACAGGACTCTGACTTCAAGAGCCCCTGATCAAGGCAGAAGACATCAGAATGTTGATGCAAATGGCCACAGGTATTTAGTCCCAGGTGTCACACCCAGGTTCTTAGATCCTAGTCTGTTCTCTGTGTATTTACACAGCCCTCTCCCAGACTTGTTTGAGCCTGGCTCTTCTTCCAGGGCCCTGGCAAAGGTCAGGCTCCCTTCCAAGAACAATAACACATCCTGCCCAGACTTGTCTCTGCCTTCAAGCAAAGGAAAACACCTGAGCCCCTAAAGATTATGAGAACTGTCTTAATAACAAAGGCTAAAAGAGTATTTAAAGGCTGTTTACAAGGCTTCCAGGAAAGGCTCAAATTCTATATTAACTGCAGATAAACATTGATGCAAGCCTCTGCAAAGCCCCAGCTTGATAGCCACAGCAGTGAACTCACAGTAGATTTCAGTCTCGTGGTCAGACTCAGCTTGTTAGATATTGCTCGGCTTTTGTATTCCTGTCATTCTCTTACTTTAATAATCATTTCAAATCCTCATGCCATAGCATCAGATGAATGGATACACTAATCTATTCCATTTTCTTATTTCCCATGTGGAGCTGTCCTTCTAAACAGTCAAGAAATGAACCACAGGTAGTTGCATATGTTTAAATTGCTGTCTTTACAATATACACTAGGGTATTTTTTTTAATGAATGTCTCCAACAGTTAAAAAATATTACCTGTATTGAATTTTGTGATATTATGACATTATAGCTTACCTGAAAGAAGCCTAAAAATAAATCAGTTTTCATAGGTGTATTGTTATATGAGGTGCAAGTTATTGATCAGAGGCCATGAGGTGCATAAGAAGCAGGCTTTTGCTTTTTTTTAACAAGTCAATACCCACCACTTGTTACAGAAGTGTCTCCCGTGTGTCTAAATAGAGAAAACCCTCAATTATAGCCAAGGAGAGAGACACTCAGACACTGCACGCATACAAAGTTTTAAATGGCTGCCTTGCTGAATGAAGAAAGCCTCATGTTATTATTTCTTTTGCTCCTTTTATTTTCAAGGAAATAATCTGACAGTCTGATTAATCCTCTGCCTCTAAATCAGCTGATTCTTAACATACAGAAACAAAAGCATCCTTTTGTCCTTGGCTGCATCACCTGTTACATAGCTATAATGAGTTGTGGCTGTTAAAAAATGGTGAAGATGGTAAGCAACTGACTGGAGCTAGGAAACCATTATCATCACAGTTGTCTAGAGAATAAGCACCTATTTTTAGTTAAATGTGAAACTGAAAAAACCTGACCGGCTTTTAACTCTTACCTGAAAAATTTAGCATGCCTTCCTGCCCTCCCCATTGGTGCCTTTCTAATCCACCCCTACACTGAAGGAAGTTACCCATGTCAACCCTCAGGCCACTAAAAAATTTTTTACAGGTTTATTGAGATTTATACACCATAAGACATTGAGATTTATTTATACATCATAAAATTCATCTATGTAGAACACACAATTCAATAGTTTTTGCTCTTGTTACAGACTTGAGCAGCCATCATCACAATGCAATTTTAGAACATTTCCATTATCCCAAAAGGAAACCTGATTTCCCACTCTTCCCTCACCCCAAGCTCTAGGCAACCACATAAATCTACTTCTTGGCTCTATAGATTTGCCTATTCTGAACATTCTGTTTAAATGAAATCTCAAATACGTGGTCTTTTCTGTCTGGCTTCTTTGACAAAACATAATGCCTGCCATTGCCTTCTCCATGTATTAGATTTCATTTTTTAAATATCATTATTAAGACATAATTTATACACATAAAATTCACCCATTTATAAAGTACATTCAATAGATTTTACTATCCTTACAGAGTTGTGTGATCTTTAGCACAATTGAACTTTAGTACATTTTTATCACCCCAAAAAGAAACACATAGCTATTAGCAGTCACTCCCCATTCTCCCCCACCATCACCCCTGTCCCCAGAAAACCATTAATTTTACTTTTCTGCTGCTAAAAATGTCCTTATTCTGTACACCTATATAAATTGGATCATATACTATGTGATCATTTTACTAACTTTTTTCAGTTGGCACAATGTTTTCAAGGTTCATCCATGTTTTAGCACGCATCAGTATTTTATTCCTTTTTGTTGTTTACTTTTTATTGTCATATGAAGTTCCCTTTTATGGATATATCATATTTGTCCATTCATGAGCTGATGGAAATTTGGGTTGTTTCCATTCCTTTGGCTGTTATGAGCAGTACTGCTATAAACATTATCATACAAGTCTTTGTGTGGACATGTGTTTATAATTCTCTTGGGTAAATATCTAGAAGTGGAATTGCTGATATGCGAACTATATGCTTAACATTTTGAGAAAGTACCAAACTCTTTTCTAAAGTGGTTGCATCATTTATATTCCTTCTGCTGCTGCTAAGTCGCTTCAGTCGTGTCCGACTCTGTGCGACCCCAGAGATGGCACCCACCAGGCTCCCCTGTCCCTGGGAATAATTCAGATATCTCCACATCCTTGCCACTATTTGTTATTACCAGTCCCTTTTGTTATAGCCATTCTAGGGGAAATAAAGTGGTATCTCATTGTAGTTTTGATCTGCATGTCCCTAGTAGTTAACGACTCAAAGAAAGCTGTGTGTTCTTCTAGATACTTTCAAATTTTAACTCTTACATGTAGGCTTATGATCCATTTTCAGCTGATTTTTCTGTATAAGATAAGGCCTAAGTTCATGTTACTTTTTTTAAACTGTAAATAACTTTCTGCACCATTTGTTGGAAAGACTATTGTTTCCCCATTTAATTATCATGATCTCATGTCAAAACTCAATTGACTGTAAATGTGAGGATTTTTATCCCATTGGTCTATATGTCTATCTTTATGTCAAGGTTGTTTTATCTTCACTATTCTAGTATCTTCACTATTGCAGTAAGAAATCAGGAAATGTAAGCCCTCTGACTTTTTATTTTTCAAGATTTTTTTTTAACAATTCTGGGGTCCTTTCCATATAAATTTTAGGGTCAGCTCATAAATTTCTGTGGGGGTGGGAGGGGCGCTGAAATTTTGATAAGGATTGTGTTAAATCTACATATCAGTCGGGGAATGTTTCCATATTATCAATGTTAAGTTCATGTATCTGAGAACTCAAGTCATCTTTCCAGGGCCCTGTATCTGCTATAAGATAAAAATCCATAAACAATAGGCTTCATCCAGCCCCTAGCTGACGAACCAGATCCCTCTTTTGCAGCAACCACCTCAACTGCCAACTCAAAATATACCACCAGCCACATAAACAGGCCTTCAGTTCCTTAAACAGATAATGTTCTCTTTTACCCACAGGTCCTTCCTCACTCTCAGGTACACCACCTTCTCTGTGTTGTTAGGTGCTTTCTCCCATTTGTCCCATCTTCTGATTCCCGTCTTTTCCTGCACATCTCCGCTTACTTTTCACTTCCTCCGAGGCTTGTATCCTGAGATACACAGCCCTACCCCTACAGTCTACTCTCTCACTTTTCCTTATACTTACATGATGGACTTGAGACTACTTCAGGGAAAGCAGGTTGATCAAAAAACATCTTGGTTGAAATGGACACCAATGGACACTGATCCCTATTTTAGGCAGTACCAGAAATTTTGGCAGTTTTATAACTGTTCATATGTTTTTAAATATTTTTATAACTTTTCATAAAATTTTCAGGATTTTTTTCCTAGTATTTTTTCCCAGACTACTCTACCAGCTTATACATTTTATACATTTTGAATGATTGCCCCTCAAGATGTACATGTCTCAATTTCTAGAACCTGGAAATAGGTTGTATTACATAGCAAGAGAGACTTTGCAGAAGTAATTAAGTTAATGTTTGCATTATCCATACAGGTCCAATAATGTAATTTTAAGTGTCTTCATATGGGGGAAATACAGGGAGGTATATGCCAAAGAGAAGGCAAAGTGACAAAAGCAGAGATTGGAATGCTGGCAGTCTCTAGAAACTGGTAAATGCAAAGAAATAGATTCTCCATTCAGAGCCTCTAAAAAGAACCAGCCCCGTTGACATATTGACTTTAGCCCAGTGAGACTGATTTGAGATTTCCAATCTCCAGAACTGTAAGAGAATAACAGTGCTGTTTATTAAATGTGTGGTAATCTGTTATAGCAGCAGTAGGTTACAGTAATGAGTTGGAAATAACCTAATATCCAACAGAAAGGACTGTTAGGAAACAACCTGAATGTCCACAGGATGGAACTGGTTATGTATCTTCTGATAATTTTCAAAAGATTAGGTATGATTCAATCATTTTTAAAAGATATTAAAAATGCTCTAGAAGGCTATTCATCAAGCTATTAAAGTGTATAGAATAATGAGTATTTTTTTTGGTCTTGTTTTTTGTTTTGAGGTTTTTGTGGGGGTTGGGGGTTTTGTTTTGTTTTTTTTTTTTGGTGTCTTTGGATGGATACAAACAAATAATGGGCACCTTTTATGCTAATTTTTTAAACTGCAAAGAGCCTAAGGCTGTATTATTTTTGTAATAATAAGGAAGAAAAGCAGTAAAATAAACTTCAGCAGTGAATGAAAAAAGAAAATAAAGGAAAGGATTTGGAAATTTTAAGAGTTTTACTGGATTTGATTTCTTAATTTTTAATTTATATGCATATAGCTTTCCCATATTATTTGTTCAGCATTGTTTTCAAGAACTTTTCTATCTCATAAATTGGTTGAAAATGAATACTTCTACTCTCCAGTTCATATTTTTTATAGCTTTTGTATGTACCAGACATATCATATTAGAACCTCTGCTGCAGAAATGGGTATTTGTGCTATAAGATACATTGCCTGTATAAATGTTCATTTAGATGATAAGAACCAACTAAACTAAATAATTTTAAAATGAAATAATATGCAATAAAATATTGAATTATACAGCCTTGGCTCTTAGGAGAATAATGAGGTAGTATTTGATAAAACCATACACACAGTTTTACACATGCCTATTTACCCACATCAGGATCTCCCAACTATTAGTTCAAAATGCACCCAAGTAATAACAACAGTAATAGCAATGGTAATAATGTTAACAAGAACAATAATAGTTTTATATTCCACAGTATGTTTGCCTCATTGCTTACCAATTATTGCAAAAGCTGAGTGAGTGAGTGAGTGAAGTCGCTCAGTCGTGTCCAACTCTTTGCGACCCCATGGACTGTAGCCTAACCAGGTTCCTCCATCCATGGGATTTTCCAGGTAAGAATATTGGAGTGGGTTACCATTTCCTTCTCCAGGAGATCTTCCCAACTCAGGGATTGAGTCCAGGTCTCCCGCAATGTAGGCAGACGCTTTACTGTCTGAGCCACCAGGGGAAGATGATTGCAAAAACTATATGCAACAAATACTATTTTTCAATTATTTCCATTTTGTAAATAAGAACCTGGAGCTCGGAAAAGCTAAGCAATATTCCCAGGATCACAAAGGTCCTTGGTGGTGTCAATGAATTTTCTAGTCAGTGACCTGTGCAGGAGGACACATAGCCCAGCTGCCTATCTGTCTTTAAAAACAAAAAGTGGGAGGCATTACCAGTCATTCCCCCACTCTACTGGGGATTTCCAATGAGAATGAAAATGTGCCCAGAAATTGCTCACTGACATCTGCTCAAGGCTCAAGAAATTTCTAATACCTAAAGGGTCAGGCCAGTCAGTTTATTTTTAAGAGAAATAGGTTACTGCTTAACTTGCCAGTGAAAGTGAAAGTGAAGTCACTCAGTTGTGTCCAACTCTATGCGACCCTATGGACTGTAGCCTGCCGGGCTTCTCCAGCTATGGGATTTTCCAGGCAAGAATACTGGAGTGGGTTGCCATTTCCGTCTCCAGGGGAATCTTCCCAACTCAGGGATTGAACTTGGGTCTTCTGCATTGCAGGCAGACTCCTTACTGTCTGAGCCACCAGGGAATCCCCCAACTTGCCAGAGTGACTTCTAGTATTTATGCCATACATCAATATGACACAGCAGAATCAGAATTTATAATGATTAAAAGGTGCACTATTTTCCACAACTGTCCTCATCCTGCTCCAGCTTGCTCTGGCTCCATTTCTGCTGATGGTCTTGAGGTGGAGTTGGGATAATGCTGAGGAGGAACACTTGATTCTACCAAATAAAGGTAATAATAGCATTTCTTTGCATTTTAAATGCTCTCTTAAGGTAAAGACCTAGTGTATTTCAGATTTAGACTCTTCAGTATGATGGTTTCTTTCCTTTTAAGGGATTCCCCTAACCAATTTTCCTTCCCTCTTAGTTCAAGAGAAGTTGATGACAAGGTGGGGAAGAACCTCTGGTCCATGTGCCACCTTCTGGGTCTTTGCAGGCCTTACCCCATTTGGTCATTGCTGTGGCTTTCATATTGGTATCCACCAACAAGGCTGCAGACCTCTAGTCATGCCTCCATTCACAAGGCCCTGCACTTGATGACCTCTTTTTCCATGACTCCAGGTTGCTTGTAACCTATCAGTGCTCTCAGCTTCCAAATTCCTTTCCACTTCATACAGTCTTCCATTACTTGTGACTTTCCAGTGTGTGATGGCCACAGGGAAAAGAGGCAATGTGTTAGGCCCATCCATGGAAACACCTCTCCCTAACATTCACTTCTGAATCAAGCCCATGCAATGGTGCCACACTGAACAAGGTGCCATCACAAACCCAGGGCTTCCCTCCACAGCTTACAGTCCTCCATGCAGACACTCTCTGACAGCCCCAAACCTGTTTAGATGTTTAGCCACACCCAATCCATGCTCAACCCTGATAACATGAAGACCAAGAAACAGTTATCTGGCCCTCCTCTTTTTTTCAGCCCCATTATTCCTCTAGTACCAGAAGGACTTTCCAATTACTTTCCCTTTTAGAAACAACTCTCCTTATGTCATAACCTCTTTCTTACCAATCACATGAGCTTCTTTCTACAGGTGGATATCTTTTCCCTTTCGTGTCATAAAAAGCCTCATGATCTGTCCCTGATAGTGTAAGGAAGACAAAAAAATTTTTAATTACCAAGAGGCAAGAACATGAGGAATCTTTTCCCCATCATTTCACCCAGAAAGCTGCGTGGTCCCCTTGGAGGATCCTTCTCTTACTGTTCATTGAACTGTGTCCTCTTCAAATTCACATGAAGCCCTAATGCTCAATGTGATGCTATTTGAAGACGGGGCCTTTGCGAGGTAATTAGGGATAGATGAGGTCATGAGGGTGGGGCCTCCATAAAAGAATGAGTGGCTTTTAAAGAAGAGACACCAGAGAACACACTCTCTTATCTTTTCCACCACGTGAGGACACAGAGAAGAGGGCCTTCACCAGATCTGAATCACACCAGCACCTAGAACAGAGAGAGACAAAAAAAAAAAATTTGATTCTTTTACAATAGTGCTGATTAAGTATGAGGCCCTGTCTCCAGGATTTAGAAGCCCGGCTCTATTAGTTCCTAAATGTATAGTCTTTGGCAAGTTACTTAACTATTCTATAATTGTTTTGTCATATATGAAAAAAACAGAGACAATACTCAGCTTGTTATGAGGATGAAGCATGACTGTGGCTCAACATAGGCATTGTCACACAAGGAAATGCCTAGCTAACATTAGAAATTAACAGTGTGTCTTTGTCCCTTAGGTGTTAAAGTGGTCTTCACTCAGGTTATTAAGTTTCATATAAGAAATTCAACATAAAACACTATTCACATGTGAATAGCAGAAAAAGGACACTAAACAAACAAAGGACAATCATTGTTTTCATTTCCTACAACAACCATAAAATTCTGCCTTCAGTGTATTAGATCTCCTGGTAGGAGGTGATTGCTGAGATGCCTGACTAACCCTAGATGGCAATGTTGGATTGGGTAGAATTCATTAAGACCTTGGAAAGTGGATTCTGGCTTTCTGAGAAAGGACGTAATTTAAATCAACCTGACAGAATCTTAGGTGAAGATGTTGGTTGTGTCACATACATACACATTAAAACCAACCAGAAGATATATCTAAAAAAGATATTTACACATTTTAAATCATCTATTTAATACTATATGTTTTATTAGCATTGAAAATGTTTCTTTTTATATTTTAATAAATGCTATTATCGGTACATAGTTTTCTAGGTACAACTGTTAAGTATTCGGTAATATCTGATTATTGTAGTTTAATTGTCTAAGTCATTTTGGAATGGACCAGAAACACTTTGAAACCTGGCTAAAATAATTTATCTGGTTGTTCAAATGCAGTTCAGCTAAATAAGCTAAAACATTTTCTTGGATCATAGTCATGCTCCCTAATTAAAGTTTATCTAATAACAAAATATTGTCACATAACTGTCTTGAACCAAATGCAGTTCTTTAGAAACTACCATTATGGAGAGATCTGGGGCAGAAATTTTATTTAATTTAGTGACATACATATAATAACTTATATTGGTCTATGATAGTCCTTTGTTCATTAGTTTATTCATTCAAAATGTAGTTGAAAGAGGTCTTCAAAATAAGCCAGATTTGTAATTCCAATAACCCAGAGCAGAAAGCATAATTTTTCCATTTTCCTCTAAACCTAGCAGTCTAAATAATAAATATGTGTTTAACTTAACTAAATATCCAAATGATATTTCTACAATGCCAGGAATATATTTTCTCTTAAGAACAAAAATTATTACCACCCTCGACACTAACAGAGTCTTATTTATAGTATTAATTTTCACCATCTATGAAGAAAGGGCTTGGTTAGCAAACTTCAGACTAGTCCCTATAGAATTAAGAATGTGTGGAGGCTTAAGCAAGAAGACACTATAGCATTTAGAACCAGAGGCAGAGCTGTTCCCCTGGAGGGTACCTTGGTAATTAACATAGTCTGCTACTTTGGTTTTGCAGAGTATCAGTTCAGTTCAGTTGCTCAGTTGTGTCTGATTCTTTGTGACCCCATCGACTGCAGCACGCCAGGCTTCCCTGTCCTTCACCAACTCACGGAGCTTGCTCAAACTCATGTCCATCGAGCTGGTGATGCCATCCAACCATTTTATCCTCTGTTGTCCCCTTTTCCTCCTGCCTTCAATCTTTTCCAGCATCAGGGTCTTTTCAAATGAGTCCGTTCTTTGCATCAGGTGGCCAAAGTATTGGAGCCACAACTTCAGCATCAGTCCTTTCAAAGAATATTCAGGACTAATTTCCTTTAGGATTGACTGGTTTGATCTCCTTGCAGTCTAAGGGACTCTCAAGAGTCTTCTTCAACACCACAGTTCAAAAGCATCAATTCTTTGGTGTTCAGCTTTCTTTATAGCCCAACTCTCACATCCATACATGACTACTGGAAAAACCACAGCTTTGAATAGAAGGACCTTTGTTGGCAGAGTAATGTCTCTGCTTTTTAATATGCTATCTAGGTTGGTCATAGCTTTTCTTCCAAGGAGCAAGTGTCTTTTAATTTCATGGTTGTAGTCACATCTGAAATGATTTTGGAGCCCATAAATATAAAGTCTACAAAGTATACATTTGAGGAAATGCAGACAATATTCTAAGATAAAAAATCTTTTTTAATTTTGGGGGTAATTCTTTCAAAACAAAGGAGGGACTTGAAAAATCTTTACTGCCATTCCTTGAGTTCTAGCAAATTCCTTTCCCCACTACTGGGACATGAGGACACTGTTCAACGTGCTCAGTTGCTCAGTCGTGTCCAGCTCTTTGCGACCCTGATGGACTGTAGCCCATCAGGCTGCTCTGTCCATGGATTCTCCAGGCAAGAATACTGGAAAGATTAGCTAAATAAACTACTCCTATTTCCTCCATGCCCAAACATCATTTCATTAGGGACAGTCAGACTAGGGAGACGATCAGGACTGGAGGCCGAACAAGACCTTGCATTCAAGTCTCAGCTCTGCTACTAATTAATTACTTCTCCAAGGGGAGAAGTGACTAAGAGCTCTCAGCTCCAGACTCCTTTAAGCACTCCATCAGTCCCCTTCTCTGACTGTCACCACATCTGGAGTTACCTTACTCCCTACCTGCCACTCTTCAACTTCACTAATGAAATGGAAGCTCACAAGCACCACCTTGAGGCTTCCGATTAGCACAACCACCTCCAGAAGCTGATCGCTGAGGAACCTGCAGCTACAACTGCCCCTGCTTGCGACACCAGAAACTCTGTGAGATGTAAAGTCAGCAGACATGCAGCAGGTTATTAAGAGTTCAAGTGTTGCTAAGCTCACTACCAAAGAGTAAGCATTTAAGTTCCAACTTTAGACACAAACTACATCCAGAAACATCTCCTTCCCCAGGATAACGGAGACAATGGCATGGGACTGGGCTTCATTTTCCTAGTAAGCATCCCTTGGGGAGATTCTGTGTGGTCTTTCTTATTCTGCTTACCACTTTGGACAGTCCTAATCATCAGAGATATTTTAATTGCAGCCAATGTGAAAAGGGAAAAGCATCAATCCTTGATTCCAGAAGGTTCCACATCCTCTACACAAATGTGATTATCACCATCTCTGCATGTTCTGAACACCTCATTCCAAAGGGTATGAAATAGAACCTAAGTCTTATTAGCTTCAAGGCCCTTGCTTTTTCCATGAAACCTGCTGATGTAAGACCACTGGAGGTTTTAAATACTAACCTCTTCAAAAAGAGGCTCTTGATAGAGATCATACCTGCACGGACCTAGCACACATTCAAATTCAAACTCTACAGCCATGACCTGCACTTCAAACAGCATGAGGACATGTAAATGTAAGGAAGGTTTTCAATTCCTTTAATACATAAAATGGCCAAGGAAATTACTTTTCAGAGTATACACATTAAACGGAATCTTTTCAAGCAGATTTCTATTTAGATAATTATTTGCAAACACTAGAAATAACATGTTCTATGAGCGGTCACCAGATGGATCCTACATTTGCACAACTTTCAGATGAAAGTCCTGATGAATACTAAGTCACTATAATGTTCATGAGTGTGTGTGTTTGAGCCTAATTTAAAACTCAAATACTCCACTTCCTCCAAGAAGAAGGGTTGTTAGTTAATAGAAAGCTTTCTGGATATTAAGTATAAACGTGAGTATAAACATGCTTCAATGAGAAAAATCTGTCTTTCATTTCCAGAATTGGTGGTAATGAGAGGGACAGAGTTAGTTAACATACTATTTAGGTTTCTTCTCAGAGGCATTTTCCCTGGTGATTTTACAGAGTCTACATCTTGTCTTCCTGACCAGCCTCTTAGTTCCTGAAGACAAGGCCTTGGCTTTCTACCTCCTTTATGTTCCTCTTAGGTGGCTATAGGAGAGGCTGACACTTAATGAGCTTCTACTATGTGTTAAGAGCCTACCAGTTCCTCACCTAGTTGTTTTTCAATAACTCCAAGCACAAACACGTCTATGCTGCTGCTACTGCTAAGTCATTTCAGTCGTGTCTGACCCTGTGCGACCCCATAGACAGCAGCCCACCAGGCTCCACCATCCCTGGGATTCTCCAGGCAAGAACACTGGAGTGGGTTGCCATTTCCTTCTCCAATGCATGAAAGTGAAAAGTGAAAGTGAAGTCGGTCAGTCGTGTCCAACTCTTTGTGACCCCATGGACTGCAGCCTACCAGGCTCCTCTGTCCATGGGATTTCCCAGGCAAGAGTACTGGAGCAGCATAGAAGTGTTTGTGCTTGGAGTTATTGAAAAACACTTCTATAATTTTAAGTAAAATGAGACACAGAAAGTTAAGACACATACCCAAGATCACAAGGCTGGATGAGAGCAAATTTAATGCATGAGCTACTATGTGACTCTGAGGTCTACCCACTATATTGTAATACACTATACTATTATATGCTATACCACAACATGCTATGCCCCACTCCAGCACAGTGTGCAAAGTAGCTGATGTTTACTAAAACCTAACAGTAAAGATTGGGGCTTCCTAGGCGGCACAGTGGTAAAGAATCCACCTGCCAAGGCAGGAAACACCAGAGACGTGAGTTCAATCCCTAAGTCAAAAAGATCCCCTGGAATAGGAAATGGTAACCCACTTCAATTCTTTGCCTGGAAAACTCCATGGACAGAGGAGCCTGACAGGCTACAGTACATGGGATTACAAAAGAGTCAAACACAACTGAGCAACCTCGCATGCGCATGTGCGTGCACACACACACACACACCCCATTACTGCTGAGTGAGAATTTAAGTCAGAGATAAAAGGCATCCCATTTCTTTCTTCTGCTGCCAAGAACATCAACTCTATTCAACAATTTGAAAAGCCATGTAGCAAATTAACAAGGGAATGAAACTTAATTTCAGCATTTACTCATCTCATAGAGGTATGATCAGAGAAGTCCAAAAACACAATACCAGCGCTCATCACCAAAGGAAGAACACAACCTAACCATTTCCTGGTGAGGGCTAGAGCCACATACTTGACACATGTGCTCAGAAAATAGTTACTAAATGAATGAAGGACTCAAAACTAAGGCACAAATCTTGCCCTGGTAAGTACTGTGAAATCACTTCAAATACTCCTAAACTAGAAACATTAACTTGAAGCATAAGCTTCTGAAGAAACTGATGTGTAAGATTCCGTTTTTTAAGTCATAAATTCTGGCATGGTGAGTGTGACGTCTCTCTCTTTGGCTGGGGAAGCGCGCAGAGGAGACTTAAGCAGAAGTTGCTGTGCAGCCAAGCTCAGCAGTTTTCTTAGGCCCCAGGGGACTCAGGCTACAGTGTTTTGTTACAAGCTGGCTGAATTTCTCAACTTTAAAGACTGAACTAATAAAAAGTATTTAGAAATCCAAATGGCAAAAGAAAGTGAAAAAAATCCAGTAAACCCAGCCTGCTGGGAGGCCCTCTGCTGAGAAGACGGTATGCCCTCCATCCCTGTCTTGCGTGTGTGTTCTCTCAAAATATCACAGTGGTGCAGAACTTTAATGTGGCAAGGGCTAGAAGGGGCTTCCCAGACTTTGTGAATGAAAGGCAGAATGACTCTTTAGAGACCTAGAGGTGGGCTTATCATTAACACTGTTCCTCGGAGGGTGCTTCACACACTTAGCCAGATCTGCACAGAGAGGATTAATGTAAAAGCAGGCAGAAAATGAAGGCAGGGGGAAAAGGAGACTTGTAAAATCCAACCACCATCTGCCGTTTCAAATCCAGAAGCACTGAGGTAGTTTAATTTGCAGAAATTTTCCTTCCGGTTTCAAAACACTGCTTAGGCAAAGATGGAGTAGGTCACCTGGGAGTTATGCACAAGAGGGCTTTACTTAGTGGAGATAAATGAATGAACACACAGAAAACAACAAAAGAGGAAGATCACAAATGTGTGTCTTGATAACAAGATATTACAACAATTAGATTAGTGTTTGGCAGTGGAGCTGCTCAAGTCAGGCCAAACCATGGAATTTACTCCATCTGTACCAAAAAAAAAGTTTACAAGAGTTATCTTTGACCAAAACTTAAAGGAATAGTAACTCTTTTTTGTTGATGTCTTTTATAACTTTAGGTTTATAGAATTGAATGAATCACATTCCTCATTCACAGTATGCTGTCATCCACAAGGCTATTATATTCTATTTCAGTTTGTTTTATTTTACATCTCTTTATTCCCCATTCCCAGTCCCAATCTCTTCCCAGGTAGTATAGACACCAACTCTGGTACATTTAAAGTTTGATCTTTCATACATATTTACTTAGATATATGTATATCTATATTATGGTATGTAAATCTTGCTTATATCAAGATTTTTCCTGTTGCATAGCATTCCATTAAATGCATGTACCACATTTCATTTAGACATTCAGATGTAGATAGACACCTATGTTATTTCTGACCTTTGTTAGAACAAGTAATACTGCCATGAACATTCTCATAAATCTTTCTTAGGGCATCTTTTTGTAGAACCATGCAAGTGGTTTTCCAGATGTTGACATTCCTTTGGGCGTGGAATTTCTAAACATAATGTATGTATGTCCTTAATTTCACTCTGCAGTGCCAAGATGGCTCACTAGAATAGCTGTTTATATTTCTACCAGCACAGGAAAATTCTCATGTCCCGACGTCTTTGGTGAGTATTTGATGATACCTGATTGATCATTCTTGCCAACTGGACTGCTAGAAAATATGGTCATTTTACATTGCATTTTTCTGGTTATATTCACTTAAAGATATTTAATAATTATATGAGTTTCCTTCTCTATTACTTACTTATTAACAGTCTGTGTTTTCTGACTTTTTTTGCTATGAATTAAAACTATGTTCAAGAATCCCTTGAATATTCTAGATAATAATTTTTTGTTGGTATGACACATTGAAAATAGCTTTTCTAATCTCTTTTCCTATAGGTTGCTTGTCTATGATGGCCATTGTTGAATAGGGATCCTTGATTTTGGCAAAAAATAATTTTTAGGGTTGACTGTAGACTATCTGGAGTCTTATTTATGAAATCTCTTCTCAAAAAAATGACAAAAACACTCTTTTGTATTTTCTTTCATACATTTTATAGTGTTTTCTATATTAAGGTCTTTAATCCATCTAGATTCCATGTGGAGAATTGGAGATTCATGCTAACTCCCAAGGGGATGAAAGCCATGCAACTCCAGCCAACTTTACCAAATTCAGGAATGTCAGCAAAAAATGGAAAATTTTCTCATTTTTCAAGAGAAACCATAACCTATATTCTTTCTTTGTAACATTTCCTGATGTTTAAAACATATATATGAGCCCAGACTCATCCTTGTGAGCTGCCAACTGGTGACCTTTGAGTCACAGAATTTCTCTTTAATAATTTGACCTGACCTTTGGAGATCTGTACTCTAGTTATCACCAGAACAAGCAACTTTTCTCTATCCCTTTATTTAACTGAGTTTTCCTGCTCCTAACCTGTTCCTAATTCTCCCCATTTAGTAATTTTTATCCTCATCTTTGTATAGACAAAATAACGAACCATCCCTCGGTCAATTTATTTCCTTGTCATTACACATATACAATCTGATGGTAACAGGGATACTCACATGCTTCTCAAGAAACAACTCTGATGTGGCATAAAAGAGGAGTTATTTTTTCACCAGCTGTCTCACAATGCAGATTCCAGGAATGTATATGCCTACACCAAGGACTGACTGGAGGGAGCTGTTTTATAAATACCTTGAAAACAAGCGCTGTGTCTTCACTCCCACTCAGTGCCCAGGAGTTCCTCCCAAAAGCATTTAACGGAGGATTCCTTTGTCCCTGCATCCTCTAGCACGTGAATGCTTAAAAAAAAACGCTGACCCTCAAAGCAGGTATGGAGGTGGCCAACAGAAACTTTGCACAGTAGTAAGCACGTCCTGGAACAACTCGGATAAGAGAATTCTGGTTGGCCAACTTATAATAAACTAGAGAAGAACTTGGTAGAAACTTCGGTAAATTACATTAATATTCAAAATACCTGACACCCTTTCTGTAGGAAGATTACTTTCACTGTGTTGATGTCATATGTGGCCATGCGACCTGTAATATTCTTTCCTGGAGCCACCTTACTGAATTCGGGAGTAGTCACATGACTTGCTTTGGCAAAGACATGTGAACAGAAGTGCTGCTTTTGAACAAAACTTTCTCTCTTCCTTTGACTGACACATCACAGAAGAGCCCACTCCTTCAACCTGAGTCACAGAATAAAGATGACACGGAACAAAGCCTCGACTGACTTGCAGTGGAAACGCTGTATGACTGAGAGACAGGCCTCTGTGGTCATAAGCCACTGAGATTCTGGGGCTGTTTGCTGCCACAGCATAACTGAGCCTCAGCTGACACACAAAATTTACTACAAGTTCATGATACCTGCATTTTAGACATTTTCCTTCCATAATTAATAGTGATTTATGTTGTTTCAATGCAAGGAGATCCAACCAGTCCATTCTGAAGGAGATCAGCCCTGGGATTTCTTTGGAAGGAATGATGCTAAAGCTGAGACTCCAGTCTTTTGGCCACCTCATGCAAAGAGTTGACTCATTGGAAAAGACTCTGATGCTGGGAGGGATTGGGGGCAGGAGGAGAAGGGGACGACAGAGGATGAGATGGCTGGATGGCATCACTGACTCAATGGACATAGTCTCAGTGAACTCCGGGAGTTGGTGATGGACAGGGAGGCCTGGTGTGCTGCGATTCATGGGGTCGCAAAGAGTCGGACAAGACTGAGTGACTGAACTGAACTGAACTGAACTAATTCCCTTCTACTAAGCATACCACTTAATGTCCTTTAAAAGTGCTTTGAGAATTTAGGAGTAAGTTAAGCTTAAAAAGTGTTTAATTTTAAAGAGTTCTTTTATGTACCAACTTCTACTTTCCAGTGTAGCATGAAAAATATTTAGAAGTCACCACTCTGCTAACAAGTGAAAAACTAAACAAATGGAAAAATCAACAGTTCTTCTTTTTTTTATTTTATTTTATTTTTAAATTTTACAAATTGTATTAGTTTTGCCAAATATCAAAATGAATCCGCCACAGGTATACATGTGTTCCCCATCCTGAACCCTCCTCCCTCCTCCCAGAACCATCAGAAGAGAGAAGTCACAGGGCAAATTGCTACCCTAAAACTGTAGAGATAGACAGGTATATATGGAGAATCACAACTTACCAGAGCAGAAACAGGAGAGCTGACACCTCCCCAGAAGCCAGGTCCAGGGTCAGAAAACCTGGAATTGTAATTGATGAACGGCTGGAGGCTCAGTGTGGACAACTTTGAGAGTTAAAACTCCAGGTGGTGAGGGGACCCACGCACTTTTGCAAGTTTTATCTCCTGGAGCTGAACCAGGTTTTCACAGTGAGTATCAGAGGAAAATCCTCTAATGCTTCCAGCAAGGGGAAGAGAAATTGAACTATTTTGAAATACAGTAGAACATTTTTTTTTAACAAGGCCAGCCCCCGAGAGAAATTGTTTTACCTGAGCCCAACCTACTGGGGTTTTATCAGAGCCTAACTGATCTGGGTGAAGGGAAATGGCCAACTCCAGCTCACAGTGGCCATCCTGTCCCATCTAAGCGGGTGGGGAGTTGAAGGGGCAGGAAGATAAGCACTTGTAGGGTTCACAGCCCTGGCCACAGGCTCAGTAAAAGACTAGTGAACACTGCCCTTACTCCCACACCTTACTGCCATATCACTAAAGGTATATTTGTTGGAGTTCCTTTCATTCAGTGCATCATGACTGGCTTTCAACAAAATTACAAGGAAGGCATGCCAAAAGGCAAAGAACACAGTTTGAAGAGACATAGCAAGCAACAGAACCAGACTCAGTTATGGCAGAGATGTTAGAATCCCCAGACCATGAATTTGAAACATCCGTGATTAATATGCTATGAGCTCTAATGGAAAAAATAGACAACATGCAAGAACAGATGGGTAAAGGAAGCATCGAGACAGAAATTCTAACAGAGAACCAAAAAGAAATGCTAGAAGTCAAAAACACTGTAACAGAATAAAGAATTCCTCCAATGGGCTTATTAGTAGACTGAGCACAGCTAAGGAAAAAATCTCTGTGCTTGAAGATACAGCAAGAGTTCCATTACTAGGGGCTTTTAATATAAATAATGTGATTTTTAAAAACATAGAAACCTTGCCATTTGGAATCCTCGAGTTTCAGAATGTCATCTTCATTGGGCAACTTCCGTTTGAGCATCATTTAAAATTATGAGATGTGAGAATTTGAAAAAAAACCCGGCCAACTGCACCTCTGAACACTTCAACATCTGTTCCTGCCAGCCAAAAAGTGAGGTTTCCCCTTGCTGTCACATTTGTCACCTTCTGTGTAAAAACAGAAGACCAGCGGCATAGTAAAAATAAAGCACTAGAACACTAGTAAATTATCTTACAATATTCTTCCCAACATCCATTTGTCCTGAAGCTCTAAAGACAGTTTCGCCAACAAATAAAGATTTGGTTTCTCTTAGCTAGAGAAATACACACAAGTGAAATCTACATAAATATGTATAGGTTTTTTTTCTTTTATTTGTATTGCTGAAAATTCTTCTTTACATCCCATCTGGCTTCCTGGAAAGAGTCCCCTGTGGGCATCCAGTTGTCACACTAAGTACTTAAACATTCCATAGTCATTTTATAAGAATACTGAATCATGTTTAAAGTTTGACACTGACATTTATAAAGTTTATAATATTCTAAACTTATAATTAAAATGGAAACACTGAGAAAATTTAGGACTTTGGGATGATAGCCAGTGATATTCAACAGTGTGTGTGTGTGTGTGTGTGTGTGTGTGTGCGCGCTCAGTCATGTCCAACTCTTTGCAAGTCTATGTACGATAGCCTGGCAAGCTCCTCTGTCCATGGAGTTTCCCTGTCAAGAAGACTGGGGTGGATTACCATTTCCTATTTCAGGGGATCTTCCCAACCCAGTGATCAAACCTCTGTCTCTGGCATCTCCTGCACTGGCAGACAGATACTCTACCACTGTGCCACCTGGGAAGCCCTCAACAGTAAGTAGTACCTGCTTTTTTTTAAAAAAAGACTTATAAGCATATTATTTTTCCAGGCTTTTAACTTAATGGACCTTATCTCTTGGGGATTTCTGAAAAGGAATTTGAGTTTGGGTTTTACAGGCCCACCGGCCTCATCACCAAGTTATTCTCACAGTACCTGGGAATAACAGCTACGTAACTCATGAACACATAGGCTGGCTCCTTGGGAATCCATGTCCTTTGCACTATACTACAGTGTCTCTTTTAGAGAAAAGAAAAAGAGCATAGACTTCTCCAACCCACTCTATGAAGTAAGTGTAAACTCAAGATCAAATCAAACAAGTAGCATATATGAAAGGAATATTATCAACCAGTAAACATAAAGCCACTCAAGAACATAACTGCAAAAATTTCAAACAAAACATTAAGATAACAAACCCAGAAAAATGATAATATAGTTGACCTTTGAACAACTTGGGGGTTGGAACATCTCCCTCTCCCATAGAAATAAAAAATCTGCATATAAATTTATAGTCAGCCCTATGTATATACCATCACACATCCACGAATTCAAAGAACTTTGGATCATGTAGTACTGAAATGTATCTACTTTAAAAAAAATCTGCATAGAAGTGGATCTGTGCAGTTTAAACCCATGTTGTTTAAGAGTCAACTGTACATATTGACCAAGTTGGATTAACACCAGAAATGCAAGGACAGTTAAAGTCAATAAAATCCATAAATGTATTTATCATGTTAATAGACTGAAAAAGAAAAACCTTACATATAACTTCAATAGATGCATAAAAAGCATTTGATAAAATTTAATATACAATCACGATTTAACAACAACAAAACCCTCTTACCAAACTAGAAATCAAAGAAACTTTGCTGAGTTCCCTGACGGCCTAGTGGTTAGGATTCCAGACTTTCACTGCCGTGGCCTGGGTTCAATCACATTTCAGGGAACATCCCACAAGCAGTGGGAAAACAAAAACAAAAAACCTGTTTAAAAGAAAAAAAGGAAACTTGCTTACCTTGAAAAAAATATTTATAAAGACCAAAGACCATGAGGAAACATAATTCTTAATGATAAAAGTATTCCCTGGAAATCAAGAAAAAGATAAATACACCCTCTGTTATGAACTGCATCCCCTCAAAATTTGTATGCTGAAGTCCTAACTTCCAATGTTACTGCATTAGTGGTAAGGATGCAATAGAAGTTAAGTGATATTATAAGTGAAAAAGTGAAAGTGAAAGTCACTCAGTCATGTCCAACTCCTTGTGACCCCATGGACTATACAGTTCATGGAATTCTCCAGGCCAGAATCGTGGAATGGGTAGCCTTTCCCTTCTCCAGGGCATCTTCCCAACGCAGAGATCAAATCCAGGTCTCCCACATTGCAGGCGGATTCTTTATCAGCTTAGCCACAATGTAAGGCCAAGAATTCTGGAGTGGGTAGACTATCCCTTCCCCAGGGGATCTTCTTGGATCTTCCTGACCCAAGAATCGAACTGGGCTCTCCTGCATTGCAGGCACATTCTTTACCAGCTGAGCTACCTAGGCCCCTCATCTGACAGACCTAATGTTTTCATAAAAGAGGAAGAGACGCCAGCACTCACTCTCCCTTGTTATGCACAGAGCAGAGACCATGTGAGAACACAGCCAGAAGATGGCCTGAAAGCCAGGAAAGAGGCCTCACCAAAAGACAAGCCTGCTGGCACCTCTACCTGAGACTTCCAGCCTCCAAACCGGCAAGACAAATATTTCTGTTGTTTAAGCCACTCAGTCTGCAGTGTTTAGTTACGGCAGCCCCAGCAGACTAGGACACTCTCAATAGTTGTTTCAGTTTGACTCTAATTGCAGGCCTCAGCCAGATGGATTAACAGAACACTCTGTGACTTCAGGATATGGATGTGAGCAATATAAAACACTGCTATCCAGAAAACAAAACATCAATGACTTTGAAAAGCCAAGCCACAACCTGGGAGATGATATTAGCAACACATACATCTAACAAAGAATCAACACCAAGAATAAAGAACTCTTACAAATCAGTAAGAAAGGATACAATAGAAAAATGTGCAAAAGACATCAGCAGATGTTTCAAGGAAAAAAGAATGGTGAATATACAAAGATGATCTCAAAGAAATACAAATTAGACACCACTGTACACTCACTGCTGTTGCTGCTGCTGCTGCTGCTAAGTCACTTCAGTCATGTCCGGTGCAATTTATCTTTGGACTCAGTCTTTCCCTGTTTCCTGGATACAATACAGTTTTAAGACACGCATAAATGCATTTAGCTACTAGTTAATAAAGGCACTGGAGCAGTGGCTGCACAGTGCTGGAGTGACTGTGAGGAGATACCCCACATCCAAGGGCAGAGAAGCTCCAGCAAGATGGTAGGAGGGGTGAAATCGCCTTTAGAATCAAACCCCATACATACCAGAGATACTCAGAGAGCTCAAACAAACCTTGTGCACACCAGGACCCAGAAACCCCACAGAGACTGAGAAAAAACTGTGTCTGAGTGTCTTCTGTGGAGGTATGGGTCAGCAGTGGACTGCCACAGGGTCAGGGGCTCTGGGTACAGATTGGGTATGGCATAAGCCCTCTTGGAGGGGGTCGCCATTAACCCCACCATAGAGCTGCTAGAACTTACACATGACTGGGGAAAAAGACTCTTGGAGGGCACAAACAGAACCTTGTACACACCAGGACGCAGGAGAAAGGAGAAGTGACGCCACAAGAGACTGACCCAGACTTGCCTGTGAGTGTCCAGGAGTCTCTGGTGGAGGCGTGGGTTGGTGGTGGCCTGCTGCAGGATTGGGGGCACTGAGTGTAACAGTGATACATAGGACCTTTTGAAGGAGGTCGCCATTACCTTTATTATCTCCACCATAGTTTGGCCCCAGGTAAATATCAGTTCCAAAGAATAGCAAGGAGAGATAAGAAAGCCTTCCTCAATGATCAGTGCAAAGAAATAGAGGAAAACAATAGAATGGGAAAGACTAGAGATCTCTTCAAGAAAATCAGAGATACCAAGGAAACATTTCCTTGTTGCACTCATCTCACATGCTAGTAAAGTGATGCTTAAAATTCTCCAAGCCAGGCTTCAGCAATACATGAACCGTGAACTTCAGATGTTCAAGCTAGTTTTAGAAAAGGCCAAGGAACCAGAGATCAAATTGCCAACATCCTCTGGATCATTGAAAAAGCAAGAGAGTTCCAGAAAAAAAACATTTATTTCTGCTTTATTGACTATGCCAAAGCCATTGACTGTGTGGATCACAATAAACTGGAAAATTCTTAAAGAGATGGGAATACCAGACCACCTGACCTGCTTCTTGAGAAATCTGTATGCAGGTCAGGAAACAACAGTTAGAAATGGACATGGAACAATAGACTGGTTCCAAATAGGAAAAGGAATACGTCAAGGCTGAATATTGTCACCCTGCTTATTTAAGTTATATGCAGAGTACATCATGAGAAATGCTAGGCTGGAAGAAGCACAAGCTGGAATCAAGATTGCCAGGAGAAATATCAATAACCTCAGATATGCAGATGACACCACCCGTATGGTAGAAAGTGAAGAAGAACTAAAGAGCCTCTTGATGAAAGTGAAAGAGGAGAGTGAAAATGTTGGCTTAAAGCTCAACATTCAGAAAACTAAGATCATGGCATCTGGTCCCATCACTTCATGGCAAATAGATGGGGAAACAGTGTCAGACTTTATTTTTCTGGGCTCCAAAATCACTGCAGATAGTGATTGCAGCCATGAAATTAAAAGACGTTTACTCCTTGGAAGGAAAGTTATGACCAACCTAGACTGCATATTAAAAAGCAGAGACATTACTTTGCCAACAAAGGTCCATGTAGTCAAGGCTATGGTTTTTCCAGGGGTCATGTATGGATGTGAGAGTTGGACTATAAAGAAAGCTAAGTGCCAAAGAATTGATGCTTTTGAATGTGGTGTTGGAGAAGACTCTTGAGAGTCCCTTGGACTGCAAGGAGATCCAACCAGTCCATCCTAAAGGAAATCAGTCCTGAATGTTAATTGGAAGGGCTGATGTTGAACCTGAAGCTCCAACACTTTGGCCACCTGATGCGAAGAGCTGACTCATTGGAAAAGACCCTGATGCTGGGAAAGATTGAAGGCGATAGGAGAAGTGGATGACAGAGGATGAGAAGGTTGGATGGCTTCACCAACTCAATGGAGGTGAGTTTGAGTAACTCCGGGAGTTGGTGATGGGTAAGGGAGGCCTGGCGTGCTGCAGTCTATGGCGTTGCAAAGAGTCGGGCATGACTGAGCGATTGAAGTGAGTGAGTGAGTGAGTGAAATAACAGGCAGGGAACACAGCCCCGCCCTGTCAACATAAAATTGGATTAAATATTTACTGAGAATATCCCCGCCCATCAGAACAAGACCCACTTTCCCCCTTCAGTCAGTCTCTCCCATCAGGAAGCTCCCATAAGCCTCTTATCCTTCTCCATCAGAGGGCAGACAGACTGAAAACCACAATCACAGAAAACTAACCTATATGATTACATGGACCACAGCCTTGTCTAACTCAATGAAACTATGAGCCATGCCATGTAGGGCCACCCAAGATGGACGGGTCATGGTGGAGAGTTCTGAAAATATGTGGTCCACTGAAGAAGGGAATGGCAAACCACTTAAGTGTTCTTGCCTTGAGAACTCCATTAACAGTATGAAAAGGCAAAAATATAGGACACTGAAAGGTGAACTCCCCAGGCTGGTAGGGGGCCAATATGCTTCTGGAGATCAGTGGAGAAATAACTCCAGAAAGACTGAAGAGATGGAGTCGAAGCAAAAACACACTCAGTTGTGGATGTGACTGGTGATGGAAGTAAAGTCAAATGCTGTAAAGAGCAATATTGCATAGGAACCTGGAATGTTAGGACCATGAATCAAGACAAATTGGAAGTGGTCAAACAGCAGACGGCAAGAGTGAACGTCAACATTTTAGGAATTAGTGAACTAAAATGGACTGGAATGGGTGAATTTAATTCAACTGACCTTTATATCTACTACTGTGGGCAGGAATCCCTTAGAAGAAATGGACTAGCCATCATAGTCAACAAAAGAGTCCTAAATGCAGTCCTTCGGTGCAATCTCAAAAACGACAGAATGATCTCTGTTTGTTTCCAAGGCAATCCATTCAGTATGACAGTAATCAAAGACTATGACCCAACCAGTAATGCTGAAAAAGCTGAAGTTGAATGGTTCTATGAAGACCTACAAGACCTTCTAGAACTAACACCCCCAAAAAATATCCTTTTCATTATAGGGGACTGGAATAAAAAAGTAGGAAGTCAGGAAATACCTGGAGTAATAGGCAAATTTGGCCTAGGAATACAGAGTGAAGCAGGGCAAAGGCTAATAGAGTTTTGCCAAGAGAATGCACTGGTCATAGCAAACACCCTCTTCCAGCAACACAAGAGAAGACTCTACACACAGACATCACCAGATGGTCAATACTGTAATCAGACTGATTAAATTCTTTGCAGCTAAAGATGGAAAAACTCTATACAGTCAGCAAAACAAGACAAGGAGCTGACTGTGGCTCAGATCATGAACTCCTTATTGCCAAATTCAGACATAAATTGAAGAAAGTAGGGAAAACCACTAGACCATTCAGGTATGACTTAAATTAAATCCCCTATGATTATACAGTGGAAGTGAGAAATAGATTCAATGGACTGGATCTGATAGAGTGCCTGAAGAACTATGGATGGAGGTTCCTGACATTGCACAGGAGGCAGTGATCAAGACCAACTCGAAGAAAAAGAAATGCAAAAAGGTAAAATGGTTGTCTACGGAGGCCTTACAAATAGCTGTGAAAAGGAGAGAAGTGAAAGGCAAAGGAGAAAAGGAAAGATAAACTCATTTGAGTGCAGAGTTTCAAAGAACAGCAAGGAGCAATAAAAAAGCCTTCCTCAGTGATCAGTGCAAAGAAATAGAGGAAAGCAATAGAATGGGAAAGACTAGAGATCTCTTCAAGAAAATTAGATACCAAGGGAACATTTCATGCAAAGATGGGCTCGATAAAGGACAGAAATGGTACAGACCTAACAGAAGCAGAAGATATTAAGAAGGGTGGCAAGAATACACTGAGATCAGATCAGATCAGTCGCTCAGTCGTGTCCAACTCTTTGTGACCCCATGAATCGCAGCACGCCAGGCCTCCCTGTCCATCACCAACTCCCGGAGTTCACTCAGACTCACATCCATCGAGTCAGTGATGCCATCCAGCCATCTCATGCTCTGTCGTCCCCTTCTCCTCTTGCCCCACTCCCTCCAAGGATCAGAGTCTTTTCCAATGAGTCAACTCTTTGCATGAGGTGGCCAAAGTACTGGAGTTTCAGCTTTAGCATCATTCCTTCCAAAGAAATCCCAGGGCTGATGTCCTTCAGAATGGACTGGTTGGATCTCCTTGCAGTCCAAGGGAGTCTTCTCAACACCACAGTTCAAAAGCATCAATTCTTCGGCACTCAGCCTTCTTCACAGTCCAACTCTCACATCCATACATGACCACAGGAAAAACCATAGCCTTGACTAGACGAACCTTTGTTGGCAAAGTAATGTCTCTGCTTTTGAATATGCTATCTAGGTTGGTCATAACTTTCCTTCCAAGGAGTAAGTGTCTTTTAATTTCACGGCTGCATCTGTAGTGATTTCGGAGCCCAGAAAAATAAAGTCTGACACTGTTTCCACTGTTTACCCATCTATTTCCCATGAAGTGATGGGACAGGATGCCATGATCTTCGTTTTCTGAATGTTGAACTTTAAACCAACTTTTTCACTGTCCTCTTTCACTTTCATCAAGAGGCTTTTTAGTTCCTCTTCACTTTCTGCCATAAGGGTGATGTCATCTGCATATCTGAGGTTATTGATATTTCTCCTGGCAATTTTGATTCCAGCCTGTGTTTCTTCCAGTCCAGTGTTTCTCATGATGTACTCTGCATAGAAGTTAAATAAACAGGGTGACAATATACAGCCTTGACGAACTCCTTTTCCTATTTGGAACCAGTCTGTTGTTCCATGTCCAGCTCTAACTGTTGCTTCCTGACCTGCATACAGATTTCTCAAGAGGCAAGTCAGATGGTCTGGTATTCCCATCTCTTTCAGAATTTTCCACAGTTTATTGTGATCCACACAGTCAAAGGCTTTGGCATAATCAATAAAGCAGAAATAGATGCTTTTCTGGAACTCTCTTGCTTTTTCCATGATCCAGCGGATGTTGGCAATTTGATCTCTGGTTCCTCTGCCTTTTCTAAAACCAGCTTGAACATCAGGAAGTTCACGGTTCACATATTGCTGAAGCCTGGCTTGGAGAATTTTGAGCATTACTTTACTAGCGTGTGAGATGAGTGCAATTGTGCGGTAGTTTGAGCATTCTTTGGCATTGCCTTTCTTTGGGATCGGAATGAAAACTGACCTTCTCCAGTCCTGTGGCCACTGCTGAGTTTTCCAAATTTGCTGGCATATTGAGTGCAGCACTTTCACAGCATCATCTTTCAGGATTTGGAATAGCTCAACTGGAATTCCATCACCTCCACTAGCTTTGTTCGTAGTGATGCTTTCTAAGGCCCACTTGACTTCACATTCCAGGATGTCTGGCTCTAGGTCAGTGATCATACCATCGTGATTATCTGGGTTGTGAAGATCTTTTATGTACAGTTCTTCTGTGTATTCTTGCCATCTCTTCTTAATATCTTCTGCTTCTGTTAGGTCCATACCATTTCTGTCCTTTATCGAGCTCATCTTTGCATGAAATGTTCCTTTGGTATCTCTGATTTTCTTGAAGAGATCCCTAGTCTTTCCCATTCTGTTGTTTTCCTCTATTTCTTTGCATTGATCGCTGAAGAAGGCTTTCTTATCTCTTCTTGCTATTCTTTGGAACTCTGCATTCAGATGTTTATATCTTTCCTTTTCTCCTTTGCTTTTCACTTCTCTTTTTTTCTCAGCTATTTGTAAGGCCTCCCCAGACAGCCATTTTGCTATTTCGCATTTCTTTTCCATGGGGATGGTCTTGATCCCTGTCTCCTATACAATGTCAAGAACCTCATTCCATAGTTCATCAGGCACTCTATCTATCAGATCTAGGCCCTTAAATCTATTTCTCACTTCCACTGTATAATCATAAGGGATTTGATTTAGGTCATACCTGAATGGTCTAGTGGTTTTCCCTACTTTCTTCAATTTATGTCTGAATTTGGCAATAAGGAGTTCATGATCTGAGCCACAGTCAGCTCCTTGTCTTGTTTTGCTGACTGTATAAAGCTTCTCCATCTTAGCTGCAAAGAATATAATCAATCTGATTTCGGTGTTGACCATCTGGTGATGTCCATGTATAGAGTCTTCTCTTGTGTTGTTAGAAGAGGGTGTTTGTTATGACCAGTGCATTTTCTTGGCAAAACTGTGTTAGACTTTGCCCTGCTTCATTCTGTATTCCAAGGCCAAATTTGCCTGCTACTCCAGGTGTTTCTTGACTTCCTACTTTTGCATTCCAGTCCCCTATAATGAAAAGCACATCTTTTTTGGATATTAGTTCTAAAAGGTCTTGTAGGTCTTCATAGAACTGCTCAACTTCAGCTTTTTCAGCGTTACTGGTTGGGGCATAGACTTGGATTACTGTGATACTGAATGGTTTGCCTTGGAAACAAACCGAGATCATTCTGTCGTTTTTGAGATTGATCCAAGTACTGCATTTTGGACTCTTTTGTTGACCATGATGGCCACTCCATTTCTTCTGAGGGATTCCTGCCCGCAGTAGTAGATATAATGGTCATCTGAATTAAATTCACCCATTCCAGTCCATTTCAGTTTGCTGATTCCTAGAATGTCGACATTCACTCTTGCCATCTCTTGTTTGACCACTTCCAATTTGCCTTGATTCATGGACCTGACATTCCAGGTTCCTATGCAATATTGCTCTTTACAGCATCGGACCTTGCTTCTATCACCAGTCACATCCACAGCTGTGTATTCTTTTAGAGAAACTCCCCAGGTCAGTAGGTGCCCAATATACTACTGGAGATCAGTGGAGAAATAACTCCAGGAAGAATGAAGGGATGGAGCCAAAGCAAAAAGAATACCCAGAATACACTGAAGAACTATACAAAAAAGATCTTCATGACCCAGATAATCACGATGGTATGATCACTCACCTAGAGCCAGACATCCTGGAACGTGAAGTCAAGTGGGCCTTAGGAAGCATCACTATGAACAAAGCTAGTGGAGGTGATGGAATTCCAGTTGAGCTATTTCAAATCCTGGAAGATGATGCTGTGAAAGTGCTGCACTCAATATGCCAGCAAATTTGGAAAACTCAGAAGTGGCCACAGGACTGGAAAAATTCAATTTTCATTCCAATCCCTAAGAAAGGCAATGCCAAAGAATGTTCAAACACCACACAATTGCACTCATCTCACACGCTAGTAAAGTAATGCTCAAAATTCTCCAAGCCAGGCTTAAACATTATGTGAACCATGAACTTCCAAATGTTCCAGGTGGTTTTAGAAAAGGCAGTGGAACCAGAGATCAAATTACCAACATCCATTGGATCATTGAAAAAGCAAGAGAGTTCCAGAAAAACGTCTACTTCTGCTTTATTGACTATTCCAAAGGCTTTGACTGTGTGGATCACAACAAACTGTGGAAAATTCTTCAAGAGATGGGAATACCAGACCATCTGACCTGCCTCTTGAGAAATCTGTACTCAGGTCAGGAAGCAACAGTTAGAAGTGGACATGGAACAATAGACTGGTTCCAAATTGGGAAAGGAGTACGTCAAGGCTGTGTATTGTCACCCTGCTTATTTAACTTATATGCAGAGTACATCATGAGAAACGCTGAGCTGGATGAAGCACAAGCTGGAGTCAAGATTGCTGGGAGAAATATCAATAACTTCAGATATGCAGATGACAACACACTTATGGCAGAAAGTGAAGAAGAACTAAAGAGCCTCTTGAAAGTGAAAGAAGAGAGTGAAAAAGTTTAGCTAAACACTCAACATTCAGAAAACTAAGATCATGGCATCCAGTCCCATTACTTCATGGCAAATAGATAGGGAAACAATGGAAACAGTGGCAGACTTTATTTTGGGGGGCTCCAAAATCACTGCAGATGGTGACTGCAGCCATGAAATTAAAGACGCTTGCTCCTTGGAAGAAAAGTTATGATCAACCTAGACAGCATATTAAAAAGCAGAGACATTATTTTGTCAACAAATGTCTGTCTAGTCAAAGCTATGGTTTTTCAGTAGTCAGGTATGGATGGGGAAGGCAATGGCAAGCCACTCCAGTACTTTTGCCTAGAAAATCTCATGGACGGAGGAGCCTGGTAGGCTGCAGTCCATGGGGTCGCTACTAGTCGGACACGACTGAGCGACTTCACTTTCACTTTTCACTTTCACGCATTGGAGAAGGAAATGGCAACCCACTCCAGTGTTCTTGCCTGGAGAATCCCAGGGACGGGGGAGTCTGGTGGGCTGCCGTCTATGGGGTCGCACAGAGGCGGACACGACTGAAGCGACTTAGCAGCAGCAGCAGCAGCATGTATGGATGTGAGAGTTGGTCTATAAAGAAAGCTGAGCACCAAAGAATTGGTGCTTTTGAACTGTGGTGTTGGATAAGACTCTTGAGAGTCCCTTGGACTGCAAGGAGGGAGATCCAACCAGTCAATCCTAAAGGAAATCAGTCCTGAATATTCATTGGAAGGACTGATGTTGAAGGTGAAATGCCAATACTTCGGCTACCTGATATGAAGAACTTACTCATTTGAAAAGACCCTGATGCTGGCAAAGATTGAAGGTTTGGAGGAGAAGGGGATGACAGAGGATGAGATGGTTGGATGGCATCACCTAATCAATGGACATGAGCTTGAGTAGACTTCAGGAGTTGGTGATGGACCAGGATGCCTGGCCTGCTGCAGTCCATTGGGTTGCAAAGAGTTGGACATGACTGAGTGACTGAAGTGAACTGTACACTCACTACATTGTCTGACAATATAAAGTATTGGGAAGGAATAAATCAATGGAGATATACACATTTTTTTCACACATACACACACCTCTATACCATATATGGAACTGAAGATTTGTCCAGAAGCTTTATAAGATAATTTGACATTAGCACATAAAGATAAGTAATATATGTATCTTATAACTCAGCAATCTCACCCCTTGCTATATTTCCATGTGAAACTCTTACACATATGTACCAGGAGACATGTACAACTATTTTTACACAAGCACTGTTCAAGATGGAAAAGCACTAGGAAAACCCTAAGAACCATGGTTGAGAGAAGGGATGGGTAAAGTATGGTGTATTCATACAATGGAATATTATACAGAGATGAAAACTAAGGGATCACAGTTACATACAACATGAATGAATCTTAGAAAAATAAAGTTGACTGAAAAAAAGACATGTTTTAAAAGACTAAACATGCAGTATAAAAATTATTTATAAAGCACAAAAATATGATTTAATGATATTTGTGATAAAACTTTTTCTAAAATGCAAAAGAAGAATAAGTCTGAAATGTAAGATAACATCAGCCAGTCAACATCAGCCTGGAAAAGTAGAGGGATATAGAGAACTGACAGGTTAAACAGCATTGGCAGAGCTCTAACTCTTGGATCAGGTTGTGAATTCATCAATGTTCATTTCATTATTATGCCTTACAACTTACATCTGCGTTGTATACATTTATATATAAATATTAAATACTTTAAAAAAAATTTTAATACTAAATTGATTTCTGCTTGGCAGTTGCCTCTGCCCAGGAAAATTCAGGCTGAAGTTGAGTTCTGAAATATCCTCATGAAGCAGAGCACCTCCTTAGTCTTTTACTACACAACTCTTTAAGATTCTTAACATGTCTCAAAGTCTTAACTCTAAAACTTGTCCTATATAAGACAGGCCATGTGCCATCTGTAATCTGAATTTTGATTGATGGTGTTATAATCTACTGTTAAGAAGTTCTGGGTTTTTCTTTAAAAATTCTACTTCAATTGATCACATTTTCATGGATATCAGGTGACTTTTATAAAACTTTTCTGTTTTGTGTGTTCAAAAGATTTCAATATATCTATGTGGTGTAGCACTATAGCCCATCATTTATGTGTTACTGGGTTTTGCTTTCTCCACGAGAAAGGTAGTTCTTTAAGTTTACAAATCCTTGGGAGAACCAAGGCCGCTTTAAGAATTTCATGAAGTCAAAACTACTTTCCCAGTAACACTAAAACATTTTTTCATTTTTAAAGGGTGTTGACATTTGCACTGATGATACAAAAACAACAGTGGGTAACACATCTTTGTAGCGTGAATCAGGACAGTGGCACCAAACTATGCTAATAGCTATTGCATTCTTCACCTCCAACTGTTCGATTTGCAAGTTGAGCTGCTTTTCGCATGAAAAAACATTTTCACTTGAAAGAATAGCTGAGAGATAAACTAGATTATTCAGATTTGGGTTTGGTAGACATTTTCTCAAAAATGAATAAAGTGAGACTCTCACTTCAAGGAAAACAACTTACAGTGTTTGTTGCTAATAATAAAATTCAAATTTTAAAGATGACATTAAAATTTTTGGAAACTTCTGACAGCCACCATGAACTTGACAGCTTCCCAACCCTTAAAGGCTTTTCTGATGAGATCAGTGGTGACATTAACAAATGTGAATTTCTCTTATTGTATATGGAAATGTGCCACAATCAGAAGACCTGTATGATAGCCAGCCAATATTTCCAAATGACCAATGCATGATGTTTTAAAGGGGTCAAAGGTCAATGCAAACTGCAAAATAGATGAATTTTTAAATAAGAGTAGGAAAAGTAATAATCTTGTAAACGTTATCAAATTAACTCTTACCAAATAAGACTATTTTAACAAGTTTAACAAACAGTTATTTCTCTCCCTCTGTAACTGCAAAGGAGAGGGCTCTTCTCTGCTTTCCTTGTTCAGCTTTCTTTGGTAAATAATGAAGACTTAGTTCTTTTAGAATTTTAGTACTTAAAAACTAGGCCTAAATGAAATTGACACAGAACAGATCAGTGGCTGCCTAGTCCTGGGAGTTGGGGACAGGCATGGGATGATTACAAAGGGCCAGGAGGAAACTTCTTAGGGTGAAGGATCTATTCTAGGCTGTGGTGGAACACATGACTTTCTGCAATTACCAAAATTCATCAAAATATTATCATAAACAGTAGCAGGGGTGATTGGCCTATGTGTTTGTGTATTTAGTCGCTCAGTCATGTCCAACTCTTTGTGACCCCATGGACTGTAGTCCACCAGGCTCCTCTGTCCACGGGATTCTCCAGGCAGTAATACTGGAGTGGGCTGCCATGCCCTCCTCCAGGGGGCCTTCCCAACCTAGGGATCGAACCTTGGTGCCCTGCATGGCAGATGGATTCTTTACCAGCTGAGCTACCATGGAAGCCCAACTGGTATATAGAGCTCAATTTTACTGTCAGAAATGGAGTAAGAGATTAATAGATTTTACTTTGTAAAAATGAAATAAAGAGCACAGGGCTTTTTCTATGAAAAAACTTTTATTCTGGGTCCAGTGGTCTATCCTGGAGGTAGAATGCATTGCATTTGTAATTTTAGACATTCAGGTTAATCCTGAGCTTGAAACTTGGTGTTGCCATGTACTATCCATGTGACTGTGGGTAGGTCACTTATTTTAAGCCTTGCTTTCTTCATCTGTAAAATGGGACCAAGATAGCATGTTTCTTATTCTTTTAAGTCACGTATAAAGTGACCAGCCTATAGGAAATGCTCTATAACATTTGTAATTACTTTACTGAACCATTTAGACACCTGATTGCTCCATGCATAGCCTTAGATGCTGTTATGTGCTGAATTCTGTTTCCCATCCCCCACACACCCCCCCCACCCCGCACCGCAAAAGATATTAAAGTCTTAACTCTCAGAATGTGACCCGATTTTGGAAAGAAGGTATTTTACAGAGGTGATCAAATTAAATGAAGTCATTTTAGGGGAAGGCCCTAATCCAACATGATTGGTGATTTTATAAAAAAAGGAGATGTGGACAGAGATACATATACATACCTGGGGAGAACACCATGTGAACATGAAGTTAGAGATCAGGATGATGTATCTACAAGCTAAGGAATGCTCAAGACTGCCAACAAAACACCAGCAGCTGGGGAAAGGCATGAGACAGGTGCTCTGTCACAATCCTCAGGAGTCCACCACCACACCAACACCTTGATCTTGGACTTCTAGCCTCCAGAACTGAGACAACACCTTTCTGTCATTTACTCCACTCCAACTGTAGGACTTAATTACAGCAGCCCTGCTGCTGCTGCTAAGTTGCTTCAGTCGTGTCTGACTCTAGCAGCAGCCCTAGCAAATGAATAAAGGTGATAATTGTATAAAGCCAAACATCACTTTGCTGACAAAGGTCCGTACGGTTAAGGCTATGGTCTTTTCAGTAGTCAGGTATGGATGTGAGAGTGGGACCATGAAGAAGACTGAGCACCAAATAGTTGATGCTTTCAAGCTGCTGTGCTGGAGAAGATATTCTTGAGAGCCCATTGGGCAGCAAGGAGGTCAAGCAAGTCAATCCTAAAGGAAATCAATCCTGAATATTCATTGGAAGGACTGATACTGAAGCTAAAGCTCCAATACTTTGGCCACCTGATACAAACAGCTGACTCATTGGAAAAGACTCTGATGATGGGAAAGCCTGAAGGCAGGAGAAGGGGATGACAGAGGATGAGATGGTTGGATGGCATCACTGATTCAATGGACATGAACTTGGGCAAACTCCAGGAGATAATGAAGGGCAGGGAAGCCTGGAGTGCTGCAGTCCATGGGATCATGAAGAGTCGGACATGACTTGGTGACTGAACAACAATTTATTGACCCCAGGTCACCAAATAACTCAAAGACACTATACAATATGAACATAAATGAGTCACTTCAGGCAGAGAGAGGAGAGGGACAGAGATAGAGGGAAGAAGGAAAGGGCAAGAGGAAGGAACACAGAAACAATGACTGGGACTTCCAAGGTGATAGAGAAGCTAAGAAGGGAGCAGTTTGCATTAACAAGAGAAAAAAAAATCACACAGAATCCCATCCACTTTCTCTTTTAGGCTTCCAGGGGCTTCTCACCTCCTCAATGTCTGTATAAAAACTCACTCCCGATTGGGATCCATTTCCTGGGTGAATAAGATGTTTAAAGATTAAGTTTTTGCTCTCTTTCCACTCAGAATTTCTTTATGGGAGGAAGCCATTGGCTCATTTCCTTTACCAAACCACCTTCTGACCACTGTCACCAGGCTTTGCCCAAAACAACTGCACCCAATGCTTCCAGCAAACGTGTCCTTTCCCTACAGACTCAGAGGCCCAGCCAGCCTTTGTCAGTGCACAATAATTTCAAATCTTCACAACTCACTGGCTGCACAGATAATGACTGCCACCTAAGGTTTTCTTACAGGAAACATCTCCTATTTAGTTTTGTTATAAATTGCCCTGTACTTTGAATTCAAATGAGTAGGTCTGGTTGAGGAAACTAGACTATCCACTTTCATAATTTTCATCAAAATAAGTCTTGGGAGAAAGAGCCTTTTAAGATAACATAGGTTAATTCAACTACCAAATATTTAAATTCTAGTCAAGAACACCAGGATTTAAGTATCAACTTTGACTTTTAGTACAGTGCTTTTTCCTATGTATCATTCACTCCCTGTAACTTTATAATAATAAAATGATTGGGTTCCATGATCAGATAGGGCCAATCTGGACACTAAACTTGCCCTTTTAAACAGGGTTTAGATGCTCTCCTTTTACATGAACAGCTAATTCTGAGTATAACTTTGCCTGTTGTATGGAAAGTAGGAAGCAAATGTTTGACAAATGCTCGTGCAGACGTTGGCAGCTATCTGTCCCTTTCTGCTCTAAGATCTCTGAAGGCCAAACGCTGTGCCTCAGGGTGACAAGGCAATTACAGGATGCACAGACCAGTGGCAGGGCTCAAAAACGCTTATGACATGCACTGTCCTCGGGGTTATGCAGAGAAGTAGGTCAATGAGGGGCCAGAGGAAGAAAGATACATACTCAAGCAGAACCCTTACTCTCTAGCTCTTCTGGGGACTAGGCGTCCAGCGGCTGAGATCCTCAGTATTTTCTCTAAGGTGAAAATATGAAATGACAATTAGCAAATCCCTAGCTCCCACAGCACCTAAAACAGTATGTATGCTTTTTGTGTGCTACACCCTGTTCCAAACACTTATTTTCTCACCAAAATTCCCCCTTGAGGCAGATATTATTGTTACCCCTATTAAACTGATGAAGAAATTGAGGCACAGAAGGGTTAAGTAACTATTACCTTACCTATCAAAGGTAATAGTAGCAAAACCAAGATTGAAACAGAAGCAGCCTGGCTCTGGGTCTATATTCTATATTGCATTTTTACAACCCCTACATCTCTAGTACATCCAGTGGTTTGCTGGCAAATGTTTGACAACCAGTTCTTGAAAGGTGGGGGGGAGGGGGCTGATTTATAGTATTTGCCCATTTCCATGGTATAAATACTCCCACTATGGCCAATTTCAAGCTATCAACACTAAAAATAATATTGATGAGAGCCAGCTCCAACACATCGAGTTGAGCCAAAAAGCAAGTGAATGAAAGACGATAGGGAGGCAGGGACCAGGATAATAAAGTGTGCCTTCACCAAGCTACCTGTCTTAGCAGCAGTACCTGAGGAATTTGCAACTGTCATAGAGAAGATCCCACTGCTGAGTTTGGCTCTCACACCTTATTCACATACTAAGATTCTTTATCACAACCAGCCTCACTTCATTCAGGGCCTCACTACTAAAATAGGGCCTTTGTTTCCCTTACTGCTAATTAAAGTAGGGAAAAAAATGCCCCCCAACCCCACAAATTGCATACGTTCTAATCCCTGGAAATGGTAAATGCAGTATCATATATAATATGGCAAAAGAGACTGCACATGTGATTAAGTTAAACACCATGCAAGGGGGAGATTATTCTGGATTAACGTAATCTGGTGTAGTCACAAACTTCCTTGTAAGTGAAAGAGGGAGGCAGAAGAATGGGAGAGGAGATGTGATAACAGACAGAGGTCAGAGTTCTGGGATGTAGGAAAGATTCAACTGGCTATTGCTGGTGTAGAAAACACAGGAAGGGGCCACAAGCCAAGGAATCCAGGCCTCGAAAGGAACTGGAATAGGCAAGAGAATGGGTTCTCCCCCAGGGCCTCAGAAAGCACACAGCCCTTCAATAATCTCATTTTTGCCCAGTGAAACCCATTTTGGGCTTCTGACCTCCAGAACTATAAAAAAAATTCATCTATGTTGTTTTAAGCCACTGAATTTGTAGCAATTTGTTACAGCAACAATGGAAAAGGAATACACCACTATCCTCAGCACCTGGAGCCAAACTGTTAATAAGAGTCTGAAGGTTGCTGGGGGGAGGTTTTTCAAAGCTGAGGGAGAAGCATATGTAAAGCCATGGAAAGGAAAGAATGTGTTTTCAGAGGCAGTAAAGGGTTTATATAACATTGTAGGTTTACAATGTACTTTCACAAGTGATTTCTCATTTTTTTTCTCCCAGAGATTATCTTCTCCATTAAATAAATAAAAGTGAGTTATGGCAAGTTTGAATTCTTTGCCCAAAACCCCAGAGGAAGTTAAATGCAGGAACATATCTATAAACCAAAAAAGCTGGGTCTGATGGAACATTTGCAAGCACGGAAAGCCATGGACACTCTCAGTGCGAGTTTCTTAGGAAGGGCATATTATGATCTGGACTTACGTTAGACATTTAGGAAAAGACTAGATGAAGCATGATTTTGTTCTGGATTGAGTGCTCACAGGTAGTGGGGCAACTGTATACAGTAAGTTCCCTATATACAAACGAGCTCTGTTCCAAGAGTGCAATCACAAATCCAAATTGTTCTTAAGTCCAACAAAGTTAGCCTAGGTACTACCCACTAACACAACTGGCTATGTAACTCTATTGTAATGGGTTTATAATACTTTGCACACAAATAATACATAAAAAACAAAGACAAAAAATAAAACATTTTAAATATTATAGTATAATATCTTGATAAGCACAGTAGAACAATACAACAGCAGGCATACAGGGGCTTGTGTCAAGTGAACAAGCAACAAGAGTTACTGACTGGAGGAGGGAGAGGAGATGGAAGATGGGAGAGCTGAAGGAGCATCAGCAATTGGAGATGGAGGCTCTGTACAAAAGCATGACCACTTGTAGAGGATTGCATGAACATGACAATGTACACCAGACCCATGTATTACTTACATGTCTGGACATGCTCTCATCTTTGAAAGCTGGCAACTTGAAGGTTTGCGTGTAGGGGACTTACTGTACTTGGGTATCTTGATCATTTGCATCAGAAGGAACAGTGGGGAGAATGCTGTAATTAGTAGATAAGCAGTGGTCACTGGTGTAAGCGAAGTGAGGGGATGTTCGGTATTCTTGCATTTTGCACCATTTTCTTTTTGTCTGTGCTCAGACATGATTATGGAGTGGTCTCATTTTGTCTCCCTCCATCACAGACACCTTGTCTGATGCTGATTTTGTAGAACTGCTAACATTCTACAGAACACCATTGCCTATCGGTGAGTGCCAGGCCAGCCCAGCTTGCAGCTATCAGGAGCTGCTTTTCCTTTCTCACAGGGCTCAAGTCCCTATCTTGCAGTGGCAGGCCCTGTGCTCCCTCCTACTCCACACTCTCTCACCAGGCCTCTCGGGGTTGCAGAGCTGCAGCAGTTACTAGACCTTACTTGGCAGTTCTCCCAATCTCCCTTCTCTTCTGTTTTAGCTCCTTCTCTGGCTTATTTTATTTTCTGATTATATATGTTTTGCATAAATTAATAAAAAATTGTGATCACAAAAGAAAACAAATTTGTACACTACAATCACTCATGAACCTAACCTCTCTAACGCACCACATGGTTCAGTTCTGTACTCCTTTCCAGATCTGGTCTATAGGCATCCACGTTTTTATCCAGGCATGCTGCTGCTGCTGCTAAGTCACTTCAGTCGTGTCCAACTCTGTGCGACCTCATAGACAGTAGCCCACCAGGCTCCTTCATCCATGGGATTTTCCAGGCAAGAATACTGGAGTGGGGTGCCATTGCCTTCTCCGATCCAGGCATGAGGACAGGGTAAATATAAATTTGAATGTTGCTTTTTTTCACTCAATGCTACATGACAACCTTAGTTCCCCAACTACAAAATTATATAGCATAATTAAGAACAGTTTTGAATAACAAAGTGTATCCTTTCAGTGCATCCATTCACACTGGTTGTCAGTGGAATTCCACACCCAGGATGAAAAAGTTGAGGTGGACAATATGTAAGTAGGTTTAGTGGGTGAGGCTAAGCAGAGTAGCTGAATGACTGAATGACCCCTGAACCCCCATACTTTGGAGATTCCAGGATTCCATAATTATGTTCTTGAGCTCTATCCTATGAACCTTGGAGCACCTCTTTGGAGACATGAGAGTTCCCTAGAAGCAAGGATAACCTGGAGATCTTTTCTCCTGGCTCAGAGTACAGCAAAAGGAAAGCTAAAAGGGAGACTTAAAATATAATTGCTCCCTTAATACCAATCCAGAAGAGACTGGATAAAATCTCTGGAGGAGTTTAGGCAAAGTCCACAGGGAGGGAACTCATTGGGAGTTGCCTGGACCATGTGCAGGTAGAAATGGAACACAGAGATGTGGGGTCTACTGGAACCCAGCAGCCAGAGAAGTGCCACACTCTGGAAACTGAAGACAGGCCTGTTTTAGAAACCAACTTCTCCAGGAGAAAGACCTCCCTGAGGGGACAATGAGGTGTTTGGGAGCTGATACCATGTGCCATAATCTTTCACAACTGTGCTTAGTAGAGTCCCCTTAAATGAATGAAACTAGCTGAAGAAAACAGCTATTTACTGAGAGGCAGCACCAAAAAAGCTTTCCTGTTGAGGGAGCTGCTCTCCCCAACACCACCTGCTGAAATCCTTGGGAACTCTGACAGGAGCTCGTGCCTGTTAACTCTGACAGAAGTCTTAGAACCCCTCCCTGGAAGCCTGGGAAGTCTTAGAGCCCCTGCCAGGAAGTTCTGGAGGGCCCCTGACAGGAGCTCTTAGACTGCTCAGAAGCTAGGGAGTCATGGACAGGAGGAACACGACCAGCTTTGGGACTGAAGTAGAGCAGCAGCTCTTGATCTCTGGTAAACTTCCTAGTTATTTTCCTATCAGGAAAACCAAGGAGTACAGATTATTGATTTCTTTTTGAAAAACAGATATTGGTGGGGAGGAGAAAGGCAGCGTAACAGTTTGAGTTGGAACTAGATACACTACAGCTGACCCAGATCCTCAGAGTGCAATACTGTTTCGGGGACTTCCCTGGTGGCGCCCTGGATAAGAATCCACCTGCCAGTGCAGGGGGAGTAAGTTAGATCCCTAGGAGGGAAGATCCCACAGGCCACAGAGCAACTAAGCCCGTACACCACAACTACTAAGCCTGTGCTCTAAAGCCCAGAAGCCGCAACTACTGGGCCCAGGGCTGCAACTACTGAAGCCAGAGCACCCAGGGCCATGCTGAGAAACCATCGCAAGGAGAAGCCCACACACCACAACTAGACAGTGGCCACCGCTCACACAACTAGACAGTGGCCACCGCTCACACAGCTAGACAGTGGCCACCGCTCACACAACTAGAGAGTGGCCACCGCTCACACAACTAGACAGTGGCCACCGCTCACACAACTAGACAGTGGCCACCGCTCACACAACTAGACAGTGGCCACCGCTCACACAACTAGACAGTGGCCACCGCTCACACAACTAGAGAGTGGCCACCGCTCACACAACTAGAGTGGCCACCGCTCACACAGCTAGACAGTGGCCACCGCTCACACAACTAGACAGTGGCCACCGCTCACACAACTAGAGAGTGGCCACCGCTCACACAACTAGAGTAGCCACCGCTCACACAGCTAGACAGTGGCCACCGCTCACACAGCTAGAGAGTGGCCACCGCTCACACAGCTAGACAGTGGCCACCGCTCACACAACTAGAGAGTGGCCACCGCTCACACAACTAGAGTGGCCACCGCTCACACAACTAGACAGTGGCCACCACTCACACAACTAGAGTGGCCACCGCTCACACAACTAGAGAGTGGCCACCGCTCACACAACTAGAGAGTGGCCACCGCTCACACAACTAGCATGGCCACCGCTCACACAACTAGACAGTCGCCACCACTCACACAACTAGAGAAAAGTCCTTGTAGCTACCAAGAGCCAACACAGGGGAAAAAAAATGTTTCAGGAGGAAGGAGCTTCATGGAAAATATTTAAGTCATTGCAAAATATTCTAAATTCACTTCATAATGAATGGTCAGTTCCTTAACTGGCGGCTTTGGCTCTGGCTGCTGTAGAAGATGTTTACCTTGGAGATCTGAGATTTATCACTGCTACTTCTCTATACGGGAAAGAAAATTGGAGGGCTGAGCTGATTACTGAGACATAAAGAAAAAGAGCCACAATGTGTGGTTCTCCTCTCTCCTAGCAGGACAAGGGAGAAAGTACTGCAGCCTTAGGGCACAGAAGATTTGATGCTCTAGAATCTTAAAGTTTCTCTTTTAAGAAGGTAGAAGCCTCCGCAGTGTCTGAAGGGGTTTTACAGAATGAAGGGCCACAGAATAACTGCATATTCAGTGGTAGTAGGCTGAGTCAGGAGGGGAGATGGAGTGTCTGTTTTTTCTTTGCTCATGATAATAGAAGGTTAAGGCCGAGAGAAAAGAAGGGGCTTTTTTTTTTTTTTTTTTAAGGCACATGGCCATCAAAACCACAAAAAATATTTGAAGCATGAAGTGACCCAAGATTGACTTTTGGTGATCCAGTCACTTCTTTCTCAGGCTGAGATCAGAACATAGGAATTGTTTGTTGAGTTTGGGGAAAGCAGCACTTGCTTCACACTAGTGGGGGAAATTCTCTGATGTCCCTTCTAAATCCACAAAGGGAGGGAAGGAGATAAGGGGGTCAAAAAGCAATAAGATAGAAAGGAGCAAGGAAAGGGAGAAGCTATTAGACAATGCATACATCACAAGGGTCCTAGTTTTACCCTTGAGCATCACTTCTGCAGCCACTAGGAGAATATCCAGAAGTCTGGAACCCTAGGTAGATCTGGGAGCACTGGACTAAGCCCACACTGAGCATGGAATGGGTAGGGACATAAGGACAGAGGCTGTGGTTGTTGACAGAGTCCTCTCCAGCATGTAGAGGACTCGCACCTTAACTGCGCAAAGAACTGGCTCCTGAGGCTTGAATCCAGAGAGCCAGGGGGGGCCCACGTTAGAGAGGACTGGACCCCAGAAAATGTTGGCTCTCCTGCTAATGCTAATTGCAGCAATGTAAGACAGACTACAGACGGAGGTAGAGTGAAACTGTGATAGGACAAATCTTGGGTGACCAAACTTGGTTAACAGGGACAAGTCAGGGAGTAATCACATTGGTGAGGAACTGGTGCTGGAGAACGCTGGAAAATGTAAGCTCCTTTGTTGATGATAGCTAGAAGTGCTTGACAGTGACTACAGAGGAGCCTATGGTGAAACATTTGGTAAGACAAAACTTAGCCAGTTTTTATTCATAGCCAATTCTGATTGTGTTCACACTGAATGAGGAGCGGAGTACTGGGAAATGGCAGTTCTTCTGTTGACAGTAATTGCAAGAACTTTAGGGCAACTAAAGACACTCGAGTCAGACATCAGATAGTAGGGCAAAACTTGGATGGCTATTATACATAGGGACCAGCTAGTTAGTATCCACACTAGGTGAGGATCTGGGCTCCCAAAACGTTAGGTCCTTTGTTGATGGTAACTGGACGAATTTTAAGGTTTGTATAAGGGCCTAAGAGAAACTGGATTAGAATAAAATCTAGACGGCTAAATTGGATTCAAAAAAACAAAGGTGGAAAATAACTAATTTCTTAAACTTGTTGGGGCAGTGAGCTCTTCCCCTGTGGGTGGTCAAATGAGGCAGCTTCCCATGAAGTCTGCTTCTTATAGTTTAAAAAAAAATGTTTTCAGATAATATAGACACACAGAAAGAGAAGCTTCAAACAGAGTTAATGCTGACACTGAGAATAAGAAAGAAATGTAGATACAAGGAGAAGGGGAAAACACACACTAGGAGAAAGTTAGTGGCACTGAAAAGTGGCTGCTGTCCATATGCCTTTAGGCATAGACAAGGCTCAAGAGAGTCATTCAGCACTGCAGGGTGCAGGGGCAAAGAAGATGCCATAAACACATGAGCTTAGGGTTTGAACTGGGCCAACTAGAATACCTCCAAACCCCAATCTGGAGCAATCTAGGGCAGACTTTTACAGTATGTGGAATTTTCAAATAGATTGAGAAATTTCTCAAATAGATTGAGAAAAAATCATATTTTTAGCTCTATCAACTAATATATGTTATTTTTTAATGTATTATTGATTGGTTCTCTGCTTCCAAAAGGCTTTTGAGGTATCTTTTATTGGTACTGGCCTCCCATTTTCATGTAATAAGGAAGAAAATCTCCAGGAGAAAGAGATGGGGACATATAAATTTTAATGGAAGCAAATGGAGCAATAAACTTTAAGTATTAACATCACAATGATGGCTGACGTTTCAGAAACTACTGGCTGCTGGAGGCCAGCGGCATGTGTACCAGCTCACTGTTCAAAAGGAGGAACAGGAAAAACTTCCCTTATATGCTAAAGAACCTAGAGAGAAATTATACAAATGAACTTATTTACAAACAGAAACAGACTCACCGACTTAGACAAATTTATGGTTGTCGGGGGGAAGAACTGGGGAAAGAGAAAGAGGATAGTTAAGAGACAGACATGTACACACTACTATATTTTAGATAGAGAACCAACAAGGACCTACTGTACAGCAGAGGGAATTCTGCTCAATGTTATGTGGCAGTCTAGATGGGAGTGGAGTGTGGATGGGGAGAGAATGAATACATGTATATATATGGCTGAGTCTGTTTGCTGTCTATCTGAAATTATCACAATGTTGTTAATCAGCTATATTCCAATATAATGTTTAAAAAAAAATTTCAAGAGGAAGAAAAACTCTTCAGAGTTTTGCAATCTTCTATCCACCTACACTAAAGAAACACTGTATCCCTCGTGTGGACATGAAAAATAGTAATACAGAAATGGAAATAATGCACTAATTTATTCCCTTGAAACATTCTAGCATACAGAATACAAAGTAAAATGCTGAAGTCCCAATTCCCCTCCTCGACTGACCTAACTACTTTAGACAGTATCAAGTGCTTTTTCATGCATTTATAGAATTACATTTTTTCAAACCTAAGTATGATTAAGTTATATATGAGTTTTCCGTATCAGCACATAAAGTTTTTTATTCTTTTTAGCAGCTACAAGAATACTAGATTAGGCATGGACCCTATTTCATTCAACCATTCTCTGAATGGACAATGAGTTTCTCCCTATCTTATATTATTAAATACATTTCTGCCACAATAAATGTCAAAAATTTGTGTGTCATGAATTTGTGTGACATGAACTCTAGGTGAATGCATAATTAAAGTGAACTTAATAGTTTTCTTTTATAAAAAGAAGTGCTGCAAGAGAATTAAGACCAAGAAATGTACTTTGCATTAAATATATACAAGTTATTTAAAAAACAGACATCATTTCTTTATACACAGGGAACACAGTCCAGGAAGGGGAGAAAAGGGAAGAGCAGTGAGGGAGAAAGCAAGAGACAGATGAGATCTCTGCTCTTCCTGAAGCTCGGTGGGCCAGGTATTAGTAAAACACTTGGTCGACACAGTTTCTAAAACAAAGCTTCTCAGCTTTTTAGTTCAAAAATATGGATAAATTTGCCAAGTTTAAGAATTCTTACTTGAAATACAGAAGTAGAAACCTTCCTCAGATCTTTCATTTCCCCAATTTTCAATGAAAAAATATACCTCCATGGACTAGAGAAAATGGCTTTACAGATTTTGGGGAACCAGAATTTGAATATCACCCTTGTTCTGCAATCCCCTGAACTCCAGAATACTGTTACAAAATACCTTGGAAAGTACATTTTTATCAACATACATGAGCCAGCTCATATTAAAGCAAGGTAGAGATCAGATGAGGGATAGTTTTTCCTCTCCTCTCCTGCAGGCCCACCTGGAATTCTTTTAAGACAGTTTTTTACCAAGAATGTACAATATTAAGTGATCAGAAGCAACTAAGGTGATGACCTAGAGGGATACGGTGGTGGAGGTGGGGAGGCTCAAGAAGGAGAGGGTATATGTATAGCTGACTCATACTGTTGTACAGCAGAAACTAATACAACATTATAAAGCAATTACACTCCAATTTTAAAAATAAGCTTTAAAAAAAGTCGAGGATCTGAATTTAATTATTAATCTGGAAAATAACTCACAATAATCAACTTTGATTCTTCAAGAGGCTGAAAGATTCAAAAACAGACAAGATCATAGACACAATATAGTCTTTCAGTCTCCATGTTAATGTACTGACTTAACCAACTCTAATATAGAACTTTCTAAAGCCCAGGCTCTGACCTAAGGGCTTTGTACTCTGCTTATTCCTTATCTGTAAACTGGGGATAATACTAGTAATACATACTTTGCAAAGTTGTCATGAGGTTATATGAGGCTGAGTAACTTACCGAGGTCATACATATATCCTGTGTTGTACTGTGTTCCATCTCCTTTACAATTAGTTCAACTTCTGCTTCCCTTCACTACTGGTTCATTCCTTCTCCCAATTTACTGCAAAGAATGGTGGAGGTGAGATTGACCTAAAAGTTCTCAATACTCCTTTTTACTCATCTGCAAGTTTCTAAGTACTTGTCCTAAATGAGTGCTCAACTGCAATTGATGATACAGAAAAATATTTTAAAATATTCATTTAAATCTTGATCTAAAAATCTGATGATAAATACAAAACCTAAATGAAACCTAAGGGGAAAAAAAACTAAGGAATTTTTAAATAACTTTGAGTCATTATGAAAGACTCTTCCCTTTCCTTTAACTCTTACCTGAGAAGATTTGATACTTGGAATAGAAAAGGCTCAGGCTTAGGTAGATCTGGACCAACTGTAAACCAGTTTGTGTTTTTCTAAATAAACTTTCCTGGTTAGGACAATTAACCACATGCTAATTAGTGACAGTGATTCGATATTAAAATTCAAGAAACAACCTAACCAAAAAACAAAGCATGTCAAAGTATGTCATTATGTATAAGCTCCCCCTCAACACACACACACAAACACACACAATCATTTCTCCTATGTGCACCTTTCAAGGGCCACTATTTACCTTCTATAGAAGGGCCTAAATGGAGTCTCCTCTCTAATTTAGGCCCCTAGTTGCGTAGCTTCTAGCTATGGATTTACATTTAAACACATTAAATAACAGAGTTCATTCCACCTTACAAGGTGTCCAGGTTCCCTCCCTAGACATCAGTTCAGTTCAGTCGCTCAGTCGTGTCCAACGCTTTGCGACCCCATGAATTTCAGCACACCAGGCCTCCCTGTCCATCACCAACTCCCGGAGTTCACTGAGACTCATGTCCATCAAGTCAGTGATGCCATCCAGCCATCTCATCCTCGGTTGTCCCCTTCTCCTCCTGCCCCCAATCCCTCCCAGCATCAGAGTCTTTTCCAATGAATCAACTCTTCACATGAGGTAGAGTTTCAAAATTTCCAACAAGGACATCAGGCCAAAACATAAAGCTGGAGGTGCTTTTTTTTTTTTTTCCACTTTTTCTTGGGCTTTCAAAAAATTCATGCTTCCTTGCCAAGTATCAAAAAAGGTTTACTTTTATCAAGACTTGCCCCTTCTCATATTCTCCCATGCTCTGAAAAACCTTTTAATCCAGTAATTTCATCATAAAGTCCTATTCCTGGTTTCTTCTGCTAATGGCTATGGTTTCTTCAACTAAAATTATGATCTAATTAAAGTATGGTTAAGCCTTCTTTTCAGAGGAGTATCTACATTTGTTTGGTGAGAATTTTTTTCTTACTGCGAGGCATGCACTAATTGTGGATAATTTAGAAATTTCAAACAAAAAGAGAGGAAAATTTAGAATCCCTTCTAAACTATCTTGAGTTAACACGGCAATAGCATTTTGTGAATATCCTTACAATTTTCCCGTAGGCATATTTTTGCAGTAATAATTTAGTTCATAAGGTTTTCTATACAAAAACCACTTCATGATGATGATTTTCTGTAATATTAATTTTAATGATCACATGAATGTGCTTTCATTCATTCAACCAATACTCTATTGTCCTCAGGTTCCCAGACCCTTGAAGACTTGCACCTAGGAGAGAGTGGACACCAACCAGAGACTCTGAGAACAGAAGCCCCACAGTATGATGGGAGTTGTGTTCTGATGGGGAGGGTGAGGATGCATTCATGGTTAAATGCGGATGGGTAATCATGTCAGGTAGAAGATTCTATGGCATCATTTCTACTTATGGAACAAATGGTTCTATCTTGCACTAAGAAGACACCGTGTTTAAAACACTAAATCTTTCTGCCCATTTCACAGTGTATTTCTTTAAAAGTGATCTTACTTCAAAGTCACGTGTAGTGTTCGATTCTGGCACCAAAGGGCTTCCCAAGTGGCGCTAGTGATAAAGAATCCACCTGCCAATACTGGCAGGAAACGCAAGAGATGTAGGTTCAATCCCAGGGTTGGGAAGATCCCCTGGAGGAGGGCATGGCATCCCACTCCAGTATTTTTGCCTGGAAAATTCCATGGACAGAGGAGCCTGGTAGGCCACAGTCCATGGGGTCACAGAGTCAGACATGACTGAGAGCACATAAACACAGCACCAAAATATAGACAAGTGTATATGCATGGACTAATACACATATATTCCCTAGTTCTATGCAGCGAGAGCCTAGAAACAGGGACACCTATCTCAGCAGCAATAAGCACACCTGGCACCAAGATCTTGGCTTCTAACACCCAACATCATTATCCAATGAAAGAAATCAGGATCCTTGGAGACACTAATTCTACAGCTGGGTCAGGGAATACACAAGATAAGCCAGGAACATCTTCAGTGATAGGAAAAAAAAGATTTAAATACAAAGGTCATGAGAGAGGGGCATAGTAGGGGGGGGGTGGGGGGAAATGTCAAAGAAACACAACACAGGAGTCAACCTAAAAGATCTCCCAACAATTAAAACTGGAACACTTTGAGTGATAAAATAAATAACATGGCCCCAAAATATAAAATAAATACCCATACGATTATTTAAAGTATAAATATATTAGTATAAATAACTAACTCCAAATAATTTATGTAAATATCCCCACCTTCCACTCCCCACCACCCACTCCAGCTGCTTGCTAAGAGTAGAGTATGGAAAGGAGGGGGAAAGCAGTTTTATAGCTAATGTCAGGCAGTAAGAAGACAAGGAACAGAGGGCGTAAATAATTAGGCTTGCATAGCTGAGGGATGGACAGGTATCCAAAAGCATTTTAAGCAAATTATAATTGGACCAAGTCACTCCAACTGCCTGCACCCAATTTATACACCCTATTTTTTGTTTTTCCTAGAAGGCAAAAGGCTCCAGAAATGATGGATGGCTCCAAAATGATCCAATTGCTTAAAACAACAACAAAAAAAACTGATTTCACATTTCTCTCCCCCCCAGACATTTAGTTGCAAAAGTGTTTTAAATTTAGACAGGCTGACTTTTGGTGCTAAAAGATAAAAAGGAAAAGAAACCAATTAAAATAGGAACTCTTTTTGAGGCTGAATCAAAAACTAAGCTGGTAAAGAGTTCTGTGCCTCAGTCAATATGGGAGGAAGCAGAAGGGGAACTGGAGATCTGGGGAGTGCTTAACCCTTATTATGCAAAAAGGACACTTAGGTAAACCCCTACACCATTTCTGAATTATTAAGACAAGGATGGATAGATTTTACTAGGCCAGAGTTTCACTGTCTAAACTGCAAAAATGAACTAAGATATTTTCCTCCCTTTGTTTCTCAAATTTCAAGTTTTGTTCATTTAAAGTGAAAGTCACTCAGTCGTGTCCGACTCTTTGGAGACCACATGGACTACACAGTCCATTCAATTCTCTAGGCCAAATACTGGAGTGGGTAGCCTTTCCCTTCTCCAGGGGATCTTCCCAACCCAGGGATCAAACCCAGGTCTCCCGCATTACAGGTGGATTCTTTACTAGCTGAGCCACAAGGGAAGCCCAAGAACACTGGAGTGGGTAGCCTATCCCTTCTCCAGTGGATCTTCCCAACCCAGAAATCAAACCAGGGTCTCCTACATTGCAGGTGGATTCTTTACAACTGAGCTATGAGGGAAGCCCCCCTTTTGATCATTTAATGTCCACTATAAATGGCATAATCTGTGGACTCCCCTCCTCACTCTTTGGTCTGGTTCTTTGTGGTCCTACTGCCAAGTTCCTATCCATCATGCAAGTCATGACTGGGAACTAGTGCCCCAAGTGATCACATTGGAGCTCTCCAGGAAAACAAAGACTGCTTCTGTCATGACTCTCAGATGCTGAAAGGACCCCGAGTCCTGGGGGCAAGTGGACCTAGAGACCACATTGCAGACAATTCTTCATTAATTCCCCTTCTAGATAAGCTCACCAGCCATCAGTTCTACAGACATTGCATGAACCTGCCTAACTAGCTGGACTAACTAGCCTAATTAGCTGCCTAACTAGCCCTCGAAGGATAGGGGGTAAAAGCAATAAAGCCCACATACCACACGATGGCACTTCTTCTGTCTTCTATGGCAAGACACAGAGGGCCACTCATCCCTTCTGGAAAACTACTAAAAGCTACTAAGAACTGAGTCCACTCACTCTCTTGCTTTCCCTCCCTCCCTCTCCACACCTCTCCCCCCACCCCTAATCCTCCATATTCCTGCTCCTTCCTGAACATCTCTTCCATTCTCATGTAACCACTTCCCCCTGCTTACTTATAATATCACCTTACACAGGGCCAACACAGCCTCTCAGGATCCAACTCTAATTTATCTTAAGTTCCCACATCCTTATATAACTCAGTTTTTCAAAAGCCTCTAGTTTAAATTCCCAAGCCAGGAAATAATAATCACCTCTACCTGAGAGAAGACCTTCATGTCAAGCCACATCTCAGCTCACTGGCCAGTCTATGAACAGACTGCCTTTGTCCATTCTAGTCAGTTGTTTAGGGGTATGGAGGGTCACACAGAATAGAACCAGTCCAGGAAAACTGCTATGTGCCAGCAGCTGCACTAGGTACTACATCTAATCTTATTTAGTCTTACATCAGTCCTAGTTAGTAGGTAGTATTTTCATCTGATTACAAGTGAGGGAAAACTTTCAGAAAGATTAAGTAATTTGTCTGTTACACAACTGATAACCGATGAAGCTCGAGAAACCACCTCCGGACTCCCTATCCATGTTACTTCTACTCTGCTTACCTGCCTGTTACACACAAATCACCTTTCACCTTTATCACCCAACCCCTATTAAGTTTGGGTGTGGGATTCCCAGGTGGCTCAGTGGTAAAGAACATACCTGCCAATGCAGGAGACACAGGAGATGCACGTTTGGTCCCTGGGTCAGTAAGGTCCCCTGGAGGAGGAAATGGTAACCCATTCCAGTATTTTTAAGACTGATATATTTATTGGCTGCACTGGGTCTTCATTGCTGCGCAGACTTTCTCTAGTGGGAATAAGTGGAGGCTACTCTCTAGTTCTGGTGTGTGGGCTTTTCATTGCAGTGGTTTATCTTGTTGCAGAGCATGGGCTCAGTTGACCATGGCATGTGGGATCTTCCTGAATCAGTGTTTCTTGCATTGCAAGGAGGATTCTTAGCCACCAAACTACCAGGGAAGCCCCACTCCAGTATTCTTGCCAGGAAAATCCCATCGACAGAGGAACCTGGTGGGGTACACTCCATGGCATCACAAACAATTGGACATGACTGAGCATGCACACATGCACACACGCACAGATTAAGTTTGGGTGACAAGTGTCTAGTTTCCCTTTTAAGCATCAGTGCTGGTAATTTATGAAAACTAAGACAGTCTGGGGGCCACAAAGCAAGGAATAACAAACATGGAATGTAACATCAAGCAAGCATTTGCTGAAGACTGCTACAGACCAAACACTGTTAACAGGTGTTGATGGGACACAAAAGTCAAGACCCATTTTCTGTTCTCACCAAGTTAACATGTGGGAAACAGACAAGCAAACTGCAGAGCAGAATGTAACAAAAACCATAAGACAAATGCACATAATGTGCTATGAAAATGTAGAGGAGAGAGCACATGCTCTGACCTGAAGGAGCTGAGGAAGACTTCTAGGAGAGGTGACTTGAACTGGGCCTTAAAGCACAAGCCAGTTTCATACCACACCAGCCTAGGCAGAGCACAGCCTGGACACACACAGGAGCAGAAAGATGCCTAAAGTCTGAGGAGTTCCAATGGCTGCAGGATAATCTGCAGAAGATGAAAAATAATCATGTGCTATGGAAAGCAGTCTGGGCGTATAGACACAGTAAGTTATTTATGTGTTTTAAGCAAACAAGGTGGCCAGAACATTTTATGAGTCCATGATCTGTGTTTGGAAATAGAGATACTAGCTTGGATAGGGAAGAAACCAGGGGCAGAGATAACCCCCTAGGTTGCTACTACAGTGAGACAATCAGAGATAACTGAGGCCCTGCACTATGGTTGAAGCTGGGAATGGAAAGGAACAGACTGATGAGACACCCTGGGAAGAGAAACAGTCATTTGAAAACAAAGTGGATATACGTGTGGAGAACTGGGTATGGTGAGAGAGCCAACAGCAATCAATCATAAAACCATCTCCTCCAGGCTTGTAGCCTCATTCTCTGGAGTCTAGCACAGTGCAAGGCGGGCACAGAACAAGTGTGCAACCAGTAGTTACTGCCATGAATGAACCCATGTTTACTTTTTGGAGGATAATAAATGTCAAGTTACATATACCTTCCCCTTACTGAATAAATGCAAAATGTTTAATATAACAGACAATAAATCTCTCCTGCTCTTATACCATTAAGCCATAATATACATACAGTCTATGGCTGTCTCACATTTTGCCAGGCAACACAGCAATATATTGGTGCTCAAAAATAAACCATATGATAAACACATTATTTTTGTGAGTAACGAACTAGTGTCTCTGCAGCAGCAAAAGATGAAAAACAGCATTGAAATCCTCACTCAAGATTAACTGCCTAAACTTTTCCAAAATTCTGCTTTTATCTTGTGAAAAAGAGTATTTATAATATGTCCAGAGAACTAAAGAGCAGAACTAAAGAACTGAAGAAGGATTATAGACAGTTTCTAAAGAAAACCTGAACTCTCAACTGGACTACCCATAAGCACCATGGAAATCATTCAGAACACCTTAAGTCAGGACCACCATTCCACTTTGAATTCTGTGGTTTACTGTTTCTCAGACAGGGAAGCCCTTAAACACCCAATCTAATTGAACAAATACCAATAATTGAATGCTATTCTCTAAGCATTCACATTTTAATTTATAATTCAAACAGAATTTATGGAAAAAAAAAAAGACCATACTGTCTAGAGTTTAAAAAATATTGTTTTAAAAAAACAAAGCAGCACACTTAGGGCTGTAACACAAAAGGCTTAAAGCTACAGGTAATAAAAAAATGTAAGTGGTTTCCCATTTGGTGGTATCACAAGGGTATAGGCCAGATCTGCCTGAGCTTAGCTTTTTCACTTAAGTGTCTTAATTTGGAATTCTACTATCAGACATGTCCTCCTTTAAAGAAAGCTTTACGCTCTTCCTGCAGGTTTCTAAAAAGCGTTCCATTTTCACATTTTATAAACCAGGGTCTGAGAGTTCAAAGATGAGTAAATCATTGATCTTGCCTTCAAAAGTTTACAGCCTGGCTGAAGAAAAGAACTGTAAACAAGTAGAAGAGAAATAAGAAATGATAAACAAATAGTCATGGAATTCAACACATAGTTGAAGCTTGGAAAAGACGTTAAGTTTTCACAGAGGAGACCATGTATTGAAGTGAAGTCGCTCAGTCGTGTGCGACTCTTAGTGACCCCATGCACTGTAGCCTACCAGGCTCCTCCATCCATGGAATGTTCCAGGTTAGAGTACTGGAGTGGGTTGCCATTTCCTTCTCCAGGGGACCTTCCCAACCCTCTATTTAAAGTTGTGACTGTTTGCAGACATTAAGAACCCTAGAGCCCACACTCTGAGCAAGGGGAGCAGTAGAGGCAAGGGTGACACATGCAACAGCAGGGGCGTGAAGAACCCACAAGCGGACCTGGCCGCAGAGGGCAAATCTAAGCCTGATGCTGGGCGAGGGTTAGGTTGCGGAGGGACTTAAAGTTATACTAAATGCCTTCTCAAACATATAGCAGGTCACTTGAACCACACAGAGTATCATGGAAAAAGTATATGTGACTGACTATAGACCTTACTCACAGCAAGGGAAAAGGGTTGTGTCACTCTGACAGAGTAGCTTGCCTACCCACCAGCTTCTCCAGCCCTTTTGGCTCATCCAGAACGCACTCCCAACAGGACACAATTCAAACCCTTGGCTGAATTATAGCCCTCCACTAACTAATGTGAGCTATGCTGATTCCCTCTTTCTGCCTAACAGAGTGACATCTCCGAACTCTGAAAACACATTCAAGGATGGCCATGCCATCACCATCTACTTAACAAAGATCATCGCTTACATGAGTGTGGTATGAAACTTTTCCCTTGTTTTACAAAGAGAAATTAATATAGTAGTAAATGTATAGACAGCACGTTTAGCGTAGTCTAAAGCCAATAAATTAAAATGCTCACCACTACATACAGGTCTAAAAAGCATGGGAAAGTCTTAAGCTTCTGTAGCAACAAGTACCTGACAAAACAAGCTCCCAAGTGAATGGAAGTATACATCAAACTCAAATTGAGGCACATTCTATACACATATACTTTATGTAATATATGGTATATGTTTCTACACTCCTACAAAGATGCATTAAAAATTTTAAATATCTATATTTTTGTAAAACATTACAATTCTCAAATGTCAAAACCAAGAAAGACAACACTTTCAAAAATGTTAAGGACACAATTTAGGCATATTTTAGACATACTCTTCAAAGACAACTAAACTGAGAAGAAAAAAAAATGAAGATACTGAGACTCCATGGTTCTCAAACTGTTCATTCACGCACTCTGCAAAATAAGGACTATAAATAAGTATTCAATTCATTACATCCTCACCACTCACACTGCAATAGAAGCTGCTTTCCAAAAGAATCAGAAGATGGAATTTTCTTGTACTTTGCCTATTAGTTCTAAAATTTATTCCACTGAACTCTTCCTTTAGAGCAAATATCAATATTCTAAGATAATTAGGTAGAGGCATCTTGACAAAAGGCTCTCTCCGCCATTTAAGGTAGCCACATTAAGTGGGTATTTTAAAATATAGTTTTGTCTATGTAATTTTTTTCAAGTGTATGTGTTGGCAGGTTACATATTGGCTAAAAGAACAGTAATATACAGCTGCATAGGGAATAGCATCCTGAAATATATAAACATTTTATTAGAATTCAACACAGTATTTAGCAGTGAGGTTTAAGTGGGATTCCTAGCTTCTTTTACTAGTATCTAAAGTCTATATCTCATTAAAGAAATTCACTAACACTCTAAGAAAAACCTTAGCTGTGGTGTGAACTAGACCTTTTGATAAAGGTAGAATTTTTTTTAAACATAAAATGACAGATCTATGAGAGTGCAAGATAAAAACTTTGTAATATTTTTGTTTTGAGCTATGGTAAAACAGAAAAAATTTTACAAAATACAGCTGAACCAAAGTCTTCCCCTTCAGCAGAAAGCCAGACTAGGTCATCAATTTGAAAGGATCCAGCTACCAGAGCAATGTGTACTTGAGAATAATTACTGAGTTCAGTTTCTGAACACGTTAATTCCTCTAATCTTCATATTGGTAATTCGCTAATATAAACATCTCCTTTAATGGGTTTCATCAACTCTGCTAACAGTTAAAAACAATGAAAAGGATCCAACTGCTGTATTAAATTAGTAAAGACAATTTATGTTTTAAGAAATTGAGAACAGTTTTGATCAAATATGAATGAGTAAGAAATCAAATAAGCATGTGTGTGTACATACATATGACTTTAATTTTGGAAACACAAACACCTTTAGCCAATTTTTTAAATAGAAAGCTACCCAATATTTTACAGCCACTGTTAACACTGCAGGTAAAACCCTAACACCCTCCTATATAACTAAGAGAAACATTATCATCCAGAAACCTGACAGCAGATGAAATTTCCTCCTCCTCACATCCCAATACTCTATCCTAGCTACTCTTACTTCTTTCTCATGAACTCTGAAGCTTAATGACAAATTATCAGTCATCATTTCCTCTTTTATGATGTATACCGAAGACAAAAAACCACTGAAGTCATTTCACATTAGTTTAACAAAGCTATATTATGCTAACGTCACCAACAACATACAATTGACATTCCAGTATACCATGAACAATTACATAGTATTTCACAACTACACTAGTTACTCTGATTAACAAAATATTTCTTTATAAAAAATCTGTTCAAAAGGTTACATTCACTTCTTCATTTAATATCAAAACAATGGTCATAAGAGATTCAAAATCAGAAAATTACTTACCTTAAACATTTGTATTCTCCAAAGGCATATACTCTACTTGGATTAGTCAAGATTCGGGCTTCCTAGAATACTCAAAAGGATTGTGGAGCTACTGAACTTAGTATACCCAAGAAAGAGACAAACTCCCCCCACCCCCACCCAAGTCTCCTGATTTTGCCAATCAAGGGGTCCTTAACAATGTCAAAGGATGCCACAGGACTCACCAGTGAACAAAGACCCTAAATAGGTGAATTAAGATGTAACCACTCATTTTCATTCTGGGAACTTAAGTTACAGGTAATTTCTAGTCACTTCGAGCTCTCTAGAGAATTGTATCAAAATGACATGGCTCCAGAAGGCTGAGTAATAACTCGGTTAACAGGCATAGCTCACTCTAGGTTTCCTAATCTGGCTGAAGTCCCATCTGGAGACCTGGCTGCTGCACAGGGGTGGATCTCTCTTTAGAGAGACTGAGAAGATGTCTGTGTAGTAGCTGCACGGACCTCACTTGACACCACTGCCCTTTTGCAAAAGACCAGCAGTAGATCCTGTTTTCCCAAGCTGAAGTAAGTTGGAAAAGGATTGTTCCTTATATAAAAAGCATGAAAAGTAAAAACAATCAGTGTTTGTTTTGCAGTGAACTGGTGCAGAAGCAGCGCACACCCCAAGCAGCAAGGATACTGCCAAGCTCCTTCCCTGGCCACAACCAGCTGCAGTGGCTCTTAGCTGTGTGAGCATCTATGCTTTATCTGGATTTATTTTGTACATCACTGGCAAGATGTGTTCTAAGGTGACTGCTTCTTTGCTTTATACCCCTGTGGCTTATGAAAAAGTCTCACAGGAAAGCCCTACTTTTCGATAGTGGGGAAACCTGTATCGGTAGTCAGTTCCAGAGTCTGGTCCCTAGCTTTAAACTAACTTAGCTACACAGATGTTTATCAAGACAGTATCTAGGGTCTCCTCACCTATAGGTCTGACCAAGATTTTAAGCTATAACTAGAGATGCCATGGAGAAGGAAATGGCAACCCACTCCAGTGTTCTTGCTTGGAGAATCCCATGGACTGAGAAGCCTGGTAGGCTGCAGTCCATGGGGTTGCACAGAGTCGGACACGACTGAAGCGACTTAGCAGCAGCAGCACCAGAGACCTGGCCAGGCCTGTCCCTCAATAACAACTTACTCTAGCTGGGAGATTTTGAACTGTCAATACTTGGGCCTCACCAAGGTTCTAATTTAACTGATTTGATTGAAGGGTCTGGGCATTATACAGACTTAACTTCTCAAGTAATAACAACAGGCATCCAGAATTGAGAACCACTGAAAAAGGTTAGAACTGGGTGGTATACCTGAGCCTCTTCAATATGTAAGACTGGGGTTTTGAGTGCTGGCATTTTGGCAGTCTTTCAGTTCATTTCAGTTGCTCAGTTGTGTCCGACTCTGTGACCCCATGGACTACAGCACATCAGGCTTCCTTTCCATCACCAACTCTCAGAGCTTGCTCAAACTCACGCCCATCTAGTCGGTGATGCCATCCAACCATCTCATCCTCTGTCATCCCCTTCTCCTCCTGTCGTCAATCTTTCACAGCATCAGGGTCTTTTCCAGTTAGTTCTTCGCATCAGGTGGCCAAAGTATTGGAGTTTCAGCTTCAGCATCAGTCCTTCCAATGAATATTCAGGACTGATTTCCTTCTGGATTGACTGGTTTGATTTCCTTGCAGTTGAAGGGACTCTCAAGAGTCTTCTCCAACACCACAGTTCAAAGCCATAAATTTTTTGATGCTCAGCTTTATGGTCCAACTCTCACATCCATACATGACTACTAGAAAAACCATAGCCTTGACTAGACAGACCATCAAGTAATGTCTCTGCTTTTTAAAATATTGTCTAGGTTAGTCATAGCTTTTCTTCCAAGAAGCAAGCACCTTCTAATTTCATGGCAGCAAGCTTTGGGGGATTTCAAATCTTCTGTCATTTCCAGAAGAAATTTTTGGAAACTTAATAGTCACAGATGCCACCATTATTGTTACCAAAGCCCCACACTGGAGAAAAGACTCCGTGGCTCCCTGCGGTGTCTGTGCGCCCCTTCAGTAACTTCCCAGGGCAGAGACGTCCAACCTGTATTCAGTTCTCTATTACATTCTAACTGGGGCCAATGAAAGGAGCACCTACTGAGGTAACAGCCAAGCTGTGTTCACACCCTATTTCAAAGAGAATTCAAGGGAAGGGGAGAGAGAAGGAAGGTGTGGGGAGTAGCAAAGGGAGCTGTTTGGAAAGGTAGAAAGAAGCAGGTTTAACACTGGGAACGAGAGTATCAAGAGGATTTCAGGGAGACAGCACTGTTTTCAGGAACTAATCACTCACTTATTGTAAGATGATTAACACCTTGAAAGTACACTTATCCCTCATGGTAAGTTATACACTGAGAACTTCCTGTTAAGCCTCACCTTGAAGAGCCCTGGAGCATCACCTCTTCAGTGGAGAGAGCAAAAGATCTGGATCCTATGTAACTCAGTACAGGAGACTTCTCATAGGTCTCAAAGTCAAAGCATATTGTCAACTTTTCTAAAAACACACAGTAAAGAGACTGCCAACTAGGATCACATTGTTGATGAGTTATCTTGCAAGTGTCACGGCCACAACAGAAGATTCTTACGTGGTCAAACCTTGATCTATGCCTCGGGTTCAAAACTGGGTAATTAATCATCTGATTTTACAATATATTTTGATGTTTACATTTGATTGGGTTCAATCTGATGTTAAAAGCACTTCAAACCATCCCATTTCTCCATTCTATCTCCTGCTATGCTTTTTCTTATTTATAAAGTAAGAATTTAGAGCTGGATTTGATATATATAGTTCAACTGCCTCAATCTTACATTTAAAAAACCAGAAGTGACTTGACCAGTTTCACATAGCTGTTTAATGGCAAAACAAAGCACTAAAGATGAAAATGAAAGCTACTGTGAATGCCCTCCCTCTCTAGAGGTCTGATGTAAGTTACTCAATAAAAACAGGCTATCAAGAGATAAGCCCAAACACAGTAAGGAAGTGAACTTTTACAATGTTTGTTTGGCTACACATATGCACCTATCTTAGGATAAGGGATAAGGCAAAAGATGGGAATGAGTGGGTAACCTTATCTCCCAGATACATCTTAAAGACCTACTCTCAGCAACTGTACCAACCTGTTACTTCTAGCAGAGCTGTTGATCACAGGTGGGGCCACAAAGCTGGGACAAGATATTTGGTTCTCAAAATTTCTTTCATGCCTACTAATCTTAGAAATTGTGGCTCAGTGGTCAAGAACCTGCCTGCAAATGCAGGTGACGCTGTTAAATCCTTGGGTCGGGAAGATCCCCTGGAGAAGCAAATGGCAACCTCTCCAGTATTCTTGCCTGGGAAATCCCATGGACAGAGGAGCTTGGTGGGCTATGGGTTGCAAAGAGTCAGATACAACTTAGTGACTAAACAACAACAATCTTAGAAATAAATGCTTTCACTAACCTGCCTTCCTCCTTCTAGTAAAATATATTTTCAGATAGAGAGGTGTCCTAGCTAAGTGGTAAATGAGGGGTGTGCAGGCATGAGCTGTCAAGGATAAACAATGAGGAGTTTAATTAGACAAGGAGCCACTGTCCAAAGCCTTGGTCAAAGATAACCATCCCATAAGTTTATATAATTTTATATAAATTATGTAATTTTATAAAAATAGGTTCAAAAATTCACTTAAAGCTGTAAAATGGAACTGAAATCTTAACTCTTCTCAGGCCCCTGTATAAAATACTGTGAAGGTATAGAGAAATACTACATGACACAAAGTAAAAAAGTGCTTTGCAAAGGAACACAGGGTACTAAATATTAAGAAATCTTTGAATTCTAGAATTGTTTTTTACTATATCATGTCGACAAGTGTTTTGGAGAAGCAATTTTTCCAATTTTATTATTAAGAAGGATTATATAAAAGGGGGTTTAGTGAACAAATATCAGGAATAATTAGGTTAAAAAAAGCAACAACTGTTTCTAACTTCAAGATTTCTTAAGAGCTTTGAAGATAATGAAACCCATAAATCTCCAAGATGAAAGGACTAGTGAGCAGCACGTCCCAAAATTACATGACCACCTACCCCTTTATCTCTGTGGAACAGTGTTGAGTGAAGGGTGTTCAATGTTCATCGTTCATTCAAGTGAACAGTGTTCCACAGAACATACTTTAGGGAAAAAGTCTTCCTAGATTCCTATTACTTGTCTGAATACAAAATTATAAGACACTTTTGCTAGAAGAGGAATTCTTTTGTCACATAAACACAAAGGTTTACAAGCCTTTTATATACTGTCTATTTCAGCTCTAAAATAACGTACCTTCAAATCTGTTAAGGCCAGGCCACTAGTATACCCTTCTCTGTAAAAGGCCATTATGAGTACCTCATCGTTAGGACAGAGAATGAACCCTTCAAGTTTTGTAGAAGTCAAATACTGCTATCTCTCAGATACAGATAAGTTACAACAGTCAGAAGCTCTTCCCTTGCTGGTCCAGGAACACAGTTTTCTTATACCCTGGGCCAACCAGAATGAAAGGAAGACTTCTGCCATGCGTAATTTTATTATTTATCTAAGAGTGGATTCCAAACAAATTTGTATAGCTGTTTAATAATACAGAAAATCTTAAAGACTACATAAAAGAGGCAGCAACTTGAGATGGAATTCGTATGAGAAAATACAAGGTAACATTTTAAAACAGTAACATCAACTAAAATATTGAGAGATAAATGATTGTAAAATTCAAATCTAGTACTATTTTTATAGTGCATATATGAATGTTATAAAAGCATCTGTTAGAAACTGGTGGCAATGGCAAAAAGTCCTATACCAGTTCTTGAATGTTCTCTTACAGCTGGTAGAAAGAAGTACAAAGTTTGGCAATACTTGGCATGGGCCAAGACAGGTCACAATCTTCGGAGCAGTTCATTAAAAAAAATATCTATAGATTACACCAAGAGTTCATTTTACAGCTCTTTACTAGATTATATAAACCGCAGGCATGCATCTGTAAGCTGTGGGCATGCATGATGGTTTCTGTGATCTCAGAGCTTCACTCTGGCCAAACGAGATAAAAATGCTCGAACTTTACACTAGACCCAAAGACAGTCTCTTCTGTGGACAGAACAGAAACTTCCTCTACAAGGCTATGGGAGCTTGCAACGTAAGACCGGGAGGAGAAAGCTCCTTACTAATGAATAGGTCGACAGAGCGCAACGTGGAGCATGATTTGAAAACATTTTAAATGGAGACCATTCACAGTTCCTTCCTCCCATGACTGCAAGGACATAAAACCCAAAGTACTTCAACAAATTCCTGGTGCTTTTCCATCTTAAGGTAGCTTACCATTTTATGGTCTCAGTGTCCTACAAAAGTGGGTGGGACAGCCCACCCATATCTTTATCTGATATGTTGACCCATTCCTGGAGAAATAAAGTTACTTACAGGGAAATTCAGTTTCGCCAAAAGGTATACATACTAAGTCACATTGGTAAATAATGGTGTTTCTAATATCTCTTAGAAACTGGCAAGGGGACAGAAGTCCACTACCAGCCCCCAAACTCACCCACTTCCATACATCTTTGATTGCAGAGACATCAATAGACACAGTGAATTTATACATAAAGAACAAGTGAGACAGAGGTAAAGGCAAAAGCAGTGTCAGTCTGTCTGAGTGTAGGCAATGGTGCTTTGATTATACCCGTACGAACTCTTCAGTCCCTTTTAGTTATCCCCAGATCAGCTCTTAAGCCGTAGACTTTTGCTGCAGAGAATTCAGATGTGATGTGGTTGCTCCAGTAACACTTTTAACAGTACTGCATTCAATACTGGGAATGGTTTCTAAACAATTTAAACTGCACACGGAACTTTAGTAGAACAAGAAGTTTATTACTCCCACTCAGTAGTTCCTGGGGGCTTTGATGTTAAGTCATACATAATTCGAGAAATACCAGGAATCTTCTTAATCTCAGTGACCATCTTTAACACCACCTGTTATAAAACAAAGATTATAAATAAAGAGCTAGAGTCCATTGCATGTTCAACAGGGCTAGAATTTGTAATTTCATTTGTAATTTCAAATTAAAACACAATCTATTTTCACCACTGTTCTCTAGGTATATGGGCTTTCCTTGTGGCTCAGATGGTAAAGAATCCACCTGCAATGCAGGAGACCTGGGTTCTGTCCCTGGATTGGGAAGATCCCCTAGAGAAGGGGATGGCAACCCACTCCAGTATTCTGGCATGGAGAATTCCATGGGCTATACAGTCCATGGAGTCGCAAAGAGTCGAATACAAATGAGCAACTTTCACTTCCTAGGTATATGGGATACATTTATGATTAATTTATGTAATGACTCTACAGATTTAAGTAACTTAAATTCAGTAGTACTCAAAGTGCAGTCTGCAAGTCATGGGTGTTACTGGTCCACAGCAAATGTTTAGAAGCATTTATAGCAACCTGACACTGCTACAGCATCCAAGCATGTGACTTAATGGGTGGAAAACAACGCTTCACAGGTTCTCTGTGGCTCACAACTCAGAGGCCACTAAGGTGGCACATAACACAGGTAATAATAATCATTGCTACATGTATAGACGAGGAAGGCCTTGTCACCTAACTGGCCAGAGACTGGGCAAATGCAAGCCTAAGGGAAAACAGACTCTAAGCCACATTCTCCAATCCACATATCTATACTAGCTAGTAATATAATCAGAGCCCTGTATTAGAGTCCTGGAACAGTGGTACAACTAATAAAGTCTTGCTTTGACTTTTACTTGCTATCTTAGAAACAGCTCCTCTGGAAAGAACACTCTAGTGGAGGGATAACAAGAAAGAAGATGGGGATCAAAACTGTAATTGCTAGTTGGCAGAGCATGAAGAAATTCATGGGTGCCTGGCCATAATGCTATTAAATCTCATCCTTATATCTAATCAACTCTTCTTCACTCCTAGGGTTTTCTTTTTTAACTTGGAGGACACTATTTATAAGGCAGAGGTTGGCACGATTAGATAAAAAGATAGATTAGAGTTGGGAGTCTCCACATAATAATCAGACATCTGGAGGAGAGGTTAATAAACTTAGGGCCTTTTCCTACTATAATGTATTAAATAATGAATTATGTGTACATTAAAAAATGAGAGCCTATTTTATGAACAGAAAACCAACCTCAGAAATATCAACATTGCCACAGCCTATCCCATTCACCATTATTATAAAATGTTAAGGTATTAAATATGTACATCAGAAAAAAATGTATATATTACCTCTACGGGGATCTCATTGCCAGGGGTTGCAGGTATACCAGTCATGAAATCACTAGTAATAAAGGTTCGAATAACCACAGATCTCTGGCAAGAAGGCTGCTTCTGAAGTGGGTCCCGATCAAAATGCAAAGGTGTCAAAATCACTGGCATCTGGCTGATTTTCCCAGCATACCCTAGAGAAAGGAAGTTAACATGTAGAATCAATCACCATGCCATAGGAAAGCACTCTCAGTTCAATTAAATCCTTCCACACAGGATCTAAAATCACACACAACAGACACAGCTCTTCTCAGGACTGTCATCATGTACTGTATTCAGCTACTCTCATAGCACCGTAAGCAAATGCAATCACAAATACAAATTATAGAGTCTGATGACTGCAGTGATGTGCTATACATATAAGTCAATTCATTATTCATGTAATTATCTTTGATACTGCAAACACAGAATAAGAAAATACTGAGCCACTAACCCTAGAGGGAATCCAGAGTTAGGGTATTGCAAGCCTCTAGTCATAACATATTCATCAACTGATCAATATATAACCTTTCTTTATGTGTTTTCTGTTTAAAGACACCTTGCTCAATATCTATTGTAGATTCATTAACTGTGAGCTCACAGCCAATGGCACTGTAACTCTAGCTTGAAAGAAGCTTATCTAACACACCTGTTTTCTCAGTAAGGCGCATGATAGTCTTCCTATGCTTAGGAACCTAGTCAGCAGCACCTCAGCACTAAGCTTAGAGGACATTTTTAAACAGTGAAATCACCAACAAAAAGCATGAAAATGCAAAACAACATGGCATTAAATAGATGACAAAAAAGACACTTTTTACAGAAACAGAGCTGAAACAAGACAGAGGACTGCCATCTTCAACCTCAGCTGGGAACATCTGAGTTGAGCAACTCAAATTTTCTGTCACTTTGTGCATGTCTGCAAGTGACCATAAATATGAGTAAATTCTATATAGATAAGGCAATGTCACAGAACTACCCAGAGAATTAAAATAATAATACTAAAAGCTGAATCCTCCTACTAAAAATCATAAAGCCAAGCTTTCAAAATCTAGTTGAAGCATGTAGTGATGAACAAAATGGGCAACTTACCAGATTCCCTGAGAATGTTATGGGCCTCAAAATCAGCTTGGCGTAAAGTACTGAGCACCCCTGTGGTCAAGAAAGTGGGAGTAACATCTGTAGGAGGTTCTTTAACTGGTGGGCCAAATATATAAACAACTCTAGAAGGAAGGAAGTGAAAATTATAAAGAAAATACATTTTAGTATGAGGAAACAAAGCACATAAAATAACATTTTTTGCATTTGTCCTTAGGCCCGTCTCTTACCCACTTTAAATCCCCAATGGGAAGGACAGGATTATAGAAGGTATTTGTTGTCTGAACCTTTCTCAAAATACATTCTCTGAAATACTGGTGTGAAGATAAACTTGATTATCACAATCCTCTTTCCATTTAATGTACTGGATTGAAAAGTATACCCAAAACTTCATGTTCATCTCAAATCTGGGGGTGAAAACAGGGTCCTTGCAAATGTAATTGAATAAAGGTCATAATCTGGGGCAGGGGCAGGAGGCTAATCCAATGATTGGTGGGTGTCCTTCTAAGCAAAAGGCAATCCGGAAAGACAGACACACGGAGAAGAGAGGGCCATGTAAAGATGGAGATGGAGTCTGGAGTTCGACTGCCTCAAGGCAACGACTGCCAGCAAACATCAGAAACTATGAAGAAGAGAAGGATTCTCCCCTAGACCCTTCAGAGAGAGCAATGCCCTGCTGAGACCACCCTTGATATCAGAGTTATAGCCTCCAGAACTATGACGTGATATATTTTTATTGTGTTAAGCCTTCTAGTTTGTGGTGACTTGTTATGGTAGCCCTAGGAAATCAATTCACAAAAGCCTGGGGGAAAAATGAATTAAATAAATAGGTTTTAAGGGCAATGCTAAAGAATACTCAAGCTACTGCACAACTGCATCATCTCACACACGAGTAAAGTAATGCTCAAAACTCTCCAAGCCAGGCTTCAACAATACGTGAACCATGAACTTCCAGATGTTCAAGCTGGTTTTAGAAAAGGCAGAGGAACCAGAGATTAAATTGCCAACATCTGTTGGATCATCGAAAAAGCAAGAGAGTTCCAGAAAAACATCTACTTCTGCTTTATTGACTATGCCAAAGTCATTGACTGTGGATGACCACAAACTGTGGAAAATTCTTCAAGGGATGGAATACCAGACCACCTGACCTGCCTCTTGAGAAATCTGTACTCAGGTCAGGAAGCAACAGTTGTAACTGGACATGGAACAGACTGGTTCCAAATAGGAAAAGGCGTACGTCAAGGTTGTATATTGTCACCCTGCTTATTTAACTCACACGCAAAATACATCATGAGAAACGCTGGGCTGGATGAAGCACAAACTGGAGTCAAGACTGCCGGGAGAAATATCAATAATGCAAATATGCAGATGACACCACCCTTATGGCAGAAAGCAAAGAACAACTAAAGAGCCTGTTGATGAAAGTGAAAGAGGAGAGTGAAAAAGTTGGCTTAAAACTCAACATTCAGAAAACTAAGATCATGGCATCTGGTCCCATCACTTCATGGCAAATAGATGGGGAAACAGTGGAAACAGTGTCAGACTTTATTTTTGGGGGCTCCAAAATCACTACAGATGGTGATTGCAGCCATGAAATTAAAAGACGCTTGCACCTTGAAAGATAAGTTTTGACCAACCTAGACAGCATATTAAAAAGCAGAGACATTACTTTGTCAACAAAGGTCCGTCTAGTCAAAGCTATGGTTTTTCCAGTGGTCATGTATGGATGTGAGAGTTGGACTATAAAGAAAGCTGAGTGCCGAAGAATTGATGCTTTTGAACTGTGGTGTTGAAGAAGACTCTTGAGAGTCCCTTGGACTGCAAGGGGATCCAACCAGTCCATCCTAAAGGAAATCAGCCCTGAATATTCACTGGAAGGACTGATGTTGAAGCTGAAACTCCAATACTTTGGCCACCTGATGCGAAGAACTGACTCATCTGAAAAGACCCCGAGGCTGTGAAAGATTGAAGGTGGGAGGAGAAGAGGATGACAGAGGATGAGGTGGTTGGATGGCATCACCAACTCAATGGACATGAGTTTGAGTAGACTTCGGGAGTTCGTGGTGGATAGGGAGGCCTGGTGTGCTGCAGTCCATGGGGTCACAAAGACTGAGTGACTGAACTGACTGATAACAAAACTTCAGACACTGTAATATGCTAATATGCACTGGTAACCTCCAAGATGAAGCTATACATTTTTTTTTTTTTTTTACACTTTGGAGAACACTGATCCCGAAGAAAGATTCTTATTTCACTATGTACATATTTCATGAATAAAAGAATGGCACCAGGGAAGCCATTCTTAAAATAAACAGTGGTCCTTTGGTTAATAATCTGCCTGCCAATGAAGGGGACATGGGTTTGATCCTGGTCCAGGAAGATCCCACGTGCCACAGAGCAACTGAGCCTATGCAACACAACTACTGAAGCCCACAGGCCCTAGAACCTGTGCTCTGCAACAAGAAGCCATTGCAATGAGAAGCCTGCCAGCAGTAACTAGAAAAAGCCCTTGCACAGCAACGAAGACCCAGCAAAGCCAAAAATTTAAATAACTAGTAAGCGGGTGGGGGGTAAATGTCACCAAAGTAAGACTTGTTGGAAAAGGAATGACTCATTACGGCTTCAAGTAAATGTCTGAAACTTATGAAGATACGTTGCAGATGTTAATTAATAAAAGTAGAATTTGGAAGATAGCTTAAAGAAATTAGTATCAAATAAGTACAACAACTCAAGGGGAATCTTACTGCTGATTTGGGGAATCTGTTCTATAAACTTCACCCAGAAAACAAGAGAGAGAAGGGGACAGAGACAAGTGCCACCTGGCTCTTTCCAATCCAGCTCTCAGCCAGCAGGCAACTATCCCTTTTCCTTAGCCATATCTGTCTTTAGCAGAGAAAATAAATCTCCCCTGCAACTACCAAGGGGAAGTTTAACAATGCCTTTTCCCCTTCTTATTAATAGGTACTTAGAAAAAAACAAACATACAGAAGAAAAAAGCATCCGATCAAAACTACCAACTGCTTCACTGCCTCCTTCCAAACATACTTTCACAGGAACAGTTTCATCCCATGTATTGAAAGTAAGCCACACTTTAAAGCAATATGCTTCCTAGAGCTCATAATCCTTAGAGGAAAAAGCAACTAGGCAAGAGAATGCCATTAACTTGCTCCTTTTTGTCTTATTTATTTCAAACAAGAGTGGTCATAGAATATGTACAGAGACAAGCTGTCTTCCATCCTGTGTAGGACAGTAAAACTGGAACCGTCCCTCTCTACACAAAGATTCCACCATGCAAACTAGGGGGGCGGGGCAGGGGTTGGCAAAAATTGAAAGCTTTTTAAAAAAGTTACTTAAATTCCAATCCCCCCACCCCCAAAAATTTAAAAATCACCAAATACGTTTTTTAGGGGCTTGCTAGGTTCATATTTTTAAAATCTAGTTTTTTGTTTATTGGTTGTTGATTTTTTTTCCTTTTTGGGAAGTGAGGAAAGATTAAGAATGGAGGGAGAGAGAAACGAGGAAAAACAGAAAAGACAGGCAGAAAGAATAGAATACAAAAGGACAGAGATAAAGTTTAAACAAGGGTAAGGGCCCTTTGGTAAAAGAAAAGGACAGAGACAGATGAAACTATAAGAATGCTGCAAAATGAAAAATATACTAATTATATAGTAAAGCAATGGAGGCAAACTTAGTGAAAGGGAATTTTCTGTATGACCAATGAAGTTTATTTAGGTACTAGCATTTTAGAATTTTAAACCATTATTTTAACCAAGACAATTACCTCCATTCAAAATAGGCAATTACAAATTTACCATTATTTATTAATAATTCACTCTTTTCAGTGTATTAAAGGTGTATCTATATTTGGAGGCCTTTGGTTCATCTATGCAAGCCTTTTAACATGTTCCCATTGGTAAAAATGTGACTTCCCTCTGACTTCTTTTCTTAAAGGCCAACAACAGCCAAAAACACTAGCCACAACAGTACAGATATATACACACCCCGGAAATTCCCTGGTAGTCCAAAGGTTACAACCCTGCGCTTTCACTGCTGAGGGCATGGGTTCAACCTCTGGTCAGGGACCTAAGATCCCACAAGCCATGAGGAACGGCCAAAAAAAGAGAAATGTACACACCCTGCTAAGTAAACACCAACAGGTAGGTTTATAAACTGTCGTTAATTTGAGTAAACTGAAATCTCAAGTAATCCTTTTTGATTCTCAACTGCCTAATACTCATGAAGGAAATAGACAAGAGTAAAAAACTGTGAAATAAGAACATTTAATTAGCAATCTGGTACTAAATGAGTAAGATTTTTGAACTGTAAAGGAGACAATGCTACTGAGTATTACATATAGGTTATAAATCAGCTGTTGATATACCTGACATAAGAAATTTATGTGCAAATTAAAGGAAAACTGGATCTGAAGAACTAAGTTCAAAATTTTTAAAACATTTAAGGCAGTTATTTTAATGATATCTGGTGTGTTTGTATCTTTACTTTGTAATGATTATTAAATTGACCAAGTCCCTAATAGTAAGTAACTTGTACATTTTTTTCAATCTTTCTAGAATAAAACATCATAAAACAAATAGTGTAAGTTGCTAATCAGACATTTTTAAAGTCTTTAAATTTCATACTAAAACTATTCAATAAAAGCCATCCTATTTACCTCAAAAATTTTTTTAATAAGTAGATGATTGTACTGCAATGAACAAACAAAATACTAAGTATTATTAAATACCTGCTGGGTTGTGACCTAAGCTGTCTTTCAACAATGGGAAGACCTTAAAAAAAAAAAATCACAGCCTTATACTACATCTCACCGCGCTGCCAGCTGCAGAACATACCTGTTAATGTTGTGACACATACGAGGTATAAGTCTAGCCAGGAAAATAAGAGATTCCCAGTCAGGCTCATCCTTACTGGAGATTCCACACACATAACTGTAAGAACGACAGTCACCCTAAAAATAAAAATACAATTGATAATTTTTATTGATTTTATATAAATCAAAAGATGGAATGGAAAATACTTCATGCATGGTGACACCATGGAAAGTACTTTTAACAAAAATATGCTTGACTAAAAATATATATGGATATTTTGCTAACAACATAAATAAATCCTAAATAAAAATTCCCCATTAAATTCTACTTAAATCACCTTAGACATTATAAAGTGTTACAGTAATTTCAACAATTTATTCAACATACACATGAGATCCATTGGGATTTCATTCCAAATATCTGCTTAACTACATACAGACAGCCAGCACACCTAATTTGGGAGACAAGATCTGTCCATATTTATCAGATGGATAAAGGATTCTCAAGTCAGATATAAAAATAATTTATTCCTTTAAAATGAGTTAGTTTTAAAATAAGTAAAGAAAGCAAATTTTAAAACAAGCGAATAAAACTGATAATACTGATTCTTTTTCATCTGTCTTGTTTAATCCAAGTAATTTGCTTTGTAAAAAACTGAAAAGTAACTTACAAGATTAAATAATTACCAAATATGCAGTAAACTTGAGAATATAAGAATTCAGACTATTTGAATGCTAATATAATAGTATCTATTAAAGTTTAAAGCACACATGCTCTTTAATCCAAGAAATATTACCGAAACACATGAAATAACTCCTTGAAGAAATAAGATTACTTGCCTATAATAATGATGTGAAAATGGTTTAAATGTCCATTGGTAGGAGAATAATTAAATAAATGATGGTATAATCATACATGGAATATAAGGCAACAGTTAACAATAAGAATCTACTTGCAATGGCATGAAAAGAAGTTCATGATGCTCGGTTAAAAAGAAAAAGGTGATGTACAATGTGTCAAATAATTTCCTTTCATTCTCATTCTAAATGATTCTGAAAGGACATTTAACTATAGAGCAAAAATAGGGAGATTTAGTTTTTAAATGTATTGTGCCTTTGATTTTTCTTTTTTTTTTAACAAGTAGTTTATTTTGATATTTAGAAAATAAACCTCATTGCTACACTAACCATGAATTATGATTTTTATCTGGATTTCTAAGTCTCAGCTCCAAAGACCTAAGAGACTAAAAGATAACTAACAACAAAAGAAACTTCTATTTTGACAGGAAAAGTAATACAGTCTGAATAAACGTCATTTTTTAAAAATGAAGTGTAGTTAATTTACAATGCTATGTTAGTTTCAAGTATACAAAGTGATTTAGTTATACAAACATATACATACTCTTTTTCAGATTCTTTTCCATTATAGTTATAGTTTCCTGTACTACAGTTGTTTATTTCATATATAGTAGTGTGCATATGTTAAATCATTTTTTAAAAAGAAATCATTCATCCTACAAATTATATTTATTTATCCATAGTATTATCTATGAACTTATCAAAAAATGAGAAGTCAGCATACAGAGCTCCAAGTTTTTTACAACAGACCTAGTTAGAACTGGAGGGGCAGGGGGTCAACCTGTCTGCTCTTCTATTTTTATTAAGTAGGGTAATATCTGCCTGAAATAGCATATCATGATTTTCAAAATGAATCTATGATGAGATAATCCATATACCATTGAAAGAAAATTATTTTTACAATTCCAGGAACAGTTATTTCAATTTGATTTAAAAACAATGTAAGTAGCTTTCACATAAGGACCCTGAAAGAGGGAGAAAGGGGGAAATAACTGTCCCATATCATTTCCATGAACTAAAATATTTTAGTTTAATTATAAAAGAACAATGAAGTTTTACTGTTTATTTAAAAACAGGGCTACATGAATTCAGGAGAAAGGGGAATTTAAAAGAATGGGCTCAGATTCACATATTTAGGGAAAAGAGTTAGATCTGTAAAACATTTCTTTTCATACTTAATTCTACTTTAAGAGAACATTATAACTACATTAACCCACTAACTGGCACTCACCCAAATTTTTAGTAGAATTACTGACACCTTTTCTGGTTTCCATTTAACTTCAAATCCTAACTCACAGAAAATAAACCTTACTCCTTCCCTATCCTCCCAAGCTCTTCCCCCTAGAAACTCACTTGATGATCATGTAAACAAAGGCAAACTTAATATAATCTATTTCTGAATAGTATTTCAAAAATGAGAACTATATTATAGTCACATGCTTTTACAATTGGAAAGACTGCACAACAAATACTGAAAATGTTAGTTGTACATTATCACATCTCAGAGGAAGAGAGAAGACATGCTGAAGAGGCAGAGGACACGGGTTTAAGGAAAACACAAGCTGAGAACAGGCATGCAGGGCCTTTCCTGCAGTCCGAGACTTCTAAAGCCACAGAACATTTCACATCAAGAAGGATAAATGAGGACATGACCTCTCAGTTCCTGTCCTTCAAAGCAAAAGCAAGTCAATCCTATGACAATTCATTCTTTGAAGTTTTACAATTGGTTATAGATGATAGGTGTTTCAAAACTACAAAATCCCAGCCTGAATATTTAGTTCCTACAACCTTATTCGCTCCATAAGCATTCATAAAATATTGCCTTTTTACATTTTTAAACTTGTATACACTTCCATATTTAATTTTCATTTCTTATTTCAATATTAGCAGAAAGAGCAGCAGAAGTTATGTCACAGGTCAGTGAATTCACACAACTCACCTGCACACCCACGGTTTTAATTGGTAGCAGGAAGGCATTAAGTGAGTGCAGACTTGTAATTTGCATCAGCTTTTCCTGATCCTCTTCTGTCGTGCAGGCTTTAACTCTTTGTAATAGCGTATGTGGCTAAGAAAACCAAAGACATACTTCTTAGGATTTCAAGAAATAAGGTAGTCACTCTTTTGGTACCTATTACTGTCTTACGTATCTATACTTTCTAGTTTATAAGCAATAGATTCTATTTGGTATTTCTAACTTGTGTGTGCTATGCAGTGTTGTCAGAATTTCATCTCTGAGGGCCAGGGCTATGCAAAGTTAAATATTAGGACAGGAAATACAGATAAGATTTATACACACGGAGCCCTTTCCTCTGTCACCGGCAAGGGACACCTCACGAGTCAAATTCTCCTTATCTCCAGGGAAATTTTTTGTTATAAAGTCAACTTTGTCTGAAATGAATTTATCAGTTTATTTGCCTGGTATTGAATATATGTTTTTCTATTCTTTTATCCTTTTCTATTCTTTTACCTTCCCTCTTTCTATCCCTTGGTAAACAGACTATAGTTAGATTTTACTCCTCAATCTAGTTTGACAATTATGTCCTAACTAAAGATGTTGTCTTTTAATTAATAATAAGGTTCAATTCCATTCTCCCAGTTTATTCAGTAGTTTCTATTTGTATGTCCACTTTTTATGTTTCTTTCTCCTTTCTCACATTTCTCTGAACTGAGGATTTTTCCAAATTCATTTATTTCCCCTTTACTAGTTGTGAAGTTAAACCTTCTATTTTCATTCTTTAGCAGCTCCCCTTAAGTGGGGATCTTTAACAAAAGAGAATCAATCTGTGCTCATCTGGCAAGCAATACAACAGTCTTTGAATGCTTTAACTCCAATCAATCCTCCCATGCCTTACAAGCTATTTTAGCTGTATGTTGTATTTTCTTTAAAATAAACACCAAAACTGAGATCAGTTTATACAGCCTGTCTGTTTAATTTTACCCATTTACCATTTTATTTGCTTCCTGTATCTCAGACCATTCAAACTAGGATCCCCTTCTTTCTTCTCTAGTCAGTTCTTTAAAACAGTGGTCCTCAAACCTAGCTACACACTCAAATTACTTAGTACACTCAGGTCGCATTACACATCAATTAAATAAATTCTAGGCAGAAGGGGTCCAAGCACAGTATATTTCAAAAGCTTCCCCTGTCTAATGTACAACCAGGGTTGAGAACCACTGCCTTTAGCTCCTTAAGTAATAGACTATTGGCAATAAATTCTGTTTCTGTGAAAACAGCTTTATTTCGCCCAAGTTCTTTGAGATGATTTATCTGTTCACTATTGTTCACAAGTATTTTCTCTTGGCATTTTGAATTCTTCCTGCTTTTACTGTTCCTTTCACAGCCTGCATAATAGTATTTCCTTTATGCAGTTGCTTTGTCTTTGGCAGCCTGTAGTTTCCACAGTTATGCTTCTGTGTGTGCCAAGTCACTTCAGTTGTGACCAACTCTCTGCGACCTTATGGACTGTAGCCCGCCAGGCTTCTCTGTCCATGAAATTCTACAAGCAAGAATACTGGCGTGGGCTGCCATGCCCTTCTTCAGGGGATCTTCCCCACCCAGGGATTGAACCCGCTTCTCCTGTGGCTACTGCACTGCAGGCAGATTCTTCACCTCTGAGCCACCAGGGAAGCCCACATAGTTATGCCTACTAGATGTCAAATTGTTCTCCTTTACCCTGATTAGGAGGTACTATATTTCCTAAATCTGAGGCATGGTGTCTTTCAATAGTGTGCTGTGCTGTACTTAATCACTTAGTCGTGTCCAATTCTCTGCAAATGAGTCACCAGGGAAGCCCTTTCAAAAGTGTGGCAGAATTCAAATACTTTTGTCTATCTCCTTCAGGATATACATTTAAGTTGGCGTTCTCATTTTGTCTTAACCTCTTCTAATCATATTTTCTCTTTGATGCTTTGTTCCAATTTCTGGATAATTCAAGTTCACTAACTCTCTCTTTAGCTCTTTTTAATTTCAGTTATTTTCATTTCTAGAACTTAATTTTTTTTCAAAGCTCCCAGGCACTTTATATACCTTACTCTCATTAACAATTGCTTCTTTTATTTCTTTGTACTTTATGTATGATTTGTTGCTAATTCCAGTACCTGAAGTGCTTGAGGGTCATCTTCTACTAGCTCTCATTCATTGTGCCTTACTTTTAGATGTATTTTGTAGTTTTTTATTATAAGCTTATATCTGTTAAAGTCCTATTTATGGGGATTCTCTGAAGCCCAGTTGAAGAGACTCCAAAGGTAATTTACATTGCTTCTTTTCCGACACTCAAAAGCACTACCAACCAAAGCCCACTTTAATCTAGATTATAAATTTTAAGCACCAAATATACAGAAGAACTGAAGACTTCTCAATCATCCTCAGTTTGGAACTAAAATGATCTCCCTTACTTTCTCACAAGACATATGAAAGGGTGTTTTAAAATACTTGATATCAAGTATTTTATTTTCAGGAATTCAAAGTATCTAGTCTGTTAAAATATATAGAATAGCTGATATATAGAATAGCTTAAAAGAGAAGTCTGCATTTAAGAGCCTCTGTAGAATACTGTCTTCATAGTCATTTCCAAAGGTTAAATATCTCTGAATTTTCAAGTAATAAAACCCTAATTAATTCATTGTAAATACTGAAATATAACAAGAATCCATTCAATTCCTCGTACTGATTAGCTGTATCTTTTTAAAGCTCCTATAATATACAAATTTAACACAAATTACCTTTTTAACACTTGCAGAAAAATCAGCTACTATTTTCAAAATATTGTTAGTTTCAGGAAAATCCTTACAAATATAAGGTTCTTCAGCACATATTACTCTGATTGCCAGGCCAGGACCTAAAGAAGGGAGTACAATTATATTTAATATAAATGTTATATTTAATATAAAATCTTATTTTTTTTCCCCCTGGACAGAGTTTTTATTGGATGCTGCCCCTCCTGGGGGTGTGAGGAAGGACCCTACAAACGGGCACCTGGGACAGACCCTCCAGCCAGCACTGGAGCAGCTGCCGGGTCACGAGGGGGGCCCCAGGTTCGGCAGCAGTGCTGAGCCCCCGGCGGCCCCCTGGCTCCGCTCCCTCACCCTTCCTCCCACGAGCTCCACAGCAGCCGCTCCGCCTCCATCAGGGTGCAGGCCCCAGGCCCAGGCTGTCGCTGGAGCCCTCATGCTCCATCTAATCCCACTTTTGGGAGAGTCACTTATCCAGTGACTTCGTGTGCTCTAAGTGCCCATGTATAGCATCCAGTAAAGTGCAGTTGCCTTCTGTCTACTCGTGAACACTACTCACCTCTCCCCTACCAGATATATTTTTAGCTCTGTGTCACAAGATACTGCTTTTATTGAAATATAATTGACATATACACTTTAGGGTTTCTAAAGTGTTTAACATGAAATGCAGCTATTAGTTTCCCATACAACTCATCACTTTTAGAATGCCTCAATTCTCTTCCTATCAGTTATTTCCATCTCTTATTTTCATAGTACACGTATTAAGAACCTCAAAATTCTCTAATAATTATTTTTAATACACAATATTATGTGCCAATCTACTTAAAACTACTTGCAGACACAATTCTTTGCCAACACACATTGGGACTGAACATCTCGAATACCAGAATTGAAGTTAGTAACATAAACAAGTGCTAATCTTTATGTGGGTCATTATCTTTGTAACACTATTGATGGAGGCAATATGGTAGCTAAGAGTAATCAGTATTGAGGAGGCCTTAGTGGGGCTAGACTCCTGGTTTCAAACTCAGTCTGTGTAACTTTTGGCAAACTAGCCTCTGTCCCTAAATTCCCTCAACTGGACAACAGGATAACAGTAGTTGTTATTGTGAGGATCAAATAACATAATATATGCAAAATATTTACCAGAATGCCTAGCTCACACTAGTACTCAAGAAACACTAACTATTCTTCTTAATTTGATTAGATCACTTTCGACTCATCACCTAATAACTATCATAGAGACATAGGAACTGAGGTAGAAGATGTGCCATGCTCAAGAACTCAAAACAAAAACAGGTTAAGACTTGCTTACAGTCCTAATTAACAAATATCACCTCTAATTATTAATATTTTTATGACTACTTAAAAATGGAATATTTTCATTTGTTCACGAATGAGTTACATACAGCACTGTGAAAACAAATGGTTCATCCATTCAGACAAGTCAGTCAGGGGATAAGGGTTTCAGAGAACTGAGTTTTAAAGTGCAAAGTGAAGTCACTCAGTCATGTCTGACTCTGCGAGACCATGGACTGTAGCATGCCAGGGTCCTCTGTCCATGGGGGTTTTCCAGGCAAGAAACTGGAGTGGGTTGCCATTTCCTTCTCCAGGGGATCTTCTGGACCTAGGGATCAAACCTGAGTCTCCCGCACTGCAGGAAGACTCTCTACCACCTGTAAAAGCAAAACTAAAAAACAACAAAAAAATCTGTACTACACTAAAACAAAACCAACTTATTTTATGTCATGTACAGCAAAGGACTGACATTAAGATACGTGACAACGCACAAAGGCAGCGTGTCTTCTATGCATGGTTTCAGCAGCAATGGGAAATACGGCACAATTCAGTTCCAGCTTTTAAAACACAACAGCAAAAAACTCCCTGCCTCCCTACAAGATGCAGGGCAAGGGGACAGTTCTGGGTTGCCACTGGTGAAGCATTCAGTTTGCTACTTTGTGTCACACTTCTCTTATTTCTAGTTAATTACTATCTGGAATACATCATAGTATAGTAGAAAGAACATAAAAACCCAAGTTCTAACACTGAGAATTATATGGCAATGTTATTAAAATATTTCTTGGTTTTCTTATCTGATGGCAACATTACATGTCAACTTATTTACACAAGGATAATGCAACACTTAAATATACATATAATTAAAAATGAGTATTTAATAAAATGAAATATATACAGTAGGCACTAAAAACAATGTTTATTTCCTACCCATCCTTTCCTTTCTTTCAAGTTACATATTCTCTAAGATGATAAATTACTTCAAAACATGTCTGAATTGATTCTTGTTCAACATGAAGACATAATGGCAAACCAAACAGAACTACATTTCTTACCTGGAAATGGATGCCTGGAAACTAACTCTTCTGGAAGTCCAAGTTCTCTGCCTAAGATTCTTACTTCATCCTTATGAAAATCTTTCAAAGGTTCTATTACTTTTCCCTACATGAAAGAAAAAGGCCAATTAATACAAATTATAATAGTAACCAAAATGACACGAAAAACAAAGAACAACAAATTACTCACTTTTCCTGTTGTCTTTTACCTTTAAAAATCATTTTTAAAACTTCATCTTTTAAAGTATTTCTTCCTTTGTCTTTTTAAGGAATTAGATATTTTAGTGATTTTTATATATCTCTTTGAGATACATTTTAAACACAAACCTTTTAAACAGACAAAAAGCAGAGCAAACTTACCCACACATCTCTGCTCTAGTTCTCATTGTAATATAAGTCAATCAGAAAACATACTAGTGTTTAAAAATTAGCTCTCCAAATGATACCATCAAGAAAGTGAAAAGACAACCCTCAGAAGGCAAATCATGTATCTAATAACCAGCAACCAGACTACATAAAGAACACATGCAATTCAATAATAAAAAGATAAATAAGCCAATTTAAAAATGGGCAAAAGATCTGAATAGATTTTTATCCAAAGATATACAAAGAGCCAATAAGCACATAAAAGGTGACTGACATCGTTAGCCAATTAGGGAAATGCAAATCAAAACCACAATGAGATACCTACCACTTCTCATCTACTAGGATGCCTAAAATAATAAAAAGGGACAGGTAATTCACATCCATTAGGATGGCTACTTTTAAAAAAAGAACAGAAAATAACAAGTGTTGGGCAAGGTACGCAGAAATAGGAAGCTTTTTGCACTACTGGTAGGATTTTAATATAGTATAGCTGCTGATGAGACATTAAGGAAGTCCCTCAAAAAACTAAAAATAAAACTATCATTAAGACTCAGATATCCCACTTCTTAGTACATATCCAAAAGAATTGAAAGCAGGGGCTCAAAGAGACATTTGCAAATCCATGTTCACAGCAGCACAACAAAGTTCACAGCAACCAAAAAGTGGAAGAAATCCAAATGCCCATTGGTGATATGTGTATATACATACAATAGAGTATTATTCAGCTTAAAAAGGAAGGAAACCCTATCACATGCTACAACATGGATGAACCTTGAGGACTTATACTAAGTGAAATAAGTCAGTCACAAAAACACAAAAACTATGACTGTGCTTATAAGAGGAATTTAAAATAGTCAAATTCATTGAAACAAACAGTAGAATGGTAGATTATCAAGGGTTAGAGACAGGGAGAAAAGGTTAGCTGTTGTTCAACAGGTACAGAGTTTCAGTTTTGCAAAATGAAAAAGTTATGCAGATCTGTTTCACAACAATATAAATATACTGAAAACTATTGAACTGTACACTTAAAAATGGTGAAGGAGGGAAAGAGGCTTTATGGTCAAGATTTCAAAAGCTTTTACCTCCTCTCTCAACTTTCTGATAAGTTCTGTGTCGTTGTGATGGGTTTTGATGAGTTCAGCTTTGCCACTTGCAACAAGAGATGCACTTTCAATTAGATCAGGCCGTAAAGTACCTTGGGCAAGGAAAACCTCCTCTGGTTTCAAGTTCATTTCTCCAATTACTTCATTAGCAATCTATAATCAACAAGAGTAAAACAAATTTTTTTTCAAGACAACAAAATTTTATACTTACAGCTAAATTTCTAAGAGTCCTTTTGCAGTACTAACCAGGAGATGAAATCCACCAACCCTCAAATTAAACTCCTTTAAAGACAAATTCTGAAAGAGATGGGAATACCAGACCACTTGACCTGCCTCCTGAGAAATCTGTATGCAGGTCAAGAAGCAACAGTTAGAACTGGACATGGAACAACAGACTGGTTCCAAATAGGAAAAGGAGTACATCAAGGCTGTATATTGTCACCCTGCTTATTTAACTTATATGCAGAGTACATCATGAGAAACGCTGGGCTGGAGGAAGCACAGCTGGAATCAAGATTGCTGGGAAAAATATCAATAACCTCAGATATGCAGATGAAACCACCCTTATGGTAGAAAAGTGAAGAAGAACTAAAGAGCCTCTTGATGAAAGTGAAAGAGGAGAGTGAAAAAGTTGGCTTAAAGCTCAACATTCAGAAAACTAAGATCATGGCATCTGGTTCCATCACTTCATGGCAAATAGATGGGAAAACAGTGGAAACAGTGGCTGACTTTATTTTTCTGGGCTCCAAAATCACTACAGATGGTGATTGCAGCCAGGAAATTAAAAGAAGCTTACTCCTGGGAAGGAAAGTTATGACCAACCTAGATAGCATATTCAAAAGCAGAGACATTACTTTGTTAACAAAGGTCCGTCTAGTCAAAGCTATGGTTTTTCCAGTGGTCATGTATGGATGTGAGAGTTGGACTATAAAGAAAGCTGAGTGCCGAAGAATTGATGCTTTTGAACTGTGGTGTTGGAGAAGACTCTTGAGAGTCCCTTGGACTTCAAGGAGATCCAACCAGTCCATCCTAAAGGAAATTAGTCCTGAATATTCATTGGAAGGACTGATGTTGAAGCTGAAACTCCAGTACTTTGGCCACCTCATGCAAAGAGGTGACTCATTGGAAAGGACCCTGATGCTGGGAAAGATTGAGGGCAGGAGGAGAAGGGGACGACAGAGGATGAGATGGTTGGATGGCATCACCGACTCAACAGACATGGGTTTGGGTGGACTCCAGGAGTTGGTAATGGACAGGGAGGCCTGGCGTGCTGTGGTTCATGGGGTCGCAAAGAGTTGGACATGATTGAGTAACTGAACTGAACTGAAGGACAAATGCTTATTTAACATAATTCAAAAAGGTATAAGAACATCCCCATCAAAGCCAAAAGACATCTACCCATTGAAATATCCAAAGAACTAAAATCTAGTATCAACTAAAAATATCTATTCTTAAGCAATTAAAACAACAGCCTGACAATGTAAGTACATGTTTTTTAAAACATAAAATAGTTTCTATTAGTCAGTATAATAGCAAAACACAGTAAAACTCATAGCCAAAAAAGAATCAAAATTAGTCACAAAATTTGACCATTTGGTATAATGACAAGGAAAAAAATACTAAAATTCACATTTAAAATAGTACACACTGAGAATATTTAAGAAGTACCTTAACAAAAGTATCCCCAATGATTTTTCTTTTCTCCTCAGGACTTGTAGTCATATTTAACGTTTTGCTAATTCTCTTTCGTGGAGTTCTGTCTTCATCTGATATTGGTAGAGTTGTTGTTCCATTGTAGAAAGAATGAGCAGCATTTATCACTGGGGAAGAGGAGAGAAGCATATTTTAAACTAACAGAAGAGTTTTGAAAATAGTAAGTAGTAGATCAACTACAAAAAAGAAAACCTATATGGATCCTCTGATTCTCCCCTTAAACTGCCTACATATTCTAGAACTACCAATGAACTATGACTAACAGAGTCCATATACGGGCACTCACTGAGTTTTGTTCCTTTGAGAATTCTGTGGCATTTTACTATCTAGGACCATATTATCACAAATTATGCTAACTGCTTTCCCTCTATTCAGTGCTTCACCAGAGCAACAAGCAAAATCCCCCAAAAGGAGTCAAAGCAGTGGTACATATACAGGGATCAAAGTCCTAGGAATTGCACAGTGACCAGTCCCGTGAAAACCTAATGTCTAAAAACATACTCTGAGCGATCCTTAGCTGTCCTTTTAAAGAGTAAAGTTAAAAAAAAAAAAAAAAGAAAGGGTTCTCTACAAGATGCCAAGGCAGGTGGCTACTTCACTTTACTGAATTTGTAGGTCTTTCTCTCAAGCTGGTCAATTATCCAGAGAAGACATCTCCAATTTCCTGTTTCTAAGCATTCTGATAGCCTGAATAGAGGAAGTGGCCAGTGGAGGGGAAGAGATATCATTCTGTACATAAGGCTTTTCCTTAATGTTACCATTTTTAACATACAATCTTCCTTCCACCTTCAACTATGCCTGGTATTGACATGCCCAAGTCCAAAGCCTCTCTTGTTTAGCCTAGGGTCTGAGGGACAGCAGCAGCTGTGTTCCTATTTAAAGGGGAAAGTAACTGCTTCTCAGACTTTGATCCAACACATTCTAGGCTGACCCAGTGAGCAGGCCCTGTGAGGCAGCCAGTGTTCCCATCTCCTGAGCTTCCCAGAAGCCCTGCGTTTTGCTGGGCTTCCTTCCCGCAACCCTTCCCCAAGCTTCTGAGTCCTCCATCCTACCACTTCAGTTAACAAAGACAGATGCAGGTTTCTGTGGGGCTGAAACGAAACAATTCAGAGGGCCCTTTCAAGAAAAAGAATAACAAGTCACACAATACTCCTATGGCTAACACAAACTATAAACTATACACAGAAACTACTGCAAATCACAAATATAGCACCAAATCCAAACTAAATGTATCCCCAACTTGATGTTTTCTTAGCATAATTCCCAAATGCCTGTAGCCACTATAAAACCAGCCAAAAGAGAGAAAGAGGAGAAAGACAAAATAAATTAACTGTAAATTATTAAAATACCTTACTTCAAATTTCATAAAATGTGTAACTATGAGAAGATACTGATAGGGTCCTTTCCCAGATTTTGGAAAAGGCCTGGCTGGTGAGTAGCCCTAAAATTTAAGCTTCATTAGCTTATCAGAGAAAACCTGCATAAACCATCTGCTTTCCACTTCCCAACATTCTGTTGAAACCATTAGACTGCTATTATTACCTCCTCTCTATTCCTCATCCTTCTGGCATTACACTTGTTTTATGCCTGTATTGTTATTTTAGTGATATTTCCAAAGAAGAAAGAAAAAGACTTATTTTTACTTCATGTTTAACTATACAAGTCCTCATTTTACACTCAACTTTTTGGCATCAATTCCAATTAAGTCAATAGTTTATATCATTAAACTACTAATTTAATTTCACTATAACTATGGCTTACATCTTTTTTTTATAAAAGTGCAGAAGATATCCATAAATGTAAAAGCAGTTAAGGCCTAAGAAGATGAATAGAAAGAACAGAATGGTGGCTGGAAAATGGTAACTTATTCATCTATATATAACATTAGGAGGAATCAATTTTCAAAATTTATACTGCGGCCACTCTTGAACCAGAAGTAACTACAATGTAAAAATAAAAAACATTTCAACCATAAGCTTACTGGGAAAACTGTACTTGATTACTGGGAAAATTCTACTTGGTTAATTTAATCACAAGCTAGATTTGATTAAACAAGTCCTGATATGTAAGTTAACTTTTCTGGAGTTCATCAATACCTTTGACTTGAATTCCAAGCTTTTTGAGGGCCTCTTCAACAGACTGACTTTCTCGTTTTCTCATAAAGCCATTATCAATGTGCACAGCAATGACTTGATCTTGGTTCAAAGCACGATTTAACAAAGCTGTACAAACTGTTGAGTCTACTCCACCACTGAGTAAAACCTGCAGGGTGAAATGAAAAGTCAAATTGAGTAAAATAAGCACAAAGATAGTAAGAGCTTAAATCACTACCTAAAAACACTGGGGAATTCCCTGATGGTCCAGTGGTTAGGACTCCGTGCTCTCACTGCTAAGGGCTCGGGTTCAACCCCTGGTTTGTATTAAAGATATGTATGGTAACTGAAAAAGCACTCTGAAACAGGGCAACTCAAAAACACCTATCACCCAGTCAAAATTTAAGGGCTATACTAAGTAAGTCAACCTTGAGTCTAACATTACTGGCACAAAGTTTTAGACTTTCAGATGTAAATTGCTTACCAAAACTTTTGATGTGCCCACTCCCTCTTTGATCTCTCGAATGCACTCCATTTCTCTGTTCTGCACAGTGAAGGTCCCACTGCACCCAGCTATATCATAGAGGAAATTCTTCAGTATTACTTTCCCATTTTCTGTAAGGCCAACTTCAGGGTGGAACTGGGCTCCATATAATTTTTTAGATTCATTTGCTATACCTTTATAGAAAAAATAATCATAAATAATTTTTTTTCATATTGAAAATACTCAGTGAGCACTCACAGTAATTCCTCACAATTTCTTCCTCCATAAATGTGGAAACTGATTCAAATTAGTAGATTTTTAGCTATAGGGAAAAAAAAAATACAAATAAAAACTACATTGCCATGATCTGGCTTTATAAGGCCTTCCTTCATATAGCAATTAATGAACAACATGGTTGTGACATCACTTCACAGTATCCTCACTTCTCCACCCAGTGGAGAGTCATTACTGCAATCATTTTGTCTATTCAATGCAAGGGTAACTCAGTTTTAGATCTCAGTCTCATATGCCTTCAACATGCAATGTGCAGCTACCAATTTTCTATATTAGAAAATCCTCATACATTAAACCCATCAGAATATCCTAAGTGTTCCCTTCTTGCATACTATTAACCATGAATATAACTCCACTTACTTGACTAATGGGCTTCTGACAAATTATCATCTACAAAGCAGCAGATGATAGGCTAGATGTTTTACATGTACATGTACTACCCGCTGTCTATGGCTCTGAGAAATCAAGAAACTTGCCAGTAACCCAGCTAATTAAGTAGATAAATCAGGCTTGCTAACCTCCCAAACTTACACTCATTCTCCATCAGGCTTGCTAACCTCCCAAACTTACACTCATTCTCCTCTACTAGGGAAGGTCACACTTTCTTTACTTGGCTTCTCAGACACCACTGTCCTGGTTCACTCCTTATTTCATTGTCTAATGCTGAACCTTCTTTGTTGGTTCCTCATCTTATCCATCTCTACACATGAAAGTCAACCAGTATTCAGTCCTTAAATTTCTGCTCTATACATTCTGAATGATTCCAAACTCTCATGACCTTAAATGTTACCTGTATGTTGGTATACCCCTGAATTTATTCCTCCAGTCCAGTTTTCTCTTCTACAGTCCTACTCAAAAATATATAAAACTGCCTATTCACACCTTCATTTCAATGTTTAATAAGAAACCTTAAATTTAATATGCAAACCCAAATTACTTCATTCATTAACATCAGGTAAACAGAAACCATCCTCTGGTTGCTCAGGCTAAAACACTTGGAAGTAAGAAGCTAGAAGACACCACTATGTTCTAACAACAAGTAAAAAGTTGATTAAATACCTTTAGAGAGACTGACAGGTAAATACAGAGAATCACAACTTACTGGAGAACTCCATGATTGCAAACCTCTATAGGAACTATTGCTGAGGTAGGGAAACTTGAACTATAATTGATATCACTGGAGGCTCAGCATGGACAAATCTGAGAGATAAAATGTCCAGGAAGACCCAGTCATCTGGGATCCCCACACTCTCCAGTAGCTTGACTAAGTTCTCACAGTGAATATTAGAGGAAAATCCCCTTGTGCTTCCAAAAGAGGAGGGAAAAAGAAAACATTTTGAAATACACCAAGCCATTCTTTTCTTCTTAATAAGGTCTTCTACTCTCAGGAGAAACTATTTAACCAGTCTAATATGACAGGGTTTTAACAGAACAAACCAACTTGGGAGAAAAGAAAACACTCAACTCTATCCCATTCTAGTCCTCCTGTCCCATTTAACAAAGGGAAAAACTGAAAACACTGAAATCTACAGCCTGAAGCCACAGGTTCACTAAGACTGAGACCTACTCCTAAGACCACAGAACACTTTCCCTCTCCCCAACACCTTGCCATCTACAGCAATTCCTTGTACCCAGTACATCATGTCAAGCTAACAAGAAAAAAGTACAAGATACACGAAAAGGGAAAAAATAAGTTTGAAGAGATAGATCAAGTGTTAAAAGAGACTCAGATACTGCAGAGATATTGGAATTATCAGCTTGGGAATTTAAAATAAGTATTATTAAGAAGCTAAGGGCTCAAATGGATAAAGTAGAGTATGCAAGAAGAGCTGGGCAATGTAAGCAGAGAGTTGGAAATTCTCCAAGGGACCAAAATGATCTCAAGGGATCAAAAACACTATAACAGAAATGAAGAATGTCTTTGATGGGCTTATCACTGGACATGGCTTAAGAAATACTCTCTAAGCTAGAAGATAACTCAATAAAAATGGCTCACACTGAAAACCGAAAAGAAAAAAACACTGGGAAAAAAAAAAAGAGAGAACATCCAGGAACTGTGACACAAGTACAAATAACATAAACAATGGAACTTCTAGAAGAAAGAGAAAGAGGAACAGAATATTTAAAACCGTAATGAATGAGAACTTCCCCTGAAATTAATATAGGACACCAAACTAACCCAGGAAGCTCAGAAAACACTGAGCAGCATAAATACAAAAAGAAAGAAAATTACACCTAGGCATATGATTTACAAAATAAAAAACATCTTGAAAGAAGCTTGTGGAGGGGGGAGCCTCACTTATAGAGGAGGAAAGATAAGAATTATTGATACATCCAACTGACTGTAAACCATCGAAGTGAGAATAGACTGAAATAAGTAAAATGTGGAGAGAAATACATATTCTTCTCAAGCACAGTTGGAACATTCTCCAGAATAAATCACGTTTGGCCACAAAACAAGTCATACTAAATTCAAGAAGACTGAAATGATAATCAAGTATCTTTTCTGACCACAATGGTAGAAGTAGAAATTACAAGAAGAAAACTGGAAAATTCACAAATATGTGACAATTAAACTACATGCTCCTGAGAAACTAATAAGTCAAAGAAGGAATCAAGAGAGCAATTTTAAAATCTTGAGACAAAGAAAAATGAAAACCAAACAACCAAAACTTACGGTATATGCCAAAAGCAATTCTAAGATGGAAGTTCACAAAGATAAATGCCCACATCCAAAAAAAGGTCAGGCATTAAACAACCTAATAACTTCAAAGAACTAGGGAAAAAAAAAAGAAACTAAGCCCAAAAGTTAATAGAAGAATGGAAATTACAAAGATCAGAGAAGAAATAAACAGACAAATGATGATTTTTAAAAAGATGAAAATAAGAGATAGTTTCTTGAAAAGATAGATAAACCTCTAGCCAGACTTCCCAAGAAAAAGAGAGGACTCAAAATAAGAAATGAAAAAGGAGACATTACAACAGATACCACACAAATACTATGAACAATTATACACCAACAAACTGAAAAACTTAGAAGAAATGGATAAATTCCTAGAAACATGTAACTTACCAGGACTAAATCATGAAGCAACAGAAAATTTGAATGGACTCATTTTAAGTAAGGAGATTGAATCAATAATCAAATACCTCCCCAAAAGTTGCAAAACCAGATGGCTTCACCAGTGAGTTCTACCAAACACTTAAAGAAGAACTAATAACAACTCATGAGACATAGAAGCAGAAGGAACACTTCCAAACACATTCTATGAAACTAGCAATATTCTGATATCACAGCTAGACAAGAAAAGACTACCAAAAAAAGAAAATTATAGGCCAATTTCTCTGATAAACAATGCTTCAAAAATCCTCAACAGTATATTAGCAAATCAAATACAATATATTAAAAAGATCATACACCATAATCAAGTGGAATTTATTCCAGGGATGTAGGGATAGTTTAACATCTGCCAATCAATATGATATACCATATTAACAAAATGAAGGATAAAAATAATATGGTCATCTCAATAGATACAGAAAAAGCAATACATAAAATTCAACATCACACATGATAAAAACTCTCAACAAACTGGGTACAGAAGGAACATAATTCAAATATAATAAAGGCCATATACAACGAGCCCACAGTTAACATACTCAGTGATGAAAAGCTTTTCCTCTAAGATCAGAAACAAGTCAAGAATTCAACAAAGTACTGGAACAAGTCAAGAATTCAACAAAGTACTGGAACAAGTCAAGAATTCAACAAAGTACTGGAAGTCCAAGCCAGACCAGTCAGGCCAGAAAAAGAAATAAAATTATCCAAATTAAAAGTAATAAGTAAACTTCTCTATTTGCAGATGACACAACATTGTATCTAAGAAACCCTAGAGACTCTACTAAAATGCCATTAGAACTAATTATTTCCGCAAGATTGCAGGATACATAATCAACATACAGAAATCAACTCTGTATGTATCAACAACAATCAGCTGAAGAAAAGAAGAAAACACTCCCATCAACAAATTCAAAAAGAATAAAACACTTAGGAATAAACTTAACCAAAAAAGGTGAAAGATCTGTACACTGAACACCATAAGACCTTGATGAAAGAAACTGAAGAAGGCACAAATAAAAAGATATTCCATGTTCATGGATTAGATGAATTACTAATATATTGTTAAAATGTCAGTTCTAGGGACTTTGCTGGCAGTCCAGCAGTCAAGACTTCGCCTTTCAGTGCAGGGAGTGTGTGCGGGTTTGATCCTTGGTCAGGGAGATAAGACCCCACATATGTCTTGTGGCCAAAAAAATACAAAAGTAATGTTGTAACAAATTCAATAAAGACTTTAAAAATGGTCCACATTAAAAAAAAAAGGTTTTTTAAAAAAAGTCAGTTCTTTTTTTTTTTTTAATTTTATTTTATTTTTAAACTTTACATAACTGTATTAGTTTTGCCAAATATCAAAATGAATTCTGCCACAGGTATAAAAAAGTCAGTTCTACCCAAAGTAATCTACAGATTCAATTCAACCTCTATCAAAAATGGAAGGTACAAATGTAGTGACCTAGGGGTGAGGGAACAAGGGGGAATAGGGAGAATTGGTTAAAGGATACAAATTCTTGATTTTAAGATGAATAAGGTCTGAGGATCTAATGTATAATAAATACGGTAATTATAGCTGATAGCAAATTTCAGTGATCCAATACAGTGTTAAGAGAGCAGAATTTAAATGTTATTACCAAAAAAAAAAGTAAATACAGTTGACCCTTGAACAATTCATGGGTTAGTTACCTACCCTCAGTGCAGTCAAAAATCTGTGCATAACTTTACAGTCAGGCCTCTGGATCTGCAGTTCCACATCCACAGTTTCAACCAACCCAGATTATGTAGTACTGAAGCACATATTTAGTGAAAAAAATCCACATATAAGATGACCCGCACAGTTCAAAACTGTGTTATTCAAGGATCAACTGTATGTGAGGTGATGGATGGGTTAATTAACTCAATGGGGAAAAATCTTTTCATAATGTATATCAGGGGACTTCCCTGGTGGCTCAGACGGTAAAGCATATGCCTACAATGCGGGAGACCCCGGGTCAATCCCTGGGTTCGGGAAGATCTCCTGGAGAAGGCAATGGCACCCCACTCCAGTACTCTTGCCTGGAAAATCCCATGGACAGAGGAGCCTGGTAGGCTACAGTCCATGGGGTCGCAAAGAGGCGGACATGACTGAGCAACTTCACTTTCTCAAATCATCACATTGTACACTTCAAATATTTTACAATTTTGCTGATTATACCTCAATAAAGCTAAAAAAGTTAATTTTTAAAAAAATGTTTTGGGGAAAAAACCACCAATCTTGAATTCTGTGCCTTGAGAAATTATCCTCCAAAAGTTTAGGAAAAATATAAAAGTTTCAAACAAACAAAACCTGAGACCATCTGTTGCCAATAGGCTGCTCTGCAAGAAATGTTAAAAGAAGTTCTTTAGAGAGAAGGAAAATGATAAAGATCAGAAACTTGGATCCACATAAAAAAGAGCAGAGGAAGAATAAATGAAGGTAAAATTAAAACTTTCTTCTTCCTAATTGAGCTAATAGATAACTTCATTCAAAATAATAACAACAATGATATAATTATGCATGCTTATATAGAGATATATTATTCATGCTTACTTTTAAGTGAAATGATGACAGCAATGTACAAGGGATGTGAGGAAAAAAATCACGTTTATTTTGTTATGATAAGGTACACTACCTGTGAAATGGTACACTGTTATTTGAAAGTGAATTTGGGTTAGTTGTAAATGTATATTGTAAAATCATGGGCAACTTTTTCTTAGAAAATGTAAAAAAAGAGATATAACTGACATGCAAAGAAAGAGAAAATCAGACCATATAAAATAATTAAAACCACAAAAGGTAGAAAAAGACAAAAATAATATGAACAAAGAACAAGGACAATAAATAGAAAACAACAGATACGATGGATATTAATCCAACACTATCAACAATCCTTTTAAACTTCAATAGTCTAAATGTACCAATTAAAAGACAGAGATTGTCACAGTGGATCAAGAAAGAAAACATAATTTATATATATTGTCTATTGCCCACTTTAAATATAAAAACCCAGATCAAAAGTAAATGGACAGAGAAAGATATGTCACGATAACACTAATTAAAAGATAGCATGAGAGACCTTCCTGGTGGTCCAGTGGTTAAGAATCCACCTGCCAATGAAGAGGACACGGGTTCAATCCTTCATTTGGGAAGATTCCATATCCCAATGGGCAAATAAGCCTGTGCGCCACAACTAACGATCCCACACTCCAGAACCTGTGAGCTGCAACCACAGAGCCAAGTGTCCTAGAGCCCGTGTTCTCTGCAATGAGAAGCTCATACACCACAAGGAAGACCCAACACAGCCATGAATAAATAAATAAAAAGATAACACGAGTAGATACATCAATGTCAGAGCAGACTTCAGCCAAAAGTTATCAGGATTGATTTCTCATATAAATGCTTTCCTCTTTGCAATCATCCTGTGTTTTTTCAGTCTTCAACTTTTTTGAGGCTTTTAATGGCTAGGTTAAATGATGACTCTTGGTAAATGTCATATTGCACTTGAAAATATGTGAGTTATTTTCAACTGTCTTTTGATACTGATTTCTAACACAATTCCACAGTGGTAAGAGAACAGACTCTGTATGATTTCAATACCTTAAGACCACAAAATTTTTGCACCTTGTTTTATTCCCTGGATATGTTCCAGTGTTTCCTACTTTACGGTCTATGGGAACTTGGAATAGAATTTATATCTGTTGTGTGAAAACTGTATAAATCTTAATTATGCTGAATTGGTTCATGGTGCTTTTCAGGTCTACTATATCCTTCTACTTTTCTGTATATTCACTCTTAATTTTTGAGACTTTTGATACTGTAACTAAAATTTTTAATTTATCTACTTAAAAAATAGTTGTATGATAGAACTATATATAACTTCATTCTGTATTTTTCCAAGTCTCTTGTAAATGTGTTATCATACTTTCATAATTTAAAAAGAAAAAGAGAGAAAAAAGAAAATTTATCAGGGATAAAGAGGGGCATACATATAATGATAAAGGAATCCATTTCTAAAGAAGACATAATAATCCTTCATATATAAGCACCTAACAGGAACCCACTGGCACCCTACTCCAGTACTCTTGCCTGAAAAATCCCATGGACGGAGGAGCCTGGTAGGCTGCAGTCCATGGGGTCGCTAAGAGTCGGACACGACTGAGTGACTTCACTTTCACTTTTCACTTTCATGCATTGGAGAAGGAAATGGCAACCCACTCCAGTGTTCTTGCCTGGAGAATCCCAGGGATGGGGGAGCCTGGTGGGCTGCCGTCTATGGGGTCGCACAGAGTCGGACATGACTGAAGCGACTTAGCAGCAGCAGCAGCAGCAGCAGCAATAGGAAAGCATCAAAATATGTAAGGCAAAAACTGTTATAAGGAGAAATACATGAATCTACTACTGCAGTTAGGTACTTCAAAATCCCTCTGTCACAAATAAGAGTCAATTACTGTAATCCATCATATCAATAGGCTAAGGAAGAAAAATTATATGATCATATCAATAAATGCAGAAAGAGTATACGAAATATATCCAAACACTCAATCATGATAACTCTCAGGAGACTAGGAACAGAGAAGAACTTCAAGTTGACAAAGAGTATTTTCTGAAAACCTACAACTAACATCATACTTAACCATGAGAAACTCAAAACTTTCCCACTAAGATCAGGAACAAAGCAAGGATGTTCCCTCTATCCACTGCTTTTCAACATCATAACAGAAGTCCCAGTTAACGCAACAGGACAAGAAAAGGAAATAAAAGATATACAGATTGGGGGAAAAAGGAAATAAAACGGTCTTTGTTCACAGATGACATGAGTGTCTATGTATAAAATTTTTAAAAAGCAACCAAAAAAAATTCCTAGAACTAGTAATTCTAGGAGTACAACAGAGTTGCCAGATAGAAGATTAATACACAAAAGTTCATGGCTTTACCATATACCAGCAATGAACAAATGGAATTTAAATTATAAATACAATTAACATTAACACTCCCAAATGAAATATTTTGGTATAAATCTAACAAAATATGTCCAAGATGTATATGAGAACCCAATCACTCCTGAGCGCTTATACCTCTACCACTCTGCTCCTTACAGTCTCCTTTCCTGATTACCACAATAGATTTCTAGCTGATCTCTGCTCCTACATTTAACAGTCTCTTTACTCCTCTGTAGCCAGGGTAATCCTGAAATTAGGTCATGTCTCTCCTTTGTTCAAATCTTCACTCACTATAAGTAAAGCCAACATTCTCACAATGGCCTCAAAGGTCCTGGGATTCTGGCTCTCAACAGCCTCTCTACCTTATCTTCTACCACACCCCCCAACACTTACCCAGCTCTACCCATGTGGTTTCCTTGCTATTCCTTAAACAAAGTCCCATCCCAGGAATTCTGTACTGCTATGTACTCTTTCCCCAAATATCCAAAAGGGCCAAGCACCCACTTCCTCCATGTCTAGGATCATCTAATAGGAACACCATCTCTGAATATCCTATCTAAAAGAGTAACAGTCCAAATGACACATTCCATAACACTCCCCTCATCTTTTTATTTTTTCAATGCATTTGAACACTGTCAAGCACTGACTTTTTCTGTATTATCTGGTTACTGTCTGTCCCACCCCTCCCCCATCCCCAGCCTCACTAACTAGAACATTAAACAGAGGTATTATTCATTTTGTTCACTGGCACCTAGAACTGTGCCTGGGACATGTGGGTACTCAAATATTTGTTGAATGAATAAAAATATATAATCTCATCTACCACTGTTGATCTTGTATAAGAAATAGAAACCTGTCAAAAAGGAAACTATTCTTGATAATTCCTATGCTAATACAATAATCCATTAAGTAACTGCAGGTAGATTACTCAATTCAGTTTATCCATGACAAATTTTTTTTTTCCAACTTTTTAGGTGTAACATAAAAAACAACAACTTTATGATAACTCCACTTTTTCTCTTTTACAGATATCCAGGATTACTGGTGATTATTTACAATTATTCAAGTAAGCAAGTAAAAAAAATGACAAACTGCCAGAAAATCAACTCCTCTTCAAGAAAAACAGAACAAAAAATTGTTTAGAGCATTAACTAGCAAACTTCCTACAAAGGGCTGGATGTTAAAAACTAAGCTTGGTGGGACATATGCATACAGTCCCTTCATTTATCATAACCCTTAAATAATATAAAAAGCATTCTTAGTTCCTGAACATACAAAAAACAGTCTGTAGGCTGGATTTGACCCACAGGTTACCCTGGTTCAGAGCAATGCTCTGAATGCTTAGTCTGATGTTTTATAGACATCCAAGATACATGCCTATCTGTACCTAAAAGAGACATTTTTTAAAAGGGCAGTTATGAATACAGCATGCTAGAGAGGTAAATGGTTCTCAAAATTTTCCTGAGTTATAACATAACAGATATATTTATGTTTGAAAAGCATAGTAGAATAAACAATTTTAAAAGTATTTCAGAGCAAACTAGTGACTTCTAGATAATCCTTCTAATATTAAATATCCTTCATGAGTTAACAATTGACCTTATGACATTTACAGTATCTTTAAAAAAACTAAGAAACATCAAAAACAGTATCACATACAGAAACATGTTTATAAACTTTTCAGATAAACTTTTAAAAAGAAAATCTGCAGAAGTTTTAGAAGTTTTACCTGCTACAATGTTCCCAGAACGTGCCACAACCTTGAATCCATCAGCTACTTTGTCTACACTATCTCCATGGGTAAGTAAAACAATTTCTTCCTTCTGAAGACCCCTAAGTAAATAAAAAATAAAACAATATACAAATAGCTTTATTAGACACAATTAATGGAGTCTTTTGCTTTATTTTTTTCTAGCTTTACTGAGATATAATGACTTGTAACACTGTAAGTTTAAGGTGTACAATGTGATAATTTGATACACCTATATACTGTGAAATGATTACCACTAATTTAGTTAACACATCTACCACCTCACAGAATTACCATTCTTTGTGTGTGGTAAGGGCATTTAAGCTCTACTCTCTTAGCAACTTTCAAATATACAATACATTGTTGTTAACTGTAGTCATCACGCTTTACATTAGATTCCTAGAACTTAATTCATCTTATAAACTGGTAGTTTTTTGCTTTAAAAGTTACTAGCTTCTATGCGTAAATCAAGAAAACAGAGAAAGTAGGTAACAGCACAACACTGCTAGAATTTAAATTTACTCTATTCATTATAAAGCCAATAACAATAATAAATACCAGGAAAAGGCAATCCATAAAAACTGAAACTGAATATATAAAGCTGGTGGTATAACCACAAACACAGTTTCAAGAGGCTATCATGGTTTCAAAATTATATCTCTACTGGAATTAATCTTAAGAACAGAAGTAATTAATGGCATGGTTTAAAACAGATGTAACATTTATCAAACCAACTGTGCAGACTTTCTTTGGACCTTGATGTAAACGAATGAATTTTATAAAACACATTTGTTACATTATGAAAAAATTTGAACAAGGACTTTATTAAATAATATTAAGAAACAAAAATTAAGAATAGAGCAAGAAGATTAAGTGCATTAAAACCAAAAGGATGTTTTGGGGGGGTTGTTACTGTCATCACTGTTCTCTGTTATTTAGGATTAGCGTAGGCTGTAATTGAGTACCAGGATTTTAGAACTGGCAAGACAGAAAAACTTTAAATCTTAATCAGATCTTTAAAGTCTCTTGTAGTATCACATTCCACCAGCAAGATTCCTGAAGTAGTTCTCAAGAATTTGTTAGAGATACAGATGAATGTAAGCAACACCTCTCCATTATAAAGTAGAACAAGAAATGGATTTCAAAAACGTATTTTGGCAATGAGTAGCTTCAGTTCATAAAATTATTTTGAGCAACTGTTGCTTTTTTATTAATATCGCTTTGAAAATGAGAATCTCTGAATACTGATATTCTTGCTCTTTCTAATATTAAAGAAAACCCAGCCACAGCCAGTTTTGTGTCAAAACTGGGATTGCTCCATTTTAGACAAAAGGTCTTAACTTGGATTTTAAAACTGATTTGTCCAATTTGGAGAACACTATCCATTAAGAATTAATTTAGGTACAACTCTATGGAGGATGTAAGAATATATGTTAATAAAACAAATCTATAATTAGCACAGTTACAAGAAATGATAATAAACTACATATGCACATTAACTGACACCAGCCTACATTTCATAGATTTAATGCAGTTAGGGAGAAACGTGATTTTTAGAGAAAAATGAACTGTCCGCCTAAGTGGGTTATACCCAAAACATGGGAAAACCCAAAGAAAGAAAGAAAGTGACTAAAATTTAAGTTTTCTGGTCTTTCAGGAAGCTGAATGAAAACTCACCTGGTTTTTTGTAAAGCAGAAGATAAATGATTCTAGAAAGCTAATGAACAGCTCATTCACCAATCTTTAAATACATTAGAGCTAATACACCTAAACTATTATCTATGCTATGCTATGCTAAGTCACTTCAGTCCTGTCCGATTCTGTGTGACCCCATAGACGGCAGCCACCAGGCTCCCCCGTCCCTGGGATTCTCCAGGCAAGAACACTGGAGTGGGTTGCCATTTCCTTCTCCAATGCATGAAAGTGAAAAGTGAAAGCAAAGTCGCTCAGTCGTGTCCGACTCTTAGCGACCCCATGGACTGCAGCCTACCAGGCTCCTCCATCCATGGGATTTTCCAGGCAAAAATACTGGAGTGGGGTGCCATTGCCTTACCAACCAGCAATAAAATCAATTAATACATTCACTATATTAAAAAGACAGTACAGAAGATACAGTTACGCTCAGTAAAAAAGTGCAATACATATTTAGTAATGAGGCCAGCAAATGGGTAGCTAGTTAAGCACCCAGAGAAAGAACATGGTAGAAGAAGATGTGTACAAACGCAGGCAGTTTAAAGCATTATCTGTCACATCTGTCATACTAATATTTAGAATCATGCTCTGCTAAAAAGTGAAAAGGGAAAACTACAAATGTTGGCATCGCCATCTGCAATCCCAAATAGGGGTTTAAGACTGCACAACTGCTTTTCAATTCTGTCATTAAGTGCTTTTCTTATTCCTAATTAGCATCACCACCATCCTCTTCTGTCTTGACACTCAATTGGAAAACAAATACGACAATACCTCTGGCCAATGCCGTGGCCTTAATTTTGTCTAAGAATTACAGAATCTCCAATTCTGAAGAATAACATTCCCAGCTTTAAGTTACTCCTCTAACATTCTTATTGATATAAAAATATTTACCATACCTGAATAAGGAGCATGTGTTATCCACACTAATACTGAAGACTCCATCTTCTCTAACACTTTTTTTGTGCACAGTACCTCCAAATACCTTATTCATCATCTATTTCAGGAGAAAATAAATTGAGGTTAATATAATTCAAAAGAAAATTACCCAATTTCTTATACTAAAAATTTTTATTTCTTGTTCTTAGGATCGCTGTTATGTTTGTGCCTTCAAAATAAAGGAAGTTTGCTAACTGTAAATTACTTGTTATTATTATATATAATTATCTAGTTCTTAAAAGGAATAGTTGCAAAACTAGATTAGGAATTTGATCTAATGTTAATTTTTATTAAACACTGGCAAATTTTCCATTTAACATACTTTAATTCCTCTGTTAAAAATAAGGATTTCTTTATAAAAGATAAGTCTTTAATATCTGAGTTTAATTTTTAAAGCATTTTAAAACACTCTTTGAACTCAGAAAGTACCTAGTTGGTATTAAAACTAGCAGCTATAAATTCCTCCAAACTGTTTAATCTTTGGCCCCAAAGGAACAGTCAGTCTGAAAGTCTACAGAAGGCTGTGCTGTGGAGATGGGATAAGCAATATAATCTGGTCTTTAAATTAATTTGTTCAAATCCCATCCACCTATAGACTTTTAAGTAGTCTCTCCAGTCTGACCCTTCTGTGTCAATCTTCTTCATCATTTACATATGCCTAAACTCTTCCAACACAAAACAGATACACATAGGATTTTTAGGAACATTAAATCTGCATTGATAAAATCAATACAACCTATCTTCATATGTCTGCTCCACAACAGGTGTCGTAAGATATCTGCCACAATGATACACGATGTAGGTGTACCCAGCACCCAACAGAAAAACAGGCAGAGGGCTAAACATGTGTTCATTCTTGTAATGCACAATGGCATATTCTTCAAATATGCATCAGCAAATGCTGCCCTCTACATTCTCCTGTTAGACATTCACTAAAAAACTTCCTGCAATAAACGTCTGCATGAAGTCCAGCAATTAAATAAAAAACAAAAAAAACACCTTCTAACCCGTTTAACCCAGTACTTCCCAAACTAAAGACTCATACGTCAAACACTTTCTGCAGCATCTTAACAAACATAGTTGAAGAAACACTGCTGCAGTCTAATCAGTCCCCTTGCCTCTAATAGTGCCCATCTTCCAGAGATCTATGAATGTCAGCTACTAAAATATAAATATGATTGTGTTAGTCCATGATTAAATTCTTAATGGCTATCATCTATATTTGGGTTAGCAAATTTTTCCTGTAAAGGACCAGAGAATAAGTATTTTAGTTTTTGTAGGCCCTATTGTTTCTGAAGCAACTATTCAATTCTTGTCGTTGAAGCACAGAAGCAACCACAGATATTTAAAGGAATGGATATGATGGTGTTCCAATAAACTTTATTTATGGACACTGAAATTTGAATTTCATTTCATTTTCACATGTGACAGTATACAATTCTTTTTTAAAAATGTTTTTAAACTCCAACCATAAAAATCACTTTAAAATCATAAAAACCATTCTTAGCTTGCTGGTCATACAAAAATCAGGCAGTGGCCAGCTTTGGCAGCAGGCTGTAATTTGCTGACCCCCTGTCTACAGGATAAAGTCCAAGTCCCTTATACTGAACAAAGACTTTTCAATGCACTGCCTCCATCTAACTCCACTTCTCATATTTCCCATTATTCTCTACTCAAGCCATTCAAGCCAGTGTGATTAGCAATGTGGAATTAGCATATTCTCTCCCCACCATGTCTTCAGGTCTGGTCACAGTACCAGTGGCCTAGCTAAGTATGTGGCCCAGAGCAGTCATTCAATTTGCTGAATGAAAAGTGAATGTTTTCTTCTATGTACCAAATGAACCTTGTGTGCCTCTGCCTCCTCTAAATTTCCAGTTCTTAATCAGAAGACAGCTGAATGATCAAGCTGACCAAAGCTGCTGGAACACAACACAGTTTAAAACTCCACAAAGTCTAAATTAAAGGTTTTTATAAAGCCAAAGGCTTGCAGCAAAATTTAGAGCTATCTCACCTGTTCAGAAGGCTTTCATGTTTATTCTTGACTCCTGACTTATGTATGCATGTATGCTAGGTAAAAGTGAAAATACAAGGAACTGAAGGATCAGCTAAGTGTCTGTGTGTGGCAGAGGGGGGAGGGAATAACTTTATGTAAAGCAGAACACTCTACTTGGTTAAAATTTTGTTTTAATATTCTATTTTGACTTAAGGAAATGACTTCTGCTTTGGATTCGTGATAATCTTGAGGTCCTAAATGCCTCAAACAACAACAAAAGCCCTGTAGGTCTAGCAGGTTTACCACTGCAATTGGGTCAGCTCCCATTTTATCTGTCTTGTATGTCAAGATTTCAAAATAAATCTTAGATTTGGGAGGGGGAAATGAAAGGAAATTCTCCCAACAAAAAATTTAACAAAATCTGTGTGACAGTATATAAAGGAACCAAATGCTTGTAATACAGATGTTTCTTTAAAAAAATGAAACTATAGTGAAGAGGGAAGTCAGAATCTAGAAGGTATATGCAATATATATATTTGGCAAAAGTTTAGCATCTAGCATATATAAAAACAATTTTAAAATTCAACAAAAAATGTGCAAAAATCATGACTAATCTTTTACAGCAAACCAGACACTAATGACTAATGGCAAATAAATTCATGAGTCTTAAAATAAGGAAAATGACCATTAAGACTACAACATGTCATTTAACACCTCTTCAGCTAGGCAAATTAAAAAAATCTAACCTTGTCAAGGCCTGCAGGGATATAGAGCAAAAGGAATTTTTACATACTGCTGTGGGAAGGTATATTGGGGGAAAATAGCTCTTAGTGAAGTTGAGACTCAGCATTTCAATTAATGGTTAGCTTAGAGAAAATTTTGTGTATGTACAATACCAAAGTCCAAAAATATTTATGGCAGCGTCTGTAACTGCAAAAACTTGGAAAAAGACCAGCAACGCTAACAGTCGAATATATCACAATTTGAGATACACTTGAATGTATCACTACATTCAAACAATAATTTCAGTAGTGAAAATAACTTAAAATTAGTGACTTTCAAAACCAAAAATGGAGCTACACGAAGCATGAATTCACTTACATGAAGATCAACAGACAAAACTAGATAATATATTATCTAGAAATACAATGTGTAAAAATCTATAAAAAAAAAAAGGGAATGAATAACAATTCAATAAAAGTGTTACTTACCTCTTGCTGGAAGATAGAACAATGTGGATTGGAAAAAAGTACAAAGAGAGTTTCAAAAGTTCTACTAATATTCTATTTCTTACGCTGAGTGACAGATAAACCATAATAGAAATAAACAATGTAAGGAGCAGGACAGACTTTTTTCTTCCACAGCAAAGAATTACCAGGAAGCAATCAGTAAGACTCAAGAGTTAATGGGAAAAGACAGTACATAAGATTTCAGGCTGCCATGGAGGGGGCAAAGGTATACACTAGAGGGAGGCCTTTGGTGCTAACATTACCCAATCAAGAGTCTCTAGGAAGTGTTAGTCCTTTACAAACTGCACGTTAGCTATGAGGCATTATTTATATCAGCATTTTATAGAAAGATAATTTCTGCCCAAAGGAACAAGATCATTCTATTCCATTATCCTCCTATGAAAGCAGTAGGCAATTTTTTATGCATTTAACATAAACAGACCTGGCTCTGGCTACCATAAGATCCATCCTGAATGACAGAAAATGTGGCCTTACAATTACAAGGGGGTACTGGCAAAATGGACAAGTAGCCACTATCATTTTATATTAAAGGAGCATACTTCACACCTATTTCACTCTAAGTGGGTCCTAAAAAAATATCCTGCAAGACTCTTCTTTATGTTATCATGGAAAATCATAACAATTAGAAAGAAACAAAATCAACTAAAGCTGTTTTGCAGACCAGCAATTTCTAATATTCTGCCCTGTATTAAGAATAACACTGATTTATATTTCCTTCCTTTACTGAAAGATAGCTAGGAGAAAATATATTGGTCTGTTCACTTTCTAACTTTTGAACAGATTCCCTCTGAGCATTATTCATATCAGTACACAGGTTTCAACCAGACTGTTTAAAAAAAGATAATGCACTGTTTTGCTCACTTGCTAAAACGAGGAGGATACAAAAATGGCATCAGCAGCAGCTCCTCACGGCAGAATGAGCTTCACAAAATGGCTGCCACAAGCGTCCACGTCCCTAGGGTGCGCTCCAGTCACCTCCTGCCTCTGCAGGAGACTCTCTCTAAGATCAGCTGGTGAGTCTGACCCAGCCTCCTTCCAAATTACTGCATCTGCCCTGGGTCTTGGAGCATGTAAGCTTTTGTGGGTGCCCTTTAAGAAAGGAATCGCTATTTCCCACAACCCTTTGTCTCTCCCAAAAGTAAGTCTCACTGGCCTTCAAAGCCAAATGTTCTGGGGGCTCATTTTCCTGGCATAGGATCCCTGTGCCCAAGAGAGAAGGTGAGCTCACGGTTTTCCTATTCCACTATCTTGGCCACTACCCTACATATACCTAATTTACATTACAGTGAAGACACTTGGCAGACACCACCTTAACCAAATAATCTAAAGGAAAACCACCTATCACAGTATTAATTGACATATGGCAACCCACTCCAGTGTTCTTGCCTGGAGAATTCCAGGGACAGGGGAGCCTGGTGGCCTGCCGTCTATGGGGTCGCACAGAGTTGGACACGACTGAAGCGACTTAACAGCAGCAGCAGCCTTCTAATGAGATGCTGAGAAGAGCACAGCATTTGCTGTTGTTTAGTTTTGCAAAGTCATATATGACTCTTTTGCAACCCCAGGGACTGCAGCATGCCAGGCTCCTCTGTCCATGGAATTTCCCAGGCAAGAATACTGGAGTGGGTTGCCACTTCCTTCTCCAGGGTATCTTCCCAGCCCAGGGATCGAACCCATGCTTCCTGAATTGCAGGGGATTCTTTCCCACTGAGCCACCAGAAACACAAGCTCAACATTACTCCTGTGCTATTCCTGCCGAAAACATATAACCTGAATCTAACAAAGAGGAAACATCAAACAAACCAAAACTGAAGACTATTCTACAAGGTAACTGGAATGTACTTTTTTTTTTTTTTAATTGGCAAGGTCATGAAAGAGCAGGAAAGATTGAGAAATGATTCCAAACTAAAGGAATGTAAAGAGACATGACAACTAAATACAACAACACATGGTCTAGATTGAATTCATGACTTTTAAGAGACATTAATGAGCCTGTGAAATGTTAACACAGTCTGTGGATCAGATGTGAACACCAAGTCAATGTTAACTTGCTGATTTTGATAACCATACTGTGGTTATGTAAGGCAGAATTCTAGTACTTAGGATACAACAAGTAACAGAACACCATGTTTGCAAATTACTCTCAAAATGGTTAAAAATGTTATAATTAGGGAATTGAGTAAATGTAAAAGGAGCTCTCTCTGAACTACTACTTCAACTTTCATGTATATTTAAATGCCTACCTTTTTTTTTTATAATGGACAGGGTTTTGTTGTAAGCAGTAATATATATAGTTGCTCCTTTGAAAATCCCCACTCAAATCAGTTTTACCATACTAGTGTGGCAATTCATAAACAGTTTTAATAGGAACAAATTCTCTCATACAACTAAATATCCTAAATGCTCTAAAGACAGAAAACACTAAAACAGTAGGAGTCACAAGCAGAACAAATTAACTTTTAAGGCAAATTCACAGATGTATGTACCTGCATGCCATAGCAAATTCCAAGAACAGGCTTGCCAATAGTGAATATTGCTGGATCAAACCAGGGAGCATCTTCTGCGTACACAGAATTAGGCCCTCCAGAGATGATAATAGCACTGTGGATTTAAAGAAGACAGTAATGAAGAATCTTTGTTAATTTTTATACAGGGTCTATGCCCTCTCTTGCTTGTACCACTGAGGGAAACTCAATACAGACTCAGATTTTGTTGTTTTCAGTATGCCACAGCAGATCCAGATTTTATCACAGCTAATTAATAGTCTCCTACACAGCTTAATTTTTTTTTTTCTTTTGGACTGTGTGACATGTGGGATCTTAGTTCCCCAATCAGAGATCAAATCCATGCTCCATACCACCTGCAGTGGAAGTCTCAAGCACTGGACTGACAGGGAATCCCCTACACAGCTTATTTTTACTCTGTTTTATTGCAATATGGGAAAGCTGACCAATTCAACAGTCACTTGTTTATAAGCACAAACTTCCCAACATATAAAACCAATGTCTCAATCTATGAAGGTAAGCCTGAATTTGTTTTGTTTTCCTCCTCAGTGGAGGAAGTAAATGAGAATTCTCGAGGCAGAAGGTGAAAATACACGTCTTCTGAGAGGTTAAGGAGTAAAGCAGTTACACAGCAGGACAAGTGAAAGTATTATGAAGGCCCTGGCTTATGCAGAGCAAAATACAATGAAGAATATCAGACAATGTGAACAATGACCTAATTTTGCCTGTTTACAACCTGTCCAGTATTCCCAACAATTCTACCTGAGACCCAGAAGTAGGAGCCAACATGACCTGCCTCATATGCCCTGCTCTCAGAACCCAAGTCAGTATTCTATAAATTAGAATTTATAGAGCATTCTATGGGTTAACTTGGGAACAGACTATTTGTATAAAGAAAGCTGAAAAATGAGGGGGGATTCTGACACAGGTAACCTTGGTCCTCCCCATTCAATCAAAAAATTTTGGAACACTGTAATATCATGATTTTTACATAAAACTATAGATTTCTATATTTTCTTTAGGAAAAAAATCTGCTAACATTGGACTTTCATTCTCATGGCTACAAATAACTGGAATCACAGAAAGATTTGCACCTTCCGATTACTTAGGCTCCCCAGTTTGTCACACACGCCCACTTAGACAATACAGGCATGTTGTTGCTTAGTCACTAAGTCATGTCGGACTCTTTTGGGGCCTGGCCCATGGACTGTAGCCAGCCAGGTTCCTCTGTCTACGGGATTTCCCAGCCAAGAATACTGGAATGGGTTGCCATTTCCTTCTCCAGAGGATCTTCCCAACCCAGGGATCAAATCCAAGTATCCTGCATTGGCAGGTGGATTCTTTACCACTCAGTCACTTGGGAAGTCCTTATTTCTAAAGGAAAACACATTCCAAGATGTAACCAAAATCTACTTAAAAACAAATCTGGATTACAATCCACTGTATAATCAGTGGCTGCCTGCCATATAAAAACATAAACTAAAATGACAGACTTGTAATACATCCAATAAAATAATATAAATCATGAAAATTACTCAATTCTTAAAAAAATATATAATAATCTGAGTGAGGACAAAAGCCCTACTCTCTGAACTTTATATTGGTAACATGAATCTTGGTATACATTATATTCGTTAGCTTATCTCTTCTTGCAAACAGACTGAAGACAATCTACTTATTCAAGATGATAAATGGGACATCTCTTTAAGGTAACAATTTTAAAGAGGAATGGGGCTAGCCCTAAGGGTAGATATGTAACCTAGCTCCTTAAAAATGCAGAAACTAAAACTCTGTAAAATATATTCAATAACCAAGATCTCTAGAATTTCAGTATGTTATATTTAGTTTTATAAATGATAACCACCATGGGACTGCCCAGCATCCCTCATTAATCTGCTATAAGATTCTTAATACTATTAAAAAGAAAAAGCAATGGACTTAGTCAAGGATAAAACTCAAGCAGCATTTAAGCCAATTATGAAAATTCTTATCTCAATAAGCTTGAGAAGAGTTAATCACTCTTTCTGAGTTTTCTATTTCTACCCTGCTATTATTTTGAAATAACTTGCAATTACAAGGCCCAGTAAGTCTCAAGGCATTCCAGATACCACCTTATGTATCAAGCAGATCAAGCTCTAAAAACAGGTAGGTTAAGATGTCTTTCAAGTCATAAACCTAAAATTTGTTCTAGAAAAAGGATGATCAAATGGCTATCTCAGCAGAAAGGATCATGGTAACGAAAGCAACAGTGCTATAGTTCCCGTTCTCCTACAGAGAGAAGCAGCTGTTGGTGTAAGCAGGACCTAGAAATTGTTTATGATCAGGTAATCAGATGACAAGAAAATCAGACTTCTATTGTCAATATTGGTTACCCTATTCCACAACATTTGGTTTCAGTTAGTTTGCTGGGAATTTTTGTCTGTTTGCTTTGGATTTGGGGAATGATGGAGCTTGGATTTGACAGAGAGCCATTCAGATTCCTTACAGTTTTAATTCCCTTAAAATTGGTTCTCACTGGCAAATCAAGACAGTTGAATAAGATAAACTCAAAGCGTTCCTTCTTACTATAAAATTATCTGCATCCTACAACTAAAACAGAGTTAAATTTTTTCTGATTCACAATTCACTCCATTTCAAAAATAAGAAACAAAGGATAATGTATACACATTTATAAAGTTTCTGAAAGGTAACCATTTGTCTGAAGGAAAAACATTATATGCTTTTAAGAAAAATTAAACATACTGTATTTTGGAAGAAATACAGCACCAAATCTTGAGAGCTAATTAAGGTGCTTGCTTCTGAATAACACTCAATAAAAAAATAAACATTAATTCCAAGAGAAAAGATACAGCATTAACCAAAAATAGCTGTTAAAGGACAAAGTTACATATAAATTGAATGTCATTTTGATAGTTTTAATAGTACAAGTTATAGAATTAGCCCTTAAATTAGAAGTCTTCATAATTTAGAAACTAGTCTCCTGGGATAGGAAGCAAAAGAGATGCACTGTACACAGCATTCTCTAATTTAGGTACTCTAACCATTATATATATCCCTTTGATGAAGTAATCTGGGATGAATGAATGACCGTAACAGCCAAATCTAAGTCTGATGCAGAAATCCTATACAACAGCAGTCCCCAACCTTTCTGGCACCAGGGAGTGGTTTCATGAAAGACAAGTTTTCCATGGGTGGGTGGTGTCAGGATGATTCTCGTATATTACATTTGGTGCACACTTTATTCTACTCTAATACCACCACTGATCTGACAGGTGCCGGACCTTGGCCCAGAGGTTGGGGACCCCTGCTATAAAACATAAAATATTCAAATGATAAATTCTTAAACTGTGCAAATACAATTAACATAATCTTTTCCTTTAATTTTAATTTCTTTTAATGTCAAGAGCCATGGAAAATGTCTTGTATTAAAACCAATCCATTTTATTTTCATTAAAAAATTCAGTGTCCAAGCAAATTAATAATAAAATATCCTGCAATCTAATCTCACCGGAATCCTTGCTCTTTTATGGCAAATGCTGGTGTTTCCAAAGGGAAGATTTCAGACTGCACAAACAGTTCCCTCACTCTTCGGTCTATGACTTTTCCATACTGAGCACCCGCATCCAGAATGACAACGGCTCCTTCATTGTGGTGGCGGCCATCCTTGAGGTCCCCTCCGGCATTTTCCAGCTGCAAATATTAACACAAACATCTTCCTAATTATGAAAATCAGATGTACTTTTAAGAATTATGGTCACTGTCAGCTCCAAAAACACGTAGAAACACAAACTGTTAACTTAGGATTTTGGATTGCTAATTCAAAAAACACTTCTTTAAAGGAAAGACTTTTATACATATTCACACACAGGTATAAACAAAAGCTACCATCTACTGACTACATGGAAATAGAAGAAAACAACAGAATGGGAAAGACTAGAGATCTCTTCAAGAAAATGAGAGATACCAAGGGAACATTTCATGCAAAGATGGGCTCGATAAAGGACAGAAATGGTAGGGACCTAACAGAAGCAGAAGATATTAAGAAGAGGTGGCAAGAATACACAGAAGAACTGTACAAAAAAGATCTTCACGACCCAGATAATCACGATGGTGTGATCACTGACCTAGAGCCAGACATCCTGGAATGTGAAGTCAAGTGGGCCTTAGAAAGCATCACTATGAACAAAGCTAGTGGAGGTGATGGAATTCCAGTTGAGCTATTCCAAATCCTGAAAGATGATGCTGTGAAAGTGCTGCACTCAATATGCCAGCAAATTTGGAAAACTCAGCAGTGGCCACAGGACTCGAAAAGGTCAGTTTGCATTCCAATCCCAAAGAAAGGCAATGCCAAAGAATGCTCAAACTACTGCACAATTGCACTCATCTCACACACTAGTAAAGTAATGCTCAAAATTCTCCAAGCCAGGCTTTAGCAACACTTGAGCCGTGAACTTCCAGATATTCAAGCTGGTTTTAGAAAAGGCAGAGGAACCGGAGATCAAATTGCCAACATCCGCTGGATCATGGAAAAAGCAACAGAGTTCCAGAAAAACATCTATTTCTGCTTTATTGACTATGCCAAAGCCTTTGACTGTATGGATCCCAATAAACAGTGGAAAATTCTGAAAGAGATGGGAATACCAGACCACCTGACCTGCCTCTTGAGAAACCTGTATGCAGGTCAGGAAGCAACAGTTAGAACTGGACATGGAACAACAGACTGGTTCCAAATAGGAAAAGGAGTACGTCAAGGCTGTATATTGTCACCCTGCTTATTTAACTTCTATGCAGAGTACATCATGAGAAACACTGGACTGGAAGAAGCACAAGTTGGAATCAAGATTGCTGGGAGAAACATCAATAATCTCAGATATGCAGATGACACCACCCTTATGGCAGAAAGTGAAGAGGAACTCAAAAGCCTCTTGATGAAAGTGAAAGAGGAGAGTGAAAAAGTTGGCTTAAAGTTCAACATTCAGAAAACGAAGATCTGATTCTTCGTTTGATCCCAAAATGGCATCTGGTCCCATCACTTCATGGGAAATAGATGGGGAAACAGTGGAAACAGTGTCAGACTTTATTTTTTTGGGCTCAGAAATCACTGCAGATGGTGACTGCAGCCATGAAATTAAAAGACACTTACTCCTTGGAAGGAAAGTTATGACCAACCTAGATAGCATATTCAAAAGCAGAGACATTACTTTGCCAACAAAGGTCCATCTAGTCAAGGCTATGGTTTTTCCAGTGATCATTTATGGATGTGAGAGTTGGACTGTGAAGAAAGCTGAGCACCAAAGAATTGATGCTTTTGAACTGTGGTGTTGGAGAAGACTCTTGAGAGTCCCTTGGACTGCAAGGAGATCCAACCAGTCCATCCTAAAGGAGATCAGTCCTGGGTGTTCATTGGAAGGACCGATGCTAAAGTTGAAACTCCAGTACTTTGGCCACCTCGTGCGAAGAGTTTACTCATTGGAAAAGACCCTGATGCTGGGAGGGATTGGGGGCAGGAGGAGAAGGGGACGACAGAGGATGAGATGGCTGGATGGCATCACCAACTCGATGGACGTGAGTTTGAGTGAACTCTGGGAGTTGGCGATGGACAGGGAGGTCTGGCGTGTTGCGATTCATAGGGTCGCAAAGAGTCGGCCACGACTGAGTGACTGAACTGACTGACTACATGATACAGTCACTTCATGTTTATTGCATCTTACACACATTATATAGTACTAAGGTTAGCATACAGTCCAGCTGTGCCAAAACACTGCACAGGTCTATGCTAGTCTGTTACACTGGCATTATTACTAACAGTGCCTCTGTCAAGTCTCAAACGTGTCCCAGTCTGGGTGGTGAATTATACGGTCACCCTAATTGTCACAGCATTCCTATGAGGGACATACTGAGGAGAACCGAAAGCTTCCTGCCCGAGTATATAAGCATACCCAAACTCACTTTATTAGGTTTTTTTGATATTACCTGAGGAAAAGTACACATATACATGTGTCTGACCAACAATACTAAATTTTTTAATGTGTTTTAATATTATCTCAGACTCCCCTGTAGCTCAAACGGTAAAGAATCTGCCTGCAGTACAGGAGAGCCAGGTTCGATCCCTGAGTTGGGAAGATCCTCTGGTGAAGGAAATGGCAATCCGCTCCAGCATTCTTGCCTGGACAATCCCATGGATAGAGAAGCCTAGCAGGCTACCGTCCGTGGGGTTGCAAAGAGTCGGACACAACTGAGTGACTAACACACACAATCTCATCTCTGACAAGTATACACAGAGAACACTTTTCTGGAGAACAATTTGGCAAAAAAAAAAATTTAACTCTATGTGCTGAAATAGTTATCTGGAGTGTACTAAAATATTCGCCTGGAACTGACTTCAAAATAATAGTGTAGGTGGGTATGGACGAAATAAGACTGCCTGGGAACGAAATCACTAAAGTTGGGTGATACATGTACTGTCCTCACTTTAGTCTCTGTTCTGTTTTCACACATTTTTACATAAGAAAAAGCTTTAAAATGTGTATGTATCTTGAAAATCCACTTGGAAGCATAAAGAATATGAAAAACATTTACAACATTTTGGGTAAAAATGCAAGAGTATATGAATATATATGAAGAAGAAATGTATAAACAGATATACACCTAAATACTAATACAGGCAATAGAGAAACGGAGCTACAGTAGGTGATTTAAAATTTTTCTTCATGCTCTTCAGTATGTTCATATACATGTCATAGTTTTTCCCCCTCCAGTTGTAAAATCTGCACAGTAAAAAATACTTAAGCCCAGCCCTGGAGGCATGTTTTTTAATCCTTTCATCCCTTATCCCTCTCCATTTATGTGAACAAATAAATGGAGGCCTCACAACACCACTAACTCTTCACAGCAGTAATGAAAAAAAAGCAACAATCACAGCCATCTACAGAGGAAGATCTGTGAGAGGGACCCAACCACAGGCCAGAAGGAATTCCTCAGATCGTGAAATGAAGGTTGTAATCGTAACACTGAGCAGTGTAGAATAATCAGATCACAGAAAACAGATGTTTATAGAATATATTAATGCAACAAATGCTAAAACTTTCTCCTTTCAAATCTTTACCCTTAGTATACATACAGAGATACACACACACATTCCCCTGTTAAGGAATTTATCGAAAAAAATATTTTTAATCTTTTTTTTAATAAAGTATTTTTGAAAGACTATCATGTTACTGTGTAAGTGTCTCGGATTAGTTCCATTATCATCTTCACAATTGTCACCAAATCCAAGTACAACCTGGTATTTCGTATTAAAGACAGAGTTCTCACTTTGCATGATTCTGTTGTGTAAGAATTTCATTCCATGTTTTACACCAGGGTTTAGTTAACTAAAGGCTTCCCTGGTGGCTCAGATAGTAAAGAATCTGCCTGCAATGTGGGAGACCTGGGTATGATCTCTGGGTTGGGAAGATCCCCTGCAGGAGGGCATGGCAAGCCACTCCAGTATTCTTCCCTTAAGAATTCCATGGACAGAGAACCCTGGCGGGCTACACACAGTCCATGGGTTGCAAAGAGTCAGATACGACTAAACAACTAACACTTACACTTTTTCACACTTTTAGTTAACTAAAAACAGTCCCCAACACCATGGCTCCAATTTCTGCTAACATATTAACTATTACATAAAGTACAAACTTTGCTCCTCAGTCCACAAATTGTCATGTAAATAGCAGATAAACATCATAATCAGTGGCCAATCATGTCCTTCTTTCAAAGTGTATTGGCAACTAGTCACTGCACAACAAACAGCTGAGGGTACAACTGTGTCATCTCCTTGTTGCCCAGTGACAAATCCACATGCCGTTTTACACATATTCAAAGGGCAGTCTAACCAATAAAGGATGAAAGTACAGCAAAGAAATGAAAAGTGATATGCTGGAAGTGAATTTCAAGTCCAAAGTAAATGGAGTTATAGAAGAGGTAGCTGGTGGTGGCAAGGATGACACCGCTGCAGAGGAATTTAGTGAAGGCGAAATGATCAACGAGGAAAGTGGTTGTAATAAAAAGAATGACAATGTCCCAGAGGAAGGGATTCCAAGAAAATACTTCAAATACTTGAAAATACAACAAACTCTTGGAGATATTTCATGACATTCAAGTGCAAAGGATAAAATGTTAAAAGCCATCAAAGCATACAAAAACTGTGAAGGGACGCACTGTGAACAAAACTTATCAAGAGTAGTTTAAAAATAAAACACAATTCTCAATGTTTCCAATGTTTTAAGTTACACTAAATGTTAGTTTCACTACTTCTTTATATTATACATCTCTATTCTTTATAGTAATAACAGGAAGTTTATATTCCAACAAAACTTTTTAAACCATAAGGAAACCATCACAATTTTCCCATTGATTACAAGATTGCTTTGCATGGTTTCACCTGGTAAGTCCATTTTTATAATCATTTTACTACCACATAGTAAGGACTCCTATTTATTTAAATCAACAAGTTTTTCTTAAATAAATGGGTTTTTAATAAAAATGTATAGTGCTTACTTAGCACATTTTAAAACTGTTCAAGCAAATGACATCAGAGATCACTGAGGAAACAATGAACCTTGCCTCACACTTCTCCACTTCAGCTATCAACTTGCCTATCTAGCATAAAGTTTCAACAACTCAGGGAGAAGCAAAAGGACACCAGTGATCAAAGGGCAAGTTCCTTTCCCTGAAGACCCTGAATCTATTTATTCTTACTTCACACAGAGTTACAGTTTGATCATTAAGCTCCCAAACCTTCCACCGACTAGAAAAAGCACCCTAAAGAGAAAAACAGCTCATTAATCACATCAATAGCAGAGACAAGCAAAATTCAACATCAGGAGACAGAAAAAACCTATTGTATCTATTTAAAAAATTGATTTAAAAGTAAATACGAAGGCTACCCCTTCGCAAGTGACCTGATGTCATCATAATAAATATTCATGTTTTAAGATAGTAAGAAAACAATATTAAGTAAAAACTAAATCATATTCCGCACCCTATTTTAGAATAGAGCAAAAGAATCTTGCAAATTCTGAGACATTATCATTTTTGGATCTTCCTGAAGCTCCACATATCACTGACCAACCAGACAGCAAAGCCAAAACCCATGACATATATAACTAAATACCAAGTTATCCCCCAAGGTCCCCAAAATACAATCTGGTGAGAATGAACTACCACAGCCACAATCCCTGGCGTGAGGGAAGCACCATTAAAGAAAACAAGAAAAAGCCAAAATAGCCGACAGGTACAAGCTAAAAAAAAAAAAGCAGGGAGCCAATTTAAAAATAGCAGCTGCGCTGGAAGGAAGGATGGCCACTCCAAAGGTGCAGAGGCAGCAGGAGAACGCACAGTAAGGCCTCCAGGAGAGAATGGTTTTAATTCCCATGAAGCTTTGAAACTGACAGACCTGGACTCCCTTGTGGGTCAGAGCTCATGCATGACAAGGAGCAACTGCTGGGATCAGAATCATAAATAAGTAGGATAAGGAAAACAGAAGTGCTCTAAGTGTTAGTCGCTCAGTCGCAGCCACCTCTTTTGTGACGCCATGGACTGTAGCTCACCAGGTTCCTCTGTCCATGGAATTCTCCAGGCAAGAATACTTGGGTTGCCATTTCCTTCTCCAGGGGAATCTTCCTGACCCACGGATTGAACCTGGGTCTCCTGCATTGCAAGCAGATTCTTTATCATCTGAGCCACCCACCAGGGAAGCACCAAGAAAAACAGAAAAGCCAGATAAAGCAGGGGGAGGAATCCATGCCAGGAATGCTTAGAAAACAAACGGCCATAATTTTAACAGAAGAAGGAGCTCTATCAAGTTGTAAAAGTTTAGAAAGGTAGTCTAAAGTAGTCAAGTTATCTGAAAGTTTAGAAGGTAGTCTAAAATGCAAAAAGAAATGCTGGGACTTCCCTAGCGGTCCACAGGTTAGGATTCTGTGCTTCCACTGCAAAGGGCACAAGTTCAATCCCTGGTTGGGGAACTAAGATTACCACAAGATCACCGCAGGTGGTCAAAAAAAGCAAGAAACACACCTGATACTAACACAACATTGTTGTTAATCACCTATACCCCAATATAAAATTAAAATTTAAAAAATTAAACTGCAAGAAGTTAAATTAGAATGGAAGAAAAACAATAAGCAGAGAAGTTAAATCCCATACAAAGTTATTAAAAATAAAAAAGGAAATAAGGAATAGAATAATATCTCTAAAGAGAGCAAGAGAGAAAGGCAAACTCTAACGCCAGATCAAAACTGGAATGTGCTATTTCTAAATGAGACAAAAGGTATGCAAAGGATGAAAAAATATGAATAAAAATCAGACTAAAACCCAAAAGGATCAATCCCAAGACATACTCTTAACAATATTATTGGGCTTCATAGAAAAAAATAAATCTTGACTATTTTGGGTAAAAACGTAATTCAATCAACTACACATCTGTTATGTAGTTTTCTTGATGTGTGTCTTATGTTACAATGAAAATTTTTTAAATAAAGCAAAAGAAGGGAAGTAACAGCCTATACCTATTATTTTAGGTGTCTTATGTACTTTCTTATTCATAATACATTTGTTTTACAGATGAAGAAAATGTCAGTTGCCTAGAGATAGGAATAAAATGTAAGCTTTTCCAACCCCAAAATAATTAGCACTGCAGAAGGAAAGTGGATAAATAACCTTCAAAGTTATTTTATTTAGTATTTTGGTACTTAAAAGGGGTAAGCTTTATTATTTTAAAAAGTTTTCTTACATGAGTAAAATAATGTTCTGTTCATGTCTGAGAAAAGTACTATTTCATAAATCATTTTTGAAACTGAATTTCATCAGTACTAAGTTTATTCAAGTTCAGTTCAGCTCAGTTCAGTCGCTCAGTCGTGTGCGACTCTTTGCGACCCCATGAATCACAGCACGCCAGGCCTCCCTGTCCATCACCAACTCCCGGAGTTCACTGAGACTCACATCCAATCTAGTCAGTCGGTGATGCCATCCAGCTATCTCATCCTCTGTCGTCCCCTTTTCCTCCTGCCCCAATCCCTCCCAGCATCAGATCTTTTCCAATGAGTCAACTCTTCCCATGAGGTGGCCAAAGTACTGGAGTTTCAGCTTTAGCATCATTCCTTCCAAAGAACACCCAAGACTGATCTCCTTTAGAATGGATTGGTTGGATCTCCTTGCAGTCCAAGGGACTCTCAAGAGTCTTCTCCAACACCACAGTTCAAAAGCATCAATTGTTTGGTGCTCAGCTTTCTTCACAGTCCAACTCTCGGATCCATACATGACCACTGGAAAAACCATAGCCAAGTAGCTGTCTTTAAAAAAGGTCTTTCAAATTAGAACCCTTCAACTGTTAAAATTAGAAAGTTTTAGGGTTACGAAAGATTTTAAAAACACTCACCAACACCTATTTTAGTGATCTGAGAATCTCAACTATTCAGAATAATCCTTTCATTACCAAAAGGCTAGTGGAAGTTTGAACACATTTATCTATCTAATCTCACCACACCTATAACTAAAAAAATAGTACAGTTTCTTGACAAAATTATCCAACATCTCAGGTACTCTGGATGAATCAACTTCACTAAAGGTTTTTCTACGAGAGACCATCACCTCACTTACAATGCTGAATGACATTGGAACCTACAACTTAAAGGGTTAAATCAAAGAGTCAGATTCTAGCTCTTGACTTCACCATATACTTGTTATACCCTCCTTTTATTTTGAAAAATTTTGAACCTACAAAATTTGAAAGTATGGTACAGTTAATAGCATCCTCCACCTAAATATAACATTAGTAACATTCTATCCCCTAAACAACTGGAAAGTAAATTGTAGATATTTCACTCTCCAAGATATTTCTCACCATGTACCTCTTAGAAACAGAGACATTCTCCTACATAACTACAATACTATTTTTATATCCAAGAAATTTAACACTGATAGTATCTATATACAAATTCTCCCAAATGTCACAAATACTTTAAGGGATTTTTAAATTCCAGAACTCTTATCAAAGACCACACACTTTCCACAATTAACCTAATTATTCAGCTTTTTATGATCTTTCATGACACTGTCATTTTTTTAATTTCAGATATTTCATTTTTAAAATTTTTAAATTCTTTTTGTAGAATGACCCATACCAGGATCTACTTCCTACTTCATGATTAGATTCTAGACAAATTTTTTTTTCTTGCAGCGATTTTACATTGGTGATGATTTTACACTGCCTTCTCCTGATGTCATACAATGGCAAGGACACAGTGTCATTTTGTTCCATTATTGGTGATACTGACTTTGATCACTTGAATAACATGATTTTGCTCTTAAAAGAAAAAAAATCTGATTCAAGTCTTCCCCCTGCTTAAAACCCTATAGTGACTCTCCCTTAGAATAAAGTTCAATAAAGTCCAAAATATAAGTCCTGTGAGGCCTTGGCCTACACTTAAGCCTAAACCACTCTTTTAAACTCTCTACAGTCCCACATAGTAAGTATACTGTCCTCTGAATCGATCTCAAATATGTCACTAAAAGAAATCAGACATCTCTGAAATCATGCTATATCTTAACATTTTCCATTTGCCCAGTGACAAAGCTGTCACTGCCACGGTGACAGTTACATATAAGCTGACATAAAATCCTCTAAAGAAAAGGGGATTCCAGGAATCTCTCAGGAAATTTGCCTTAGAGCAGAAAGATGTCCCAAGAGTTCAGAGAAAGAAATACAGGTGAGTCTGGCTGAAAGTCATCTAGAATAGACATGCTGGAGCTTGATGTAGCTCAAGTACATCATTTCTCTATGCAGTCTATGAGTTAAGATCCCTAGAAAGTGTAGTGATTCTTTATTTCTAGTGATATGACTGAGCAAGTGCAACCCCTTAACACTTCAGTCAGCAGAACATTTAAAAACCATTTGAAGAAGGACTGAGTTCTGGTTATTATCTGAAAACTTCCATTGACATCTTCTGGTAAGAACAAGGAAGTACTAGCAAAAAAAAAAAATCCCAGAATGAGTTGTCAATGGTCTGGAAAAAAATCCCAGATGTAATTGAGCACTCACAAGAAATAATGAATCATCAAAATTCTTGATGGAACAAAAGATCTGTAGAAAAACAAGACCTGGACAACTCAAGTCAAAAAGTAATTGAGGAGTCAGGCTAAATGTGAAGAAAGTTCACACTAAATTGACTTATATGAAAACCAATTTATTTCATATAAATAGATATATAGATATCCTTTCTCTATACCTAAGTAGTATGTGATTCTTCTAAAAAAGTCTAAGTCCAGGGACTTCACTGGTCATCCAGTAGTTAAGACTCAGCACTTCCACTGCAGGCGGCATGGGTTCAACCCCTGGTTGGGAAACTAAGATCCCACATGTCACATGACACAGCCAAAAATAAAAATAAATAAAATTTAAAAGTCTAAGTCAGGATAAGAATCCATTTTGCAATGCAGGGTATGTGGGTTTGATCCCTGGTCGGGGAACTAAGATCCCACAAGCTCAGCCCAAATGTTGAAACTAGAGATTCTGTGCACCACAGGAAGATCCTGTTTGCTGCAGCTAAGACCCAATGCAGCCAAATGAATAAATAATGTTTTTATTAAAAATAAGAGTAAATTAAAAGTCTAAGTCTCTGAAAAATATATATGTTGCTGCTGCTGCTAAGTCGCTTCAGTCATGTCCGACTCTGTGCCACCCCATAGAGGGCAGCCTATTAGGCTCCTCTGTCCCTGGGATTCTCTAGGCAAGAACACTGGAGTGGGTTGCCATTTCCTTCTCCAATGCATGAAAGTGAAAAGTGAAAGGGAAGTCGCTCAGTCATACCCGACTCTTAGCGACCCCATGGACTGCAGCCTACCAGGCTTCTCCGTCCATCGGATTTTCCAGGCAAGAGTACTGGAGTGGGGTGTCATTGCCTTCTCCAGAAAAAAATACATATGTATATATAAAATTCCAGGTGCAATCATTGAATACAAGTGACAATTACACTGTTGTTCATTTTACATAATAAATGTATAAAATGCCTTTAGGAAACAATGTCATACACCTGAGAAAAATCTAGAAGCCATGAACCACGCCTTGATGCAATAATACGCAACACTGTATGTACATTTAGTTGTTCAAGCTATGCTCACTTAGCAGTGACTGTCTCACATTGCCTAAATTATGATCCCTAACTTTTGATCATTTTGATCACTCAATTTGTCTGTATTTATTTTTCTCCATCTTGTTCAATCTAAGTATGCAACCTATAGGCCTCCTCAACAAATATTTCAATAAATTACTATGTTTTGAAGTTTTCAATGTTCACAACGTTTGTGAAATACAAGTCCCTAGTGACATAAGTGTTATCTTAGCCTTTTACTGCTCCTGGTTTGTTAATGAGCTCATACACTGAGGAAACACTTTTCCCTACTGAGATTTCAAGCTAGTGGTTGTTCAACATTCCTACTTTGTTTCTACATGTTATCTGTGATCCTGCTACTATCATTTCCATATTGCTTCTAATTTATTCTCCTTTACTGACCAATTTGTAGTAATTCTGATTACAACTTGATCTTTTTTTGAATAAACTATGTCTCTTGACTTTTCAAAGTCATTCCAAATTCTCTTCACCCCTATCTATAAATGTACTAATAGTTCCTTTCAAGTTCAAGCGAGCACCATCCTGGAGTATAATGAACACAGTCTGAATGTACTATCTAAATCAACAAATCAAAAAGCAGTTTAGTCTGGACTCAGGCTTCTCTGGTACCTCAGCTGGACAAGAGTCCGCCTGCAATGCAGGAGACCCTAGTTTGATTCCTGGGTCAGGAAGATCCGCTGGAGAAGGGATAGGCTACCCACTCCAGTATTCTTGGGCTTCCCTGGCGGCTCAACTGGTAAACAATCTGCCTGCAATGCAAGAGACCTGGGTTTGATCCCTGAGTTGGGAAGATCCCCTGGAGAAGGGAAAGGCTACCCACTCCAGTACTCTGACCTGGAGAATCCCATGGACTGTATGGTCCATGGAGCAGATACTACCACTAGCACCCGCTTAAAAGACAGCAAACAGACCCCATAAACACAAACTCTATCCATGGAAGTTTCTGGAGAATTTAACTTCTTAGGTAAATATAGTTATAACGCCAAATATAGTTTAATGGGTTTAACTGAGACACATGATTACTGGGTAAGAAAGTAAACACACAACTGTTTATTATCTTTCTTTTCTAACTTCAGAGGAAATAAAATTCACTCCTATGTCACAATTGGTAATTCCAATTTTTAAATCTTTTTAAATCAACTATTTTCCCCTTGGATTTCAATGAATTTTTTGCAGAAAGTTATAGCAATGTTATTTGGTTGACAAATAGCATTTATGTAGCCAGTTTTAAATTAAGAAAACTTGGTACTGTTGGCTAAAATCAAAATACACTATTGTTTACCTCATGATTCTTTCAATCCTTAAGTTTTACCATAGCTACTTCTCCCATTTGATGATAAGCAACAGCCAACTGAGGAACAAAGGTATCTCTAGATAAATCTAAACCATTATTAATTAGCCCAAATCATCCTACTTCTAGAAGTCAGCAATTTACACAAACACATACAAACAACATTTAGTAACAACTGCTGTCATACCGTTAAAATATCAGAAGGAAAAGTTTTGAACCATGTTCAGTCTCATTATCTACTGAGTTACACTCCTCACAGTTCTTTTTTTTTTTAATGTTGACCTTTAGATTTCCTGACTGATTCTGTACTGAGATCTCTGACTTATGACTGAGATCTACTACTTTAACAAAAAAATACTTCTTTGAATGGTGACTCAAGTGTGCGTAGCCTGTTCACATGAACAAGAACCAAAGGTTCTTTGCAAAGAAACAAAAATCTAGAATATAGATTTATATATCCAAACATCACTGTCCCTCTTCAGTTCATCTCCCCATATTATCAGTATGCTAAAGATGATCTCAGATAACAACACTTCCCATGCAGAGATGAAAGATAATCAAACAGCTACCTCTTCTTAAATATACTGAGTTTGTGAACAGACTCAATTTTGTCTCTAATTACTACCTCTAAAATACTCTTAAGAAGTAACCTTAGCTTAGAAGAGATCTGTACATTTTTCCTAAGAAAAACTTTAAAGTTTAAACAGTAGAATGTCCTAATTTCAGTTATTTAGCACACAGACCATTTTTCAAGATGGAACTATTATACTTAATAAACCCAACCTCCTTTCTAATCCTGCCCTTTCTACTGTAGCATGCACCTGAACTACTTTGTTGAAAATAATCCTGAGTTATTAGAACTTGAAAAACCTATGAACAAAACTGGTGAAAGGGAAGGAATCAAGCATGCGTTCTGCCTTTTTACTATCAACTCGGCCACAAGTAACCATTTAGCAGATGAGAGAAAGTTCTTTATAAACAGTTCCAGAAAGAACAGAATTAGAATATCACCATTTTGTAATCTCTCATAAAATAATGACCTAAGCTACTGCAGTCTACAAAAGGACCACTGCTGGTTTGCAAACTGCCACCAGTTCATAAGAAATAGAGCAGTTCATTCATAAATTTTATATAAGCATTCATAAACATATAACAACTTGACAGCAATTTTATTTCCTTGAATCTATAATAAAAATTTGGAGCCTTTATGGTCTATGTCTTAAGAGTTTTAAATATCATTTGTCTAAAAATTTATTCTATTTTACAAAGATAGCAGCCATGGCAAAACTGAAAACTTTTTTAAAAACTGGCTTTTTATTGCAGATCTATGAGAAGCACAGAACTAGGTGTTGGCTATTAAAATCACTAAAGACTGATGAGAAATTTGACAATGGATGGGTAAGACGGCAACACTCTGATAAATCTTAACTACAAAAATAGAGACCATACATACATGACTTTTTTTTGTAATTAAGGTGTAGTTGATTTACAATGTTACTTTCTGCTGTAAAGCAAAGTGATTCAGGTATATATATATTTTAAAAAGGATGTGTGTGTGTGTGTGTGTGTGTATATATATATTAATACATCATTTTTAACATTCTTTTCCATTATGGTTTATCATAGGATATTGAAAATATTTGTTTACCCATTCTGGTTATAAAATCTTGCATCTGCTAACCCCAACCTCCCACAGCATCCCTCCCGCCAACCACTCCTCCTTGGCAATCTGTTCCCTATGTCTGTTCCCTCCTTGTCTGTTCCCTATGACTGTGAGTCTGTTTCTATTTCATAGATAGGCTCATTTGTGTCATATTTTACATTCCACAAATAAGTGATATCATATGGTATTTTTCTCTTTCTGACTTACTTCACTTAGTATGATGATCTCTAGCTGCATCTATGCTGCTGCAAACAACACTTCTCCATTCTTTTATGGTTAAGTAGTATTTCATTGTATACATATAACCACATCTTTATCCTTTCATCTGTTGATGAAAATTTAGAGTGCTTCCATGTCTTGGTTATTGTAAACAGTGCTGCTATGAACACAGGGTCCACGTATCTTTTCATATTAGAGCTTCATCTGGATTTATGCCCAGGGGTGGGACTGCTGGATCATACGGTAATTCTATTTTTAGCAATATGAATAGCTGAGAAAAGAAGAGAAGCTAAAGGCAATGGAGAAAAGGAAAGAAATACCCATAAGAATGCATAGTTCCAAAGAACAGCAAGGAGAGATAAGAAAGGCTTCCACAGTGATCAACACAAAGAAATAGAGGAAAACAAAAGAATGGGAAAGACTAGAGATCTCTTCAAGAAAATTAGAGACACCAAGGGAACATTTCATGCCAAGATGGGCCCAATAAAGGACAGAAATGGTATGCTTCTAACATACTTCTAACAGAATGCTTCTAACAGAAGCAGAAGATATTAGGAGGTGACAAGAATACACAGAAAAACTATACAAAAAAGATCTTCATGGCCCAGATAACCACGATGGTGTGATCACTCACCTAGAGCCAGACATCCTGGAATGCGAAGTCAAGTGGGCCTTAGGAAACATCACTATGAACAAAGCTACTGGAGGTGATGGAATTCCAGGGGAGCTATTTCAAATCCTGAAAGATGATGCTGTGAAAGTGCTGCACTCAATATGCCAGCAAATTTGGAAAACTCAGCAGTGGCCACAAGCCTGGAAAAGGTCAGTTTTCATTCCAATCCCAAAGAAGGGCAATGTCAAACAATGCTCAAACTACTGCACAATTGTACTCATCTCACATGCTAGCAAAGTAATGCTCAAAATTCTCCAAGCCAGGCTTCAGCAATATGTGAACCGTGAACTTCCTGATGTTCAAGCTGGATTTAGAAAAGGCAGAGGAACCAGAGATCAAATTGCCAACATCTGTTGGATCATCAAAAAAGCTAGAGAGTTCCAGAAAGACATCTACTTCTGTTTTATTGACTATGCCAAAGCCTTTGACTGTGTGGATCACAACAAACTGTGGCCAATTCTGAAAGAGATGGGAATACCAGAACACCTTATCTGCCTCCTGAGAATCTATATGCAGGTCAAGAAGTAACAGTTAGAACTGGACATGGAACAACAGACTGGTTCCAAATTGGGAAAGAAGTATGTCAAGGCTGTATATTGTCACTCTGCCTATTTAACTTATATGCAAAAGTACATCATATGAAATGCCGGGCTGGATTAAGCACAAGCTGGAATCAAGACCACCAGGAGAAATATCAATAACCTCAGATATGCAAATGATACCACCCTTATGGCAGAAAGTGAAGAAGAACTAAAGAGCCTCTTGATGAAAGTTAAAGAGGAGAGTGAAAAAGTTGGTTAAAAACTCAACATTCAAAAACTAAGATCATGGAATCCAGTCCCATCACTTCATGGCAAATAGATGGGGAAACAGTGGCAGACTTTATCTTCTTGGGCTCCAAAATCACTGCAGGTGGTGACTGCAGCCATGAAATTAAAGGACACTTGCTCCTTGGAAAAAAAGCTATGACCAATCGGGAGAGCACATTAAAAAGCAGAGACATTACTTTACCAACAAAGGTCTATCTAGTCAAAGCTATGGTTTTCCCAGTGGTCATGTATGGATGTGAGAGTTGGACTATAAAGAAAGCTGAGCACAGAAGAATTGATGCTTTTGAACTGTGGTGTTGGAGATGACTCTTGAGAGCCCCTTGGACTGCAAGGAGATCCAACTAGTCCATCCTAAAGGAAATCAGCCCTGAATATTCATTGGAAGGAGTGATGCTGAAGCTGAAACTCTAATACTTTGGCCACCTGATGCGAAGAACTGACTCACTGGATAAAGCCCTGATCCTGGGAAAGATTGAAGGCAGGAAGAGAAGGGGACGACAGAGGATGAGATGGTTGGATGGCATCACCTACTCAATGGACATGTATTTGAGCAAGCTCAGGGAGTTGGTGATGAACACGGAAGCCAGCATGCTACAGTCTGTGGGGTCACAAAGATTCGGACATGACTGAGCAACTGAACTGAACTGAATAATTAGCAATGTTGAACATCTTTTCACATGCCTACTGGCCATTTCTTTGGAAAAATGTCTATTTAGGTCTTCTGCTCAATTTTCAACTGGGTGGGGTTTTTTTTTTTTTTTTTGCTGAGTTGTATGAGCTGTTTGTATATTCTGGAAATTAAGCCCTTGTCAGTCGCATTGTTTGCAAATATTTTCTCCCATTCTGTAAGCTTTTTTTCGTTTTGTGTATGGTTTCCCTTGCTGCACAAAAACTTTTAAGTTTGACTACATCCCATTAGTTTGTTTTTATTTCTGTTGCTTTGGGAGACTGACTTAAGAAACCACTGATGGAATTTACAGATACATGCAACTCTTACTATGAGGCACTAAGTAAATATGTGTAGGAAAACTAACCACGTTTATAACTGCTGAGCCGAATGACGGGACATTATACTCTGCTCTGCTTGTGCATGTTTTTTTTTTTTTTCATTTTCTTTTTTATTTTATTTTTAAACCTGAAACACTGTATTAGTTTTGCCAAACATCAAAACGAATCCGCCACAGGTATACAGGTGCTCCCCATCCTGAACCCTCCTCCCTCCTCCCTCCCCACACCACCCCTCTGGGTCATCCCAGTGCACCAGCCCCAAGCATCCAGTATCGTGCATTGAACCTGGACTGACTGGCAACTCGTTTCATACATGATATTACACGTTTCAATGCCATTCTCCCAAATCTTCCCACCCTCTCCCTCTCCAACAGAGTCCATAAGACTGTTCTATACATCAGTGTCTCTTTTGCTGTCTCGTACACAGGGTTATTGTTACCATCTCTCTAAATTCCATATATATGCGTTAGTATATTGTATTGGTGTTTTTCTTTCTGGCTTACTTCACTCTGTATAATAGGCTCCAGTTTCATCCACCTCATTAGAAACTGATTCAAATGTGTTCTTTTTAATGGCTGAGTAGTACTCCATTGTGTATATGTACCACAGCTTTCTTATCCATTCATCTGCTGATGTGGACATCTAGGTGGCTTCCATGTCCTGGCTATTATAAACAGTGCTGCGATGAACACTGGGGTACACGAGTCTCTTTCCCTTCTGGTTTCCTCAGTGTGTATGCCCAGCAGTGGGATTGCTGGATCATAAGGCAGTTCTTGCAACAGACTACATTGACCCTAATTCTTCACTATTTCCTATATTCATGTCTTTTGTAGTGTCACTTTGCAGTCTGTCCCATTATAGGCAGAATATGTTTCCATACTCTTGACACTGGGCTCAACCCTGACACCTGCTTTTGCCAGTGTAATGAGGGCAATGGTGACAATGTGCCAAACCTTAAGCCATCTTCATGTTTCCACTTGTCTCCTGTGCTTCTGTCATCATCATGAAAACACTGTGAGCTACTAACATCCATGCAAAAGATGAGAGTAGTGGAGCTCAGCTGAGCTCACCCACAAACTCTTGAGCAAGAAGTAGGCATCACTTGTTTTTCTGAAAATGTTTCTAAATCAACCTAAAGCAAATTTTAAAAAACCATCTAACAGCAAAGCATTCATGGCAGGTTATGAATCAGTAACAAATTATGATTCTGCTTTCCCTGGCCATTTATAGTAGAAGTATGTAAGAATGTATGAGAAATTGTATAAGATGGTTATTATCATGCTTAGTTCTCTACGACCATGACTTCAAAATACATATTACACTGAATCTTTGCCTTTAGAGGTTAAAATAATTCCATACTTCTTTTTTGTAAGGGAGTAATGAATGAAGGAACTACATCAGGAAAGAGAAACCACTTAGAAGCACTATAAAATAACCTCTGGAAGGCCAAGCCTGGTGAACTCAAGAGATACCAGACTAGACATTATAATATGTCTCACAGACAAATTGATAGAAATTTTCTTTTCTAATACCTGAAAACAGTTTTCATATGAAAATAGTATACCAATGCCAAGGCTGCATTTTTAAAACACCCACTCTTGTTAAATCCACAGTGCTTGAAATTCTATTTATTTTAATCAGCTTTACTATCCAATTATTTTTTATTTAAAATTCAAACTGTAGTATCAAATAAAGTAGTGATTCATTTCTATTGTTTTATGCTGCTGCTGCTAAGTCGCTTCAGTCGTGTCCGACTCTGTGCGACTCCATAGAGGGCAGCCCAGCAGGCTCCGCCATCCCTGGGATTCTCCAGGCAAGAACACTGGAGTGGGTTGCCATTTCCTTCTCCAATGCATGAAAGTGAAAAGTGAAAGTGAAGTCGCTCGGTCATGTTCAACTCTTGGCGACCCCATGGACTGCAGCCTACCAGGCTCCTCTGTCCATGGGATTTTCCAGGCAAGAGTACTGGAGTGGGGTGCCATTGCCTTCTCCGCATCTGTCATTAGGGAAATGGAAATCAAAACCACAATGAAATACCACTTCATACTCACTATGATGGTTATAATCAAAGACATGTGTTGGCAAGGATTTGAAGAAACTGGAATCTCATATACTGCTGTCAGAATTGTAAAATACTGCAGCCACTTTGGAAAACAGTTTGACAGTTCACTGAAAGGTTAAACATAAAATTACCACAGTGCTCAGTCATGTTCCCACTCTTTGTGACCCTATGGACTGTAGCCCACAAGGCTCCTCTGTCCATGACCCAGCAATTCTGCTTCTAGGTATACCCATGGAAATGAAGTTATTTTTATATAAAAACCTATACAGAAATATTCATAGCAACACTATCCATAACAGCAAAACAATGTAAACAACCCAATGTCCATCCACCGATGAATGGAAAAATAAAAGGTGCTATATCCATACAACGGAATATTGGAGGGACTTCCCTGTTGGCTCAGATGGTAAAGCGTCTGTCTACAATGCAGGAGACCTGGGCTCGATCCCTGGGTCGGGAAGATCCCCTGGAGAAGTAAATGGCAATCCACTCCAGTGCTATTGCCTGGAAAATCCCATGGACAGAGAAGCCTGGTAGGCTACAGTCCATGGGGTCGCAAAGAGTCAGACACGACTGTATATCCATACAACGGAATATTATTTGCTAATAAAAAGGAATAAGGTACTTATACATGGATGAACTTTTCAAGTATTATGCTAGGTCTCAGAAGAGACCACATATTCTAAGATTCTAGTCATATAAAATGTCCAAAGTAGGCAAATCTATAGAGACAGAAAATAGGTTAGTGGTTGCCCACAGTTGGGAGGAGTGCTGTCACTTGAGTTGTGCCCAACTCTTTGCAACCCCATGGACTGTAGCTTGCCGGACTCCTCTGTCCATGGGATTCTCCAGGCAAGAATACTGTAGTGGATTGCAATGCCCTCCTCCAGGGGATCTTCCTGACCCAGGGATTAAACTTGCATCTCTTATATAAGTCTCCTGCACTGGCAAGCGGATTCTTCACCACTAGCGCCACCTGGGAAACCCTGGGAGAGGCCAGGTAGAGGAAAATGAGGACTGACTGCTAAAGGGTACAGAATTTCTTCTGGGGATAATGAGAATGTTTTAAAATTGACTGTGGTGATGGTTGCACAAATCTGTGCATATACTAATAACTACTGAATTGTGCTCTTTAAATGGAGTGAATTTTATGGTATTTGAATCATATCTCAAGCTGTTGTACAGTAGAATCTATCTGGTAGATACAGATGCTGACTAAAATTTCTTTCAACTTGCTTGTTGTTTCGAAATTTTTCATGAAATGTTAAAGGAGGGGAAAAAAAAAAAATCACAGCATAAAAATGTTTCACGTTTGCCAGTAATACATCAAAGCAATGATCTATCTACAATCATTGTATTCATCTAAGAGTCTCCCAAATTAGAGATTGTTCACTGAAAACTTGTCCAAAGCAGATTTTAGAATTCTGTAGTCCCTGGTTTACATTCACAATAACACTCAGAGGCTAAGAATTAGTTCTCCAAATTACAGACAAGGTGAGGGTGACTTAACTTTATATAAACCTCCATGCGTTTTGAGAATGAAGAAGGTTCTGTTCTCCAGTTGATGAACAAAAAAAATAGGGAATTTCACATGTCCAGGCAGTTTTAAAAGTTTGGAAAATGTCCTCTGTAAATGTTATGGCAGACTAGAACAGATTATTTTACCTTTTGGTCAGTTTCAACACTGCTGGTTCTCAAAGTTTAGAGTTAATTTTGGCACTCAATTTTTAAGTTCAGAATAACTCTTAGAATAGGTACTAATTTAGAAAACAAAACTTTTAATGTATACAGATTAGGCTTGAATTTTAGCTAAATTTTAAATACAGTCACTAGAGAATTCAAAATTCAAATTCAGGATGATGTACTCTGTAACTGAAGTGACCATATGGCCCAGTTTGCCCAGAACTGTCTTAATTTACACCTGTTATTCCAACAGCCGACCCAATGCAACATATATCACATGCCTTTCATTTTTAACATATTATTATGAATAATTGCATTAAAGTAAGATAGTATGGATTTATTATACTTCCACCTTCTGCCATGGCTTTGCCTAGTAATCTGCTGAAGTGCAGGTGCAGTGAAGAGTTCTCATTTTAACTTCTGGTTCATTCTAAAAGCCAACCACTGAGAACCCATCTCTCTTTCCTGACATGTTCCTGATAAAACGAAGTACAAAGTACACCTAGAACTTGGACACTGACAATTACTGGTAGCTAACTATGCAGCCATGGGTGCTGATGGAAGGAATGTCTGAAGCTGCTGTTCTGGCCAGCCACTTGGTGTGCCTGCCAGTAGTACCACTGCCATTCTTCAGGTTGCAAAATGCACATGACCTCCAGGCCTCTATCAGCTGAGTCAGTGGGATATACAGCTGTTTGTGAAATACATGCAGGAACGAGACTGTGTGTTCCTGTGCAAAATGTACAGAGAGAGCAATCTGAACTTACACTATAGTAGTTTTGCCATTTATTTAACTGGATGTATATAACACAACAAGTATTTTTTTGGATACTATTTTACAACAATTATTAGAAAGTTAAACGATTTTAGCACCTCCTTTTCTGTTCAAGTGCCCCAGTTTACACAAAGAGTATATGGTCACACTACTATAAACAAACACCTTATTCCCTATAAAGTTGTAGTGGACCATATTAGGGAGTCTATAAATCTAAACCTAACTACATAAATATCTCCTAGGTCCTCAAAACCATTAACCTGAAGGGATGGCAGGCAAGGGTGAGCCGACAAGAAAACCAACTAATACCACACTATTTCTATAGTAAAATTATCTTTTTAACCAATGTGATTCTTGAACAAATACAAACAAACAAACAAAAAACTATTTCACAACAAGCAAGAATAGTCCACACCTAGAACTATATATGCGATCACAAAAGATTCTAAGTTCTATTACTTCTTTGCTGGTTCACAAAGTGCTTCAAAATCATGTATTAACCCTGAGGACTTCATTCATTTTGAGCATTTAAACAGAGTTTAGGTTAGAAGGAGGCATGAAAATAGTTTAAGCACCGTGCTGTGCTAGGTCACTTCAGCTGTGTCTGACTCTTTGCAACCCTATGGAGTGCAGCCTGCCGGGCTCCTCTGTCCATGGAGATTCACCAGGCAAGAACACTGGAGTGGATTATCAAGCCCTACTTCAGGGAATCTTCCCCACCCAGGGATAGAACCTTTGTCTCTTAAAGCTCCTGCATTGGCAGGTGGGTTCTTTACCACTATCGCCACCTGGGAAGCCCTTAAGTACCCGTAACAAAGGAGAATTTCATCATTTTGGATATCAAATAATCATTCATTCCTTTCTCCAAACAGCACTGATTAATATATAATTCATTAAAGAGACTTAAAAAGTATCAAATACATTAGAATAAGTATAGGACAAATCTGTATTTTAAAAAAATTCTTAAAAGACAATTATTATCTGTAATTGACAAGTTGGCCCATGCTAAATTAAAGACAAGGTCATCTGAGATTCCTGGAGGAATTTCAAAACCTTTCAAGTCTAAGAACAGAGAAACAATTTAAAAAAAAAAAAACAACCCACCATTCCTTTTGTTTGTAACAGCTTTTCTAGTCTAGGTGAATACCTTAACAGATGAGACGAAATCTGAAAAGGAAAAAAAAAAAAATCCACTTTGACCTTTGAAAAAAATGTACTATAGGGTGGGAAAGATCCCCCGGAGAAGAAATTGCAACTCCAGTATTCTCACCAGGAAAATCCCAAGGACAGAAGAGCCTGGTGGACTACAGTTCATAGGGTCGAAAAGTGTCAGTAGGACACAACTGAATGACTAAGCACAGCACAACAGGGTTACCTTTATAAAGGACAGTTGTTCAATTTTCAAAGTATCCCACATAAAAATCTCAGATCACCTTTCCATTCAATTCAAAACTTAAATTTTAAAATGCAAATTTAAATTTTCAACATTAGATATCACTAAAGATCCTATATAACATGCAATTAACAGTATTTATTTTTTAAAAAGCCTTTAATCCAAGTACAATATACCCTAGTCAACATCTCAGTGAAAGTAGTAGGGCAGATCCTACCTCTATTCCAACCAAATGAGTTTAAGGCTTAGGACTTCCCTGGTGGCACAGTGGATTTGAATCTACCTGCCAATGCATGGGTTTGAGCCCTCGTCCCGGAAGATCCCACAGGCAGCGAGCAACTAAGCCCATGCACCATAACTACTGAGCCCACGTGCCACAACTAATGAAGCCCAAGCACCCGGAGACTGTGCTTCGCAACAGGAGAAGCCACAATGAGAAGTCCATGACTGCAAATTTGAGTAGCTGGACCCCTCTCACAAGTAGAGAAAGCCAGTACAAAAGCAATGAAGACTCTGAACAGCCAAAATAAAGTGTCTAAGGCTTAGATGGGACCAAAAGTGGAAAATCTGACAAGCAGCTCAAAGAGCATTACTCTCACAATCTTGCCTTAATAATATTGAAAAAAGTCATTAATATTTGCTATATTCATATATATCACTGAATGGTTGTAAAAAGTTTTTAAAGAAGAGCTGACTGCCTATGCTCTTGTTCATATAAGATCTTAACTAAATAATATTATGTCAGGTCTTTAAGGAAAAGAATACTCTCTGCCTTGGATGCTTAACCTAACTAGCCCTGAAGAAAAAAGAAAAGCCAGATTCTAATTCCAGCTGTTTTTTCAGCTTAGGAAGCTAGAAAACATGAAGATACTTTCCAGCTCTAAAATGATACTCTGTGGATAAAACTAATGAAAACAGTCCAAATACTTTTACAGAATTTAGGTAGGTCGCTCCCTAATGTCTATCAGGCAGAAATGTTATTTTAGAAAAAACCCTGAAAAACACTGAAATGTACAATAGGAATCAAAATCAGCTCTTTCCCCATTCTCATTTATCAACCAGGACTTACAGCTATCAGAGGCACAACAGATGTACAAAGTAAGCCTGGATCCAGTACTTGTATTTTATGCCAGAAAGAAAGCTGCTTCAGTGGTAAGCTATAGAAAATAGATGCCTACTTAGATTTCTGGGTGGACCTTCAGAGTATCATATTTAACCCACTTTACTATGCATATTCCCCCATATTTAAACATCTCTTTACCTGACATGTTCCTTATGATCAATGACATATCACTGTTTACAACACCATTTACAGAGATTTTTTCCCCCCTCTTTAGGAGCATATGAAATAATAATAGATTTGATGAAATGTTATTTTCCTGGATTGCTCCTCCTGAAAATGCTTTCAATTGGATTGACATCTAATTGTTAGCAAAGTTAAAAAAAAACAAAAACAAAAAAAACATGGTTAGCTTTCATGTGCTTTCAATACCTAAGGTCCAGATTGAATCCCTGATCTGGGAACTAACATCCCAGCCACGCAGCATGGCCAAAAAACAGAAAAGACACATGTTTGATTATACTACAAAACAACCTTGAAATAAAGGTAATCAGCGATTCACCGGAGTTTCAAATATATGAAACTGGTAAGATTCCCTGTAAAATTCCAGTTGAACGAAACAAAAACATACCAGCTAGAAAAAATAGTGTATGTTCTTTACATCTGAATCAAGTAATTTGGAAACTGAATCTTTAACTGTCTGCTGTCACTTAATTTTGGAAAATACTGTTTTCAAATCAGCACATATTTTTCAAAGTCTGCAAATTAGGTTTGAATCCTAATAGTCATTTCCTTTTCCAGCACAAAGATGACTCTTTTCAACGATTTTACGACTCAAAATTAAAGAGAAGAAAAATGCTTTGTAAGTAAACTTGTGTACACGAAAGAGCTGTACGTTAAGATTTAGAGTAGCTTCTTTTAAAACCTTCAGAAAGAGTTCCAACTAGTCTGAGCATTACTTTCCCCGGTTTAGAAGTTTATTAGATAGCTTATAATCTTTACTCATTTGTTCAACAAATAACTTTTTTGAATATTTACTAGAGACTAAGCAATTATTCACGGAGAGGGCTCAGATGTGACGAGGCACCATCTTTATAAGAGAATGCTGCCTAAAAAGGCACTATCTGACGTGTAAAATTCCACACACCTTGAATGAAACGTAGCCAGGCCCTAAACAGCGTATATAAGAGGCATACCTGGCTTCAGTCTAAATCCCGATTCAAAACCGCGCACTTTCCCGCTGACAACATGGACTGTGCGGGTCTGAAAGAACTCCCGGCCAACGAAAATTTTAACACAAAGTGAAAGCGAAGGTGCTCAGTTCGGAAGCGAGACGAAAAGAGGGTCTAAAGAAAAAGTGAGTCGGAGGTGATGAGAAACGCAGCGGCGGCCCAAACTGCTCTCTCCACTCCGCACCTCGAGTTAACTTCCCCAGCGCCCGGGACTCGGGACTTCCCCGGCCCCAGGGCGCGGTGGCGGCGGCCGGCGTACGTGAGGGGGCTCCCAAGGCCCGGCGCCGGTCCCAACGCCAACCAATGTGCAAAATAAGGAGTGGGCGGGGCTGGACACACGCTCCTTTCCTCGGGGAAGACTGGGGGGAGGGGACGGCGTGAGCCACCCTCCCGCCACCGGATCCGACATGGGGGAGGGGGGCCGCTGACCGGCGAGGTACGGGGAGGGGGTGGATGGTCACACGGCCTCACCCAGGGCCGGCCTCGCCGCGCCGGACCCCAAGGCCGACGTGGGGGAATTGGGCTAGCCTCACCGAAGGCAGGCGGGAAACCGGGTGGCGGGAAGACGGAGGCCGGCCCAGCTCGAACGCCGCACGCGAGGCCCTGACCCTACCCCGCCTTCGGTGGGCCCGGAGAGCTCCACAAAAGACTCCCCGGCTCCCGAAGGGACGGGGTGAGGGCTCAGGAAGCCCCCCTCACTCGCACTCACACACATACACTCGCTCACACACACACACACACACACACACACCCGCTCGCCTCCCTACCCCCACCCTCGGGCCGCCCTCCGCGGGCTCGGCGCCCCACAGCAACGCCGGGGAGGCGGGGGCCAGTGGCTCGGCCGCGGAAAGCTGACGCCCTCCCCGACGCCCGGAGCTCGGCGGGCGCGGGAACCCTGACCCGCAGACAAAAATCAACAAAGCACCTGCCGCTCCCGAGGAGAAAACAAGCCACAGGCCCCGACCGCCCGTTCTCCGACACGCCGCTGCCCGGGCCGCAGGGTTGCGCTGGCGGGCTAGGGGGAGGAAGCAAGGAAGGGCCCCACGCGGTGACTCCCCGGCCCCGGAGCCTTGCCTCCGTCCGGAAGCGGTGAGGCAGGGGGCCCCCACGCCAGAGACTGACCTTGGAGTCTCCGTTGCACAGAGCCATCGGGGCTGGGGCCGCGGCGGCGGCGACCAGAGATAAGACGGGGCGGGAGAGGGCCGCGAGGGTAGACGCCACGGACCACGACTAAGAAGAAGGCCTGGTCGAGGAACGGGCGAGCAAGAGGCGCGGAGAGCAGCTAGCTGCCTGCGAAGCGCCGAGTAGAGCAGCAGCCGCGGAGCGCGGGCCCCAGCGCCGCGGGAGAACAGACCAGCAGCGCGCACGCTGCCCCCGCCTCCTGCTTCCGCCCCGGCCGGCCACTGGGAGGAGCCAGAGCCCGTGTGGCTAGGCTGCCGAGCGGCGGACACCCGCAGCTGCCGCGGCAGCCACCAAATAAGCCCGCCTCTGGAGGAGGGGACTTCGGCGTCCGGCCCCGCCTCCAGATCAGTCCCCACCGCCGAGGCCCGCCCCCAGGAAAAGAAACCCACGGATCTCCAGCCGGCCCGCCCAAAGAGAGGCGGGGCCTGCGGCTCATAGCCCCGCCCGCACCCCTCTGGCCCGCCCTTGGAAGGAGGAGCCGGCGGCAAATAGCTTAGCTGCCCCTGTCCCGCCTCCGCACCGGGCAGCCGGCTTGGCTTCGAGGGCGTGTGGCGCTTTACCCCACCCCCAGACGCTAAAGCCGGCCTTGGATGGAAACCCAAGCCGCAGTCCGCTTGCAGTTTGCCTGCCGGCCTGCAGCCTTGGACGGCTGTGAGAAACTTGTGGCCCTGAGAAGGAGGCCTCCAGAGAAGCTGGGTCTCTGGGGAACGCTTACCGGGTGGTGCGGCCTCAGCTCAGGTTGCGGCCCATGGAGGAAGCCAAAGCTGCTTTGAAGAGTTTCGTGGTGACAGCCGTGGGCTTAAAAGTGATATTTGATCACTTAGGTCCCTCAGAAGTTCTACATCGGGTGCAGAATTTTCAAAAGGAAGGGGTTTGGGAGCGGCAGTCTGATGGAAAACCGAACCCGAGGACAGGAGCTCTGTTTGCACAGCAGTGTTTTTATTTTTATTTGGATATTTTGTGGGGAAGAGGGAGCAGTCTTTCCAGCTACTCCATAGCATCCATCAATGCAAGGTATTATAGTTCCTTGAATTTGGTCACCTAAGGGTCTAAATCAGGATTGGTGAATAAATAATAACACTTGCAACAGCTTTAGTTTACAAAGCCCTTTAACAAATATTCAGTCATTTATAATACAGGCAACATTTGCTGAGCTCATGCTATGTGTCAAACTCTAGTCCAGGTATTAAAGGGCTAGAGTAAGACAGCCCAAACTTCCAAAATCTCGTTTTATTCTAACTAATCCCATGGAAGTAGTACAGTAAGATTGATGTTCTTATACACTTTTACTAATAAGAAAATTGAGGCTCATTGAGATTATGTGCTACTCCCTCAAGAGGCTCCTGATCTGGGAAAGAATAGACCGGTTGTTAGTAAAACATTTACATAAACAAAAGGCCCAAGACCTTCCTAGACCTCAGACTCAAAGAAAGTATTTTATTTACCTTTTTTTGAGGAGAAAAATGGATACTTGAACTGTCTAAAGCCATGGAGATTGTGTTCTGTTGATAGGGCTGAGTGAACAAACCAGAGAACAGTGTCATAACCAGTGGAATGGAATGTGATGTGCTGGCGTTAAGGATTGGTTAAACCTCACTGGTATTATATAATGCCTAGTTTAAATATATTCTAGTGGTCACTTGTGCTTATGGCTAAGAACATCAGCATGTACTAAAATCCTTATAGCTTAAGTCTTCTGCAACTTTTGACTCTGTTCACCCCTTCCTCCTTCTTGAAAATGGATTTCCTTACAAGGCACCATAGAGATGTCTTTTCACCTCCATGATTGTTCTCCATCACCTTTTCTTGTCACTCTTCCTGTAGCTTTCCTACAGAAGGAAACTTAAGTATTGGTTTTCTTCAGTATTTCCATTCCTAGCCCTCTTCTCATCTTACTGCTCACCTGTTTTTCCCTACGGCACTTATTTAAAAACACAGACTTGCTTAAAAACACTTTGATAGACTCTATCATGACAGCTCTCTCTTCTGAGCCCCAGGGCCCTATTATAGTGTATACCCCCAGTTAGATGTTCAATGTCATAGTGGGTCCTAAACTCAAGTCCAAAACTGCTTCGTTCAAGACTATTCTTGCTAGTTTTCTGTTCATTTGTTCTATCAAGTATTGAAAGGACACTAACATTTCCAAACATAACTGTGATTTTATCAGATTCTTATAGTTCTATCAGTTTTTGCTTTATGTACTTTTAAGTTCTGTTTTTTAGGGTCATAAATGTTTGCATGCGTGCTAAGTTACTTCAGTCATGTCCGACTCTTTGTGACCCCATGGACTGTAGACCACCAGTCTCTTCTGTCAGTGGGATTTTCCAGGCAAGAATACTAGAGTGGGTAGCCGTTCCTGTCTCCAGGGGATCTTCCAGATCCAGGGATCGAACCCCAGCCTCCTGCATAGCATGCAGATTTTTAACCATCTGAGCCACCAAAGCCCCATAAATGTTTAGGGTCGTTATTGATCCCTTTATAGTTATAGGATGATATTTTTTAGATCTCCAGTAATATTCTTCATGCTGACATTTACTTTGTCCAGTATTAAAATATTGAACTTTGCTTTCTTGATTGGTTCTTGGCATGATATATTTTTTGCAAGTGTTTATACTGTTCATGTCTTTATGCTTAAACAAGTGTTTCTTGCAGACAGCATATAATTGGGTCTTGCTTTAATTCAAGTGTTTGTATCATTTACAGTTAAATGTGTTTATTGATATGGTTAACTTTATTTCTTTAATCTGGAGATTTTCAAGGCAGTAAGCTGGGGCCATTAACGGCTCATCTCTTTTCTGCCCTGTCTCTCAGAGATCACTGTCCTTTGTTGCTCAATACCCAGTATCTTGAAACCACTGTTGCATACATTTTGTTATTCCCAGAAGGGCACATCCAGTTCCTTACTCCATTTTTGGCAGAAATGAAAGTCTTTTAATGATTAATTGAGGTATCTCAAACCTATAATGTCTTCCTTCTGTTACTGGTCCTATCATACTGTTACATGATTATTAAGGTTAAGGGTGAAGATTGCCCTAAATTCAGAACAACTTAGGTAACATAGATTAGTGATGCTGATTCTTACAAATGTAATTTTGTGGTTTCTGGGGCCAACACATTGTTTGTATTTGAGTTTTCTTAATATTATTTTTAATTGGAGGCTAATTGCTTTACAATGCTGTGTTTGTTTCCTGCTATACAAGAATGTGAGTCAGCCATAAGTATACATATATACCCACCCTCCAGAGCCTCCCTCCCGCTGGAACCAACACATTTTAAAAGAAACATTTCAGAAAATCCACAGAGAGAAAATTTATATGACTTTTCAGATCTGGTGAGTATCATAAAATATTTATTTCAGGTATAATCCATGGTCATCTCACTTCATCTTTCAAATATTTAATATTTTTAAATCTATTAATAAAAAAATTAACTCTTAAGTTTATGAAGAATATTAGGTGTAAGCTTAAAATGTGGAAGGAAGTACATAGGTTTTCAAAACCCTTTTAGGATGGTTGTTGTTGAGTCACTAAATCACGTCTGACTCTTTGCAACTCCATGAACTATAGCATGGAATTTGATCAAATTTATGTCCATTGAGTTAGTAATACCATCGAAGCATCTCACCCTCTGCACCACCCTACCTTCTCCTTCTGCCTTCAGTCTTTCCCAGCATCAAGGTCTTTTCCAATGAGTCAGCTCTTCAAATCAAATGGCCAAAGCATTGGAGCTTCAACTTCAGCATCAGTCCTTCCAATGAATATTCAGGGTTGATTTCCTTTAAGATAGACTGGTTTGATCTCCTTGCAGTCCAAGGGACTCTCAAGAGTCGTCTCCATAGTTAGAAAGCACTCAGCCTTCTTTGGCACTGAGCCTTCTTTCTGTCCAGCTCTCACATCCTTATGACTACTGGAAAAACTATAGCTTTGACTAGACGGACCTTTGTCGGCAAAGTGATCTCTGCTTTTTAATACGCAGTCCAGGTCTGTCACAGCTTTCCCTCCAAGGAGCAAGCGTCCCTTAATTTCACAGCTGCAGTCACCGTCCGCAGCGATTCTGGAGCCCAAGAAAATAAAATCTGTCACTACTTCCACTTTTCCCCCTCTATCTGCTGTGAAGTTATGGGACTGGATGCCATGATCTTATTCTTCCCAATGTTGAGTTTCAAGCCAGCTTCTCCACTCTCCACTTTCACCCTCATCAAGAGGCTCTTTACTTCCTCTTCACTTTCTGCCATTAGAGTGGTATCATATGCATATCTGAGATTGTTGATATTTCTCCCAGCTATCTTGATTGCAGCTTGTGACTCACCCAGCCCAGCATTTCACATGATGTACTTCTCCATATAAGTCAAATAAGCAGGGTGACAGTATACAGCCTTGTGGTAGTCCTTTCCCAATTTTGAACCAGTCAGTTGTTCCATGTCCAGTTCTAGTCATTGCTTCTTGACCTGCACACAGGTTTCTCAAGAGGCAGGTAAGGTGGTCTGGTATTCCCATCTCTTTAAGAATTTTCCACAGTTTGTTGTGACTGACACAGTCAACGGTTTTAGTGTAGTCAGTGAAGCAGAAGTAGATGTTTTTCTGGAATTCCTTTGCTTTCTCCATAATCCAAATAATGTTGGCAGTTTGTGAGTTTAAAAAAAAAAATTCTGGAAACAGCTGTTCTAAATCTGGTCATAAATCCTTTGTCCAAAATCTTAATAGCTCCCCATTGCTCTTGGGATAAACTCCAGACTTCTAGCATTTCTTGCTTGATACTTGGAGACTTGGCCAGTTCCTATTCACTTTATAGCCTGCTCTGATCGCTGCCCCTCTCACTCTACTCTCTAGCCATATTAAACTGCCTTCATTCCTTAAATGTGACACATTCTCTCTTGACTTGGGCCTTTTGCATATAAATATCTCTTGTCTAGAATATTTCTGTCCCCTCCCCACAACTCTGAAGTTTTGAGTTAGAGATCTCGTCCTCTGTTTTGCTCCGGTAACCCTTTGTCCTTCATTATTACTCACCACCCTCTACAATGTTTACTATTCACTTGTTTCTGTCCACAGAAAAGCCCTGGAAACGATATCAACCCAGTAGCAACAAGCAAACCTAACACCCAGACTGGTTTCTAAATAGCAGTTTCCAGCAAGAGGAATCAGGACTTCTTGGAGAAATAGCTAATTTCAGGATGGAGGCAGGGATAAAGTGACAAGGAATATCTTTTTGTGCAAGAAAGTTAGGAAGTGCTCAGAGAATGATAGGAACATTTCAGAGGGATACAGAATTCACTTAGAAAGAATTTTACTGGCCAAATCTGGAGCAGTATACTGAAATAGTAATGATAAACAGAGAATATTCTCTGAATAAATTAAGAATCCATCAATCTATAATGATATAGATAAATGAATGAGTAAATGGAAAAAAACACTTTCTTAAATATAATATCAACTAGTAAAATTCAAAGGATTGAGTTAGAAAATCATTATTTGTACACTCTACTACATATAAAATAGTCAACAAGAACCTACTGTACAGGGAATTCTACACAATATTCTGTAATAACCTATATGGGAAAAGAATCTGAAAAATGTGGATATATGTATAACTGAATCACTTTGCTATCCACCTGAAACTAACACAACATTGTAAATCAAATCCACCAACATAAAATAAAAATTAAATTTAGAAAAATCATCATTTGGCAAACATCATAGAAGTAATAGATTCAGACAAACATCACTGGATGGTAAAATTCATGGATGAAAATGCAGGATCAAGAACAAGTTTTATTTACATTGTCTCAATAATTATACAAGGAAAATAGTAACTTTACAGTGGAGAAACTTGAGGAACTTCCTTTCTCAAGTGATAGAAGTTAGCATCAACAGTAGTGGAAAAATCAATGTGTATTATGTGATGGCTGCAGTAAGCCAACCATAGTATTACTTCAGTAGTGTTTGCCTAAAATGTGTTACCTAAGGGTGAGTAAACATTAGGCAAAACCAAATGGAGGCACATTTCAAAAACTAACAGGTCTATCATTGGTCCATTACCTTTGCTTTGCAACAAATACCCTAAAATCTGATGGGAGGAGGGAGGAGGGTTCAGGATGGGGCACACATGTATACCTGTGGCGGATTCATTTTGATATTTGGCAAAACTAATACAATTATGTAAAGTTTAAAAATAAAATAAAATTAAAAAAATAAAATAACGTTGTCTGGGGGCGGGACCAAGAAGAAATGGAGGGTCTTCCACAACGCAGGAAAGGGGCCAGAAATGAACCCAGGTTGCAGAGTGTAAACTACAGCTTGTTGTGGGCAGCCCTGCTTCTTGCATGGAACTGGAGCTGTATGGACCTGACGACAAGTTCTACTGCAAGCTGGATCAGGATGATGCGTTGCTGGGCTCCTACCCCATAGACGACGGCTGTCGCATCCATGTCATTGACCACAACAGTGCCCGCCTTGGGGAGTATGAGGACATATCCAAGGTGGAGAAATACGAGATCTCACAAGAAGCCTATGAACAGAGGCAAGACTCAATCCGCTCCTTCCTGAAGCGCAACAAGCTAGGTCGATTCAATGAAGAAGAGCAGGCCCAGCAAGAGGCCGAGAACTCCCAGCACCTTATCGAGGAGGCGGCCCAGGCCAGCACCATCCCTGCGGGCAGCCACTGTGAGGTGTGGACACCTGGGCAGCCCCCTCACAGGGGCACCGTCATGTATGTAGGACTGACAGATTTCAAACCTGGCTACTGGATTGGCGTCCGCTATGATGAACCACTAGGGGAAAACGATGGCAGCGTGAATGGAAAACACTACTTTGAATGCCAGGCTGAGTACGGCGCCTTCGTCAAGCCATCAGTCATGACAGTGGGGGACTTCCCTGAAGAGGACTACGGTTTGGATGAGATGTGATGGCCAAGGAAGGGCAGCCCCCTGCTCCAGCTAACTTGCCTACTCATTGCCCTTCCCTGTGTGTGCCCATGGCCCTCTCCCCATGAGCCTGTTTTTATTTTATTGACTACCCTCGCCATTGACTTTTGAGACACCATGTATTAAATTTGCCGAAAACCTGAAAAAAAAAAAATAACATTGTTGCTGTTGTTCAGTCGCTCAGTCCCATCCAACTCTTTGCACCCCCATGGACTGCAGCATGGTTTAAAATAACATTTACTTTATTACAGTTTGGGCAGGGTAAGTGGCTCAAAAGGTAAAGAATCTGCCTGCCATGTAGGAGAAATGGATTAGATCCTTGGGTTGGGAAGGTCCCCTGGAGAAGTGAATGGCAGCCCACTTCAGTATTCTTGCCTGGAGAATCCCATGGACAGAGGAGCCCGGCAGGCTGCAGTCTTTGGGGTCGCAAAGAATCAGACACGACTGAGGGACTAACACTTTCACTTTTCACTTTCAGCAGGAGCAGTTCTTGTCTGCCCTAATATGTCCGCAGCGCCACTGGACCTCAGCTGCTGCTGCTGCTGCTAAGTCACTTCAGTCATGTCCGATTCTGTGCAACCCCATAGACGGCACCCCACCAGGCTCCCCCATCCCTGGGATTCTCCAGGCAAGAAGGTGGTCAAAGGCTGGGAGCTAGAACCATGTGAAGGCTTTCACACATCTCTAACACCTAAACTGAGAGACTCAAAAAACTGAGAGCCAGGACAGTTACAGCCCATCCGGCATCTCTCTCTCTCTCTGTGATCTCCCCATTACCACAGTTCATGGTACCTGGATTTCCTATGAGTCAGCTCAGGATTTCCAGGGAGTATGAGTGTGTGTGAAAGAGACACACACAGAGACAGAAAGAACTGGTGAGAGCCAAGTAGAAGCTGTGTGACCTTTTCTGTCTAGCCTTGAAAGTTACAGTTTATTTCTCTGCACTGTATTCATGGAATAAGTCGAAAGGCTCTTCCAGGTTCTGGAAGAACATGAGAACTGCAAATGTGGTACAATGCTTGGAAAATATAATCAGCTAGTGATCTTAGAAAATGAAGGTCAGTCCGAGGAACTGTTCTAGGTTGAAGGAAAATAAAGAGACATGACAGTTGAGTGAAATATACACAGCTAGATCGAAATCTTTTGCTATAGGGTATTACTGGGTCAGTTGGCAAACCTTGAATACTCCAAGTGAATGGTTTATGGGAGCTCTTTGTACTGTTATTGCAACTTTGCTATAAGTTTAAAATAATAAATGAAAAAATAAAACACTCCTTAAAATTTATTGTTTAAAAATCTTACAATTAATCCTTTCATGAAGCAACAGATGACAGTGTAATGAAATAACTACCCACATTTGATACAGGCATATTTTTGAATGTCACGTTTTATTCAAGCAGATCATTGAATGCTATTATCATAATTATATTGTTAATATTAATTACCCCTGCCATGCTCTCTGTCTCAACTATTCTATCAAATTTTCGTCCCTTTCTTTTAGAGTTGAACTGACAGTCTCCTGGTGAGAACTGATTCAGCCAAATCCTGTCTCTTCATCTCTAGGAAAAGGAATACAACTTTTGCCTTTGAAAAGTTTTTAAAACTTCTAATGAAGAAAACCTGTAACAACAGTAGTGTCAACTTAAAAAAAAATGCACAACATGAGAGTTGCGAGTTAAGTTTTATTTGAAGCAAAATGAGGACTTCAGCGCCTACCTGAGGACAGCACCTCAGGTAGCTCTAAGAAACTGTCCCAAAGAGACAGGGGGAAGGTCAGTGTATATGTGATTTTGGTGAACAGGGAATACATGTCATCAAGCATATATTTTTTCAGATGGTTTCTGCTAGTGTTTTGAAGCTTTTAGTCATGAGGAAAAGTCATCACCTTGAAGGATGTTAGTGCCTTTGTATATATGAGATGATGAAAGAATTGGACGCATAAAATTGGCTCCTGAAAATATCTGTCTGAAGACCCGTGCTGCCAGTTTTCGCCACCGCCCCTTCCCAGCAGCACGTGACTTAAATATTACAGAGGTAGACGGCAAGTGCCGATTTGTAGTTGACAGTAGTAGTAGTAAATCTTACATAGCACTTTATACGCCAAAGCACTGTTCTAAATTTCTTACATATATCAACTCATTTAATCCTCATAACAGTCCTAGGAGATGGATACTATTATCATCAGCTTGTTGCCCTTTTATGACTGAGAAAACAGAGACAGACTAAGGTTATACAGCCAGTAAACCACAGAACTGAGATTCAAACCAGGTCAGCTAGCTGTAATCTTTTATTGTTTATTAAACATTCAAAATATACACTGCCAGACAATCTTCAAAACCCACATATCACTTGGTACTTTTTAAACAGAGCAATGGCCCTGTTACCGCTGTTTCTCTCAGCTGTTTGCAGTGCCATGATTTTGGTGGATTTTTTTAATTGGTTATCCTCAACAAAATTCACGCACAAATTCACTGGGTGCTTATATATTTGTGTGCATGCATGGTGCCTCAGTTGCTCGGTAGTGTCCAACTCTTTGCGACTAGCCCACCAGGTGCCTTTGTCCATGAGATTATCTTGGCAGGAATACTGGAGTAAGTTGCCATTTCCTCCTCCAGGGGATCTTCCCCACCCAGGGATGGAACCCATGTCTCCTGTATTGGCAAGCAGATCCTTTACCACTGAACCACCTGTTAAGCCTTTGTTTATGTATTTATTTGTGGTTTTAAAGGGCTTCCCAGGTAGCTCAACTGGTTAAGAATCCTTGGCTGGTAAAGAATGTTTAGCTGGTAAAGAATCCGCCTGCAATGCAGGAGACCTGTGTTTTATTCTTCGGTCGGGAATTTCTCCTGGAAAAGGGATAGGCTACCCACTCTAGTATTCTTGGGCTTCCCTGGTGGCTCAGATGATAAAGGATCAGCCTGCCATGCAGGAGACCTGGCTTCAGTCCCTGGATTGGGAAGATCCCTTAGAGGAGGGCATGGCAACCCACTCCAGTATTCTTGCCTGGAGAATCCCCATGGACAGAGGAGCCTGGCAGGCTACAGTCTGTGGGGTCACAGAGAGTTGGACACAACTGAGTGACTAACCACAGCAGAGTGGTTTTAAAAAAATACATAACATAAAGTTTACCATCTTAACCATCTTTAAATGTACAATTCAGTAGTGCTAAGTATATTCACATTGTTGTGCAACAGGGAGACCTCCATAACTTTTTCATTCTGCAAAAACCAACATCCCATTTCTTCTTCCTCTCAGCCTCTGATAACCACCATTGCATTTTTTGTTTCTATGAATGTGACTACTTTAAATACCTCATATAAGTGAAATCATACAGTATTTGTCTTTTTGTGACCAGCTTATTTCACTTAGCATAATGTCCTCAAGTTTCAACTGTGTTGTAGCATTTGACAGAATTTCCTTCCTTTTTAAGACTGAATAAAATTCTATTTTATATGAAAAATATATATGTATTATTGTTTATCCATTTAACTGTCCATGGGCATTTGGGTTGCTTCCACATCTTGGCTATTGTGAATAATGCTGCTGTTGGAGTGTTCATATATTAAAAACTGAAAATATAAGAATGAAACATGGTAACTCAGAAAACGGCTCACAGTAAGGGTGAAGAAAATGAAGCTCTTCAGGTTTTGGAATGTAGTATGCTTTCATACTTATACTTTTTGTATAATTGATGATAACACTTTACATGGAATTTTAAAATTTAGGACTTTAAGCTGTTTTCATATATCAAAATCACCTTTTATAATGTCCATGAGTTTAGAGTTCTGGCAATAGGCATCATAACACTTGTACATGTGTTACTGAACTTGGGGCTACTCACCTACCACACAGTGGGGGCAATTTATAACACTGAGCTATGGTAAAGGAAAGTACAGCGTTTATTGCAGAAGCCACCCAAAGAAAACAGGAAACTCATGCTCAAAGCCTAGAGAAGGAAATGGCAACCCACTCCAGTATTCTTGCTGGAAAATCCCATGGACAGAGAAGCCTGGCAGGCTACAGTCCATGGGGTCACCAAGAGTCGGACACCACTTAGGGACTAAACCACCACCACCATCCTCAAAGAACCTGAACTTCATGGTTTTCAGGGAAAGATTATTAAAGGCAACATTTAGGGTGAGAGCTGCAGGGTACATGACTTTCTTCTGATTGGTTGGTGGTAACAGATGTTTTCAGGATTCTGGATCATCAACTTTCTGGTTCCACCAGTCTGGGGTCTAGTTCTTGTGCTCAAAAGGTAATCACAATCCTCTGCCTTGGTAGGGGTCTTAGTTCCTGCAGAACAACTGAAAATACATGTCAGATTGTTACCTAAGACAGCTTTATCGCTAAACATTGTTTCTTGACTGCTTTTCCTTTGTTTCCCTCACTTCCTTAATTAGTAACTGCTCCAGTCTGCTCTTTGGAATTTAGGGAAGGTCTAGGAGGACAAAGCCTTTTTGTTTTTTTTTCTACAAAAAAGAACTGGGGACATGAAGGGACTTTGTACTATACTTGGGAGGGCCCCCAGGATCCTGCTCAGTTTCAATCCCCCCTTTTTCTTTAATACTCCTCAATCTTGAGGGGGATCAGGAGCGGGACAAGAAAGGGAATCAAGTTTTGGGTAGAGAGGTTAATCATAAATTTGACAGGGGAACCTGGTTTTAAGGGATCTCAGTTTCACATATATTATGGGCTTAATTTGTAACCAAGAGCTTGCTGTTTTTGAATTCCTACATTTTCCTAGTAACAAGCTCTACATCCAGAGCTTGAATCTGAAACAGGACTGAAAAGGGCAGGGCACAACCTTTAGAAGAATAACATAGCCATTTAGTTTAGTTTAGTTCAGTTGCTCAGTCGTGTCCAACTCTTTGCGACCCCATGAATCGCAGCACGCCAGGCCTCCCTGTCCATCACTGTCTCCCAGAGTTCCCTCAAACTCACGTCCATCGAGTCAGTGATGCCATCCAGCCATCTCATCCTCTGTCGTCCCCTTTTCCTCCTGCCCCCAATCCCTCCCAGCATCAGAGTCTTTTCCAATGAGTCAACTCTTCCCATGAGGTGGCCAAAGTACTGGAGTTTCAGCTTTAGCATCATTCCTTCCAAAGAACACCCAGACCTGATCTCCTTTAGAATGGACTGGTTGGATATCCTTGCACTCCAAGGGACTCTCAAGAGTCTTCTCCAACACCATAGTTCAAAAGCATCAATTCTTTGGCACTCAGCTTTCTTCACAGTCCAACTCTCGCATCCATACATGACCACTGGAAAAACCATAGCCTTGACTAAACGGACCTTTGTTGGCAAAGTAATGTCTCTGCTTTTCAATATGCTATCTAGGTTGGTCATAACTTTTCTTCCAAGGAGTAAGCGTCTTTTAATTTCATGGCTGCAGTCACCATCTTCAGTGATTTTGGAGCCCAGAAAGATAAAGTCTGACACTGTAGGACATGACAAAACCTAGTTAAAACCAACTAGGTCCAAGATGGCAGATTTGACTTCCAATGGAGCTTGAGCCTCATTATATGCTCATTGTGATACATTTAGTTCAGTTCAGTCGCTCAGTTGTGTCCAACTCTTAGCAACCCCATGGACTGTAGCACACCAGGCTTTCCTATCCATCACCAACTCCCGGAGCTTGCTCAAAATCATATCCATCCAGTTAGTGATCCAACCATCTCATTCTGTCGTCCCCTTCTCCTCCTGCCCTCAATCTTTCCTAGCACTAGAATCTTTTCCAATGAGTCAGTTCTTTGCATCAGGTGGCCAAAATATTGGAGTTTCAGCTTCAGCATCAGTGCTTCCAATGAATATTCAGGGCTGATTTCCTTTAGGATTGACTGGTTGGGTCTCCTTGTAGTCCAAGAGACTCTCAAGAGTCTTCTCCAACACCACAGTTCAAAAGCATCAGTTCTTCTACCTTGCTGGCATGTGAAATGAGCGTAATTGTGCAGTAGTTTGAACATTCTTTGGCATTGCCCTTCTTTGGGATTGGAATGAAAGCTGACCTTTTCTGGTCCTGTGGCCTTTGCTGAAGTTTCCAAATTTGCTGGCATATTGAGTGCAGCACTTTCACAGCATCATCTTTCTGGATTTGAAATAGCTCAGCTGGAATTTCATCACTTCCACTGCCTAGCAAATTGTGAGTACCCAACTAATAAAGATTCTGCCTGCAATGTAGGGGACCTGGGTTCAAATCCTGGGTTGGAAAAATCCCCTGGAGAAGTGAATGGCAACCCATGCCAGTATTCTTGCCGGGATAATTCCATGGACAGAGGAGCCTGACTGGTTACAGTCCTTGGGGTCATGAAGAGTCAGACATGACTGAGTGGCTAGCACTTTCACTATATTCTCTATCCTAATTTTTAAAACCATGTACATTAGAACATGACAACAAGTAGGAAAATTTTAACAGCAGAAGAACAGGTATGTTAATTTCTAAAATACATGCAGCACATTATAATAAATAAAAATTACCAAGACCTGAGTGAGAAAGGTGCAGACAAAATTCACAAAATAGGCAGTTGTTGTTGTTGTTTACTTGCTAAGTCATGTCCCACTCTTTTGCAACCCGTGGATTGTAGCCCGCCAGGCTCATCTGTCCATGGGCTTTTCCAGGCAAGAATACTGGAGGGGGTAGCCATTTCCTTCTCCAGGGGATCTTCCTGATCCAGGGATCAAACCAGCATTTCCTGCATTGACACTTTATTGCATCCACTCAGTGGATTCTTTACCACTGAGCCACTTGGGAAGCCCAAAATAGGCAGTACTGCTGCTGCTGCTAAGTCACTTCAGTCGTGTCCGACTCTGTGTGACCCCATAGACGGAAGCCCACCAGGCTCCCCCATCCCTGGGATTCTCCAGGCAAGAACACTGGAGTGGGTTGCCATTTCCTTCTCCAATGCATGAAAGTGAAAAGTGAAAGGGAAGTCGCTCAGTCGTGTCTGACTCTTAGCGACCCCATGGACTGAAGCCTACCAGGCTCCTCCATCCATGGGATTTTTCAGGCAGAGTACTGGAGTGGGGTGCCATTGCCTTCTCCAAATAGTCAGTACAGATAGTTAATAAACATGATATGCTATTTTAAATATTTTGGTGTCATTTTCCCAGCCTTCTGAAATTCCATAAAATGAGAGAAGAAAAAAATTTAAGTATGGCAATACTGGATAAATAGGTAGAAGGTAATAAGCAGAGAAAAAATGTTTCTGACAGGAGTGCAAAATGACACAACTACTTTAAAAACACTGGCAGTTTCTTGTAAAGTTAAATATACGCATAGCATGCTGTGCTATGCTTAGTCACTCAGTCGGGTCCAACTCTTTGAGACCCCATGGACTGCAGCCTGCCAGGCTCCACTATCCATGGGGATTCTCCAGGCAAGAATACTGGAGTGAGTTGCCATGCCCTCCTCCAGGGGATCTTCCCAACCTAGGAATTGAACCCAGTTCTCCCGCATTGTAGGTGTATTCTTTATGATCTGAGGCACCAGGGAAGCCCATACACATAGCATACAACTCAGCAATCCTATCCTAGGTAATTGCCCACAAGAAATGAAAACTTTATTTACATAAGAACCTGTATGCAAAGGTTTATAGTGACTTTTATCATCAAAATCTGAAAATAATCCAAATGTTCTTGAACTAGTGAATGGATAAACACATGCTGGTACACTCACACAATGAAATGTTACTCAGGAAAAAAAAAAAGCGGGACTGGGGGGAGGTACACAGGAAGGAACTATCAATACAGGCAACAACATGGATGAATCCCAATGCATTATGTGGATTGAAAGAAGTCAGAGTTAAAGGCTACATATTGTATGATTCCATTTAATTGACATTTTGGAAAAGTGAAACTATAGGGATTAGAAACATATCAGGGGATTTTCCCTGGTGGCTCAGTGGTAAAGAATCCTCCTGCCGATTTAGGAGATGTGAGTTCCATCCCTGGTCAGGAAGATCCCACATGTCTCAGAACAACTAAGCACCACAACTTTTGAGCCTGTGCTCTAGGCACCAGGAGCCACAACTACTGAAGCCCATGTGCTCTACAGTCCATGCTCTGCAACAAGAGAAACCATCGCAATGAGAAGCCTGCCCACCGCAACTAGAGAGTAGCCCCCACTCGCTACTAGAGAAAAGCCTGCACAGCAATGAAGACCCAGTGAAGCCAAAAATAAATATATACATTTAAAGATATTTATTTATTTATGGCTATGCTGAGTCTTCATTGCTTTGCGGACTTACTCTAGGGGATACTCTCTAGCTGTGGTGCACTGGCTTTTCGTTGCGGTGACTTCTCTTGTTGTGGAGCACCGGCTCTAGGCATGTGAGCATCACTAGTTGAGGCACGTGGGCTGTCCAGCACATGATCAACAGGCCAGGCTCATGGGCTTAGTTGCTCCACTGCATGTGGGATCGTCCAGGATCAGGCGTCGAACTCGTGTCCCCTGCGTTGGCAAGCAGATTCTTTACCACTGAGCCACAGGGAAGCCCCAAAATAAATAAATAAAATGATTAAAAACAAACAAACAAACACATCAAGGTTTTTCAGGGACTGGGGGCTGGGTGGGGAGGCTGATTTCAAATGAGCCCAGAGAAGTTTTCAGAGTGATAAAACTATTCCATGTCTTGATGGTGGTTGTGGTTATTACAACTATTTGTGGAAAATGGCTCATATTTGTCAAGACTCATAGAACTGTCCACTAAAATTTTACTCCTCCCTGTCCCCGCCAAAAAAAGCAATTAAAAATTCTGAGGAAGATCCAGAAGATTCCAGTTCACTATCATATGAATGAAAAGTTAAGAAATCTGCAACCACGCACAGTTTTAGGAAGAGACCACTAGATGGCGGTATTAATTTTCTTAATAGAACCCAGGAAAAATTTGAAGCTCAAAGACCAAAGGCCTGGGAGTGGAGCAGTTCTTTGAAAAGTTTCCTGGGAGTGGAGCAGTTCTTTGAAAAGTTATAGCTATATCCATAGCTATAACTCCTGCTGTCAAGACCACAGTGGTTTCTGTGTTTTTCCTAAGGTCGGTCTCCCAGTCTTCCACTGATTCTGCAAGGCCATCAATATCCTTCCAGTACAGCTCTTTGTTTTTGTTTTCTGAAACAGATCAAATAGCAGAACCCTTGTGGCAGAAAGTGAAGAAGAACTAAAAAGCCTCTTGATGAAAGTGAAAGTGGAGAGCGAAAAAGTTGGCTTAACGCTCAACATTCAGAAAACTAAGATCATGGCATCTGGTCCCATCACTTCATGGGAAATAGATGGGGAAACAGTGTCAGACTTTATTTTTTTGGGCTCCAAAATCACCGCAGATGGTGACTGCAGCCATGAAATTAAAAGATGCTTACTCCTTGAAAGAAAAGTATGACCAACATAGATAGCATATTGAAAAGCAGAGACATTACTTTGCCAAAAAAGGTCCATCTAGTCAAGGCTATGATTTTTCCAGTGGTCATGTATGGATGTGAGAGTTGGACTGTGAAGAAAGCTGAGCACCGAAGAATTGATGCTTTTGAACTGTGGTGTTGGAGAAGACTCTTGAGAGTCCCTTGGACTGCAAGGAGATCCAACCAGTCCATTCTGAAGGAGATCAGGTCTAGGTGTTCTTTGGAAGGAATGATGCTAAAGCTGAAACTCCAGTACTTTGGCCACCTCATGAGAAGAGTTGACTCATTGGAAAAGACTCTGATGCTGGGAGGGACTGGGGACAAGAGAAGGGGACGACAGAGGATGAGATGGCTGGATGGCATCACTGACTCGATGGACGTGAGTCTGAGTGAACTCCAGGAGTTGGTGATGGACAGGGAGGCCTGGCATGCTGCGATTCATGGGGTCGCAAAGAGTCAGACACGACTGAGCGACTGAACTGAACTGTTGTTGCTCAGTCGTTCAGTCGTGTCCGACCCTTTGAGACCCCATAGACCACGGCACGCCAGGCTTCCCTGTCCTTCACTAATTCCCAGAGTTTGCTCAAACTCATGTTGATTAAGTCGGTGATGCCATCCAACCATTTCATCCTCTGTCGCCCCCTTCTCCTCCTGCCTTCAATCTTTCCCATCACGAGAATCTTTTCCAATGAGTTGGCTCTTTGCATGTGGTGACCAAAGTATTGGAGATTCAGCAACAGTCCTTTGAATGAATATTCAGGGTTGATTTCCTTTAGGACTGACTGGTTTGAATCTCCTGGCAGTCCAAGGGATTCTTAAGAGTCTTCTCCAGCACCATCCATAGTTCAAAAGCATCAGTTCTTCAGTGCTCAGCCTTCTTTATGATCAACTCTCACATCTGTAAATGACTACTGGAAAAACCATAGCTCTGATTAGGTAGACCTTTGTTGGCAAAGTGATTTTCAATACGCCGTCTAGGTCCATCAACTTTTTTTCCAAGCAGCGTCTTTGGACAGCATGGCTGTCCTCACGGTCCACAGTGATTTTGGAGCAGAACATTAGTTAACCAATTTTTTGTTTGTTTTGTTTTTCTTACTTTTCATTACATAGAATCTTGAACATGTATGAAATAAACAGAATGGTATAATGAATTTCAGTATTACCAAACATCAGTAGTCATTGGTAATCTACTATTCTTAATTTATCAAACCTTCATCCTTCCCAATCCCCATGCAAATAGCTTTTTATAGTCATTTTCCTAATGAGATAAGTTTACATCATTTTGAAATGCAGTTTTAAAAAAATAGGCTTATTTTTTCACAGCTAAATTGGGCAGAACACAAATACATTTCCTACATGCCCCTTGCCCCACACATGCATAGTCTCCCCCATAATCAACATTGCCCACAGAGTGGTACATTTGTGACACATCAGTATCACCCACAGTTCATAGTTCATGTTGGTGTCACACATTCTATGGGTTTGGACAAAAACATAGTGACATATAATTATTATACAGTATCGTAAGAGTAGTTCCACTCTACTAAGCATCACCTGTGCTCCCCTTATTCATTCCTCCCTCTCCCTAATCCCTGGCAAAATGCACAGATTTTGATTATGTAATTCCCATTTGTTTTGGATAGACCTAGTTTGGAAGTTTCTAGTAACATAAAGCAAAAAGAAAAGGGAACATTGTGGGAGAATGAAATGGAGCAGGACCCTATGGTCCTTGCCACCCCCACCCCCAGGCATGTCCTCCTCTTGCCTTTTGTCTGTGAAAAAACTTTAGCCAAAGAATAAATTTTATCAGAGAAGTGAGAAAATGCAAAAGCAAAGGAAAGCAGTCAGATAGGACAACGCAATAATAGTTTGGTCAATAAGCAAGATCAAGGACCTTTAGTTCTTTCTCAAGGGCTACAGATAATATTCTGAGCCATATCCCATGAGCTATCTTATGGATACTGAAACCTCCACCAAGTGAGATGTTAACTACATGATGACCAGGCTGTAGCCACGATATAAGCTGCCACAATTCCAAGAATCGACCTCAAAGAAATGGAAACAAACTGACCCTGTAACTGAAGATTAACTGTACTTAAAATAACCAAGATGACTCTGGTCAGACCACCAATGACCAGTTGAGCTGACTGTGCTGTTTCTGCCTGTAGCCCCTCCCTCTGTCTATAAAAGCTCTTGTCCCCTCATTGTTGAGGATAGGCGGAGTCGGCCTTTGGACAGACATGTGTCTCTTCCCCGACCACTACCCTGGTTGTCTGAAAGGAAGCCAATTTTTCTTTTCACTAATCTGGCTTCTTTACTGGCTTTCGAGCAGCGAGCACCCAGACCCTACTTTCAGTAACAAGAAGGCTAAAGAGATAAATCCAGTAAACAACTGGATTTCCAGGAGGAGTTAATGAAGAGGAAAGAAAGAAAGGAAAAATCAAATGTATTATAAAAGAAAATTTCCCTAAATTCATGAAAAATTCTAAACTTTGTTCAAAAAGACCTAATAAATGTTGAATAAGATTAATAGAAAAACATACATGGTGAAAATTCTGAACTCCAAAAACAAAGGAAAACTCAACAAGCTTCCAAATGGAAAAACAGGATACCAGCAAAGGAATAAAAATTGATAGTGTCAACTAAAAAAATAAAGAAAGCACAATGTGAGAGCTGTGAGTTCAGTTTTGTTTGGGAACTTATGGGAGACCATAGCCCAAGAGACAGTCTCTCAGAGAGTTCTGATGAAGCACTAGGAAGAGGTAAGGGAGAGATCAGTGTATATGTGATTTTGGCAAAGTATATGCAATCAAGTAAACATCCGAGTAGAAGGTTGCTACTAGTCAGGAGGAGCTGATGTCTCCCTTAATGATTTTAGAGCTTTTCTGGACATGAGAACATGCAAGAAATTTGGGTCATAAAATCTTCTCCTGAAAATAGCTTACTATGAGAAGGTCTGTTCTGCCAGTTTTTCTGAGCAGAGAGTGCTCATTCTTGATCTTCACCCTTAACTCCTTTCAGGGTATGTCAAAGGTCAGCAACTTCAGTGGCTAGGGACTTCATTCTTGTAGAACTAGATGGTGAGTGACATTTTTTTGTTGGTAAAAGTAAATAACAGGGAACTTCCCTGGTGGTCCAGTGGCTAAGACTCTTTACTCACAATGCAGGGGGCCTGAGTTCAATCCCTAGTCAGGGAACTAGATCCCACATGCTACATCTAAATAAATAAAAATAATTTTTAAAAGTAAATATCAATAATATAATAAGTAACTTTTTTGATGTAATTAATATCTTGTTTTTGAGAACTTCAGCCCTAAGTCATAGGAAAAAAGAAATAAAATTTTTAAAAAATTGATATAAAAATATGTATTTTCATTGTTCTTTGCTTTTGGCTTCCTTGACCACGGACTGAACTCTGACCTCTGGGGGTTCGATTCACTAGACTGCCAGGGAGTTCCCAAGGTGAACATATGCTTTTATCATTAATAGAAAACAATTAAAAATAGCATCACATTTTGGTACACTGACAGGTCTGAAATACAAAGGTTGATGAGGGGCAAGCAGATACAATTAAGCACAGCTAAACATTATATATTAGTATAAAACTTTTTGGAGGACCATTTGGCAATATTACATTTTACATTTTAAATATATATTTCAACCCAGAAATTTAACTTTAAAATATGTGTGTGTTTTATATTTATACCATTGATAATATTGATATATATTTTACATTTTACATGTGTATTTGGGGGAGTGTTGAGAAAACAAATCATCAAACCAGAAAGAAGCTAAATGGTCATCAGTGTTGTAAGTATGAGCCTGGTTGGTAAATTTTAGCAAATCCACACGACTCTGACAGGCCTAGTGTAGACCCTGTGTTCATGCTTAAGATTATTCAAGTGTAAGTAACAGAGGATGGAGTCGGGCAACTGAAGGCAATAAAGAATTATGGCTACCTCCAGGAGGGTTTTGGAGAAGGCAATGGCACCCCACTCCAGTACTCTGCCTGGAAAATCCCATGGACGGAAGAGCCTGGTAGGCTGCAGTCCATGGGGTTGCTAGGAGTCGGACACAACTGAGCGACTTCCCTTTCACTTTTATGCATTGGAGAAGGAAATGGCAACCCACTCCAGTGTTCTTGCCTGGAGAATCCCAGGGATGGGGAGCCTGGTGGGCTGCCATCTCTGGGGTCGCATGGAGTTGGATACACTGAAGCGACTTAGCAGCAGCCAGGAGGGTTTTACATTGACAGTTTCACTAGCTTTGTCAGAACGCACCAATCAAGGAAGGCCAGTTTCCCAAAGAAAAGGGAGTTTTACTCCCATTTACTCCCTTTACTCACTTAACAGAAGTTAGTAAGGGGCCCTCGGTATGTAAAAAGAGCAGCTGCTCTCGACAGTATCGGCTGACAGTCCCCCGCAGCAGCGGCCTTGCTTTCATAGTAGCGGTGACAGTTGTTCCGCATTTGCGGAGCCTGTCGGGGGAGTGCTCCCAGATGTGTAGGAAAATGTCTCAGTTTGTCAGGCAGGAAGACTGCCACAAGGCCTTATGATGAGTAAACAGTAAATTTGGGCGTGACTTAGCTGTGGACATCCCTGGTGGCGCAGACATTAAAGAATCCACCTGCAATGCAGGAGATGCAGGTTACAGCCCATGAGGTCGCAAAGAGTCAAAACAACTGAGCAACTAACACCTTCACTTTTTTCACTTTAGCGGGGAAGACTTGCCTCTGTTCCATGTGATGGCAGCAAGGGCAGATCAACCTGGGGCTGGAAGATTCCATTTTAAGATGGCTCACACACACAGCTGTCAAGTTGATGCTGTTGAGTGGGAGCTCAGCCAAAGCTGAGAGCCATGAGCCTTAGTTCCCTTCCAGGTGCATGGAATTCAATTCTAAGAGTGATTATCTCAAGAGACAGAAAGTAAAAACTACCAGTTCCTTAAGACTTGAGCCTGGAAATTATCCCAGCATCACTTAATCTGTATTCTATTGTTCATAGAGCCTAGATTCAAGGAAAGGGACATAGATTCTACTTCTCAAAGGGAGAAGTGATAAAGAATTTGGAAGCTAAGTTTTAAAACTGCCATATCAAGTTGAGGGAAGACATTAGGGTTGGAAGCTCTAAAAAGCCTCAAGAGTTTAGATACTTAATGTGAAATATACATAATGTATGACCAGCTGGCTTACTATACATAATATCTGGCATTATATTACACCTTACTTACACCAAGATTGCACCATATCTTATATTAGAATTTCCTGACCCATCCTTCACCCTCAACATGCTTTTGGTCAGAATTCAGCTTCTAAATGAAAGGAATTGACCAAGATGGCTTTGGACTCTTTGATTCAGTATCATCATTTGAATGTCAGATCTGGATAGCCGTGCTATAACATTTAAACCTCTGGCAGATTGTGGAAAATGGAATAATGAGGACAATCATAAATATATGAGATGTTTAGAAACTTTTTTGTATTTTTTAGCTAGCCTGTACATAATCAGGAGACTAAGTATCAAAGATCAGTTTGATCAACTTCAGGTAATCAAGTGAAAGTGAAAGTGAACTCAATCAGTCACGTCCGATTCTTTGCGACCCCATGGACTGTAGCCTACCAGGCTCCTCCCTCCATGGGATTCTCCAGGCAAGAGTACTGGAGTGGGTTGCCATTTCCTTCTTCAGGGGATCTTCCCAACCCAGGGATCGAACCCAGGTCTCCCGCATTCCAGGCAGATGCTTTAACCTCTGAGCCACCAGGGAAGCCTAACCAAGTGGCCTTTAAAAAAAAGAGTAATCATTTCATCTTTCCTTTTTGATGGGTTCAAGATGTATTAGCTATTATATGGCTCTATTGGTTGGCCTGAAAATAGTCAAAAGCAATTGTATTATTTTGGATTATTTTAGACAACAAATTAATATTAGTTGTTGAACTTCTTGGTTTGTGCTTGTGTGTGAGTGTTGAGTCATAGCCAGTATGACCACATGTTTTAGATTAGAAACTTAGTCAGTGTAGACACCTATGTCTGGATTCCTCCTGGTAGGTTTACTGGACTTTAAAAAACAATATATTACTAAGAGACTTGTTTTGACTACTTAGAAATGCAGGATGACTTGTCCACACAGGTCACAGTTGATATAATAAGTACACAAAAGCTATCTGTACACACAAGAATAGTTCTGAGGGCTTACATTAACAAGACACAAATTTTTTGTTTATAATAATCCACTAGTACCAATTGCTATTGAATTTCTTGGCCTAATGGACTTCAGTATATTTTGTTATGGCATCTGAATATCTAAGAAAATAATTGGCCTATAGCATATTTCAGTAGTCTATGTTCTTTTTTACCCTTGATGTTCCTAGAGTTTCTTTGAGGCTCTAGGAAACATCAGTAACAATATTGGTATCAGAGGTACTGAATACAGTATCAGAGTAGGTGTAGGTATTACAGAGTTGGTATGCTGAGGTTAGTTATATTAACAACAATAATAATATAAATAGAGTTATAAATTAATATATAAATATTTAATATATGTAACTATAGTTACTATTAACTCTGCAACCTATAGGATTTATGGGTTAGATGACAAATACAATAGCAAATTATAATTCAAATGATTTATAATATATCAGTCCTTCTATTGGTACCTACACTTGAATTAAGCCAAAATTGTACCTTTCCTTCATGAGACTGTCTCAACTTTTAAAACCCTTAAAAACCTACAGATAAATTATTACATGTAATTTTTTTTTAATAATACAAGAAAACTTCACTGAACTGGAAGAAGATTTTTATCTTCAGATTGAAATGATTAACTGATTCCCAGTGTGACAGATTAAACTATGTTTACAAATCCTTTGACATGCTCCCCTTCAAAAACACTTTACTGCCTGAGCCCCAGGGAAGTCTCTCTTCAAGAGGTGGAGCTTTATTCTTCTCTTGAGTGTTGGCTGGACTTTATGACTTGCTTCTGATGAATGGAATATAGTAGAGATTTTTTAAAAAGTGACAGTTTGTGACATTTGCGACTGAGTCATAAAAGCATTGTAACTTCTTCCTTCCTCTTTCTCTTAGCCCACCTGCTCTGAAGGAGACCAACCACCATGTTGGAAAACTATCTAACCAGTTTTATAGGGAGCTTCCTATAAGGAGGCTGTTGGGGCCTCCTTCCAACAGCCATATGAGCATGCCATCTTGGAAATGGATTCTCCAGCCCGTCAAGCATTCAGATGACTGACAGCCCAGCTGACATCTCACTGCAACCTTGTGAGAGATACCACGCCAGAAACACCCAGCTAAACCATTTCTGAACTCCTAGCCAACAACTGTGAGATAAAATGTTTACTCTTTTAAAGTGCTAAGTTTTGAGGTAATATGTTACTCAGCAATAGATAATGAATATAACCAGAAAGGATTATGATTTATTTTATAAAAGGCACATCTAGAAATTAAGAAAAAAATAAGTATCAGACAGAAAGAACAACCTATTTACAAAAGAAATAAAATCAAGTGAATATTTCTTCCTTGTCACTAACAGAAGTTGGAAGTCAACAACTACATTTTTTGAACATGCAAGGATTCAGTTTACCTATACATCCAGTTTTTTAAAAATAATGAAAGAAATTCTCTAACCATATAAAAATTGTATAGAATTTAATCATGATTATACCAAGAACTTATGGGCAAGATAAAAAGCACACACACACAGATAGCTATCCTGCAACATGTAAATCTAAATGGATGCTGACAATATGAACGGGAATTTGTAATATGTTATAAAATTAGTCTCGAAATGGAAATAATTTCCACTTCCATACTTACTAGCTTAGTATTAAACTTTCTATTATGTAATTCACTATTCAGCAAGTATTTACTTTTAACTTAATATGCCTAAGTACTTTAAAAAAATTCTCAGCAAGTACATAGACCTTTGATGCTTACAAATGGAATTTCACCTAACAACTACCATCTCTGCCAAAACTTTCCCGAAACATTACAGAATGTTAGTCTTCAGAAATGCATTATTTGTATAGCTTGGTTTCATGTGTAAATTATAGGTTACATTTAATAAATGTGTAACTTTTTAATTCAAATTTAAGGTCCATCTTCAGGAATCCAAACTTTTTCTTCCCTGAATAATTTTGAGATAAACAGTTGTCAAAATGTCAACATTTATATATGGAAGAGGCCAACAATAAGATGCTTTATCTCTTAAATGGTGTAAGATTTAGTATGTTTATCTTGAATTATATGTTTTTCTTTTTGGCCAAGCCATGGGGCTTACCAGATCTTAGTTCCCCGCCCAGGGAACAGGGCTGGGTCACCCAAGTGAAAGTGCAGAGCCCTAACCACTAAACCACCAGGGAAATCCCTCTTTAATTTTAGGATTTAGTTTTGTGGGGTTTTTTTGGTATATGTAACCTAGTTTTTTTATTGGACTATAATTGCTTTACAACATTGTGTTAAGTTACCATTGTAGGATGAAATGAATCAGCTATATGTGTACATATATACTCTCCCTCTTGGACCTCCCTCCCCCCACCCCATCCCACCCACCTTAGTCTTCAGGGAGCACTGAACAGAGTTTCCTGTATTATACACCAGGTTCCCACTTCACTTGATAGTGTATTTTTTTTTTTTAATCACTTAAATATATTTGTTCATCTCCTAGTTCCCTTCTTGTGTTTCCCTTGTGTGGCCAATCTCAGAGATATCTTTCACATTCTAGTAAGAATAAACTGCATACTTTGGGACTTCCCTAGTGGTCTAGTGGTTAAGAATCTTTCTGCAGGAAAATAGCTAAAAAATAGAACGATAAGGAATCATTCCAATCTATCCAATTTAACTAGTTATGCAGAAACCAGTTCCCCTAAACTTCTTCCCCCACTTTGAAAAACAGACTACGAAGAAAGCTAGCGCACCTTGAGCAGTTTCATTCATTCCAGGAATAAGGAGGTATTGTAAGGAAGGCGCTTAGCCTTTTAGCCAGGACTCTGCCTGCAGGAATCTGCCTGCCAGTGCAGGGGACACAGGTTTGATCTCTGGTCCAGAGAGATCCTGTGTGCCGTGGAACAACTAAGCCAGTGTCCCACAACTACTGAGACTGTGTACCTAGAGCCCATGCTGTATGACAAGAGAAGCAATGGCAATGACAACTGGCACACTACAATAAAGAGTAGCCTCTGCTCAATGCAACTAAAAAAGTCCACAGGCAGCAGTCTAGGACAGCCAATAAATAAATAAATAAACTGCATACTTTTTCAACAAAGCTGTTAAAAAAAAAACTCAACTCTTCCAGAAATCAACTCTTCATCTAACACCCTCTCTTTTGCAAAATATATATTGGCAGGAGGGGTTAAGAAGGCCTAGAGCTAACCAGGCTAGGAGTCTAACTGGCTCTTGCTCAAGCATGCAGTCACTTCAATGGAGTGAATGGGCTGATGAATTATAAAGGGAAGAATCAGTATGGAATGTCAGTTCAACTTTTAGTAAGTCCCTTATAAAGCAGTGGAAAAATAAGAACCCTGAGTATTTGAGAAAATTAATAAAGAAAGGAAGAGGTTGAAACTCCTGGAGAAAGGCAAGAGTAAGAAGACAAGCCAGTTAAAAAACCAATCAACAGACTTTAGTAATAGATGGTCCTCCTCTTCTGCTTAGCACCCTTTCATATACCTGTTGCTGCTGCTGCTGCTAAGTTGCTTCAGTTGTGTCCGACTCTGTGCGACCCCAGAGACAGCAGCCCACCGGGCTCCCCCATCCCTGGAATTCTCCAGGCAAGAACACTGGAGTGGGTTGCCATTTCCTTCTCCTTAATAGTGTATTTATGTAAAACTTAATCTCCCAATTCATCCCACCCTCCCCTTGCCCCCTGTGGCTACCACTGGTGTTCCAGTCTGCGTTTCTATTCCAGACCCGCAAATAGGCGCTACAGGTTGCTCAAGATTAAGTTCTCCGTGATCATTTCAATAATGCACACCTGTTAACAAGAAACAAAATTTTAATATTTGGTTTTTACTAGATATTTTACAGTAACTAAAAAATAGGACGATAAGGAATCATTCCAATCTATCCAATTTAACTAGTTATGCAGACACCAGTTCCCCTAAACTTCTTCCCCCACTTTGAAAAACAGACTACGAAGAAAGCTAGCGCGCCTTGAGCAGTTTCATTCATTCCAGGAATAAGGAGGTATTGTAAGGAAGGCGCTTAGCCTTTTAGCCAGGACTCTTTTTTACCCTCTGAAGGGCACAAATCGTCTCTGCCTGCTAAGTAAATTCCATAAATTCAATCCTTCTCCTCACTGTTTCTACCCGGCCCATGAAAGCAGGAGCATCACAAAATACCCAGCCATTGTTTGGGCTTTGCCCACCTCCAGCCTAGTGACTAAATCAGTCCTGAATATTCATTGGAAGGACTGATGCTGAAGCTGAAGCTCCAACACTTTGGTCACCTGATGAGAAGAACTGGTTCATTGGAAGGGACCCTGATGCTGGGAAAGGTTGAAGACAGAAGGGGACGACAGAGGATGAGATGGTTGGATCGCATCACCGACTGGATGGACAGGAGTTTGAGCAAGCCCCGGGAGTTGGTGAAGGACAGAGGCCTGGCGTTCTGCAGTCCAAGGGATCGCATAGAGTCGGACACGACTGAGCGTCTAAACTGAACTGAGCTTAGTGACAAGCCCTCACTGAGTCGCCGGGAATCAGAGGTTGCACCGTAGAAATCTTCGGCTATCGGCATAGGCCTAGCTGAATCCGCCCTCACGTGCCTGCAGGGGCCCAATGGCCGAGACCCACGCTTTCTATACAGTCGCATGCGCTCACAGCGCCGGAGCTCGTGCGATGCCCCGCCCCGGCTGCACGGTGCGTTCGCGTTAATCCTCCCAAGAGGTCTCGGCCACTGGGGCTTCAGGTTCCTACCGAGCATTGTTTCCGAACTCGGCCACGAGAGCGTGTCCTGATTGGCTTGCCTTGGAGGCGGGTTCAGGACTTATTTGAGACTAGGACCACTTCCTGAAGCTCCAGACAGGAAGTTATCAGATGTCTATGGTGGCCGGTGGAGAAGGTGCTGTCGGCTTTTTTGGTGACGGCGAGAGAGGACCGTGGGTCGGCTGGACTGGCCGTTTGACCTCGCTGCAGCTAGGAGCCTGTTTCCATAGCAGCACCACGGCCCCGTCCTCCAGCCTAGACCCCGGCGTGGCTGCCCGGGGGATTTCTTCAGGCTCCTTGACGCCGCTCCAAGGGGCACCTACCTGGGTTTTGCCTGGGCCTGCAGCCAGCGGACTGGCTCCCGGCTTCAGCTCTGCGGGCCACAGTAAGAAGTGCCCTTATCAACCCGCGCCCTGCCCCCCTTTCTGAGCCATAGAGACCCCGGTCCAGAGCGACAGCCTTGGACCTGGGACTAGACGGATCCAAGACGCTCAGCCCCGGCCCCCCTCAAACGGGGCTCTGCATCGTCTCTGATATGTCACCCACCGTCTCCCACAAGGACAGCAGTCGTCAACGACGGCCAGGGACTTTCAACCACTCTCTAGATTTGAAGAGTGGTCCTCTGCCGCCGGGCTCCTGGGATGATAATCTTCCGGAGGTGGTGGGCGGGGAAGGGGACAAAGAAGCTCTTCTTCGGGATATCAGCACTGGTGATTTCTCAAAACCCCCACGGAGCTGCCGGGCGGAATTGAGCAGTATTTTGCTGTTGCTCTTTCTTTACGTACTTCAGGGCATTCCACTGGGCTTGGCGGGAAGCATCCCACTCATTTTGCAGAGCAAAAATGTTAGCTATACAGATCAAGCGTTCTTCAGTTTTGTCTTTTGGCCTTTCAGTCTCAAATTGCTCTGGGCCCCGTTGGTTGATGCAGTTTACTTTAAGAACTTTGGTCGTCGTAAATCTTGGCTTGTCCCAACACAGTATATATTGGGATTCTTCATGATATATCTGTCTACTCAAGTGGACCATTTGCTCGGAAATACAGATGGCCGAACCCCCGACGTGGTTGCTCTCACTGTGACTTTCTTTTTGTTTGAATTCCTGGCAGCCACCCAGGACATCGCTGTGGATGGTTGGGCGTTAACTATGTTATCCCGGGAAAACGTGGGTTATGCTTCTACTTGTAATTCAGTGGGCCAAACAGCCGGCTACTTTTTGGGCAATGTTTTGTTTTTGGCCCTTGAATCTTCCGACTTTTGTAACAAATACTTGCGGTTTGAGCCTCAACCCAGGGGAATCGTCACTCTTTCAGGTAGTGTATTTATTATGCTGTTGGGTTTATTGTACGTTTATAAATCCTTTCGACAGTGTGTGTGACTGTGTGTGTTAGAATCGTTATTTAATGAACTGGAAATCATATTATGGGAGATGATCGGTAAGTTATCTGTTCTGCTAACATGAGCTTCAGCCAGAATGATTACATTAAAGCAGTCATAATTGATCTGTATTCTGAAGTGAGTAGGGAAAGGCAACTCATCCAATAAACATTGTTGTGTAAGAGCAAACAAAACTCTTGAGTCTAGGGATACCTTGGCGCTTGCATAATAGGTGCACATTTTTTAAAAGTCTGGCTGGTGTGAACGAATGAACCCAGCCTGACTCTATAATTTTCCTTTTGTCTTTTGTTAGATTGAGATTTCTAGCTCCATGCTTTCTAGTCCATTCCTACCCTTACTGTTATACCAAGACCCTGTTTCTATCTCATCTAGTCTTCTGATGAATGGAACAGGGTTAATCCATTCAAACATTAGTGAGTGGGCTAAGTGACAGTGCAAATGGCCTTCTGTGATTGAAGCCAATTCCAGCCCTCAAAAAGAACTTGTGAGAGTCAGGCTTTACATTTGCCCTTGTTGAATAAGATTTCATGGTGTGGGTAAGTAAAGTTCCCAGAAGCCACCAAACACCAGCTGAAAATGCAGTGAAGCAGCAAAGTACCAAAAGATACAAGACAGTACATAACAGTGTTCCAAATTCCTGAAGCACTGGTTTGTGGCATCTGCTTTTGGGAAATGGTGCTGAAAGAAAGGTTGTGACCAAATTGAAGGTTGTTGACTGAATTGTTTAATTGCTACCAGTAAGAGTTTAAAGTTTGTCCTGTAGGAAATTGTTAATCCTATAGATTTACCCTTCTTTCTACATGAGCATAACACATGGCCCTGTAATGTTTTCTGTTTTTTGTGTTTTGGTTTTCTTTTTGTTTTTTAACTTTACTAAAAACTAAGAAACAGTGTAAAATTGCCATTATCAAAAATAACACTGGGACTATTAGTAATAAGAGTTCTCTATTACTATTGGTAATAGAGTTCTTAATTCTGGTAGTGATGATGAATTTAGGATGAATTTATGATTGTCTTTTGAAGTTTAAAAAGACAGTGGTAAAGTTTAAAAAGCTCAGTGGTAAAGAATCTGCCTACCAATGTAGGAGATGAGGGTTCAATCTCTGGGTCAGGATGATCCCCTTGAGAAGGAAATGGCAACCCACTCCAGTATTCTTGCCTGGGAATGGACAGAGGAGCCTGGCAGGCTACAGTCCATGGGGCACGAAAGAGTTGGACACGACTTAGTAAACAACAACAAGGTGAGTGGCAAGGGCATTTTAAGGGTTACAACATTCAGGGAAGGGAGGAAAGGATTCACAACTGTATTTCTGAAATCGTATACACCCCCTCCACATCCCTACACCCTGTCAGGGACCCCCCTTTCTACTTCTTTAAACTGCTAGTGAGCCACTATTACTGATAATATTAATAGTTATACTTTTCCTTAGTTGGTTTAAGGCTGAAGATAGTTGAGTGATACTGCTATGCACCTAGCCAGATTTGTCTCTTAGTGTTCTGGGGTGGCACTCCTGCTCTCTGGATAATTTTCTGCTCAGAAATCCTTTGTGAATGCATCATATCAGCACCTTGTTGCTTTTTACATGTTTTGCTTTTTGTTTTTTATTGGACTGTTCATATCACCAAAAAGGTCTAATAGGATGATGTGTTCCTTACTATGAGAAAGCCTCAGTAGAGAAATCAAGATTGAAGAGGCCATGGAAGCTAAATTACTGAGTAAGTTAGAGCTTTCTTGTGTGTTAACTAAGTGACTCATACAGTATCCTTCCAGAGAATGTGGTTATCCGTTCAAGGGCCATTATGGCTATATCCTCCCTCAGCCACAGCTGTGCCCCTTTGGGAAGATCAGAAACATACCACTAGATTTTTATTTACACTGGTTTATTATTTTGAATAGCTGTGTTTTTTTTTTTTTTTTTTTGAATTTGAACTGTGTTCTCTAGGAAACTGTAAAAATAACTTACTTTTTAATTGAGCTTTTATATCTGTAGTATATTGCTGTTTTGGGTTCAAGCATTTTAATAAGAGTTGAAGAATTCCTGCTTTTTTCATTCTTCTTTGTACAACTGTACATACCACATTTATAATTTTCTTTTTTTGAGGGGGTGGGGGAACTTAGTATAACTAAGAAGAACCAGTGGCTTTGAGAAATTTAGCACAGAGAGAATCATGGAGGAAATACAGTCGCTCAGGTAATAGAAGAGGCAAACACTGAGGTGACTGTTTAGAAAACGAGAAACTTTAAAAGAGGCATAATTATTTTTTTTTAATTCTGAGATATATTCTGTGATTAGAACTTTGTTTTGAGCTACACATACATAGAGATAGAATACAATCAGAAAGAACAGTTTTTACATCAAGAAAATAGTAATCTAAATAGTCAATTTAGAATGGAAGGATAGGATGAAAATATTTAATAGAATCCCTTAGAAAGAAAAACTTAATTATGCTGAGATTGCCTTTTGGTTCCTTCAGGAATACAGGACAGTCCTTAACCCAGAGGTAACCTTCTTTTGGTCCTGCCCCGTTGGTTTTCAAGGATCTTTAGTGGCAAAAAGAGACAACCTTTTAAGTTTCAAGAAATATGAGAGTAACCCAGAAGAACACAGAGATTACAACATAAAGTTTTATGACTTGAAAAGATGTATTTCAGTCCTTTCATTCTTATAGATGAGGAAACTGATAAGGAAACTTAATTGGCTAGTTAGAGATTTACTTATGGCTTAGATTTGCTAAGCCATAAGTGTTTGGTGTTTATTTGGAGTTTTTCCTTCAGTTGTCAGAAAATTAGGAAAAACTTCAAGGAAAGCTTCAAAACCTAAATATAAGATATGCTGATTGGGCTTTTCTACCAGAGAAATCAGCACTCTGACTGCTGATGTCTAAAAAAAAAACATCAGCATGCTCCCAGAATGCCAGATGCCCAGAAGTGACAGATTAAGGGGTTTTTGTTATTTTGTTTTTAAAGTGACCCACATCTTTTTGTTTACTTAGCATTGACTCCCTTTTTGGTACTGGTCATATGACAGGTGTTATAATTTGATGACTAAAACCTGGTCATTCTCTGCCCACAAGTAATTTATAGTGGAGTTTTGCCAACTAAAATGACCTGGTGCAAGACTGTAGTTATTGGAGAGGACAATGATGACCTGAAAAACTCATGCCCTTTTAAAGGCAGGTAGGTAGCCTCAGGTCTGGGCTTCTCAGGAGGCGCTAGTGGTCAAGAACCTTGCCAGTGCAGGAGACGCGAGAGACACAGATTGAATCCCTGGGTCAGGAAGATCTCTTGGAAAAGGAAATGGCAACCCACTCCAGTCTTCTTGCCCAGAGAATCCCCAAGGACAGAGGAGCCCGGTGGGCTACAGTCCATGGCACTGCAAAAGAGTCCAACATGACTTGGTAACTAAACAACAACAACTGGGGCTGTTACAAGATTCAGGAGATATTAAATATTAAAAGCTGGAGACCATACCCCAAAATTTTAAAATAAAGCAAAGGAGAAATGGTACTATAAGCTTTCTTTGTCCAGTAAAGAACTGTGGAATTTTGTGGATGGGGTGCATAAAAGCCAATTTACAAAATACACTGTAAACTAAAAATGCATTTGATTTTATTTGGTATATGTCTTATTTGGCATATGTTGAATTTCACTTCCAATTTCATTGAAATATACTTGGAGGCCAGTTGAATTAGCCTTTAGTATGTAAATGCATCAATAAAAGAATTATAGAACCTCACTAATTACAGTCTTCTACTTTCATTTATAGTGTTCCTAAAAACTCTTTAGTGGAGAAAGCAAAATAGACTTAATACAAGATACTCTCCTAGAAAATGAAAAATGAAAAATACAAAACCCCTGATTTCATCTGTTCTTTTAAATACAATTTGGGATAAATCTTGCATTTTTCATGTTCTTTTCATTATTTTATATTTTTTACTGTGGAGTTTATATCTTAACAATGTATGTGTGTATATATGTATATATGCATGTGCACGCATGCCGTGTTGCTTTAGTGTGTCCACCTCTGTGACTCTGTGGACTGTAGCCCACCAGGCTTCTCTGTCCATGGGATTCTCCAGGCAAGAATACTGGAGTGGGTTGCCTTGGATCTCCCATACTTATATCTTGGTATGGGAGATCACAAATATGTATTTTATATGTCAGTGTACATGCTGAAATATTTATTAAGGATAGGGTGCATATTCAGAAAGCAAGATGTTTGTTACCTTCTAGGATTTCTATTTCTTGGTTTGGTGTTAAATAAGAAAAACTTTAAATTTCATTTTTTTCCGTTTACTTTTGAACATGATAGCTGAATTTCAGTTGTCATCAGTTAAAGCTATAGAATACATGATTTCAGCACATCTAAGAATTTCTTTCCTTTTAGATATTTTATATTGTCTTGGGTTTGAGACCTACATTTCTTTATTTTTAAAATTTTTATTGTATAGTTGATTTACAGTGTTGTGTTGAGACCTGCATTTCTTATTCCTAGCACAATCATAGAACTTTTGGTAGAACTTTTTCTCGCTTAAATTTCCCACTAGTTTTTAAAAAGTTTATTTTTAAATAATTATAGATTCACAGGAGGTTGCAGAGAAATGTTTAGGGAAGTCCTATACACCCTTTCCCTAGCCTCCACTGTTAAAATCTTATATAACTATAGTACAGTATCAAAACCAAGGAATTGACATTGGTACAATCCATAGAGTTTATTCAGATTTCAACAGTTATACATGTTTGTATTGCTGTATGCAGTTTTATCACATTTAAGCTTATGTAACCTCCAACACCACTATCAAAATACTCAGCTGTACCTTCTCCACAATATACTTTTCTGTTGTTTCTTTACAGCTATGCCCATTTCCTCCTCTCCATCCCTAATCCCTGTCAGCCCATAATCTGTTTTCCATCTTTATAATTATGTTATTTCAGAAATGTTACATAAGTGAAATCATTTAGTGTATGTCCTTTGGTAATTGGCTCTTTTCACTTAGAATAATTTCTTTGAGGTTTTTCCAAGTTGTTACATGGATCAGTGATTTGTTCTGTCTTGTTGCTGAGAAATATTCCTTTTTTTTTTTTTTTTTTGACATACTACACTTTGTTTTACCACTCATTTGTTGAAGGTGATTTGAGTAGTTTCTAGTTTTTTGATGATGATTATGTGCAAATAAGTCTTCATTTCTCTCAGATAAGTGCCCAGGAGTGCAAGTGCTGGTTTATTTGTCAGTGCATTTTTAGTTTTGAAAGGAACTGACCAAATTTTTTCTGGAGTGGCTGTATCATTTTCTCTCCTTACCAGCAATATATGAGTGATTCAGTTTCTCTGCATCCTTGCCAGCATTTCCTGTTATTATTTTTCATTTTAGCTATTCTCATGTACCCTGCATCTTCATATGATAGTTTGGACTACTTACTGTCAACTGTTTTAAAAAGTCAGAATTCAGCTTTCATCTTACAAAAAGTGATTTTTGGGGTGTCAGGATATAGGTTGAGAACCTCTTATCATAGCATCAGAGTAGAGATATATATGTATGTTTAATTAATATGGATTTTGTGCTTGACCTGAACATATTTTGAAACATGGAAAAGTAAAAGTGAAAGTTGCTTAGTTGTGTCCAACTCTTTGTGACCCCATGGACTATACAGTCCATGGAATTCTCCAGGCCAGAATACTGGAGTGGGTAGCCTTTCCCTTCTCCAGGGGATCTTCCCAACTCAGGGATTGCACTCAGGTCTCCCACATTGCAGGCAGATTCTTTACCAGCTGAGCCACAAGGGAAGCCCTTAAAACATGGAAAGAGTGGTTCATTTCCTTCTGTTCAGTGATACATGCTCCAGAATTAGCATGAGATGGGAGCATTGCATCTATTGGTCTCTAAGCTTCAGTTTTGCATCCTGGGCTGAGTTTAATGTTTTGGGACAATAGGGCTCTTGATAACCAGACAGCTGCTTAATCTGGTGCTTGATTGAAGAAACCATTTCTTCTACCCCAGAGGAGAACCTAACATTGCTGGAGTTAATGAAAAAGTATGTGATCTCAAAACATGGCACCTCTCTAAGGGGTTAGGAAAACTAAAGGATTATGAAGATTTCAAAATTAGCTTTGTGTTTAGTCAATTTTTCCACTGCATGCTGTCTTTCAAAAATTCTAATCCTCAAATAAGATATACTATATTGTATAATCAAAACAGCATTTTCTGGGAGTGCTCTTTGGCATAGATGTTTTGAGAAAATGCTTAAGGGAGTGGTTTGTGACATAGAAGAAAGTTCTGTTTTTTGTTGAGACTTAGCTAGTGACCCAGGGCCAGATACATAGTATTTCTATTTGTTTCTTCCATGGTGAAAGTGAGAGCAGTGGACTGATGATAGCTGTCTAAAGTCCCTTCATACTCTGACTTGTGAAGCAGAGAAAGCTGTGCTGAAAGCAAGATAAAAGGAAGGCCTGATAGTAATGTAAAACAGAAACGGAAAGTTTGTTTTCCTGCCACTGACTTCTGAAGGACTGAGGTTAATTCCCATACTGTGAGAGTTAGAAAGAAGCTGTTCTGATCCAAGGATGGTTCTTATCAGTCTGTGCTTAATTTTTCTACCTTTTCTGATGGTGGAAGAGAATGAACCTACACCACAGAGGATCTGGAAGCCTGGTCCAAAGCCTTGAAGGTTTGCTCAAGTATCTATGTTCCAGACTTCATAATTGGAGCTAAAATAAGTACCTTTTTCCTTGGGTCTATCTGTTTGATTGGAAGAGAGCTTACTTGCAGTAGGTGTGTCTGAGCATCTGAGTAGTATAATGGGACACATTCTTGTTTCAGAATCAGATCTGAATTTGAATCCCCCCTCTGGTACTTTCTGGTTTGTGATTCTCTTTCACTGAGTATAAAGTAGGAATAATAATGCTTGTCTTAGAGAGTGATTTTGAGACTTACTGCACTGTCCTGTGTTTTGCCTTGGCATAATAGACACTCAGGAGTTGACTGTTATATCCTTTATGAATACTGGTGAATTGTTGCATAAGCTTATCTGCAAACAATACTGAACCTGTTTAACTTGTTCTTATTAATTTCTTTTCTCTCTTTGCACTGGGATCAAGGAGTTTAAATTTAGATAAAGATTTTGTTCATTTAAACTGGGAGAATATACTAAACAAAAAATACTATACTAAAAAAATTTTTGCTGAAAGTAGTATATAACTTAAAACTTTAAATTTTCACTTAACATTTTTATAAAGACCATTAATTGAAATTTCTGGTGACAGTGAAAGCTTTTTTCAGGATTTCTTGAATTGCTAATTTAAATCAAATAATGAACAAGAACTTTAATGAGAATAAATATTACAGATGATATTCCATAAATGTCATTATTTGTCAGTTTCACAGAGGAAATTAAGAATGCAAAAATAATGAACATTAGCCTCACTTAATTGTAAGAATAATCTTTAAATTGTCATTGGTTTTGAACTAGATTTCGAAACTATGTTAATACAAACTAGAAGTTATGTTGTGATGTTATTTTAATGAGCTTTAATCATAAGATATGTATTTATTAGTGCATTTTAAAGTGAATACCTTTGCATTTAGGAATCTCAGTTTTTCCTGTTTCCTGTTTTTCTTCTGATATCTAGAATTAATGGTGGATTCTTCTCAACTTTTGATGGGGTTATTATGTCTAGTAAGCCCAGTATAAGTTGAAAATTTTTAAGTCTTAACTTAGTCTTGCCTACCTTAAATGTGCTCAGAACACTTACATTAGCCCACAGTGAGGCAAAATCATCTAACACAAAGCCTGTCTTATAGTAGGGTGTTGAATATCATGTAATTACTGAAACTGTACTGAAAGTGAAAAGCACAGTGCTTGTCTAGGTGCAGAATGGTTGTGCATTTACCGTTGCGATTGTGTGGCTGACTGGGAGCTGTAACTTTCGGGTGCTGCCCAACTTCACAGCAGAGGATCATAATGAATATTGCTAGCCTGGGAAAAGATCAAAGTTTGAAGTGCAGTTTCTACTGAAGGCATATTGCTTTCACACTATCATAAAATTGAAAAATCTCAAGTGAGACCTTCATAAGTTGGGGTCCGTCTGGGTAAATTCCTGTTATGGAGAGAAGAATTCACCTCAGAATACAAATTTCCATGTATGTTTGAGAAGATTTAGCTTTTTTATTTGCATAATTTGAATAGCAGAGCCTCATTTTTGGTTACGCTTCTGGAGACTAAATAATTAGCCAATTCTAGTAGATTCTTTTTATTTTGTAAGTTTATTGGTTTAGTTTTGGCTGTGCTGGGACTTCGTTGCTGCGCTGTCTAGTTGCAGTGAGCAGGCTGCTCTCTAGTTGTGGTACATGGGCTTCTCATTGCTGTGGCTTCTCGTTGCAGAGCACAGACTCTAGGGCACGTGCGCCGCGGTAGCTGTGATGCACAGGCTTAGTTGCCCCACTGCATGTGGAAGCTTCCCAGACCAGGGGTCAAACCCATGTTCCCAGCATTGGTAGGCAGATTCTTAACCACTGGACCACCAGGAAGTCCTAGTAGATTCTTAATTCAACAGTATTAAAAAAAAAACACAACTTTATATAAGCAGTATGAAATAATGGAACCCAAATCAGAAGATTTATTAGGTTCTGCCTCTTAATTGGACCTATGGCAAAGATTTAAATATTCTGAGCTTTTCCTTGTTTCTCATAGTAATAATGCCTGCTTTGCTTGTCTCACATGTTCCATGACTACAAAAATCAAATGAAATAGGGAGCTTGCCTGATGGTCCAGTGGCCAAGACTCCATATTCCCAATGCAGGGGGCCCAGCTTTGATCCCTGATCAGGGAACTAGATCCACATGCAGCAACTAAGACCTGGTGCAGTCAAAGAAATAAATAAGAATATATATCATTTTTTACAAAATCAAATGAACAGATAAGAACGGATTATTTAAATACTAAGGTGAATTTGGTCTATACTGTGAGTTAAGTTGATCTGTGATGCTGTTTGCCTTCATCATAAGTGAGTTTTAAACCGTAGTAGCTACCTTTACCTAGCACAGCAGAGCAAGACTGAATAGAGGAAAACCTTGACTTAAGGAAGGTCTTCCTTTTTTGGAAAAAGATGGCTAGACTTCATGAACAGTTAGTTGATTGTGTTGCATTAGCAATAAACTAAAAAGCAAACACATGTAATACAGTTCCAGAATGTTAGAGCTAGAAAACACCTGGAATTTTCTAGGCAGGTCTTCTTACTTTACATGAAGGAACCGAAAAAGAGTTATGCATTTTCATAGAGATAAAATACGATGCATTCTCAGGGTAGTTAAGGAGATGCAGTTTTTAAAATGGGTTGTATGAGGCGCTGACTTCAAATGTAACTTCAGGCAATGTTTCAGCCTTCTCTCAGCCTGTTTCATCATCTGAAAATTGGGACTGGTGATAACTTCATCTATTGTGGTGTTGTAGTAAAGGGAATGATATGTGTAAACTGCTTAGCACATTTATAGCACATGGTATGCACTCAAGAAATAGTGCCTCTATTATTACTATTATTTTTAGCTATTATGCAGAATCTTCCAGAACATTATTCACTCTCTCTGCTTGTTTGAAATATTGGCCAGTGGCCCAGCTCTTTTCCACTGAAACAAGCAAAAGAGTGTGTTATGTTTATGTATCACGGAATTGAAAGAGAATATTCTTAAACAGATTAAAAACAAAGTTTAAAAACAAAAGGCAGAAAATTTAATGTAAATGATCATCTTTGTTGTCTAAGTTGTCAAAATTTAATAAAGAACTGAAATGATTTAGGTGCTTAAGAATTTCTTATGACTGATAGATCTTATGGGATATGGAAATCATCTCCTGCCCTTAAATGACATAATAGACTTTTATTTCATTCAACCCACTAAACCCTTTCCTTTTTCCTTGTTAAGTATCGCTGTCTGTTCTGGGTCTGTGTAATGTCTTGTATCTGCTGTGCTTGGTCTGGTGCCAATGACAAGCCCTATGCATTGATTTTTTTTTTTTTTTTAACAGATTTTAGTTGAGAAAAAGTTGTGTACAGAATTATTTAGTATCAGTGAAGGTACATTATTTCACATGTTAATTATAGATATAAAACATTTTAAATTTCAGATTTCCTTTTCTTCTGGGGAACTGTATTTTTGATAACAACAACTTTAGTTGCCTTTCTGAAAAAAGAAAACAAAGAAGTATCAGTAGGAAAAGAAGAAACTCAAGGGATCACAGATACTTACAAGCTGCTTTTTGCAATTGTAAAAATGCCCGCAGTTCTGACATTTTGCCTTCTGATTCTAACTGCAAAGGTAAGAGATTTATAAAGCAAATCCCCCATTCTGTTACAAGTACCAATATCATGGAATACTTCTGTTGCTGTTTCATAAGTCCCTTTCCACTAATACTAGAATTTAACAATAATAACTAATATACTTTATTTACTAAATGTATTTAAACAGATGTGATGATAGCAAATCAGACATAATTTCAAACTAAGCTAAATGTCTTAGGATCTTGAAAAAATTATGCCAATTTGAAGTACTTCTAGTCATTGTCAGTGTTTTTAATGAATGATATTAATGCTTGGAAGGGAAATGAATGCCATGAAAAACTAACAGCATTCTGCTATTAGAATGAGTATATACTTAATGTCAAAGGTATTGAAATTACTTACTTAGAAAGTAATTTACAAAGATATGGAAATGAATATTAGAAGTCTATTTAAAAATCAGTTCAACTATTTCAAAATGTTAAAAAGAAATATACCATCAAACAAATGGATGTTTTAGTGACAATTCTATATGTTTTCTCTATTAAGATGTCTTAATTTTTTATAGTTCTAAAACATTTTAAAGAGATTATGCTAGAAGAAAGGTAAGTATACTTGTTATAATGAACTATTAGAATTATTATTCCTAAAATATAAAATTGGTTACAGGATTTTGGGACTATATATTTAAACCTATCTACATAAACACTTTCATAGCTATATTTTGATAACACTAAAGTAAAAATTATAGTCTCATTGTTTTGAAATAGTGAGTTTTCCCTCTCTAGTGATAGGGAGGGTTGGGTTTTTAGGAAATTTTAGGAAGGTTTAAACTTAAGGTTCAACTTTAGAAAATGCTAAAAGGTTCAGTTCAGTTCGGTCGCTCAGTCGTCTCCGACTCTTTGTGACCCCCATGAACCGCAGCACACCAGGCCTCCCTGTTCATCACCAACTCCCAGAGTCCACCCTAACCCATGTCCATTGAGTCGGTGATGCCATCCACCCACTCATCCTCTGTCATCCCCTTCTTCTCCTGCCCTCAATCTTTCCTAGCATCAGAGTCTTTTCAAATGAGTCACCTCTTCGCATCAGGTGGCCAAAGTATTGGAGTTTCAGCTTCAACATCAGTCCTTCCAATGAACACCCAGGACTGATCTCCTTTAGGATGGATTGGTTGGATCTCCTTGCAGTCCAAGGGACTCGCAAGAGTCTTCTCCAAAACCACAGTTCAAAAGCATCAGTTCTTCAGTGCTCAGCTTTCTTTATAGTCCAACTCTCACATCCATACATGACCACTGGAAAAACCGTAGCCTTGACTAGATGGACCTTTGTTGACAAAGTAATGTCTCTGCTTTTTAATATGCTGTCTAGGTTGGTCATAACTTTCCTTCCAAGGAGTAAGTGTCTTTTAATTTCAAAGGTTCAAGAAAGTTAATACTATTATAATGTATTATCTAATTACATCATTTAGAGATAACCATTGGTAATATTTTTGGTATATTTCTGCTTTCCCCTATGTAGGTATGTATGTGCATGCACATGTATACACACACTTTACATGTATAAATATAATTAATACATTAGCTATAGTTAATATATACACACAAATACTTTAAAAGTGAAATTGTATGTAATTTTTATCTTGTTATTGTCTTATTCCATATTCCTATATCATTAATATTTGATAACATACTTTTTAATAACTATAAATTGTTACAGTATATAAATGTGCTATAATTTACTCATTTTTTCTATTATTGTATATTTAATTTGCCATGTGTTTTAATTACAAAACTGTACTAGTGAATATATTTGGGTGTAATTCTTTGATGTTCTGAATATTTCCTTCCAGTAGATTCTTAGGTTCTTTCCTTCCAGTAGATTCAGTGAGTATGATTGTTAAATTGCTTTCTAAAAGATTTTATAATTTATACTGTCACCAGGAGAAGGCAATGGCACCCCACTCCAGTACTCTTGCCTGGAAAATCCCATGGACAGAGGAGCCTGGTAGGCTGCAGTCCATGGGGTCGCTACAGTCAGACACAATTGAGTGTCTTCACTTTCACTTTTCACTTTGATGCATTGGAGAAGGAAATGGCAACCCACTCCAGTGTTCTTGCCTGGAGAATCCCAGGGACGGGGAAGCCTGGTGGGCTGCGGTCTATGGGGGTCAAACAGAGTCGGACACGACTGAGGTGACTTAGCAGCAGCAGCAGCAGCTTAGCAGCAGCAATATATAAGGAATTGCTTCAAATACAGAGTCTAGAATTCCATGTTCCCCCTTTAAAGTAAACCTCATTAAAAGTAACATCTCTTCTAACTTTTAACATCATAGATTAGTTTTCCCTACTTTCCAGTTTTATATAAGTGGAGTATCCAGTATGTTTTCTTACGTCTGGCTCTTGTACTCTTTTACTCAAACATCATATTTGTGTAATTTATCCATATTGTTATTTATAGCAATAGTTTGTTCATCTTGTTGCTTATAATATTCCTTTGTAGGAATATACCACAATTTATTTATCCCATTCTATCAGGAGATATTTAGGTTATTTCTACTTTTGGACCATTATAAATAGTGCTTCTGTGAACTTTTGTGTACGTTACTTTTGGTGAATGTAGATAAACATTTCTGCTGGGTAAATACCTAGGAGTAGAATTGCTGGGCCATAAGAAATACATAGTATATATGCATTTATATAAGAAATGCATAGTATATACTATAAACAGTTTTGTGATTGTTCCAGTTTTCCCTACCACAAGCACTGTTAGAGAGTTTTAGTCATTACACAGCCTTGAAACCATAGTATTGTCTTTTCAATTTTAGCCTTTCTGGTGGGTATGTCATAGCATCTTATTAGGATTATAATTTTTCATTTCCCTGATGACTAAAGAAATTGAGCATCTTCTCATATGGTTATTGGCCATTTGAATATCCAGAGTTCCCCCTTTCTTTAAATTTGTAGAATTTTTATTTTTTATATATCCTGGATATGAGGGCTTTTGTTGGATATATGTATTGCAGATATCTCCTACACCACTTTTAAGTTGTGAAGAGAAAGTATGAAATATCTTTGACTTTTAATTTTTTTGCGTGAAATTTGCTCTTTGGCTTCATTCTGAGAAGTTAAAGTATTTGAAGTAATATTTAGTGTTAAAATATTTTTTATTTGTACATTTTTACTTACTGAAAATTTACTTGTATAATTGGAGGAATACCCATATGTTTATCCAAATTCTATAATTAATTGTTAATATTTAGCTCTACTTTTTTATTCTGTAAATTATGTTATTTTACATATTTCTTACAAAGTATTAGATAGTAATTTGTACATATCATGCCCTTTTTATCCATAAATACTTGAAGTATGTAGTGTATCTCCTAAGAATAAGGACTTCGTCTTGCAAAGCCACAACTTGATAAAAAATCAGGAAGTTTAAATTGATACAATACCATTTTCCTTTTAGTAAATTATTTTCTGCTGAGTCTTCATTGCTGCATGCAGGCTTTCTCTAGTTGCAGTGAGTGGGGGCTGCTCCTCACGCAGTGCGCTGGCTCCTCACGCAGTGCGCTGGCTCCTCGCTGCAGTTGGTTCTCCTGTTGTGGGGCATGGGCTTCAGTAGTTGCAGCACACCAGCTCAGTACTCGTGGCTCACGAGCTCTAAAGCACAGGCTCAGTAGTTGCAGTGCTTGGGCTCTAGTTGCTCCACAACATGTGCGATTTTCCCAGACCAGGGATTGAACCCGTGTCCCCTGCATGGGCAGGTGGATTCTTATCCACTACCACCAAGGAAGTCCAACACAATACCATTTTCTAGTCATAGTCCGTATCCAGATTTCCCCAGTTATCCCCCAGAGCAGCCTTTATAATTTAATTTTTTCCTGGCCAGCAATCCAATTTAAGATCACATACTGCATTTAGTTGGTATGAGCCTTTCTTTGTTCTTTATGACCTGCTGGGCACACTTTTTTTTTGTTTTTTTAAGATTATTTATTTGTTTATATTTGGCTGTGCTGGGTCTTTTATGCTGCATGGGCTTTCCCTGTTTGCACCAAGTGAGGGCTATGTTCTAGTTGGAGTACACAGGCTTCTCATTGTGGTGGCTTCTCTTATTGAAGCTCCTGGGCTCTAGGGTGCTGGGCTTCAGTATTGCAGAGCACAGGCTTAGTAGTTGTGGGACTTAGTTGCTCTGTTGCATGTGGAATCTTTCCAGACCAGGGGTTGAACTGGTGTCCGCTGCATTGGCAGGGGGATTCTTTATCACTGGACCACCAGAGAAGTCCATCCTGGACCTTTTAAAAAATAATATTTTATTTTATTGGATCATAATTGATTTACAATGTTGTATTAGTTTCAGGTGTACAGCAAAGTAATTCAGTTATACATATACATATATTCATTCTGTTTTAGATTCTTTTTTCATATAGATTGTCAGAATTTTGAGTAGAGTTTCCTGTGCTATATAGTAGGTCATTGTTGGTTATCTATCTATATAGTGGTGTGTAGTGATCTAGACACTTTTAAAGAAGACAGGCCGGTTATTCTGTAGAATGGCCTTCTGTTTATGTTTGTCTAATGTTTCTTCATGTTTAGGTCCATTCTGTGAATATATGTCAGAAATATCACAGAAATAATACTATGAATCTTCAGGGAAGTGTATCAGGAGCCATATCATGTCCCTTTAACCATTAATTATTGTGTTAACCTTGATTACCTTGTTTAATACATTGCAAAATTACTATTTTTCCTTTTGTAATTAAAAATTCGTTTATAGGGAGGTACTTTGAGACCATCTAAATATCTTGTTTCACCTCAAACTTTTACGCACTACAATATTTTAGCATTCTTACTCTTTTTTTTGTGGTTGTTCTTAAGAATTAATCTAAGCATACCTTTTTTTTACCCATCATTTAAATCAACCTCTTAGATATGTTTTCTCAGAATTACTTTTGAAAAGCTAGATGACTTTTTGTTGTCAGTCAGAAATCATCAAAAATGTATATGGTATGTGGCAATGATACTTCATTTTAGCCAGATTTATCTGGAGTCCAGAGCTTTTCTTTTAAACTTAAAATATACAGAGCAGTAAGTTTGGACTTGAACACTGTTTATTGTGAGACAGAAATTTTTGAAATGGAAATTTAATTGTAATTAAAATTACAGTTCAAAGACTGCTGAATTTTCACTTGTTTTCACTCCATATTTGTAAGTAGACCATAGAGCTAAGTATGCCTCCATAATTTGATTGTTGTACCAGATATGATACTTACTTCTAACTGGCATGAGTGATAAGGCTGAGGTTTCTAAATTACGTATACTTGAAGGAAAATATTTCATAAATCATAAATTAAAATATTTTTTTGTTTTTATATTGCAGATTGGTTTTTCAGCAGCAGATGCAGTAACAGGACTGAAATTGGTAGAAGAGGGAGTACCCAAAGAACATTTAGCCTTACTGGCAGTTCCAATGGTTCCTTTGCAAATAATATTGCCTCTGATTATCAGCAGATACACTGCAGGTCCCCAGCCACTAAACATATTTTACAAAGCCATGCCCTACAGGTAAAAATGAAATGAAACCTTACTAAATAAGAGAGGTTAAATGAGGAACAGTAATCAGTATCACTAATGTCTATGTATAGAGTGTATATGGTAAAAGGCTTGAAAAACATCTTAACTTCTGTATCATTATTATATGCACTTTCATCTCTTTTAAACTTCCTAACAGGTTTTAGATTCAGGCTTCTTTCATATGGTAGGCACACAGATTTCTGTTTCTGTTATTCTTTTTTAACCTAAAATAGAAGTCAACTCCACCTTTCTTTCTTATTCTGTAGATTATTGTTTGGATTAGAATATGCTCTACTGGTCTGGTGGACTCCTAAAGTAGAACATCAAGGGGGATTCCCTATATATTACTATATTGTAGTGCTGCTGAGTTATGCGTTACATCAGGTAAGCTTGCAGTGGTTTTTCCCAGGAAGTAAACTGTCCTGTGTAAAATAAAGATGTTTTTCTACAGTTGCCTTAAAATAATGATAATAAATTTTAAGATTTATGCATGAATTGGATACTGAAGAAATTAGTGAACTTTAAACCTTGTGGATTTAAATACACACACACACACACACACACACACACATATTTATTTGGCTGTCTTGGATCTTAGTTGTGGCACTTGAGATCTTCTCTAGTTGTGGCATGGGCTGCAGAGTGTGCAAGCTCAGTAGTCGTGGCACACGGACTTAGCTGCTCCGTGGCATATGGGATCTTAGTTCCCTGACCAAGGGTCGAACCTGTGTTTTCATGTTCCTAAATGGAGGGTTAATTCTTGCTGCTTAAGCACTGTTTGCCTCTCAAGGAGATTCTCCTCTTCAGTTTGTCATGTAAATTTTTAATTATATATAAGAAAGTGATATACATATAATTATATATTCATATTACCTTTGAATATTTGAGTGCTTACATGTATAATACATATATCCACACATATGATATCTTTAGGTATGGTATCAATATGAAGTTTTGCTTATTACTATATGCATCCTTCAGTGCCACCTCACTTGTCATTCTCAATTGAGCCTTCCTTGAATACATGTGATAGAATTAATCTCCTATTTATTTAGGCCCTGATAGCATGATGTATGCACTTCCTCTTTTTACAGTATTTACTGCATTTAATTGTATTTATTTATTCCCATTTTCCCGGCTTAGAATAAATTCTTCAAGGGCACAGAGGGACTGTATCTTATTCATCTTTGTATTACTGTGACCAGACTTAAAGCCTAGTCTGTAGCAGGGGCTTAATAAATATTTGTTGGTTTGAGTTTAAAAAGAGTCATGAAAATTAATTTTCAGATTTATGCTTTTAATATTCTTAATTTAGACCATATCTTTCTAAAGTTTAGTTGTCCTGAAGATGTTTTATGTTTTCCTTGTAGGTTACATTGTACAGCATGTATGTTTCCATAATGGCTTTTAATGCGAAGGTTAGTGATCCACTTATTGGCGGAACATATATGACCCTTTTAAATACTGTGTCCAACCTGGGAGGAAACTGGCCTTCTACGGTAGCTCTTTGGCTGGTAGATCCCCTCACAGTAAAAGAGTGTGTAGGAGCATCAAACCAGAATTGCCGAACACCTGAAGCTGTTGAGGTAAGTAAGTTGCAATTTTAGATAATAGTAAGCAAATATTAAGATACTAATTTCCTCATTTTGCCTCTAGAGGTACTTCATCTTTTTAAAATCATATGTGCCCAGAGTCTCTAATAGTTTTTTTCTTTCCCATCGTAACTGAGGGTATAACACACTCAAATCAGTAAAAGTAGCTCACTTGGAGTTCCTTCTCAGCAAGGAAGGAACATCTCCTCTACCTTGTGTACCATTGTCCTATACAATAGGAATTTAATATTAGTACATGAAAGGTTTATAATGATAGAAGAAGGGAAATTCCATTGGCTTTCATGTTACAAATGGAGCTAAAACTGAGTGGTTAGTGGTTCGTTGGTAAATTATTTCAAAGTAACATTAACCCACTTCTAGAGTAAACTCATTGAAAATTTCTGCACACTTCCAAATATGAAAAGCTGTATCTTGAAAATGAATATTGTTTACAGCAAGACCTGAAAATTGTTTTTAATACTCTTAGTAGCATTAGACAGATTAAGATACATTAACTTTGGAGAAGGAAATGGCAACCGACTCCAATATTCTTGCCTGGGAAATCCCATGGACAGAGGGGCCTGGCAGGCTACAATCTGTGGGTCCAAGAGTTGGACACGACTTAGTGACTGAACAACAACAACAAAATTTTACTTAACATTGTGACATGAGCATGACCCTGTATCCTTAAATACTTCTTGAGTGCATACCTTTTTTCTTTTTATAGTTGTTTTATTTAAATTAGGGTCCATATAAGTTCCCTTTACTGTGTTTTATTATTTTGCCTGTTACATCTCTTTAATTCTATAACAGTTCCCCTCTTTTTTGGGTGTAGTAATAAAAAATATATCTAACATTAAAAAAAAGATACATTAACTAGTTTTGTCACTTGAATGAAATGTTTGAGCACAAAAATGTTTTGATTAATCCTTTAAATCACAAAGTAGAAACGTATAAAGTGCTGAATACTTCATTTTGAAATTGTGGAGTATTTATTATAATTTTATTTTTACAGCTTTGCAAAAAACTCGGTGGCTCGTGTGTTACTGCACTGGATGGTTATTATGTGGAATCTGTTATTTGTGTTTTGATTGGATTTGGTTGGTGGTTCTTTCTTGGTCCAAAACTTAAAAAATTACAGGATGAAGGACCATCTTCATGGAAATGCAAAAGAGACAAGTAATGCATTCACAACTGGACATTCTAGGAAGGTAACTCTAATTTAGTTTTAACTCAGAGAGTTATGATAATCAGTGTACAGGAGTATAAAATATTATTCTAAACAGGAAATTATTAATATAAAATGCCAAATGGTTAAAAATATAGAAACCTCTCTGTATATTTAAATATACTTTTTCCTTACCTTGTCAATGTATTTAAAGTTTACTTAAGTTCAGGGAATTGGTACTAAAATAACTTTTCTGGTCTTGTTATTTGATTTATAGATCTTTTTAATTTACTGACCAAAGCATGTTTTAAGCTGCAGTGCAGTAGTCATGGGTGATAACCATGCAGTCAAGTATTGTTATCGTACCTATCATTGAGCTATGTTAAAATTTTTGGTAAAATATGATAAGTGGAACATAGCTTGATATTCCTGTACTATCCACAACTAGTCTGGCCTTGTCAGTTAAATCTTATTTTGAATTGCAAATTGGTAAAATTTTATGTGGAATTTGCTGAGATGAGAATGTAAACTACTGAAATACCATTTTAGTTGTTATTTTCTGACTGTAACCACATTGTGCTAATGAATCTGTGTTAAAGACTTTTAAATGTATTTCCTGCTTTTGTAAACATTAAAGATTTATAAGAAGATTATTCAAACTATTTTTTATAAAATGAAAGCTATGACTTCTAATTTATTGATTCCCCTTCTCCTCCCCCTTTTTGGAAGCTACCTTGATTCCTTTTTAACTCTCCTCCTAAAGCATACATATGTTTTTTGTCATAAGTACTTGATGGCACATGGACAGCTCACAAGGGCATCGAATTTAATGTTGTATGTATGTTTGTGGCAAAGTTTTGAAAATAAAAATTAAATGTTTTTCTTCAAGTAGTTTGTTTTTGTTATTGATAGGGGAAAAAAACAGTAAAACTTACTGATTAAGTAAAATTTAAATTAATAATACTGTAGTTTTAGAAACTAATGTTTTGAAGAGAGAGACAAAGACATTTTGTGCCTTTGACATGTTATGTACTGGAAAAGGTTTCTTAATTAAGCACTTTACTAATGAGAAAAGATCTCACAATTGCTTTATACCAAATCAGGTACTAATTTTTACTTATTAAAGCACAGCCTTCTGTTTGTAAACGGTAGTTTCCAACTGAGAATTGCTTTCCCAGTAGAATTAAGGTTTTGAGTATTTTAGCAATTTCCAGCATATTATGTGTACCTGGTGATAAGGTTCTATGCATGTTTTGTGTTGTATGGTAGTTTGACTCTTTAGAGAGTACATAAATCTTTCAAAAGTTTGAGAAAAGGAGATAGTAAGTTGACTCTTATTTAATAACTATTATCTTTGTGGGAAAATGCATACTAATGTTTGATTGTGTTAATTTAATGACATAGATTGAGTTTCAGGGTGGGATTTTTGTAAGTAATGGAGGAGAAAATAGGTGGGAGGAAATGGCATCTGAAGAAACATAGAGGCACTGGCTTCTAGAACTCACACACTGGCATTGGAAAGCTTGTGTTGGGCATTGATGTCAGATCCTGAAGAATCACCTGAAAAATCATCCTAGAAATACACCAAATGATAGACTACAGTACTTTATCTCGTGGTTTTTCCATTGTCATGTATTATAGTCAAAATATGTACTTGAATAAACAAAACCCACTTAATCCACATGTGAAATTTATTTTGATTTTTAACTTTTGGATTAAGACACATCACCATAATTAACTTTATTTTTTCCCCATATTGTTACAAATTATACATAAACGTATTTGAAGTTTATACATCGTTAGGACTTAAAGTTTTAAAGTGTATTTTAAGCCTTAGCTATAAGGTGAAACCCATTCTTTGCATTTGCTCAATAAATGAACTCATGCTTTGAGTTATAGTCATTTGGGTATTTGGATACATGCTTGTAATATATGTCAGAAATGACTTGTTAATATCAATGTTTATACACTGATCACTGATGGCATCTTATAAATGATCGACCTGAATGTGAGGATCTGTTTGTTGTAAATCTACTAGAAAATACTGCCTATTTTTGTGCATAAGTGTTTTTCCTTATATTAATAGATATTAATAGATATATACTAATAGATTAACATATTAATGTCTTCCCTGGTGGCTCAGACGGTAAAACATCTGTCTGCAATGCTGGAGACTCGTGTTCAATCCCTGGGTCGGGAAGATCCCCTGGAGAAGGAAATGGCAATCAACTCCAGTACTCTTGCCTGGAAAATTCCATGGACAGAGGAGCCTGGTAGGCCACAGTCCATGTGGTTGCAAGAGTCGGACACGACTGAGCTACTTTACTTACTTAATATATTAATAGATATTAATAGATCCTGATAAACTCTAACCTTAAGGATGAACATTAACTCCTCCAGTTAATTATATATTTCAGTTCAGTTCAATTCAGTTGCTCAGTTGTGTCCGACTCTTTGCAACCCTGTGGTCTGCAGCACTCCAGACTTCCCTATCCATCACCAACTCCCAGAGCTAGTCAAACTCAATCTTGAATGGGTGATGCCATCCAACCATCTTATCCTCTGTTGTCCCCTTCTCCTCCCACCTTCAATCTTTCCCAGCATCAGGGACTTTTCTAGTGAGTCAGTTCTTCGCATCAGATAGCCAAAGTATTGGAGTTTCAGCTTCAGCATTAATCCTTCCAATGAATTACATATTTACTGGCTAATACTGGATATCAGTATCAGTTCAATTGCTCAGTTGTGTCTGATTCTTTGCGACCCCATGAATCGCAGCACGCCAGGCTTCCCTGTCCATCACCAACTCCCAGAGTGCACCCAAACCCATTTCCATTGAGGCAGTGATGCATTCCAACCATCTCATCCCTGCATCCCCTTCTACTCCTGCCCTCAATCTTTCCCAGAATCAGGGTCTTTTCAAGTGAGTCACCTCTTTGCATCAGGTGGCCAAAGTATTGGAGCTTCACCTTCAACATCAGTCCTTTCAATGAAAACCCAGGACTGATTGCCTTTAGGATACACTGGTTGGATCTCCTTGCTCTCCGAGGGACTCTCAAGAGTCTTCTCCAACACCACGGTTCAAAAGCATCAATTCTTTGGCGCTCAGCTTTCTTTATAGTCCAATTCTCACATCCATACATGACCACTGGAAAAACTATCAGATCAGATCAGATCAAACACTCAGTCGTGTCCGACTCTTTGCGACCCCATGAATCGCAGCACGCCAGGCCTCCCTGTCCAACACCAACTGCTGGACTTCACTCAGACTCACATCCATAGAGTCAGTGATGCCATCCAGCCATCTCATCCTCTGTCGTCCCCTTCTCTTGCCCCCAATCCCTCCCAACATCAGAGTCTTTTCCAATGAGTCAACTCTTCACATGAGGTGGCCAAAGGACTGGAGTTTCAGCTTTAGCATCATTCCTTCCAAAGAAATCCCAGGGCTGATCTCCTTGAGAAGGACTGGTTGGATCTCCTTGCAGTCCAAGGGACTCTCAAGAGTCTTCTCCAACACCACAGTTCAAAAGCATCAGTTCTTCAGTGCTCAGCCTTCTTCACAGTCCAATTCTCACATCCATACATGACCACAGGAAAAACCATAGCCTTGATTAGATGGACCTTTGTTGGCAAAGTAATGTCTCTGCTTTTCAATATGCTATCTAGGTTGGTCATAACTTTCCTTCCAAGGAGTAAGCGTCTTTTAATTTCATGGCTGCAGTCACCATCTGCAGTGATTTTGGAGCCCAGAAAAATAAAGTCTGACACTGTTTCCACTGTTTCCCCATCTATTTCCCATGAAGTGATGGGACCGGATGCCATGATCTTCGTTTTCTGAACGTTGAGCTTTAAGCCAACTTTTTCACTCTCCACTTTCACTTTCATCAAGAGGCTTTTGAGTTCCTCTTCACTTTCTGCCATAAGGGTGGTGTCATCTGCATATCTGAGGTTATTGATATTTCTCCCGGCAATCTTGATTCCAGCTTGTGTTTCTTCCAGTCCAGTGTTTCTCATGATGTACTCTGCATATAAGTTAAATAAACAGGGTGACAATATACAGCCTTGACGTATTCCTTTTCCTATTTGGAACCAGTCTGTTGTCCCATGTCCAGTTCTAACTGTTGCTTCCTGACCTGCATACAAGTTTCTCAAGAGGCAGGTCAGGTGGTCTGGTATTCCTATCTCTTTCAGAATTTCCCACAGTTTATTGTGATCCACACAGTCAAAAAGCTTTGGCATAGTCAGTAAAGCAGAAATAGATGTTTTTCTGGAACTCTCTTGCTTTTTCTATGATCCAGCGGATGTTGGCAATTTGATCTCTGGTTCCTCTGCCTTTTCTAAAACCAGCTTGAACATCTGGAAGTTCACGGTTCACGTATTGCTGAAGCCTGGCTTGGAGAATTTTGAGCATTACTTTACTAGCGTGTGAGATGAGTGCAACTGTGTGGTAGTTAGAGCATTCTTTGGCATTGCCTTTCTTTGGGATTGGAATGAAAACTGACCTTCTCCAGTCCTGTGGCCACTGCTGAGTTTTCCAAATTTGCTGGCATATTGAGTGCAGCACTTCTTCCAGGATTTGAAATAGCTCCACTGGAATCCCATCACCTCCACTAGCTTTGTTCGTAGTGATGCTTTCTAAGGCCACTTGACTTCACATTCCAGGATGTCTGACTCTAGGCCAGTGATCACACCATTATGATTATCTCTGTCGTGAAGATCCTTTTTGTACAGTTCTGTGTATTCTTGTCACCTCTTCTTAATATCTTCTGCTTCTGTTAAGTCCATACCATTTCTGTCCTTTATCGAGCCCATCTTTTCATGAAATGTTCCCTTGGTATCTCTGATTTTCTTGAAGAGATCTCTAGTCTTTCCCATTCTGTTGTTTTCCTCTATTTCTTTGCATTGATCGCTGAGGAAGGCTTTCTTATCTCTCCTTGCTATTCTTTGAAACTCTGCATTCAGATGCTTATATCTTTCCTTTTCTCCTTTGCTTTTCGCTTCTCTTCTTTTCACAGCTATTTGTAAGGCCTCCCCAGACAGCTGTTTTGCTTTTTTGCATTTCTTTTCCATGGGGATGGTCTTGATCCCTGTCTCCTGTACAATGTCACGAACCTCCGTCCATAGTTCACTCTATCACATCTAGTCCCTTAAATCTATTTCTCACTTCCACTGTATAATCATAAGGAATTTGATTTAGGTCATACCTGAATGGTCTAGTGGTTTTCCCTACTTTCTTCAATTTAAGTCTGAATTTGGCAATAAGGAGTTCTTGATCTGAGCCACAGTCAGCTCCTGGTCTTTTTTTTGCTGACTGTATAGAGCTTTTCCACCTTGGCTGCAAAGAATTTTTTCAAGACAGCAAAGTTTTATACTTCCATCTAAATTTCTAAGAGTCCTTTTGCAGTACTAACCAGGAGATCAAATCCACCAACCCTCAAATTAAACTCCTTTAAGGACCAATTCTGAAAGCGATGTGAATACCAGACCACATGACCTGCCTCTTGAGAAACCTATATGCAGGTCAGGAAGCAACAGTTAGAACTGGACATGGAACAACAGACTGGTTCCAAATAGGAAAAGGAGTATGTCAAGGCTGTATATTGTCACCCTGCTTATTTAACGTATATGCAGAGTACATCATGAGAAACGCTGGGCTGGAGGAAGCACAAGCTGGAATCAAGATTTCTGGGAGAAATATCAATAACCTCAGATATGCAGATGACACCACCCTTATGGGAGAAAGCGAAGAAGAACTAAAGAGCCTCTTGATGAAAGTGAAAGAGGAGAGTGAAAAAGTTGGCTTAAAGCTCAACATTCAGAAAATGAAGATCATGGCATCCGGTCCCACCACTTCATGGCAAACAAATGGGGAAACAGTGGAAACAGTCACTGACTTTATTTTTCTGGGCTCCAAAATCACTGCAGGTGATGATTGCAGCCAGGAAATTAAAAGATGCTTACTCCTGGGAAGGAAAGTTACGACCAACCTAGGTAGCATATTAAAAAGCAGAGACATTACTTTGTCAACAAAGGTCCATCTAGTCAAGGCTGTGGTTTTTCCAGTGGTCATGTATGGATGTGAGAGTTGGACAATGAAGAAAAATGAGCATCGAAGAATTGATGCTTTTGAACTCTGGTGTTGGAGAAGACTCTTGAGAGTCCCTCGGAGAGCAAGGAGATCCAACCAGTCCATCCTAAAGGAGATCAGTCCTGGGTGTTCATTGGAAGGACTGATGCTGAAGCTGAAACTCCAATACTTTGACCACCTGATGCGAAGAGGTGACTCATCTGAAAAGACCCTGATGCTGGGAAAGATTGAGGGCAGGAGGAGAAGGGGACGACAGAGGATGAGATGGTTGGATGGCATCACCGACTCAATGGACATGGGTTTGGGTGGACACTCTGGGAGTTGGTGATGAACAGGGAGGCCTGGCATGCTGCAGTTCATGGGGTCACAAAGAGTCAGACATGACTAAACCACTGAACTGAACTGAATTTGACAGTGCTAATTTTATAATGTAATTACTATTTAGTCCGAGATGGGGATCCGTTCCATTTTTTACCTGTTAAAACTACTATTAGAGTCTATTAGTCTTCATTTTAGTGTTCTAAGTTGTTAGCAAGGTGAATGGGCATGGAGATTAGCTCTGCATGCTAATAGTCCTTCCTGGAATTCTGTTTTGATTGAAGCAAGTCCTATATCAGAGCAGAATCGTTAATGTACAGGACTCATGTCCTCTCCTTAAGTGAAGAGAAACTTTGTTGGATATTGTTTTTAAGGAGGTCTGTTTATTGTTTTTCTTTTTTGCCTTCAGGGGACAGGCATTTTTTTTTTGGAGAAAATAGTTTTATATAGCAGAATGAAATTTTTATTTATTTAAATTAATTGATTTTATTTTTTTATTATTTATTTTATTTTTTGGCCACACTGTACAGCATGTGGTATCTTAGTTCCCTGACCAGGGATCAGACAGACTCCCTCTGCAGTGGAAGCATGGAGTTTTAATCACTGGACCACCAGGGAAGTCCCAGAATGAAAATTTTATGATTATAGTTCCTCTTTTTAAAAAATGTTTAAAAGATCATCTTAATGTATCAGCAGTATTAATTTGCATAATTTATAAGAAGTCTTGAAGCATGGAGGAAAACGTTGCTAAACTTTAATAGTTTTCTATTATCAATATAGGTATAACTTTTTATAATAATTTTGTGTGAAGGATAATGATTAAATAGCATGTTTGAAATAAAGATTTTGGTACAATTCTTAAGGAGTTATCCTAAGTATCTAAATTTAGCACCTTAATTTCCATAAATAAGTCACTATTATAAAATTATTTATATTAATAAAATTATTCTATATTAATAATTATTATTTCAACTAAATTGAGTCACTATTATAGAATGTAAGTATTAAAGTCTAGTCTTAATTTCATCAAAGTGACTTTTAAATGTTGGGGAAAGTGTACTTTTTATAGCCTTATAGTTAATGAAATTGAAATTTTTTATCACAAGCAACTATACAATTAGGATAATATAAAATTGGGACAAAATTTTGATATTTTAAAAGTGAAACATACCCCATAAATTGATTGATTACCATTGTCAAATTATATTGATAAATCTGTATCTATTGTCCTCTGATAGTGCCTTTACAAGGATTAGTGTAAAATTGAAAAAATTACTCAATTTTGAAAGCCACCATTGTTGAGGTTAATCACTGCCCCTGTGTACAGTTTTGAGTTAAAATGCATAGTCCAAAATCATTTTAATTATCATCTTTGGAAGATCTAGCGTTAGTTTTGGTAGCTTAGCATTATTTAAGTACATGTGAAACATACTTATTTGGCTTATTTATTAAAAGAGGTGCATTAAAGTTTGATACTTGTGCAGTATTTAAGTATGTAGAGTATATTTGAAATAAATTCTCCATATTTTTATTTAAAGAATGATTTAATGCTCAAAATGATTGCTCAACGGTCTCTAAAGTATAAAACAATGGAAGATTGCTTTCATTTTTATTAGCTAAGTTTACCTTCAAATCATTCATGTCAAAATTATGCTAGCTTGGCATTATATAATTAAAAGCAAATATGGTGATTTCAAGAGATATGCACTTAAACCACATTTCTTTTTTTCTGTTTTTATGAAATCAGCCTGCAGTGTTGATTGTACTATTAGTAACCCGGGCAAAGTGAAAATAGGTAGAGGCATGACACTTCTCCTTCAAGAGAAGGTAATATATATGGGCAGTTTGAAAATATGGAGAATTTCCTTTGACACATTTGTGTATGGATGCGGCTTCTTTAGTAGTTATAGTTTTGAAAATTTCTTTAAAGGACAGTTTGGGACTGTAGGTAAAACGTTTTGTTTCTGCAGAGTTAGAGCTTTCTGAACAAATTTTACTCAGACTTGGGACTGAGAAGAGAAGTCATGAAAGTTAAATTGTGACTGAACATTTAGTGAGAAACCATCCAGAATATATTAGTTTGCTAGGGCTGCCTTAACAAAATACTGTGGACTACCAGCTTAACTAGTGGCTCAGACGGTAAAGCGTCTGTCTGCAATGCAGGAGACCTGGGTTTGATCCCTGGGTTGGGAAGATACCCTGGAGAAGGAAATGGCAGCCCTCTCCAGTATTCTTGCCTGGAAAATCCCATGGACCGGGGAGCCTGGTAGGTTACGGTCCATGGGGTCGCAAAGAGTTGGACACAACTGAGCGACTTCACTTTCACTTTCCCAGGCTTAAACAAAGGAAATTAATTTTCTCACAGTTGTGGAGGCTGGAAGTCTAAGATGAAGGTGATGGTAGGTTTGGTTTCTCCAGTCTCTCCTTGTTTTGGAAACTGCCACCTTCTTGCTGTCTTCACATGACCTTCCTCTGTGTGTAAACATCCCAGATGTCTCTTCCTCTTACATGGACACCAGTTCTGTTGATTAAGACACCCACCCTAATGACTTAACAACCTTATTTACCTCTGTAAAGGCCCAAGCTCTGGGAGTCAGTGATGGACAAGGATGCCTGGTGTGCTGCAGTCCATGGGGTCCCAAAGAGTCAGACACGACTGAGCAACTGAACTGAACTGAATTGAAAGGCCCTATCTCTAAATACAGTCATATTGGAAGTTAGTACTTAAACATAAGAATTTTGGAAAGACACAATTCAGTCCATAACACAGATGGTTACATCTCTACTAGGCACAGTTCAAGGGGATGAGAATGAAGACCATGGAGACAGCTCTGGGCTGTAAATCTGGAGATACAAGTCTTGTCTTCCCACTAAAGACATATATTTACATTCCAAAGGATAAAAGTCTAGGATCCTTACCAAGGAGAATTTGGTTAAATTAAGGAGATAAGATATATCTTCCTTTTCCTGGAAGAGAGGAGAGCTTCCATACAGCTATCCTTTATAGGGCTCCAAATTCATATTTTGAAGTTCCTCCTCTATAGTACTAAGCCTGTTATATGTCAGCTTGTATAACTGTTATCAATCTGGCTCACTCCACAGGTGAGAATTGAGAATTGGAGTATGGGAAACCGGTATGGTTACTAAAAGTAATAATTAAGTCCTGCTCCAGAAACTTTGTGTGTACATTCAGTACAGTGTGGATAAATATAGCTTAACAGACATGTAAGTTTCTTGAAACTGAAACTTACAAGTTTCAATTGAAATTGAATTCTGCTTAATTCACATTTTTTGGTTATATTATGGTCAGAGGCTTGGGGTTATGAAAACCTGTGTCTTAGAAGCAAGTCTCAAGTGATTAGATATTTCTTTTTATCTTTTCTTCTAGCCTAAATGGGGCAAATTATCTAAGTAATTCAATTTAAGGTTATAATGAAAACAAAAGGGCAGTCCTTTAGAGGAAAGGAAATTGTAAATTTATAAAAGTATTTCAGTAGTGAAGTATGAGCTGAGGCAAAAATTGTAAGGTTTAAGTGGAAGAAGTAAGTTGGAAAATGAAAACTACTACAAAAGCAGAAACAACTGACTATGAGTTGAAAAAAAAATTGATGCCGCACAGGGCCTTGTGGGGCTCCTGGGCACAGAGGCCTTTTTGTCCCTCATTTTTAGAGGCGAGACTCCACCCTCCATGACCTTCTGTCCATTCCAAATGGCAGAAAAGTTGCTAATGCCAATCAAAGGAGGGATAGCAAGGAAACCACCTGAGGCAAGATTAAAGGACCAGATTAGGAGACCACCTAAGACCTTGTACACACCCTAATCTTGTCAGCAAACTACTGCCCACCCTTTTAAAACTTTGTAGAAGAAAAAATGCAAGACTGTTACTGCCTTGATCCTTAGCACATACTCCTACCTGACTATTTTGGTGGCACTAGAGGTAAAGAATCCAGTGCAGGAGACATAAGAAATCTGGGAAGATTCCTTGGAGGAGGACATGGTAATCCACTCCAGTATTCTTGCCTAGAGAATCTCATGAACAGAGGAGCCTGGCAGGCTACAGTCCATAGGGTGGCAAAGATCAGACAAGACTGAAGTGACTTAGCATGCCACCCCTGACTATTTAACCTTTCCCTGCTCACCAGAGAGGGGGGCACAGTTCTTGAGGCACTGGCGTACTGTGTTCCTCCTTTGCCTAGCAAAGTAATAAAGCCACTTTTTCCTTCTCCATAACCATCTCTGTATTTCTGTTTGGCATCAGTACATAGCCAAGATTTTGGCAGCAAATTGATGAAGCGATTTCAAAATTGTACTTTTAAATTGTTTTGAACATTTTTGTGTACTGCTGCTGCTGCTGCTGCTAAGTCGCTTCAGTCGTGTCCAACTCTATGTGACCCCATAGACGGCAGCCCACCAGGCTCCACCATCCCTGGGATTCTCCAGGCAAGAACACTGGAGTGGGTTGCCATTTCCTTCTCCAATTCATGAGAGTGAAAAGTGAAAGTGAAGTCACTCAGTTGTGTCCGACTCTTAGCGATCCCATGGACTGTAGCCCACCAGGCTCCTCCATCCATTGGATTTTCCAGGCAAGAGTACTGGAGTGGGGTGCCATTGCCTTCTCTGATTGTTTACTAGGCTTCTGATAGAAAATAAGAGTTTAAAAAAATTTTTATTTCATATTGTCGTGTAGTTGATTTACAGTGTTGTGTTAGTTTCAGGTGTACAGAAAAGTGATATACATATATTAAGCAGAGTTCCCTGTATTACTTAATAGGTCCTTGTTGGTTATCTATATTATATATAATAGTTTGTAGATATTAATCCCAGCCTCCTAATTTATCCCTCCCTGCCACCCACCTTTCCTCTTTGATAACTGTAAGTTTATTTTCTAAGTTTGTGAGCCTGTGTCTGTTTTTGTAAACAAATTCACTACTGTAATTTTTAAAGATTCCACATGTAAGTGATATATTTGTTTTTCTTTGTCTGACTTAATATAATCTCTAGGTCCATCCCTGTTGCTGCAAATGGCATTATTTCACTCTTTTTTATGGCTGAGTAATATTCCATTGTATATGTGTACCACATCTTCTTTATCCATTCAACTGTCAGTGGACATTTAGGTTGCTTCCATGTCTTGGCTACTGTAAATAGTGCTTCAGTGAACACTGGGGTGCATGTATCTTTCGAAGTATGTTTTTTTCTGGATATATGCCAGGAGTGGGATTACTTGATTGTATGGTAATCCTGTTTTTAGTTTTTTAAGGAAACTCCATGCCATTCTCCATAGTAACTGGACCAGTTTACATTCCCACCAACATGTAGAAAAGTTCCCTTTTCTCCACAGCAAAAGTGGAGTGGTTTTTAAAAATTCATTTTTCAGTCCTCAAATTTTAAAAAAAATTGCCAAACAGATACTGCCTACACTGAGACTGACTTATACATGGATCATTAGGTATATACAGTCAGAGAATAAAAAAGCTAAGATTTTACAGACTTTAAGCATTGGTTTATTATATTTATTATTTTTAGTATTGGTTTATTATTGGTTTATTGTGTTTACTTTTTCTTTTTTTTCCTCCAAGTTCTAGTAAAATGAAATAGGAGGAGAGATCAGTTAAAGACCTTCATATGATACACAGTCTAAACTAGAGTAGTAGCATTGGAAAAGAGGAAATGGATTCCAGAGACCGTGAGGGTGAATTGCAAGGACAGTTGGATGCCATTGGAAGCAAGGACATGAGATTTTGAGTTTAGATGATATAGGAAATGTGGATGGGGGAGCAGCTTTGAAAGAGAAGGCAGTTTTAGTCAGAAGATGATTGTTATGAGTGTAAATAGGCACTTGTTTTGAACTTTTTTTCTCCTAAGGAATTGAGACTTGAGCATTCTCTTGAGAAGAAAGGGCGAAAGTTTGTAGGACAGAGTTCTGGAGAAGTCAGGATGAAGATAACATAGTATTCTTTTTAAAAATTAACATTTATTACTGTAAAGAAATCTAATGGTACATCTTCATCATTCCAGTCCCAATAAAAATAAGAAAAGTTAAGAGTTGGAATTTTGTTATTAAAGCTCATACTCCTCATGGTGAATATCAAAAGTATTTTTTGAAGGGCTCACCATCTATCAGCCTAGGATTGGGCCAAAGCCTTCTGATGGTTCTTCTTACTATCAGTTCTACTATATCTATATTTCTCATTACAGATATTATAGAGTTCTTCCAAAATGCAATCAGAAATTATGGGGGGGGGAAGAAATCATTAACACCTTTCTTTAGAATAATTCTTCCGTTAAAGTAATAAAATCCATAATTTTCATGATGTTGTTGCATTTTCCAACAGTCTCTGTTCATTGCATAATTTACATACCAGCCACAGTAAGAGAATTCCTGATTTTTAGAACACTGTATACTTACTCTTCAAGGCAAGCCCCAAGGTATTCTTCCTCTAAAATTAGCAGTGGGCTTTCATTCACTCCCTTGTCCCCAGGACCTCAGCTCATTTAATCTCCATAAAAATCCATAATCTTAAAAGGTAAGTATCATTGTAACTCCTGTTTTATACAAGAGCAAATGGAGACATGCAGAACGTAAGTGATTCATTCTAGGTGAGACTGCTAGGAAATGGCAGCGTCAGATTCCAACTGTGGTAATCTAGCTGAGTTCACACTCTTAAATCACTTAAGTGCCAGAGCTGTGCTACTAATACAAGCTCGCCCAGCCCACCTCACAGCTTAACATTATTCTGTGCTGAACTTTCGGAGAAGGCAGTGGCACCCCACTCCAGTACTCTTGCCTGGAGAATCCCATGGATGGAGGAGCCTGGTGGGCTGCAGTCCATGGGGTTGCTAAGAGTCGGACACGACTTAGCGACTTCACTTTCACTTTTCACTTTCATGCATTGGAGAAGGAAATGGCAACCCACTCCAGTGTTCTTGCCTGGAAAATCTCAGGGATGGAGGAGCTTGATGGGCTGCCAGAGTCGGACGACTGAAGCGACTTAGCAGCAGCAGCAGCAGCATGCTGAACTTTGCCTCTCAGATGATAACTCAATTCCTCATGAAAAAGTTAGAGCTCCTCATTCTTGAGCCAATATTCCATTTCCCTTTTTATGTTCTTTGATTCATGCCATCTCTTATTCTTTAAATACTTTTCCTCCTAAAAGTGACCTTTAATGAGGATAATTATTTGACAGGGATAAGAGTTGTAGCCAGATGAGACATAGCATTCTCTGAACTTGGAGAAAAGAATATGAGACAAAATTTAGAATCTGTCGGAGTGGGAACAGAAGTTGAACTTTTTCCAGGTATTTTGGTATCATTGACTAAAAAAGATGCACAAGTTGAGAGTTGGGAGTTAAGTTTTATTTGGGGTAAAATGAGACTGCAGCCTGGGAGATAGCACCTCAGATAGCTGCTCCAAATAGGCAGTCAGAAAAGGTCAATATGTAAGATTTCAGTGAAGGGGGAGTTCAGTGCAATCAAATACTTTACCAAAGGTTTTCTGCTAGTCATAAGGAGCTGATGTCACCATCAAGGGATTTAGTGATTTTCCAGATATGAAAGACTTCCCTGGTGGCTCAGATGGTAAAGAATCTGCCTGCAACGTGAGAGACCTGGGTTCAATCCCTGAGTTGGGAAGATCCCCTGGAGAAGGAAATGGCAACCCACTCCAGTATTCTTGCCTGGGGAATTCCATGGACAGAGGAGCCTGACAGGCTACAGTCCATGGAATTGCAAACAATTGGACACAACTGAGCGACTGACTAACATATAAAGAGATGCAAGGATTAGGATCATGAAATCAGTTCTGAAGACATCTAACTATCTAAAGACCTGTTAGAGATACCATGGGAATATTTCATGCAAAAATGGGCACAATAAAGGACAGAAACGGTATGGACCTAACAGAAGCAAAAGATAAGAAGGTGGCAGGGATACATAGAACTATACAAAAAAGGTCTTAATGACCCAGATAATGGTGTGAACACTCACGTAAAACCAGACATCCTGGAATGTGAAGTGAAGTGGGCCTTAGAAAGCATCACTACAAGCAAAGCTAGTGGAGGTGATGAAATTCCAGCTGAGCTATTTCAAGTCCTAAAAGATGATGCTGTGAAAGTGCTGCACTCAATATGCCAGCAAATTTGGAAAACTCAGCAGTGGCCATAGGACTGGAAAAGGTTGGTTTTCATTCCAATCCCAAAGAAAGACAATGCCAAAGAATGTTCAAACTACCTCACAGTTGCACTCATTTCACATGCTAGCAAAGTAATGCTCAAAATTCTCCAGGCTAGGCTTCAATAGTACGTGAACCGAGAACTTCCTGATGTTCAAGCTGGATTTAGAAAAGGCAGAGGAACCAGAGATCAAATTGCCAACATCTGTTGGATCATCAAAAAAGCAAGAGGGTTCCAGAAAAACATCTATTTCTGCTTTATTGACTACGCCAAAGCCTTTGACTGTGTGGATCACAACAAACTGGAAAATTCTGAAAGAGACGGGAATACCAGAAAAATAGTCTGTCACTGTTTCCCCATCTATTTGCCATGAAGCAATGAGACCAGATGCCATGATCTTTGTTTTCTGAATGTTGAATTTTAAGCCAGGTTTTTCACTTTCCTCTTTCACTTTCATGAAGAGGCTCTTTAGTTCCTCTTTCCTTTCTGTCATAAGGATGTGTCATCTGCATATCTGAGGTTTTTGGTATTTCTCCCAGCAATCTTGATTCCAGCTAGTGATTCATCCAGCCCAGCATTTCACATGCTATAACCTGCATACAAGTTAAATAAGCAGGGTGACAATACACAGCCTTGACGTACTCCTTTCCCAGTTTGGAACCAGTCTGTTGTTCCATGTCCAGTTCTAACTGTTGCTTCTTGACCTGCATACAGATTTCTCAGGAGGCAGGTCAGGTGGTCTGGTATTCCCATCTCTTCCTGAATTTTCCACAGTTTATTGTGATCTACACAGTGAACATTCAGAAAACTAAGATCATGGCATCTGGTCCAATCACTTCATGGCAAGTAGATGGGGAAACAGTAGAAACAGTGACAGACTTCATTTTTGGGGGCTCCAAAATCACTGCAGATGGTGACTGCAGCCACGAAATTAAAAGATGTGTGCCCCTTGGAAGAAAAGTTATGACCAACCTAGACAGCTTATTAAAAAGCAGAGACATTACTTTGCCAGCAAAGGTCTGTCTAGTCAAAACTATGTTTTTTCCAGTAGTCATGTATGGATGTGACAGTTGGAGCATAAAAAATGCTAAGCACCAAAGAATTGATGCTTTTGAACTGTGTTGTTGGAGAAGACTCTTGAGAGTCCCTTGGACAGCAAGGAGATCAAAGCAGTGAACCCTAAAGGAAATCAGTCCTGAATATACATTGGAAGGACTGATGCTGAAGCTGAAACTCCAATACTTTGGCCACCTGATGCAAAGAGCTGACTCACTTGAAAAGACCCTGATGCTGGGAAATACTAAAGGCAGGAGGAGAAGACAGAGGATGAAATGGTTGGGTGACATCACGGACTCAATGGACGTGAGTCTGAGTAAATTCCGGGAGTTGGTGATGGACAGGGAGGCCTGGCCTGTTGAAGTCCATGGGGTCTCAAAGAGTTGGACACAACTGAGCTACTGAACTGAACACAGTCAAAGGCTTTGGCATAGTCAGTAAAGCAGAAGCAAATGTTTTTCTGTACCTCTCTTGCTTTTTCTGTGATCCAACCCATGTTGGCAATTTGATCTCTGGTTCCTCTGCCTTCTCTAATTCCTGAAGGGACAGCTGTTTAACTGTCTATTTTCCACTTAACATGGTAGCGTGTAAGAATAATAACTGACTTCAATTCAAAATTATTCCCCTGTTCTTTTTGTTTGTTGCAATTCATACATATATAGGTGTAACACATGTGCACACGCACAGAGTATTTGGATGTGTGTAATTTTGGACAACAAGCTCTTGTGGTTTAATTTGCATTTCCCTAATGACTAGTGATGTTTAGCATCTTTTTTTCTTCCAAGTAGTATCCAGAAAACATATTCAGATTGTGGATTCTCTGGTTTTGTGTAGTAACTCCATTCTAACATTTCAGTTCTTTTTTGAATCCATTCTTCTGCACTCTGCCGAGGCAGTTTAGCATCTCTGCTTCATTTACTATAGGCTGCTTTAAAGATAGGTGTCCTTGCTTTAAAGATCCATCCCACTCGTATAGTAGAATTGGCTCTAGGAGCTTCCCTGGTGGCTCAGAGATAAAAATTTGCATGCCAATGTAGGCCATACGGATTAGATCCCTGGTCCAGGAAGATCCCATATGCCGAGGCACAATTAAGCCCGTGTATCACAATTAGAGCTGGTGCTCTAGAGCCTGGGGAGCCAAAACTGCTGAACCCATGTCAGCTACTGAGAGCCCGTGCTCTGCAGCAGGAGAAGCCAGCGCAAATGAGAGGCCCTTGCACCGCAGTTGGAGAGTGGCTCCTGCTCTCTGCAACTAGAGGAAAAGTCTGCACCGCAATGAAGACCTAGCACAGCTAAAATATATATATAAGAAAGAAAATAATAATTAATAACCTGGCTCTAGATTTCTTTCCCAGGATGCTCACTAACCTTATATTCTGCTTTCCTGGTTCCACACCTGTAAGATTCACTCTCACAAGTGTTTTCCCATCCCCTGCTGGTACACTAAAGCCTAAGTTATCTAATTTTCTCTGTGAATAACATCTTTCCACCCTGAGCAGATTTGGTATATTTCCCCTCAGATTGTGCTCGGATTGGCCTTATTATTGACCTGGAGGCATTGAGTGGAGGCTGTGCAGATCCCAGAGACTTGCTGCAGCAAGTAAGCTGTAGATGCAAGGATACAGAGACTGTTAGGTGTAAACTGTGAGGCAGATGATAAGGTTACTTAATTTCCTGTGTTTGTACAACAATACAAGTTTATGCTTGCTGTCCCAGCAAAATTTATTTTTTTATAATTTTATTTATTTTTGATTGCATTGGATCTCTGTTGCATGCAGGGTTTCTCTAGTTGTGGCAAGTGGGAGCCACACTCTAGTTGCATGCATAGGCTTCTCTCGTGGATCATGGGCTCTAGGTGGTTGGGCTTCAATAGTTGTGGCTCCTGGGCTCTAAAGCACAGGCTCGCTAGTTGTGGCACACGGGCTTAGTTGCTCCTTGAGAGGTGGGATCTTTCGAGACTAAGGATCGAACCTGTGTCTCCTTCATTGGCAGGTGGATTCTTTAGGACTGAGCCACCGAGGAAACTGCCAGCAAAATTATTCCTAGAACTTTGTTTTAATACTGAAAAATGTCATGGTCTTGATAATAAATTTTATGGTCATCCTAGTGATAGAAAAGAGGGTAAGGAAGTTAATTTCATGATGAGAAGGAAAGTGTAAATGGAAAAAGAGAAAACCAAGGTCAGGTAGGTATAGAAGTATTAGCAAAGAGTCACAAACCCCTGATGTGATTCTTAAGACTTCAGTGGGGCTATTTTCCAGTGTCTGAGATTCCTAGTATGATAATTTTGTGAGGTTCCTTTCCCTCTCATTTCTACCTCAAACATTTACACTGGGAGGACTGTTTCTCTTATTCGAAGTAGAGAAAGTAAATCTCTCTTCTTAAACAAGAAGTCAATAAAATAAGTATGTTCCTACCACAAAGGCTAAGCTTGGGGCTATATACTAATATAATAAAGATTTCATCTGTATATAATTTCTTATGTTCTGCCAGAAATTCCTTCCACAGACTTAATTGCCAGACTAATGTCCAGAAGTGAAAGTAAACAGTGCATGCAAATTTAATAAGAGCTAAGGACTGAAGTGATAACCCCGGGAGGCAGACATTTCAGAGTTTTACTATCTCATTTTCTAAATTAAGCTTATTACATGATGGAGTGGAATGGCAGAACACTGTTCTATAAATAGGAAAATACTATAAGAATATTTAATTCTTGAACTTGATGTAATATAAAGATTACAAGTGACATTGCAGAAATGTATTCATACAGTGTCCTTGTCATGTTGGTTGTAGTCTTTAATTCTTATTTATTTTTAAAATAATTTTATTTATATATTTATTGACTGTACTGGGTCTTCGTTTCTGCACGGGCTTTTCTCTAGTTGTGGCGAGCGAGGGCTACTCTCTAGCTGTGGTGCGAGGACTTCTAATTGAGGTAGCCTCTCTTGTTGTCGAGCACAGGCTCTAAAGTGTTCTGCCTTCAGGAATTTCAGCACAAGGTCTCAGAAGTTTTGGATCCCGGTCTCTAGAGAACAGGCTGACTAGTTGAGACCCACGGGCTTAGTTGCTTTGCCACATGTGGGATCTTCAAGGACCAAGGATCAAACCTGTATCTCCTGCATTGGCAGGCAGGTTCTTTACCACCGAGCCATCAAGGAAGCCCTGATTCTTATTTTGACTCTTACTTTGATTCAGCGAAGTTACTATCTTTTCTTAAAACTGTACACTGTGAAAAGAATAGAAATATCTTGACATGTCTTTTCCTTTAGAGGATCATAATTTACTGAGCAAAAAAGGGCTATGAAAAAATTGAGCAGATAGTAATTTTGTTTAGGAGAATGCTCTGGAGAGGAGGTTTTATCTTTTATATGCTTCCCACATCCCCTTCTGACGGTGAATGCTATGCCAAGACCCCCAGGCATAGCAAAGCAACTCTGGCTTTTTTCTTAAGCTTAAGTGGCCATGTTTTTAACCACTAAACCTTGTCATACAGACTCCAGCTGATTGTGCTAGAGAAGTGAGCCTCTGACTGAAAGCCACTTTATAGACCAGCTATCAGTCTATTAGGTGGCTTGGCCTGAAAACTCTTCTTGATAGGAATGATAATGCTTGGACCAATTACAGTTGGAGGTTATGTGGGAGAGGTACTAAGTGTGTGTTATATTGTTAAGAGAAATACACAATGAGACAGAAACTGAGTTACTAGGGAGAGGTTAAACATTTATAGAGACTAATGAGCTTCTGATCCTGAGAAGAGAACCATGTTGGTGGCTAACTCAGTAGAGTTGTATAAGTTCTTGAACAACTTTTTGGTTCTCAAACTGCATTCTAAACATAAGACCTAGCTAGACTACAGTTACTGATCACTGCCTAATAACTGAATTGAGGTTCCAGGGTTCCTAATTTCTAAAAGTATTATTATAGTATTCAAACTCCTCCCTCCTACCCTATTTTTTAAAAAATCAAGTTATAATTTACCTGTAGTAAAGTGCACAGTTCAGTCACTATTCTACAAAAACTTTGCGCCAATATAATCCTGTTCCTTCCCACTCCTTTGTGCTATTTTTTGTTCATAGAAATATCTTTATTTATTACAGGCCATCAATACAGTTTGTATTATTGCTTTATCCAGTTGTATTTTGAATCATACAGGAGAAGGAAAGAATTAGAAACAAAAATATATTTGTACAGTATCTTATATTTACCTATATAATTACCTTTCAGTTCAGTTCAGTCACTCAGTTGTGTCCAACTCTTTGTGACCCCATGAATCGCAGCTTGCCAGGCCTCCCTGTCCATCACCAACTCCCGGAGTTCACTCACTATGTCCATCGAGTCGGTGATGCCATCCAGCCATCTCATCCTCTGTTGTCCCCTTTTCCTCCTGCCCCCAATCCCTCCCAGCATCGAAGTCTTTTCCAATGAGTCAACTCTTCGCATGAGGTGGCCAAAGTACTAGAGTTTCAGCTTTAGCATCATTCCTTCCAAAGAAATCCCAGGGCTGATCTCCTTCAGAAGGGACTGGTTGGATCTCCTTGCAGTCCAAGGGACTCTCAAGAGTCTTCTCCAACACCACAGTTCAAAAGCATCAATTCTTCGGCGCTCAGCTTTCTTCACAGTCCAACTCTCACATCCATACATGACCACAGGAAAAACCATAGCCTTGACTAGACGGACCTTTGTTGGCAAAGTAATGTCTCTGCTTTTCAATATGCTATCTAGGTTGGTCATAACTTTCCTTCCAAGGAGTAAGCGTCTTTTAATTTCATGGCTGCAGTCACCATCTGCAGTGATTCTGGAGCCCCAAGAAGTAAAGTCTGACACTGTTTCCACTGTTTCCCCATCTATTTCCCATGAAGTGATGGGACTGGATGCCATGATCTTAGTTTTCTGAACGTTGAGCTTTAAGCCAACTTTTTCACTCTCCACTTTCACTTTCCTCAAGAGGCTTTTGAGTTCCTCTTCACTTTCTGCCATAAGGGTGGTGTCATCTGCATATCTGAGGTTATTGATGTTTCTCCCGGCAATCTTGATTCCAGCTTGTGCTTCCTCCAGCCCAGCGTTTCTCATGATGTATTCTGCATATAAGTTAAATAAGCAGGGTGACAATATACAGCCTTGACGTACTCCTTTTCCTATTTGGAACCAGTCTGTTGTTCCATGTCCAGTTCTAACTGTTGCTTCCTGTCCTGCATATAGGGCTTTAATTCTTCAAGTTACTAGTTCTGCACTCCTTAATGACTGTAGTACTGAATTGGTCTGAAAGAGATTGGGAGGGAATGGAAGGAAGGAAGAGGAGGACAAAAAAGAAGTGGAAAGAAAAGAGGTAGAGATTTGGCTATAATAGAAGAGATTCTCTCTTATGCAATTAATACTTGGAAGATTCTTCTCTGTATCAGGAAATACACTAAGCACTGGCTATTCAGTCATAGACACACACTAGTAAATAGACATAGGCCCTGACCTGCAGGCTAATGGGGAAGGAAGAGAATAAAAAGGGAAGTCTTACCAGTCCATCAAACTACACATTAAATTTTATGTTGTGTATGGTATGGGCCTATGTGAGGTAGTGTTTAGAAAAGACCTCTTTGTGGATATGATATTTAAACTGAGACCTGAAGGATAAGGAGCCAGCTTGGTGGTAGTGATGGGCCAGGGAGGTGAAGAGGGAAGAGGGATCAGGACATTCTAGACAGAGGAGCAGTATTTTCGGGGGCTCTAAGACAAGGATGAACTTGATGTGTGTGAAGACAGATGGTCAGAGAGGGGACTTCCCTGGTGGTCCAGTGGCTAAGACTCTGAGCTCCCAGTGCAGGGGGCCCTGGTTTGATCTCTGATCAGGGAACTAGATCCCACATGCCACAACAAAGATCAAAGATCCTTTGTGCCACAACTAAGACCCTGAACAGCTAAATAAATAAATATTAAAAGGCAGCTAGGAAGCTGACTGTGCTTGAGGCATAGTGAGTGAAATGGGGAGTAAGAAAGAAAAAATAGGCAGGGCCTTGATTATGTAGCACCTTGTATGTGATCCCAAGGAGTTCTGACATTACTTGAAGCATAAGGGAAAGCCATTAAAGCAGAGGTAATAAACTGAAGGTCTGTAGTCTCTGTCTCAAGACATATCTTGTACCCAGCACAATGTGTTGCCAACACTTATTCTTTAAAATTATTTATTTATCCATTTATTTTGGCTGCACTGGGTCGTTGTTACTGCTCCTGCGCTTTTCGCTAGTTGGGGTGAGCACGAGCTCCTCTCCAGTTGAGGAGTGCAGGTTTCTCATTGTGATGCCTTCTCTTGTTGCAGAGCACAGGCTCTAGGGTGCTCACAGGCTCAGTAGTTGTGGTACATGGGCTTAGCTTCCCCAAGGCACATGGAATCTTCCTGGGCCAGAGATTGAACCCATATCCCCTGCATTGGCAGGCAGATTCTTAACCACTGGACCACCAGGGAAGTCTGCCAACACTTAATTTCAAAGTAGGATGATTTCATATAAATGGTTAGATTTGCAGCTCCTCTTTAAAAAAAAAAAAAAAAAAAAAAAAAAACCTTGAAGACCTCCCTATACCAAACCCCAAGTGTTTGCTGAAGGTTCAGTATAATCCAATGTTGGGGTTTTGCTAACAAGTATAATAAAGAAGTCAGAGGGGGATTGGAGTTTAGCCTATCTTTAAGAAAATGATTATAATGCTAAATCATAGAGTCTAAGCTGGATAAAATGGGAACTGAGGTCTAGAGGGGGCTGATAAATAGGACATGGTGCTTCAGTGGATTGCTCAAAGATTTATTGCTTTAAGAAGTATTTTCACAAGTTAACCAGAAGAATAGGAGGTTGTATGGGAGAGTGAGGTGTTAAGGGCTATGATGGTAGGCATGGTAATTTCTGGTGAAAATAAGATCCAGGGTATAATCATGGGAGTGGATGACTGACATGGGATAGAAGGAAAAGTCACCAGGCATGAGACAGTCAGCCACCTGAGAGATCAGGATAATGACAGGAACTGAGATGAAGAGAAAGACTTTAAATTAGATGCTGAAGTTTTCAGTGAATAGGAGAACGTGACAAGGAATCAGAGGATGACAGCCTTGATCACTCCTGACAGTCCTGAAGCGGGGCGGGAGGCTGAAGGGAGCAAGGAAGTTAGGAGCCCCTGGTGATCCTGAGGTGATTCTGAGGTACACAGGTGCTTTAGTTATCTCAGGCCACTAAGACAAATGACCATAAACCGGATGATGTCAACAGACATTTATCACAATTTCCGAGGCTGCAAAGTCCAAGATCAAGATGCTGCCAGATTTGACTCCTGCCACCTTCACTGTGAAAGTGCTGCACTCAATATGCCAGCAAACTTGGAAAACTCAGCAGTGGCCACAGGACTGGAGAAGGTCAGTTTTCATTCCAATCCCAAAGAAAGGCAACGCCAAAGAATGCTCAAACTACCACACAATTGCACTCATCTCACACGCTAGTAAAGTAATGCTCAAAATTCTCCAAGCCAGGCTTCAGCAATACTTGAACCGTGAACTTCCAGATGTTCAAGCTGGTTTTAGAAAAGGCAGAGGAACCAGAGATCAAATTGCCAACATCCACTAGATCATGGACAAAGCAAGAGAGTTCCAGAAAAACATCTATTTCTGCTTTATTGACTATGCCAAAGCCTTTGACTGTTTGTATCACAATAAATTGTGGAAAATTCTTCAAGAGATGGGAATACCAGACCACCTGACCTGCCTCTTGAGAAACCTATATGCAGGTCAGGAAGCAACAGTTAGAACTGGACATGGAACAACAGACTGGTTCCAAATAGGAAAAGGAGTACGTCAAGGCTGTATATTGTCACCTTGCTTATTTAACTTCTATGCAGAGTACATCATGAGAAATGCTGGGTTGGAAGAAGCACAAGCTGGAATCAAGATTGCCAGGAGAAATATCAATAACCTCAGATACGCAGATGACACCACCCTTATGGCAGAAAGTGAAGAGGAACTCAAAAGCCTCTTGATGAAAGTAAAAGAGGAGAGTGAAAAAGTTGGCTTAAAGCTCAACGTTCAGAAAACTAAGATCATGGCATCCAGTCCCATCACTTCATGGGAAATAGATGGGGAAACAGTGGAAACAGTGTCAGACTTTATTTTGGGGGGCTCCAGAATCACTGCAGATGGTGACTGCAGCCATGAAATTAAAAGACGCTTACTCCTTGGAAGGAAAGTTATGACCAACCTAGATAGCATATTGAAAAGCAGAGACATTACTTTGCCAACAAAGGTCCATCTAGTCAAGGCTATGGTTTTTCCAGTGGTCATGTATGGATGTGAGAGTTGGACTGTGAAGAAAGCTGAGCGCCGAAGAATTGATGCTTTTGAACTGTGGTGTTGGAGAAGACTCTTGAGAGTCCCTTGGACTGCAAGGAGATCCAACCAGTCCCTTCTGAAGGAGATCAGCCCTGGGATTTCTTTGGAAGGAATGATGCTAAAGCTGAAACTCCACTACTTTGGCCACCTCATGGAAGGGTTGACTCATTAGAAAAGACTCTGATGCTGGGAGGGATTGGGGGCAGGAGGAGAAAGGGATGACAAAGGATGAGATGGCTGGATGGCATCACTGACTCGATGTACGTGAGTCTGAGTGAACTCCGGGAGTTGGTGATGGACAGGGAGGCCTGGTATGCTGCGATTCATGGGGTCGCAAAGAGTCCGACATGACTGAGCAACTAAACCTAACTGAACTGACCTTCTTTGTGTGCTCATGTGGCAGGGACTGAGGGAACTCTTCCTCTTCCTATAAAGACATTAATCTCATCATCAGAACTCCACTCTATCTAAACATCAGAATTCCACCTTATCTAAACCTACTACTACTACTAAGTCGCTTCAGTCGTGTCCAACTCTATGCGACCCCACAGACGGCAGCTCACCAGCCCACCAGCCCATCCCGTCCCTGGGATTCTCCAGGCAATAACACTGGAGTGGGTTGCCATTTCCTTCTTCAATGCATGAAAGTGAAAAGTGAAAGTGAAGTCTCTCAGTCGTGTCAGACTCTAGCGACCCCATTGACTGCAGCCTACCTGGCTCCTCTGTTCGTGGGATTTTCTAGGCAAAAGTACTGGAGTGGGGTGCCATTGCCTTCTCCGATCTAAACCTAATTACCTCCCAAAGATCTCATCTCCTAATACCATTGTATTGAGGGTTAGAATTTCAACAAAGAATTTTGGGGAGATGCAAACAGTCCATAACAATGGGCGTGTTATAAAAATCGGATGAGTGAATTTAAAATCAGAAACCAAGGCTAGAAACTGGGATGTTTTTGTGAGTGGTCCCATTCAATTTGTTTTCCTTTTACTTTGGATTCTAGGAACATTGACTTTAATATCTAGTTATTTTTTTTTTAATGTAATTGCACCTCATTAATATCCAACTTCCCCCAAACCTCTCTTATAGACACAGTCTTTGTGTCTATGATATTGTGGGAAATTAAGGGATGGGCAGAGAATCTAAGTATACTTTTCTGTGCCTACTGCTACTGGCATAAGTAACATATCCAGTGAGTTCTCAGAGGTCATCAGCAGCAAAATAAGCAGGGTTCCTTGGTGGAGCTACTCCAGAAGAATGTTAAATTTCAGTTAATCTGCAGAAATCCTGGGGCAGGCACTACTCACACCAGTGGTTAGTGGGATGATGCTAAAATATTACTGAAAAGACATTTTCAGAAATCTAGAGAAGTTAGAGACACCCAGGTGACTGATTTCTGGGGTACAGAAAAAAGACTTTGGGGTGGAAACTAGGGAGAATGGACTAGTTATCTTCAACTAGGACAGCTAGAGTGGTAGCAGAAAGGAGGTAAGAGATATAGGACATTTAGAAAAGCAAAGGAAGCAGAATTAAGCACATAATTGCCCATTGTCTTTCTTTTTTTTCATTTATTAAATAAAGCTATTCAAAATCTAATATGCAGAGCTTCTGTTTTTACATGATGGAGTGATTAAAGATTTTGGTGTAGTGTATCTTTTTTTTTTTTTGGATTTTCCCTATTATCATTTGTGTTTTTTCTTCCCTGGAAATGTATAGGGATTTAGGTGATTTAGCTGATTGTCTTTGTGGGAGTCAGTATTGTGGTTAAGTGCACAGACTGAGCCAGCTGGCTGAGTTGAATCCTGGCACTACAGCTCAGCTCACCACTTCTTGGCTTGGTGACCTTGGCTGCTGGCTTAACACTTTCTAAGTACTTCCTCTTTAAAACTGGGGTTAATAACAGTGCCTGTCTCATAAAGTTGCTATGAGGATCAAAAGAGTTAATATATGAAATAAAGTATTTAGGACAGGGCCTGGCACATAGTTAGCAAGATCTAAGTGTTAGCCATTGTATTTACTATTGGCTACAGTACTCAGACAATATATTCCTTGCAGGCAATCCTTATAATATGTATTATTAGGGATACAGCATACTCTCTTTTGATCTTTAAAGGTAATGATATATATGCATAAGGTTTAAAAAAAAAACAAAAACCTGTCCAATATGGTAGCCACTAGCTAGTTGTGACCATTTAAACAAATTAAAATTAATAAAATTAAAAATTCAGTTCCTCTGTTACACTAGCTACATCTCAAGCACACAATAGCCACATGTGGCTATTTATGAAATTGGATAATGCGATACAGAACATTTCTGTCATTGCAAAATGTGCTGTTAGAGCTGGTAGATAGTGAAACCTCCCTCCCATTTCCACAATCCCTCCACCCAGGGGCCATCCCTGTTACAGATTTCTTGCACAACTTTTCATGGCTCAGACACAACTTTTTTACACAAATATAATTTGCATTGTCCTGTGACTTTTTTGTTTTAAAATACATTAACTGTATTGATTTTTTACGGATATATAATTGACAGCATTTCTTAGTTGTAGGTGTACACTGTAATGCTTTAATATATTCATACTATATTGCAAAACGATTACCACAGTAAGTTTAGGATGTCAGCTCCCTACATTTAATCATAGATTTAGAGCATCTGATATTTAGCTTAGGAAGCAACTGTGACAACTTGAAAACACAATTCAAATATAAGGAATACACATTTTAATATATTTGGGAGCAGGTGTAAGAATGGTCTACTTCAATTTTCTTTCTTGTGTGGCACACGCTACCTACACTGCTCTGAGTTAAGCGAGTTGAACTGATCATCTTCCATCAGCATGCCCTGTGATCCTGCAGCTCGCATCTCCTAACGACAGAGATCTCTTGCGCTGTGGGAAAACCTCGTGTAAATACCGGAGGATCACTGTAAAGACGTCTCCTAAAGGGTCGGGAGGACCTCCCTGGGCCACTTCTTGGTTGCTGAGAACCCGACCCGAAGGTCGGCTCGCGAGGCGCCCTCTCTAGCTGCAGGAGCTTGGATCCCGCCATCCGCCCGCCCGCCCGTGGAGAGCGGCGCCCTCTGTCGTCCGGTCGAGGAGGCGGCGCCCTCTCCCGGGAGGCCGGGAACATGGCGGGGCAGCCCGCGACCCCGGCCACACCGTCGCCCAACCGGGACGGAGCAGCGCCCAACGTGGTGGCGCGGATCTCGCAGTGGGCCGACGACCACCTGCGCCTCATCCGGGTACTGCAGGCCGGGCGGTGGTGGGCGCGGGCCGCGCAGCGCCAAGCTGAAGAAGACGCGTCCTGGGGGAGGCCCGGGCAGCGGCGGAGGGCCGCCGGATTGGGGCGGCGTGTGCGGGGCGGCCGGGGCGCGCGGCCTGGCGGGGCTGCCGCGACCCCATCACTGCCTTGACTGTGCTGGGCCCCGGGATGCCTCCGAGGGGAAGCTGCAGCCCAGCGCTGGGCACCAGCGGGGCCATTGGAGCAGTTGGGGAGGGGCGGGCAGTTTGAAAAAGGCGGGGCGTCGCAGGCGACCAGGGGAGAGAAGATTGTGACTAAGCCCTGGTGGTGATTTCTTTGTTTGTAACAAAGAATCAAGGGGGCTGCCTGCTTCGTGGATGGTGTGGAAATTGCTGAAATGGAGGAGTTGGGATAAATGATTTGTTGGGGAAATCTACAGAGCTTTTTGCAAGGTGAAATTGAAGATGCCTGTTAGACTTCTAAAGGAGATGTGTGAACTTGAAGGTGGTCATTAGACTTCCCAACGTAGCTTAGGTGTTCTAGGCAACTGGATACAGGAGTCATGTCTTGAAGGGAGATCAGAACGGGAATCTGGGAGTGGGCTGCATAATACCTTAAGTATTTAAAGTGTAAATAAACCTTATAGTATTTTAGTATTATTATAGAAAACTTCTAGTATTCAAAGCTTGGATGACTTCGAGCGAGTCAGAAAAGCTCCTGAAAAAGCTCTAGGACTGAGACCTGAGGGCCTCTCTAACATTTAGAATTTGGAGAGTGAAAAGGAGATAAGCAAAGATTCGGAGGGAACAGACAGAGGGGAAGAGGAATATCAGGAAAACCAAGTGTGCTAGAAGCCAAATGAAGAGATTGTTTTCAGATGGGAGAATTCTGCTGGGAAGTTGAGTAGGCTCATTATGTTTGCAAATACTTGGCAGCCAAAGTGCCAGGACCATGTCTATTTTCACTCACCATGACTGCAGCTCAATGCTGAGACCGCAGCTCTCTCACCTACAGCTCAGTCCTGAGAACAGTGCCTGCCACTTATGTTAAACATAAATATGTTTAACATTAATGAATTGTATACATATATATGTGTGTATGTATACACAGAAACACGGATGTTAATTGACAAGGCCTTGGTTCTTCCAATTAAGCAGGAAGAGATGCACTGGTTAATTTCAAATAAAAAAATAACCTCATCAGGATTGGGAGAGGAAACAGTATGTAAATTAGTGTATGGATGTTTTATTCCAAATAATCCAATCACAGAATGTACTCTTGTATATATATATATACAATACATATAATCATCTCTTATATGCTTAGTTGTGTTTATTGAAGGAAAGCACGTTAGATTACCACTGTTGGTGAGGGAGTTGCAGGATCCTTATTAATTAAACTTTAGATCAATTTCAGTTTAAATGAAATACATTGCTATGATTTTCCTGACTGTTTGCCTCATCTGTTTCCCAAGTGCTGTGTTTTATGGTATCAGTAATAAAGTTTTCTACTAAATACTTTAATTCCACCTGCAGACTTAGGGTTATGGAGTTCCTATGGGTCTTGCAGAAAAAGTATTAATAATTAGACTGATTCATTCAAGGGACTCATGGTTAAAGCAATACAATCAATAGAAAACAGTACGGTATTATATATATAATTACTGTGTGTACCAGATTGGGAGAAAAAGGGGAAGATTAATGGGTGGTGGGCAGTTGGTTTTTTTGGAAGAAGTGGGCCTTAGTTGAAGGATAAGCCTTATTTGAGAAGTTAGGTATAAGGGATGACTTTTTTTCCTGCCTTCTATTTAGTACTTTCAGTATTGTGAATAATAATTAGAATTAAT